>NW_026526688.1:76979843-79379843 GCF_024362965.1 Panthera pardus
TTTTTAATTTTTCATACTGACTAAACTGCCAAGTAGAACATTAGAGTAATGAATATGTTTAATTGAATTTGTCACCCATGAAAATGCTAAGGAGAATACTGTACTACATCATAGTACCTAGTAAGCAAAAGGAAGAAATTTACTATGTAGAAGGAAAAAAATAACTCATAATTAATTTAAAAGGTAATTTTCTTTCATATTCATAACTTTTGTATTATTGTTATCATTATTCTTTTCAAAGTTTGGACACATTCTGTGTGTTCATGGGTATATATTTAATAACAAAAGTAGTATTGTAAAGTTACAACCAGAGTCAACTGTATGTCATTTTTAAATTCAAGAAAGACCTCTGAGTTTTACTTTAAGAATATATCTTTGAAAACATAAAAGTTATATGGTTGGTGATGAAGTAAATCCATAAGCCAAATAGAATTCAATATTATTAGAATAATAAATTCTAAATTTGTGAATAAATTCTTGAGTGCTATGCTTTGATACCAAGTTTCAGAGAAAATTATATGCAGCAAAATCCAAAAATTGTGTAAATAACAGAATGGTACAACTTTAAAATACTTGATTAAAATTACTTCCATGAGTTTGTTAAAATGACGATTATTATAAATAAAACATATTTGTACATATATCTAGTAATGAGCTGCTATTAGAATTTTTTCAATATGTGCTTTCATTTTAAATGTATTTCAGATATCTACTGTTTTCCCATATTAAGATATAATCTTTGTGACTAATTTATAATCCTGTTTCAAGAAAATGGGATATGAATAGTTTCTAGGCTTTCCTTCCATTGGTGTTACAGCTTAATTGATGGCATGGTTAGTTTGTATTTTGTATATTAAGTTTCAAACATTTTTCTTGATGTTAAGTATATCTATATAGTTTGGAAATGGTTTTGTTATGAAATTTTAAGTATTCTTGGTGACATATATATTATCCAGTTTTACTCTTTAATCACATTATTCAGAAATCAATATGGAATTGTCTCAGTGAGTAAAACCTTTCCAAAAATTGACAGATATTTGGGACTAGTTTACGCAAAGCTAGTCTTAAACATTAGAAAGAATAGTATTTTAAAGTTGTTTACTGATTCTATATATGCAGACACCCGTGTAAATATTTATTTTTGAGGTAAAACATTTTATCACTTTTTAATATTTTCCCGTTTAAAATTGTTTTAAAACATTTTAAATTGATTGAGGATAGTTTGTATAGTTTTTGAAAACCAAACCTTTTATTTTACTTTAGTGAAGCAACTACAACTTTATATTTAGAGTTTATTTAAAAATTTCTAAAGCTTGATAGTCCATAAAAGTATTGTGCATTTGGGCAATAAATATGTTTCTGTTTTGTTCTCTCTTGAGGGTGAGCAATTAGAGGAAAGTTTTATATGGATAAATTCATAAGCTTTTCAAAATGAATGATTAAAGAGAAAGTGAAAAAATTATTTGCTTTCAAGCTAATAAATGCAACAGGGTGAAGAAATTTTCATATGTGTTCACAGTATACTATTTGAAAGATAGAAGAAAGCATTGTGTGTATTATTTGGGGAAAATAATATATCCCTTTTCAGAAGGCACAGTTTTCAGATAACAATTTTAAAGAATATGAGTTTGATAATTTTAATGTAAAGAAATGTTATATACACACACACGTGTGTGTGTGTATATATTTAAAATTAAATACCGATTTCTCTTTCCTCTCTCTCTTACCTCAACATTTAATCATCTTTGTTGAACAAATTATTTAAAAAAAAGAAATGTGAATTTACTTCTACTATTAATACTAACCATATTAAAACAAGGTGGTAAACATTCAAAGAGTGCTGTGGGCTTAAGCTTTCAAGCTATTTTAGATTGGGGGTCATAACTGCAGCGCAATGGTAATGATACGGTTTCCATAGCAACTGATTCATTGGAGGGCTAGACCTCTGTCTAGGGTGCTGTCAGTGTATGTAGAGTTTCAGTGAACAGAAAGTCCCAAAGAAGGGTCTGCTTCTACCTAATCCAGTTTTAATTGAACTCTAGAGACTTTGAAGTGAAGCCTCGGACCAGGAATATACTATTCCAATAAGAAATAAACCTCTTGCTTAGCTAGGCCTCAGCTGCATTTCAGTACTGACACCTTTTCCTAATGAATACTTTAAAGAAATGTTATTGTATCAATTTCAGCTACTAATTCTGTTAGTTAAAAGATTTTTTGTTTCTATTTTAAACCCGCCATCTTGACCGTAAGTATAGAATTTCATTTGTTAACTCTCTTGGAGTCAGGCTAGTTTTCATGTGTGATTTCAATGTTTGATATTTTTGGCAATTTTAAATAATTTTGTCTGTGTCTCCTCCTGTTTCTCTTTCTCTGAGTTTTAACACAATAGACCTGCTTATATTTAATTTTGAAAGCACATTACTGGCTTGCATTCAATATGGGTTTGAAAACATAGAAAACAATGCTGGATATTATGTATGGATATATATGTACTAACAGTATAAAAACTGACATAGGAATGATAAACCTTAAAACAAGGGCAGTGATTGACTCTTACAAAGGAGGAAAATGGTATCAGGAAGGTTATTTATGGGAATTTCAGTACTATCTAAAAAGCTTTATTAATTAAAAATTTTTTTTAAATGTTTATTTTTGAGAGAGAGGGAGACAGAGGCAGAGTGCGAGTGGGGGAGGGGCAGAGAGAGAGGGAGACACAGAATCTGAAGCAGGCTGCAGGCTCTGAGCTGTCAACACAGAGCCCGACAGGGGCTCGAACTCGTGGGCCACGAGATCATGACCTGAGCCAAAGTCAGATGCCTAACCGACTGAGTTACCCAGCGCGCCTTAATTTTTAAATACATGCAGTAATGTGGCATAAAGTTAGGATTTGAGTATTGGGTACATGGGGCTTATGTCATTTTCTGCAGTTGTGAATTTGATTTGGTCGTAAAGCATTTTAAAGAAGCATACCACTTCAAGTAGGTTATTAAATGACTATATTGCTTAAAGGAATGGGATATAAATTGAATTTTTTATTAATTGAAAAATTTTCAGTACATTACAATCTTATAATAGTATTTTAGTATATTTATTTCTGTTAATAATTGAAGTATCCTAGAATATAATTGAATGTTTAGTTGCATGACCATGATCTTACAATGACTGACGTCACCATTATGAGCAGCAGGTCTTCTTATATAGCTTTAGAGATATAAAAGGTAGAATTTTCATATCATTGTGTTCTTTTCATAGCATATCATAGACCTTAGAAGAGCCCTTGTTATTTGTTTTCTTTCCTTTTTCACCTATAACCCAAGTACAGGAAGACAAATGTAGTTCATTAAAATTCTGATGGATTGAGTTCTAGTTTAACAAACTTTTAAGCCCCTTTTTAGAAATGTGACAATGTAGTATATATATGTAAGCTCTGTACTTTTGGATTAGAGAATCTGGGAGTAGGCCAGACTCTGCCACTAGCTTTGAGGGACTTTGTATTAACTATATAATTTTTCTGACTCTCATTTTCCTTAGTAATATTGGATAGATTGGGGTATAAAGTGTTAAAGAACATACATTGAATTGTCTACTATTTGATAGGTCCAAGATGGCAAATTCAAATGCCAATGGAAACTAGACAGATAATAGTAAATGAGTGAATGAGTGGAGACTGTGCCAAAATGGTGAGTGTGTATCATTTGTTACCATGTGGCAGATAGACCTAGGTTTGACAGATGCCCCAGTTTTTCCCGAGAAAGTAATCTGAATAATAATGTAAATCTCCATTTTTAAGGCATTTTAAATTACTTGAAATTTTGTTATAATATTAAAATGAAGTGTATTTGGGCCATATATGGAGGTTAGGTTGCCATTGATTGACTCATGTAATCATTCAGAAACATCTACTTTGTGCCAGACATTGTTCTAGAAAATGGAAATAGACTATACTTAAGTCTTTGTTCTGGTAGAACTTAGATTCCAGTGCTAAATAGAGGCAATAGAGAAGCAAGCAGATACTATAATTGCATGTAATGATAAATGTTGTGAAGGCAATATGGTGAGTTTGGGGGGGCAAGAGGTGGTTATGGAGGCAGTGAGGTTTAGATCCAGTGGCTTCTCTAAGGAGGTAACATTGAAGCAAGAATCTAATGTAAGAATAAGCCAGTCATGTGAAGATTTGAGAGAAGAACATTCACATCAGAGGAGACAATAAATAAAAGGCCTCAAAGAAGAATGAATTGGGCTCATCAGTAAGTCCCAGATGTAAGACTTTATAAACAATTGTAAAGAGCTTCCATGTTTATTATCCATGTAGTGCAAAGCCACTGGATGGTTATTAAATGCATGTGATCTAATTTGTATTTTAAACTTTTTTAAAAAATCTTTTTTCTTTGGCTCCTCTGGTCATAGTAGACTCTAGAAGTATAGATCAGGAGAGAAACCAAGTGGGAGAACACTATAGACTCTGAAAGTTTAAACCTGCTGGTTATGGTGAGGGAAAGAGGTACATGCAACCTCTGCTTTCAGAAAATCTTGAGAGTAATACCTACAGCTTTGTTCTCTCTTTTCCTGTTTATTTCTTTTGCTCTTACTTACACAGGTATTGGCTATGTGAAAGTAGATTTCCATATCACCAGTTTTAAAACTGAAAGTTTGATTTGTTGTTTGGTTCTTAGAATTTTTGTTTTGTTTTTCAAAAAACATTGAGACTTGGAATTGTTCTTTCATTTTTAAATCCTTTGGTGCCAGAAATATAATTTTTAGAAAAATCAAAGTACATGCTTTTTGCCCATTATTGCATTTTTCATTGAGGAATATAGATTTGTTTGCAGTTAAGATCTAGAAAATGGAAATAAAAATAGAAAAGAAAGTTTTCATAGGATAAATTCTTATTATTAATTATTTTTCCTTTCCTTGTTTATCCTGTCTTTGTCCCTCCAAAGCAGTATCATAATCACATGTCATTCTATTTGTATTGTTTAGTGGTGGTTACTTTTGAGAGATATAGCTTAATTGTTTACTTTGCTTTCATGGATTTTCATCACGTTTTGATAGTAAATATGTCTCATTTTCTTTATTAAATTAATATTAGGTGAAGTACTGGTGTGGAGAAATTCCACATCTGGTTTTCCTTTAACACCTTCATAATTAAGCTTTTGAAATGAACTTTTTAAAAGAAAAAACTTGAATAACAAAGCAACAAAGTGGCTTAGGACTAAAGACAGGATTACTCTGAGTTGGCAAAGCATTCTAAGCTATTGCGTCTGTCACATGGGATGACAAGAATTGTAACAAGTTACTCTGACAACCACCTACTCCATAGAGAGATTATGTTGAGTTCATTTGCAGGTTTGTGTTTAGCCTAGCTGACAAAATGATACTTAACCTCTTATACAGTCAGTCTTTGTGCTTTGTGAATGAGTGACTGTTGCCTTTAATAGTGACCTTAAAAGTGTGATTTTTTTTTAAAGCTATGAAATGAAATATATATATTTTTTTTCATTTTATTGAAAAATAATTGACATACATCACTGTATAAGCTTAAGGCATACAGCATGATGGTTTGGTTTATATATATTGTGAAGTGATTGCCACAATATATTCATGCATCTTCTCATATAGATACGATTTAAAAAAATTTTTTACACATTTTTAAACGTTTATTTGTTTATTTTAAGTGAGAGAGTTGGGGAGGGGCAAAGAGAGAGAGGGAGAAAGAGAATCTCAAGCACGCTCCACGCTCAGCATAGAGCCCGACATGGGGCTCAATCACATGAACCAGAAGATCATGACCTAAGCTGAAATCAAGAATCAAACGCCCAACTGATGCAGCCAGCCAGGCTCCCCTCATATAAATTTTTAAAAAATAGAACGAAAAGGGGGGAAAATTTCTCCTTGAAATAAGAACTCTTAGGATTTACTGTACATATATATTTTAAAGTATGTTAAAGGTACTTCTGCAGTAGAATCTAAAAAAAAAAGAAAACAGAAAAATTAATAAATAAAAGGCACAATCAGACCTATAAACACAAAGAACAAACTGATGGTTACCAGAGGTCGAGGGTGGTGGGGGGTTGAGCAAAATTGGTAAAGGGGATAGGGAGATACAGGCTTGCAGTAAAAGGCACAGCATAAGGAATATAGTCAATGATACTGTAATAGCAATATAACGGGGTAGATGGTAGCTGCCCTTGTGGTAAACATATAGCATAATGTATAAACTTGTTAAATCACTATGTTGTACACCTGAAACCAGTGCAACATTGTGTTTCAACTCTACCTAAAAGAAAAACCCTCATATACATAAAAAATATTTCTGGTTACTCTAAAATCATTATTATATGAAACTGAATTGTATATGTGATCTGTAAGCATATAAGGTATTCTTTTGAGGTCTTCCTTCTTTTTAAGGTTTTATGTAAAACTTTACTTTCCGTAAAATGATTCAAAAGTCAGTCACTAAATAATGCAATGTGTATTTCCTGAAAAACAATAAATAGGATTACATCACTGCTTTTAAAAGCTCAAAATATATTTGTAAGTAGATGTTTTATAATTTTCCTCTACTTTTTCATTAAGCTTCCTTTCCATACATTGCAATATGTTTTCTTAGTTTCCCTCCAGATTGTTTCAGTATGTTTTTTCAATATTTAGAAATTATTTTTCTCAATAGGGTCTTTTCTATTTTATTCAAGAGGAAAAACAACAAGAAAAAAATTCAACTGCTGTTACTTACTTGGGCTTATTTTTTTTCTCACTAGATCCTGGCATATACAGAAGGGTTGCATGGAAAATGGCTGTTCACAGAGATACGATCAATCTTTTCTCGTCGTTATCTTTTGCAAAATACAGCTCTGGAGATCTTTATGGCAAACAGAGGTAATATGTTTCAGAAGTAAATTGTTATAAAGCTAACCTCCACCTCTTTCGGATTTCATTTTTGAACATACCATATAGTTCCCAGTTAGGTAGTGATTTGTAGTCTAATCTCTGTCATACTGACCTCGTTTTTTGAACCACATGCATCTTCATGGGTTTTTCCCCCTTGACCATTCTTAGAATTATTTGTAGTAATTTTAGTTTTTTGGCCATATCATAGATTAGTGCAAAATTTTCTAAATATGGTGAATAACTAACCATTTAATCAGTTGAAGAGTTTTGGTATTCTCAATATTGCTCTGATGCTTAAACTCCTCCTGGAAGGTGGATGCATTTAGAAAGGGGAGAGGGTAATCAAATGATTCATATATTTATTCAATCTTTTGTCTAATCTATTGCCATTTATAAAGGGACCATCAGAAAATGGTACTCAAGTGTCCTGGTTGCTTTGTATTACATCATTCTTGAAAGAACTAAAATTCAATTTGTGGGTTTAAAATGGAACTTGGTAAAATTCATTAAGACAAGAAGGCGAGACAAGGTGAACTTGAAGTAAAAGCATTGTTGGGTATGAGTGGAGGCATACAAGGGAAAATAATATAAAGCCTAGTGACTTCCTGTGCTTACTCCTTATACATAAGTAGATTAAAGTTTTATTTTCTCTTTCTATAATCTACAAGTTGTCGTTTAAAAAAGTCTACATATAATAATGTATATTCCATGCACACATTATTTTCCCTGTATGGAATCATGTGTCTTTAGAATACAAATTTCTTTAGGTAAAGATGTTTTTCCCTTTCCTATTTGATCTCCTCGTCTATACATACGTCTTCTAACTAATGTGAACATTATTTTTTCAGGCAAATGACCAAGTGAATGTTTCATGCTTTAGTTCAGCCTACATTCTTGCTGTCCCAAAGAGATTTTGTTTCAGTATTACAATATTTATTACTTGCTCATCCTCATTCATTTTTCTCCTTTAAAATTTCTTATGCATCCTTGCTATTGTATGTGTGTTTTTCTTTTGCCTTTCCCCCATGGCCTTGGGTTATCTGCCATAACTTAATGTTAGTTTTGTTGTTGTTGTTTTCCCTATATTCAATGTAATAATGGGTATGTAAGGATGGCATATTAAAAAGATATGTTGGATATGTATATGTCAGTTCCAAATATGTTTTAGATACTTAGTGAATGACCATGTATTTTCTTTACCTGAAACTTCTTGGTAATGTCAGTATTCAAAGCTATACCAAATTGACAAATTTTTTTTGGAGTGAATTTTTTTAAGCTAGGTAGAGAATAAGGATCATTTTCTAGATGAGTACTTACTTCAAGCTTATATATGGTCATGATATTGCAATTAATGTAGTTAAAATTTTAAGACTATCCAATTTGATATCTTCGAACTTTTCTCTCATGATTTTGACTTTCTTATTTTCATATTTCTTAAGGATGGAAATTTATACATGACTATAATTAACATATACTTAATATTTTTATGTATATTTATATGTTTCTTGATATTCTCAAAATGTGTAATTATTGAAATAAAAATGATTAGGAGACATTTAAATTTGACTATTATCTATACAGAAGTGTTTTCCTTTAGGTCATTCTATTTTATGTGAAAATATAAATTAAAAACATAAACATTGTAAAGAGAATAATTTTTAAACTGTTAATTATTGGAAATAAATAAAAGTGACAATTTAGCACCTATATGTGTAGACTTTGGTGTTAGATTGTTAATTATAAAACTTAAAACCTTAAATATTTATTTATAGAAACTCAAAGATACATATATTTAACTTGTTAAAATTCACTTTTGTAAATTCAAAGTTGTAGTTAGATAATCTCAGCTTCATTTCACATTAGTGCAACAACAATTTTTAGAACTTCTGACAGCATTTAGAGAAAATTGTTTATGGTTCAGGAGTTTATAAGTAAAATGACTATCACCTCTGGAAAACTAATGCTAAAACTTGATATGCACTATAATAAAAGTAATATGGCAAGAATTGTATACCTTAACTAAGAGTAAATATTTATTAGACCAAGAAGTTAGTTTTCCAAGAAGGAAGCTATATCGTGTTCTAATTTTTAAAAATTACTTTTCATAGTTGCTGTAATGTTCAATTTCCCAGACCCGGCAACAGTAAAGAAAGTAGTTAACTATCTTCCTCGTGTTGGTATTGGAACCAGTTTTGGGTTGCCTCAAACCAGGTACTGTTTTATGAGAAAATTTTGGAAAGTAATCTGTATTAATATTTTTTCTTACTTGTTTTTAAATGCATAACCTTCTGTTGTATGTTTCATAGTAATGATGATTATTAATGCTTTGAGTCAGCTGAACCTCTGTCTGAAAAAACTAGAAAAAGAGGATCAAATGTAAACCAAAGTAGGTTGAAACAAAACATAAACATAAAAGCAGAACATTCATCAAATATGAACAGAAACAGTGGAGAAAAATCAATACAATGAAAAGTTGTTTCTCTGAAAGGATTAATAAATGTAATTTATATATAAATATATATGATATATAATATATATTAATATATATATGATATATATATATCATATATATATGACTTATGAAGAAGAAGAAGACACAAAGTGCCAACATCAAGAATGGAAGAGGGGATATCACAACAGATCCTATAGATATTAAAAAGAAAATACTGACATATTATGAACAAATCTGTGCTACTTAGACAAGTTAGATGAAATGGACAGATTCCTTAAGAAATAGGTAACGTTAATACATCTACAGAGGAAAGTGAATTTATAGTTAAAGGTCTTCTGAGCTAGAGAATATTCCTAGCTCAAATGGCTTCGTTGACAAATTCTATAAAACATTTGATGAAAAAATATCATTTCTAAACAAACTATTACAGAAAATAGAAAAGAAGGATAAAATTTTAAAGGTATTCTATGAGACCAGGGTTACATGAATTCCAAACCCACATGAAAGCATTACCAGAAAAGGAAACTACTGATCATCTTGATTGGAAAAGAAGAAATAAAACTGTCTTATCAAATCTGCTTTTCATAGGCTGCTTGAATGTTTGCATGACATGGGTGCTGACTTTCCCAGAGTAAGTGATCCAAAAGAGAATGAGTCAGAAGCCCCAATGTCTTTTTATGACCTACCCTTGATAGGTAGAGTAGGTCATTAATTCTGCTACATTGTATTTATCATAAATGAGTCATTAAATACAGCCCAGGCTCCAGAGAAGGGGAAAGCTCCACTTCTTCAAGTGGAAGATACCAAAGAATTTATGGACATATTTAAAACTAGCACAGGGTATAACTCTTATGCAAAGAGGGCACCAAAATTGGCCTTTCTAGATTATAAGCAATAGTTGCTTTTTAATGCCAGTGAAGATTTTGATTGGATAGTTTTATAACTTAGTGAGGAATTTCAGGTTCAGGATGAACCTTACAACCTTAGAATGGCATAGTAAATTTCTTTATGTAAATAGCTTTATTCATCAACTAATATGTGTTATCATACTTGGGAAATCTTAATGATTTTCCACAGTTAATGGAAGCTAGAAGTAGGTTAATTGATTAAATTAGCAATTTAAATAGATCTTAAAAACTTAGAGTGTGCCTGTCATCTAGCAGTGCACAAGATAGATACCATCTTACCCATGCATGTTTTAACAAATATGCAAACAAAATAAATAATTGTGTAAGTGACAGGAGGGATATAATTAGGGTGTTATAATAATGATTAGTGGAATAGAGATGGGATGGTTTGGATTAGGTGGTCAGAAATATCTTCCTGTGTGACTTTTAAGTTTTGATTTGAAAGAACAGAATCAGCTTACCTTTGAAAGAGGGAATAGCATATGCAAAGGCCCTGTAATAAGGTGAAGTTCCTTAAAAAACAAACATGCAAACAAAAGAATGTTTTAAGGAGTGTTGGGAAGCAGATATCATTGGATGTTAGTGATCTTGAGAAGAGAGGGTCAGTTCAGGAACAGGAATTTATTTTGGAAATCCAGGTGATATTTGGTGCTAATAGTGCAGTTGAAGAGAGACATTCTTGTTTAGAAATTTTGAGGACATACAGTTTGTATGACTTAGAGATTAGTTAGGTAACGAGGATAAGAGAGGGGGTGTCCAGTATGTTTTGCCAAGTTTCAGTTTAACCTGCTGAGTGGCATTTATTGATATTGGGAACAGTGGAGAAGAAATAGTTGTATATATATTTCCCTAAGGGTGGTGTTGGAGTTGTGGAGAGGAGGTGGGTGGACAGATTATGAGAAGTTTAGTTTTGGATCTATTGAGATTTAAACTCCTGAGAGATGTCCCTACTGAAATATTGAATGGGAAGTTCGAGCTCAAGAGAAAAGTATAGTATTTGGGAAACACTTAATGTTGAAAGACTGAATGCTTTCCCCTAAGATCAGGAAGGCTAGAATGTCTCTCATTTTCACCATTTCTATCAATATTATATTGGAGATTTCAGCCTGTACAGCAAGAAATGCAGAGAATGAGGGAGCAATTAAAGACATCCAGATTGGAAAGGGGGGAAAAATGTCTTTATTCCTAGATGACAAAAGAAATGTAAGATTTGTACAATTAAAACTATAAAATATGGCTGATAGAAATTAAAGACATATCAAATTAACGGAGGCATTCCATATTTATGGATCAGAAGATATTCAGCATGATTAAGATGTCAGTTTTCTCAGATCTATAAATCCAATGCAATCCCTATCAAAATCTAGCATACTTATTTGGAGATATCGAGAAGCTGAAATGGAATGGATTAGAATTACCAAAATATTGAAACAGAAGAACAAAGTTAGAGGCCTCCCACTACCGGATTTCAAAACAAAAACTAAGTATAAAGCCACAATGATCAATATGGTCTGGTGTTTATAAAAAGATAGGCATATAAATCAATGAAATAAAATTGAGACTACAGAAATAAACCCTGCATTTATGATCAGTTATTTTTCAACAAAGGTGCTAATACAATTCAGTGAGGAAAGGATAATCTTTAAATAGTGCTGAGACAATGGATAGTTACATGCAAGAAAATGAACTTCAACACTTACCACACAGCATTCATAAAAAAAATAGCTCAAAGTATGTCATAGAACTATATTTAAGAGCTAAAACTAATTTTTTTTAGTATCAAAGAATTTATGATATAGGAGAAAAGCTTCATGACCCTGGAGTAGGCTAAGAGTTATCAGATTTGACACCAAAAGCATAATCCATAAAAGATAAAATCAAGAAATTGGATTTAATAAAAATTTAAAACTGTTGTGCTTTAAAGGATACCACTAAGTATATGAAAAGAGAAGCTATAGACTGAGAAAATGTTTGTACATAATGTATCTTATAAAGATCTTATATATTCAGAATGTATACAGAACTCTCACAACTCAATAAGTAACCTTAATGAATACAGGAAGAAAAGATTTAAATAGTCATTTCACCAATGAAGGTACACAAATGGCTAATAAGCCATGACAAGTTGCTCAACAATGTACATTAAAACTATAATAAGATACCATTTTACACTCACTGGAATGGTTACAGTAAAAAATATATACAATAGCAAGTATTGGCAGAGATGTGGAAAATTGGAACTCCATATATTTCTTGTTGAAATGGAAAACAATTTGGCAAATTTCTTTAAATTTATTTATGTATTTAGTTTTTAATTTGGCAAATTCTTAAGAAGTTAAACTAAACCCAACTTACAACTCAGCATTTACACCCTTGGGATTCTACAACCCCCCCTCCTCCAAAAATGAAAACATATGTTCATATAAAGACATATTTGTGAATATTCATAGTAATACAAAGTAGAATAATAATAAGAATCTAAAACTGGAAAAAATTTAAATATCCATCAGTTGGTGAATGGATTTTTAAAATGTGGTATATTCCATACTCATAGGCTGGAATACTATTCAGCAATCAAAAGAAATGAATTACTAATCACATGCTGCCACATTGATAAATCTCAAAAACATTATGGTTAGTGAAGAAGCCTGATGCAGACTTCATGATGTAGGATTCCATTTATCTGAAATGTCCAGAAAAGGCAAGTTTATAGAGACAGAAAGCATATTGATAGTTGCATAAAGCTAAGGATAGGAACAGGGATTAACTAAACAGTCACAAGGCAAGTTTTTGTGGTGGTGAAATGTTCTGAAGTACATTGTGGTGATAATCTCACAACTCTAGAAGTTTATTAATAAATCATTGAATAGTATACTTACATGGGTAAATTTTATGGTATGTAAATTATACCTTTGAAAATAACACTGAAAAAAATATAGTTACCTTGTCCTTGGTTCTAGACTCTAAATGTAATAATTAATCCTGCCACCTGTTTTCCACTGTTACTTAGTATTAATTGCATATTTTGTTACTTACATTGCATTCAGAAAACATAGAAAACTTGGTCTTCTATTACTAAGCTGTACAAAAAAAAATTATAGTTTCTCTTACCTTTATCCCACCCCATGAATACACACCTAAAGAGTTTAGAATCCTTCTTTCCCCTGTCATAAAGAGTATATAAGAATAATATTAAATTTAAAATGTACAAATGTATTATCTTTAAGAAAACTATTAATAAAGATGTGCATACAATTTTAGATACATTTCTCAATTACTATAACTCCTTTTATATCCGTAAATCAGTAAGTTGTTAATCATACTATTATTGATCAACACTTATGGAACCTAGATATTAATAATGGCTTACTTTGTTGGGATGAGTACTGGGTGTTGTATTGAAACCGATTTGACAATAAATTATATTTAAAAAATAATGGCTTACTTTAATGCATACAACATGTATCATGGACCTGTGGCCATTCCAAATCATGTAACCATTAACTGTGCATTGAAATATTTCTTCTATTCATTAGTATAACATGAATAGAACTTTTCACAGTATACAGATATCATTTTGTATATCAAATGTGTAGAATAAGCACAGATATTCATTATTTTATGATGTAATTAAGCTTAAATCAATTCTACACCAAATTCTGTTTTTTGCAGGCGTATTTCATTAGCTAGTCCACGTCAGCTTTTTAAAGCTTCTAATATGACCCAGCGATGGCAACATAGAGAGATTTCAAATTTTGAGTACTTGATGTTTCTCAACACGATAGCAGGTAATCTGGGCTCACGTTTTGACTTATTTCAAATGATAAATTATTTTTTTGAATGATAGATTATTATTGTGATATTATTTTGAGTACTAGTATAAGTAGCTTACTTTTATTTTCCTTTTTTAAAGTTTATTTATTTATTTTGGGGAGGGCAGAGGGAGAGAGAGAGAATCACCACTGCAGAGCCTGACTCAGGGCTCGAACTCACAAACTGTGAGATCATGGCCTGAGACAAAGTCAGCCGCTTAACCGACTTGAGCCACCCAGGTGCCCCTTACTTTTATTTTCATTATTACTACATGAGTACCTTATCAAGAGTAATTTTGGTAATAGAGTTTATGGTTTTACATATAAACAGCTGGCTATTTGAATAAATTCAAAATGGGTGCACACCCATTATACTTTTTCCAAAAATATAAAATGAAAATTTACAATCTTACTAATATAGTAAGAATGGATGCATTATGGAATAGTAGAAATGAAAAGCCATATAAAATCTTAACCTGTTAATAACTTAATTATGAATATTATATGATGAAACAAAAATGCAACATGGAAAAAAGCAAACTGTGGGTAAAATATTAAGTAAAGGAATACTTATATTATGAGCCATATATGAAAATCTGAAGAGTAAATGGCTCTATGAAAGGTCTATAATCGTGTAGTATTAGTGAACATCACCCATTGAAGCACTTACATTTGAAAGAGAGTAAGAATAGAAATGTGTCATTACTTTTCATTTGTGATAACTAGAATGAAGAAAACATTGAATGTATTTGTGTGACATTTGAGATTCACTTCAACAAACTGACACAGTTTGTATTTGAGGCACAAAGATACTGAGAGAAGTTATTTTAAGTATGTATATAAGCATTTACATGGTTCTATAGCAAAGGGGTATTCAAAGTGCTATGGGGACTAAAAGGGCAGAGAGAAAGGGAAATTCTGTTATACTCATCCAGTTGATGGGAGTAAGGAAAAAATTAGGAAAGATTTCATGTTCGTATAAGGATGGATTTTACTTTAGGGGCACCTGGGTGGCTCACTCGGTTAAGCGTCTGACTTTGGCTCAGGTCACGATCTCATGGTTCATGGAATCGAGCCCCGCATCTGGCTCTGTGCTGACAGCTCAGAGCCTGGAGCCTGCTTCGGATTCTGTGTCTCTGTCTCTCTTTCTCTCTTTGCCCCTCCCCCACTCACATTCTGTCTCTCTCTCAAAAACAAATAAACATTAAAAAAATTAAAAAGCAAAGGATGGATATTACTTTAGCAGAGGTGGTAGTTGGAGATTAGAGGTGATGCCATGTAAAACTGAAGGCATAAGGAAGCATATAAAGATGGGAAAATATGAACTATAGCTAGAGAATGATTAATGGTATAGTTTATATATATGTATATGCATGTGCACATGTAAAGCATGTATTCGTAAAAGTATAATGAGAAAGAAAATTAAAAAGTTGTTATGGAGATACATTGTACAAGATTTTCTGTCAGTTTGAGGAGTTAGCAGCCAATTCATTGGGAAGCTTGCAAGATTTTGAACAAATAAATGATATTAGAACTCTATGGAAAATTAACTTGCAGGCAGAATGAAGGATAAACTGGAGTGGAGAGAAACTTGGCAGAGAGCAGAGTTAAGAAGTAATTGTATATAAAAAAAGGGGGCTTGCATTAAAGAGGTGACAGTGGGAATTTAAGGATTAAATAACATAAGATTTACAAGGTACAAAACATTTGACATCCAGATGACTGATTGTAGGGGGTAAATGGGAAGAAAGTGTTACAAAAGGCTTCCAGGCTTCTGGCCTGAATCATTAGGAAAATGGTGGTGCCATTAACAGAAAGGAAGTCAGAAAAGATTGATCTAGGGAAAGATGATGATTTTAATGTGTAGCTAGACATCCAAATTAAGATATTAAAAATATTTTTTAGAAGTATAGGTCAAAGAGGGTATTTGGAATTTGGAGATAGGACATGGAATTTCATCTGCATAGATTGGAAATCACCAGGAATTAGTTGAGATTACCAAGACAGATAATACAGAAAGCAGTGAGACAAGGTCTAGGATTGTTCTTGTGCATGGCAAGAAGACAAAGGGAAAGTTAGTAAAGAAGAGAATGAGTGATCCCAGGATTTATAGACTCTGGGATCTATAGACAGAAAGGTCTTGGTCACTTGTATCAAATGTTATTAGAGAAGTACAAGAGAATTAATAATGAGTACAGGCGATACCTTTAGCTTTGGCATTTGGGAACGTGTTGGTTACCTTTGGGGTTTATTTTATTACTTTAAACTTTATTTTGAGAGAGGGAGAGAGGGGAGAGAGAGAGAAAGAGAGAGAGAGAGAGAGAGAGAGAGAGAAAGAGAGAGAGAGAGAGAGAGAGAGAATGTGACCTGGGGAGGGGCAGAGAGAGAGGGAGAGAGAGAGAATCCCAAGCAGGCTCCTGAGCCTGACATGGGGTTCGAATTCACAAACCATGAGATCATGACCTGAGCTGACATCAAGAGTTGGGCACTTAACTGACTCAGCCACCACCCAGGTGCCCCTCTAGGGGTTCATTTTAAAAGCAAACAAAAAAGGTTGATTATAAGAACTGAATGGTTGGAGATGAAATGAGAACATTAGATATAGATGATAGTCTTCTTGTATAATAGTAGAGAGAATGGATTAAGGCAAAGATGAGAAACCATGAAAGGGGGACAGAGAGAAAAAGTAACAGTGCAAGTTACGAGTGAGATAGGCTCGAGCTCAGGTGAAGGAATTACAGCTCACAAAGTATAAAGGCACTGTTAGAGAAGGTTGGAAGAGAGGGAGTATTATGGAAATGGGAATTTAAGGGCTCACATTGAAAAGTCTAAATTTTAGGGGCACCTGGGTGGCTCATTCGGTTAAGCATCCGACTTTGGCTCAGGTCATGATCTCACGGTCAGTGAGTTCAAGTCCCGCGTCAGGCTCTGTGCTGACAGCTCAGAGCCTGGAGCCTGTTTCAGATTCTGTGTCTCCCTCTCTCTCTGACCCTCCCCCATTTATGCTGTCTCTCCCTGTCTCAAAAATAAATAAACATTAAAAAAAAAAAAAAAGAAAAGAAAAGTCTAAATTTTACCAGTTTAAGGAGGTGTTCATCTCACAGGCAGTTGAGGAAAAGGAATGAAGAAAGATTGAACAATTGTGTTGGACTTAGATATTATGTAACTAATAACTGACAATATTTTTAAGTAGTAGTGAGAGAAAAAGTTAAATGGACCTTTTTAATTAAGCATGTGGTAAGTCAATGAATGCATAGATTGAATGTGCAGCAATAATTAGGAAGCAACATTTATGAAATAGTCTATTCTCATATAGCTTCTTTTGTGCCTAAAAGTGTTTTTTAAATATTTTCCCCAAATACTCTTTTTGAGGAATAGAGCCAATAATTTATTTTGGATAGTTTTTATATACCCTAGAAGGTGGGTTGGGTCTTAATGTTGTTTAAGATTTCTTTTATGCTATTATCTGTGATACATATAGGTTCTCATGACACTATGATACATTTCCCAAAAGGCAGTCCAGTAGGCATTTAGTAACTATATAAAGAATTAACCTTACTTAGTAAAAGTCTATTTGCAGTGAGCTGGTGCATACTCTTTTTTTGAAGATATAATAAATTTGATTACTTAAGAACAGACAAGATGATGATTTTACTAACATGTTTACTAACATCTCAATCAGAAGAAGAGGGAAATGGATGAAGAGAATAAAAATATACTGCTTTTTGCCACTTAGTTTGGTTACTTTTTTCTGGGAGAAATTAAAATTGACCAAAATAGGTAGTGACATAATGACCTCTGAATTAAAATTGTCCCAGTTATTCATGTTTTGTTAAGACTGTTTCCAGGTCATTCAAGGAAGAACTGTGTTACTCTAATAGTCCTCAAGATGAATAGAGTGAAATGAAGTTAAAAACATCATAAGGAAGGCTCAGATACCAAGCATCTGTGTGAAGAACTACTTTAATATTCAGCTCTATATTGATATGACATCAGCATATATTTGAGAAAGAGAAAAGATGATAGAATACACAATAAGAAAGGAATTCAAACAATATTAATATACTTGTCTCCCTTATATTTTAGTGGTGAAAGTCTGTTCACATTAAATCTAACGAAAAATAGGTTTTAGACTAGTAAATAGTGGAGCTGGGATTCAAGTGCTAGTGTTTTGATGTTAGAAACAATGATACGATCCACTATGCTGCTCCCTAAAATAGTGATATCCAGAAAACTGCTGTATATAAGTAGCAGGGCTATCTCATCCTTTGTTTTATTCATAATTTTAATAGACCTAAATGTGTCATTGAATGTCATTAGTTTAGAAGAATTGTAGAAGAGTATGTGGCAGCATTTATGAGTGGGGGAAAGCCAACATTGATGATGCTGCACGTTATATTCAGAGGATCATAGAATTTGAAAGCTGTTGCAGAAATTTTAGAGTTATTTAGTACAACTATCTTATTTTACAGATGACTAATGAATGTCCGCAGAGAATAAGTCACTTAAATTTGGTTGATTAGCTGCTTGATTGGTTGGCTAATTAATGGCAGAGAAAGGATTCTTGTTTTGAAAAGCTCTATGAGAATTGAAATTTTTTCTAAGGGTTGATAAAGAATATTTTGTTTGATGCAGGCCTTCAAGTAAGAAAAAAATAGTCAAGTGTATTTTATAAGAACAGAAACTTGGGGCCAGAGTATCTGGGTTTGAATATTATTTGACCATCACTAGTTACACGGTTTTAGGCCAGTTTGCAACCTTTTGTGTCTCGTTTTTTTACCTGTAAAATGGGGGATGATAATTCTGTAGGTTTATTATAGGATTGAATGAAATAATACATGTGTAACACTGAGGACAATGCCTGGCACTCAGAAAGTTATGTTGTTCTTATTTTTAGTAAATGATATCCCTGAGTCAGTTTTATTTTCTTATTCTAAATGGAATGACTTCTCTCTCTCTGTCAGGACGGAGTTACAATGACTTAAATCAGTATCCAGTGTTTCCCTGGGTCATCACTAATTATGAATCAGAAGAATTGGATCTTACTTTGCCAAGTAACTTCAGAGATTTGTCCAAGGTAATTTCTCAGTAATCCTCTTAAACAGAATTGTCTTGCATATAACAATAAATTTGATTATCTTTAATTTTCACATTACCTTGTAAAAATCTTTTTATATAACTATAGCTTTAATATATTTATCTTTTAAATGTATTTTCACTTTCTGAAAGTGAAATTTAAAATTGAATTTAAAATTTAAATTTAAAACTGAAAAATTTGGAAAAATGGATGATAGAAGTTGATAAGTTAAAAGTATTAACACTTGTATTCCTTTTTCCATGTACATTTAGGAAGACATTATTCTAAAACATTAACTTCTTTTAAGGGTGTTAGTAATTGTTAACACATGTGAGTAAATAATGGCCACCTCTCACTAGCACTTTTATAAAAAGACAAGTAACTCTTCTGCACTTCTCCAGGTGTCACACCTGACTTCTTTGCTACCTCAAAATCAATCCTCTTTAAATCTAATTTTGAATTGTATAAATCCAGTGCTTGAACCTTTCTTGACTTACAGTAATTTTTTTTACTTTATTAAAAAATTTTTTTTAATGTTTGTTTATTTTTTGAGAGAGAGAGAGAGTGTGAGCAGAGTAGGGCAGAGAGAGAGGGAGACAGAATCTGAAGCAGCTCCAGGCTCTGAGCTGTCAGCACAGACCCTGACACGGGGTTCGAACTCACTAACTGTGAGATCAAGACCTGAGCCGAAGTCAGACGCTTAACTGACTGAGCCACCCAGGTGCCCCTTGACTTACAGTTATTTTGACTGCAGAATAATTCTTTCCCAATTCAGTGTCTTGCTTTCTCTGCTTTTTATGTTGCTTTCCCTACTTTGTGAGTGAATGACTCTAGTCCTTTAGGTCACCCCCACATAGGACCATTACTGTTTTCCTTCCCTGATATACCACTATCTGCTTCTTTCATAACACCTAAATATCCTGCATTTTCCATGTCCTTCTACCTCTTTGTTTTGGTTCTTCTTGTCTCTCTCACTAAGCTCTATATGATAGAGTTCTTGTTCACCATTATTTTTCTGATGCCTTGCACAGAGCCTGCCATTCACTAAATGTAGTAAATAATAAAATATATGTGACATTTTCCCCAGGTTATAAAATATATTAACTGTATTTGATTCTTTAAATGTAAAACATGTAAATAATAAAGCAAAAGTTACTCCTAATGGACCACATATCAGTAAGGAATAATTACATTTTATATGTATACACTCATGTATATACACATTGACACATTCACCGTTTTTTAACTGTTTTCCTATGTCTTAGGTTCTTCAAGAACTTTCCTTTTCTGTCCTAGACTGTCAGTAAATAGAGTATTCTGTACCATCATTTTGTGATATAAAATAAGGTTATATGTCCTTTTTTTCTTTTAACTTTTTTTCATAGAGAATTTCAAGCATATATAAAAGTAGACAAATTAGCATAATAAATTTACATCTACCAATTACCCTGCTTCAACAGTTGTCAACTCGTGGATTCTCTTATTTTATTTTTATATTCATTTTCTTTCTGCCTTCTCATAGTACTTTGAAGCAAATCCTAGACATAATTTTATTCATAAATATTTCAATATGTACTTCTAAAAATGAAGGTCCCTTTTTAAAGAATAACCATAATACCATTTGCAAACCTAAAATAGTATCAATAATTTCTTAATATCATCAGAAACCTACTAAGTATCACATTTCCAATTAAATTACAACTTTCATAATTCTTTTTAGTGTGTTTATTCAGATCAGATCCAAATAAGGACCACATAGTGTAGTCAGTTGATACTGATTAAGTCTTAAGTCTCTCTTAATTCTGTAGGTTTCTCTTTCATCTTTTCTTTCTATCTAATTCATTAGTTGAAGAAACATATTGTTTGTTGTATATATTTCCTCATAGTATGGAGTTTGCTTATTGCATCCCTGTGTTATAGTCTAACAGGTTCCTCCATCTTCTATATTTCATATAAGTTGGTAGTTGGGTCCAGAGGTTGATAGAATTCAGATTGGATACTTCATAGGAAGTTTTTGCCTTCTTCTGTCAGAGGGCGTGTAGTATCTTCTTTATTTCTCTTTTGTGATGTTAGTAACCATTGATATGTAATGCCTAGATTCATTGGTTCTGTAATGACTGAAAAATTATGATATTTACATTCTCTCACTCTAATTTCATTTGTTATTGGGGACCCATTCCCTTCATCTACTGTTAGGTTATTCAGTGGTACATTGCATTGGAAAAGCAGGATAAACCTTTAAATTTTTCTCCTCTTATGCCAGCTTTTAAAACAGTGAACTGGTTCCTAACATCCTCCAGTGACACCTAAGTTTTTAAAAAACATCTTCATGGGGTGCCTGAGTGGCTCAGTTGGTTGAGCGCCTGGCTTCAGCTCAGGTCATGATCTCACGGTTTGTGAGTTTGAGCCCCACATCGGGCTTGCTGCTATCAGCACAGAGCCAGCTTTGGATCTTTTGTCCCCCTACCTCTCTGCCCATGCCCCGCTTGCACTCTCTCTGTCAAAAATAAATAAAATATTAAAAAAATAAAAATAAAAAACATCTTTATGAACACATAGACCTAAATGTATTTGATGTTTCCATCCATTGCAGTTATTATTTTCTCTGGTGTCCATTCAGTCGTTTCTGTTTCTGACCACGAGGACCTTCTTTAAATTGCTCCTGAGTCATTTTAGTATAATCTTAGTAGTCTTTGATAACTTCATGCTGTCTTGTGTGACAAAGTGCTCCAGTCTTAACTCTTATATTTTCTGGCAGTTCTAGAATCATGTATTTCTTTAAGGAGTTATTGGGAGCCCTTTTAAAGGGAGATAATATCTGAAGACTAGTTTGGCCTATTGTGATTGTTACTGCTGGATTTGTCATTATTTCTCGGCCCTTTTAGAATGACTTGGGAAGAAATTTAAGATGAAATACATCATAAATTGAAATTGATTTCTCTAATTTAAATTTAGGATCTTATGTCCTTTAATGTATCAGGAGTCTGAGACCCTGCACCCATTTTTCAGATGGGCAGGAAATCCAGTCTTTCTCCTAAGTACTTTCATTCGTAATTTCTAGCAAAACCTAAAGAATTTTTATATATTTATCTAACCTAGAGGTTCTTTGTTGCTTCTCCCCTGCCTGTCTCTTGAACCAGTCATTCTAAAGTTCTCAGGATGCCAGACTTCTTGCTTTTAGTGCTGACTTATTCCAAGAATATGCCTAGTTCTTCCTTTAACTCTTGCAAGTCCATTTAAGGCCATGGTGAAGTATTTAAATAAACCTCTACTGATTACCCAGTCATAGCAGAAGTGCAAGGCTGTCAGTGATTACCATCTCAATCTGAGGATCACTTCCTTGTTTCTGCAGATCCCCATATGCAGGTACCAGTTCACTGCCATATTCAGTTTCTTTCACATAGAATCCAGGAGCTTCCACTTTTCCGGTATCAGAGGGAGAGTATTCCCTTCTTTACCCACCTCGGGATATACCCTTTTATGCCCTAGCATGATTATCATTAGGAATGTTTGGGAGTAACCTCTACTCTGGATCCATAGGATATAATGTTTTTTCACACAGTCCAGATAATCACGGTACTCATCAGTGATGTCAACACAAAGGTTAACATTTTCATTATGACAAATAGCGGTATTCAGTTACTGGCCACTTTCTCTTTGATTATCATACCTTCTGTCTCTATCCCCCATCTTTGCGATCGTCATCTGATCCTGTAATGCCTCGTGTTCTCTTTCACCTTTATCCCTTTGATGTTGCTTTTCCCATCATCTAGAAATTTGTACTTCCATGGTACTGTCTGTACATGTCTATTATAACACATTACATAATCTATTATAATTTTGACATTTTTTTTTCTCTCTGTTCCCTCTTAAGGGAAATTATTAAATAGAAAGATTCCATTAATTTTTTTATCTCTGGTGTCTGGTATAGTTCTTAGAACTAAAAAATTATAGCAGTTTGTATATATATATTTTCACTTTAAAAGAGTTTTAATTTTCAAGAGAAAGTCTTTTTTTTTGCAGATCATATCTGATAAGGGATTAATATCCAGAATATGTAGAGAACTCTTGAAACTCAACAAAAACACAAACAACCTGATTCAAAACCGGGTGAAGGACTTGGAATAGATATTTCTCTAAAGAAGATTTACAAATGGCCAATGAATACATGAAAAGGTGCCCAACATTACTGATAGTTAAAGAATTGTAAATCAGAGCCACAAATGATATACCACTTCACACCCATTACACTTGGTATTGTAAAAAAATATAAGCATAACATAACAAGTGTTGGTGAAGATGTGGAGAACTTAGGACTATTGTACACTGTGGATGGGAATGTAAAATGGTACAGTTGATATGGAACAAGTTTGGTGCTTCCTTAAAAATTAAAAATAGATTTACTATAAGAAATAGCTATTCCACTTCTGGGTATATATTTAAAAGAATTTACAGCAGAGACTTGAAGAGGTATTTGTATACCCATTTTTATATTCATAGCAACATTATCTACAGCAGCCAAAAAATGGAAGCAATCCAATGTCAATTGGTGGATAAATAGGTAAACAGAATGTGGTATATACATACATACAACTCCTTAAGGAGTTAAGATACACACCACAAGATGGATGAGCCTTGAAGACATTATGCTGAATGAAGTAAGCCTTTCACAAAAGGACAAATACTGTATGGTTCCACTCATATGAGGTATTTAGATTAGCCCTAATCATAGAGACAAAGTAGAATGCTGGTTGCCAGGGGATGGGAGGGAGGAGGGAGGGAGGAATGGGGACTTCTTTAATGAGTATAGAGTTTCAATTTTGCAAGATGAAACAAGTTCTGGAAATTAATGGTAGTGACGGTTGCCCAACCGTATGAATGTACTTAATGCCTTTGAGCTGTACATTTAAAAGTGGTTAAAATGGTGGGGGGGCACCTGGGTGGCTCAGTTGGTTGAGCACCTGACTCTTGATTTTGGCTCAGGTTGTGATCCCTAGGTCATGGGATTGAGCCCTGCGTCAGGCTCCATTCTGACATTGGAGCCTGTTTATGATTCTCTCTCTCTCTCTCTCTCTCTCTCTCTCACTCACTCACTCTTTCTCTCTCTCTCTCCTGCTCATGCTTTCTCTCTCTAAATAAAAAAATATATTGGTAAAAATGGTAAATTTTATGTTCTGTATATTTACCACAATTTTTAAGAAAAGGTCAGCAAGGGAAAAAATATTAGTAAACTGGACACAAAGTAGAGGTTTGAAAAAGTGCTTTCATGTTCTGCTTTTGCTTCTCTGTGATCACCTTGAGAACATGCCTGGGTTAACCTGCTAGAAGGATGTGACTAACACATGGAGAATGTCTAGGTTGTACCAGCAGAGGCTATCTTAAGCCAGCCCTCAGCTGACTACAAACACATGACTGAGTATAACCAAGAGAACTAAATCTGGCCCAGAGTAGTAGAATTTCCCAGGTAACCCATTGACTATGAGGAATAATAAATGCAGAAATGGTTGTTTCCTGGGGTCTTTGTTTTTATTTTGTTTTGTTTTAGAAAAAGGAAAGCTTTACTTACATTTTGGTATCATATTTGTTATAAAACCCTGTAGTATTTCACTTGAATCTGTAGAACTCTCTAGTCTAATAATTGAGGACTGTGTATTAGTTTGACTTGTATAGTGAGTCATGCAGTAAGTCAGTAATAAAAACTTGCCAACTCTTTAATTCTCAGGCTATTATATCCTCTCTTTCCATTATTTGAATTTTATGTATGTAAAATTAAAAATCTCATCTTTGACTAATTTGTTAAAATGTAAAGTTTGCCTCACAAAATAAATTGCATTTGAATAAATAACCTTTCTAGTGTTCCAGAAAAATTGCCTGTGTAAAAATTTTTTAAACTGAGTCTTTCAGTTTGGACTTCTATTTAAGCACATAGCTTAAGATTTTTTTTGTGCTCAGGAGGGTTTTTGGTAGGCTCTTCAAGATACAGTGGGTAGTAAGATGGATTATAGACAGGGTGCATGTTTCTGTCTTGATAGAACAGTTACTAATAGTGATGAGTGGGAGGCTGTTTGGAAATTTCTGCTGAGGTTGTAATTCTGTCTTCTGCTATCATTGTACCTGAACAAGAGCTCCCATAACCCTGTTGCCTCTTCCTACCATTGTTCTTTGCTAACTTCCTCTATTCTCTGCCTCTCACCTTGGTTCTCTATCCCACTAAAAATCTTGTATGAACAGAGGAAAGCCTCCAGTTTTTTCTTCTTACTTTTTTTTAATGTACGCTATATTGTGTTTTTCATTATGAGAATTCATTAAAATAATGTCAGCAAAACGCTGTAGTAAATGATTTGCCAGCAAAATAGAATCCTTTTTTAAAACCAAATTTTATTTATATGTTACAGCTATTTCTAAGGAACTTGACAAATACTTTTGTTGGGTGGATAAAATACTGTTTTAACTAATGCCTTTGTAATTTATCTTCTGTACATGATAAATAAGTTTGTTTTTATGCCATACTAGATGACCAATAGTAATTTTGCTCTTTTTATTTTTTTAGATTTGTAAAACTGGTAGAGGGCCTTAAACTAAAAGAATTGATTTTGTTAGTCTATCCATATATGTCCATATCCACTATACATATAGAGGCATAAAAATATAATTTTGATGATTTAGTGCCTTTAATTATAGTAGTGGTATCCACTTTTATATTTTGAGAGATTTCGTGAGAGATTTATACTTTGGGCTGAGGAAAGAATATAAAGAATGCTTTCAACAAGAACTGAGGGATACACCATTGAATAGTGAACAGTAGTAATTAGCAGGGCTAGGAAGAAGTGGGAAGCTCTAACATTCAACCACATATCTTGTAACTTAGCAGCAGTAGTTCAAATGCTATAAAAGTCCTTCAAATTCAAGAAAATGGAATTCTAGTTCTAAGTGTTTTCATTAAATATTGATGGAAATAAGTGAATTTGGAATTAACTACATTATTTTAGGTGAAATAAGCATATTAGATTTTTGAAAATTGTGCTTTGCATGTGTAAAATAATAGTAACTGTCTACTTTATAAAAGTATATCATTCCTGTTGGCATTAAAATCTTCCATAATGTTTACAGTGTGATTCAGTTTGCAGATATCTGTTTATATACATACTTTCAGGGATACATCTCATACATAAAATGAGTTGTTTCTGTATTAATAATGATTATAAGAGAATTATATTAAAATTTTTCTCATAGTATGCATTTAGCAAACATTACTATTTGTTTAAATAAACTTGTGAAATCATAGAAAACATTCTGTGCGAAGTTTAATTTAAAACATAAACAGATCTTATCCCCATTCTTAAGTAGATTATATACCCTGACTGGCTTTAAAATGTATTGAATTATTTATGCATACTTATGTCCATTTAATTTCCTCAATGCTGTTTTTTAGAGGAGTTTTAGCAGCTTTGATACAATGCTACAATTTTACTTGGTAATTTCTTCCACGTTGCGCAGGGAATTTTCTTTCTGAAACTGAATTAATATAATCAACAGCCTTTCTTCTGTATTATTTTTCTGATCATTCTTTGTGAAAGGGTTAGAAGGAAAATGTAAAAAAAAGTCTTCTTGAAGGTATAAACTTTTATTTTATGCACAATATCTCCTTGTAATAATTACAAATTAGTATTGCCTGTTGAGAAGATCAAATAGTCTGAAAATCTGATGAAAGTTAATTTTTTTTTGTATGGATATATTGAGAAGGTCCTCACTTAACATAATGGTTTAATCTATTCTTTCAAAGCTGAAAAAAGGTAGGAATGAATTTTGAAGCTGATTTTTTTCCTTCGCTTTCCCAGTTATTTCATTGCTAGTGTAAAATCCTGACTGATGGGGAAAAAAAATCCTGACTGATGAGAAGACAGATCTAACCATGCATAGACTTTGGAGTGACATTAATCTATATTTTACAGAATACATTGATTTTTATATTTTGACAACCTTCTTGAAAGAGATAAGAATGAACATTTTCTTTTTGTCTTTTCTATATAAGAAATTATAATTAGGACAGGAATATATTTACAAAATGTCATATCACAGAAACAAATTATGATGGCAGAGTGTTTCAGTAACAGGGCTCTCTTTGTAGATTGGGAAGATTTTCTTTACCACTGTGATTTTTTTTTCCTTAATAGGGGATTGATTGTGTAAACCAGTTTTCCAAGAGAGGAAAACCCAGATGATCTGAGGCAATTATTTCTCTTCTAATTGATCAACATAGTTATTTTGGAATATTTAATATGTATATGTACTGTCATCTGAATACCTGTTCCAAAAGATGAGTTTGTTCTTAGATTGAAATGCAGTTGATAACCATTAACTTCCAAATGAAAACTGCACAACTAAGAAAGAACATGCCACCTTATTGTTGTTAATTAATTTTTATTGAGAACTTACTTTTTGTCAAGCTCGTATTTAAGAATGTTACATGTGTTAACCCCCACAAAGCCCTTGTAAGATAGGTAACGTTACTTATTGTCTTTTACAGAGACAGGAACTGAGGCACTATGAAGTTAAGCAAGTTGCATAAGGTCACACAGGTAGTGGGTAGCACCAGAATTTAAACACTAAGCCAGTGGTTTTCAAACTGCAGTTTACAGCTAACATTTTAAAAAATGAATAGAAAAAAAATTAAAGATAATAAATAGAGAACAAAAAACAAAAACCAAATAAACAAACAAAAAACAGAATCAGACCTCCACTGTAGAGAACAAACTGATGGTTGCCAGAGGGGAAGGACGTGGGGGGTTGGGCAGATACCAAACCTGGGATGGTTTGGGTGGTGAGTGGGAGATACAGGCTTGCAGTTATGAAATGAATAAATCATGGGGATAAAAAGCACAGAATAAGGAATTCAGCCAGTGATACTGTAATAGCAATGTAATGGGAGAATTGGTAGCTATACTTGTGGTGAACATGGCATAATGTATAAACTTGTCAAATCACTAAGTTGTACACCTGAAACTAATGTGATATTGTGTGTCAACTACTCTCAAAATGGATAAATAGATAGGTAGATAGATTTTGTAGAGAAAGAAATGAATAAAATTACAAAGTACAACATGAGGAAAATATCAGTGTGCATTATGTATGAATCTTCTGCTTAAGCTGTTTGTGTGTGTGTGTGTGTGTGTGTGTGTGTGTGTACGTGTACATGTGTGCACTGGGTTATGGTTTATGTGACCTATTTCTTACTATAAGTTTTGGCCCAGAATGTTTGAGAAAATACCACAGTGTGCTATATTGCTTCTACATTTGCCATCAATTTCTGAGTCTGTTTTAATGTTATTTTGTCAAGTTGCCTTTCACCTCTCATGCTGAAATACAAGGTAAAATGCAGCCAGCATTCTATGGCTTTAAAGAGGAAAGCTTTTCCAAATTGTTCTTCTTAGTGTGCTTGTCCCAGGTTATGCTCTACGCCTTTTTTGCCTAAGCCTGTTTTATGAAAAAAACTGAATGTTTGCTTTAAACTATTGAATCCCTGATGTTATAACTTGAGTATTCATTTATTTTTTTCTTTTGTTTATTGAATAATATTGTGTGCCAGGGACTCTTCATTTCTGGAAATCCAAAAGAATAAAATTAGGTAGTTACTCTCCTACTAAAAAATAAACTGAAGGTTGGGGTGAAAATGAAGAAATGGCCAAGGTATAAGCAAGTATTTTATTTTTTAATAATTAAAGCTTACATTCTTAAAATGATGGAAAATACTAAGAGAGTTTGAGGTAGAGGGAAAAGAAAATTAATCATCCATTTTTCAGCTTTAGAGTGCAAGCACAATATGAGCTGTTCTTTAGGTTCAGAGTGCAGAAACAAGAAAAGTAAATATTAGGGGGAAATGAACTTGCACCACAATTGCTTGATTCTTCCTTGCAGTGTAGGATTCTAAGGAGAATTTACTATTACCATATCTTCAAATTGTGGTCCAGGCCCTAATAAATCATAGTGGTTTTTTTCCACCAGGATTGCATATGTTACAATGCCATACCCATTTACAACTCTGTTGAACTAACAGCTTCTGTTGCCCTAATCTGGATCAAAATGTTTCTAATGAGTAAATTCTCAGGTAATTTAAGAGAATTGAATGACAATACTCTCTTGAATTTACTTATTTGCTGATGAGTTGCTATTATTTGTCTGTAGCATTTATTGGCTTTTTCTTCTTTCTCTCTCTCTCTGTTTAAAGCAAAAGTAGGTGATTTTCTCTGTCTCTCATTTATCTTTTACCATTTGGTTGTGTATTTTTATATGTGAGATATGTCTCTCTAACACACGCATTTAATATACAGCATTCATCTTGACCTGGAATTGACTACCGACATTTAACTGTTGTTGATCAGACAGCACTTCTTTATCTCTTTAAGTTTTAAGTGCTGTTTCTGACGAATGCCAGTCCTTTTAGTCCTGCTCTGTAACAGATATACCAGGAATCAGTATACCATCTAGATGTCACAGAGGGAAAAGAACACTCTTTTTGGAGGCGAGGGGAATATTGTTTAAATATGATAGGTGTTACAACCTTTACTTTATTTTAACTTATTAGGCTTCAGTCAAAACAAAGGAATTCAAAAGTTTTTAAAAACCTTATGATATTACAACAGCAAATATTGGATCTTAAAGCATTTCAGTAAAATGTAAATACAGAGAAAGAAATTAATTATCCCATGCTCGGATTTTTCTTTTCTTTCCTTTCCTTTCCTTTTCTTTTTTTTCCTTTCCTTTCCTTTCTTTCCTTTCCTTTCCTTTCCTTTCGTTTTCTTTTTTTTGGCTGATAAAATATGTTTAAAATATTTAAATCTTGGTATCAAATATGGATGCTGTAATGTGCCACAAGGATGTTGAGGAGTTTGGTATAAATTATATTCTTGCTTTGGAGAGTTTACAGTCTAATCAGCAGAAGAATTATGTGGGGAGAGTTTAGAATATTATTTGATTTGAATTGTGAGGGAAGCCCTAGTAGGTGCCTTCCTATGTAAACACACATTTTACGTGTGCTATCTTATTTAATCTCCTCAACAGTACTATAAGGGACGTGTTATTATCTATATTTCACAGATAAGGAAACTAAGATATAGTGAGGTTAAGGAACTCGCCAAGGTCACACATTTTCCCAGTGTTAGGCTCTCAGATATGTCCATGTCAGTGAACTGGTAGGCTTTAGGGATAAGTGGAAAGAATATTTTAGATTGAATACTTGCATTTATGTCCACTTGTTTCCCCAAATCCAACTACTCTTCCCTTTATCTTGGCATAAGGGACAGAGGTGTACTTGTTAGAGAAATTATACCAGAGAAGTTTCTGATTTGAGAAAACCAAGAACAACAGAGGAAGGGTTGAAGGGAAAGAATGGAAAACAGGATGAACTGAAAGCTTTAAGTACTGAATGTTGAAGGCCCCCAGACCCCTTTTGCTGTCATGCTATCAGAACTCTGGCAGCCAGGCTTATACCAGCCCCACCCTGTAAGACAGAAGATTGTATTACTCTTTGGACGTATTGACTGGCTCAAGAGAAAAGACCTAAGAAATGTTAACGATTTAGAGATTCCACTTGGAGCCCACCTGATTTCTCTTCAGTGAAGTCTGCCAGCTCACAATGCTACTTAGGCTTGATGTACTACAGTCAGCTCTTTTGTGCCTCGTTCTAAAACTGAACATACATCCAAGTGTTAGCAAACATTTAAAGACAGTCTCCATTGTCAAAGATGACAAAGACTAAAACAAATAGAAAAATGAAAGAAACCAGAAGAAACAAAGACAATTTAGGAAACAGAAGAAACCTTAAAAACAAAATCAGAATAAATATCCTCACAGAGGTAACAGAAAACTCAGACATTAATAGAGAAAGGAAAATGATCCTATAGAAAGCAGAATGTTAGGGCAGATGGTTTTTAAAAGACATCAAAATGATATAGGAAAATAGCCTAGAAAGATAAAATTAGAGGACTAAAGTAGGAAATCTTTGGATTTAGATAACACATTATGTCAGTCTGCTTTCATTTATTAGTAAGGGACGTTTCTCAATTACTTAATTGGTAGGAGGGGTGGTCCTAGATAGCAAACAGCTATTTAAATATATTTTTATAGGTAGTATTATATAGTTATTTATGTGATACTGAAGAAAAATTTTCATGGGTACACTGATCTTTTTAAACTTTAATATGTGTTCAATGTGATGTATTTAGTTTAAAATATGGTTGTGCAACTCTTCCCTCAAAATGTAAAATAAGTTCAGCAAAGTGTGAAAGGTATATATGGAGAGAGAGAGAGGTTGTGGTGCATTTAGAAGATTTGCTGAAGTTTCGTTTTTAAATCAGGAAAATAATACTTTGTGTAACTTTTTAAAAAATTTACACTTATTAAGTATTAGCACTCTTTAGAGCAGATTTGGTTTTCTACTAGAAGCTACCTTTTATGAGAAGCTTTCAAATGACTCTAACAGAGGTTAACCTTACACTTAATTTAAGCAGCCTTCAATGACATTGTTTTTTAACATTAGTCAGAATATGATAAACTGAAGTAACTGAAATGGATTGTGGTTAATATTACTGTCAGGGTGATGAATAATCCTGACATACACCAGCAACACACTGCCAGTCAGTAATCCTCAAAGTTAAGTATTTATTCTCTAATCATCCTAAGTCACTGTGGTGTGGAGTGACCATTTATTATTATTTATAAATGAATTATTTTATTTGCACAGCATTGCCAATTTTATCCCTTACTACTTCCTGTTTTCTTAGTTTAGTGCTGGGTGTGCTAACTTGGGTAGATTCAGAGGAGGGAACATGTATCTACCATGAATTTACATAAAAATTGTTTTCAAAACACCTAGAGTTTGGGTTGTGTAAGTTTAATAAGTACTGGTTTATAGTAGCAATAAGGTTGATAGTAAGCTATACTTCTGATTTCAGGGTGTGTGTGTGTGTGTGTGTGTGTGTGTGTGTGTGTGTGTGTTTATGGGGAGTAAATGTAAGTAGGAAGACATTTTAGGAACCTGATTATTTGTAGTTTTCTTTATATACCTGTATGTGTCAACTTTTCAACTTGTTATTCTTATATTTCCCTCTGATCATCAAAATTTATTTTATGTGAATATGTGGTATGTTTTGGGGGGGCAGTTTTTTTTTTTAGTTGAGGTATAATTGACATCAAACATTCTATCAGTTTCAGGTATACAAAATAGTGATTTGATATCTGTATATATTGCAGAATGATCACCATAATAAATCTAATTAAACATCTGTAGTGTGCATTTTATAGTGGGTAATGTAGTGTCTTTTAGTCACATGTCCACATTCTTGTCCAATTCTTTATTCCCAAAGTCCACTTATTTAAATTCAACACAAGTTTATGTTGAATAAATGTGCTTACTCAAAGAATTATTAATTTGCCAACTAAGTTTTGTAGACATTATTCTGAGGACTGTGCCAGGAACAAACGTGGATGCAATAGTCTCCACTTTTTAAAGTTTTATAACTGAATGTATGTTATGTATGAGCCATTTATAGGAGAATAATATAATCAGAAATATTTTATTTCTGTATGACTTAATTTTAAACGGTTCCACTTTCAGAAAAGGATTTTTTTTTTAATGTGAGTTCATGATTTATGATGTGAACCAACTTTTTGAAAATGGAAAAAGGGTAAATTCTGAAAACAAAAAACACTGGCCTAGTATAAAAAGTAAAATGATGATTAAATAGGTAAATTTTTTAATGTTAGGAAGAAAAGAAAATCAGTAGTTTTACTTAGAAATATATCCTGTAAAACTATATTAACTTCTTTTCTTTAAAAATGTGTTTTGATTAAGTTAATAAATTATGGAAGTTATAGATGTAATGTGACATATCTCAGCAAATTATTTGAAAATCTGAGTGATACCTTTTTGATAATTAGGCAAGATGATTAAAAGACATTAATAGTGTTCAGAACTGTTCAAATCACTTATAACCCTATTGTTTAATGGCTTTATAAACTTAAGGTATTTCCTTATTGTTCCTTTGTTGTATTCTGTTCTAGGCTCTGATTTGTTAAACAGTTTCACTAATATTACAAATTGATCATACAAATTGCTTTGCAGTTAATTAAAATAAAAAGCTTTTTAAAAAAATATTTACTGATTTTTAAGAGAGAGAGAGAGAGAGAGAGAGTGAGCACGAGCAGGGGAAGGGCAGAGAGAGAGTGGCACAGAGTATCCAAAACAGGCGCCATGCTGACATCAGTGAACCCAATGCAGGGCTCAAACTCATGAACTGTGAGATCAGGACCAGAGCCAAAGTCAGATGGTCAGCCAACTGAGCCACCTAGGCACCCCATTAAAATAAAAAAAATTTAGATAATTTTGGCAAAATCGAATACCTGAAATATTTGAATGAAGTACAAAGAAATAATATAAAGTTTTGCATTTACTCTTAGAAATTTCTAGTACAAAAAAAAACAGGAAAAAAGGATAAAGAAAAGTCAGTGTTAAAAACTATAAATGGCAGTAGTCTTGTTAATGGGAAGGAATATAAAAATGTGGCAATTTTTACTAAACTATAGATTCTGGTGCTCTCAAGGGGACTGTTCATTGCAAGAGGTCTTTTGATTCACATATACATTATATATACAAGAGACTGTCTTACTGGAAAGTTAAAGCTGATGATTTAGATTATTTAGTTGACTATATGCTTATTATCAACCAACAGTGTTTTGGCTTTTCTAAAAACAAATTGGGTCAAATATATTTGTGACTCATATTGTGACTCATATTGTGACTTCTGATGCAGCCTAATTTTTAAATTTTTTTTAATGTTTATTTTTGAGAGACAGAGAGAGAGAGAGAATGTGCGCATCAGCGGGGGGAGGGGCAGAGAGAGAGGGACACACAGAATCTGAAGCAGCTCCAGGCTATTAGCTGTCAGCACAGAGCCCTACATGGGTCTCGAACTCATGAACCGTGAGATCATGACCTGAGCCGAAGTCGGATACTTAACTGACCAAACCAACCAGATGCCCCACTAGCAGATGCAACCTATTTTTAATCTATAATATATTATAAGGGTACAAGGTAAGGGTTGAAGTTCAGTTTTTACAAATGAAAGTCCAATTCTTTCAACACTGTTTCATGAAAAGACTGTTTTCTTATGAAATGTCTTGGCACCTTTGTTGGAAATAAATTAACTATATATGTGTGGGTCCATTTCTAAGCTTTGTTCTGCTCAATCATATATCTTTTCTTATATCAGTATCACACTGTCTTGATTACTGTAGCTTTATAGTAAGTCATAAAATCAGGTCATATGAAACCTCTAACTGTACTCTTTTTTTCAAAATTGTTTTAGCTTTCCAGTCCCTCTATTTTTTCATATAAATTTTGGAGTCATTTTATCAATCCAGCTGGGATTTTTATAGGGATTATATTTAATTGGTTAGGCCATTTTTGCTAAGAATGCTATATATATAAAAAAAAGACAGTCTTTCAGTCCATGAATTTGATTCCATTCATTTAGGTTTTCTTTAATCTCTAATGTTTTGCAGATTTTGGCATGCAATTCTTGTACATATTCTGTTAGTTTACCCTTAAATTTTTCATATTTTTAATAGGTATAAAATTTTCAACTTCAGTTATTTATTGTTTGTATACAGAATTACAGCTGAATTTTGTACATTGACCTGTATTTTGCAATGTTGCTAGACTCAGTTATTTTTATTGGCAGCCTTTTGTAGACTTTTTGGGACTTCCTGCATACAAGAATATATCATCTCTGAATGAACACTTACTACATTATGGAATATTGAATAGAAGTGTTAAGAATGTCTTGTCTTTGGTATTAGGGTAAAAGTATTCTTTTACCTTTTTGTATATTAGCTATATGGGTTTTTCATAGATGCCCTTTATCAGGTTGAGGAAGTTCTATTTCTAGTTTGTTAAAAGTTTTATTATAGTTGGATATTGAATTTTGTCAGATACTTTTTCTGAAGATAATCATATGGTTTTTCTTCATATATTAAAATGATAAATTTTATACTGGTTAATTTTGGATTCATTCCTAAGACAAACCATATTCGATCATGATGTATCATCCGTTGTAATAAACTGCTGGATTTGATTTGCTAATATTCACTTACGAATTTTTGCATCTGTGTTCAGGAAGTATATTTGTAATGTCCTTGTCTAGTTTTGGCTTCAGGGTAATGCTGGCGGGATAAAATGAGTTTTGAAGTTATTCCCTCTTGTTCTCTTTCCTGGAGAAGATGGTGTAGAAATTAATTTCATCCTTAGTGGAATTCATTAGTGAAACTATTTGGTCCAGGAATTTTATTTCTGGGAAGGTTTTCTTAAAACTTTGAATTAAATTAATAGATATAGGGCTATTCCTGATACCTTTTTGTTCTTGAATGATCTTTGGTAGTGTGACTGTCTCACAGAATTTGCTTATTTCATCTTTTATGCTTGATTTTGGTAGTTTGTTTTCTTTCTTTCTCCCCTTCCCTTCTCCACCCCCGATCAGCCTGGCTGTGTAGTTTATTTATTCTTCTGTTGCTTTTCCTGTGTTCAGTGCTCTTTGCTTTTTCTCCTACTTTTCTTCTTGATTTGGATTTAATTCCTCTTCCTTTTTTGGGATTTTCAGGTGAATGCTTTAATCTTTTGATTTGAGATTTATTTTTCTTTCTGATGTAAAAATGCAATGCTACAAATTTTTCTCAAAGCATTGATGTTACAAAGCCCAACAAATTTTTATATATTGTATTTTTATTTTTATTTCATTCAAAATATTTTCTAAATTTCCTTGTGACTTTCTCATGGATTATTTAGAAGAGTTTCCTACCCCCCACCCCCCACAGGTTTGGGGATTTGTCAGACATCTTTCTCCTGTTGATTTCTTGTTTAATTCCATTATGATTGTTGAACATACTTTGTATGATTTTTATTTTTAAAAATGAGTTGAAATTTGCTTTATTGCTCAGAATATGGTCTATGCTGGTTATTGCTCTGTGTGTACTTGAAAAGAATATGTATTCTGTTGTTGGGTAAAGTGTTCTATACATGTCATTTACAACCAATTAGGTAAAATTGGTTAATAGTGTTGTTCATATCTTCTATATTTTCACTGATTTTCTACATGCTGTATTGATTAATGTAAATGAGAGGAGTATTGAAGTCTCCAACTACAATTTAGATTTGTCTGTATGTTTTTTTTATTTCTATCAATTTTTGTTTTATGTATTTGAATCATTTGCTTTTGGTACATATTGTGAGTTGAATTGTGTCTCTCAAAATGATATATTGAAGTCCTCACAAGTACTAGGGTACCTGTATATATGACCTTATTTGTAATCAAGTTAAGATGAGGTCATTAGAGTAGGCCCAAATCCAATATGACTGGTGTCCTTATAGGAAGGTGAAAACACCATTTAAGACAGACATCAGAGGAATAAATACCATGTGGTGATGGAAATAGAGATTGGAGTTAGGTTGCCACAGTCCAGGAACACCTGGGGCTCCAAGAAACTGGAAGAAGGGAGGAAACATTTTCCCGCTAGAGGCTTCAGAGAGAACATGGCTCTGCCAACAAGTTGATTTTGGACTTTTAAACTCCAGGACTATGAGACAATACATTTCTATTGTTTTAAGCCACCCTCAGTTTGCGGTACTTTGTAACAAGAACCCTAGGAAACTAATTTCAAACTGTTAGGTTTTCTTGATAAATGGTCCCTTTATCATTATATTTGGTAATATTCCATGTCCTGAATTCTTTTTTTTTTTTGATATTAATATAGCCATGGCAGCATTATTTTATTACTTGCAATATTTTTTTCTATTAATCTACCTTAAAATTTACTTATTATTTTCTTAGCTGTGTCTACTCTGCTCATAAGGTCATCAGAAGAATTCTTCGCTTCTGATTTTTGTTTGTTTGTTTCTAGCATTTATATTTGATTCTTTTTTTTATAGTTTCCTTCTCTGTTGCAATTTCCCACCTGTTTGTGTAAGTTTTCCACTTTTTCTGCTAGATCTGTTAGTATGTGAATTATAGTTATTTTAAATAACCTGTCTGATGGTTCCGACACCTATATTATCTCTGAGGCTGGTTCTTTTGATTGCTTTGTTTCTTCACAGTGGGTCATGGTTTTCTTATTATTTTAAGCATCTCATAATTTTTGGTTGAATTAGAGACTGGGATGTGAATAATATTTTATGCCCAGAAATATGGGTGCCTTTTCTTATATCAGCAATTTGTGTGGGGAGTTCAGTCCATGTAGACAGTCGGTGAGCTCAGTTGGGTTTCTTGTCATCATTGTTACTTCTAGTGTAGCACATTTTCACAAATTCCTTCAGTTCTTCCATTTGAATTTGTCCTTAGCATGGGCCCTAGGGTGTTAGAGATTTTGTCTCACTGCTTCTGCTCTACTCTCTGGCAGGCCCTCAATGCCTGTGCCACTGAGGACTTTTTCTCTCTCCTCTGTTGCCTTTCCCCAGAGGTAGATGGCTGTTGCTCGTGACCCAGTGTAAGGCTTATGGTCGGGGTAGGGCAACTTCTTCATTCCCCTGATCCAGCATCACTCTGTGATGAATGCTATGGGTTATTCTCACTGGGCCTTCTCAGTGTTCTTGCCCATACTCTGCATGACATCCAGACCCTTTCTTGTGTTTGTGGTAGGTCTTAGGCCAGAGAGATTTTCTCATCCCTCTTCCAATAATAGCAAACCTGTCTTTTGGACCAGTGAAGAATCCTGGCTCAAAGATTTTCCCCCTCTTCTGGGTAAAAGAGCTTTTACTTTTACCTTACACCAGAAGCAGTAGATTTTTGTCTGGTCGTAGGGATAGTATAGAGTTACCTGTCTCTCTTCCGGACCCTGGGATGAGAGCATTGGTATTCCTCCTCCATCAGCCTAACAGTTTTTATTCATTATAAGAAAAAGATTTGGGGAAGTGGGTAGTATTTTGTGCCTGTCCTCATTAATAGCAAATCACGTTCTATCTCTCAAAACTAACTGATTGTCTAAGCCACCTTGTTTGTTCTTAGTTGCTCCCAGTCGTTGACAGTGTTCTAAGACCTATCAGTGCCCCAAAAGTAAGTGTCTCAGTCAGCAGTAGGTGCAGGCTGATTGGATGCCAGACCCTCGGGCAAGAGCTTTTAAAGTTTACAAGTAGACCTCTTTCAGGGAAAGACTGGGAACTGGACATTGAGCCCCCAGATGATAGCCTGTTAAAGAACTGTTTGTTTGCTACAAACGGTGAACACAAGCCCTGATGGCCACAAGAACCAGGTGATCAAGGGGTACGTTTTCTAGATGGCAGCCATGAAAGCTGAAGTGCCAGACCAGTGTACGAGCTCCTTCCAGGGTGACATTGGTGATTTGGAGAGGACTACATACAGAGAGAATGCAGATACGGTGTCTGCTGGCTTCTCTGGTCTCAGGGGAGGATTGCAGTTCCTAGATTTGTGTTAAATTAGGATCCTGACTCTGAGGCTGCAGCTTTTAAGATGTGCAGATAGGCCTCTTTCAAGGAAAGACTGGGAGATGGGCGTTTATGTCTGCTCTCTCAGCGCTGAGCTCTGGGGGATGGCCAAGCTGAGTCCTCCTGAGCCAGTTAAGAACTGTGTTTCTGTTTTTGTTTTTGTATTGTCTTATGGTCTCATGGACGCAAGCCTCCTTGGCTTTCAGAGCTAGGCATTCTGGGGGCCTTTCTCACAGGTGGAAGTCTTAAACATTGGGGTGCTACATGTTAGGCCCAAAACCATCACTCCTTAGGGAGGAGCTGTGAGTTGTGAGTTCCTTCCCAATTGTATGTCTTGGAGGTGAGATTTACGGCAAGAATGTGTCACAGACTTTCGCACCTGTTATGATGTGGGCTTTTTTTTCTCATTTGCCTGATGTGTAGTGCAGCTAGTAGCAGGATTTCTTCCAGAGGGAATTAATCCATGTGTAACTGTAGATTCAGTTTGTCCATGGGAAGAGGTGAGTTCAGGAACTTATGTCATCATCTTGAACTGAAACTCCTGATGTCAGTGCTCTTAACCATTTCTTTAAGTGGAGAGTTGAATCTATCTGAAAATGAATAGGCTTTATTATATCAGGTTTGGGCCTCTTGGGTGTTTACCATTTTCATAATTACTTAAAATGTTTTTTCCCTGTGGCCTTGGATTGTCAAATTGTTTTTTTTGGGGGTTCTTCCAGGCATTTAGCTCAACACTGGCATTGGATTATCAGATTATTCTAATCAATTTATGTGCCTTTCTCAAAGTCAGGTAAAAATCTATCACTTAATGTGAACCGTAGCTGAATAACATAGAACTACAGAGGCTACTAAATCTACCAGTGTGAGCATTCGAAATGATTTAGATTCTACATAGGTACAATAAGTAAAACGGAATACTTTCTTTTTCCCAAGATGTGTTCGTTAAATTGAAATAGTATAGAGGGTATATGTTTAATACCACTTGCAAGAAAGTGTGTTTTCAAGGGATTAAAAGCTACTCTGGTACTTGAAAACAAAAGTGCTTATTTGTTAACTCTAAAAGCCACAGTAGTGTGCCAATGAAATTTTCTTCTTGACAATATTAAATAAAATGTAGAGTGTGTGAAGATAAGTGCTGAACCATTTCAGCCATATATAGCATGTGACAAAATACCCTAAAAGCCAAGGTTGAGTAAAAATGCTGATCAGGCTGTTTGTTATACTTGTCATTTAGATAAAAGAGCTGCTACAGCTGACACAAAATAGTTGCTGCACCCCCTAACAGTGGCAACATGGCTTCAATGACAGAGGCTGTTCGTTTATTTTCTTCTTTTGCTGGTGGGGGAAGAAGGCAGGTCGTGGAGATGCACAGAATAAAATTCAGTGGCTTCTTTAAAAAGCCTTAGGGGCACAGAGAATGAAAGGCTGGTACGGGGTTAATGGATGCAGATATATAAATACAAAAATTAACAGAAAAGTAAAGCCATAAACTTTAGTGACCACACTTAATCTATTTTTGTTCACTTTTTTTCCTAAGCTTTTTTTGCCAGGCATCTTTCCATGTCCCCAAGCAAAATATTCTTTTTTTAAATTCATTTGTGTAACCTTCTGCTAAAGTGATATCCACACACATTAGATAGGTAGGGGGATACAAATGTAAATAGCACTTTTTCAAAAGGATCTTTAGTCTAAGCCTCCCATGAAAGGGTTCTAATGGCTTTACAAATTCAGCACCAGCATTTTTGTCAACTCACATAACCCAGATCTTTCTAGGATCTGCTAGTCAGTATAGTTAGAGTAAGTTCTAAATCTTGTCCTTGTCACTGTCTAGGTAACCAATCATTAGTAGTCATTTAACTTCTCTGACTCAACTTTCTTGCCTATAAATTAGGAATGCTAATAGGTTTATATATTAAGGGGTTGTTGTGAATATGAGGTAATTTGTGTAAGATTCTTAGAACCTTCACTTATACCCAATAAATGGTAGCATTGTCATCAGATCGACTGGACCCTTAAGTCTGTATACCATATTTATTTTCTGTAATCTTATAAAACAAATCATTATTCTCTAATCAGAATGATTGTCTCTTAGGATATCACATTTGCTGATAGTCCATCCTCTTTCATCCTCTGAATTTGAATTTTTTTTTTGTTTAATCCATCCATGAATATGAGATACCTTTTACGTAATTAACAATCTTCAGTCCTTTAATCTGGCATTTTTATAACATATAACATTGGATTCCTATAACATTGAGTTCAACAATTTTGTTCTTTTTTCTTTGCTAGTTTTTAGCCCTTATTTTGCAATGGCCCTCTTTCAGTGTCTGTAGGCCTACCCTACTTCCAGGAAAAAACAAAATAATGTATAACCTGTCTTGCTCATGACCTCGTAAATGCTGTAAGGCAGGCTTTATGTGTAGTCATAGAATTAAAGGATGTTTCCAGTTTCCTAATCATACCAAATGAAGATGACATTGGCAGATGGCTTTAGGCCAGTCATCCAGATCCTAAGCAAGATCCTGAAAGTAGTTACGCTCTTTTGCCTCTCCTTCCTGAGCCCCTTTTCACTTTTAACATCTCTTCACCACTACCCTGTAACTACAAAATGTATTTTTTATGATATCCTATCCTTTAATGTTTCCAAAGGCCCTATTTCTGTGTCTTGTATGCCAGAACAATCTTTTACTTCTTCTTTAAATTTCTCTTCTGCTTCTTATCCCACATAGTATCTAATGATTTTCCAAAGAAGGCCTTACAGAAAGATGTAAAAAACTCTTTGAGACTTGGATTTTAAAAGGGGAATTTGTTAAGCAAATTTCTGCTTTGTTGAATTTGTGAAATTCCTTGCCAATTCCCTTTAACTTTCTTAGTAACTGTAATCATGGTCCAAGAGTTTGGAACTTCACTTCTGAAAGGTTGATATAAATTAGAAAAGTTAACATATAAATCTCAAAAGGAAGAAGGATTTATGTCAGTCATGGTGGTAATAACAGTTACAACAACATTCATAGCAGCTGTGCTTGTCAAGTACTTTCTTTGTGCCAGGATCTCTGCTAAGCACTTTACATAAATTATTAGCCTTTGTGTCAACTTGTTAAGTAAGTATCATATTTAAAAAATGGAAATGTAAGAAATTGGGAAATTTTTGAAATTAGGAAAAGCAATTTTTAATTAATACAACAGTTTTTAGATGGATAAAATGATCCAAAACTGGATTTTTGAGCACTGAATTTGTGTCTCCTAGATTTATGTTGGTTTTGAATTAGGTCACTCAAGATACTTCTTCATTTTTAAAACAGGGATATCTAGGTGCACTTGGGTGGCTCAGTTGGGTAAGTGTCAGACTTTGGCTCAGGTCAGGATCTCACCGTTCATGGGTTTGAGTCCCCCATCGGGCTCTGTGCTGACAGCTCAGAGCCTGGAGCCTGCTTTGGATTCTGTCTCCTTTTCTCTCCCTCCCTCCCTCTTTCTCTCCCCCCCCCCCCCCCCCCCCCGCTTGTTCTCTCTCTCTCTGTCTCTTTCTGTCTCTCTCTCTCTCTAAAAAATAAACATTAACAGAAATTTTAAACAAGGGTATCTAGGGACATCTTGGTGGCTCAGTCAGCTGAGCATCCAGCTTTTGATTTCAGCTCAGGTCATGATCCCAGGAAAAGAAAAAAAACTTAGAATGTATCAACTCTAAAAAAGCCTTTTCTTTTTACAGTTAACTTTTACTAGTAATTAGATGAAAGTCTGTTATATGCCTTTGAAGGGGTCTATGAAACCAAAGCAGTTTATTTTTAATTGATGTAGTAGAAGATGATTGTAATTTGCTTGACATTTCATATGCTTTTCATAGTAACGTTTGGACGCCCTTTGGACTTCTGAAGAGTAGTTTTGCTTTTAGTTATTTTCTTGAGGTAGGATAATGTAGCTTATTGGGACTACTGTGTACTATTGGGCTTCTGACAGATAATGCACAGTACCATATGTACCATTAGAAGATTATGATGTTTAATTACCTTTTTCCTAACAGACTCTGCTAATTTCATCAGGCTTGTTTAGTAGCTTTTTTTCTTTAATATTATTCATCAAATAAACTGCAAAATAGTAATATAATGAATAACTTACTGTATGCCAGGCACTGAGTTGGGCATTTTACATGCAGTATTTTTGTTTCTCTACTAATTAGCAAGATTACTTCTCAAGAAAGGTAATAAAAAGATTTTTTTTTTAATTGTAATACTCTTAGGACACTTGATTTAGAAAGTTTTGTTTTGCATATCTTGCTCTGGAAGGGTTATTATTATTTCTCAAACAGAATACATACACTTGGGCAGCTGGGTAGCTCAGTCAGTTGAGTATCTGGCTTTTAATTTCGGGTCAGGTCATGATCCCAGGATGGTTGGATCGAGTCCTGCACCAGGCTCCATGCTGAGTATGGAGCCTGCTTGGGATTTTGTCTCCCTTTGCCCCTCTCCCCTGTTTGCACTCTCTTTCTCTAAAATTAAAAAAAAAAGAGTTGTTAAAAAAAATTACTTATCACTCTACCACAGTTGTCAATTTTGCTATTTGTGAGATTAGAATATCCTAAGAATAGTGATTTTTTTTTCTATTTATACATTTTCAAGGGTTTTGGTGGGTTTTTTCTTTATTTTTTTCTTTTCCTATGTTAATCCAGATTCTTCTATTTTTTCCAAATGTAATGCTTCTGTTCGTAGTCCTCACAGTGTAATTTTTAAATTATTCTGTTTTATTTGAACCACTTTTTTATCTTGTTTTGGTGGAAGTGCTTTTTATTCTGTAGATTTAAAAATCTTATATAATTGTATTAGCTTTTTATAGTTTTAAAAATTATTCTTCTATGTCCTAGGGCTATTTATTTTTACTTTGTTATGACCTTGAATTGCACCTCTCTAATCAATACCTATTTTTTATTGATTTTTTTCCAGGAAGTTATGACCATTTTAAATGACCAGTATTTTTGCTCTTCTTCCCTTAATCAATTTGCTGATGTAAAAAAATAACTCTGTCAAGCTTTTATAGTTAAACTGTACAAAGAACTCCCTGTAGGAGATAGTGCTAGGCATCTTCTTGAATTGCCTTCCAATTGTTACTCTTAATATACTGTGTAAGTAAGAGGAGCCATCAGCATTTACTTTTAGTTCTTTTGCAGAGATGAATAAACATCTTGAAATGCTGATTTAGACAATGTTTTAAAAATGCTACGAAGCACTTTGGTGTATGACTGACTCTTGCTTAGTTAAATGTTTTGCAGCATTATAACGTAGTTGGATTCAGCTCATCTTTTAAAGCAGTTGTCAGAAAAATATGGGCCAGCATGGTAGAATGTATTAGCTCAATACATTGTCTCCATTTTATTATGAAGCTGCTGAGGAAGCTGTGATATACAGCACTGTCATTACAGATCTATTGTTAGGATGGTTCCACAGTCTTCTTTGCACTGCCATTAATTTATAGCAGTAAACAATATGTAGCCTTCCAACTGCAGCAAAGCAGAATCTTTTAATGAGGTGGATGTTATTACCACAATAAATCAGTGCTTTCGCGTAATGTATAATTCAATGTGTGTATTCCCACTGTAACTTCTCTGAGTAAGCTGATAGTGTATCATTGTCATTGCACAGCTCCACTGGTCTTTTTTTTTTTTTTTTTAACCTTCTTTTATTTGGGGACTTCTTTTTTATATGCTTACAAATAAATGTGGTATGTCTTGATAGCTGTCCTGTAGCAGGCTTCAGAAACCAACTGTAACAATAACAGCCAGAATCAATACTGTGGGTTCTACCTATATGGATCTCTGCACGATGCCATTTTTTTCTCAGATGCTGGTGAAATCAATCCTAATTGGTTTTAGCATTATATTCAAGAAACGTGATTCTATAACTATTGATTTTGGAGGTATACTCATTTGGAGAGTAATAAAAATAGCAGATAAAGTGAATACTTAATATGCTGCAGAACTATACAAAAAGAGCATTGATTCTATTTTTAATTCACATAATTTGTCTTCCAATGATTTTATTTCTTCTTTCTTTCCTTTTGCATGCCTCAGTCTTTGGGGACAACAACTAAAATACATTTAAAGGCATTCCAAATTGGTTTTGTAACAAAGATTTTTTGGAGTCACTTTCATTCTTAACTGGCATAAATGTAGTAAATCAGATTTAATTCTTCTGTACAGAAACTACTGCTTTAAAAGATGGCATTTTAAATTAGTGTACCATGATACTGATTTAAAATAGTAATCAATGAAAGATTTTTTGAAGATTTGCTTGTACAGTAAAAAATGACTTACAATATTGATTCAAACCAATCTATAGAAAGGACAGTGCTAAAGATAAATAGTTTTAAAAAATAGTTAACAATTAACATAAGATAGCCAAAATGATGAATTTAAAATGTTGCTTTAAATCACATGTTAACGTGAAAAGCAATTTAAAAACAAATTCAACTTTGCTTCATTTTTAACAGAATATTTCTGAATACGTCTGTTTTTAAACCCACATTTTTTATTTATTGCAGTTTAACACATATCCCCCATAAATAATAAGATAAATTTAAGTATTTTCTTCCTCTTATTAGTCAAGAGTGACTAACTCCTAAGTTTTCATTAAGTAACCTTATATATAGCTTTTTTTCAGTGAAATGGTAGTTATATTTTAAATAAAGAATAGACATTTTCTAGAGATCAGAATGTCTTATGAAAATGAGTTATTACTTGAAGCAGTTGATTCTAACATTCTTTGAGCCATCAGACCCCTCTGAGAATCTTAATACTCTGTATGCCTTCCTTAAGAAAATGTACATGTGCATAATCACACAAAATTTTGCATAGTTTTTAATGGAGTTCGTGTATTCCCTAAGTAACAACAGCTACAGCAACAATACTGATACCAGATAACGTTTATCAAGCTACTATCTTATGCCAAGCGATGTTCCAGGGGTTTTACAGGCTATTATTTCAATCAAACTTTACCCCAATTCTGGAAGATAATCTTAAAAGAAATAGTTAGCAATCATTGAATGTTGTCACGCATGGTTTGTAGGACTTTACATGTGATTATTCATTTTCAAAACAACCTTCTGACTGGGTGCTATTACTATCCCAGTGAGGCCACGTTCTTCAACACTTTGCTATACTGCTTTTTGGCCCTCTGCTATAATGTATTATTTTTTGGTACAAGCTGGTACTCTGTCTTCTATTCTTTGAATGTTTGTATATATAATATATATACATATACATATATATATTTTTTATATTTTAGGCAGGGATTTTTTATATTCTAAATTCTACTTTTATGTATACTAGTAGAAATTTCTAGATTTACATTAATCCCTTTTCACTCAGTCTCTTCCTTACACTCCTCGTTCCCTTCCAGTTTTGTTTCATCTTCTTCTTAGAAGCTATTGTAAATTAATCCTCTAACATCAAGATTGTGTTTCTGGTTGTTGCTTCTAATTAACTAAATAGGATTTTATAGGTGCTTTCCAAAGTATTATATAGCTAATACTCACTTTATGTAATTGTCTTTATGAAAATGCTTGTTATGGGCTGATTAAAAACCTGTATTCAACAGAAATTGGACTCATTGAGAAATGACCGGTTTCTTCTTTCACTTTTTTGTGTATGTTTAACCTGCATTGGAAAAAAAAATTCTATCCACTCTCTGTATATAACACAATGTTTTAGCTCCAATAGTGTATATATGTCTTTTAAAATTCACTTTCACACTGGCTAATAGGACAACACTTGAAGAAAGAAATAAAAGATGATTACATTTATGCATTCTTATTTTGTTTTTTCCTTCTCTATTGGCAGCCAGTAGGAGCTTTGAATCCAAAAAGAGCAGCATTCTTTGCAGAACGTTATGAATCGTGGGAAGATGATCAGGTTCCCAGGTTCCACTATGGTACTCATTACTCAACTGCAAGTTTCGTTCTTGCATGGCTGCTAAGAATAGTAAGTTCAGTTTGAGTAATAAACCATGAATACATAAATTCAGTGTTGTGAAGAATATGCAGTAATTAAAAGTCATCAACATCTTTTTTGAATGCTAATTTTTTTTCAGTGATTAGATTTCTAATTATAAATCTCTCTTTATCCCATTTGGTATGTATCTGATAACATTTTACAATAGAATAGCCTTGAAAATGTTTCACCTGGAACGATGTGAATTTTTTTTTCTTAAATTTGCCTCTTCAAATGGTCGATATCTCCTCAGACTCTAAATTGTAACATAGGTTATTTGAAATAGAGTCTATTAAAATAAGAGCTAAATAAGATTTTGTTAAGATAGACATACATTCATATGTTTCAGAAACTTCAGTTGCCCCAAATGGAATAAGGTATGTTTATAGATTATACCAAGGCTGCTGTGTATTGATAATATATTGGTTAAACAAGAAATGTTTCTGTAAAATTGAAAGGTGATTCATCTACTAGAAAGTAATTTCTTTGGGAAAGCATTAGCAGCACATCATTAATTAAAGCTTGTTAGAAGGGTAAGGCAGACATAAATCCTAGAAGTAATTTATAGTGCTTAGCTAATTTCAAGCAATTATCCACTAATATGTGTTTAAGTGTTCTTTAACTAAGAGGAGGCTTTTAAATCTTCTAAACATTTTTCTTTTCTTAATCATAAATTAAATATTGAGCCATAACAATCAGAAAATTACATATTAGGCTATTCCCCTATATTATGAAGAAAATGCAATCTAATATATGTCTGAATTTTATTAATAAATTGTTCTTGGAAAAGAAGAGAATCTGAAAAATGTTGAAAATGCCAAAATTTGGAAATATTTCTTTTGTTCTGAAACAAAAATAATTTAAGTACATTAATGTAGTAATTTAGATAGAATTCCCATTCTATATCTAGTTTGTATATATCTGGTTAATGTCTATTAGTCATTACAGTATCTAAATATAATGATTTATAAAAACCATATTTGTATGCATGAGGAAACATACCAATTTTTTTAATTGCTTATTTTTTAGGAACCTTTCACAACTTATTTCCTAAATTTGCAAGGAGGGAAATTTGATCATGCAGATCGAACCTTTTCATCAGTTTCCAGAGCCTGGCGAAACTGTCAGCGTGATACATCTGATATTAAGGTACAGAAATGTTTCTTTTTTTTTCACCCAGAAATGTTTGATTTTACAGTTATTATTGTCAGTATGTTCCTTGTTGAATGAATGTTGACAATTTCTCTCCTAGCAGTGTAGCACTGTTTACTGAAGAGAAGCCTCAAAGCCTGAAGCTTTAATTAAATGACCAAGAACCACTGTATAGAATTTCTCTCTGCCTATCTCTCTCTTTTCTTTGTCTGTCACTACCTGCTGTATGTCTCCCTGTCTCTTTCTCTTTAGTTGTAGAATGGTTGTTTTTCTGCTTCCTTTAAGTATTTTTTTAAAGGAAAAATATAGTAGTATGAATGTAAGATAGCATGCTTAATGGCATTCCAGACTCAGTGAATAAAATTAATACAGTCAGTAAAATACTGTGAGAAGAATCTCAGCATTTTAATTTAATGTATTTTATTTCATTTCATTTCATTTTATTTTATAGATCTCATGTGTCTTTTCTTAAGGTAATCCTCTTTTACCTGCTACCAGTTCTAAATTCATACCTGCTTCTCTTTGGTATAAAACTGCACTATTAGTGAGGGGAAAGAAGAGTTCTGCTCCTATCTATATGTTCACTACTGGAAAAAATCAAAAACTTTGCACAGTAGCTAACATAATTCATACTAGATCTTTGTTTCTACCCTCAGAAATTACAGTATTTTACTTTCATAACATAATGTCTCTATCTGCTGGGTCAGATGCTGTTGAATATACTGAGATATGCCTATGGATGTAAACTCCTTATGGTCTCATAAAGAAATATGATTTATGTGTAACTATTTATACTATATGGAAGAAAATGATAGGCACCATATAAGAAATATTGGGGTTTAGAAGAGGAAAAGCTACATTACTAATGTTTAAACATGTTACTATAGAGTACTTTAAAAAATTAATATGATAATTATATATTTTAATATGATACTTTATAAAATGTATTCACACACTTTATCTTATAGTAGAGTATAACATTGCCTCTATCAAAGCTATTTTATTGAAGATTACATTATATGAAGGAATCTTTTATTTGGGTAAATTGATAGGATTTTTTGATATTGCAAATAATGTACTCTGAAATTCTCTTGAAATTATATATCTTATTCTTTAAGAGTTATCAGTAGAGGAGCTCCTGGCTGGCTCAGTTGGTAGAGCAAGTGACTCTTGATCTGAGGCTTATGAGTTTAAGCCCCTCATTGGGCCCAGAGCTTACTTTAAAAAAAAAAAAAAAGAATCATCAGTAGATAATTTTGAAATGAGTAATTAGGGGGAGCCTGGGTGGCTCAATCGGTTAAGCGGCCGACTTCACCTGCCGACTTCACCTCAGGTCATGATCTCACGGTCCGTGAGTTCGAGCCCCGCGTCGGGCTCTGTGCTGACAGCTCAGAGCCTGGAGCCTGTTTCAGATTCTGTGTCTCCCTCTCTCTGACCCTCCCCCATTCATGCTCTGTCTCTCTCTGTCCCAAAAATAAATAAATAAACGTTAAAAAAAAAAAAAGAAATGAGTAATTAGATAACAGTAAATGAGAATAGCTAATAGATTTAATAATTATTGTTGAGTTCTACTTCTGATCCCAAAGCTATTGAATTACTCATTTACCTCTTTTGAGAAGTAAGGGATATGGACACATGAAAATAGTGTTAAACCTAATTTTTTTGTCAAATTGAAGACATGATTTTTAAAAAAAATTTGTTAATTCCTTCATTTATTAAGCATCTCATGACCAAGTTATAACCTCGTACTTGAATTTGGTACTTGAAATTTAAAAATAAAAGCATGAATTTGATTTTTTTTTCCTGCTCCATAATAAACAGACAGTGTGTATATCTTCAGCTTTCTACCCCTAAGTACTAGACATTCCTGCTTAATGCTTTGTTGGACAGCAGGTACTTCTGATAGATCCTTGTAGTTTTGACATCTCTTTTTCCCAAATCTCAGCCTTTCTCTGTCAAGATTCCTCGGTGAGCACAAGCCTAGTTCCATTTACCCAAACACTTGCCTTAAAATACCCTACCTGTAAAAAAAATTTAAAACCCACACAAAATAGCTGCAACTTTAAAACCAACAAACAAAAAATAAAACCCACATGAACTTGTTTACCTTTCTCTTTCCCAATTTTTCTTATTCCTTCAAAAATAATTAAAAATCAAATTCATCTCACTTTCTTTTGAATGCCTCAGCAGACTTTAATAAAACAGCTCTAACTACTAGACAAATACTAGGATTTCAGTTCTTGCTATTGTACTAATTTCTGGCTTTCTGGCAGTGTTATATAAAGCATCTGTATGAAGAAGTAGAGTACAAAGTGAAGGGAAAAGTTAATTATTTTTTTTTTAATTCCAAGTGTCAAGTTGATTTGGCTTGGTTAAAAGTAATAGTTTTATTCATAAATACTATTTCATTATGATCAGAGGCACAGAAATTTTCTTCAGGACTGTTTGCTAAAATGTACTTGTTCTTCTAACTAATATGCATATTCTCTTTTTTTTTTTTAAACCACAAAATATCTGTAGGGTAGATAGGATGTCCTATCTACCCCATTTTCTCTATTGATAATGAACTAATTTGGTCCCTACAACTTTTCAAATATTTTGAAGAGTATGTAATACATACACCATTGGAATGTGGAATGTGGAATCATATTAATTATAGTCTGATCTTTATTTGTATTGTTGTGTTGAATTTCTGAAAATACTAAGGAAAATGTTAAACAGTACAGAGAGAATAGTGAAACATGAGGCTGGGTAGTAAGAATCACTTTATTGAGTGTATTCTAAAGTATACCTTGCTTGATGAATATGATATCCATTTTCTAAAATGTTTTCATGACATTTTACAAAAATGAAGTGTTGTGGAGTGCTTGGCTGGCTCAGTCTATAGAGAATGCAACTCTTGATCTCGAGGTTATAAGTTCGAACCCTACATTAGATGTAGAAATTACTTAAAAAAAAATCTTCAAACACATATACACAAATGAAGTGTTGTGAGGTAGATAGAAGATTTATTTAATTATTTATTTTTAGGGAAAAATAACAACATGGTAACATTTCTACTACTTAACTCTTTTTGTGCCCTAGGGGAACTGTCACCTTAATATCTTAGAAACCCTATTTCTTGCAGTCTGCTAATACTGAGAGAATAACTTACTAAAACATAAAGGTTATTCCTATGAAATAAAAGTAAAAATATGAATTCTTTTATTTCAGAGAAGAAAAAGACCTTATTAAACTTTACTAAAACAGCCTTTGATTTTTTTAGCATGATTTATCATTTTAAAATTCCGGGGATCATTTGTACTTTTGTGTATCATTGGTGGTTTCATTTTAGGTATGACCCTCAATGATGTTTTTCATTCTTACTGGATAAACTGTTAGATGTGTTGGTCAGTTCTTTAAGTAGGCTTACTACTAGTCAATAGAAACATAATGCAAGCCACAACTGCCAGCCACATGTATAATTTTAAGTTTTCTTGTAGTCACATTTTAAAAAGTGAACAGAACCATGTGAATGAAATTAATTTTAGTAATATGTTTAACATATATATCCAAAATATTGTTCTTTCAACATGTAATCAATATGAAATTATTAGATTAATGGCTACCATCTCAAGCCATGGATGCTTAGAACAATATTCCTGATGTTGTACTTCATGTAAATATTGATAGGTTAGTAGCAATAATAGGAATTCTTGAGGATTGAAATAGGAAGTGTTAAAATTGGGTTGGAGAATCTTCACTGTGATAAGTAACATTTTAAAATCCCCAACAGATTCTGTGTTTCAAGTTTTAAAAACTCACTTAAGTTTAGAAACTGAAGTGCAGAATAGATTACTGAATCATTATGGCCAAATTTTGTGAAGCAAATCACAGACTCATAAAGCTTGAATGAATTTCAGTAGGCAATCCACATCTGAATATTACACAGATATCTAAGTTTTTCTAGGTAGTTCATGTCACTGATTTTTCCCCTGGCTCTGAGGCTCCATACTTATTTCAGGTACCCTTATTGTCAGTCATTTAATGTAATGGGTAAGTACAATCTGACTTGCTCATCTTAAACTCTTTTCCTTCTCTTCTAAGGAATTATTAATAATTAGGATTGAAGAGTGGAAGAAGTCATAAATATTACCTAGGTTCATTATTTCAGAATGGAGGGCAGTAGTAGATGGATCTAAAATGAAGATTATTGGAGAACTGTACTTCTCCAGAGGCCTAGAATTTAGGACAGTAATACAGTACTAAAATAACCTGTGTTAAAATTTTAGAAAAATTGGAGTAAAAGGTTTGATGGAATCCTGAGGTAATATTTAAACTTTTTATTTTAACTATATTTATGCTCTGTCAAAGCCCTGGTTGTGATACAGCAGCAAGTAAGACACAGCCATTGCCTTCAATGGACTTACTCATTAGAGGAGGTACTGATAGTAAAACAGTCCCTGCAGTTCAGTATAATTGAGGCTATGTGGGCTCATAGCATCTGAAATGAAGAGAAGGGAGAGGAAAGAGGAAATCAAAGACCTACCGTGAAAGGCTGCATAAGCTTTGGTGAGGAGGTTGGAATTTATCCTGGGGAAGTAAGGAGACATCGGAAGTATTGAAGCAGAGGTGTGACACGAGCAGATTTTTGTGGTTTTAAGAGATCACTGTGGTTGGTGTTTGAATATGTATTATGCGATGAGCAAGAATGGAAACAATCAGTAAACTTTTAAAATAGAGGAGAGGCAGTGGAGGCTTGAATAAAGTAGTGGCAATGGTAGTAGAGAAATGTAGATGAATTTCATAATGTACTTAGAAGGTAAAAACTGTTGTGATTTGGTGATTGATTGATCCTGTAGACCAGAGAGAAAGAAATGAAATTTGACTAGGACATGTGTGTAGAGTACACAGAGGAGCAGGTTTAGTTAGGAAATAAATATCCAGCTCCCTGCCTTCAGGGAAAACGTCCTATGACAGCTGAACTAAAATCCTCGAAAACACACCTAAGTCAGCATTTATTGATTATTTATCACATGCAATACATACTAGGCAGCACTTGGAGTAAAAGGGTAAGACAATCAGTTCTTTATTTCACTTACCTTCGGATGAGAATGACAGTATACATAAAACTATTTTTAAAAATTTCTCAATGTTTATTTATTTTTGAGAAAGAGTGTGAGTGAGGGAGGAGGAGCAGAGAGAGAGGGAGACACAGAATCCGAAGCAGGCTCAGGGTCTGAGCTGTCAGCACAGAGCCCGATATGGGGCCCGAATCTACAAACCATGAGATCATCTGAGCCGAAGTTGGATGCTTGCTGGACTGAGCCACCCAGGTGCCCCAACATAAAACTATTTTTAATACAAGTCAGACATTGATAACTGGTGTCATAAGATATATACAAAATGAAATTAATTCTAACTGGGGAGGTGAAGGAGTGACTTCACAGAGCGTCTGGAGTTGTATCTTAAAGGATGCTAGAGAGTCTTAACTAACCTCCCAGATTTATGTCTCTAGCCTGTACGTTTCTCCTGACATCTAAGTCCCTCCTCAATATCTCCCTTTGAATATATAAGATGTATCTCAAAATTAACATGTTCAAAACCAAATTCCTCATCTTTACTCCTTTAAACCTGCCCTTCCCGCAGTCTTTGCCCTTCAAGTAACTGGTTTTCCAGTTGAGAGTAAAAGCTGAAGTCCTTACTGTGCAAGACTATGCCACCTACCCCTACCTTCCAAAATCCTATTAGTCTTGACCTCTTTTTGTACTGTTTGCTCCCTTGCTCACTCTGTTCTAACTAAGCACACCCTCTAGGGTATTCTTCAAATATTCCAGTATCTTCCCAACTCATGGCCTTTGTTTTTATTCTTCCTTTTTCCTTAAAAATTCCTTCAGATAGATATCCTTAAGGATTTATTCCTTCACCCTTTTCAAGTCTTTGCTCAAATGTCACCTTTTTAAAAATGTTTGTTTATTTTGAGAGAGAGAGTGAGCATGTGCGAGCAGGGGAGGCACAGAGAAAGAGGGAGAGAGAGAATCCCAAGCAGGCTGTGTGCTGTCAGTGCAGAGCCTGATGTGGAGCTTGATCCCACAAACTGTGAGATCATGACCTAAGCCAAAATCAAGTAGGACGCTTAACCGACTGAGCCACCCAGGTGCCTCTCCGATGTCACCCTCTTAGTAAGATGTCACCTTCTCTGTCTTCTCCATTGAAAATTACATCCTGGGGCACCCAGGTGGCTCAGTCAGTTAAGCTCCGACTTCGGCTCAGGTTATGATCTTGTGGTTAGTGAGTTCAAGCCCTGCTTTGGGCTCTGTACTGACAGCTCATAGCCTGGAGCCTGCTTTGGATTCTGTGTCTCCCTCTCTCTCCCCTCCTTCCCAACTCGTCCTCTGTCTCTCTCTGTCTCTCAAAAATAAATAAACATTAAAAAAATAAAATAAAATAAAATTACATCTCTCACACCAAGCCCTTTTATTCCCAATTTCATTTTTCTTCATATGACTCACCGTCTGACATACATCTATTTATTTGTTTATTATGTCTTATTTTGTTGGAACATTAGCTCCATGACAGCATGAATTGAACTGTTTTGCTCACTGGTTTTTTTCCCAGAGCTTAAAACAATTAAGTAGTTAAGAGGATGAATTCAAGGGATTGGGTTAAAAGTGATTCTCCAGGACGTGGAATTTGGTTGACTATAAGGATAGAAAGACAAAAACGTGTTTCTTTATTTTGTTTATTTATTCATTTGAAATATAGTTGACATACGATATTATATTAATTTCAGGTGTACAACATAATGCTTCAACATTTGTATAATTACAGAGTGATCACCATGATAAATCAAGCTACCATCTGTCACCATACAAAATTATATTATTAACTATATTCCCCATGCTGTATAGTACATCTCTGTGACTTATTTATTGTATAACTGGAAGTTTGTTCCTTTTTTTAAAGATACTGTTTTTAAATAATCTCTACACACATCATTGGGCTTGAACCCACATTACTGAGATCAAGAGTCTCATGCTCTACTGACTAAGCCAGCCAAGTGCCCTGGAAGTTTGTTCATTTTAATCACTTTTACCTATTTCACCCAGCTTCCCACCACTGTCTCCTCTGGCAACCACTAGATTGTCCTCTGTGTCTGTGAGCCTATTTCCGTTTTTTCTGTTTGTTCATTTGTTTGTAGATTTTACATATAAGTGAAATGATACGGTATTTGTCTTTCTCCATCTGACCTATTTCATGTAGCATAATACCATCTAGATCCTTCCATGTTGTAACAAATAGTAAGATTTCATTCTTTTTTTATGGTTGAGTAATATTCTTTCCATCTACCTATCTATGTACACACACACACACACACACACACACACACACACACACACATTTTCTTCATTCATTCATTCATCTATTCTTGGCCCTTTAGGTTGCTTCTGTATCTTGGCTCTTGTAAATAATGCTGCAGGAAACATAGGCCTGTATATATCTTTTTGGATTAGTGTTTTTGTTTTGCTTGGATAAATGCCCAGAAGTGGACTTGCTGGATTGTGTTGTTCTATTTTTAATCTTTTGAGGAACCTCCATACTGTTTTTCAAAGTGGCTGTGCCATTTTGCATTTCCGTCAACAGTGCATGGGGGTTCCCTTTTCTCCATATCCTTGCCAACACTTGTTATTTCTTACTTTTTGATTTTACCCATTCCACTGTGTGGTCCACTGTGTGATGTGTGGTCATACCTCATTGTGGAAGAGATTTGTATTTCCCTGATGATAGGTGATGTTCAGCATCTTTTTGTGTGTCTCTTGACCATATGCCTCAAGAGGATTCTTTAGATCAGGTGTCTTCATAAATGATGCTATGAATTACAGTGAAGCAGGCTTATAGAGCAAATGTCTGAATTCAAGTTTTGACGTGTTAATATATTTCCACAATAACAAGGATAATATCACCTATTGAAAATCCAAACCTAAGTTTCAGAAATGTCTCATAGGCATGTAGGGTAAGAAAGAATAATGGGTGATACTTATCATGAACTCCAAAAGAGTTGTCTATTTCTTTTTGTCCACTTCCTCACAGTTTTCCATTATCTCCTGAGCCTACTCAAATCAAGCTTTCTTCTGCACTACTTTTGAAATCAGTCTTGTCAGAGGCATTGATGAACAGCTTCTGTGCTGTCAAATGCACATACTCAGTTCTCATTGTACTTGATCTCCCACCATTATTGACAAAATTAATTGATCCTCTTTATGGGAGGTGGGGAGAGGAGTAACCTTTTCTTTACCTGGTGTCTGGAATAAGGAGCCACCTTTTCCTGGCTATCTTCTTACCATTTATTTTTTTCAGTCTCTTTTACTGGATTATCTTGTTGTCATACCCTAAATTATTAGAGTACCTTAGGGCTCAAGTTTTAGATCTCTTCTGTATGAGTACTTTTTCCCTAGGTGATTGCACCTTATCTCATGGCTCTCCCCCGAATTCTAGATTTATATATCTAGCTCCTTTTGAACTAGATATATATTCATAGGTATTTTAAACTGGACATGTCCAATATCAAACTCTTTATTCTCCTCTTACCCTCCTCCCCACCCAAAGAAACCATCTTGCCTTTCCCCCAGTTTTTGCCAGCACCATTTACCAGTTTGCTCAGGCCTTTAGGAAGCTTAGAATCTTTGATTCATCCCGTTCACTCACACCCTATTGCCCATTCTTTCAGCCTCCAAAATATATTCAGAATCTGACCAGTTATCACCATATCTATCACTAGGCCCTAGCCCAAGTGGCCATAATTTCTCACTTCATCTGTTCCCCATGTTTCTCTACACAGCAGCAAGAATAATACTTTTATATTATAAATCAGATCATATTCCTGTGCTCAGATCTCCAATAACTGCTCCTCTAGCTTAGAACCAAATTCAAGTTCTTACTCTCGCCACTGAGGTCCTCTCTGGTTATCGGGTTGCCTGACTGTTCTCTCTTACTCTGCTGTACCCTCACTTGCCTTCGTTGTTGTTCCTCTTGAGAAATGCCAAGTCCACTCCTGCATATGATGTTCCATCTGCCTGAACCACTTTCCCCCGAGATACTTACTTTGCTTGTTTTGTCATTTTATTCAGATTTCTATAAAAAGGTCACCTCCTCAGAGTGGGCTTCTCTGAACACCCTTTCTAAAATAATACCACGTCACCTCTCATCATTCTGTATTCCCTTATCTTGTTTTATTTTTTTTACGTAGTACTTATCACCATTTGGTGTGATACATATGTATTAGTTTGTTTATGTCTCCATCACTAGAGCTTTATAAAGGCAGGGACTTTTTGTATTGGCTACCTTGAGATCTCAGCATTTTGAACAGTGCCTTGCATTTAGTTAGAAATCAGGAAATACTGGTTGAATGAATGAATAGATTGTAAAATGTCAACTAAAAAAGAATTGGTGGAAGAGCCTGGCAGAAACTGAGAGGTCATTTGTGGATAAAGAGGAGAGTGTATGGCCATCCTGGCTAGAAGGGAACAGCAAAACCTAGGTAGATATGTACTTCACATAGAATGGGGTTACAAATACTTCATATTTTAGGAAGGGCTTTTCTGTCCTCAAGAGAACTGATAGCTGAATGTCATTTGCTGGCCAAGAGGTAGGAATGGTTCAGTTTTCTACATTTTAACAATTAAGACAGATTGAGTTGTTACTGTTATAGCTTTCAAAAGAAGTCTATTTGGACATCCTGTCACTGGTCATATCTTGGATATTGAATTTAAAAGCCTATATTATAATGTATTGTATGTTATTAGTAATGAATGTAAAATTTGTATTAACTTAAAAAATGAGTAGGGTCAATACAGCATATTCTGTACTTAAAATTAAGTAGAGAGAATGCAATTAAATTCTAAGAGATTATAAATAATATTTTTTCAACCCCTGGGCTAAATAATATTTTTAAATAAATGACTATCAATAATATTACATGAATGAGTTTTAGCTTTAAGAATTAGCTCTCAAAAGTTTTGAGTATACATATGTTTGTTAAATAATGGAGGCGATCAAAATGGAGATGATAGAATAGTTTTATTTGTGTCGTGTGAGATTGTAAAACATGAGACCTTTGACTTATCCTCTACTGCCTCAGAAATCCCAGGAGTCTGTAATCTGAAGATAAGTTAGGTTCCTTTTTTCTCCCATCAGCATGCCTTCTACCACAATACATTCCATGGATGCTGATGGCATCAGTGTTAGAGCCATTTATGAGAAAGTGCTTAAGTATAGCTAATCGAACACAATCACTGGAAATGTATTTCTTGATGCATTTGTTTTTTTTTAAGCTTAAACTTTGATTATGTAGTGGTTTTAGTTTCTTAGTTAAAATATTTTCATTATGTATTCTTCCTGTTTTCAGACATATTTTTAAACAATTCAGAGTTTTTTTAAAGCTAAAATAAAATAAAATTAAAATCTTACCTTTCCATACATCCTTTGCACACTTCTGGTGTATGTCCTCCCTTCCCCCACTGCCTGCCTTCTCTCTCTCTTTCTTTTGTATTTTTCCATCAGTCTCTCTCTTTCACACTCACATCCACATTAGAGTTAGCTAAAGTTTTCTCACCTCTCTCTTAGCAATGTAAAACATTTACACTCTAATGGAACTACCTATTCGTTCTTGTTTATATATACAACTTATGCACAACTTTCAGCTTTGTTCATTTAACCACATCTCTGTAACCCTTTTCTTCTTCATGTGTCAGTTGGTTAAATGATGTATCTATGCACTAATTTTTTTAGCACTGAACTTTGTACTCTTTTGTCTACAATGAACTATTATTTTGGTCTTTGATAAAAATCACTTGAAACACTGAATATTTTTCTTATGCTACTTATGTACTAAGCAGAAAAAAAAACTTTTAAAAGGCACTTAGAAAATTCTTCCTGAATTATAAAAATGTACACATATCAGCTGTGATTTGCTTTTTGACTGGTGATCTTATGATATTTTTATTCAATTAAAAATGTGGGCTGTACATTAATATGTTCATAGACACTGATATTAACTGTTCTCTCCCATACTCATAGCTGTATGCATATATTTATGTATTTTACAACTTAGTCTAGAAAGGATTTAAGGTGGGCATTTTATTTATGGCAGTTACACCTTGCATGTTGTTTGCATTATTAATGTTCATTATCTCTTCTCAAATTACGATTTCCTTGAAGATAGGGCCTAGAACAGCAAATGGCTCAGTTAAGATGTCCAGTTCAAATATAGAAGTGTTAAACGTGTTGAAAGCAGAAGAAAACTAAAATATCCAGGGTCTTCATAAAGTGAGCCATGTTAAGCTCTACAGTGATTGCTAATAAAAAATAACTATATTTGTTTTAAATATGATATTTAGTGGGAATTATTAAGTCTCAAATATTTTTGTGGACATATTTTTATAAGTAAATTTTTTAAAATGCCCTTAGAATTATATTAAATGCTTTTATGAATGGGCATAATTCAGCGAATGACCTGTTTGCTTCCAAAGTCAGTCAAGTTGAGTCTCTAATTTTGGATTTTTATCATGGGTCATGTTAATAACAATAATAGTAATAGTAATAATAATATCTTATGTGTATATAAAATTTTGTGTTGTTAGCCTGATAGCAACCCTGTGTTTTAAAAATGACAATTCACGTGAATAAGGGTTAGGTCAGAAGAAAAATTCATTTAAGGGCATGTGACCAGTAATTTGAGTAGATAAGACTCAAATGCAGTTATTTTTCTCTACTGTATTAGATTGGTATAGATTATCTATTATTTATTGGTTTGTAATCCATGATTTTTCTTTATTTAAGTGCTTTTGAAATGACAGTTTTATAATACCTAAAACCACATGATATTTATTAGATTTGTCTAGAAGGATTATAGATTATTTTTCCTTCTCCAGTTTTAAAAATTGCTATTATGTTTCTTTTGTTAAAGGAAAAAATAGCATTTTATCTACCAAATAAAAAGAAACTAAATTTAAACATTAATTTGAAAACTTACTGATATACAGTCCATTTAAAATGACTTATAGGTACAGTTCAACTCTAATCAATTTTTTAAAAAGGTTTTTCTCATTTGTGGGCTAAGAAAATAAATATTTGAATGTTAAAATGTCTCAGAACATGTTCATTATTTTTTCCATAACATGTTGTTCACTAATTCTTTTATTTACTAATAAAGCTTATTTGGATTTTTTTTTCCTTCATAAAATATATCATGTTCCCAATGATGAAAAGCCAAAATTTTGCCTTCAACATCATTTTTTACTGTCAGTGTCCCCAAAGCACATGTTACCTTGCTATTATTCTTATATTTGAGTTGTCAGGATTTTATAATTTAGTAAGAATAGAATAAAAATTTAACTTTAGCTCCAAAGTAGCATCTTTTGTTTTGTTTTTAGTTTGATTTTCTTGTTTCTTTGGGTTAATAGATCAGTATTTTCTAGGTTACCCAGGTATTATAGAAGTGATGGGTTTAGTTGAATGGACGGAATTGATGTCTATTAGGAGAATCATACAACCTCACTGCAGAGGCTGTATCAGTGGGGATCATATCCTAATAAAGAAAACTGAAGCATATGTGTGGTCACAACCAATGCTTGTCATTATGCCATGAAAGCCTTAGGATTGGTGATCAAAGCAATGGGCTTATCCTGAACTGTGGTATAACCTCTGGTTGAACCTTTCAAGTTTTTATTTTAGGAGATGATAAAGTATATTTTGACCATGTTACCTGCCTCTATGACCCATCTGCCTAATTAAAAGAAAGGGATTAAAATTATTGTCAGCAAGTCAGAAGAAAATGTGAATTATAAGTATCTCTGTCTTCTGTCTGTGTTTTTTGCTTCTCATTTGCCGCTGGTGTTAGAAAGAATTCCTGAGCATATGTTTTTTATCCAGGGCAGAATGTTCTGTTCTGATGAATATAAAACATACTTCACTTTGTAAATGTACATTAGAAGTATTAGACATAATCTTTGACTCTGTTACTAAATATCGTCTGTCAAAGGAGATAATTTGAATTTAATGTTTGGTATTGAAGTATGGTTCTTAGGAAGATACTTTTAGGATTAAGATGGAATTCTGCAACGTATACGTGAATGTCACTATATCCATAGTAAATTTTAGGCATTATATGTACTTTTTTGTCAAGTGTTGTTTGTATCTCAGTTGAGTTCAGTGTATTTGTTTTATAGTAAGAGGGTATTCAACTCCTATCAACTGATTTATTTATGCAGATTTTCTTTTAATGAGGTTGTAACATGTTTTAAGTGTATACGGTCCCTTCTTTACTCAACTTAATTGTGCTTACTTGATTATGTCCTTGATATTACATGTAGATTCTTTGTAATCTTTCTCTTCACTGTTAATTTCTTAGAAACATTTATATCATTTTAAATTCATGTTCATTTTTAAAATTTCCTAATGGAAAATTTTTTTCTTATGAAGAAAAAGCTGAAATTCATAGCCTGGCATTCAGGGCTTTCCACAGTTTGACCCTACCTATATCTCCAGTTTCATCTGCCACTACATGTATACAGTCCTCTCTAAACCAATTAAATTGTTCTTCATTGATCATTGGAAACAAATGATAGGCACATTTCAATCTCTGTATTCCCCTTCTCAGGACTATTCTCATCTTTCTTCTCTGATTATTTATTTTAAATACCATTTTCAATCATTCATTCAACAGAGTTTTTCTGAATGCCTAATATGGGTTACACACTGTGCCTAGGCTGTGGAGGTTTAATGCTGAACAAGATAGATAGTCTTCAATCTCATGGAACCTTCAATTTAAAGGGAGATAGAAGCAGACAATTACAGTACCGTTTGATGAACACTGTATTAGGGAAATACAATGTATTATGCTCTTTCCCTAAAGGTTTCTCTGTCCACCCCAACATTTATGCATCATTTTCTTTTTTTGAATTTCTGGAGTGCTGTTTGTTCCTACAACCAGTTTCCTCCCAATAAATGTATCCTTTCACTCTTATTTAGAAATTTAGATAATCATGTCTCTATATCCCAGATTTTAACACAGTTTTCTGCAAAGAACAAAAAGTAAATGAATACTTCTTTGTGATAATGTGTTCTATTACCCTTCAGAAGCCTACCTAAGGCTTAATAAAATAATGAAATAAGAGGAACTTCTTTAATGTTTTATTCTTTAATATTTTTAATTTTTCAAATATTTTAGCTTATATTTTCTTATTCATATATAATTAACATCCACCGTTATATTAGTTTCAGGTGTACAATATAATGATTCAACAGTTCTATACATTATGAAGTTTTATTCTTTTAATGAAAGTAGCATTTACATTATATTTCTTCCCGTACTGCATTCTTCCTACCATTTTGCCTCCTTAGAAATAATTATCACTGAGAAAAAAAGAATTATCATTGAATATATTGATATCTTTTTATGATTGGAGCATATATAATTCATAATTACCAACTACTCAAGTGTATAAGAAATGTCCCAATATGAATTCACATCTTCTTCATATTAGGCTAGTGGGAAATTCATTCACAGTCATTAGAGAGTAGAACAGGGACCTCTTATTCCAGGCTTATCTGATACCTAGAAAAGTGGCCCTCACATCTTCTGTCCATCTTATTCATTGGTTGTATCCTCATGGTCTTTTGGAAGCAGGCAGCTCTGTTTGGGTTAAGAAATACTCGCTGATTACAAAGACCCTGGTGCCAAGGGACTAGCTTTCCTAAGTGCACCATCATGAGCCTACCATGTTGGGCAGTTGGGCAGATTGTATGTACTGGCACTTGACTGAAGGAAGGAATAGGAGCTGAAATCCAGCCAGTAGCATACTTACCAAACTAAGTACCCTTTTGCTCCATTAGTCTAGAAGGGTTACCTTTTTCTAATCCATAAATAGGTACTATATGAGCAGGCAATGACCCTGATCACCGCTTGCTATCCCCTGGGTTTTAGCTTAACCTCTTCATCCCCACCTCTCCCAAAAGCCGATTATATATAGATTTTGAGAAATATGTTTCTCTAATCTTGGGGACAACCTCCCTCTTCTTTAGCTTCTATCTTTAAAAATACTAACTTTTGAGGGGCGCCTGGGTGGCTCAGTTGATTGAGCATCCGACTTCGGCTCAGGTCATGATCTCACAGTTCGTGAGTTCAAGCCCCACGTCGGGCTCTGTGCTGACAGCTCAGAGCCTGGAGCCTGCTTCCGATTCTGTGTCTCCCTCTCTCTCTGCCCCTCCCCTGCTTATGCTCTCTCTCTCTCTCTCTCTCTGTCTCAAAAATAAATAAAACATTTAAAAAAATACTAACTTTTGAAACTGCTTCTTCTGGACACCTTACATAATTGGTTCTGTTTGCTTAGACTTGCACAAAAGACAGAAAAAAGGGTGTCTTCAAGAGGCTTCTGCTGTAGACCCTGCAAATGTCCTGGAACTATATGACTACTCTTTTGAAATTGGAGAGGTTTGGGTTGAGAGGTAAAAAATAGAGATTTAATTCATATCTCACTAAAAAGTGAAATATTAAGCTTAATTTTTAATAAATGTTTAATTTTGAAATATTTTTATAATGCCCACTGTATAACATTTACAGGATATCCTTAGAAGGAAGTCACAAATAAAATCTATGGTAATTAAATGGAAATTGATGACTTACTACTTTCTTGCCAGCATAATAGACAGTATAGATCTGAAAGTTTACAATTGTGCACTAAAGACTTCAAAAGTATAAAATTGCTTTGTTTATATCTTTCATTAAAAATTTATTTTGGGGGGCACCTGGGTGGCTCAGTCCGTGAAGTGCCCAACTCTTGATTTTGGCACAGTTCATGATCTCCTTATTCATGAGTTCAAGCCCTGCATTGGGCTCCTTGCTGACAGTGCGGAGCCTACTTTAGATTCATTCTCTCTGCCTCTCTCTTTCTCTCTCTCTGTCTCTCTCTGCCCGTCCCACACACGCTTGCTCACACATGCTTTCTCTTTCTCTCCCCCCTTCAAAATAAAATAAAACTTTAAAAATTATTTCATTTTTGTTTTATGTGCATTTTTTCTCTATTAAATTAAGTGAATTTATATGTAAGGCAAGCTGTTAGTATTAAAGCAACAAAATAATTTAAATTCATAATAAATTTATGTGTTTAAATACAGTGAGCTGGGAACAAACTATATTTCTGTTAATTGAATTTAGAACTTGTAAAAGAACGAGAAAGGGCATTTCTATTTTGAGCAAGTATGTCTTTGTCAATTTGTTCAGCAACTTGAATAAAATGACACATGTGGAAGATAGAGAAAAATATACAAAATCATAAGAATTTTTGTGCCATACATAGGAAGATTTGAAGACTTTCTTTGTATGAAAATTGTTATGAAGTATCACCCTGTTTGATTTCTGCTTCCTAGATGTGGTCTTGAAAAAGAGGATACTTTTTATGTATTTTTACTATGCAGTGTATATCTTTCATTTATAATAAAAATGACTGCTCTCCCAAATTTTAAAACTTGGGAGAAACCTAGTATCTAAAATTCAGCCGTTGTCATTGTTTTGAATCTAGGAAAATTATCACACATGAGCAGAGTCAGTATAACAGGCAAAAGAAAGGCAACATCTTCTAATCAGGAGAACCTTGGGGTAAGGATGGGGGCAGGCAGATGTTATTGAAATTAAAAGAATTTGTATATAATTAGGCCAAAATATGCTTTTGATTTTGAATACACAGGTGTGATCCTCCCTCTTACTGTGAACAAGATTTGGGAGAACATTCTTCTTTTCAGCACAAGTAATTTGGAGTGAAAATAAGACATTTTGGTACAATTTTTCAAAGTTGTAATTTATTGAATGTACACTTTAGCAAATTAGTAATAGTTATAAAGTGAATTACCTTCATATTTGGGTAAATGATAATTATAGCATAGTATAAAATTCTTCTTGATTAATTTTATTACATAAAAATACTATATATATAGTATATATACACATAATAATTTTTTTCAGCAAAGCACTTTCTTATGGAAGAATGAAAAATCTTTTTTACTTTTAAAAAATTACTTTGAACATATATTAAAAACTTGTATTTAAAACGTTTAGTATTGGGGCGCCTAGGTGGCTCAGTCGGTTGAGTGTCCAACTCTTGATTTAGACTCAGGTCATGATCCCAGCATTGGGCTCTGTGTGGAACATGGAGCCTGCTTGAGATTCTCTCTACTCTGCCCCTCTTCCCTGTTCGCACTGTCTCTCTTTCTCTAAAATACATACATATGTGCATATATTATGTATACTGTTTAAGTAGAACTCATGCTTATTTTGACGAATAAGGGCATAGCCTTTAGGGTTTGACAGATCTTGATCTAAGCTCTAAATTTATCATAAGTCAGCTGTGTAACCTTAGGCAATTTACTTAACTTCTTTGACCCTTAGTTCATTTTTAAAATGAAGGTGATATGTTGTAAAGTTCTTAAGATTAATTGTGGTAAGATTTATTAAGAGTTTATTTTAGAGTCGCCTGGGTGGCTCAGTCGCTTAAGTGTCCAACTCTTGATTTTGGGTCAAGATGTGATCTCAGTTTTGTGAGCTCGAGCCCCACATCGGGCTCTATGTGACCACGCAGAGCCTGCTTGGGATTCTCTGCCTCCCTCTCTCTCTGCCTGCCCCGCCCCCAACTCATGCTCCCTCTGTCCCTCTCAAAAAAAATAAAATAAAATAAAAAAAGAGTTTATTTTAGCACCTGACTCATCTCATGCAATATCAAACATATTGGATATAGCTTTTTGTTTACATAAAAATAACACACATACATCTTTCCTCTTTTTGTCGGTTAAGACTTAAGATGCATCATTTTTGAAGATGAGAATCTTAATATTTTTGCATGATCACTGTGTCATTTCATTTATGGTTTAACTTCTAACAGGGTTCTTCCTTTTTTTAAAAAAAAAATGCCCAATTGAAATGTTTTTCAAGTCTAATGATCAGGTGATTGTCAGGCATTTGGAGGACAAGCTCATTTTTACCCTGCTTAGTTAATTATTGTGATTGTAAACAAAGGATGTACAATTCAAAGTCAAGCAACATTTCACATGGATGACCGAGGTGATAATAGCTTAATTCCTGCTGGATCTTTTTTCTTTACTCTGGAGAGTTCACACTGACCTTGTCCAAAATCTGATGACCTCCCTATTTTACTCAACTGTTTGGAAAGCCAGGCCTGCCATAGCTGGCCCTGAGGGGGTATCCTAAAGACCACTGAGTCACTGACCCATGTCAAGACTGGATTTAAAGTCTGATCTACAGGACCTCTGAAATAGTTATACATGGGGCTTATTGTACACAAAAACCCTAACTAGCTTCATTTTCTGCTTATAAAATACCTTAATGAAGTATATTTTAAGTGTTCTTAATAAAGTCATATATTTAATTTTACCAAGTTTTTTATTGCAGATCATTTTTTTAGACTCCTTGTAAATATTTTTTCTCAAAGGTAGTGTGTTACAACTAAACTTGAATGTTTTAAAATGTGAGCAAAACATGTTGTTAAATCATAGCTAAATGTAATGAATACTATCCTGGTTGATGAAGGGACCAATGCAGTTGTGTTTTAATACTTTTAAAGATTTTGGTCTTTTGGGCAAAAATTCCACATACTTCATAAAAAATTTACTTTAAGCTGTAACAGCATGTTATTCTCTGTTTCTATTTTGTCAAACCTCAAATAATACTCAAATGTTGGTATTTAAGAGTTTTGAGTTACGAGAATTGTCCTAAAAGGAAGCACATGCCAACCGGTAAGGTGTTAATATTTAAATTTGGTTGGATGGGAACTGTCTACCTTAACAGTAACTTTGTGATAGATCTGTGATAGAGAAAGGAAAAACTTTCTTGTGTTTATTTTGTTCTTCTTCTGCACAAAAGGAAATGACTATGCCATTTTATGAATATCTAGTCAGTATTCTGCAGTTTATAATATGATGATGTCTTTTATTTTTATATAGGAGTTGATTCCTGAATTTTATTATCTTCCTGAGATGTTTGTCAACTTCAATAATTATAATCTTGGAGTGATGGATGATGGGACAGTAGTGTCTGATGTTGAACTTCCTCCTTGGGCCAAAACCTCAGAAGAATTTGTTCGCATAAACAGACTGGTAAGATAGTAATCATCTACTCTGTCTGTCATGAGCCTTTTCTCAAAGTATCTTTCATGTGTTGGTATAATCATTAACCCTTGCTCTTCTCAACAAAATTGTAGTTGATAGAGATAACTGAAAGTAACAAAATAGTTCATGAATCTCCATATATATTTTATTAAATTTTATTGACTTGAAAAGTATAGTGGTTTTTTGTACTTTTATGTGAAATGTAGGTTACTAACCTTCATATGCACATGATAATTCAGAATTATAAATCTGAGCATGAGAGGGAGAGGGGCAGAGACAGAGAGGGAGACACAGAATCCAAAGCAGGCTCCAGGCTCTGAGCTGTCAGCACAGAACCCAGTGTGAGGCTTGAACCCACTAGCCGTGAAATCATGACCAGGCGCCTCAGAATTATAAGGGAAATTATAAGTAAAACTGGAATTGTATGCTTCATGAAACATGAGTTTCTTGTACTAGGTAAAGAACGTAATCCTGTGCTCTGGGATAGAAGGCCACTGCACATTTTGGTAATAGAAAAAAGATTTTCAAGTTATATTATTATTATCTTTAATTAATATATATATATATAAAATATATATATTATATTATTATCTTTCTTTAAAAGGAAATCTTCATGTAATATTCAGAACATAAAAATTTAAAAACTTAAAAGCCCAGTAATCATTATTTTCTTCAGGCTCCTCTCTAGTGAACTCTTTAAAATCCTCTCACGTGGGTTCTAAATTATTTTATGAAAAAGTTCTGTCTGTCCGTTTTTGCCTTTAAGTTTCATAAAAGTTTGGAGTCTGGGACCTTTATTCTCAGTTTTTAAAAGTAGAATCTCGGGGCGCCTGGGTGGCGCAGTCGGTTAAGCGTCCGACTTCAGCCAGGTCACGATCTCGCCGTCCGTGAGTTCGAGCCCCGCGTCGGGCTCTGGGCTGATGGCTCGGAGCCTGGAGCCTGTTTCCGATTCTGTGTCTCCCTCTCTCTCTGCCCCTCCCCGTTCATGCTCTGTCTCTCTCTGTCCCAAAAATAAATAAAAAACGTTGAAAAAAAAAAATTAAAAAAAAAAAAAAAAGTAGAATCTCTGTCATACTGATATTAAAAGTGAAATCTAGGAGCACCTTGCTGGCTTTGTTGGTAGAGCAACTCTTGATCTCAGGGTTGTGAGTTCAAGCCCTATGTTGGGCAGAGAGATTAGTTTAAAAAAAAAAAAAAAAGAAAGCTAAATTCCATCGTGTCTTTAATTTACACTTAAGGAAAATTATTGCATTTTAGTTTTCTAAATGACATTTCTTACCTTTTATACTAACATTTATATATTTTTTTAACTTTTGTTTATTTATATTGAGAGAGACAGAGACAGTACAAATGGGGAAGGGGCAGAGAGAGGGAGAAAGAGAATCCCAAGCAGGCTCCATGCTGCCAGCGCAGAGCCCAATGCAGGGCTAAAACTCACGAAACCGTGAGATCATGACCTGAACCAAAACCAAGAGTCAGATGCTTAACCGCTGAGCCACTCGGGTGCCCCTCAACATTTATATTTTAATCCTGTCTTCCAGATCCTAATTGCAGTCCCATTGTTACTGAAATTTCACATTTTATGTATATTGGAAGTAATGCAGGGGAAATGGAAAGAACATAGTCCTTGGAGTTAGACCAACTTTCTAATCTTGAATAAATCACTTTGCTAATTATGGGACTTTAGGCAGTTTAATCTTTCTGAGCTTTGGTTTCCTTATATGTAGTCTGAAAATTATGAATATAAAATTGTAATTATGTATGTAATATTTTTTGGCTTACAGTAAGCACTTAGAAAGTAGTACCTAACATCATTCTATCATAGTCCTCAGGTACATGTTTTATTTTACTTTTACCCCATGCAATTTGGAAGATTATAATTCAAATGAGAGCCCAACACAAACATTGTAGGAGTAGCAAACATTGAAGGAGATGTCAGACTTTTAAATGTGACAGTTGTCTATGGCTGTGTGATTCCCTCCCACCCCTCAGAGACTATTGGAAGTCAATAGAAGGTATAGTTATACCACAAGTTCTTTTTTTTTTATTTCAGTAATTGCCCTTTTGAAGTACATTTATTGAGGTATAATGTATATACCATAAAATTAATCTTTATTTTTTTTAACATTTATTTATTTATTTACTTTTTCTTTTTTGAGAGAGAGAGTGTGCACCTGCAGGGGAGGGGCAGAGAAAAAGGGAGAGAGAGAGAGAATCCCAAGCAGACTCTGTGCCGTCAGCAGAGCCTGATGTGGGACTGGATCACATGACCCATGAGATCATGACCTGAGCCAAAATCAAGAGTTGGATATTTAACAGATTGAACCACCCAGGTGCCCCAAAATTTACTTTTAAAAGTGCACATTGCTTTGAGTTTTAGAAAATTTAGACAATTGTATAACCATCACCACAATGCGGCTTTGGAACACTTACATCACTTGTACCTGTTTGCAGTCAGTCTCTGCTCTGGGACTTTTTGTCTCTATAGAGACATTTTTTTCTAACTTTTTTAGAAATTTTATATAAATGAAATCATGTAATACGTGCCTGGCTTCTTTTATTTAGCATGATATTTTTGAGACTCACCCATGTTGCATGTGTATTACGGCATATTGTATTGCTGCATAATATTCTATTGTATAGATATAATACATTTTATTTATTTACCAGTGTATGGACATTTGGGTTTTTCCAGTTTGAGGCTATTATGAGTATTTGCATATGTCTTAGGGTGAACATCTGGTTTCATTTCTCTGGGATAGATACCTAGGAGTTTCCTTGTTGGGTCACATGATAAGTTGCTAAGACTTGGTATTGTCAGTAGTATTTATTTTAGCTGCTCTAGTAGGTATTTCGTTATAATTTTAATTTGCATTTCCAAATGACTAGTTATGTTGACTGCCTTTTCACAGGCTTATTTTGTAGTCATCTGTGTTTGTTTTTTTAAAAAAATTGTTTTTAATATTTATTTTTGAGAGAGAAAGAGGGAGCACGCACATGTGCAAGCGGGGAAGGTGCAGAGAGAGGGAGACAGAGGATCTGAAGTAGGCTCCTCCTCACTGTGAGCACAGAGCCCAATGCAGGGCTTGAATCCACAAACAAGGAGATCTTGACCTGAGCTGAAATTAAGAGTTCGCTGCTTAACCAACTGAGCCACCCAGGCACCCCCTGAAGTGTTCTTTGGAACTATTCGTATCTTTTGCCTATTTTTAAGTTGGGTTGTTTTTCTCATTATGTAATGTAAGCAATCTTTACATATTCTTTGTGAAAGTTCTTTATCCGACATATGTTTTGTGAATAATTTTCTCCTAGTCTTGTCTTTTCATTTTTAAAAACATGTTCATTTATTTGTTTTGAGAGAGAAAGAGAAAGAAAGAGAAAGAGAGAGAATCCCAAGTAGGGTACACACTCATCACAGAGCCTGATGCAGGACTCGATTCTGCAAACCATGAGATCATCACCTGAGCTGAAATCCAGATTCGGAAACTTAACTAAGCCACCCAGGTGCCTCTGTCTTTTCATTTTTTAATTTTTCTTTTGAATCACCATTTAAAAAAAATGTTTCACTATTAGGTAGATAGGAAATAACATTTATATAACATTTGAAAGGTATAAATAATCATTCTCATTCTTCAGGAATATATTTTAAAGAAAAAAGCTTAAATCATGTTCAGATCATTTTATTATTGAAACACTTTCTTAAATATGATTTAAAATTTTAAGTCTCAAGGGAGCCAAATCTCGATTAATTATTACCATATTTAGTACTATTAAGAGTATGAAGAGGTTTGTTAGAGTGTTTACTTAAATCTGGTCCGAAGGAAAAAAACATTTGAATAAGTTATATTAAAAGCTTTTCAACATTATTTTGACAATTAAGAGAATTTAATTGTGTAAATTGGGCAAGCCCCTCTCTTCATAGTACTTCCTATCTCTGCTCTCACAACCTTTACCTCAGAAGAGCCAGATCTTTCGGGATGGGCTTCCCAAGGGCACCATGGAAAAGAAGGTTAACAAATTGTTTTCAATAAGATTTAGGTTTTTGCCTGCCATTTTGTATGAAATTACATACAAAATAGTATTTTACAACTGCATGTTTATTATAACTTAGAATTAACTTTATTAAGCATTTGTGCCAGTGATTCCTCTGTGAGTTATACAATGTCCTCATAGTTCAGGCTCTGAATGAGCTTTCATTCTTAAAAGAACTGTATAAAAATTTCATTGCAAATTAAATGCAAACATAGAGTCAAATATCAAATCTCTCATCTTTTACATTTGTAACTAGGAAAGATACTTGATTTTACTTACATGTATCTTTATGAAAGAATTCAATAACTCATTCATTCTTTCAGAAATATTTATTATACACCTGTGATGAGCAAAGCTCTCCTAAAGTGCAGTCTGTATTGATTCATTTTATAATTTTCTCTTCACTTTCTACAAGTGATTAAATTATTAGTATGGTATTTTATGTATCTGTTAGCATGTTATCAAGTAAGGATTTTATCCTCCTCCTCTTTTTGGTTGCCTCTTCAAGTCCACAGATTTTATGCAATGATTGTAGCTCATGAAATGCATACTACTTTGATCTGTGACCTTTTTGTGGTGCTAATCGGGTTCCTGATATCATTATACCTTACTCATTAATCATATTTCCTGCAGCCCGTCAGGCAGCCAGACAGCACAAGTCCCTGTTTTCAGCCCTCTGTTGGCAGGTTTCTGCTTTTCCAGATTATTACAGACGATACTTTGGCTTCTCATAGCCAGAGCCACATCAAGCTGTGTGTTACAATTAAAGTCAGATGGTCCTCAGGTTGAACAGGGATATAGTGTTGCAGCTGTCTCTCTTCCTGGAACAAACCAGCACCAAGAACAGATGATCTATAGGACAGTGAATAATAACAGATTGTACAGTACTCGCTGGTAGCAGGGGATCACAGAATTAATTAACTGACATACTCGTTTTAAGATACCCAGCACGTCTTTTTAATGTATTTGTTTGCCCAGATATTAATTCAAGGGGATAGGATATTTTTAGTAGCATGATTTTGATGGTGGACCCGTAATGCCACATTTTCTATTTTTGTTAGAGGGCCCTAACTACTATCTTACCTTAACCAATTTAATTCTCAGAGCTTTCTGCAAGTAATGAAGATCTAAATGTAGGATTGGCAAATTGGCTAAAGTGTAGGATTTATGGACAGAAGACAATATCCTGTGTATTTTAGAAGGAAAACCCACCTAGGTCTGATTAGTCTTTCAGGTAAATAAATTATATTTTCTTTGTTCTGAACAATTAGAATCAGGGTAAAACCCAAACAATCTTAACTACATCCCAGAGATTTGCCTGTGTTATTTAATATTACCTGAACCAGAAAAAATTTTTTTATTCCAAAACTGCTTCAGAAATACAAATGAGAAACAGGCTTTCATACTTTAAAATAATATAACACTGTATGAGTTCAGACTGCTCATCAATTATCTTTACGATATAATGCTCATGTTATGGACCTATATTATATTGCCTCTTACAACCCTGGAGTTTTAAGTTGAAATTCAAGAGACAAAGAAACCCATACTCTGAACAGTAATGATAGGTCTCTTTATAAAAGTTGAAGTGGAGCATTTTGTTTTAGCCAAAGGATGTATAATTTATTCGCATTTTAATAAAGATAATTCTTTCATTTACAGGTATTTATTGAGCGCCCATGTTTGTACCAGCAAACTAGATTCAGTGAATAAGACAGATGATATCCCTACTCTTTTGTAGGTTACTTCCTTTTTGATAACTTAGATTTTTGAAGTAGAAGCTTCTCAAAGGCTGAGAGGTGGCATGAATCTAATAAGCAAGGCTTCTATTGATGGATTATCCTGAGGTTTTCAGTTAGAATCACATTTGCTTTTGTGTATCTTCTATAGCTTTTGTCTTCTCTACTATTTCAGAATGGTGACATGAGTAGTTACGTCCTTGAGAAGGTAAAGAAAAATAAAATGAGTATCTTATCTCCTTTTCAGATGATACATGGACAAATTAAAAATGATGATATCTTTTTATATTATTGTCTGAGAAAAACATTTTCAGATTTCTCAACCAACTTTGTTTTTTTCTTATCTATTGCTAAGATTTAAATTTATTCACCTTAAACCTTCATAGATCTTTTATCTCTGAAGGAATTAGGTCAGTATTTCATAACTTCTTTTGAATTTGGAAAATTTACAAATCTTAAGCGATGACAGAATAGTTGAGACTATAAATCTCATGTCCTTAATGAAAAACTGTTATATGTACATAATGGCAAGAGCTGAAGCTTGAGATGACTGAGTTTGAAGTGATACAATTTTACCATATTATGTCCCAATTTTCAGTGTTTAGCAACACTGTAAGGTTGAGAGGTTTGAGATTTGAAAGGGTTTGTACTTTTTTTTTTTAACCTTTATTCACATCTTTGCTTCCATTTTTGAGGAAAATGGCATTAAAAAATCTTTCTAAAGAGAGCTGACCAGGCAATATTTTTCTGTTCTTTGGGATAGAATCAACAGGGGCTAACATAATTTTTTGATACTGTTCTTTTTCCTGTTGACTTTTCATTTTCTACATTGATAGTGATGTGGCCAAGAATGTAAACAGCCATGATGGCTGTAGTTGGTGATCATTCTCAGCTATGGACATAAGCCTCCCACCCTTTCTTTACTCCCTGCAGTGGTCAGATCCAGAACTCTGGGGGGTGGAGCAGATATGTGTGAAGTTTGAAAAAAAAACAAAACACCAAAAATACTGTTGGTTTGCTTTTGCTCCTGGTATGTAACTTTGAAAATTCTAGTTTGAAAAGGACATCTAAGTAGAAAAAAAGATGTTTGATGTTGTTAGGTTATTAATTCTCCCCAAACTTACTTATAAATTAAATGTAACTATCAATTCAAGGCCCAATAGGTTTTGTTTGTTGGAATATGACAAACTGGTAATAAAGGACAAAGGACCAATTATGGCCAAGACCTTTTCTGAGAACAAGAACAGGTTTGGGGGCCTTGCTGTATTATATATCAAGAATTATTATAAAACTATAGTAATTAGGGGAAACCAGGAGAAAGTAGACTAACTGAAGTGAACACAGAACCCAGAAACAGGCCAGGACATCTATTATGTTGCAGATCTTTGGGGAAAAGAAGGACTTTTGATTTCATGCTGAGATAGTTACTGTATTAGTTTCTTGGGTGGCTGTAACAAAGTACCACAAACTGAGTGGCTTAAACAACAGAAATTTGTTGATTCCCAGTTCTGGAGGCTAGAAGTCTGAACAAAGTTCAGTAGGGTTGGTTCCTTGTGAGTGCTGTGAGGGAAGAATCTGCTTTAGGCCTTTTTTTCGTTCATATGCAGTCATCTTCTCTCTGTGTCTTGTCTCTTCACAGCATTTTCCCTCTATGCACATCAGTCTCTGTGTCCATATTTCCCCTTTTTATCAGGACGCCACCCATATTGGATTAGGGACTCACCCTACTCCAGTATGACCTCATCTTAACATAAATAATTACGTAAGTGATGATCCTATTTCCAAATAAGATCATATGTTGAGTTACAGAGAAGTTAAGATTTCAACATATGAATTTGGGGGAATATAGTTTATCCCATAATCATATCAATATGGAAAAAATAGATCAGAACTGTTCTTATGCCACAAACAAAAATTAAAGTATATTGATGCTTTAAAAATGAAGATAAATGATAAACTTTTAGGAGATAATACAGAAGGATTCCTTTGTGAAATAGGGAAGTTTTCCCTATTTGAAATAGGGAATAGGGATCTTGAAATAGGGAAGTTTTCCAAACAAGAAACAAAAAGTGAAATATGATATATCACATTAATTGGATTTTGGATATTAAACCAACCTTGCAGTCCTTGAATATATCATACTTGGATGGTATAAATCTTTTTAATATATATGGTATTTTGTTGTTTTTGTTAATATTTTGTTGAGAAATTATTACTTTTGAGGATGTTTGCATCGGTGTTCATGAGGAATATTGGTATATAGTTTTCTTATGATATCTTTGACTTTAATACCAGGATGATATTGGTCTCATAGAATAAGATATGGTTAAGTGTTTCTCTTTCCCTACTTTCTGAAAGACATTTTGAAAATATTTGGTGGAATTCACCACTGAAGCCACTGGACATGGGCTTTTCTTTGGAGGAGGATTTTTATTGTATTGTATTGTATTTTGTTTTAATTTATATTGTTTTATTTTATTTTATTAAGTATTTATTTGTTTTAAGAGAGAGAGGGAGAGAGAGCACATGAGTAGGAGAGGGACAGAGAGAGGAGAGAGAGAAACCCAAACAGCCTCCATGCTGTGCTTGGAGCCCGATGTGGGGCTCAGTCCCACAACCATGGGATCACAACCTGTGCCAATATCAAGAGTTGGATGGTAAACAAACCAAGCCACCCAGGCGTCCCAAGAAGGAAGACTTTAAATTACCAATTCAGTTTTGTTTTTGTTTTTGTTTTTTTTACTTGTTACATGTTTATTCAGACTTTCTAATTTTTTTCTTCACTCGGTCTCAGTAACTTGTATGTTTCTAGGAATTTGTCCATTTAATCCAATTTATTGGTTCAAAGTTGTTCATAATATGCCTTATTTCAATTTCTCTAAAGTTAATAGTGATGTTACCTCATTCATCCCTGATTTTTGGTAATTTATATCATCTTTTTTTACTAGGTCAGTCTTGCTAAAGATTTGTCAGTTGTGTTGATCTTTTCAAGGAACTAGCTTTTCATTTCATTGGTTTTTCTGTATTAGTGTTTCTGTTTTTTCTTTCATTGGGGGATCACCCTAATATCCATTATTTCTTTCCTTCTGCTTGCTTTGGGTTTAGTTTTCTTTTTTTACTAGTTTCTTCATTTGGGAAAGTGGGTTTTTATTTCTTTCTTTCTTACTAATACTGGCTTTTATAACTAGAAGTTTCCCATTATGTACTATTTTTGCTTGCATCCCCTAAATTTTGATATTTTGTTTACTTATTTTCATTTGTCTCATAACATTTTCTGATTTCCCTTGTGATTTCTTTTTTGACTTATGGAGTATTCAGAAATATATTGCTTAGTTTTCAAACATTTATGAATTTTCCAAATTTCCTTCTGTTTTTCATTTCTAATTTAATTTCATTGTGATTGGAAAATATACTTTGTATAATTTCTGTTGTTCTAGATGTGCTGACACTTGCTTCATGATCTAGCATATGGTATGTATTGGAGAATTCTCCAATTGCCCTTGAGAAGAATGGGTATTCTGCTATTGAGTGTTCTATAGATGTCAGTTGGTCAGATTGTTTTATTGTGCTCAATAAATTTATTTATTTATATAGAAGATATATCTTCTATATATTCACTGATTTTCTATCTATTTCAGCCCATTTTTACTAGTGGGATGTTGAAGTCCTCAAATATTACCATCTCTTCTGTCAGTTTTCGTCTCGTGTATTTTTGATGTTAGGTGTATATGTTAGTTTCCCATGACTGCTGTAACAGATTACCAAAAACATGGTGGCTTAACACAACAGAAATTTATTCTGTGAAAGAAGTCCAAAATGAGTATTACATACCCTTCAGAAGATCTCCACCTCTGCCCTCACATCACCATCTCCTCTTCTATCTGTAGTGAAATCGAAGCTAAGACAGGAAAAAATACTTACTAATTTTATTTGCTACTCTTACCTTGATAGAAATATTCCAAAATGAAAAAAAGTATCTCACATACTCAGCATCATGTAGGAAAGAGATAATTCCCAAGTAGAAAAAGTTCTGTAGTATTGAAGTTTGTATTTTCAAATACCAATGTTTTTCACGGTTTCTCTTGAAAAAAAAATCTTTTTATAAAATGGATTACACATTTCCCTGTCTCTTAAGCAGAGAATTCTGAACTTAAATAGCCTTTTGTGGAATACTCATTGTTAAATATTCAGATATTTTCTGTGATGTCCTGAAAAGTTATTGAGATATATAAAGCTTTTTGTTCCTTAGCTAAAATGACCCACATTCCTCTGCTTTCTTTTAGCTTTTCTGTCAGCATTTCAGAGTTCTTTCCTGTGTCAGCTGTCACTTCCTATCACTTTTCTCTGCTAAGGTTTCCATCTTTCTTGGAGCTGTTATATTATTTTATGCATATATGGCAAGGTAAAAGTCTGAAGGATGACCTAGTGACTTCCACCTTTAAAGCTCATAAGCCTTGTACTTGTTTTCCTCGTGGCCTTCAATTGCCTTGAGTTTTGATATGTTCCAGATCCTCTGAAGACCTGAAATCTGAATTCTGGATAAATGAAACATAAACTGTATTTTGTTTAGTGACATATTATTATGTTTTATACAAGCAAAATAAAGTGAAATGATACTGTATCCTAGGTATACTACATTCATGTTGGAAAAACATCCAAATCTGTGTTTATTCTGGAGTATAAAACTTTCAGTGACTTTCTGCTAACATTATTAATATTTTGCTAAAATATTAACATAACATATAAAGAGAATTTTAAATTTTGTTAGAATAATAAAATAATTCTTCCTCACATATACTCCATCTATATAATTCTGAAAAGCGTTGTGTCTAATAGTGATTTCTCATCCCTGCAGACTTCAGCTTAGTGTGTAAGTGTGGGAGAATGCAGATTTCTTTTTCTCCTGACCTAGGAACATAGAGTAGTTGGTAGCTTCTAGCTTCTAGAATACCTACAAAAGTTGTGTTAGCATCTAGGTTCTAGAATAACTTCTAGTTCCTAGGTTATGTCATTATTTTCTTACCACAGTCCCTGCCACATGCTATTCCTATTTATTGCAATGTGACTCTACTCCTTTTCTAACCAAACTGTATCTTAAAACTCATAACCTTACCCTTCTTACCACCACCTCCTCAAAAAGCAAAATAAAACAAAAACTTGCAAACAGCTTTTCTCGTAACTCTCATCTTCCTCAAAATCTTTCATAAAAACCTGTACATATTACCCTATGGCCTTCCTATAACTCGTTCTCAATTTGGTTTTCTACATGTATGACTCACAGGCTGTTGGTTACTGGACCTTCTCTTCCTTTTTATAAATAGAATCCTGGTTTCAGGTGTAAACTGTATCACTTACAGTAGTGTATTTTATTTTTTTTTAATTTTTTTAATGTTTATTTCTGAGGCAGAGAGAGACAGAGCATGAGTGTGAGGGAGGGGCAGAGAGAGAGGGGAACACAGAATCTGAAGCAGGCTCCAGGCTCCGAGCTGTCAGCACAGAGAGCCCGGGGGCTCAAACTCACAGACTACGAGATCATGACCTGAGCTGAAGCCGGACGCTCAACCGACTGAGCCACCGAGGCGCCCCATAGTAGTGTATTTTAAAATGTAGCACATGGAAAACACAATCTGTATCAGAATCCCCTGGAAGGACAGTTACTTACCCATACAGTGATTTTTTTTTTGCTTATATTTGTATTTCTGAAAAGTTTTGGCTGAGAGAGAAAGTGCTAGCCAGAAAGAAGAAATTTGCTTATTACCTTGACAGTTATTTTCCTTGTGACAAATAATTTTGCTTTATGTGTTACCACTTGCATATTTGTTTAGTGCAAGTTAATAACCAAAATATCCATCAATAATTGGGATGTGAAAAAAATTTAGGCAATGGCCATGTTAGACTGATTCCTTTACTCTCCAATACAGTTTTTCCCACTCTCAGGCTGCACAGAAATTCACTAATGCTTTCTTCCAGTACTTGCTTCCCTTTTTCACATTTAGGTGTCTGATCCTTGGTTTCTGGTATGAAAAACAGATCTAAGTTTATCTTTATTCATACGGTTAGCCATTTATTTTGAAGTTCATTTTTTCCCACTGTTTTGAGGTTGGAAGGGAGTGTAAATCTCCTTTTCTGGCAATTACCACTGAACCCCCAGGATAGTACAGAATAAGTACCAAACAAATAATTGATGAATAAATATGTGAATAATTTAATTCATTTCTTTAAGTTGTTGAAGTACCTTAATGTGCTGACTTGAGGGAAAAAAAATAAACAAACCTCATTTTTGGTGAATTTAGTGCTTATCCAGAGCAATTTAAGTTCTCTAGAGGTTAGAATTAAGAAGGAGAAGGAGGAGGAAGAAGAGGTAGATTTTATAGAAAATTTAACCTTTGTGTAAATCATCTTAGTAATGTGCTGCCAGTTACAGTTGGAAATTCTCCTTTCTGCCAGGGACTAATGACAATGGTTGAAGAAGAAAAGTGAGACTAATGGGCTCACAATGTGAGACTGGAAGTTGAATTCACAGATGAATGCTTACTCACCTAGTTCTTCTCATGACCACCGTTGCTTCTGGCAGTGCTCTGTAGGGCTGGGAAGACATTGCCTCCGGCAGCTTACTGCCTTTGTTTCTGACACTGAGTCATGTCACCCACAGTGGCAGTACACCTGAGAAGTTATCTTTGCTGTGGGTTTTCTTCTGCCTGTGGATGCTGTCATGTAACTCTCTGCACAGTGATACCCAATAAATGACTGATTACTGTGGTATTTATATCTGTTTTATTTGCCAATAAGTGGTACATATCCAACAAATCTTTTTCCAGCTAAAACGTTTGTGTAAACCAGCAAATTTCCTTGGTTATAGTAGCCAGAAAGTGACCTTTTACACACACACACACACACACACACACACACACACACACACAAAAAAAAAAAAAAAAGGAAGGAAGGAAGAGGATTGTTTCATTCTTTTCCAGCATGATTATTTTTTATGGTCTGGTTGATTCTTTTCACTCTATATTTTAGAACTATCATTAGAAAATAAACTTTAGGTTGTATATCATAGTACCTTCAATGCTAAGGAACAATGAATGGTTGTGAGATTATTGTATAAATATGAAAAAGTAGTCTAGTTTTCTATTAACAGGTATTTCAAATAAGTGTTAGGATATTTTCTGTAAAGGGTAGATATTCTGGTTTCTTTTTTTTTTTTTTTTAATTTTTTTTTTGAGAGAGTACATGTGTGAGCGGGGGAAGGGCAGAGAAAAGGGGAGACAGAGGATCTGAAGCAGGCTCTGAACTGAGAGGAGAGAGCCTGTTGAGGGGATTGAGCCCACGAACCATGAGACTGAACTGAAGTCATACACTTAACTGACTAAGCCACCCAGGTACCCCTGTGGTTTCTTATTTTTAAGCAAAGGCAAATTTAGTTTGCATTTTTTTGTAATAATAAATACTATATTAAATGTCATAGTGCTTGAATTTTACATGGTACATCTCATATTTTTCTGAGGTATTTTAGAATTCCTTGCTTAAATCCATTCCTGAATTTTCTTTTTTCTTTCTTCCCTCTTCCTCCCTTTTTCTCTTTTTTTCCTCATTTTTTGTTTACATATCTATGCCCTACTTGAACATGAACATTAAAATTTTTTTCTACATTTTATTTGAGAATATTTTTAACCTACAAAAAGTTGCAAGAATAAAAATAGCACATAGAACATTCATAAGCTCTTTGCCCAGTTTATTGGTAAGATTTTACACCCCTCTCTTTTTTTTATCTGAGCTTTCTCCTTCTCTTCTGTTCTCTTCTCACTCTGTGTGTGTGTATACACATATGATACACACACACATATCTAAATACAGCTGACCCTTGAATAAAAGGGTGCTAAGGGTGCCAATACCCACCCATTTGCAGTAAAAAATCCACATATAACTTTGACTCCCCAGAAACTTTGAATCTCCGAATAGCTTACTGTTGATCAGAAGTCTTACCAATGTCATAAATAACCAACACACATTTTTCATGTTGTGTGTTATATACTGTATCCTTACAGTAAAGTAAGCTAGAGAAAAAATGATATTGGGAAAATTATAAGGAAGAGAAAATACATTTATAATACTGTATTATATTCATACTGTAAGTTCATATATTTATTGAAAAAACACGTATAAGTGGACCCATGCAGTTCAAGCCTATGTTGTTGAAGGGTCAACCATATATGAATATATATATAAAATACACACACACAATACTTTTACTGAATCATTTGAGGGTAAATTACATGTTTCATGATCCTTTACCCCCCCAAACTTTAGTATATGTGTCCTAAAAATAGGGATATTTTCTTATATGACCACAGTAACACTTACCATTTCATAAATTTAAATTAATCCAGTACTTTAATGTACTTTCCATATGTCTCTTTTGTTAGTTGACTTAATAATGTTCTCTGCAGAATTTTTACCCTACACTACAGGATCCATTGTAGTGTACATTATTACTTTTAGTTGCCATGTAAGTTCTTAGAAGTCACTTTTCCTATAACCCTACTGTACTGGTTTCCTGGGGCTGTTCTGACAAAGTACCACAAACTGGATGCCTTAAAGAACAGAAATTTATTGTCTCACACTTCTGGAAGCTAGAAGTCTGAGATCAAGGTGTCCACGGGGTCATGCTTCCTCTGAAGACAGGAGGGCGGGACCTGTTCCAGGACTCTCAGTTTTGTAATTCCATGTCTTGCAGCAGCATAACTCTGATCTTCATATGGCATTCTCCCTGTGTGCATGTCTATATCTGTGTCCAGATTTTCTCCTTTTTATAAGGACACCAGTCATTGAATTAGGGCCTACCAATTGACTTCAGTTTAACCTCATTACCTCTCTAAAGATCCTGTCTCCAAATAAGGTCACATTCTAAGGTACTGGTGGTTAGAACTCCAACATCTTTTTAGGGAGAACACAACCCATAATACTTAACCTTATACATACATATTAAATATGTGTATTATTTTGCTAGGGCTGCTGTAACAAAATACAACAGACTCGGTGGCTTAAACAATAGAAATTAATTTTTCCATGGTTCTGGAAACAAAGTCCAAGATCAAGATGTTTGGCAGGTTTGGGTTTCTTCTGAGCCCGGTTCCTTTCCTTGCAGATGATTGTCTGCTCGCTGTGTCCTCACATTAACCTGTCTTTTCTAAAACATTCTTTGAAATAATCTTTTTATGATCCACTTTTTTTTTCATTAAGCTATATTACAGTTTTCAGTTAGACTGAATAATTATACCAGAAACTTATATATAATGGATTCTGATTCAAATCCCTCTTAAAAGTAAAATGGCATATGTTGTGATCCAGATTCCTTGAAGAAATTTCATTGCATCTAGGAGCACATCAGTTGGATGTTTATGGATCATTCTGAGAACATTCTATTTGGCACCGTAAGAAATCATATAAAACAACTATTTTTTTTCACCCGTATCTAGATTTTTATAAATTGGGCATTCCCTGAATTGGAGGCTCTCACGAATGCTGTTTTTAAAATACCTTAGTGGTTACTTATAGTCTTTCAGATTTTATAACATATATAAGGTTTACCAACCTTGTGTAACATACAAGATCCTTCTCAAGTCTCTGCCTACTTCCCCAACTTCAACTCTTGCAGAATATAGTCATGCTGAGTGACTTAAACTTCTCCAAAAGTTGTATATTCTCTCACATTTTATAAGCTACTTACTTTGCCTGCAAATATTCCACGTGGCGACCCCAGTGGATACACACGCATACTTCTCCCTCACCCTTCTCTCTTTTACTGCCCCTCCTCTCCCACCTTCTATTTAATTAATTTGTTGATTGTTATAATTACTTCACAAAGTATACCTATGTGCAATCATCACAATGTACACTTTAAACATATACAGTTTTGTCAGCTGTACTTCAATAAATCTAAAAAATATAAATAATGTTTATGTATATGATATCTATACATAATAAAAATGTAAGGGAATACACCAACACCTTAATAGTTGATGCTGGGGGAGAGTTTGTTTTTCTCCTTTCTTCTAAATTTTCTTTAGTGAGTAGCTTTTTTTAATATATATATATATAACTTATTGTCAAATTGGCTAACATACAGTGTGTAAAGTGTGCTTTTGGTTTTTGGGATAGATTCCCATAGTTCATCGCTTACATACAACACCCAGTGCTCATCCCAAGTGCCCTCCTCAATGCCCATCACTCATTTTCCCCTCTCCTCCACCCCTCCATCCACCCTCAGTTTGTTCTCTGTATTTAAGAGTCTCTTATGGTGTGCCTCCCTCCCTCTCTGTTTGTAACTGTTTTTTCTCCTTTCCCTTCCCCCATGGTCTTCTGTGAAGTTTCTCAAGATCCACATATGAGTGAAAACATATGATATCTATCTTTCTCTGACTGACTTATTTCACTTAGCATATGCCTTCTAGTTCAATTCACGTTGCCGAAAATGGCATGATTTCCTTCTTTCTCATTGCCAAGTAGTATTCCATTGTGTATATAAACCACATCTTCTTTATCTATTCATCAGTTGATGGACATTTAGGCTCTTTGCATAATTTGGCTATTGTTGAAAGCGCTACTATAAATACTGGGGGGTATGTGTGCCCCTATGAATCAGCACTCCTGTATCCTTCGGATAAATTCCTTCTGCTGTAGCTGGATCATAGGGTAGTTCTATTTTTAATTTTTTGAGGAACCTCTACACTTTTCCAGAGCGGCTGCACCAGTTTGCATTCCCACCAACCGTGCAAGAAGGTTCCCATTTCTCCACATCCTTGCCAGCATCTGTTGTTTCCTGAGTTGTTAATTTTGAGTAGCTCTTATTTTTAATAAAAATAAGTACATTGTGTTTGCAAAATGGTAACGGGGGTATATTATATATTAGAAAAAAGTTTACTAGTCTATTTTTTCAATCATTCTAGAGAATCAACTATTAATAGAATACAAGGGTCATTGGTTTATTTATTAAACATGGATTGATTTAAGATGTCCAGGGGTGCCTGGGTGGCTCAGTCAATTAAGCATCCAACTCTTTTTAAAACAAATTTTTTTTAATGTTTGTTTATTTTTGAGAAAGAGAGAGAGAGAGAGAGAGAGAGAGAGAGAGAGAGAGACAGAGCATGAATGGGGGAGGGGCATAGAGAGGTGGAGACACAAAATCCAAAGCAGTCTCCAGGCTCTGAGCTGTCAGCACACAGCCTGATGCGGGGCTTGAACCCACAAACTGTGAGATCATGACCTGAGCCAAAGTCAGAAGCTCAACCAACTGAGCCACCCAGGTGTCCCAAGCATCCAACTTCTGATTTCAGCTCAGGTCATTTTTCCAGGGTTGTGGGATTGAGCCCTGTATCGATCCTGTTTAAGATTCTTAAGCGTGGAGCCTGCTTAAGATTATTTTTCTCTCTCTCTCTCTCTCTGCCCCTCCCTGCCTCTCACTCTCTCTCTTTCTCATTGTCTTAAAAACAAAAAAACAAAAAAAAAAAGAAAAAGAAAAACCCCTTGCCCAGGACCTGACATTTGACAATTGCCATATGAAATGAATAAGCTTAGAGTCTGTAAAATGTATGAAATGACCAGGAAATAATGGGATTTTCTGTATGGCTGTAGCATGGGTTTCTTGGTCAAGAATAGCCAATGATAAGGCTTGAGAAGTAGGTTGAGGCCATATTTATGAAGAAGCCTTTATAGCTTGCTAAGGAGTTGGTACTTCATCTTACAGACAGCCAAGAACCACTGGAAAGACATAGAAGGGACATAATTATATTTAATTTATTCATTAGGAAGGTGGCAATGTGAACTTTAGGCTAGAGTTGGGAAGTGGGGGAGACAGGAAGATGAGTTAGGAAGCTGTTATAGTTAAAGGGAACTGAACAAGAAATTATTGTAACCCTAGTTAAAACAATGGCAGAGGGGATAGAGAAGATATTCTACATATGTGAGTCATAATAGATAGAAGAAGTTGAAGATGACCTTGAGATTTTAAAATGAGATTACTGGGTGAATTATCTTACAACTGAAATATGTATTACAGGAAGAGGAAGAGATATACTTTTTGAGAAAGATAAATTCAGTTTTATATGTATCATAGTTAATGTATTTTTGATATGGATTTCAAAACATAGTAAGCTAAGAAATTATAATAATAAGATAAATGACAGTGCCGTTAAGAAACTTTTAAAATCCTATTTTATCTTACAAGTATGTAATAGATAATATTACCATGTAATTGATTGAGGTAATTAAAACATCTTTTCTTGACTCTTCTGGCTCATTTTCACCATACCAGCCTTTCTTATCTCTTATTTGGAGTATCCAATAAGGTTCTTTCTAGTTTCCCTACCTCTTTATGTATTTAATATCCTGCTGATGGATCTATCTTCCAAATGGGCAGGGCAATCATATTGTTCTCTTGCATTTAAATCATGACTATAAGTTGGATTCCTTCTTACAGAACTGCCTGCCCCAAACTCACCATGGAGACCTCAGCTTACATAAAAATTATGCCTGTAGTAAGTATATTGTCATAGGAATTTTCTGTCTCTGACATTCTATTTTCAAATATCTTTTATAGTGAGGAAGCCATTCCCTGTAATTTCTTCCTATTGATATTTATTCCATTCCCCAAGACCCAAACAAAGCAAATTTAAATCTCACTTTAGTCCTTCTGATACATGGTTGATCCTTGAATAACATGGGTTTGAACTGCTTGGGTCTGTTTATACATGGATTTTTTTTTTTTTACAGTACAGCATTCTAAATGAATTTTCCTTATGGTTTTCTTAATAACATTTTCTTTAGCTTACTTTATTATAAGAATACAGTATATAATACATATAACATACAAAATATGTGTTAATTGATTGTTTATGTTATTAGTAAGGCTTCCCGTCAACAGTAAGCTATTAGCAGTTAAGTTTCTGGAGAGTTAAAAGTTATATATGGATTTTAGTGTAGCCCTAGGTTGTTCATCAGCACACTATATAAATACAAGAGCCATGACTACAGAGTCTTTTTTTCTATGAAATCCCGGGTGTACATTGTACTTCTCTTATGATTTTCTTTACTCCGCCATGTATTATACTACTATAATACTGCTGCTATTAGCCTAATTTTTCTTCTCTCTCATTATATGATAAATATATATAATAATATATAATAGATATAATATATAATAATGGCTTAAATTTAGTAAGATTCCAGTGAATATTCAGTGATAGACCTATAATTCTAATTCAGGTCAATTTAAGTAACAGAATTAGCATATGTAATAGATTCGGTCATGTTTTATACTTCCATATCAACTACCTCAATAATTTTGTAAAGTTGTATGATAGATGCATGAACATGTATGATTCATATATACTCAATAATAGGAGAGTTGTCCCCAATGTTCAGTATTAGCTAACTTGTGACCATAGTTAAGCTACTCAACCTTTTTTGACAGTTAATAGATAATGGATATTAAATAAGGGCAGTAGGTTTTAAGTATTATGACAGATTTAGAATAGGTATAATATTGAATGATCACATGGCCACTGACACAAGAGAATTGTGATGTAAAAGAAGATTAAATCTTTACTGTGGTAACACAAAATAATGATAGGTAACACTTTTTTGATGTGAAAATGCATTCAGTAGGAAAATTAATGGGTGAGCACTATGTCTGAGTTTCTTACAAGGACATCTGAAGTTATTTATTACTCCTGTGAAAATGTGTTCAGCCTACTCTTTACGTAAAAGTGTCTGCAATTCATGCATTAAATGTTTATAATCTAGCACTGGTTGATAAAATATGCATTTCAACTCCAAAAAATTAGTGGTTATGGATAACATGAAATTGATGATCCCATAAAAGAAATAAATTATGAATTCATAGTCTGGAGTTGTAGACTTGAAAGAGAAAGATTTTATTATAATGCATGACTTGCATGTAGAGAAAAGCATTTTAAAAAGTCTTTTTTCAGCACATTTATTTCATTGCTTCTCAAAGTCCAGTGTTGCTTTCAGCAAATATTTATTGGTACCTACCATTTGCCAAATACGTTGCTCAATTCTGGGAAGATACAAAGATGAATATTATAGAACCCTGCTCTGTAGGAATTTACCATTAGTAATGGAAATAATCAGTACAGAATGTGATAAACTGGAGCATAGATGACAGAGCAACTAACTTTGTTCAGGGAAGCAAGATATTTAAGAGACATTTGAGCTAGGTATTGAAGGATTTTCTGTCTCTAAGAAATAATTTCATGTTTGTATGTAGTTGATCTTTTAGGGCTTTAATCTTATCATACTGCCTTTTTAGATTGTATATACATATCATGTTTTTATAAATATAACTATTTTTACTGCTGGTTTTTTAACTTACAGTTTTCATATAGACCACAAAGTAGTTGTTTAAATGGAGATGGAAAGTTTTTTCCTAGGGTAAAGTCTGAGCTGGTAGGTAATCAAAGGAATTAGGAAAAATCTCATCTATGATGTCCCCAGTTACTTCTGCCTTGTTCTTCCACTGCCTTGTTCTTATTTTGCAGTCAGCTTTCATATTCACATTCTACCACTTTGGAAAGAGACAAGCAGCTTCTCTTCTAAAGGATGTGACTAGAAAGTTGAGTGCATCACTTCTCTTCATATCCTAATTTCTAAAATTTAGCCTCATGACTGTTGTTAGCTATGTGAGAGTTTGGGAAGTATAATATCAAGCTCAGCTGCCTAAAATTGCAAAGGGGCTGGATGTATTCATAAAAGTAAGAAGGATAAAATGGATTAGTGGGATTTAGTTTATGCTACATAAGAAATCAGGAAATTGATATTATAGAATATACCAGGAGAAAATTTCTGGTTTTGTACTTGGGAGGTTCTAATAAAACAGTTTATTTGGCCTTGTTACTGTCACCTTATTTTTATTAGAATTGTCTTTGTCATCCTTTGCTTTTCTTTCCTGATACTACCTGAGAGGAACAAAGGTATTAATAATAAGAAGAAAGAATCATCTAGTAGTAGAAAGAAGAAGCTTAAGAGGATTACCTTGAGTCCCTGAAGGAGGAAATTTTTGTCTGTTGTATATCTCATTTCCTGTGGTACAAGAACTATTTCTGAAAGGAAGGGAAGGTCAAGGGTTCTAGAGTAAGAACAGAGAAAAACAGGTGAGAAAACTTGATTCACATTTAGCAGTAAAGTCACCACCAAACTGTGATTGCTCTATACTTCTGGCATTTATCAGGAAGTAGGAAAAGTAGGTCACCAGGGAAGAAATGAGTTGTGGCAGAGTGATAGAGAATATGGTATGGGGCAGATGGTCTAGTAAGATGAGTTTACCATTCTCATTTCTCAGAAAAGATGTTCTTAAATATAGGAAACACATTTAATAGATAGTTAACTATTTTCAGTTCTCAGGAAAGATAGCCAAAGTGTAAGTTTTGGGAAAGCACATTCTGTGGTTTAAATTTATCTAAATTTATCAAGAAAATAGATGGCTTAGGCAGGTTCAAGAAAGGTATATTCTCTGGTTTTGTACTTATCAAGAAAATAAGGTCTTTTAGGTGACAGGGTCACAGAAAATTCTTAGCCCCTTACAGAAGGAAGCCTCCTGTATTTAATTCATGTGATAAAGTATCTCATACTAATGATATGTACCGAAGTATCAAAGTATAAGGTAGAATCACCAGTCAGAATGCCATGTAATTGCACTGAACTTTATGTATTTCCAAATGCTTGGAAAGATTAGAAGCGTGTTTCTAAATAACATTAGTTGCAGGTATTCCATCATCCTCATCCACCAGCAAAAAACCCAAAAAACAAAAAAACAAAAATACCCCACAACAACTAAATAGAAATCCAGATCCTGGTACTCTCACAACAGATTACCTGTTCCACATTTATTGCCAACAACACTGACAATAGGTGCCATATGAACTTCTTGGTGAATTTATTCATTATTAATCTTGCCACCTACAGTGGCTTAAGTAAGATTGCTGGTACCTGAGAGTGAGACTACTAGACATATTCATGGCTCATCCTTAGAGTTTTGATTCTTCTCTTGATTCAGGTCATAAGAAGGCAAAGTTCTGAACAGTATTAATCTCCTGCAGAATACTTCTTAATTTAAATGTTCTTAGCATTAAACTTACTGCCTTTATAAAAGTAAATGAGACTCTGATGTTACAAGTGATTCTTTTGGCTCTTTTACGAAAGTATAAGTTAAAGATATCATTCATTTTTCTGCATGTAACATTAATCATCTTGAATCATGCATGCTGATAGTTCTTATATTTCTTTATTCATCCAACAATTAGTAGTGTCACTTACCTATCTAGGCTCTAGAACAGTATTATCCACTAAAACTTTCTACGATGATGATGGAAATCTGCACTACCCCTTCATGGTGGCCACTAGCCATATGTGGCTATTGAGCACTTGAAATGAAATGTTACTAATATTACTGAGGAACTGAATTTTAAATTTTAACTGACTTAAATTTAAATAGCTATAATTAGCTAGTGGCTACTGTATTTGCAGTACAGCTATTGAGATATAATGGTTAAAAATAAAGTGCCTACCTTCTTAGAGTTTATACTTTTCTACTGTGATACTCATGAGCCAGGTTAAGCGCCGTGTTATATGTAACCTCACTTAAGTCTTTTAAAAGATTATATCACTTGTTTCAAAACTTTTAATATATATTTTTTCAACGTTTTTTATTTATTTTTGGGACAGAGAGAGACAGAGCATGAACGGGGGAGGGTCAGAGATAGAGGGAGACACAGAATCGGAAACAGGCTCCAGGCTCCGAGCCATCAGCCCAGAGCCTGACGTGGGGCTCGAACTCACAGACCGCGAGATCGTGACCTGGCTGAAGTCGGACGCTCAACCGACTGCGCCACCCAGGCGCCCCGTTTCAAAACTTTTAATTTTACTCCTCGCTATGGATTATATTGTGTCCTTCTTAAATTTGTATATTGTAGCCCTATTCCCCATGTAACTCTACTAGAGCTAGGGCATTTTAGGAAGTAATTAAGGTTAAACGATGTCATAAGGGTGAAACCTCTATCCAATAGCACTAGTATTTTCTACACTAGTCAAGCTATGGAAGCAAGCTAATTTTCCATCAGTGGAGAAGTGGATAAGGGAGATGTGGTATGTATATACAATGGAATATTATTCAGCCATAAAAAGAATGAAATCTTAGGGACAGTTGGGACAGTTGGGACAACTGTTGGGGACAACATGGGACAGTTGGGACAACATGGATGGACCTAGAGGGTATTATGCTGAGTGAAGTCAGACAGAGAAAGATGAATACCATATGATTTCACTTTATATGTGGAATCTAAAAAAAACAAAACAAATGAACAAACAAAACAGACTCATTATAAATAGAAAATAAAAATGATGGTTGCCAGAGGGGACAGGTATGGAAGTGACAGGGATAATAGGTGAAGAGGATTAACAGGTACAAACTTACGGTCATAAAATTAGTAGTCATGGAGATTTAAAGTACAGCTTAAGGAATATAGTCAGTAATACTGTAATAACTTCGTATGGTGACACATGATAACTAGACTTATCACATTGAATATTTCATAATGTGTATAAATGTCAAATCACTATGTTATACATCTGAAATTAATATAATATGTCAGTTACACTTAAATTTAAAAAAGAAAAAGGATTTGGTGGCCTTATACAAGAGAAAGAGACGCCAGAGACCACTCTTTCTCTGTCATGTGAAGACACAGTAATACATCTGCACTTCTGAAAGTGAGGAAGAGAACTCTCATCAGAAACTTAACCCTGCCAAAACCTTGATCTTGGTCTTTCCAGCCTCATGAACTTTGAGAAAATAAACTTCTGTTGTTTAAGCCACTAAGTCTACGATAGCCTGTTTGTTACGATAGCCTGAGTACACTAAGACCCCCCTCCCCGCTCCCCCAGACTTCCTATTCTACATTAGTATCATGATTCTTTAGCTTCTGTACTTTCTATAAGCCGGTTGCAAATAGTTGTCAAATCTAGTTTTACAATGATAACTCTATATAATATAGTTGCTTTATTACGTCTTCTTATATTAATATTATTTTCATCTTGCCTTCCAAATAATTTGTATTCAAATATGGTATATGCTTTAGGGACTGTCTTAAATTTTACTTCCTTAAGGAACTTACTTCCCTACCGTAGCCCTTCCCCCTCTTTGAATTGCTGTAGAATTTAGGTATTCTATAGGAATTGCTACAACTTAATTGATGTTTCTTTTCTGTTTGATGTTCTTAAACATGTAAAATTCTTCTAGGGCTAGGATCTTACCTTTTTTATAAACATCAGTCTTCAATTGGCTTAATCCTGATGAAGAGAAGAGAGAATTGACTTACTCAGCCAAGGAAATTTATTGAACCAACACAAATTGTTGTTTATCCAATATATCAGGCCTAGTAATTTCTTTCTTTTTTTTTTAATGTGTATTTATTTTGAGAGAGAGAGACAGAGTGCGAGTGGGGGAGGGGCAGAGAGGGAGACACAGAATCTCAAAGCAGGCTCTAGGCTATGAGCTGTCCCCACAGAGCCCGATGCGGGGCTCGAAACCACGAACAGTGAGATCACGACCTAAGTGAAGTCGGATGCCTAACCGACTGAGCCACTCAGATGCCCCAGTCAGGCCTAGTAATTTGAAAAATGTGTTTGGTAAATCTTATCTTTGGATATCATACTGAAATATTGAGTAGATACTTATTTAAAACAAGAACTCTGATATTTTACCTTGTGTTCTGGAACAATGCAGAGGTAAAGTAGATTGCCTTCTGACACGACTTTGAGCCTTTTTTATTTATGTTTTTAGCAAAGTGTGAATGAAAATAAGAGTAGAGTATTATTTCATAGGTTCCTTTAAGAAAATTCATGTTTGCAATTTTCCACTTCTCTTGAGTATCATATGGAAATATTGGTATGTATGCTTTTATTTTTTTAAATATGCTCTATGAAACCATATTTAGAAAATATTAATGAAATGTTAGAAATAGGTATTTTAAGTATTTTTTTCTTCATTTTAAATATTTTAGAGTCTTATTTAGGTAGTTAAGAAGAATTCTCATTTTGATTATTAGACAGCTGAGTATCTTAGTTATATCTTTTCACTAGAGCTACTGTTCCACAGAGTTAAATCCATACTTAGCATAGTTTGGCAAACTGAATCTGAAGTCATTGCATCCTGGTTGTTTAGTAACCCACTGGCAGCAGAAAGATGGCAGTGTTCTTTCCAGGCAGTTTGTTCATCCAAATATCAAGGCTAGGCCTACTCTGCCTTATATGTCTATAGCTGCCAATTTTCCTGTGGCTTCTTTATTTCTTTATCCCTCTATCCAGCTGCTACTCACAGCTATTGCCACATTTGCCCTCTGGCTCCTGGGATAGAATGCTTAGCTTCCCCTGAGGCTGCTGTTAATGCTTCCTTTTTACTCTGCTGGCTGGGAATGCACTTGGCATCCACAGTCTCAAACCTCTCCTCCCTCTTTTTTTCAACAGACACCAAGCACTTAAGTAGCACTTTCAGCCTCCACCCGTTATCAGTAGTAGCTTTCAACCCCTCATTTCTGGTCTGGTAACTCAGCACACTGTCCCGAGAGAGCTTGACTAAGCCAATTTGCCTCCTCTTCCCTCTTTCCTGTGTCTGTCCATCTTCCTTTTCTCTTTTTCCTCCTTATCCATTTCCTTGTCTCCCCTTTCTTTTTCTTACCCTTCTTACTCTTCCTGACAATTTTTTCTTTTTCTTTTTAGAATAGTGGATGCCACAGAATTAGGCAAATATTTGTAGTAGAAAGTAAAACAGTAGTAAATGCTAACAATTTTTAAAGTTTGCCCAATATTTTAACTGGTTCAACTAAAAAAAAAAAAAGGTGTTTTGTTTAATACCTTAGTCTGCTGGCCACTGTATGGCTATAATGCAGGTTCTGTAATGTAAGTTCATGGGGATTTTCTTTTTTTTTTTTTTTCTTTTGTATGCAGAGTTGTAGATTTTGTATTTACATAGGTCAAGTCAATATATAATACGGGAAAAGGTATGAAGAATTCTCAGCAAATATTTAATAAGGAAAAGAAAAGCCATCTAGCTATTTTTGTTGTTTATGTTTTTGCCTGAAATGATTTGAATGTGCAGTTTGAGTTATTTTTCAAACTAATTCCCTTCTGAATATTCTGTGAATGTTAGCTTTTCATTTTTCAAGTAATGGCTTATAAATACCTTTAGAAATTTATAGTTTGAGACTTCTGACCCAAAGATTAGAAAAGTAAGGTAATACTTGTTAATTTGGGACTCAATAACAGTGTTCTGCAGGCCTTAGTCATTAACTGTTGACAAATGTATAGGACAATTTTAAATGGCTGCAAAATAGAAACATGAAAAACTCATATTGATAGTAATAGACCTGAATAAGTCATTTAAAATCTTTATCTCTTCCTACCTAATTCCCCTTTATTTTAATGCTTTACTGTAGGGGGGAAAAAAAAACTTCAGGCGAAATTTGTGTTTTATAAATTAACCAATTGTATATTCTTCTTCTATAACCCTATTTAACCAAAATATATATTGTTTACTCTTACTCTGCATTTAAATCTGCATTGTAAAGGTACACAATATCTTTCTCATCATAAAACCTTACATGTGTTTTTGTTTAATTTGTAAGGTCTAATATTGGGTTTATGTTTAAAGGAAGCATCAACCCATAAGAAGTGTTTTACTTACCTTTTCAGAACCTTAGGTATGAGTCTCAACCACTCTGTTGCTTTGCTGAGACCAGGGGAAAGGGAGGAGCAGGAAAGGAGAGGGACATCTGCTTATTACATTCCTCAGTAAAACTTCTGAGTTTATAGCTCTTTAAGAAAGAACGTTTTATATATGGTGTTTCACAGCCTTTTAAATAGGTATAAAAACGTCCCCACTGTTCCTTAATGTTTGTATTAAGAGAACAATAATCAATAGATACCTTATTATAACAAATTGAATATACTTTTTAAAGGTGCACATATCACCCCTGCCATCTGTAAAGCCACACATACCTGCCTCCCATCACCCCTGCAGCAGATGGGTGGGTGCTAACAATTTCAGCATTTAGAAATTCTTTTTGAGAGTGTCTTGCTCGAATGTAAGCCCATTTAAAAAAGTTCTACCCTCAGGAAGTTGCTACTTCCATTTTTTTAGACTTGTTTTGTGCTGGAAGTACTGAGAATACAGCAGTGATGCTCTTGGTTCTTCATATACCTTTTGTTCATATACAGAGCCCTGGGATACTTGAGTCACACAAAACTACAAATTATCTAAGTGCTTCATGCCTTTGAAAAAAATTTTTTAAGTTACCTTTAGAAAATTGACTGAAAAAGTATAATTATTTTAAGTAATTTCTCCTTTGGTGACATTAGCAAATGTATTTTTAAAGAGCAGTATAACTTTTTTGAGCAATACTGTCCCATTTTCTGCATGCAATACCCCTTGCTAATGTCCACACAAAAATATGTACATTAATGCTCATAGAAGCATTACTCTTAATAGCCAAACAGTGGAAACAACCTAAATTTCTATCACTGGTGAATGGATTAACAAAATATTGTATATCCGTATCAATTAATGTTTTTCAGTCATAAAAAGGAATGAAGTACTGATAAATGCTACTCTGAGGATGAACCATGAAAACATGATGTTAAGCCAAAGAATCCAGGCACAAAAGGCCATATATGATATACTTCCACTTATATGAAATATCCAGAATAAGCAAATCCATAGAAACACACAGTAGATTTGTGGTTGCCAAGTGGTAGAGGTTGGAAAATTGGGAGTGAGTGCTAATGTATATGGGATGTCCTTTTGGTTTGTGAAAATTTGTGATGGTGGTTGTACAGCTTTGTGGGTGTACTAAAACCCACAGAACTGTATGCTTTTAAAATGAATTCTGTGAAGTATGAATTATATTTCAGTTTTTAAAAAGTACACCAGTTGTCATTTTCATTCAAAAATTGTATGAAGGGGGCACCTGGGTGGCTCAGTTGGTTAGTCATCTAACTCTTGAATTCAGCTCAGGTCATGATCCCGGGGTTGTGGGATCAAGGCCCACATTGGGCTCTGTGCTGAGCATGGAACCTGCTTAAGATTCTCTCTCTCTCTCGGGGCGCCTGGGTGGCTCAGTCAGTTAAGCGTCCGACTTTGGCTCAGGTCATGATCTCGTGGCTCGTGGGTTCAAGCCCCGCGTCGGGCTCTGTGCTGACAGCTCAGAGCCTGGAGCAGAGCCTGGAGCCTGCTTCAGATTCTGTGTCTCCCTCTCTCTCTGACCCTCCCCCGTTCATGCTCTGTCTCTCTCTGTCTCAAAAATAAATAAACATTAAAAAAAAAAAGTTCCCCCCCCTCTCTCTCTCTCTCTCTCTCTCTCTCTCTCTCTCTCCCCACCCCCCCCCCAGCCCCGTTCACACATGCTCCTTCTCACTCTGTCTCTAAAAAATAAAAACAAATTGTATGAAGGGATTTAAGTTGTCTTAGAAAAACTCAGGAGCTTTAGCATAAATCATAGAGGTACCTTTAGAAGAGTCTGTGAGAATAAGGCCACTTAAATTTAGCTTGTCAAGCTGTTTTCTGAAAGAGTAGTGTTAAAAAACAAAATGTATGTAAGAAAAATGAACAAATAGAAAACAATGAAAATATGTCTTTTCTTTTTGTGTTGCTAATGGGTACATTCTATATAAAATGCACATTTTCTTGTTAGCAAATAGTTCCCAAACTTTTAGTGTTTAAGAGTTTCTTTAAAATGCAGATATGAGGGGGCGCCTGGGTGGCTCAGTGGTTAAGCATCCGACTTCGGCTCAGGTCACGATCTCGCGGTATGTGAGTTCGAGCCCCGCATCGGGCTCTGTGCTGACTGCTCAGAGCCTGGACCCTGTTTCAGATTCTGTGTCTCGCTCTCTCTCTGACCCTCCCCCGTTCATGCTCTGTCTCTCTTTGTCTCAAAAATAAATAAATGTTAAAAAAAAAAAAATTTAAATGCAGATATGAGGATCTCACACCATGCTTGCTAAAATTGATTCCTCAAGTTTGAAGAGGCCTTGGAATAATTTTCTAACTCCCCAGGTGATCCTGAAGTAGATGGGTTTCAAATCTCTTGCCATATTTGGAATATTTTAATTTTGCATTTATTCAAGGAGGAAAGTAATGATTAACAGGAAAGGAAAACTAACTTTTCTGAGAGTTAGTTTACAGGTACTTTGGAAATATTATGAGTTGGGTTAAGTTGTTCCATTGAGAAGTGATGTTGTTGTGATCCTACGTTATTTGCTTTTTTCCTGTGTGTGGATTTCATGGTTTACTTTTTATTTAATTTCATGAATATGACCTTAGCAACATAACAACCAATGATATGTGGCTAGTGTTAGAAAATAAAGCCAAGAAGTCCAGCATAAAATGGTTGAAATAGTTAAAATAGTGCAGCTGAAGATGTTATTTACAAGGAAAATGGCACTACTCATTTATCGTCAGGGCATATGCTATGAATTATATTCTCAGTAGTGATAGTTTTGGAGGGTTTTTTTGTTTATTTTTGGGTTTTTTTTTTTTGTTTGAAACATCTCCAACCTAATTCCTTTTTTCAACTAAAAGGATGGATATGTGACTCTTTTTGCTGAGATCAGAGGCCTTTGACTATGAAATAAATGTACTTTTCTCTGTGTGCAACTCTAGGATTGCACCTATAACAGAACACTCATTACTGCCATTTTCTATCCATCTTAGCCAATGAACAACCTTTGTTTTTATAATGTACATTTGGTATTTAAATTTTTAACTTCTAGTGATATTTTTAATTATGGAATTATTATATGTAGGCACTAATGATAAATTTTGATCCAATATTTACTTTTATGTAGTGGTTTACTGTTAGTATGTTTTATTAAGGGATAAATTAATAATATGTGAGAAGTTATGAATACAACTAATAGGAATATTTAAGATTATTTTAGTAAATTTTATATTCTGAATCTAACATTATTGTCTAAGTAACTGGTCAGGAACATACTAGTCATATTTGTAACATATTGTCATTCTGTTTGAAGACATTTGTGCTATTGGGTTCATCATATTGCAGTGTTTTTTCTATGTTACATATGTAGTAGATATGGCGGGTTTTTCCTACATTACATATATGTTAACCTTCCCTTTGGATGTGGCTGTAGGTTCTGTTTACCAGAATTCTTTTGGCTCTTTCCTCCCTGTCAATAAGGCAGCCTATTAGCTTTGTTCAACATCAGTCTCCCTGTCTCTGATGGTTGCACACAAGTAGCCTTGTCTGCTCCTGATATTTCTGGTCTTCCATTTTAGAAAATTGATCTGGGGAGTTTATTCATGTACATTCTTTAGACAATTGCAAACTTTGAAATTATAGCACTTTGAAAAATAATAAAAGCCATTAATAAAAGTGTGTTTTATTTTCATCTGGAAATATGATTTACTCAGGTGCAGAAGAAATAGAGGTTGTGAATGACTATGACCAATTTATGAATAGTGGCAGTTATTATTATCGTGTACCTTTTAGGGATCACTGATCAGTCAAGCAGAGAACAGTAATGAGAAAAAAATTAATATTTCCTGCCTTGATGAGAGGATCAGTGTTCAATGGGGAGTTCCAAAAGCAAACTGGGCACATAGCTTTTTTTCAATCGCTTATACATCAGAAGTAAGGGTTTGTGCTAATAGTAAAATGTCTTATTACTTCTAATGATTGACATGATTTGGAATGCTATTCACAATGATGGCAAGATATGTGAAATTTAGGAAGATAAGGACTTACATGTTTTAAATTCAGGTGATTCTCAAGTGGCCAAATACAGATTCTACTTGTTATGCCCATAGGGACCAACAAGGATATGGCACCTTGTTAATTTTTTTAAGTTTTTATTTATTTATTTTGAGAGAGAGCAGAGCAGGAGCGAACACAGGTGGGGGATAGGCAGAGAAAGAGGGAGAAAGAGAGAATCCCAAGCAGACTCCATGCTGTCAGCGTGGAGCCCAATGTAGGGCTCAAACTCCTAAACTGTGAGATCATGACCTGAGCTGAAACCAAGAGTCAGACACTTAACTGACTGAGCCAGCCAGGCACCCCAAGAATAAGGCACTTTTAAAGTAGTGTAGAACAAATATTTAAAACAGATATGATAGACTCCAAGTTCCTATAAATCGGACATTGATTAATTACTTATGTTATTTACAGTGTCTTACGTTATAAAACCTGACCTATGATCTCCTAAACGGCCATGTGTCTTATCGAAAACTGCAGGTCTTGGGGCACCTGGCTGGCTCAGTTGGTTAAGCGTCCAACTTAGGCTGAGGTCATGATCTCACAGTTTGGGAGTTCAAGCCCCATGTTGGACTCTGTGGTGACAACCCAGAGGAGCCTGCTTGGGATTCTGTCTCCCTCTCTCTCTGCCTCTCCGCCATATGTGCTCTTTCTTAAAAACAAAACAAAACAAAAACTGCAGGTCTTATAGATACTTGAAGTATTGTTTGTTAAAGAGATATGACTTTTTCCTCTCCCACTTTAAGGATTGAAATAATCTCTGTTTCTAAAGATTTTAAGTCAAGTTGTAGTCTGCATCAGCTGCTGCATTGTGTATGAATTCTTTAATTTACTTGGTAGACATGTTCACCGTATACTGCATAGTTTATGAGTAACACCCTGAATGGTTGATTATGGACCTGAGGTTCCACATGCAAAACAGCATGAACTAAGTAGTTCTATTGTCTGCATATTGGTAGACTATTTTAAAATACTTCACACTAAAGTGTTTGAAGTACGTTTACTAAAGCCAATAATGTTTCTGCTTAAAGGCCTAATGATCTTTAACAACAACTTTAACCAATAAAAAGTAACTCCTAAACAGATTTTATTCCTAGCTAATTATTAATAGTAGTAGCATTTTAGGTATGAGTTAGAGAAACTATGGCCAAAGAATGCAGAATAAATTCAATTTGTATGTATTTAACATTCATAAATAGCTTTCACTTCTTAGTCATTTGAGCCTCATAATGTCCTTGGAGGCTGGTAATGAAAATATTCCTAATTTTTTAGAAATTCAGAAAGGCTGATAGGCAAGATTACACAATAAGTAGCAAAAATTCAAAATCGCATTTCCAGAATCCAGTTCCATTACCCCATCTTTTTAATTACATATTATAGTACTTCATAATTTTCAAAGCAATTTTTCTACATCTTATTTGACCTTTGGAAGAATCCTTTGTTGTAGGTTAGTGGTTTTATAATAAATCATGGTCTGGAAGTCCTAGCCAGAGTAATTAGGTAAGAAAAAGAAATGAAAGTCATCCAAATCAAAGCTAAAAGTAAAATTGTTCCTATTTGTAGATACCATGGTCTAATATACAGAAATCCTAAAGACACACAAAAAACTATTAGAACTAATAGGTGATTTCAATAAAGTGTTCTTTTTTATACAATGACAATGAACTATTTGAAAAGGAAATTAGACGAACAGTTACATTTATAATAGCACCAAAAAAACAATAAAATTCTTAGGAAAACTTAAGGAAAGACATAACACTGAAAACTACAAAACACTGATGAAAGAAATTAGGTACAAACAAATGGTAAGACGTGTCCATGAGTTGAAGACTTAATGTTGTTAAAATGCTCATACTACCCAAAGCAATCTACAGATTCAGTATAATCTCTATCAAAAATCCTGATGTCATTTTTTCCAGAAATAGAAAAAAATAATCCTGAATTCATATGGAAGAACAAAATACCCTGAATAGCCAAAACAATTTTGAGAGAGGAGAACAAAGCTAGAGGCATCATACTCACTGATTTCAAAAATGTTACAAAGCTACAGTAATTAAAATATGATACTGGCATTAAACAGACATATAGACCAATGGAACAGAATAGAGAACCCAGAAATAAATGATGAGAACCCATATAGTCCAATGGAACAGAATGGAGAACCCAGAAATAAATATATGATGAGCTGATCTTAAACAAGAGTGCCAAGAATATATAGATGGAAAGGATAGTCCCTTAAATAAATGGTACTGGGAAAACTGAATATTCACATGCAAAAGAATGAAATTGAACACTTTTCCTATATCATATGCAAAAATCAACTCAAAATGGAAAGACTTAAACATAAGCCCTGTATCCACAAAACTCCTAGAAGAAAACATAGCAGTAAAGCTTCATGACATTGGTCTTGGCAAGGGTTTCATGGATATGATTACCAAAAGCACAGGCAACAAATACAAAAATAGACAGGTGGGCCTATGTTATACTAGAAAGTGCACAGCAAAGAAAACAATTGATACAAGGCATCCTATGGAATGAGAAGATATTTTCAAACCATGTATCAGATAAAGGCTTAATTTTCAAAATATGTAAGGAACTCCTGCAACTCAATAACAAAAGAAACCTAATAACCTGATTTTAAAAATGTGCTAAAGACTTGAATCGACGTTTCTGCAAAGAAAACTTCACAGTAACAAATGGCCAACATGTGTGAAAATATGCTCAGAGTCATTACTCATCAGGGAAATGCAAATCAAACTATAATGTAATATCATTTCATACCTGTTAGGATGAGTATCAAAATTAGAGAAGACAAGTCCTAACAATATAGATGGATCTAAAAGGTACTGTGCTAAGTGAAATAAGTCAGAGAAAGACAAATACCATATATGATTTCACTCATATGTGGAATTTAAGAAACAAAACAAACGAACAAAGAAAAAAGAGACAAACTAAAAAACAGACACTTAACTGTATAGAACAAATTGGTGGTTACCGGAGGGGAGGTGGATAGAGACATGGGTGAAGTAGGTGAAGGGAATTAAGAGTACACTTGTGGTAAGCACTGAGTAATGTATAGAATTGTTGAATCACTACATTAAACACTTGAGACTAATATAATCTTGTATGTTAATTATACTAGAATTAAAAATAATAAGGGGAAGATGGATTATATGTATTGAATTATGGAGCTGTTGAGTAAAATAAAGATTAAGTATTGACTCTAGGACTATATGATATATAGGCTATTAATGAACTTGGCAGTGGAGTTTTGATATTGTGGTTTAATAAAGAATAGAGTAAAAGTTATTAGAACTAGTTAAGCTATAAAAGACTTCAAGAGGAGCAGCAATTTGGGTGATAGATTGCAGGTGAACCAGGAAGAAAAGAAAAGACAAGTCCTTGTGAGGATGTAGAGGATGTAGAGAAATTGGTGCTCTTCTCCATAGTTGGTGGGAATGTAAAATGGCTGAAGTAGCAGAGCAGAGAGGGGACTTGTTGTCTGGCATGAATAGAATTGAATGGTGGCTAACATTGGCAATAACAGTCCCAGATGAGTCCTACCTCCTTTCTGATATTGAATATGCCAGAACCTTTTCTTTTTTTTTTTTTTAATGTTTTATTTATTCTTGACAGCGAGAGCATAAGTGAGGGAGGGGCAGAGAGAGAGGGAGACACAGAATCTGAAGGAGGCTCCAGGCTCTGAGCTGTCAGCACAGAGCCCGACGCGGGGCTCGAACTCATGGACCACGAGATCATGACCTGAGCCGAAATCAGACGCTCAACCGACTGAGCCACCCAGGCGCCCCTGCCAGAACCTTTTCTAACCTCTAGAATTTTGTACTTGTTCAGCCCATCTAGAAGACTCTTTCCTCAATTGTTTTGACTAGCTGATTTTTATCCTTTACATCTCAGTCATATGTCACCTTTCTAGAGAAACTTTTCCTGCTCATTCTGTTCAAAATTGTCAGTTATTGTGTATCCCATCACTTTGTCTGTAGCACTAATTACTATTTGACATCGTTTTGTTGAATAGTTTGTATGTTAATGTCAGTCTCCCACAAAAAATGAGAACAGAGACTTTGTCAGTGTTTTTCACTGCTATGTCCCCAGTTTGTAGCACAACCCCTGACATGTATGGGGACCCCTGACACTAAATGAATGTATAGTGGTAGAATAAATGAATCAACTTAGGGTCAGAGGATTTTGTGGCTAAGGAAGTTCAATGGTACACCAGAAGAGGATGGTCATTTGTTGAATACCTACTATATTTCAGCCATTATTTTAGGCATTCTTTCACATATTATTTTATTCTCCCCTTCTAGATATATTACTCCTATTTTAAGGAAATTGAGGCTTACTAAAAATAAGTTACTTACCTATTTGTCACAGTTGGCCTGGGAAGAATCTTTTGATTCTTAAAGAGATTCTAAGTCAGAGATGCTGATAGACTGGGTTTCTGGTCCTACTGAGGAAGAGACTATTCTGTTTCAGATTGGAAGTCTTCTGAGGCAGTCTCATATGCCGATGAAGAGAAAAGAAAAATACCACTGGGGACCATATAGAAGCCATATTTCTTGAGACATTAGGGCCATCTTCAGAGCTTTGGGTTCTTCTTAGTTTGGATTCTATACCTAATCACCTTCTTTCAGTAGAGAAAAGATCAAAATTCAACTAATTTATATAAAAGTTATTTTTGTGACTCTAAAGCAGGGATCAGCAAACTATGGTCCATGGGCCACATCCAGCCTGCTGCCTGTTTTTGTAAATAAACTTTTATTGGAACACAGCCACCATGTTTATTTGTTTATATTGTCTATGGCTGCCTCTGGGCTACAGTAACAGAATTGTAATTGTGATAGTGATCATATGGCAAAGCCCAAACTATTTACTATCTGGCCTTTTATAGAAAAAATTTGCCAAGGCCTATCTAAAGCATTGTTAGCACTGGGACACCTGGGTGGCTCACTCAGTTAAGCGTCCTACTCTTGACTTTGGCTCAAGTCATGATCTCACGGTTCGTGGGTTCAAGCCCTGCATTAGGCTCTGGGCTGACAGCGTGGAGATTCAATGTGTTTGGGATTCTCTCTCTCCCTCTCTCTGCATCTCCCCTGCTTGCTTGCTCTCTCCCTCTCAAAATAAATAAATATTTTTTTAAAAAATAAAGCATAGTTAACATCAAAACATAAACAAAAATAAAACCAATTCTTCCAAAAAGCCAACAATGAAAAATCTGTAAAAATCACAAGGTTACAGTGGTTAAATTTCTAGCTGACCTTAAACATTTAGCCAAAGATGGGACAACTCTTAATTTCCTTTCCTGCTCTTAACTCCCTGCTTTTTAAATTTCACAGTTGTTTATTCAGATGAGATCATTGTTCATTTAGAGAGTGAACAAACAGTTCTTTCATTTTAATGCATTTTGTACACTATACCATCAAACTGAGAGAATTTACCACTCATTTCATTGAATCATATATGTTCTGTATTTTGAAATCCATCTCAAAACCGTCTTTTCTAAAGTAGACTTCCTGAGTAATTTAGAACCACTAAGTGAGAGCAGCATTTCTAGTTTCATACACAAATACATCTAGTTTGAGTAATGCATAATTTAGAAATATGTAAGGTAAGTGGAATATTTTCTTTAATTTTATGATCAACTAACTTTGAACATATTTAATTCTTTGGTAAAAATGACATACATGATGATAATGATATTCTCTTTCTTTAGCAGGCTCTTTGATGTCTCAGGGTCATCAGTATATTATTAATAGGACCCTCAGTCTGAGACAGTCTGGAGCACTATTGTTATTTTGCTTTGCTATCCATGAAATGCAGTAAGCCCCTCTACATATCCCTCAGGGATGGTTATCTGGCTTCTGTGTGAACACTTTAGCTGACAGGTAGAAATGCATGTGAGTGTGTTGAATAAGGGAAAGAATGAAGGAAGAGGAAATTGAGGGCGTTCTCTCATGAGACACAGACTAAGAACTAGGTATGCATAAGTGAATAGTTTGCTTCTACCCCATCCCCACTTCCTGCTGCTTATACATAAAAGACCTTCTGTAGCTGTTAAATTTTTATTTTAATTGAATTCCATTAAATGAAAGAACATGTACAGAGACACACAAGAGAGATGTTATTTGAGCTAACGGCAATCCAGTCTGACTAATGAAGAAAAGAGAGTAGTTGTGACTTAACACCATAAAGGGAGTTTGAGGTCAGATATTCAAAAGGGACTTGAATGCAATGATAAGGAGTTGGATTGACTCTATGGGCAGAGGAGCATTTAAGAATTTTGTGGAGAAGAGTGGTATGACTGAAGTTCCAATTTAGGAAGTTTACCTAGTAACATCATATAGGATTGAATGAAGGACAATTTCAACAGTTATGAAATCAATCTTTTATGTCCAGATAATATGAGACTGAGGCAGAATGGTGACATTTGGAATATATGGCACAGAAGGCAAATATATAGGTAGTTTTGTAGGATTTTGTATCTGAATAGGAGTTAAATGGTATTTTAAAGTTTTTACTTTAGGTGACTGGAAGATGGTGGTGAATATAACACAATTGGAAAGTCTAGAAGAGGAAAAGGTTTTGGAAATACAGTCATGTTCATCCTTGGACAGGTTGAGTTTTAGATGTTGGTCCAACACCCAGGTGGAGGAAGCCTGACAATTCTAAGTTCTAGAGATAGAGCAGAAGTGGCAAATTGGTGTTAGCCCATGGGCAGTATAAACCTACAGAAATAGTTTCGATGAGGTGTTTTTCATCTAAAATGTTTTTTGTTTTTTTTTAATTCTCACTCTGGCTAATAGGTTGACTATTATTCTCTCTCCTAGCATTTAGAAGATACCATTATTTCTCATTTTTGTTCTTACTGTTGAGAAATCTATCAGCTGTTCCTTTTTAGGTTGCTTGTAACATTTTTCCAATTGTCCAGTATTTTGCAGTTTTGTGATAATGCGTCTAAGTATGGATTTATTTTTAATTTTTAAAAATTGTTTAATGTTTATTTATGAAAGAGAGACAGAAACAGAGTATGAGTGGGGGAAGGACAGAGAGGGAGACACAGAATATGAAGCAGGCTTCAGGCTCTGAGCTAGTCAGCACAGAGCCCAATGTGGGGCTCAGACCCACAATCCGTGAGATCATGACCTGACCCGAAGTCGGGTGCTCAACTGACTGAGCCACCCAGGCTACCCTGGATGTATTTTTATATTCTGCTTGTGACTTATTTTGTATCCTGAATAAAGATTTGTGTCTTAAGTACATTCTGGGAAGTTTTCAGGAATTATCATTTTGATACTGTCTATTCCCCATTCTCTCAATTTATTCTTGATAGAATTCCTTTTAGATGCATGTTGGACCTTCTCATTCTATCTTCTATGACTATAAAACCTCTCTTTTATATTTCCCATTTTATTATTTCTGGGCTCCATTTTTGTAATTTCCTCATATTTTTTAGATCACCAGTTGCCTTTTTGCCTATTTCAAATCTGTTTAAGCAGTCCAGTATAAATTTAGTGACTTTTTTGCCTAGAATTTCTTTGGTTCTTTTTCAAATCAACTTAAAAAATTATCTTCTTGGGGCGCCTGGGTGGCTCAGTCGGTTGGGCATCCGTCCGACTTCGGCTCAAATCATGATCTCACAGTCCATGAGTTCAAGCCCCGCGTCGGGCTCTGTGCTGACAGCTCAGAGCCTGGAGCTTGCTTTGGATTCTGTGTCTCCCTCTCTCTCTGCTCCTCCCCTGCTCGTGCTCTGTCTCTCTCTGTCTCAAAAATAAATAAAAACATTAGAAAAATTTTTTTTTAAATTATCTCCTTAAATTCTCATTTGTTGTATGCTCTTAATAGCTTCAAACAGTTACTTTAAAAGTTCTATTCAATATTGCTAGTATCTTATTACCTTTGTGTTGTTTGATAACTCTTACTCATGACAGTCTATTTCCTCATATATTTGGTAATTTTGGATTGTGTGTTCATCTTTAGGAGAGCCATTTCCCATTAGAATCTTTGATTGATAGTGTTTTTCTTTTACCTCTTCATTGTATCACAGCATAGGACCAATTTGTATGTAAATTTCAGACCACTTGGTTATATTTTTAAGTCCTGTGTCTATATAGGGGACAGACCTATAGATATGAATTCCTAGGGAAAGCTTTCCTACCCTAAGCCCAAATGAAGACAGATAAATTTGTCCTAATATCCTTTTGTTGGTAGATAGATGTTTCTTCTGGTCACCCTTTTTCTTGGTGCATGACTCTTTGTGGGTTCCAGTTTTATGTATGAAAATACCTCCTTTCCAACTTTTTCCCTCACCACCAGAAAAGGGGAGCCAAGGCATCCTATACTTTTTCTACACGAGTATTAAAACCAAGCTCCTCAGTGACTGAGACTGGAAGAAAACACCCAGGGGTTACCTTTACCTGTTTATAACTTGCTACTATAGTTTTCTCATTTTATTGTTGTTAATTGTTTGTTTGTGACTCCTAAGGATTTCTTTTGCTATTTCCTTTCTAACTCGTTTTTCAGTTAAAAGCTTACTTGTTATTTTTTCCTTTGTAATTGATAGGTACAGGAACTAAATACAATATGGGATTCTCTATTTGGTCCTAGAACAGAAAAAGGGCATTGGGGAAAATGGTAAAAGTCACCTAATCTCTGCATATTAGTTAAGCGTGATACCAACATAGATTTTCTGGTTTTGATATTGTAATAGTTATGTAAGTTGTTAACATTTGTAAAAGTTGGGTGAGGGGTATACAGAAAATGTACTATTTTTGTAATTTTTCTGTTAGTCATTTCAAAACAAAGTTTTAAGAAAGCATATTTGTTTTTATTTAGCCTTTCTGGGTGTTTTTATAGAAAGAGGGCTTTCAAATAGATTTCTGAAATAAGCAACCTGATATTTTAATGAAAGGACTTGGTTGCCATCATTTAAAAAAAAAAGAACAGAGTTCCCTTCCTCTCCCATATTTAGATTTCTAGCCTTTCTTTAGAAGTAGAATATCTGACTGTCCTGGAACTACATAGTCTCAGTTAGAGCTAAGTGATGGCCACACCTATAGACAGACATATCTCTCTAGTTTTCTTCTCTTTCTACTGTTTTATATCCAGCTTGCCATATTAATTTATTTTTTACCTACCTAGTTTTCATAGATATTTAAATATGCAACCTTTGGTGTAGCAATTAGGAGGGAGGTCAGTGTTGGAGATAGAGATTTGGTGTGCATCTATATTGAATGATAGTTGAAGGTAGAGGGAGTTCATGACTTTACCTTGTGTAATATTTGGCATAGAGGCAAGAAATCCAGGGACAAGCCCTGGGAAATAATTTTCTTCTGAGAGCAAGAAGACAGAGTGGAACCCACGAAAAAAGATATCCATGGCAGCTGGAGAAGTAAGAATGTATGATGTTAATGTAAGAAAGGAGAGGGGTTTTCAAGAGGAATTAGACATTAAAAAATGTGCTTCAGAGTGAGTCAAAAGTACCAAATCCCGATGTGATGCTATACTTTTAACTTGTTAATAGATACACTTCTTATCTTTCCTCCTTTTCCTCCTCCATGTCATTCCCCCTTCTCTGCTCTCCTTTATGTCCCAGAGGGCTCATCACTACAGATTGCAAATGGCAGGTAGTAGATAGGAGAGCAGGGGAAGAAAGAGGTAACATTATTCCTCACCACTACCACTTCTAGACTGTAGACCTACAGCTCTTGCTACATTCAGGTCATTTCCCTTCACTACTCAACAGTGTCTAGTAATAATAATTCCTCCCTTTTCTCCTTCAGGCCTATGGGTTGTAATGCCTTCTCATTGTTGTGAGTCTGGAAGTTCCTCAAAATGTCTTTTTGGTTCCCTTGACCCTGTATGTGAGTTGAACTTTCATCAGAATTCCATCTACTTGTACCGTCTGTTCTCTGCTGGGACCCTGACCAATATACTAAGTGTATTAGTTAGTTATACTACAGGTTAAGTTGTTTTCTGTTATATTTAAGACACTATCTTAGAGTCTTATTATTTCTCTTTCATGTGCATAAGAATTATATACTTTTGACTTGTTACTGGTAATATTATTTAGGATCTCCTCATTGTTTTCTAATGTACAAAGGAAAGGAAACTAAAGCAGGAGAGCAAATTTGCCGGTTATAGCATGTGACTTCCATATCTGGGCCCAAGATGGGTCCAGTTTGCTTTGCTTCCCAGCCAATAGAAAGATAGAAAGGAAACATACCCATTTGTTTTGAGCTGAGCTACCCAGAAGTGGAACAAATTACCAGTGTTCATATACCAATGTTCATATACCAGTTGTTTGGTTACCTTCACCATAACTTGGTGACATGGCCTCATGACATTTTAAGGGAGAGTGGTGAATGTGTTTCTGGCTTAGATTTTTGTTATTAAAGAAAGTAAGAGTGGATACTAGATGACAAATGGTCTCTGCCACAATAGTTCACTCTCACAGAGGGGCAAACATTTCATTTCAGACATAAAGGGGAGAATATTGGCAACATTCAGTAGAAAATTTCAGTAGAGTGTGGTGAAATCTAGGTTTCAATGAGTTGAGGAATGAAGGGGTAAAGAGATTGTGGAGTGAATGAATATGCTTCTTTTGAAGAGTATGCTGCTATACAATGAAAGAAGAGGTGATTCTGGGATATAAAGGAGTTAAGAGAAAGATTCTTTCTAGGTAGCAGAATCTGAGTAGTCTCAGAGAAGAAGTAACTTTTAGAAGGGAAGAATTGAAAAACCAGGTACATAGCATATTTTTAGGAAATGTGAGGATACTTCTTACCCTAAAGCACAGGGCAAAGAGAGCTAAGATCAAAATATAAACATTTTGCAATGGAGAAGAAAATCAAGAAAAAACGATATCATTTTGAAGTCAAAGGCCAGATAATCAGTTGAGAAAGTGAGGCAGGTATGTAATTTAGAGTAGCCACTGAAAGGAATATGATATTAGTGAACTAGAAACATAAAATAATCAGTGTAGAATTTGAGGCTCAGCTGAAGACAGAGAGCTTGGATTACAGTAAAAATGTTGGTATCTGTTTTGATTTTTCTGTAATGAAATATAGCAGCCTGTGTATAAAAGCTAGGAAAATAGATCATGGAATTTCCTAAGATGAAGTGTTAACAAAGTAGGTATGGGAAGAGTCAAGTTGGTGAAGTGTCGAGGTTGCTTATAAAAAGTCTAGTTGAAAATAACCACCATGGGGTCTGGTATGGATTAAAATAGGTCAAGGAGGTCTGAGGAAAATGTAAACCAGAAGATGTGTTAGTTATCTATTGCTATATAACAAGTTAGGCCAAAATTTAACAGCTAAAACAACAGTAGGCCTTTATTATCTTGTAGAGTGCTGTTGGATCAGGAATTTGGGAATGGCTTAGCCAGGTGGTTCTGGCTCTCTACCTCTCATTAGATTGTAGCCAAGATGCTTATTGGAGACACAGTCATCCAGAGGTATGACTGGGCTAGAAGATGTGCTTCTAAGATGACTTGCTCACATTGTTGATGAGCTGGCAGGAGACCTCAGTTTCATACTACAAGGACCTCTCCATAGAGCTGCTTGAATAACTTTACCATATGGCAGCTGATTTCCCCAGAGCAAGCAAGCAAAAATAGAGGAGGGTAGGAGGCACAGTATCTTTTATGAGTTAGTCTCAAAAGTCCCACTGTGTTATTTCTATTCTATCCAATTGGTTATAGAGGTCAGCTGTGTTGAGGCTGGAACTAGCAAGAGCATGAATACCAGGAGGTAAGAATCATCAGGGGCCATTTTGGAAGCTCACCACCACAGAAGGAAAATTGGAAAGAGAATTGACATCTAAAAAGAACTTACTTTGTACAGGCATATAATTTAATTCTTGTAATAACTTTATGAGGAATGTATTAGTTTCTCATTTTAGAGATGAGTAAATTTAAGCTTTAAGAATTTAATTAACTGTTGCCAAACATTTTATAACAGTTCAGCCAGGCTTGGAATCCAGGTTTGTTAGCCTGTTCCCATAATATTTCATCATATGGAAAGAAAGTATGGTTGTAGTTGTCTGGTACATCTACTTTGAAGACATAAGTTTGGTTGAGATTTAATTGATATAGTTTATGCAAATTATCGCTATACACAAATATTTATTGGCTGTTTTTATTATGTATCCTTGTAATTTAAGAACTAAAGGAAGTTACGAGAAGTGAGGATGAAGGACATGTTTGAAAGGAAAATTAACTGGCAGAAAGTAGGTTATGGTTATTTAAGGACACTTAGATTTGAATTGCTTGGATTATTAAGTCAAAAGTATATTAATGCTTAAAGGTGACTACAGTGGGCAGAGAAGGAAGACTTCCAAGAGAAGAACCATTAATATGAATTCTGAAACCATCAAGAATGATGACAGGGAATAGAACTATGACCCGAAGTCTGAAATAGGAAGGAAATGGTATGTGCTTCCTAAAGGCGGTTCATAATTTCCTTAAGAATAATTTGAAGAAATATTGAAATGAGAGTATAGGCAGTATTTTAAGTTTTAAGCTTTATGATATCTTGAGTGTTGGTTAATGCAAATTATATTTTTATCTCATGAATATATAAAAAGGTATTTCTTTAATATTATTTGTACATTTATATGAAAGGTTAAACCCTACTTAAGCTCGTTTTATGCTATCCTCTTTCTGCCCTCTACACCTCTTTGTACATAGTTGTTTTCACATCTGTGTCTTCACTGGACTGGAAGCTCATCTCGGGCAGGTACAAAAATGCCTCATTCATTTATCTTTGTCCCACTATGTGCCTAGCACAGTATCCTAAACATAGTAATAGGTAGTGAATATTAGATAAATTAGTGGCTTTCCAGGTCATACTTTTCAACTCACTCTGTAAAAGGGATAGGTTATATTCATACTGGGTATGCTTATGTAAATGATAAGAAAGGTATGAATTTAATATTTTTTTAATGTTTATTTAATTTGAGAGAGAGTAGGGGAGCAGGGGAAGGACAGAGAGAGAGGGAGAGAGAGAATCCCAAGCAGGCTCCATACTAAGCATGGAGCCCGATGCAGGGCTCGATCCCACAACTGTGAGATCATGACCTGAGCCAACATCAGGACTCAGACATTCAACTGACTGAACCACCCAGGCATCCTGAATTTAGTATTTATTAACACATCTCAACTGTAGACCTTGGCACATATGGTGGGAACGAAGGCTCTGAGAATCCTTTAAATAGGGCAACCATCCTCCTTGCTCTTCAAAAAATAGAAATTAAAGCCCTTAATGTGTACTAATAACTGTGTTAGGCATGAGAACCAAAGATGAATGAGCTGTGTGAGTCATGTCTTTAAGATAGCTCAGTGAAGGAAGAGGCAGACATATAAACATCATTTAAAAAATTAATCTTTATTTTTTAGAGCAGTTTTAGTGTTTTTTGAAAAACAGTGGGGGAAACTTAGAGTTGTATACACCCCTTACTCTCAATCCCCCCCATTCTCTCTATTTTTAACATCTTGAATTAATGTGGTACATTTATTATAATTGATGTCAATATCAATACATTACTACTAACTAAATTCCATATTATGTTAAGGTTCACTTATTTTGTTGTACATTCTGTGGGCTTTGGCAAATAATAACACATCTTTACTGTTACAGTACCATACAGAATAGTTTCACTGCCCTAAAAATCTCCTTTGTTCTACCTTTTTATTCTTCCCACTCCCACTACTCCAAACTCCTGGCAACCACTGATTACTTTATCATTTCTATAGTTTTTCTTTTTCTAGAATGTCATATATTGAGAATCATACAATATATATAGCCATTTCAGATTGGCTTTTCTTTTTTTTTTTTAATTTTTTTAACGTTTATTCATTTTTGAGAGACAGAGAGCATGTGTGGGGGAGGGGCAGAGAGAGAGCTAGACACAGAATCTGAAGCAGGCTCCAGCCTCGAGCTGTCAGCACAGAGCCCGATGCGGGGCTCAAACTCACTGACCATGAGATCACGACCTGAGCTGAAGTCTGACACTCAACCGACTGAGCCACCCAGACACCCCCAGATTGGCTTCTTTCACCTAGCAATATGCATTAATGTTCTTCCATGTCTTTACATGGTTTGATATGATGGCTGATTTATTTTTGTTGTAGAATAATATTCCAGTGTATACCACAGTTTATTTAGCCCTTTAGTTAGTGAAGGATATCTTGGTTTCTTCTAAGTTTTAGTAGTTATTAATAAAATTGCTATAAACATTAATGTGTAAGTTTTCATGTAGACATAAATTTTCAACCCATTTGGGTAACTACCAAGGAGTGCAGTTGCTGGGTCACATGTCAAGAGTATATTTAGTTTTGTAAGAAACTGGCAAATTGTATTCCACTAAACAATGTTACTCCATTAAACTTCATTCTTTATGTACTTAGTTATGTTTTAAGGTAGAGTTATCACAGTGGAGGTATGAGGATAGGAGTAGTCATGAAGAGTGCCCTAAATGACAGTTCTAAAAATAAGAGAGAAGGGAAGATGTCAAAATGTGAGCATCAAATTTGTAGAATGGATGTTGGGTTTGGGAAGAAAATTCCAGAGCTAATAGTGGAGAATTCTCTCTCTCTCTCTCTCTCTCTCTCTCTCTCTCTCTCTCTCTCTCTCTGTATTGAGAGAGAGCATGAGTGGGGAAGAGGGAGAGAGAATCTTAAGCAGACTCCATGCTCAGCACAGAGCCTGTTGCCGGGCTCTATCCCACAAGAGTGGCATCATGACCTGAACCAAAATCAAGAGTCAGACACTCAACCAACTGAACCACCTAAGTGCCTTGAGAATTCTTTTTTAAAAATACTGCCTCATTTGGAGTGCCTGGAAGGTTCAGTTGGTTAAGTGTCCGAATCCTAGTTTTGGCTCAAGTCATGATCTCTCAGTTTGTGAGTTTGAGCCCCTCATCTGGCTCTATGTTGACAGTGCAGAGCCTGTTTGGGATTCTCTCCCTCTCCACGCTTCCCCCACACTCTTGCACGTGCCCCCATGCACACTTTCTCTCTCGTTCTAGCAATAAATAAACTTTAAAAAATTGTTTTAAAATGCTGCCTCATAGTACTTTTAAAGGTATTACAGGCAATGTTGTGTGGAAAAACAGACTACAGTCTTTGACTCAGGAAGTAATTGGGAAGAATTGGACTCTGTGAAACTTTTTATGAATAGCCAATTTATTTCTGTGCTTTTATAGCTAAATTGTATCAGATCAGTGCCACTGGCTTTCTCATTCTAATCAGAAGTTCTGGTAGATATATACATCTTTGAGAACATTTTTCAATGCATGTCCTTGGAGAAGAGAAACATTGAAATAATTAAAAAGATACTGAGATATGGGGCAGCTGGGTGACTTCTGCTCAGGCCATGATCTCCTGGTTCATGAGTTTGAGCCACGCATCGGGCTCTGTGCTGACAGCTTAGAGCCCGGAGCCTGCTTCAGATTTTGTGTCCTCCTGTCTCTCCACCCCACCCCTGCTTGTGCTCTGTCTCTCTCTGTCTTTCAAAATGAATAAACATTTTAAAAAATTTTAAAAAAAAGATATTGAGATAGCATTTCTTAAGAAGAGGATATTCTTAATATATAGTATTTTAATAGTATCAGTTTCTTATTTTATACTTTATATTTAAAGTAATACTCTCCTTTTTGTCTAAATTTACTAAGTCTTCAAAGAGCTATCCAACTACTAGGAATATTGAATCTTATAAATAGTGTTTAAATGATCTAATTCAAGTTTCACTCATTAAAAAGACCTAGCCAGGGGCACCTGGGTGCCTCAGTCGGTTAAACGGCCGACTTCGGCTCAGGTCATGATCTCGCGATCCGTGAGTCAAGCCCCGCGTCGGGCTCTGTGCTGACAGCTCAGAGCCTGGAACCTGTTTCAGATTCTGTGTCTCCCTCTCTCTGTGACCCTCCCCCGTTCATGCTCTGTCTCTCTCTGTCTCAAAAATAATAAACGTTAAAAAAAAAAATTAAAAAAAAAAAATTAAAAAATAAAAAAAAATAAAAAGACGTAGCCAGATTGGAAATCTCAGCTTCTGAATCCTCAGTACCTTATCCCTACAGTTGGTACTATCAGATATTTAAAACTTGGAAAAAGTTTAATCCATTTTCAGGCTATGTTCCAGTAGATCCAAATATGGTTCACAGAAAGACATCCATCCTATAAACATGAGTGAGAGGAAGAGAACAGTTAGATAATACAATAATGTTTTTAGATGTGTACATAAGAAGCTCTTTTTAGAAAATGTTTTTTAAATTACTTGACATCAGCATATGTAAGTTAAACAGGATTTGGTTCATAGTAGTTTCTTCCTTTAGAAATGTTTTTCCAAGAGGGATGATAAAGTGAAATATAAACACCACATGAGAAAGTGAACTGGTTTCTAAACATTTCATTGATTTTTTTTTTAAATAAACAACTTATCATTGTTACCTTTAGTGTGGGTACAGTGTCTCCTCAGGTCATTATGTAATGAAAAGTACATTTTAAATGTTTTTATATATTTGATACAGTCCAAATGCTTCAGTAATGGTCTGACTTAGATATTGTTTACATGAGCTTTTTTGTTAGACTATGAGCCAGTACGCTGTAGGTGCTCTCCAGAATGATAACATGATGCAATACAGTGAAATAAATCAGCTTTCTTTTTTAAAATGATAGTTTAATGGACGACTTTGCCTTTTTAATTTTTAGAGAGGTTTTTAATCTATGTATTTGAGTAGTACTACTGATGGGAACCTTTTCTGCAGGTTAGATAATGAACAGTGGGTTTTTCTGAAGGTAAGTAGTGACTTAGGAGCATTGTGATTTCTCACTTCCACGAGAAGTGAAAATTGACATCTGAGAGAACCAAGCAGCACAGAATACTGTGAAAATCTGGAGCCTGGCACCTTGGAGAATGAGGATGACTCTTCAGTTTTTAATGGCTGAGTTTGAAGAACCACTCATTCTCTTTGTGTTGCTTTAAATCCTTTCAAATACCATATAGTGGTGACCTTTAAAAATATATACTGGGGGGCCTGGCTGGCTCACTTGGTAGAACATGCAACTCTTGATCTCAGAGTTATAAGTTCGAACCCCACAGTGGGTGTAGAGATTACTTAAGAAAATAAATCTTAAAAAAGTAAAAATATATAAATATACTATTTCTTAGTCTGTGCCTTTTTTATACTGTCACTTCTAAAATGATAGAAAATAGTCGGAGACAGAGTTTAAGGGTTATATTGGTAATCTTAAATCTGCTTATATTCCCTTTGTTGATGTTAAAGACATTATCAATATTTATAAAGGGAATATTTTTCATAGAAGAAATTTGAAAGAATTAGCTAAAATATTTGTACCGACATTTACTCCTGTCTTTGTGCTTTTTATTGGAATGCATTGCTAAAAGTGGTTCAGGGTATAAGCAAATTACTTCATTTTGATTCTAGATGCTGAGTTCCTAATAGCTTTTAAATTTATACAGTTTCTGTTTAGCTGTCAAAACATTTAATTATATCATGCCCAAAGGTGTAAAGCTGTCAAATAAATCTAAGTTTAGGCGTAAACATTTGCTAAGTTACAGGCGCTACTACACCGTTAGTTGGTACGGGACAGCTTGTGAACCTGTTTTAGGGGAAGGGGTGTGTCGAGGAACATTAACTCAGCAGGTACAGAACAACATTGGCCCAATGAATTGATGATTACTTGTAAAACAGCAGGTAGTAATGCCCCCAGTCTTTATAATTCCTCTCTTTGTAAAATAAAGCAGACTAGAAAGTGTATTGGATTCCTTGGCTGGATTCGATTTGTACTGCAAGAAAGCTATTTTTTGCGCAAGTATGTACTCTTTTTCCTTGCCTTAACATTCTTTTCGTTTTTTGTTTTTTTGTTTTCTCTTCAAAAACAAATGTACCCCATTGGTACTTTAAAACCTCCTCCCTTTCCACAAGGGTCTCTTGCGTAGGAAGAATAATTCCTATGGCACTTATAAAAGAAGCATTGACCCTGATGAACAATTATCTATGTAAACATTTTTAAGCTTTTTGAAAAGTGTGATTGATAAATTAAAAATATGTTTATTCAGTATGTACATGGATATTGTAAAATATTTTTAAAGAAGGGGGAATTTTAAAGTTTTGTTTTTATCTTGTTATTTCATAAATAAAAATTTGGGATATTTGATGACATTATTTGGAGGTAGATTGGTAGCATAAATACTAATGCCGACTTCACTAATGCAAAAATTCACCAAGAGGTAGGGGAGTAAAGTAAATTAGTTCTACTTTGAAGCTTTTATTTTCTTCCCCTTTCAAAATGAATGGGAAGGCCCTTGAGAGGCCCTTGAATGAAAGCTGCTTTTCATTAGTGCTACCAAATACCTACTTGAAAGAGTTGAGTTCTAACTGAACACCCACACAAGAGAAAGGGAAAGCTTCCTTTTTCTACTGGAAGACCATCAGCTAAATAGCTCTTGGCTTCTCTTTTCCAATCAGGTGGTTTCACATCAGAGTTAATTACTCCAGTCATTTATTCTAATCACCCTCCTCTTATGGCTAGCTGCATTCTGTCATGGGGTGGCATCGTTTGAAGCCAGTTAAGTTTGAAAACCACTGCAGGGTACTTGAGGCTCATTAGTGAGGCCTATCCATGCCTGGCTTTGGATTTGCTCCCTGATTAACTCTGCATCTCTCGGCCTTGCTCCCTCCTCCCGCCATCCACCAGCCCCCACTCCTCAAGGCAGTTGCTCTAAAGAGGAATGTTTCAATTAACTCTTGCTTTGCTGTTTGTCTTTTCACCTACATATTTAAGAAAAATTTAAATGCTTATAATATAGTTGATAGGTTCTGGCCTTGTAACTGCCTCCTTTGAGTTGAATTTAACTGAAAAGGTAGATATTCCACAAAAAAGAGTTATATTTTGAACAACAAAGGAGGAAAATGGTGGCCTCTCAGAACAAATACATCTATGTCCTTGATCCAATTCTGTTAACCTGATAAAGGTCGTGATTTCAACTCTGATTTTACAGTACTCTAGTATGTCTTAGGCTTATCATAGGAGTTATCTGGAAAGCTTTTTAAAAATCTCAAAACAGATTTATTTGTTTGACATTGTTGTTTATTATTATAGTAGTTAAATTTAAAAGTGTTTGCCAACTGGCACATTTAAGAGATATTTACATCACAAATGCAAATAATGTTTGTGCTGTGCTTTTTAAGAATAAAAGAGATAAAAAAGAAAAGAAAAACATGGCATCAGTATCCTGAGTAGGTTATTCCAGACAGCGTTATTACATGAAAGTATTTAAAACATTTTCCAAAAGTAACAAAAACACATATTGGGTTGGGTAGTTAAGTGAAAATGTTTATTTAACTAGGAAATGAGAGAAATTTTCTTGGTTCTTTTTACATGGTAGTTTGATTTAAAGAAATTAAGTAGTTTGTGTGTCAAAATAAAATATGATACACATTAAAATACATGAAATCACATTTTTTTAAGTTGCTAATGTCTGTGAATGTTCAGAAATCACAATGAGCTCTGGTTGTTAATTCTTATCCCCAAATAGTTTAACGTATTGTTTCTGTATTAAGAGTTTTTGGACGTAGCAATTAACAAATATGTTTTTATTCTTTACCTTGCTCTAAAGGGTGATTTTTTTAAGTATGATTTTTAAAACCCTCCCAATGAATGTACAGTTAAATTAATGAAAAAGTGGCCTAGAATATAAATTTCTTCCTCAGCTCTGTAAATATTTATTGAATGTGTACTATGTGCTCAGTTCCAAGGATGCCGATAAAATTTCTGCCTTTCAGGAACTCACATTTTAGTGAGGAACACAGAAAAATAAACTGTAATACAAAGTGAAAGTATTAGTTTTCATATGTAAAACCAAAAAGAACAAAAGAACCTGTAAATAAATAAGTTGAAAAAACAAAAGGATCTGTAAATAAAGCCTTCAGGTTGACGTGGCATATTAGATTTAGCAGCTCTTAATAATGATGTCAACAAATGGTATATGAGAAACTCATTGACAGTAATTCATAGTATGAAATGTTTCATACTTTTAGAATTTTTATATGTGGCTTTGGCATATACCATTCTGTTAAAGAATTTTTCAAGAGGATATGTAGTGGTTAATAACATGGCTTTAGGAGTCAGATCTGGGTTCCTGCTGCAACTCTGACATTTACTAGCTGTGTGACATTAGTCAATTTACTTAGCATTTTAGCCTCATTTGTAAACCAGTTTTTAAAACTGTAATGCTTATCTCATAAGATTATTGTGAGGATTAAATAAAATAATCCATGTAAAACATTTAGCGCAAAACTGGGTGCATCAAAGGCACTCAATAAATGTTAAGTGCTGCTGTTGTTATTATGTTGTTGTTTAGTTGGTTAGTGAATTTCTTCCATGTTGACCTTCAGATGCATTTTCCCTGCATAATATATTGTCTTTCTAGAGCCTTTGCCAAGTTTATGATTGACATCATTTGCATCCATCTTCCTGACATTGTTCAAGAGAAAATAAAACCTTGAAAGATGATACTGTAACATCTACTTCACTTTTTTGTCCCTTCCATGTAATCATCCTAACCCAAATGTGATTGTTCAGTTAACAAACTGTAGACATCTTATCTGCAATGGCTAGTAATCACAGAAATTCTTCACATTTTCTAAAATTCTGGCAAATTAGCACTGTATCAACTGGATAAAGTTTCTGTGGTCAATTTCATGCTTCTCATACAATGCTTGAAGATCATAGTCCCACAGCATAGACACTGAATTGTGCAAAATCACGAGAATTTCTTAAATGCCATTCATTCATTCAACAGACATTTATTAAGGGCCTACTGGGTAATTAGGTCTGTGATCACAAAATTGGAAGAATATGACACCTGCCCTTTTGGGGCTGTCATTACGAAGATCAAACAGACATGGGAGTAACTAATTAGAGAAATAGATTAAGTGATGTATTTGTGTATTCATTCAACAAATATTTTGTGACCTCCTTCTGCTTATTAGTCTTTGGGAATATAATAGTGAGAAATACAGCATGGTACTTGCCCTTGTGGAACTTTATTGTTTAGTGAGGGAGATGGACAATAAATAAGAAACTAATATAAACATATAACTTGTGATAATATATATTATTATGTAACAAAAAATATAATACCTTTGTGGACCATGAAGGAGACACACAAGCTGCCATTAAAACATTTAACATTTTATTTCTTTATGTGTGTATATGTGATTTTTAAAACATACTTACTAATTGAGATATAATTAACATATAACAGTTTTAGATGTACAACATAGCTGTTCAGTATTTGTATATATTGTGAAATGATCAAAACAAGTCTAGTTAACATCTGCCACCATACTTAGTTAATTTTTTTTCCTTTTACTCTGAGACAGAATGAGGAAATACTTTATTTTACTTCCAGAAAAGGTTGAGGAAGTCTTAACTGTAGGAAACTACATTTGATCTTAGTCTTTAAGAATGAGTTGGAGTTTGCCAGGGAGGAGCAAGATGCTGGAAAGGGCATTACAGATATAAGAAGCAGTGTTAACAAAGATCTTGTTACAGTATAGTACATGAGCTATACTTTATTCAGAAGGTAGAGCGCAATATGTGTGTAAGAGAAATGTGAGCAATACCTATGGAAAGATAAGACTGGAGCCAGATTGTGTGAACAACTTTAATGGCTTGTCAGTAGTTTGAACTTTTTTTCTTTGGCAGAGTGGACTCCAAAAGGTGGTTGCCAGGCCAGAAGCATCAGTATTGCCTGAGAACTTGTTAAAAAGGCAAATCTTGGGCTCAAGTCCAGATCTACAGAAACAGAAAATTTGGCAAGGGGAGCCCAGCAATCTGTGTTTTAACAAGTCCTCCAGGTGATTTTAGTGTGTTAAAGTTGGAGATCCACTGCTTCAGGGAAAAGAGAAGCATCAAAAAGTTTAAAAGAGAGTCGTGACTTAGCCAGGTTTTAGATAGCAGTTAGTATGGAGGAGGGATTGAAAGGGGTGGGGGGAGTTCTAGAGATAAAGAGAACAGTTTGGATAGTGTTAGAATAACTGAACTAAGAAATGATGAAGCACACAACCAAAAATAGTCGTAGTGGAAGAGGAATAAAGAATGAATTGGAAAGATATTTTGGAAGCTTACTGTCTGATTAGATAAGGTTTTAGAGGAAGAAGAAAAAGGAAAAGTCAAGATAACTGCCACATTTCTGAATTGGCTGGGTGAAGGACTATATCCATAATCAAAAAAGCAAGAAAGGAAGCAAGTTTAGGAGGAAAAATTATTCATTTTTTTTTTGATACATTAGGTTTGAGTTACCAGAAGCACACCAAAATAAGTAGTCCAGTGGGCAGTTGACATTTTGGACTTGAAAGTCTGGAAATGGTGATAATTGTCGATTAAGGTAGTTGGAGGTCTAGCTCAACTAACCTGAGTTACATCAAAAACAAGGGCCTGGGACTGAATCATGAGAAGAAGTAACACTAAGGAGGTAGATGAAAAAGACTCTACATTAAAAAGCGAGAAGGGTCACCTGGCCGGCTGTGTTGGTAGAGCATGCAACTCTTAATCTCAGGATCATGAGTTCAAGCCGCATGTTGGGCATAGAGCTTACTTTAAAAAAAAGGGCAGGGGGGCACCTGGGTGGCTCAGTCAGTTAAGCATCCGACTTCAGCTCAGGTCATGATCTCATAGTCTGTGAGTTCGAGCCCCATGTCAGGCTCTGTGCTGACAGCTTTGGATTCTGTGTCTCCATCTCTCTCTGCCCCTCCCTACTCATGCTCTGTCTCTCTCTGTCTCAAAAATAAATAAAAAAATTAAAAAAAATTTTTTTAATAAATAGAAATTTTTAAAAAGTGAGAAGGAAAGTCAGCAATGTAGAAAGAGAATCTGGAGGTAAGGTATCAAAGAAGCTTACAGAAGAGAGAGAAACATAAACGCCATAACCCGGAGAGGTGAAGGGGGATAAGCATCCTTTGGATTCAGACAGTTGGGCATGGTAATGTTAGCAAAAACATTTTTTGTGGTGTTATCTATAATAGAAAGAGAAGAGATTACTTAAGAAGTAAAAGGGGAGGTAAGGAAGCATAAATAAGAAATTTACTTAAATATTTCAAGAAGTTTAGATTTATCTCATATTGCCTGTTTAATTATGGCTGCATAAAAATAATTAAACAAGACTGACCCTATTAACTAGACATTATTTCACTGATAACTCAGAAGGAATCAGACCTATGATTAATTGTTATTTAGAGAATCATAGACTATTATTACATATATTAAGGAATTTCTAGGAGTGGGCAAACAGAAGCTAGTTCTGTCTGCTACTAAAATGAGGTACTTTTTATGAGGCTTCTGAATATATCCATATTGCCTACAGATTTCATATAACTGGCTTTCAGCAAATGTTGTGTTCTCTATACTAAATTGTAGTCCATGGCTGTATGGACTGTAGCTGATACAGTTGTGTAGACAATACGTAAGAATTCTAACCAAGGACTTTTGAGGATGAAGTTTGAAAATGGCATCGGAGTTGCTAGAATTAGGCCTTTACCTTTAGTGTAAGAGAGGGTAGTCATGATGCCTTCTTTTGAATGCTGCCACAATTCTTCAGAGATTTGTAAGTGGCTAAAGAATATACAGTGAAGAACATTATGTCTGTTTCATACTTGAAGATGTTTTATTTCTGCTGTCATGTCCTAAGATTTAGCCATTCTTCGCTGGGAAGTGCCATTCTAGCACTATGAATTGTAATGACCTCTTTAAAACTGCATCAAAGGTCATTCTGTGGTGTGCAGGTACCTGTGCCTTGTAAGGTTTACCTTTATTTTCAGTAAGAGAATCTGTATTTTTAAGAAGGTTAAATGTTGTTAATCCCTGAATTCTATCTTACATCGAAATGCTGTAAAAATGTGAATACAACTGAGATGAAAGGTACAGCATAGGGAATACAGTCAATGGTATTGTAATAGCATAGTATGGTGACAGGTGGTAGCTGCCCTTGTGGTGAGCCTAGTATAACATATAGTGTTGTCAAATCACTGTGTTGTACACCTGAAATTAATGTAACTTAGTGTGTCAACTATAATTCAATAAAAAAATCTGAATGCAGATTCAGTATTTGGAACTGAATAAAGCTTTACTGTCCAGTGTTGTAACCATTATTCATATGTGGCTATTGATCACTTGAAATCTGACTAGTCTGAATTGAGAAGTGCTATATGTTGGAAGTATAAAATTTATGCCAGATTTCTAAGATTCAATACAAAATGTTTTATACTGATTATATTTTTAAATGATTTTTTAATATTCTCAATTAAATATGCTATCTTAAAATTAATTTCACCTGTTAAATTTTTTTTAGTGTAGCTTCTAGAAAATTTTGAATTATACATGTGGCTTGCATTATATTTCTGTTGGACAGCATGGGTATAATGTTTTGGTGATCATTTTGTTTCTCCCAGTTGTGTTTTGTTTTTTTTTGGTGGGGGGGCATTCCAGCATTGAACATGAACATATTTTAATACTTAAGTAGTATATATGTTTGTGTTATAATTAGCAGCCTTAGATTCAAAACATAAAGCTTAGGGTTAAATTCAAATCTATTTTAAAAAGTACAAAATATTAATACTAAATTCAAAGCTGAGTTAATCTCTTACCATATAAACTCTTCCTTCTCCAGTATAATTAAGGTCCAAAATTGAAACCTGGGTATCATCCTGAACTCCCTTTCCTTCACCTTTCACAGTAGTTATCAGTTGGTGTAAATAATAACTTCAATCTTTCTGAAATCTGTCCCTTCTTCTTCACTCCCACTGCTGTTTTCTTGAGGCTCTCAGTACTTCTCACATAGGCTGTTGTAGTCATCTTAGAGATCACCTTTTGCCTGCCTCCCTATTCTTCCTCCAAAGGGACATTTCATCTCATTACCCCCAGAGTCTAGCATAGAACAAAATTTATAGTAAGCACTCAATAAATGTTTGTTGATTGAATGGATGACTGAAATGCTGGTATTAAAAGTTGTAGAATGAAAAAAAGACTTTTAGGGGTGCCAGGTTGGCTCAGTTGGTAGAGCATGCAACTCTTGATCTTAGGGTCATGAGTTCAAGCCCCCATTGGGTATAGAGATCACTGAGAAAAAAAAAAGACTTTTATTCCTACATAATGTATGTGTATATAGTTACATACACAGAATAACTGCAGATGTAATTTTCTGGCTGAACTTGTCAATGCTTTAAAAAAATATTCAACTTTGCATCATATTCCTCAGTTCAGGTTTTTTCTTTATTGGATAGTCTTGGAAGTGGTGATATAATAAGTGTTCTATTTTGCCAAGGATTTTGATTTGCCAATATAAGTTTATAGCATTCAGCCCAGGGAATCATTGGTGCCATGAAGACAGCTCCTTGTTTTTGTCTGGAGTCCCCATAGGATTAAACTACATCTGGCAATAAGTAGGGATTCTGGTCTGGCCATCTTCAAAGGCAAGAGACTGCTAGTATTTATCAGATCTATGTGGATAAGCAAATGGGAAGGGATTAATTTTTTTTTTTTGGTTTTGTTTTCCTTCCTTTTGTAAGTGACTATAAAATAAAAACTCCAGAAGTTCACACAACAAAGTAATATATTTTCAATGTTGTTGAAAAAGAAATCATTTCTTTTTTCTATACATAGATGGATAATTGAGAATTTTAGATTAATACTGTAATTACTTAAGTGTATTTTTTAACTAGTTTACCTCAAAGAGCATAACAATAATTTACAGTGTTCAATATTAATTTTCCAATGATACTTTCCTAAATCTTTTACAAAGGTTGAGCATTTAACTATAGCACTCTTAAACATTTTAACAGCTGTAGTATTAGGAGATCATGGTGGCATTTGGAAACTTTTGTTGTCTATTTATCTATGTGGGAAAGTGAACCCAAAATTACTTTCTGAGGAGAATCTTGAATGTGTCTTAGCCTAGCATAGGCTACTACCCCTTTCAGGTGAAGGTGGGCCTGCCTTCCATAGAGGCTTGTTTGTTTCTTTCTCCTCATACTCTTCACATTTTTGAGATATTATTAGTCCTGTGACTCAGTTAGCTGTTGTTGAAACATGTGGCTCCACATTTAGCTGACAAAATAAAATGGCTGCATTCCAGGTACTTGTCATGGAGTGTAATCTAGAATTTACCATTCAAAGCCTCACCTAAGAGAAATAATGTTTATGCAGGATTGCCTGAAGAATATGTAGTCTCTCCATTTGTCTATACTTTAAATCTATCCCAGGATTAAGTCAGTCCCTCTGAGAGTCACATACCTGCATTCCATCATATTGCCAAGGGAGGAATTTCTTATCTCAGGAATAGAAATAATGTGTTTTTCTAGGCCATCTGGTTTGTTTTTACATTATGGTCATTTTTGACTCTTGTAAGTGTTCGTGTTTCTTTCTTTATGTTGCCTGCTAGAAAGCTTAGGAACAAATATGCGGCACACCTCTAAGTCTATAGAATTTCATGGCATCATTGTTATGTACTTCTTATTTTTGCATTACTTTCTCTTATGTTAAATTTATTTTATCTTGATGCATACACATTACTTTAAGCTCTGTGAACTGTTTTCTGCATGAAGTCATGCAAAATGCAAACACATAATAAAATAGATGGGTATATCTATCATTTAATTATAGTTGTTCCCCATTCGATCTTAGTAAAATAGAATTTTTTTAGAGCTCCATCTATGTGTGTTATACTGTAACTAGTTTAAAATATCTGTATATTATGAATTCCTGGGTTTTAGATTAAGAGTGACCTAAGGTTGAAATGTTAATTAAATGTTTTAATGTTCTGTAGCTCTAAAGAAAATAGTTGGATAAAATGTCAGCATATAGGACTATTTTAAACATTAGAAAAAAATCATCTCTCTGAAAAGGAGGGTAATTGTACAAGTTTGCCTAATCCTTTTGATCTTGGCACACAGCAATACAGACTTCAGTTGAGATTAAAACTATGAATTTCAAAGGAAACATGGCCTTCAGTGTGTAAAATATATAACAGCTGGTTGACTAGTCCATTTAAAACTACACAATAACAATCGTAGACAGAATGATTCTCCTGCCAAAAGATGCACGAGTTCTTGATGGTTATATCAAGATATGATACTAACTCACACTTTTCTTTAGTAATGATATAAATGTAGAAATGAACAGTGCACTGCCAGCTCCAGAATCTTTCTTCTGCCCAACAGTTCAAGGGCAGTTTAGAAGTACAGAACTCCTTTTAGTGATTTCTCTATCTGCTTTTCAGCCTGAACTTCAATGTGTTGTGACTAAATTACATTTTTCTTAACTGTCAGATATAATTTTTATTCTTAGCATCCCACAGTTTCTTTCCCTAAATCCTTGATTCTCCTTTTTTCTTCTTTGACATTCATGACTTATTGTTTTTAATGTTACAGCTTCACACATATTTTTAACCCTTCAAAGTTAAACTTTTCTTTGTAAATAATATATAATTTGTTTCATGTTTTTGTTATATATTTATAGTAAGGTAAATATCTGAATTCTGAAGCACTATGATATTTGTACTTAATATAGAACAGTGTTAAGCTCATGTCAGATTATAGTTCACCACATCTTCTAACATTTTCACTGTTGTGTTTCATTTGAACGAGTAATTCTTTATAGTTTAATACATTTTTAAGAAAAAAATGAGGATTAATGTGGATTTTTCACTTTTGGAAATCCCATTTGGCAAGTAAGTTTATATTCTGAATTTGTATCTGTCCAATTAGAAAAAATGATTTTTTTCTGTGACCTTTGTTTCCTGAAGATTTTGATATAACATAATACAAGTTTTCTTTACTGTTCTTTAAATTTATTTAAAAGAAGGAACTTATAGGTAAATTAAAAATTTGCTACATTTACTTGGATTTATCACAAATTCAGAGCCAGCATTTAAGGAGTTAATGTATCTTATTAGGGGGACAGGAAATCTGGCAACTATTGCAGAAACTAGACCTAATGGTGCACACAAACAATTTGTCAGTCTTCTTAAATGTGAATAGCTTTCCGCAAAGTGGCTGCTCTTGCTTTGTTTGAACAGGCTAAACTTTTCCTTTTTGGACTTTAAATCTTAGAAGTGAAATGTGATCCACATATTCAATCAAAATCATTTAATTCAAAGCATATTTTGATTGGAACAAAGTTGACATGGAAAGAAACTCTAGAATAAAAAAGTTGAAAGGACTTTATATCATATATTTAGCAGGAAAATTTGAAACAGTTCTAATTAGGCTGAAAAAAACAGCTTTCTTCAATGTAAATTACAAAGGTCATATATCAATGTTAAGGAAACATTACCACTAGTGTTTGAAATCCAGCACATGCAAACATAACAGACCAGTTCATTTTAAATCTGTGTGTGTATATGCGTGTGTGTGTGTGTGTGTGTGTGTGTGTGTGTGTGTGTGTGTGTAGGAAGAAGGCTGTATTACATGTATTTGAAGTGAAAAATACTTAAAATTCCAAGTTCTTAATGTTCTGGCCAATCCCAAAATTAACTCCTTTGAAACATGTAACACTCAAATGAATTAATACTCTTAATTTATAAAAGTACAATTAAAAATTTACAAAACTAATTTTTATTCTTCCATTTAAAATGTAATTGGGGTGCCTGGCTGGCTCAGTCAAAAGAAGATGCAACTCTTGACCTCAGGGTTGTGAGTTTGAGCCCCAAGTTGGGTATAGAGGGTACATAAAAATTGTTTAAAATCTTTAAAATATGATTAAATACATCTTATAATTAAATGTATACCAAGGCAAAAGGGTGAGTCAGTCATTTTTATTTTCTTCTTTGATACTTATAGCTAATGCATTTTGAATCTCAGAATTGAATCAGGTCTTCTAGAAACCTACGAATGGAAGTGATGATATAGGTCTTGAGAAACGTGTATCTGTGTTACACAGACCTACTTTCTTCTGGTTATGCAATTATTTCTGTACTTAAAGGTTTGTAAATACTATTTGATCCTTTGGGTTTTGTTTCATTTTGTTTTTTCATAAAAATCATGTCCTATAGATATCAGTAGCTTTTATTTAGTGGTTTTTAAAAATGGTGTAGTATGAGACCATTTAACAAAAGTATAAATAAATATTAGCATTAATTTGGGAATAATACACAAGTAAGGTTTTCAGGTCTTGAATTAAACAATTACCTTTCTTTTGTTAATTAAAATTGGTTTTCGGGGTGGCTGGGTTGCTCAGTCAGTTAAGTGTTCGACTCCTGATTTCAACTCAGGTCATGATCCCAGGGTTCGTGGGATAGAACCCCGCCATCTGGCTCAGTGGTGAGCATGGATCCTGCTTTGGATTCTCTCACTCTTCCTCTGCTCCTTTTCCCCGCTGGTGTGCTCTTTCTCTCTAAAATAAAATTTTTTAGGGGCCGCTGGGTAGCTCAGTCAGTTAAGCATCCGACTTCAGCTCCGGTCATAATTTTATGGTTCTGGAGTTTGAGCCCCGTGTTGGGCTCTCTACTGACAGCTCAGAGCCTGGAGCTCCTTCGGATTCTGTGTCTCCCTCCCTCTCTGCCTCTCCCCTGCTGGTGCTCTGTCTCTCTCTCAAAAATAAATAAACCTTAAAAAATTTGTTTAAATAATTAAAATAAAAAATTTTTTAAATAAATAAAATTGCTTTTCTTGATTTTTACATTTTTACATTATTTTGTTTGAAAATAAAAGGAAATTGCTAGAGTGTCTCTAAAGCATACAGAGATTAACAAACACATTATTAATGCCTTTTATTTTAGAATTTTTATTCCCAAATAGTAAAAAGCAAGCCATTTCTATATAAATTATCATATTATTTGACTATACTACAGGAAACAAGAATAATTGTAAAAAATATTTTTTATCCATAAATAATTCATTCCCTTAATGGGTTAGTGGCAGGAAAACACAGATTACATTCTTTCAATGAGATTGATTGTAAGACACATATTCATATATGTTATAATTATTTCTGACACAAGATTACACAAATGAGTTGTTTATGAATAATTTACTATTATCTTTATAATATTAAAGCTTGAATTTGTTGATGTTCTGCATGTGGACCAAACAAATGAAAGTTACTAATAAGTGTTTGTATTTGACATCTGTATACTGTACTTTTTAGCATATCTCAAGTGTTTTAGTCTCTGCTTAATAGATCTCATTAAGAAAGCAGATATCAGCCCCAAGACAGTTTGTCAAGACTAATATGAGTCCCCCTGGATTGGATTGACAATTTGTGTGAGGCTTCATATGATAGTCTTTTCATAGACTTATTTGATCCTTAACAATTGGACATTAGTCACTGATTTATTTTATAATAACTCAGATGAGTTGAATATTATTGTATTGTGTTGGACATTTTAGTGGATTTTCTTTTTACAAATTTTACTCAGAGCACACATTGGATGTAAATGATGTATCCAGCCTGCTAAGGGAGTACTAACAATTGATTGGTTAGGTTTGAGAGCAGCATGGGAAGAATGTTACTATCCCCTAGCTGCAAACCGTATTTAACTCCAGTCTTAATGAGGACTGTCTGACCTAAAGGCTTTGAAAAATCACAAATGCTCAGCATCGCAATGTCGTATTTCTATTTTTTTGTGACTACAAATGTGGATGTATGTATTTTATATAGAGTGTTTTTTTCAAATCTTAACATATAAAGGGATTTAAAGAATTTTAATATGTTTTATAATTTATGTTTTTGAATTTCAAAAACAAGATATGAGATGTATTCTCAGGATATTCCATTTTGAATTAGTTGTATTTCTGTCCTTCAGTAATTTTATTCTGCTTGCCTTTACCTCTTACCTCAAATCTTTACTAAGTTTTTATTATTATATACCTTTGGTTAAGCAGTTGTCATTCACTACTACTGAAAGGATGTTAAAGTCCTGAACTGACTTTTTCTGAAATGATTTTAAACTTTTTAGGAACTCTTATAACCATAGCAATTTAATCAACATTAGGAACACTCGCAATTCTTTGATGACACATAAAATAAAATTGCACTGGTTTTTAGAGCTTTAATATTGAGAAAATTCTCTTGTACTTTATCATTTGCTGAGCCTTCTGGAATTTTATAGTCTCAAATCACAACACCACGGACACTCAGGAGACTCCTGACTGTTTTATCTTATTAAACAATTTTGAAATCATTAATTTTTAATTAGCTTGGATGCAGGGTTTTTTTATTGTTTCAATAGTGCGTGTATATGAACTAAATGTTTTTTATTTAAACTACTGGCGAGAGTATTATTTACATAAATAAGTGTAGGTTCTTTCTAAGAGTACCTACTGTGAGATTGCTTCATATAGTCACACTTTTTTTGTAGACTCAGAGATATTACATGCTAATCTATTATTGGAGGGCTTTTCAGCAGTTTATTAACTCAGATTTTGAACAACTAAAAAGGATATAAGCCCAAAGATATGTGTAGGTCCTTCCCTGATTGAAAGTTCTAATTAAGTGAATTGGAGAAAATTAACTGAAATTAGCTGTCAGAAAGTCACATTTAAATGAGTGATGAGCTAGTCTGGCAGTAAACATTTAAATGATATAAATTGCCATTTAAGTGTATGGTTTAATGTTTGTCATGCATTAATGTGACATGAGACTGCAGTGACAATCAAGCAGCTTGCTCTAATTTGAACATATTTAGGGCTTTTGTGTGGAGTGCACTGCACACAAATTAAGACAATTGCTGTTTTTATGTGTCACTTTAAACATGGCCCCCAATCCCCCATCCCTACTCAAGGCCCAAGTTAATGAAACAAACGTATCATTTTTGTGCATCTTCCATTAATAATTCCTGAATTTTCAGATTAATTTTAAATCTATGTACTTATTACAGTCTCCTCTTCTCCAATTTCAAATAACATTTGCAGCACTTTTGTGCTCTCTTAGCTATTTACTAAATTTATAAATATAATGAGTTTTATAAGAGATGTCTAAAACAGTAACTTTCACAGTTGAAGCTAGCTAAATATTTTTATTTCATATTCAGGTATACGTTACAATATGAGAACTGCCTAGAGTTTTATTTACAGAATTATTTTTTGCATTTTACACAGTATGTGATATATTGTGAAGTCATTTTAAGTATCATCAGTTAAAGGAAGTATATTATTTGAATTCAGTTGTAAATACTTTTCTTATTCATAGGCACTTATTTTAGATAGGGATTTTAAAAAATATTTAAATAATTTCTGTACCCAACATGGGGCTCAAGCTCACAGTCCTAAGGTCAAGAGTCACATGTTCCACTGACTGAGCCAGCCAGGTGCCCCCACAGGCACTTATTTTAATAAAGCAATACTTAACACAAGTGTATACCTGTGAACTAATAGGAATGTCTTTTGTCACAAGATGGTTTATATCTTATTGGTTGCTTACTATAGAGATTACTCAATTTTGTTTTAAAACCAACAGATTTCTTTTTATAATATTGATAACATAATAAGCCACACCAAAAATATATCACAGCCATATACTTATTACACTAAAAAGAATTTCTATGAGATACATCATCTGACATAATTTGGTATACTTCAAATCAAGCTTCAGCACTTATCTTAGAGCTCTGTGATTTGAATAGCATTAATTATTGATAATTGAGTCCATATGCTAAACTTTTATGGTGAAATAATTTTGAAGAACATTAAATAATATAAATCTGGACACTTTTATAAAAATGTTTCCAGTTTTTTAACCTCTTTTATATTTATAACTGTATTAAAGGCAGCAAACATTTGTTGGTACTCACTGTGCTTTAGGTACAGTGCTGGTAACTGGGAATGCAGTGTTGAGTTGGAAGTGGATCTGGTGCCCAGAATTTCCGCTGAACATTTGATTACATCCATTCATTATTTATTGGGCACTATTATGTTAATAGCATCAAATTTTTGGTCAGGTTTGATACTAATACCTAGAATAATAACAGTAATTATAATTCAGTAATTGTAAGTATTCCTCCAAAGATCAAATTTGTTGGCATAAAAACTCAGTTGAAAGCACTAAATAATTTGGTTATATAATTGTTTCAATAGACAACAAAAGGTTTCTATCTAGAAAAATGATAAACATTTCAGGTGGATAGTAAATGTTTCATGTTTTCTCTCTTTGAAGCATGAATTGGGTAACTGTCAGGTCCTGAGTTACAAATATTATGAAGACAGACCCAGTCCTGCCCTCACAATGCTTACAGTATTGTAGAATAATACTGAAATGTAAGCAATCTAATATAATTCAGCATAACAAGTGCCAGAAAGTTTCTAATTATAAACAAAGGAGAACAGATTCTGGTGGAAAATAGGACATCAGAATAAGTCTATTCCCAGTAAATTTAGTGTAAAACTTTACTGCTTGTTCTAAATTTCTCTATATATTTTAAAAACCAAATTCAGCACAATAATATGATCTATGCCCTTTATTTTCAGGCCCTGGAGAGTGAATTTGTTTCCTGCCAGCTTCACCAATGGATTGATCTCATTTTTGGCTATAAACAGCAAGGACCAGAGGCTGTTCGATCCCTCAACGTGTTCTATTACCTGACCTATGAAGGAGCTGTCAATCTGAATTCAATAGCTGATCCTGTATTGAGAGAGGTAAGTTATCTGACTGGATCTCCCAGGTATCTTTAGACAAGACAGCACTGGGTAATATCTTCCTCATGCTTTCAGTTTGCTTATGATAAAATGGAAACCACATGAGTGGAGTGAATTAAGCAGAATAACCTTTCAGTTCGTGACCTCGCTGGGACTTGAATCCTCACACACGCCAGTGGTTTTTACCATATAATATTTCTAGTATAATGTAAAAGAGCACTGTCCAGTGAAACTTTCTGCAGTGACTGATGGAAATATACATTATATCTACACTGTCCAATACAGTAGCCACTAGTTGCATGTGGCTGTTGTGCATTTGAAATGTGGCTAGTGTGACTGAAGAACTGAATGTTTAATTTTATTTATTTCTAGTTAATCCAAACTTAAATAGCCCCATATGGCTAGTGGCTACCAGACTGGACAGTAGAGATCTAGAAGAATGTCATATATCTTTGGTATTTTCTGAATCCAAATTCTAGGCATGTGGTTAGACAATGGGAGAGTAAATGTTTGTTAAATTAACTTTGTAGAATATTTGAACATGGGTATAGTCCATTTAGACATTAGATATATAGGTCAAATATATGTATAAATTATAGTTTTTCTTTCACTTTAAACATGTGAGGACTTCAAATAATGTTTTTTATTGTGGAGAAAATATAGCATAAAATTTATTATTTTATCCATTTTTTAGTGTAATTCAGTGGTATTAAGCACATTCACATTGTTGTGCAGCCATTACTGCCATCCATCTCCAGAAGTTTTCCATCTTCCCAAACTGAAACTCTGTATTTGTTAAAATAGTAACTCCTCATCCCCACCCCCTGCCCTTTAGTCCTTGACTATCACCATTCTACTTTCTATCTCCAGGAACTTGACTACACCAGGTACCTCATCGAAGTGGAATCATATAATATTTATCCTTTTGTGGCTGGCTTACTTTACTTAGCATAGTATCTTCAAGGTTCATCTATGCTGTAGCATGTGTCGGAATTTCCTTCCTTACAAGGATGAATAATATATCTGTTGTTTGTGTATACTATATTTTTTTTCTCCATTCATATGTTCATGGACATTTTGGGTTGTTTTCACCTTTTGGCTATTGTGAATAGTGGTTTTATAAACATTGGTATATAAGTGTCTGTTTAAATCTCTGCTTTCAGTTCTTTTGTATATATACCCCAAAGTAGAATTGCTAGATTGTATGGTAATACTATGTTAACTTTTTAAGGAGCTACCTTACCAAATAAGTTTTTAATACTAATTTTTCTAGATCAGCTTTTGCTAAAGATTATTTAAAACTTTTGCTTTAAGTTTCCTTGGCTTCCTTTTTTTGCCCACAACCCCAAGTAGTTAATTATTAGCAAATTAAACTCTAACTGGAGGGTTTTCCACTTATCACATTTATTTTCATATTATATAAAAAACATGGCCTATTATGTTCTAAGTATGGTAGGCACTCAATATTCTTGAAGAATGAATACAGTAGTTCCCCTGACCCTTATCCATGGGGGATATGTTTCAAGACCCCCAATGGATGCCTGAAACTATGGATAGTACCAAACCTTATTCATACGATGTTTTGTCTTATACATACTTACCTAAAATACAGTTTAATTTATAAATTAGGCATAGTAAGAGATTGACAACAATAACCAATAGTAAAACAGAACATTATAACAAATACAATAATAAAAGGTGAATGTAGTTTCTCTCTCTTTTTCAAAATATCTTACTGTGTTGTACTTACCCTTCTTCTTGTGATGATGTGAGATGATAAAATGCCTACATGATGAGATGAAGTGAGGTGGATGATGTGTAGGCATTGTGGCATAATGTTAGGTTAGTATTGACCTGATGATGTGGCACAAGGATGATCATTTGCTTCTAGACCATGGTCGATGACAGATAACTGAATCCATCAAAAGCAAAACCACAGATAAGGGGGACTACTATATGTCATGTCATTATTTAACACTATTCATATAAATATGCATGATTCATTCTCAAAGTTTTCTGGATGTTATAAAACAAATATAATTTTTATAGCCATCCTATATCATAGTGTTAAGTCTTGTGATACAATGCAGTGTGATACAGTAGAATAAACAAACAAGCAAGTAGATGATAGATAGATAGATGAAAGAAAGAAAGAAAGGAAAGAAAGAAAGAAAGAAAGAAAGAAAGAAAGAAAGAAAGAAAGAAGAAAGAAAGAAGTTTAGTTCCTAACCCTGATGCCTACTAGTTGTGTGACTTGGATCTTCCTTAGACTCTATTTCCACATATATAGAACTGGTATGAGAATGCTCACCCCATAGAAGACTAGACGGGGTATAATACACGTAAAGTGTCTGGCGTGGTACCTGTCTTATCATAAGGATTCATCACATGGTAATTCTTTTCCTTATGGTGTTCTCTGTTAAGAAACACAACCATAAAAAGAATATGAATTACTGATCATCACAGAAAGATCATAAAATGCTAATGCTAGATAGGTTATCAGAGACTGTTTCCTAGAGGACACGTGCAGAGTTCATTGTGAAGTGAGGCAAGGAGAAAACAGAAAACAAGAGTAGGCATTAACTTATTCACTTTTTAAAACAACCTTTTACTAAACCCAAATTATATAATAAGGGTAAAAAGTTGAAAGGTAAGTCCCTGCCCTCATCAGCTTGAGTTCATTGTCTAACGTGGAAATATGGATAAGTAAACAATTACAATATACTGTGATAAACTCAGTATAGAGGTAAGTACACTGTATGTATGTACAAACATACAGAATAGGCACTAAACCCAGAATGCCAGAATCCAATCCTGTTTTCTGGGAAATGAGAGGCTATAGATTGAAGGATAAATGAGAACACTGGGTAGAGTCATGAGCAAAGGGTATCTACACAGAAGAAAGGGTAAACACTTTCTGCACATAGGTGAGAGAGAGATCATGATGGGAGAATGCAATGAACCAAAGGTGATAGGGTGAGAAAGAGAGACAGGACCATACTCTAAAGGGCCTTCAGTGACATAAAATGTAATTATAACTGCACTATAAGGCAATGGATTATCGGTCGAAGGTTAGTGACATAACCACGTGTGTGTTTTAGAACCTATTTGAAAGAAGATTGAGCAGATAAGAAGCAAAAGGTACCCACCGGATTATTCTAAGAGTCACTGTGTGATCTTACAGAAAGTAGCTTAGAAGCGGTGGATGGGACATGAACAAGTAAACACAGTGAGAAAAGGAAATAATTGAAGGGAGAATCTTTAATCACTTCATTGAGATATAGCTCACATATGATACAATTCACCCATTTAAAGTGTACAGTAGTTCTTAGCATACTCAGACTTTTACAAGCACCACCACAATCTAACTTTAGAACATTTTTGTCACCACGAAAAGAAACTCCATGCCCATTAGCAGTCACTCTGAGTTTTTTTTTCTTTTTTAATGGGTAGATATTTGACCATGATTCTATGTTAATTGGAAAGATCCAAAAAGAGGGAAGCATGTCAAACATACATGAATGAAAGCATGTAATAGACTTCCAAGCTCTATGAGGGACTGGAAAGGAACAAAATTGATGAGACAGATAGAGATAAGCACTGGACAGCAGGGAACGATACTGCCTTGTCTGAGATTAGAGAGTAGAGGTTAGTCTGAGGACTGGTTTAAGTAAATGTGCATGAATGAGGGGTAAATGCAACAAAATTATGAGAGTTTGTTTTTTAATGTTGAGATAATATTTATGGAAATAACTAACATAATGATAGGTGCTTAATAGATGCTCAATAATAAATGATTACTTTCTTGCCACCATTTTTCTCTGTTGTCAACAGCAGGAGAGTTGGGTGTACAAACATGCTGTAAGGGGTGTGTGTGTGTTTGTGTGTATGGGTAAATATATATGGAGAGAGAAACAGATGGGGTTTTGCATGGTACGTTATGGTGGAATATATAAGGAAGGATCGAAAGTGGAAGGGTGACTGGTGAATTGTTAAAGGGTAGATCTAGGCTGGTTTGGATAGATAAGAAAGGGGCTGGCAAATTGGGACAATTTATTCTTTCATTCATTTATACAAAAAATATTCATTTTATTCAAGGTACTAAAAATACAGAGATAAGCAATAAAGTCGGACGAAATCCCTCCCCTCATGGAACTCACAATGTAACGGGGTGCACACAAAATAAGCAGTAAAGATTAATCTTAATTAGTGATAAGTGCTATGAAGAAAATAAGGCTAGGTAAGGGGATACAGAGTGACTTGTGAGTAGGGCACTATTTCAGAGAGGTTGCTCACAGACTGCCTGTTTATGAACACTTTCCTTCCAACTTTGAGATTGGAATGAGGCTGTACAGGATGACCCAGGAAGGTAGCTCCTACTGCTCTAACCCTGGCCTGCCATGTGCCTGTAACCGCCAGGCCTGGGCAGCCTCCAAGTCACTTCTTGTCACAGCTTCCTGCTAGTTATAAACCTCCCACTGTTGCCCTTTGTTTTGCTCCCCACCCCATCTCCAGGCTACACTATCTTTTCTTCAGAATCTTGTTCCCCTAAGATTCTTTAACATCTCTAATATTAGTAACTTTTTACAGACACTTGACTTATATTAAAACATTATCTCTGCAAGACCACAGTCATGGGACCACAATAGATTTGTGCTTCTCTAGTATTAAAAGCAGACTAGACTAGACTTCTTTCTGTCAGTAACTATAGTTTTACTTATTTCTGTTCACTACTATATATTTAAACTTGGAACACTTAGATATTCACAGAGAGACAAGTTGTTTATGTACAAGTCATGTATTTACCCACTACTTGGGAAGAGCTTCATTTCTCTTGAGAAAGTTTTACTCTAGAGTGAATGGTTAATACATATGGCATAGTAAGTGATCATAAAAATAATCTCTCTATAAAAAAAGCACTAAACGATAGAAATAATAACCATAAGGGGGGAAGAGTAATCAGAGAAACAGCCTGTAGCACATTAAACTTTTATGTTGTTTTTAATTTTTAGAAAACAGCTGGGATATCAATATACAACCATGTCTACATTTACATATATCACACACGAGAGAGAATTATTTTTCAGGCATATGTACTATTTTTCTTTCAAATATCTATGACCTCCACTAAAAGATATATTCTTTAGCTTTTTATTCTAACAGACCTCTTTGCTCTTTATTTCTGTCTCTTTGATACTATTTTTGTTCTTTTTCTCTTTTACTATTTTTTCATCTGTTCTATTTTCCAGCATTATATATATTCTTTTTTTGCATTTTAAAAATTGAGGTATAATTGACATACAACATTATATTAGTTTCAGGTATACAACATAATTGATATTTGTATATATTGTGAAATTATCACCACAGTTAAGTCTAACTAACACCCATCACCATACATAATTATGGAATTTGTTTCCTGTGATGAGTACATGTATTATTTCCTGGACAAAGTATAAATATATCAAAGTTGGTTATTTTCTTATTGTTAATTCTACTGAAGATGGTTTTGACATACTTCTCTTCCTTTATACGATCTTATCAAACCTTTCTGGGGTGCCTGGCTGGCTCAGTCAGTAGAGCATGTGACTCTTGATCTTGGGGTTGTGAGTTCAAGCCCCATGTTGGACGTGGAGCCTACCTAAAAAAAATGTTTCTAACACCATTTCAAAAAAACTAAGATCAAGGAAAGAAATTTAGAAAGAGAAAAATTAGGATAATTGAATTCAGAGTCAGATATGAGTAAGAATAAATATTTTTATTAAGGGCAAAAACCTTGTAAAATCCAAATTCACAAAATAAATATGTAATGAATTGAATATTAATTATACAAATAATTTTTCCTTTCCTAAAAAAATGTAGCATAGGTATTTACCTTATATATTTTCTTTAAATATATTTAGAATATAACTTTATTTACAAGTGTGGTTTCTAGAACAATTTTATATTCTTATCCACAGTTCAACTGTCAATTTTAATATAACTGGTATTTGCTCTATCCAAAAGTTGAGAACTGGGTTATCTAGACCTTAGTATAAGACATTTCATTGATAGAGTTTTAGTAGGTCAGGAATAAGTTTTAAAAATTGTATGTACAGTGATATGCTCTGCCTGAGATTTATACACTATATATAGGAGCACAAAGGAGGAAAAGCTAACCCAGTTTAAGGGGGCAATAACTGCCTAAACATAATCCTTAAGAAATGAGGACTGAAGTAGGCAAAGCAGCAGAAAGGGTAAGGGCATTCAAAGCAGAGAGTAGAGCATGTGGGAAGGAGAATAGTATGGCTCTATGACTGGAAAAGCTATGTGGTAGGTGGGGAAGATATGGGAAGTTGGTTGAAGAATAGCGCAGTTGACCATAGCCAACGTATGGAAAGAGACCAAATGTCCATCGACAGATGAATGGATAAAGAAAATGTGGTGTGTATATATTTGTGTGTGTGTGTGAGTATTACTCAGCAATCAAGAAGAATGCAGTCTTGCCATTTGCAACTACATGGATGGAACTAGAGGGTATTATGCTAAGCGAAATTAGTCAGATAAGACAAATACCATATGACTTCACTCATATGTGGAATTTAAGATACAAAACAGATGAACATAAGGGAAGAGAAGCAAAAATAACAAAAACAGAGAAGGGAACAAAACATAAGTGGGTCTTAAATACAGAGAACAAACTGAGGGTTGCTGGATGTCGTTTGGGGTTGGAGGATGGGCTAAGTGGGCAAGGGGATGTGCTTGTTGTTGGGATGAGCACTGGGTGTTATATGTAGGGGATGAATCACTGGATTCCACTCCTGAAATCATTACTGCATTATATGCTAACTAACTTGAATGTAAATTTTAAAAAATAATAAATTAAAAATATGGCAGCTAAGTTGATGGTATCTCCAAAACATATTTGGAAACCATTTATATCTGTCTATCATTAATCTAAGCCACCATCATCATCTCTCCCCTGGCTAGTATTAATACACCTGGTCACCCCTTTCTGCCTACAGTCCATTTTCTACAGAGCTGCCAGAATATTATTTTGAAAATGTAAATCAGATCAAGTCACTCCTTACTTAAACCTTCCTCTTTCACAGTAAGCAGATTAAAATCCACTTTGATCCACGTGATCTGGCCCTTGCCTACCTCTCTGATCTCATGCCAGGTTATTCTCTTACTCATTCGTGTGTCCTGCCATACTGACCTTGTTTCTGTTCCTGATCATATGAAGATTTTCATTGACTTAGCACCCTTTTTTGATGGTTGTTTTCTCTGATTATTCCAGATTTTCACATTCTGGTTCCTCCTCATTTATGCCTCACCTTAAAGGTCATCACTTCAGTGAGGGCTTGCCTTCATACATGATATCTAGTTATCTTTTTGTTATTAATTTTAACTTATTCTAAAGCTAATGAATGCGGTATATATGATACATATTATTTGAAATCTGTTGAGACTTGACTCACCTTGGACATAGTTAAGTTTCATAAATCTTTTTTTTTTATTTTTTAAAATATTTATTATATTATATTATATTATATTATATTATATTATATTATATTATATTATATTATTTTTGAGAGAGAGAGAGGGAAAGAGAGAGAGAGAATCCCACTAGGGGCAGAGGAGGGAGAGGGAAAGAATCCCACACAGGCTCCACATTGTCAGCACAGAGCCTGAAGCAGGGCTCAAGCTCACCTGATATGGGGCTCCAGCTCACAAACTGGGAGATCATGACCTGAGCCGAAGTTGGATGCTTAACCAACTGAGCCACCCAGGTGTTCCAAACCTTGCATGTATATTTGTAAAACAATGGGTGTTATACAGTTTATAGGAAAAGAGGACATTTTACAGGAAGACAGTAATGAGAAGTGGGGAAGATTAGCAAATATGGTTTTTTAAAATTATTATTAGTTATTGTTCTGTGCTATATTTGGCCTTAAACTAAACAATTCCATACTGCTGTTTTGTAGTTTTTATGCTCTCTTTTTATATATTTTTCTATTTCTACCCTTAAGCTATCAGTCTTGCTTCTTGTACTGTGTCAAGTATAGCTTTTGGGCATCCATCCTCCTACTCTACAATTTCTTAAATGCAGTAGCCTGAGAAACCGGAGTTGATAGAACTAAATTAAAGAAAAAGTAAATAGGTTTGATTACGAGATACATAAATATAAACTACAGTAATCAAGACAACATGTCGTAGTGAAGGAACTGAAGTCCAGTGGAATAGAATAGAGCTTCCAGAAATAGGCATATTACATATGAGCATTTTTTATAAAAATGGTATTTTAAGTCACGTGGGAAAAGGCTATCATGTTTAATATGTGATGTTGGGACAGCTAGCTAATTGTTTAGATATAAATTAATTTAGATTCCCGTTTCACATCTTAAAGTGGAAGAAATTAAAAATGAATTACATGTATTTGTTTAGAATAAAGATTATGTTATGCATGTAAAAAATGAAACTACAGAACTTAGAAGATAATATAGGTGAGTAGTTTTATAGTCTTGGAATGGAGAAGGCCCATTTTGTAAGTCTAATATCAAAACCAAAAGTCATTAAGGAAATTGATGCACTTAACTACATAAAAACTGAAGTTTGTATACATCCAAAAAAAAAAAAAAAAACCAAAACTATAACAAAGTTTAGGAACAGATAATTCACAAAAGATGAAATACAAGCCACAAATGATAAGTAGTTCATCCTCACCAGTAATCAATAAAATTCAGTTTAAAATGCAATATTTTTGCCTGTTAGATTATTTAAGATTAAAAATAATGAAAATCCTAATGTTAGAAAGCAGACATTGTCATGAATCTCTAGTTTTTTCTCACACCCCCCCCCCTCCTCTGGGAAAGGGTTCTGTTTTCACATTAGAATCTCAGAATAGTTTCTGGCAGTTAAAAAAAAAAAGATAAAAGAAAACAATCATTGTCATGTATTTGGTGAGGATGAAAATCAATTTAATCTTTATAGCAATCGATACCAGTTTTTAAAATATTCATGCATTATTTACAAAGAACGTTAACCAAAGCAGTAATTGAACAAGTATGCAGAAAAATGTTAAGTTGTATAGTTGTTCATAATAGCAAACAAACAAACAAACAAACACATAAATGTCTAATAATAGAGAACTGATTGAATAAATACTGGTAAATCCATACAGTACAATGCTATACATTGTCAAAAATATTGCTTTGGAAATATATTTTGCCATATTCCTGGGAAAACATGTTATGAACATTTAAATACAAGTTTTATATGTGTATGTATGCATAAGGACATGTCTGGAATTATAGACTTAAAGATGTTTATATGGCAGTCTAACCAAAAATGGTCATTATCTTTGGTTAGTGAGATCATGGAGTTCTTTCATTTGCTACTTTCTATATTCTGAAAATTGTTTCTCTTCAAAATCAAGGAGAAAAAGCCAACCAATCGACAACTCTTTTTCTCTTTTGAAGGGAAAAAGTCTCCTCTTGAAAATCTGAACAAGTAAGGCATGTTAACATGAGGATAAAGATATTGACTTTGCTTTTGGCTCTTCAGAGATCTTTTATGATTACTTTCTGGTTTTTGGTTATGTTAATATCTTAAACTTTTTCTCACTCCGAAATCAGAGTACCTCCAATCTCTTATTTTGTTATTTAATTCACTGAGCTATGATTTTTTTAATACCTTTTAACAATTTGAGTTTATTTCTTCTCTTTTCCCATCATATTTGAGGAGGACCAAAAAGGTCACTTATACTCGTAGGGAAAATATTTTAGATATATCAGTGCTAATTGTAATTCTTGTCATCATTTTCTAAAATCAAGAAGGCTTTTGGCCCAATATCCATGAATTCTAGATCTCTGGGTTCACTACTTAGGGGTGTGTGTGTGTGTGTGTGTGTGTGTGTGTGTGTGTGTGTGATTAAATAGTTATATAAAGGGCTTTTAAAACTTACTCAGCAAAGCAGTGCATAATAACTATAAATTTAATTTATTTAACTAAATTTAAATTATGCAAAACTATAAAGTAAAACAGTAGAAAGCCCCCATCCCCAAATTTGTATTTTTTTAACTAATATCAGAGTCACATACTGAAGTCAGCTATAATAGTTCCTATAATAGATGTGGTTTGATATATACAGAAAAAAATCCTCTGCCACAGAATCCTTCACCTTTTACTAATGTTTAAAACTCCACCATTAAAGATACAGTAATTTGATTACATATCTTTTTTTTTTTTTAAACAACCTTTTCCAATCATTCAGCTCTTTGTGCATGGGATTTGATAATAGGTTTTGACAAAAGGGGAAATACAGACACAGCACGGGATTTGACCTGCCATTGTGTAGGGAGTGCGGGGCAAATCCTGAGGTGTGCAAAAGGTTAGAAGAAGAGGTGGAGAAGTTGAAAGGCAGAAAAATAAATTGCTCAGGTAGGTAGCTGTTGCTCAGGAACGACATTAATATGAACGATAATTGTGTTTTGTTATCTTGCACCTTGCCAGAAGTTTTCACCACTTTTCCTCTGGAAGGGTCGTTTCTCCTTTACTTTACTTTTCAAGCAAATAGTGTTATTTTATGTTTATGTGAGTTCAGAAATTAGTTACTAATTTCCTTTTGAAAGTGGAACTCAGCTCTATTTACATAGATGGGTGGGGAAGAGGAGGAGGAGAGCGGTGATATTGCTCAATTTAAAGAATTATATACAATGGGGCTCACAATGTGAAAGTAAAATCTGAAAAATTTCCCTAAGTTGTGTTTAGTGTCAGTGGTTGGTTTTCCCTCTTCCAAATTTATCCTTCCAAATGCTGTTTTAGCAACACATAATCACTCTAAGAAGGTCTGTTTTCCAAAAGCAGCAGCAGCAGTGTTTAAGTTTACATGACCCCAGTTTCATGACAGCAGTAGCAAATCAGATATCTTATCCAAGGAAAAGCATTTTTGGCTTAGAATTCAATCACTTTCATGGTGGGAGTCAACAACTTGTTTCAGCTCTAACACTACTGCAGAACACTGCCTGCAGTGAATCTTTCAGAAAGCATAAACACAATTGGTATTTATAGCATTGTTAACATTTGTTAAATAGTTAGAGGAATGGGCTGTAAGTCTGTTTTGAGCAGGTGGGGCAGGAATCTTTGTTGTGACTGCAGTGAGATTTAAGAGTAGGACAATAAGACAACATGATTACTATGATTGTGGCAATAGAGTAAATTAGAAGTATTGAATACAGTGAGTTAAGATTTCATACAGCCACAATTCAGAGTGTTACAAAAATAATTCTGAAGTATCTCTGGCCAGAAGTGTGTTACACAGATGGCATATTTGACATAGTGCAGGGCAGGAACTATACAATGAAAAGGCAAATAAACAGTAAGGATTAGTCAAGTTTTAATTGAAAACCTACAGAAAAAAATAACTTGAAATTATGCCAGACTTTCTTGTACATCAAAACCACAGTAAATAAAGTTTCCCTTAGTCAACTAAATGAACATCAAAGTTGTCAGTAAAGCTGATCCTTATATTTTGCTAGTTATTATTGCATATTGCAGTCTTAGTTAATAGGTGTAGCTAAATTATACATGCAAGGATATAAAGCAGGCAGGGTATTAATATCTTTTTTTTTACGCTGTCAGCTACCCAAGGAATTCTCTGCCATTCTGTCATGCTGATGACTTCTATCATGAACCCTTTTGCTTCAGATGCCATCTTCATTCTAAATTGAGAATGTGAAAAGTAGCCTCAAAGCAAGTGATTAACTTTTGTTCTCTTAATTTTAAACTGAATGCAAGCTTCTAGAAAGAGTTGAGATGAAAAAAATTTCATGGATTTGAAAAATCTATATAAGATTATTTGAAAGTATGATAGGTTTCTAAATGTTCAGAATAGCAACTTTAAAAGCATTGCTAACAAAGATGAGGAAGTTTACTTAGAATATAATCACTGTTTTTAGTTTTCATTGTTGTTGCAAAGAAGCAACTGAAATTCTGTTCATATTTGGAAAATTCTGGAGTCAAGTGCAAATGATTTACATGTTAAGTATTATTAAACTGTGCTATAACAGTAAATTTGTTGCCTTACCCCTCTCTATCCCCGCCAGTACTGTGTAATTGGAAGTGTGTGTGTGTGTGTGTGTGTGTGTGTGTGTGTGTGTGTGTGTTGTCTTTCAACTCTTAAGTTCCTTGAGATCGAAGATCATGTCATCTGATCTCTCACTGTACCTCATTTTATTATTCTCACACAGTGGATACTCACAAATATTACTGAGAAAATAGACTAAATGATTTTAAACACATTTGTTTGATTTTGAGAAATAATTATTTCATGTTCTGAATATAGTAAATTAACTCTCCTGATTTTTTCTTTTCCTTAAGACATTTGCACTACATTTTCACTGTTTTCCTCTTAGCATTGGCAACCTCTTTGAAGCAACATTTCACTTATTTTTCTAGGCAGGCTGCTTTATCTACTCATTTCCAGTAGCTAGAGATGGAGGTGTTTTGAATGAGCACATCAATGTTCTAGACAGAGATACTGTTTGAAATTATCCATGAACACAGTGCCGCTGAATGTTATTGAGTGACGTTTGTTTCTGTTGGTTGTGTCTGCTCTGACTAGCTGGTTTCTTTCAGATTGGCAGCTGGGATTATGCTTGCAGTGGATGGACAGCTATAAGAAGTGGAGATTGTAGTAAGGCTGGGCCAGGCCTCAATTTAATGTGTGTCTGGAATGTATGGGTTCAGTTAAATGCACTAATGGGATATCTGTGCATATTTTTACAATTTAAAATTGCCTTATGTTTTACCTTACTAACTTCCATAATATTATTGAATAAATATATAAGTAAAAATATTCCTCTCCTTCCCTAATATTCCCTCTGTGCTGAGTAATTACTGTATTCTTATTTTTTAAATAAGTTTTACTTTACTTAGCAAGCTACCCTTTATCTTTGTTCTTTAGGTACTCCTTACCATCATCATGACATGTATATGCCTCCAGATAAGCAATGCATTGTGAAAAACATATAATTTACTTATAAAATTTATATACTTTTATAAATATTTAATTAATACTAAGTGATAACAAAATATTGCTAAATGAATGGTGCCTTGAAATCAGGTTGACATAAGTTAGGAAATAAGCTCAAATAACAAAATTAACTTTGTAGTAAGATCTCTGGATTTCACACTTTTTCACCAGTTTATCAGCTGGAGTTGTTCCTAAATGATTAAATTCTTCTGGCTACTATGTTGACGGAGAAATTAAACTTCATAAAGCTGTATCAAATATTGGCAGATTTTCATTTAGATTTTCATATTTTTTATTTAAGATTTTTTCAAAATGGAAAATTTTTTTTAGATTTTTTTTTTTTAAGTTTATTCATTTTGACAGAGAAAGAGAGCACAAGCAGGAGAGGGCAGAGAGAGAGGGTCTCAAGCAGATTCTACACTGTCAGTGTGGAGCCTGGTGCAGAGCTCAAACTCACGAACCCCAAGATCATGACCAAAATCAAGAGTCAGACACTTAACCAACTGAGGCACTCAGGCACCCCTGTTTTTCTTTCTTTAAAATTTTTTTTTAATGTTTATTAAGTTTTGAGAGTGAGAGACAGAACACGAGCAGGGGAGGGGCAGAGAGAGAGGGAGACATAGAATCTGAAGCAGGTTCCAGGCTCTGAGCTGTCAGTACAGAGAGCCTGACACGGGGCTTGAACTCAAGAACCATGAGATCATGACCTGAGCCAAAGTCGGATGCTTAACCAACTGAGCCATCCAGATACCCCATGTTGTTGTTTTTTTTTAAATAATGCATTTTTTGTGTAAGATGTTAAGCAGTATAAAAGTGAATAAAGTATTAATTTTTATTCTGCAAATCTTTCCATCTACTCCCCACACAGATAACAGCTGATAATAGTTTGGTACATCCCTCCCAGATTTTATGCATATATATTCAAGTACAGTAAAACATCAGATTGCAAGTAACTTGTTCTGCGAGTATTCCACAAGACAAGCAAACATTTCTAATCAGTTTTAACTTGATAAATGAACGATGTCTTGCAATACAAGTAGTATGTGACACTGAATGTCACATGATCACACCTGAGCCAGTGGTTCTTGAAATTCACTTTGATATACAAATACTTTGGATTACAAGCATGTTTTTGGAACAAATTATGCTTGCAAACCACGGTTTTACTGAGTATATGTATACTCACATCACACATGTAAATATATGTGTGTGTTTAAATATTTTTATTTATTTTAATTTTTTACTTAAATGAGGTCATACACCATCTTCTTTGGTAATTAGGATTTTTTTTTCAATCAGTGTATTATAGTCTGGTTTCCATGTCAGATACACTTAGTTCAACTTACTCATGTTAATGGCTGCATAGTATTCCATTATCATAGTTTAAGTAGTTTTATTGCCTGAGTTTTACTGTTGGAGACTGTAATATTTGTGTCTAAATAATTTTGCATTCATCTGATTCTTTCCTTATAAAAATGTATAGAAGTAGAGTCAAAAGCATAGTCTTTAGTTGAAAACATAAAAATTTGACTCAACTAAATTTTTATTTTTCTATATGTCTAATTTCTCAAAATTAAAAAAAAAGATTATGTTTCAAGTCCAAGTTTACAGAGAGTTACTTCTGTTTAACTTATTTCTTCACTATACTGTTTGGTCTCTATTTTGAACATATATCTGGTTGAGTTTAAGACATACCAGTATATCCATGACATTTTTTTCCTGATTGGCTATTTATATTTTACAGTTATGCTTTACAAAGTTTGAATTCTATCTTTTTTTTATTTCTAGGGCACTTGGAATATTTACATTTCAATCTTAAAAGATTCCTTTTAAATAATTTGAGTTAGGTTCATTATGTGATCTTTTAAAAATTTTGTTCTACTAAAAAATAACTCTATATTTCATTTCTTAGGTTAAGAAAGAGTCTGATTTCTCAATGTTTGTAAATGATGCTTTGCTTTTTTTTTAAAACCAGCTAGAGAGGTTATCCAAACAAAACCATATTTATTATATAGATAATTTTCTCTTTTGCAATCTTCATGTATTTCTTATCAAGTACATTTACTTGTTATGGGTCCTCTTTTAGCCTTAGTAAGTAGTTCATATTATCAGGATTTTTGTCCTTTAGGAATTAAGCACAAAGTTAAACATATTATGATTAAGTAATCATTTGATTAGTATACTTTTTTAATTTGCTGATACCAAAGCTAGATTTTTTTAAAGTTTTATTTAAGAGAGACAGCATGAGTGGGGGAGGGGCAGAGAGGGTGGGGGGGCGCGAGGGGAGAGAGAATCGCAAGCAGGGTCTGTGCTGTCAGCACAGAGCTTCACCCAGGGCTCAATCCCACAAACTGTGAGATCATGACCTGAACTGAAATCAAGAGTTGGATGATTAACCGACTGAGCCACCCATGTGCCCCCGCCAAAACTAGATTTTTAACTGTGGCTCCAAAGAACACTGAGGCTGGTCAACTAGACAGTCGGTAAACATTGAGTGGAAACCTGTCAAATATTTGGCAAGTGGTCCTCAACTTAAGATCAAATGTGTGAAAGGCAAGAGAAAAACTGGCACAAGTAATGATAATTATATGTAACAGTAGAAATCAGTGAATGTTCTTAATGTGACTCTTTTTTAAATACTGAAAAGTGAATTCTGAAATATAAAATATAAAGTCTTATTTGGATTTTTAAACCTTTCTTGGTAAAGAATTACTCTAGAATCTTGAGACCACTTTGTAGAATTTAATTTAGGTAATGACAGAAAATCTTGATATGTTAATAAATGGAATGTGTTTACTTAATAAGTTATTCTTTTCAGTTTCTCTATCCCAATTTTCTAGTGCTTTTAGATGTAAACATATAGGGGATAAAATGCAATTGCAGAGTTGTGTGCTTAAAAGAAACAGTGTACATAATGTGTTTACCTTAATTGCATCCAAATTTTTAAGTTATTTCTCTTCCAAACCCATCTTAAAATAAAATTTTACAACTTTATTGTTGGTTACTAAGTGTTATGCTGATTTAACTTGTTTTCTCTCTTAGATTAAAAAGACCAGTTCTGAGAGACTAAAATAGTCATTATTAAATTGAAGCCAAATACCACATTGTCACTAAGCCAAGTCTACTTTTATTTCCTTTCCTTTCTTTCTTTCTTTTACTTTCTCTAGTGTGTGTATCTATATTCTCTCTCTATACATATTCTCTCCCTCTCTGGATACAGCTATAAAATCATGCAGGTATGCAATAGTTGGCCCAGAAAACAATGGAATACACAGCTTGTTGAAAATATTTTCATAATATTTCCATTTGGAAATCCATTAATAAATTCTCTAGGTAATATCTGAGATGCTGTTTATAAAATATAAATATGTGGTTTTACTGGAATGTCTCAGAGTATTTGCATAGTCTTTTTTATTACTATGTATTTCAACATCTGGAATGCTGCCTGCCGAACTCAGGTTTTATTATAGACAGTAGTAACGTGCTATTTGCAGAAATAATTGGGAATTGATGAATAAGAATGTTAAGTAATTTTTAGTAGAAATGTTTAATAGAATGTTTTATTCAATGTAGGGCTGCTTCGTAATGGTCGTAAGAGTGTATCTTGGCTGGATCCCTGCTGAATTATGTTGACTTGAATGGCCATTCATTCTTTCAGTAAATATTTATTGAGCAACTACTGTATGTCAAGCCCCCAGAAGCACAAAAATATTTGATAGTCTCTGGTCTCAAGGAGACTCACAGCCTAGTCAATAAGGCAAAAATTATTAACGAGTAATTAGAATATTAGATAAGTAAGTAGTAGGCATCAGTACACACTGCTCTAAGAGCAGCAAGGAGGGACAGCAACAGTCTGGATGAGATCAAAAATGAGCTTTCCCAGAAGGCAGAGATGCCTGAGCTAAGTCTTAAAGAATGATAAGGAGGCAACCACACAGAGAAAAGAAATAGAAAAAAAAAAAAAAAAAAAAAAACAGGAAAAGAAAACAATCTATACAAAGGCAGTATGACACATTGCATCTCACATTATACAGTATGAGATGACCAGAGGCAGAGGGTGAGACTGGAAGTATAGGCAAGGGCTATGTTATTATTAATCTTAATTATGACTGGTTGGTAACAGTTATGAATGCTTACTTAACCTCAACCAGCACTGTGTTAACTAAGTCATGTATATTTTATATATGTATATGCATCAACACTTATTTTATACATATATAATGTATATATTGTATATATATAATATATATACATTAAACACTTATTTATAGTTTGCTTTGTGTCAAGAATTGTTCTAAGTGTTTTATATCATCTCATTTAATCTTCATAAAAAACAATAAAATATCCACTCTATTATCACCATTTTTAGATGAGGAAACACAGTCACAGAAGGTTAAGTTACTTGCCCAAAGTCACTCAGCTAATATGTGATAAAGCTAAGATTTTGAATTAAGCAGTCTGATTTCAGTGTCTGCATACTTAACCCCATGAGTGGTGCAACCCCGTGGAAAGGAATTTGGATGGAAGGATTTTACCTAGAGAAATCACATAATCAAATTTGCAACTTGAGGATTGAACATCTCTTGCAAGCCCAGGAGTGTTTGACTCTTAAGAAAGATGAAACCTGCTGGCTAATATTCACAATTTTTTGGTCATTGTAGGATATTTTTTCCTCAATGTAGTTTTACAGTAGAGGTGAAAAAAAAAACTGCTTAAAAGCAGGAACACTCTTGTTTTTCAGTGAATCTTTCTAGCACATTGCCTAAGCTGAACCCTCTATGAGATAGCCTAAGGCCAAATGTGTTAATAATTATTGAAATTGACTAAGGGGTACATGGGGATTCATTATCCTATTTCATAATAGAAATTTAACATAATAAACAAATTTTTATCACCTGGAACCAAAACTATCTAGATGAAGCAAAGTTCATTCAAAACAGTTTAGGCATGTGGTAGAGTTATTAAGCTACCGTATTACCAACCTACTTTCCTGAATCTTCTACCTGTATGTTTCCTGTGATTTCAAACCTCAGTTGTGCCTCTATATTTTCTGTTGCTTTATACAAAAGGCTGAAGGGAAAAGTGAAGAAAAAGTGATAAATAAAATTACTTTCAGGGGCTTTATCTTTTTTTTTTTAATTACTTTTGTTTTCAATATATGAAGTTTATTGTCAAATTGGTTTCCATACAACACCTAGTGCTCATCCCAAAAGGTGCCCTCCTCAATACTCATCACCCACCCTCCCCTCCCTCTCACCCCCCATCAACCCTCAGTTCTCAGTTTTTAAGAGTCTCTTACGCTTTAGCCCTCTTCCACTCTAACCTCTTTTTTTTTCCCTTCCCCTCCCCCATGGGTTTCTGTTAAGTTTCTCAGGATCCACATAAGAGTGAAACCATATGGTATCTGTCTTTCTCTGTATGGCTTACTTCACTTAGCATCACACTCTCCAGTTCCATCCATGTTGCTACAAAGGGCCATATTTCATTCTTTCTCATTGCCACGTAGTACTCCATTGTGTATATAAACCACAATTTTTTTATCCATTCATCAGTCGATGGACATTTAGGCTCTTTCCATAATTTGGCTATTGTTGAGAGTGCTGCTATAAACATTGGGGTACAAGTGTCCCTATGCATCAGTACTCCTGTATCCCTTGGGTAAATTCCTAGCAGTGCTATTGCTGGGTCATAGGGTAGGTCAATTTTTAATTTTTTGAGGAACCTCCACACTGTTTTCCAGAGTGGCTGTACCAGTTTGCATTCCCGCCAACAGTGCAAGAGGGTTTCCGTTTCTCCACATCCTCTCCAGCATTTATAGTCTCCTGATTTGTTCATTTTGGCCACTCTGACTGGCGTGAGGTGATATCTGAGTGTGGTTTTGATTTGTATTTCCCTGATGAGGAGCGACATTGAGCATCTTTTCATGTGCCTGTTGGCCATCCGGATGTCTTCTTTAGAGAAGTGTCTATTCATGTTTTCTGCCCATTTCTTCACTGGGTTATTTGTTTTTCGGGTGTGGAGTTTGGTGAGCTCTTTATAGATTTTGGATACTAGCCCATTGTCCGATATGTCATTTGCAAATATCTTTTCCCATTCCGTTGGTTGCCTTTTAGTTTTGTTGGTTGTTTCCTTTGCTGTGCAGAAGCTTTTTATCTTCATAATGTCCCAGTAGTTCATTTTTGCTTTTAATTCCCTTGCCTTTGAGGATGTGTCAAGTAAGAAATTGCTGCAGCTGAGGTCAGAGAGGTCTTTTCTTGCTTTCTCCTCTGGGGTTTTGATGGTTTCCTGTCTCACATTCAGGTCCTTTATCCATTTTGAGTTTATTTTTGTGGATGGTGTCAGAAAATGGTCTAGTTTCAATCTTCTGCATGTTGCTGTCCAGTTCTCCCAGCACCATTTGTTAAAGAGACTGTCTTTTTTCCATTGGATATTCTTTCCTGCTTTGTCAAAGATTAGTTGGCCATACGTTTGTGGGTCTAGTTCTGGGGTTTCTATTCTATTCCATTGGTCTCTGTGTCTGTTTTTGTGCCAATACCATGCTGTCTTGATGATGACAGCTTTGTAGTAGAGGCTAAAGTCTGGGATTGTGATGCCTCCTGCTTTGGTCTTCTTCTTCAAAACTACTTTGGCTATTTGGGGCCTTTTGTGGTTCCATACGAATTTTAGGATTGCTTGTTCTAGTTTCGAGAAGAATGCTGGTGCAATTTTGATTGGGATTGCATTGAATGTGTAGATAGCTTTGGGTAGTATTGACATTTTGACAATATTTATTCTTCCAATCCATGAGCACAGAATGTCTTTCCATTTCTTTATATCTTCTTCAATTTCCTTCATAAGCTTTCTATAGTTTTCAGCATACAGATCTTTTACATTTTTGGTTAGATTTATTCCTAGGTATTTTATGCTTCTTGGTGCAATTGTGAATGGGATCAGTTTCTTTATTTGTCTTTCTGTTGCTTCATTGTTAGTGTATAAGGATGCAACTGATTTCTATACATTGATTTTGTATCCTGCAACTTTGCTAAACTCATGTATCAGTTCTAGCAGACTTCTGGTAGAGTCTATCAGATTTTCCATGTATAATATCATGTCATCTGCAAAAAGCGAAAGCTTGACTTCATCTTTGCCAATTTTGATGCCTTTGATTTCCTTTTGTTGCCTGATTGCTGATGCTAGAACTTCCAACACTATGTTAAACAACAGCAGTGAGAGTGGACATCCCTGTCGTGTTCCTGATCTCAGGGAAAAAGCTCTCAGTTTTTCCCCATTGAGGATGATGTTAGCTGTGGGCTTTTCATAAATGGCTTTTATGATCTTTAAGTATGTTCCTTCTATCCCGACTTTCTCAAGGGTTTTTATTAAGAAAGCTTGCTGAATTTTGTCAAAAGCCTTTTCTGCATCGATTGACAGGATCATATGATTCTTATATATAAAATTTTTATAAATGTGATGGATCACATTGATTGATTTGCAAATGTTGAACCAGCCCTGCATCCCAGGAATGAATCCCACTTGATCATGGTGAATAATTCTATTTATATGCTGTTGAATTCGATTTGCTAGTATCTTATTGAGAATTTTTGCATCCATATTCATCAGGGATATTGGCCTGTAGTTCTCTTTTTTTACTGGGTTTCTGTCTGGCTTAGGAATCAAAGTAATACTGGCTTCATAGAATGGGTCTGGAAGTTTTCCTTTCCTTTATATTTTTTGGAATAGCTTGAGAAGGATAGGTATTATCTCTGCTTTAAACGTCTGGTAGAACTCCCCTGGGAAGCCATCTGGTCCTGGACTCTTATTTGTTGGGAGATTTTTGATGACTGATTCCATTTCTTCGCTGGTTATGGGTCTGTTCAAGCTTTTTATTTCCTCCTGATTGAGTTTTGGAAGTGTGTGGGTGTTTAGGAATTTGTCCATTTCTTCCAGGTTGTCCAGTTTGTTGGCATATAATTTTTTATAGTATTCCCTGATAATTGCTTGTATTTCTGAGGGATTGGTTGTAATAATTCCATTTTCATTCATGATTTTATCTATTTGGGTCATCTCCCTTTTCTTTTTGAGAAGCCTGGCTAGAGGTTTATCAATTTTGTTTATTTTTTCAAAAAAACAACTCTTGGTTTCATTGATCTGCTCTACAGTTTTTCTAGTTTCTATATTGTTTGTTTCTGCTCTGATCTTTATTATTTCTCTTCTTCTGCTGGATTTAGGCTGTCTTTGCTGTTCTGCTTCTATTTCCTTTAGGTGTGCTGTTAGATTTTGTATTTGGGATTTTTCTTGTTTCTTGAGATAGGCCTGGAATGCAATGTATTTTCCTCTCAGGACTGCCTTCGCTGCATCCCAAAGCATTTGGATTGTTGTATTTTCATTTTCATTTGTTTCCATATATTTTTTAATTTCTTCTCTAATTGCCTGGTTGACCCGTTCATTCGTTAGTAGGGTGTTCTTTAACCTCCATGCTTTTGGAGGTTTTCCAGACTTTTTCCTGTGGTTGATTTCAAGCTTCATAGCATTGTGGTCTGAAAGTATGCATGGTATGAATTTAATTCTTGTATACTTATGAAGGGCTGTTTTGTGACCCAGTATGTGATCTATCTTGGAGAATGTTCCATGTGCACTCGAGAAGAAAGTATATTCTGTTGCTTTGGGATGCAGAGTTCTAAATATATCTGTCAAGTCCATCTGATCCAATGTATCATTCAGGGCCCTTGTTTCTTTATTGACCATGTGTCTAGATAATCTATCCATTTCTGTAAGTGGAGTGTTAAAGTCCCCTGCAATTACCACATTCTTATCAATAAGGGTGCGTATGTTTGTGAGTAATTGTTTTAAATATTTGGGGGCTCCTGTATTTGGCACATAGACATTTATAATTGTTAGCTCTTCCTGATGGATAGACCCTGTGATTATTATATAATGCCCTTCTTCATCACTTGTTACAGACTTTAATTTAAAGTCTAGTTTGTCTGATAGAAGTATGGCTACTCCAGCTTTCTTTTGACTTCCAGTGGCATGAGAAATAATTCTCCATCCCCTCACTCTCAATCTGAAGGTGTCCTCAGGTCTAAAATGAGTCTCTTGTAGGCAGCAAATAGATGGGTCTTGTTTTTTTTATCCATTCTGATACCCTATGACTTTTGGTTGGCGCATTTAGTCCATTTACATTCAGTGTTATTATAGAAAGATATGGGTTTAGAGTTATTGTGATGTCCGTAGGTTTCATGCTTGTAGCAATGTCTCTGGCACTTTGTCTCACAGGATCCCCCTTAGAGTCTCTTGTAGGGCTGGTTTAGTGGTGACAAACTCCTTCAGTTTTTGTTTGTTTGGGAAGACCTTTATGTCTCCTTCTATTCTAAATGACAGACTTGCTGGATAAAGGATTCTCGGCTGCATATTTTTTCTGTTCATCACATTGAAGATCTCCTGCCATTGCTTTCTGGCCTGCCAAGTTTCAGTAGAGAGATCGGTCACGAGTCTTATAGGTCTCCCTTTATATGTTAGAGCACGTTTATCTCTAGCTGCTTTCAGAATTTTCTCTTTATCCTTGTATTTTGCCAGTTTCACTATGATATGTCATGCAGAAGATCGATTCAAGTTACGTCTGAAGGGAGTTCTCTGTGCCTCTTGAATTTCAATGCCTTTTTCCTTCCCCAGATCCGGGAAGTTCTCAGCTATGATTTCTTCAAGTACACCTTCAGCACTTTTCCCTCTCTCTTCCTCCTCTAGAATGCCAGTTATGCGTAGATTATTTCTCTTTAGTGCATCACTTAGTTCTCTAATTTTCCCCTCATACTCCTGGATTTTTTTATCTCTCTTTTTCTCAGCTGCTTCTTTTTCCATAATTTTATCTTCTAGTTCACCTATTCTCTCCTCTGCCTCTTCAATCCGAGCCGTAGTTGTCTCCATTTTATTTTGCAGCTCGTTGACAGCATTTTTTAGCTCCTCCTGGCTGTTCCTTAGTCCCTTGATCTCTGTAGCAAGAGATTCTCTGCTGTCCTTTATACTGTTTTCAAGCCCAGTGATTAATTTTATGACTATTATTCTAAATTCACTTTCTGTTATATTGTTTAAATAATTTTTGATCAGTTCGTTAGCTGTTGTTATTTCCTGGACTTTTTTCTGAGGGGAATTCTTCCGTTTCGTCATTTTGGATAGTCCCTGGAGTGGTGAGGACCTGCAGGGCACTTCCCCTGTGCTGTGGTGTATAACTGGAGTTGGTGGGCGGGGCCACAGTCAGTCCTGATGTCTGCCCGCAGCCCACTGCTGGGGCCACAGTCAGACTGGTGTGTGCCTTCTCTTCCCCTCTCCTAGGGGCGGGATTCACTGTGGGGTGGCGGCCCATCTGGGCTACTTGCACACTGCCAGGCTTGTGGTGCTGGGGATCTGGCGTATTAGCTGGGGTGGATCGGCAGGGTGCACAGGGGCGGGAGGGGCAGGCTTAGCTTGCTTTTCCTTCAGAGATGCTTCGGGAGGGGCACCGGGAGGGAATCAGACCCGCTGGAGGGATGGATCCGCAGAATCACAGCTTTGGGTGTTTGCTCGGTGCAGGCAAGTTCCCTGGCAGGAACTGGTTCCCTTTGGGATTTTGGCTGGGGGATGGGCGAGGGAGATGGCGCTGGCGAGTGCCTCTGTTCCCCGCCAAGCTGAGCTCTGTCATCTGGGCCTCAACAACTCTCCCTCCCGTTGTCCTCCAGCCCTCCTGTTTTCCGAGCAGAGCTGTTAACTTATAACCTTCCAGATGTTAAGTCCCGCTTGCTGTCGGGACACACTCCACCGGCCCCTCCGCTTTTGTGAGCCAGACTCGGGGGCTCTGCTTGACTGGCGGGCCGCCCCTCCACCCCGTCTCCCTCCCACCAGTCTGTGGAGCGCACACCACCTCGCAGCCCTACCTACCCTCTTCCGTGGGCCTCTCTTCTGAGCTTGGCTCCGGAAACTCCGTTCTGCTAGTCCTCTGGTGGTTTTCTGGGTTAGTTAGGCAGGTGTATGTGGAATCTAAGTTATCAGCAGGACACGCGGTAAGCCCAGCGTCCTCCTACCCTGCCATCTTCCCAGGATCTCCTTGAGGGGCTTTTTCAAATCACACATAATCCCCCAGAATTTCTCACATAGCCCTTAAGAATCCTATATAGTGAAACACTGAAGTGTTGTCACATCCCTCAGCTGTGTTAGGGTGAAGAAATGAGAATTACTGCCTTCATTGGCATCTTTCAGACATTCCCTGTAAGAATCCTTGGTCTCTTACTAATACCAGTTAGCAGACTTCCCTTACATTCCCTATTCTCCCCCTTGCCCACATTTGGCCTTGTCAAGAACTGTACTCATGTCTCAAGCTTGGTTTTGTCCCTAGTTCAAACCTAGGTGAGGCATAAGGGTCTGGGTGAGCCAGTTATGTATAATAGGCACTTGGTATACTTTTTTGTTGTGTGAATACTGTGTGCAAGGTGGTGTTCTACCAGTTTCACACCACTAAAATATACGACATTCTCGTCTTTTATGGTATAATTGAAGAGACAGACTAGTAATGTATGAGAAGTCACAAAATATGACAAGGAAGCTTGAATCAAGTGTGTAATCAGCAAAATTAACAGGCTATAAGATTTGGGAATAAGTACACCAAATAGGTGGAACTCAAGCAAGGTTTTCTAGAGAGGGGTGGGACTCAGAAAATTGTAGATGAGGGTGACCATTCTAGAAGCGGGCAGTCCCATGCGAGAAAATATAAGGGAGAAAGAGCTGGTTATATGTGTGTAAGAAGAGCAGCGTTACTGAAAAAGAACACTGTATGAGGGAATTGGATGAGGTAATAAAAGTTGAGAGATGTGAGAAGACCTTTATTGCTTGCCATTAGGCCTTTGTCTTTTAATGACCGGGGATTAATCAAAGACATTTGATCAAGAGAATATTGCATAAAGGAGGGTTTGGGGAAACTTAATTCTGCAGGATATGTTGAAGGAAGAAACTAAAGAGATTATTGTAATCCTCAATACCTGAAATTATAAGGGGCTTGGATTCAGAAATGAGTGATGGATATGAGAGACTTTATAAAGCAAGTGATTGGGTCTGGTGACTGATTATCTATGAAAGGAGGAGATAAAATTTTTAAAGTAAGAATCTGAGCATAAAAGAAAAATCAAAAAAGAAGGTTAACCCTAGACTAAAGAATGCTAGAATAAAATTAGTTTTTCCAGATTTTAGACACGTTAATTTTAGGTGTGCTGATGCATACCATATGCACAGTATACATAGATGGCCATTAGGCAGCAGTGTAAATGGGCACTTCATAGAAATCAATAATCCTCTGGTTTTAGATATGAAAATCTTGCTCATAGAAGAAAGATTTGTAGTTGTGACAGAAAAAATTTCCAGGGCAGAAAGTGTAGATTGATAATATCAGAGTGCTAGCAGAGAACTTGCAGGGATGAGTTCATTTATTGATGAGAAAGAACAGAAATCAGTAGAAGACAGAGAATAAAGAAGGTTAAAGAACCAGCCTGGGGCAAAGCCCTGAAAGCCACAGAAGAGACAATGTCAAGAAACTAGGGTGTGATCGACAGTTTAGACTGCTACAGAGACCAGGGTGAATGACAAATGGTAGGTGAGTTGTAGAAACAATGAAAAGAATCTAGAACTGTCAGTTGATGATATAAAGTGTGACTACAAGAATTTGAGATTACAGGGACAGCTAGCTGGCTCAGTCGATAAAGTGTGCTACTCTTGATCTCAGGGTCCGAGTTCAAGCCCCAAGTTGGGCATGGAGCCTACTTAAAATGAAATAAAAGGACTTTGAGGTTATAATCATTACCTTACAATCTTACTCCATAATTTTCACACTTGAAAAAGCCCTTCTATCGTATATTTATCACCAAGAACTCAACGGTTAGTCCAGAGTTAAAATATTTGTGTCTAAGAATTCTGCAGTCTTTTTAGATGTTGGGAGGACTTGGAAAGAAAATAATTATTTAACTTGTGTGGGATAACACAGTTTTTATTCTGTCATTGAGAGAATAATCAGACCACTATATACATGACCTGAAAAAACCTTTTCCTGAAAGAGGAATGCACAAATTCTACTAAAATTTTAAGACTTAAAAAAAATGTTAAAAAAGAACATTGATATTTTTGAAAGTTGTCTTACCATCATATCCTTTTTATTTCAAAACAATGTAAAATACAAAGCAAGACATGTATTATCAAGATCAGTTACATTAAGCTTATATCTATAATTAAGATTAATATGCAATAATGTCATTATTCTTAGTTTCTCTGTAGTAGTTAATGTTACTGATCATTCTGTTTGGAACTCTCACCTTACGGCTTCTGTATCACCCGATCCTGCTCCCCTACTCCTAACTCTTCCTCTTCTGTTTTCTTCATTAGTTTTTTGTATGATGCCCTAAATATGACTATTTCCCAAGGGCCAGCTCTAGGTCCTTTTGTGTCTCATGTATTTTCTTCCTGGAGTTTAACCAGTGAGTTTCATACTGTGTGCAGAGCACTAAGATTTCTCAGAATTGCCTCAGGAGCTGCAAAGGAAGCTTATTAAGGATGGCTTTATCCACTTTTAAAGTAGATAGCCCTATACCTATATTTTTAACATACTGGGGTTTCATGTTATATTGCATTTGGAAAAAGGAAGCCATTTCTGCTGCTTAAAAATACATATATACAGGGAGAGAGAAAGATGTAAAACCACTGACTGACATTTCTCTTTTATGAATTATAATTAAATCAATACTCATCTTTCATTTTAGAGCCAGTCTTGGGTTTTCTTTTGCTCATTGGATATCTCAACATGAGTAGATTGCTATCACTATCTCTTTAGATTCCACATGTCACATAAAATATATTTTCTCATGGCAAACTAGCTCTCCTAACAGAAACTTGTATTTCCATTCATTTCTTTACTACTCTCGAAAATATGCAAGTTCAAAAGAAAAGAACTAGTCTGGCTTTTTTCTTCATTGGTCAAAGTCCCCGTACTCTATGACCTGTTGATTTTTCCTTAGTCCCTGGCTCACATACTTATCTCTTTTTTTCAAACACAATGACTTCCATAAAGACTGAGATATATAATCCCTTTTGATTTGGACTGGTGTCTGAACCTTCAAAGAAATATTTTTGTCTCTGGGTGCTTAGCACTGAAGTATATTTTGAAATCTTGAGCCATACTCCAGTTTCCTAAAATAATATGTTCATCATTATCATTATTCATTCCTGAAACATTTCTTCCTTTCCTTCACTATTTTAGCTGTGTTAGATGGGGATCATACTGAGCCCCAAACCTGATAATGCAGCATTTTATTTAGTGCTTTGTATGTGCTAAAATACTGTACTAAATACTTTGTAAGTATTATTTAATTTTATAAATGATTCTGTGAACTGGGTATTATTCTCTACTTTGTAGATGACGGACAGAGATTAAGCTAAATCACACAGCAGATAAATGACAAAGTCCAGATTAACACTCTTAGCCATCTGATGCCACAGGCCAAGTATGGAAGTTATCTCTTCCTCCCTCTACTTTATTTAAATAGGAAAAAAGACATGAGGGCCTTTGGGCAGGGACCACCAAAAGCAGCAGTCAAGGGCAATGGTACTGGTTTTGCCAACTCTTCTTAAAAGAAATTTAAAACTCACATTCCTATTTGTCCATAAATCAGTGTATCATAAAATAGCAATCCCACCTGTTTCTTTGTGACTACCTCTGGGCTTCAAGCTCTCCCATGGTGTGATACTTTTTCTTCTTCAAGATTGTCCTGATGTTGATCATAAATTGATTTCACTGATCAAAAACATTTTAGAAGTTCTGAAATGATCCTAGTCTCTGTTCCTTGCTCCCTATTGGCTCCTTTTCTTATTTCTAAAGTCTAACAACAGTCTTATCTCCTGCTATTAAAACCAAACTTGCCTAGCTGTGCTACTTTACTAACTGTGTCTGAACATACTTTGTGATGAAGATGGTGATGATGATGGTGATGATGATGATGATGATGATGATGATGATAATAGAGATAACTTATTAATTCATTCATTAGGTTGTAGGCTCCTGCTTTTTGGTGCTCAGTCTTTTTGTACCCTAGACCTTGGTATAGTACCTAAAAGATAAGAAGAAAGGATAGCTTAATGGCCCAGAGTATTAGCTTTAGAATCATGCTGCTTAGGTGCAAATTTTGAGTCTGCCATTTGTATGACCTTGGACAAGATATTTAAGTTCTTTGTGCATTATTTTCTTTATCTTTATAGATAAGATGGGTATAGTAAAGGACTCACATCATATAGTTTAAAGATTAGCTGATAAAAGATAGTAAACCACTTAGAAAAATTCCTGGTAAATAGTAAGTACTAAATAAATATTTGTTGGTATTATCAGCCCTTAATGAATACTTGTTGACTGCATATTGTGGGTCTAATCTATACCAAGCATTTTGCTATGGTTTTTATGTAAATATCATTTAATTCTTAATATAGCATGTTGTAGATACTATTATTGTGTACATTTTACATGAGAGAAAATTGAAACTTAGAGAGGTTATTAAATAACTTACCTGGATCACAGAGCTTATAAGTGGTATGCATTCAGGATTTGAACATGGTCTGTTTAACTTCAAAACCCATCTTCCACCATACCACTCAGCTTTCACAGAGGTGTTTTCCAATCTCTTCTGCCTAAGCAAATGATAGAGCACTCCTTGAACTCATTGAAACAACTGTATAACCTTCTGAGTGTATTTGCCCTGCTTTCTATATTGGGAATGCATTCAAGGACTGAAACATTGAGACCTAATACTGCTATGTGCATAGTTGACGATTATTGAACGCATAAATGAATGAATTGCTGTCATTGTTTCCTACAAGATTCACTGTAAAGGACTATGAGTGGTATCCTCAACGAATAAAAAAAGGAAATTAATCCTGGATAATGATTATAGTTCCTTGTTTATGAAATATTAATTGCCTGTAGTCCTACAGAACATATAAAAATTAAGGATCTATTTTCTTAAGGATTAAAAAAATAACATGATGAACATATATTCTCTTATGAATTTGAGAAGTTTTCCTCATTCATTTAACCTGGAACTTCAGAATACTGTCATGGTGTTGAGACAGTCTTTGTGTATATTTGCTTCCTTCTGTCTCCTCACACGTACTATATATCATTCACCCAATTTAGGGATCTAACAGTAAAGTAGATAGATAGATCAGGTCCTTGCTCTCATAGATCTTGTATTTTAGTGGAAGAGACTGGCATAAACAAGTAAACAAATAAAGTAATTAGAGATAGTGATAGCATCTGGCATTTAGTAGTTTCCCATGATGAAGGAGTTGTTGGTGATTGGGAAGTGAGCATCTGTGCTAGGTGTACAGGAAGATCCATGGTAAGGGATTGCCTTGCAAAGGGTGCATGTACACATCTTTCAGAAAGAGCATGCACATGTTTCTTATGTTTAGTTAGTCCCTGTTTTAACTGTCTCATGCTTGGATGCAACATATGGCTTTTACTTTGTTGTTTAGCCACCTAAGTTCAAAGAGACTGTCAACAATAATGCTCTTTCTATGGCAAAAATAATAGCATCAAGCCATTTTCACAGGTGCTATGTTTCTTTTTTCCTCCTTTCTACTTCCCACGATGAAATGGGGCCTAGAATCAAAGCAGCAATAGGTTTTCTCTATACCTGTAAAAGATTAGCTTTAGTCATCAGGGATGATGCAAGCAGGAGAAAAAAATGCAAGAAAACAGAGATGAAGCCAAAAAGGACAATTTCTGATTGTAATAGCTGGTTTCTGTTTCATATCACTGAGCAAGATGAGAAGGTTTCATGGGTTTTATAGAACAGCTTACACAGTACTAAAGGATGACCTCACCCTCAGTGCCCTTGCCAGGTGCTTAGACCCACTGTGAAAACACAAAGTTGATTTTCAATGTGAAACAAGCCAGAAGTATAGAATGACATTTTCAGGTGACAGTTGTGGTTCTACTGCCTATAATTAGTACCTCTTAACCCTCAAACTTGCCTGTGCCGTTTTCAGGCTGTTGAAGCTCAAATCCGAAGTTTTGGACAGACACCTTCTCAACTACTCATAGAGCCCCATCCTCCCAGAGGTTCTGCTATGCAAGTGGTAAGTGCTGCTTACACTCTTTTCATTTCTTGCCTCTGAGACCATGCTTGACATTCATAACAGTGTTTTGTTGTACTTGAGATTCCCTACCACATCTGAGCCTGTTCTTTTTATGTGATGTCAACCTACTAACAACCAGCAAATATTAGTACATGCTGTTCTGGAGTCTTTGGGAACGTAAACATTGCTCCAGTGCTCTCCTATCTCATCAGCTCATGTTTTGCATTGAAGAATTAAAAGACTTACCATTGTCACATATCCTCACTGCAGGATAATGGCTCCGGACATAGGATTGATGAGTTTTCTGATTTGATCCTATGAGTTTCTAGATTAGTTTTGCTAATGTGTTTGTTCTTTACATCCCAATATGTTTTTCAGTTTGGGAATTTTATAACTAATCCTAGTACATAGGATATTGTTACTAAGGATAATGGATCGCAGAGAGAAGAAAAGATGGTTTGATATACATACCACCCAAAGCTTAATGCAGTGATTTATATTTCTCGTGATTCTGAGGGTTAGGCAGGCACTTCTGCTTTTCTCACCTTGGCTCCCTCATGCACTGCTGCAGGGTGGGCTGAGGTGGCCAGACTTCTGTTTCCATGTGGTCTTTCATCATCAAGGAAGTTAGCCCAAGCCACTTCCACAGTAGGAACAGTGTTCCAAGAGAACACTTCTGCAAGACTTCTTGAAGCTTGCTCTCACACATCATTTACACCACACTTTATTGGTCCAGCCCAGAATCAGGAGCTGGAGATGGTAGAATTTTGACCAATACTCGGAAGGAGACAGTTGCAGCAAAGAGAGCAAGAGATAGAGATGTGGCCCTTTCACTTCTGGCTGTTTGTTTTTTTTTCTTTCTCTTTCCATCTCACCATCTTCCTTGTGTATTTTTCCTTTTCGCCCTCTATGTCATCTTTCTCCTTCCAAACCTTTCTCCCCTTCTTTCTCTAGGTGTGAATTGGCCATCACAATAAACTATAAGCATTTTAAAAATTACTTGCATCATGGGGTGCCTGGGTGGCTCAGTCGGTTAGGCATCCGACTTTTGGTTTCAGCTCAGGTCATGATCTCGCAGTTCATGAGTTTGAGCCCTGTATCAGGCCCTGTGCCTGTAGTATAGAGTTTGCTTGGGATTCTCTCTCCTCTTCCTCTCTGCCCCTACCCCACTTGATCTCTCTTTCAAAATAAATAAACTTTAAAAAAATTAAAAAGAAATTATTTGCATCATGTTTTCCCCTAAGTGTTTTTAAATAGGTGAAATCAGATTCAAGGTAACTTAAGGGGTAACCAGTAAGCAGAAGATTATACAAAGAGCAAACATTTAGCAAGAACAGTGGAAAATAATGCCATAAAAATAGTAAGAATGATTTATGTTTGTGGTTTAGAATTAGTTTTAGTAATAGCTTGTCAGTGAGACTCAGGATATCATGATGCTGGCTAATGGAAACACCTCCACTGCTCCAGTGACTTTCTTCCTGGGTCTCTGCACAGATTTGGTCACCGGGGCAAGGAAGGAGCTCCTACTTCCAAGCCTCTCTCACATGGCAAAAGGATTCATTGCGGCAGACCAGCTTTCTAGGGTAGGAAGGCACGTGCTCATATAGGATTGGGTACAGTCTTTCCCATTATCTGTATCCTCTGAATTGAATCCCTGAACTCCTTTCCAGACTTGTACAAATTGTGCTTTTCATCTTACACATATGTGGGTGGGAAACAAAGGTGTGTTGGAAAGAAACCAGAGTCGTCAGCAAGTGCATACTTAATCTGGGAAATCTGAATGAAATTTGGCGAGCATTTTCCTACTTCTGCCTCAAACTTGACTCCCGGAGGCTCCCGGGATTGATTAGATGAAGGATTGTTTCTCTGATCCCTGTTTTACCAACTGTCCTCATCTATAGCTGTTGCCATCACTGCAGACTAGCCCAGTATGCTGGAATGTGCTTTCTCTTATTCCTAGTCCTCCTTATTCCATACTTAACCAACCAAGGATATGATGGAACTCCCAAGAGTTTCCTCCTCCTTGCCTGCACTGGGAGCACTAGTCAATATGGAGTATGTAGAACAGACTGGAGGGACAGCTTGTTGTAAGAATGTAGTGCACAGTTCGGGATATGATGTCTGCGGCTTTCTGTGGAAAGTAGCTTGTCCTTGCCATGTGGCTAAAAGTTGGCCCACTAGAGTCACTGTGTAAACAAGACCCTCTCCTAACACATTAGAGATTTTTCTGTTTTTTTTTTTAGGGCATAAACATTGGAATTATTCAATTTCAGTTTAATTGTATTTACAATATGAACTGTTAAGCTCAAAAATAACTGTCAACTTCCTTTCAGTGAGACTTTATGATGTATGTTATACCCTGACTTTCTCAGAGTTTATAAATTAACTTTAGTAAATATTATTTTTTTAAAAAAACTACATAACTGAAAAATAAGGCTTGGTACTCCAAAATGATGTTCATTTCCTTTTCCCAGACTTCTTTAAAACTAGCTTGTAGGGTATTGTATTTGTTGTTGCTCATTGTTTCTCATTTTTACCCAATTTCACAGAGTTCCTTAAAAACTATATAAAAGGTTCTTTGTATGACAAAAAATACTAATTGATATAGAGGTTTTAAAAATTAGAGGCCCAAATGTTTATTGTTTTTACTGCCATTCAGATGAATCCCCCCACCATCAACTGTCAGTGCACCCCATCACACACACACACATACACACACACATGAATAAAGCAGAAATTAAAGCCACCTCGTGCTGCGTTAAGTGCATGAGCCATAATATACACCAGGTGTAGTAATTAGCAGGCACACGAAGGCTGCCTATTTGTCTGGTTTTGCTGCTGTTGCTGTATCCCCCTGTGTTTTCACACCATCAGATAGTTGGATTTAATTGAGGCCACATCAGATGAGGCATTACTGACACCTTTAATTGAATGAGCATCCAGGGAGGATTAACTCATAATATTGATTGGCTTTTAGCCACTTGCTCAGAAGGGTGTCTGGGTAGCTTATTAGTTGCCTTTATTTACACCTTTATGCAAAGAGTGCAAATAGGAATTCTTAGTGCAATATGTTTTTCTAAGTACTCTTAATAACTTTTTTAAAAGGACTGATAATAAAAATGCAAATGTATTTAATTTTTTATTAGCAGTTCTGAATAAATATGTGTTAAATATATGTGCCTACACATTTACATATACCTGGTGTTTTGAAATATGGCAGTAGGAAAGCAGCCAGAAGCACTTCATCAAAGTGTTTCAATTGTGAATGATACTAATCAGCTATTAGAAAATAGACATGGTAGAAGAGGGTTGCTGAAAACGTACAGTGCAATTACTGTGTGATAGCATACCACCACAACATATAAATAAAGCCAGTAAATCAGAGTGCTGTTATATATGTCTTGGATTATGACATATGAGTTGTAGGAATGTTCTAAATCCTTAGTAGTTTTCAAGATTTATTTTGTTGCTAGTTATTAGAACAGACAGTGATTTTTGTTTAACATTTTCAATTACTTGCTGCTTTGGAAAGGAGAAATCAGAAGTCTTGAGCTTTAGGTTTGTTTTGTTTTTTGTTTTGTTTTGTTTTTTTACCAAGGGAGAGGAGGGGCATCTAGTTATTTTTCTTTATCCTTAGTGATAGCAGAAAACAGTAGCATTTCCATTATAATAGGGCAGTGTTTATGACTTGGTACACTATATAAATATATTGTTTTTACAAGTGCATTTAATTATGCATTGCTTTGAAACACCTTTATAATTAAGTTTGTATATTACATTCATAAGTTATTTCTCTACTGTAATAATACATATATGTGTATAATTGTTGTTTATAAATATATGTTTTAATTATCTCTTTATTTAGTTGTCAAAAATGTTCATGCTACCTCAACACAACTTTTGACGATCTTTGGAAATTACCTTGCCTTGCTTTTGTACCTGTTACCTATCCTCATTCTGTTTTTTTGGTTTTTTTTTTGTACTTGACACACTATAGCAATTGGAATGGTTTAATGCAATCCCCAATACTTTGCCTATTTAGAATCTAAATAAAACCATTTCTTTAGTTCTTCATGGGAGCGGGGTAGGGAAGGGAGCTAATAAAATTTATGGATTTTTAAAAGGTTTCTGTTAAGATATTCTACTTCAGTCACTAAAACATTCAACTAATGACATACATGAAAAACAAGCCAATCCTAACTGCTGTTTCTATAAACCTTTCTGCTCACCATGCTCTCAGCTGCAACCTGTGTTAACATGGTCTTTCCTCTTCTTTTCCTGCACCCTCTCTCTTTCTTGTCTTTCTTTGTCTTTTCCTTCTTGTATATTTGGGTCTTGTCATGCCCACTCAACAGTATCTCCTCCTGCAGAGTCCATTGATGTTCACAGACCAAGCCCAGCAGGATGTTATCATGGTCCTAAAGTTTCCCTCCAACTCCCCTGTCACTCATGTGGCAGCTAACACCCAGCCTGGTCTGGCGACTCCTGCTGTGATCACAGTCACTGCTAACAGGCTATTTGCGGTGAACAAGTGGCACAACCTTCCTGGTAAGTAAAGAAGTATCATTGTAATGCATAGTAACTGCTGCACACTGTATAAAGATATTATAATATACACGTAAATATCTCAACATTTGAGCTTTTCAATTTCCCAGCATTAGTCTGAATCAAAATATTTACTAGTTTGAAAAGCTTAAAGAAGTCCCCTCTGCGGTATATAATACAAATGTTAAAGCATCACCTATTCTTTGGCATGTGGTGGTTTGTCTTTATTCCTTGTAGGTAAATATTATTTCTAATATCTTAATATAATGATATTCTATATTGTGTCCATATGCAGTTTATATTTATTTATCAGATGTTCTCCTTTTTTCCACTTATTAGTTTACTCAATAAACACTTTTGATTGCCTGTTTATGTGCCTTTTGTGTATAACATCATATTATTTATCATGGATGACAGAAAAAAAGAACACTTAAGTTACACAGCCAAAGTACTACAAACCCATAAGTACATTCTGTTTTTCCATTATATGTTGAATAGTCGGGGTAACTAACAGCAAGATACTGAAATAACCCTTAGAAACATAAACCAGTGTTTGAGGAGACCTGAGAGTACATCTAATCCAGCCCCATGTTTTACCAATGAAGATACTGAGCCCCAGGGAGCTTGCCTTGTTCAGTATCACATATGGCCAGTCAGTGGCAGAGCCATGTTTGAACCCAAGTTTTCTGACTCAAATTTTATGATCACCCCTCTATGATTTATTACCTCTCATTAGAACAGGAATGTTGGGATCTGGATTTAGCACTGTTCTTTTTGGCAACTAGTTAGAAATTCTAATTTTAAGAAGGAAAATCTTCTAAAGTCCTGACAATTATAGGCTTTTTTTCCAAGCCATTGTTTTAGGTGGGAAAATGTAAAAGATAGATTTTAATAGTCTGTTAACTTGTCATTAAATCTGTAAAGTGTGCATAAAGTACTGCTCATTATAAAACCTGAGCTGGTTGCAAAAATATAAATTCTTGAACAGGGCCTCATGCCAAATTAAATGCAAAAGCTTTTAGAATGGAACAGAATTGAATTGACATTCAAACAAAAACTTGGTGCACTGACTATGCTCAATAAGGTACTTATCATGAAGAATCTGCGGTTGGTATCAGAATTTATTAAATATGGCCATTGCCTGGCTATTAGAAAGGAAATGAATGCCAGTATTTGATTAGAGAATAGATTTCAGGAAAAGTAGAAAAGGTAAAAATCGAGGTATATATAATTGTCTCCATTATTAGGTCCTTTTATTCCTTTTTCTTCAAGTGAACTTGTCTTATAGTGATAAATGTGTATGTAGATGACATACTTATATTTTGGGACTAAAGATTATAATTTAACAAATGTGATTTTTGTATTCTCTCAAAAGCATTTGTTAGAGGAAAAACATGCTGGTGGTGGGTTCTGTCGACCACACTAGAGGATTACCTACGCTGGGTGCAGTTACTCTTAGCTTGGCAAAAGCACCAGTGCGTGTGGTGTCAGGGCCAGCACAAAGGATGCTTATCCTGAGTGGCTGTGTGTGGCAGCTCTGAGAACTTCTTCAGTCTAAACAGAGTGACAGCATATGTGAGGAGAAAAACCTTTTCAATTGCTGGAAAGCCCTGGCTGCTCTCTGCTGCTGACTTGAGCCTCGCAAAGAATGAACTCGGCAGGAACTGGCTCAACCAAAGGGCTACTAGGTCTCCAACTGATAACTCAGGTTGTTAGGTACACTCCAAAAGCACTGATGACGAGCTCCTGGCACTCCCATTTTGAGCAGGCCCATTTCCTGGACTGGAAATCTTGCTTGCCTTAGTAGCTGGCTGTCAGGTGTTCTTTTCCCTACTTCCACTTTTTCTATAGATATGTAAACTGATTTAGGGGCAGCATCTCTCTGCTGGAGTGCCACTTAGGGTACACCCAACTGTTCCCATCCCAAGCTCACCATTCTGTAAGATAAGAACTTGGGGGACAGCATATGTTTTGCCAATTCTTTGCCTGTAATTCTCTCCAGTGAGCCTCCTTTGTGTCTGTATCTTGTGTCACTAATGGGTTTTGTCCCCACCCTCTGGCTTTACACTATGACAGAGCAGCTCCTCACCAGATAAATATATATGGGAATACACAGGTAGTTATCCTTCTACAATATGATCTCCAATTCTGAGCTTACACCTGTACCTAAAAATGTTAAGCATCCATTTTATTAAATCTATGTCTCATTCCAAGTATGTTTATATAAATCTGATTTTTCATTCTATCTTGTTCTACCTTTACCTTGCCTTGATATACCTTGATTTAAAACAAATGTCAGGCAGAAGAATGTCAGAAATCCTTAACAGTTTTTCTTCAATGAAAATCAAATTCATGTTATGCTGTTATTTTTAAATTTAGATTCTTGTTCTTTTCTGAGAATCTATGATTTCCATAGTTTGTTCACTAGACAGCTAGCTCCTATCATTTCTTTCAGCAGTGTCTGTGTCCTCATTTAAAAAGAAAACAATCATCTTTATTTTTCTTTCTCATTCATAGGGCCTTATAGGAACTGTGGGGGGTGGGGAGCGGGGAATGAAAGAATAGCTGCTAACATTTAAAGAGCATTTTCTAGGTTCTGGATACTGTTTTAATCTCTTTACACATATTAACTCACTGAATCCCCTCAATCCCTTGGGATGTAGGTTCCACATTTAGGTTGACCCATGAAATCACCGTCTTTACAAGTCAAAATGTGAGGTGTTATTAATTTCATATTGTTCAGTCTAACCCATTTTACAGATTAGGAAACTGAAACACAGAGGCTATATAAACTTGCCCAAGGTCACACAGGCAACTGTCTTTGAGGCCCGACCAAAGATAGTTAACCTCCTAAACCTCTTTCACTGATAGTGTGTCTTTTAATGTTTCTGAGATCCCAGATTCTCAGAGAAGTAGAGAAAAATGATCAAGGTATTAGTGTTGATCAGCACTGGTATCACTGGAAGTAAATGGCACTGTTGGGTAAATCAGAGGCTCTGGTGCATTTTCCCTGAACATTCCCTATATGTGTCCTGTGATCTCTTTGCTGGCAGAGCCAGTAATCAGCAAAGATGATACCTTTAGTAAAAAAAGACTGAGTTATACAGCTTCCTTTCTTCAGCTACCTTAATTTCTTATACATACTCAAATATAATTATTTTTAATGCTAATATTATACTTACCCAGATATTTTATCAGTATTAATGATCTTCGAAACCGCCTTGAAAAGTTGGTATTTGCTAACAGGGGAAATGATGTTTTAATAAGTTTTAAAATAATCTGATGAACTCATTGGAATGTACCCCATTTTTCTTTTCAGCCCCTCAAGGACAGTCAGAAAGATTTCCTAAGTGATGATGGTGTTAAGCAAAGTTCTAATACCAACTAAACAGTAGTTTAAATGCTGATGAGTCTATAAAAGGGAGATACTGACCCCAGTGAATGACTGAGTCATTTGGGGAAAATAATTTGGACAGGGGCCCAGGATTTAACTATCAGAATTATAAAGCTGAAAAGATCATCTCTTCCAAACCCTTCAGTTTCAAGTTGCTATTTGCCTAAGTCTCCGTAAATAGCCAGCAGTGGCTCCTGCTTCCTAGCACACTTCCTCTTTACCTTAAGTCCTACCTTTCACAGGGAAACAGCCCACAAAATCTCTTCTCAATTACAAAATAAGTATGCAGGAATCTTCAGAACCATTTTGAGAATTGAACAAACTATTCTTAGCATGGATTGATTTTTGTTATTCATTTGTTTCTCAGAGTATTTTTAAATTGAAACCATGGAAATATTAAATATTAATAAAACTTTTCTTAAAAACCTCAATCCAGTCTTTAAGAAAGTATTTCAGCCAAATGCATTTAACTAAAACATTTATCTGTGGATAGCTTTCTTTATTTTTATTCAAACTTTCAATTGATTGGTTTTAAGTGATGGATGAAACATTAAATGTTCCCTGACTTAGAGCTTTCCCTTTCTCCATCATAAATTGACGTTTTTGTGGATCCTTTGTGCTGCAGCATTCAAAACTGCCTTTTTAAGAAGTAACAAAAAAATAGTATTTGCTACAGTCAGCAGATGGTTGTCACATTTTGTTTTCAGCGCGCTTTACCACTTAATTTTGTTTTGTTGCAGCATCAGAGGTTGCCAGTCAAGCATCTGCTATAGCTTATGGCCCAGGACTGGAGCCACTGCTGATGGCACATGTTCAGAACAGCACTAATCTAAAATAAATGTTTAATAAGCTAGCCATGAAAGCACCTGGATTTTTTTCCCTTAAATTTCACAAAAGTGTATGAGAGATTTAGAGGTTGGAAACAGTTCTACATAAGATTTGACTTATGCATTTTTATGTAGGTTAGTATATGAAAAATAATGCTTTTTTTTTTAATCTTTTGTGAATTCCAGCTCATCAAGGTGCAGTACAAGACCAGCCATACCAGCTGCCAGTGGAAATCGATCCTCTCATAGGTCTGTCACTTCTTTCTCTCTTTGCGATTCATTAAGCTCTGTATGGTGGCCCTGAAGTGTAGATTACAGTTGTTTTTCACTTGCTGGTTGCTGGGAATGGAATTTTCCTGATAAACCATTTGCATGCAAATTGGAATGCAATGAGCTGTGGCTATGCTGGTATTTCATCAACTCCCCCTCGTTGGTTTGCCTAATTTGAACAGGCCTAGGACGCGTGTCACTGAAAATTAATATGGATGCTGTAATAATGTGTGATTGAGAATGCGCATGAAGTACTGTCAGGATAATATTGGATCTTTTCATCACTCAGACTTGTTGATGAGCAGGAGCGAGGCACGTTATGATGAATTGGTGCACCGGTAATGTGATGGAGCTCCTTTGCTAGGGAAATTTTCATAATAACAGTGGGGTTCTTAGCAGCACTGTGTTGTGAAAAATAAAACTGTAGTGCCAGGGTTTCATCATTAAAGGAGATCAATCCTTTCTTCCTGGACCCTCTGTTCAGTGTGAGGGGATTAATGTGCAATTGCAGAGCAGTTTCAAAGTTGAAATATATTGCCCGGCCAATGGCAGTGTTAAGATATTTGTATTCATTTTCCTATGGCCCTACAGCCCAATAAATTGCCATTGGAGGTTAAATTTGTTCAAGGGGGAAGAAAAGAAAAGGGAGGAGACCAGAAAGAGCCATTGGGATGAAATGAGCATCTGCAGCAGATGACTTAGAATATTTAATTGCTTCTGTGCCTTTTGAGTCAGTTAGGCAAAATCTCTAGTTTAGCATTTTTCATTCTTATGGGTGGGAATTTCATACGTGGCTTTACTGAGAGTAACATTATTGACATGTCTTATTAAAGATGCTATTTCAATCACTTTTAGAATAAAATACTTAATTGCCTAGTTATTGGGGGTGTGCTACCATTGTGGATGTTTAGCTTATAATTTTGTTAAGTTTCCCTGGCACATAAATTTGTTAAAGTTTTTAAGTTTTCACATAAAGCAGATGAAAACGCTGATTTATTCTTTTAAAATCCAAGGTCTTGCCTATATGTATGTCACCTTTTTTTTTGTCTTTAAAACTACTGTTTCAGTAGAGAGCTACGCGGCTACCACTTGCAAATGAACTATCAAGATGAACTCAACTAACCTTAAGCTCAAAACTAATTCATTTGGCATTCCCCCACATAGAAGCGGAAATGTTAAGAAGTAATTATCCATGTGAAGGATAAATACTACTCTGATTCCTAAATAATCTTTTGCTTTGAGTACATATGATTTGCCATATATTAAAAAATAAAATGTTCACTTGGGTAAAGTTTTAAAAGTCAGGAAAATAAAGTCCATTTGATAAGTCCTTTACAAGCATTATTTATTACGTATAGAATAATTCTTTGCCTTAAAACTTGACAGTGAATATCCTATAAGCAAATCTAATTAAATGAATTCAGCAACTGTTATTCTTTAGGCATGGGTAAACTTATTTGATAAAGGGCCAGATAGTAAATACTTCAGGCTTTGTAGACCATAAGGTCTCATACAGCTTAGTTCTGTTATAGCACAAAAACCACCAAAGACAATATATGTAAACAAATGAGCATTTCTGTGTTCCAATAAAACTTTATATATAAAACCAGACACAGGCCATAGTTTTCTTCTCTACTGTAGATCATTGGTCATCTAACTGTTTGCTCCTATATATATCCCCTAAAATAATTGTTTAAAACCATGTACCTTCCCACATATTTTAAATGTAGCATGTGAAAGTTTTCAGCACAAATTTCGATAGTTGCAAATATATGTATATATATTTATGTATTATGTATTATGTATTATGTATACATACATTATGTATATAAGTAAATATATATATATTATGTATTATATATAATTTATAAAATTTTAAATCTATCCAATGGAATTTAAATATAAAAGTGAATTAATAGTCAACATTTTCTGTTTTTAAAAAATGCGTAAAAAAGCTATTAACAGTTGAAAATACTGTATTATCCTTTTTTCATCTTAAATTTATATTTTAATTCCACTTCTTCTACACAATTTTAACTTTTCAGAAAGTTACTTTATTGCAAATACTTTTCAGCAATAAAAATATATAGAAAATTAAACATATGTATGTAAGTTAATTGTTAAAATTTCCTATGACCGCAAGGCTCAGTTTTGTAAGAAATTAATGTACACTGAGTTATCATTACAAATATTATTATACACACTTATTAAAATTATAATTTTTAATAAACATTATTAAACATAAAAAAGAAACATTTATTAGAAATACATCTTTAATGAAATGGGTGGGGCTTTCTCCTCCCCCCCGCCCCTCCATTCCCCATTTGCTCATGTATTTGAGTGAGCATTATTTGTTGTTGAATGAGACAGGATTTGTCAATGGTTCTATCCTCTTTTTTTTTCTATTTTTTTTTTTTGTTTTTAGTAGGTGGAAGCTCTGAGGAACGTTACCTACGTGAGAAAATAGATGGGAAAGGAAAGAATTTTGTTTTCACAGTGTCTCTGAAATCTTTGAACTCTGAGTTATGTGACAAAATTTATATTGTAATCTGTTACTAAGAATTATTTTCATGGTCTGTCATTAAGTGATCATTTTAAAAATCTATCATTGAAATTTATTTTTAACGATCTATCAATTGACATCATGATTAGATCCTCCTTCCATTTTATTGAAAGCGATGAATTGGAAACCACCGGCCCTACAGAATGATTTGATACTTTGGCATTCACTTTTCAGCCTCACGTCAGTATTTTGAATTGTCCCTTTATTTGCAACTCAAGAGATTTTCATACCCTCAGATAAAGCGTTATAGTAAGATCCTGGATATAAAAGAAATATGCCTTTGTTTTATTTAGTAGAAGAAGAGCATGCAGAAAGGGTCATAAGAGAAGAAAACTCACAGGAGAGTTCTCAGCCAAAGCTGTTTCAGGGAAGAGAACATATAAAAGTTGAGGAACTAGAAATTGATTCCCTTAAAACCATCTGTGCTTGTTTATCCTTTGGGAAATCTTATACCACCCTCCTGCCAGGAGTGTGCATGCCCCAGTTTGAAGAATGCTTATCTGGACAAATACACCTAAACTTCATTAAATAAAAACACCTTCAGTACTGAATCTTGGGAGACAATGAGATAAAGGAAGGCAGTTGTGAGATAGATAGATTAAATAGATTGGATGGATGGATGGATGTCGCAATATTAAATTATAGGTAAGCACTTACTTGGAAAATAGTTCATCTGAATGCTGAAAGGGCATCAGCCTGTACTCATGGGTACTTTGTGGTCTCTCAATTAAAATTTATGCACATACCCAAATCTGTGAAGCGAGATCCTCCCCCCCACCAGAAATCATGCCCCCCCCCAAAAAAAGACCAGTGAAAGTTTATATCCTAGAAGCAAAAGTCATATAAATGGTAACAAATAAACATTTTTACAGTTTTCATGTGGAATGAAGTACTGTAGTAACCAGTATGGAAAGTATTACATGCCTTGTCTTAAATTGCTAGGTTTCTTGGAATAAAAAAATCTAAGTTGTACCATACAGCTTCACTGCAGTGGGATACTATTGTCTCTCTGTAATGTACTATGGTACTTATAAAAGCTTTTCTTATTTGCCAGCAGCTTCCCTTTGTGTGGGAAGGAGGTGGCAAAAGAATGATCCCCAAATAGGATTCTGCCCTTTTTACTGCTGCTGTCACTTTCTAGTTCATTAATCCCCCAAAAGTAATATGAAGCCTATTATCAAATAGTTATCTAATAATCTTCCTTGGTTAAGTTGTATAGACAGACACTAGCAGAATATTCTACTATGTCTATGCATATGTTTGCTAGGTCATGTTTGCCATGAGGGCAGGGAATAGTTGATTTCTCTGTATCCCCAGTGGTTCTTAATACAGCACTGGAAAGTATTTTGAATACTTTTTTTCTTCAAGCATTACTTTCTGAGCCTTCTCTTAGATTGGCCACATTAACTTAGTTATTACATGCAATGAATATTTTTCTATTTTTTATTTTTATCAGTGCACTTATAGGTTGGGGTTTCCCCCGCCCACCCAAAAAAAAAACCAAACTGAAGACTATGATGCAAAGAATGTAATGATCAGATGCAGAAATTTATCTTGTTATGATTTCTGGTACAATCACATTTCTTTATTATTATAAAAACTATTATTTGTATTGGAAGGTTGGTGGTGAAATAACCCTGAGGTCACTGGAAACAAAGCTTTCTATTTGGTTGGCCTCATGGTGCCAAGAAAGGCATCTCAGTGAAAATTCCTTTTCTGATAATGGCATGCTTGGTAGTATATTTCTAGAGGATTATTACTCTTCCTATGTGCTTGATGTTGCTCTGTGTCTGACCTTCTGCCTGGTGACAAACCCCATATCAGGTGCTCTGTAGCACTTTGAAAACACACTGCCAGACTGTCTTGTTTTATTGCTTACATAAGGAGTAAGAAAGTGGCAGTGTGCTGTGCTTTGACTTTTTCAATTACAAGTATCTTTAATAAATAGTCATTCTACCCTTTCCTTACATGCAAGTACAGCTGTAAACAGGGGAAGGAGTTCACATCTAGTCAAATTAAAGACCTGTTAAAGCCAAAGTACTCCAAGATGTTACAATATTTCAAATATATGACATTTAAATTCTAATATTGCTTTCTTGTGACAAAAAGTTAAAAGGTAATAGATTGTCACAACATGAATCCATTCTCATGACAATGGACGTAATGAGATTGTCAGAAACACAAACCTAACTGTGGTGCAATCTGGAGACTGTAATCTAGTTTGGTCTTGTCCAAGAGCTAGAAAGCATGTTCTGAGAATTGTATGCTATTTTGAAATTGTAGTATGTTATTATTTTTCCCTCTAGGCAAAATTTCTTTTTGAGACATTGAATTTAGCTACCCACATTCTTCCAACAACTGGATATATTTTCCTGTTTTTTTTTTTCAAATATTGTTATGTTTATATTTAAAACTTTAAATTAAAGGTCAAATATTCTTGTCCTGGAATGCTTCTCCCTCAACCCAACCACCAGTATCACAGACCCTAGGATTTTTGTACATGTGTGGGTTTAGTAGGATTTTTTGTCTCTTCCTCTGTTGTCACAGCCAGCAATACAGGAATGCACAGGAGGCAAATCACTGACCTTTTAGACCAAAGCATTCAAGTCCATTCCCAGTGCTTTGTCATCACTTCGGACAACCGCTATATTCTCATCTGTGGCTTCTGGGATAAGAGTTTCCGAGTCTACTCTACAGACACAGGTAACTTATTTTCATCAGTGAACTAAAGTTAGCTACAAGTAGCATTGAGAGGCTAGAATGTTCTCTCATCTTCTTCCTTCCCCAAATTACAGAATTCTAAAATGTGTAACATAAGGAAGAGACACTGTTTTCCCCGTTTAAGTAAAAATCTATAATATAGTTCACTATTAAGTTAACTTCAGCATGTTTTTAAGAGGCAGTTTGTTATAGTAAGTCTGTCTTCCAAGCCTCATGCCTACGGAATGAATGATTCATTTGAAATCGTATCCTGGCATGTAAGTAACATAATCGTACAGCAGGTGTACATACCTATAGGTGTATTTTCCCACTTTTGTATTATATAAAGGGCTTTTTTTTTCCTTACTGGAATTTCTCATTAATTGTATTTCTTAGTAGTAGATATCTTGCCTCCACTTAATTCTGCATAGAACATTGTTGAAAGCTACACCATCATGAAGGACATTAGCTGACTACTGATTTCATATGTGACAGGGGCTCTTATTAAAATATAAAAGTTTAACTGTATATATTCATTTGCATGTATCTCACTAAGGGACAAACCAAGCTTAACTCATCATTATTACGGAAGATCTATAAATTTTTGTATATAGGAAATTCAGAAGTCTCTATAAAATATTTTAGAAACTGTTATAGGAGGAAATCAATTTATAGTAAATATGTAGTTGAATATTTGAAAGAATTAAAATTAGATATTAATATATCAGAATTTGATAATACCGTGGAAGTAGAAATTTCAACTAAAACAAGGATGTACAAATATCTTACTTGCATGTGAGAATAGGAAATTCTTTTTAATTTCTAGTTAATTAAATGTTTTATAGTAAATCATTTTTCAGTCTTGTTTATAATCTTTATAGAATGTATGAATCCAAGTTTCTGCTTTAGTAAGTATAATATATTGAAAAACTAATTGTTGGTTATTCAAAAATTTTGTCCTAATGCATTTTGATGAATGTATTGTAATATAGCTATGAGAAAGTAGAGGAAAAATAGTTGAATATATACTGTTCATATAATAGACCCTAGAAGTTGTTTTTGCCATGATCTTACTTATTTTTTTATTGAACTGATGATAGTTTTCTTAAAATGTGTGTCCTATGTTCTGTAGGTCCAGAAAGAAAATACCATTATTCTAGTCTTTTTCTTTAATTAGGCACTTACTGCATATTGAGGTCTATAAGGTTGATTACTATTGAGCCTAAAACTCCTCTAGAATTCTTAAAAAATCCAATGGAATTGATGTGTTCCTAAAATTATTTATTATTACAGTGACTTTTCTCTGATTTAATAATGGAATTTAAATTTTAACCTCTTCTTTCACTATTATGGTAATGACAACCTTATTAGAATCATTGACCTCAAATTGTGCTCCCCTTTTGCATAAACTTTCAGATTAAAATTGTTACATCCTCTCACAAAATTTTCTTCAACATTCTTTTAGATTGCGTATCATTTTTTATACATTTAAAAAATTATTTTATAATTTACATACCATAAAATGAATTCTTTTTGGGTTACAGTTCTATAAGTTTAAGCAGTGTATAGAATTACATAACCACCACAATAAAGATGTAGAGCAGTTCTGTCACCCCCAAAATTCCCTGTGCCTCCCCTTTGCCATCAGCCTCTTACCCCGCCTCAGCTTTGCACCACTGATCTATTCTTTATCTCTGTAATTTTGCATTTTCCAGAATGTATATAAGTGGAATCATATATTATGTCAGTCTTTGATTTTGACATTTGAGTATTTTTGAATTTGCTAGCCTTTCATATCACTTTTCAAAAGCATTGACTATTAATATTTGTAATATAATTTGTAATAATCACTTTTATCTAATACTAATATTTAAAATAACTCTTACATTCACACAGAGTTCTTTAGAATTTATAAAATTCTTTCATATACATGATATTGTGTCAGCCTCATAACAGTCCTGTGAGAGACAAGACAGGTATTTTCATCCTTATTTTTCAGATGATGAAAACTGAGGTTTAGAAAGGTTAAGTAACTTTTTTGAAATTTGTATAGATAATGGTAATTGAACTTGGTATTGGAGCCAGCTCTTCCGACTTCAGATGTAGCATTCTTTATCATTACACCATGTTATCTCATATAGGCGTACCCATGAATATTGGTTAATTTTGGAAAATGCTATAATGTATGACACTAAGTTCCTCTGTGTCTGCCATGTTACATTAGACCTGATAAAGTAGATAACATTCCTTCTCTTCTTTCCAAAAACCTTCCACTTTACAGGGTTTTTTTTGGATATGTGAGTGTGTGTGTATGTAAAACATTTTCATAAGTGGTAGATTTATTCTAAGCTTCATTTTAGTGGTACTTACTTAGCTTGTACAATAAAAATATTTACATTTGCTAGAAAAGTTATGAAAAAATCCTGAAATGATAGTCCTAGTATGTTTCTTAATATCTTCTATACAAACAAACTCTGATGCTAGTTTTATTTAAAGTAACTTCAGTTAGAGTAAATATATATTTTATGACAATAGGGATATTAAATAGTTTCTCCTTTAAGTTTACCAGAAAAGCAAGGGGAAAATTATATGATCAATAATATATAATAGCAAAGCTATCACAAGTGTTGAATTCAATTATATTTTCACACATAAGCCAAAAAAAAAAAAATCCTTCCGTTATTAGATTCAGGGTGGGGTAGGGTGGGGGAGAGAAACTGGTTGTAACGGGAAATTCTTTAAACATAAATCATGTTTTCGGGACACAACCAGAACAGCAGAGGCAACAATAAAACCTTCCCTCGGCAGTGGGAATTATTTTCAGGCCACATTTTAGATTCAGTGGTGTAGAGTCCTGAGCTTGAATTTTTTTTATTTGTAGCACAGCTGTCAAATAAAACATTAACTAGAAAATTTGTTCTGTCAAAAAAAGGATATTCTAGTGCTTGTGGTAATATTTGATATTAGTGTGTGGAGAGGTGGACTGGTATTAAAGGAAACAAAAAATAAAGGTTGAGGAACACTTATGAGATTATCAGAAAATAATTTACCAAAAAGAGCAGCAGGTATTTATATGCTGTGATTTATTTAGGAGGAGTGAACCTCAACCTCATAGTAATAACAACTATTGCTGAGGAAGGCTGCCAGAACAGGAAAAAGTAAACTTAAACAAATAATGTTTTCCAGAGTTGAGTCCAAAGTATAAATTGTAGAAAATAAAATTAATTGGTATTAAAATATGAAAGGCTTTAGATGTAAATATGTAAATGTCACATCACTCCCTCATTTCAATCTTCCTTGATGCCCAATCTAAATTCATTCTACCTTATTATTCTCACTGATCCTACCTTGTTTTTTTCTTTTATAATACTTATCACTATTCATAATTACATATGTTTGTGTTTAATGTCTGTCTGCCCCACTAAACACTAAATATTATAAGGGCAGGCATCATGTCTATTTACCACCAATATACATGTAAGAAGGCCTAATGCTTAGCACTCAGCAAATATTGGTTGAATAAAAAATAATTGTGATAACTTTGGGGGCCAAAATTAAAACACAAGGAAGTTTTAATTAAAGAACCATAGTGACAGAGTATACATTTTTCTAACACTGACATTATAGATACAGAGTGATGACTTACCCTAGAATTAACAAATGGATCTGGGAAGATTCTGCCACTATAGTTAATTTATCCCACTTGTCCAGCGAAATCTTTACACTTTGTTCTCACATGAGTTGGAAATTAGGTAAATTATCAGGAGAATAGCTGCTTTTTTGCAAGGCTCCTGGAAGCACTTGGATTTCCCGTGCCCTGTGTTCCTCTTGTACCATTGATTGTTAATCGTAGTAACTCCTCCTCACTTCTACAACCCACTGGATTGATGGCCATTACATCTTAAATAGGCCTGCCCTAAATAATCTATTTAAATTACTCCTGTAGTTCACATGTTCTCAACATTTAGGTGTAGGCTGAGGCAGAAATAACTGTACATCCTGTTATCAAAAACATAACCAACACAGTATGTTCAGTTGTTTTCAGTGGTTACAACTCACTGACATTGCCTTCAGTTTTCCAATTAGTACTAAGAGTGCATTCAGCTGACTAACTTTGTCTTACCCTTTGTAAGGCCTGCCTTTACTCTGACACCACCCAGTTTACCACTAACCTTCTCCACTTTGTTCTTCATGTAAATTGGAAATGATGTGGAAATGATTGTATCTTTTCATATTTAATTTGCTCTTTTCATTTCCATTTTTTTTATTCTAAGAAGGCTTGTATTCTTGATCTTTGTCGATACAATTAATTTTTAAATGAAATGTTTTGATATCCATTTAAAAAGTTGAAGAAATTCAGAAGTACACATTTTTAACTTTAGCAGTTAAAACACCAGCTTTAACTAAAGACTATTCACAGGAGAAAAAATGCATTTTATTAATTGTGCAATTTGAGCCTGAGATGAATCTGAATTTAAAGTTACTAGTAGTAGGCTCTCTGCAAGAGTGAAAACACTGTATTTGATCTTATACCTGAGTTAAATAAATTATGTTTCAGCATTTTATTTTTAAATTTGCAGCCTTTTTAACAGGTATTAGACTTACTGGGGCGCCTGGGTGGCTCAGTTGGTTAAGCGTCCGACTCTGGCTCGGGTCATGATCTCATGGTTTGTGAGTTCAAGCCCTGCATTGGACTCTGTGCTGACAGCTCAGAGCCTGGAGCCTGCTTCAGATTCTGTGTCTTTCTCTCTCTGCCCCTCCAACCGCCCTCCCCCCACCTCTCAAAAGCAAAATAAACATTAAAAACCTTAAAAAAGTAAGAGACCTATTAAAATGAAGAATTAAAAAAAGTTAACATAAGTACTTTTTTAGTTATATTTATGATTATCTTGAAAAGTTAAATATACTTAGATGCCAATACTTGAGACCTCAAACTTTTGAATAGGTTATGATGTGTTACAAATTAAACACAAACTTTTTAAGGCATATTAATCTTTTTTCAGCTTAGTGGTCTTTCTTCTTGAATATTTGAATTATATTTATATGACCCCACTGAAACATTTATTCAAAAATAAAAAAACTTATGCTGAATATTAGAGACAGATATTCTCTGACATTCAACTGTACATTCTGTAAGGATGTTTTTGAAAGGAAAATTTTAGCTAGAAACCATAGGGATGGAGTGGAAGGGCTACTATAGCTATTTAATTCTTTAGACAGTATGTATGAATTATAAATACCATCCTAATTTTTAAACAAAGGTTTTAAAAGTGGGGACTTTACTTTTTTTTCTGGCACTAAAAGTGGGGGCTTTACTCTTTTTTCTGGCACTGTTAGTGAACAAGTCATCCTGTGTCTGAAACCCTAGATCTGTAGTAAGTTTAGTTAGAGTTCCTCCTTTTCACCCCCCAGTCATTAATGTTAGATAAACTGCCATTATCTGAATTTCATCATGAGCCCCCAAGGAATTTTCATCATTCAGACAATTAAAACAGAGATGGAATGACCTGGCTCAAACTGCAATCATAATATATTAGTCTTTTTACCAAAATTTAGTTCATGTAATTCTAATTTGGAAAAAAAAAAAAACACAGAAACTCTCCAGAGTGATTTATGTCGTCCTTGTATAGATCACTTAAAAAAAAATACATTAACTCTTTACTAATTCAGAGACAAGTTTGTATTAGTAAAGTCTAAGTTATAAAGTACTTAAAGAAAGGAACCTAAGTTTTATTTTGTTTTGAATCCTACAGAATAACTTAAGAAATTGCTGAAATTGTTGAATTCTCCTGGGTCTGTTTTAATCAGTAGACATGATTTATTTATTATTTATGGTAGCCATGGACATAATGCTATATGGCATCATGGTCCTCAAATACTATTTGTTAAAACAGTTTTAATATATGTCTTTCAAAACTGTTACTATCACTGCTCAGTTGATTTTTTGTTGTTAATATTCAGAGAAAACTTTTAGGTTAAACCAGATCAAATTTTATTATAAATCCTGAATCATCAGAATCTGAGTTAATATGACTTCATTATCTTGTAAGTTAAATGGTCACTGGAATATTTTCTTATTTTTTTTCATTTCAGCTTTAAAGAAAATTGTTTTGTATTTCAGGAAAATTGATCCAAGTGGTATTTGGCCATTGGGATGTGGTTACTTGCCTCACTCGTTCTGAGTCCTATATCGGGGGAAATTGCTACATTCTCTCAGGGTCACGTGATGCAACCCTTCTGCTCTGGTACTGGAATGGAAAAAGCAGTGGGATTGGAGATAACCCGGGCAGTGAGTACAACTCATTTTATAAGTAAACTATCACAAGTGATGTATAATAACATTCTGCAGTGATGTTTGAAGTTACATTTTTCATCATGGTGAAAGTGAAACTGAATTATTGAGTCGTTTTAATTTCTTAGTTATAATTTAAGGAAGGTCTAGATAGGCTTTCAGTTATTAACAGTTTGTGAACATTGATAATTCAAATCCAACTATGGATTTTTCATGTTACAGGTTATGATCTGAACATGGTAGTTCTTCTTTGGAAATGGCTGTTACCAAATAAAAGAGAGGTGTTTCATTCACGAACAAGACAAAACATAAAAGTGCAATCACATATTATCTTGTTTATTGAATTCATATTTTAAGAGGGCAAAAGAAAAATTATAATTTCATGGAAACAAACCAGTCTTTATAAAGAATATGCTTTCATTTACATATTAAAAGATAAAACAGGTCATAAAAGGCCAATATGGAATATTCAAATTGGCTCTTGGTTTTTCATATGGGAAATGAAAATGTTCACCAACAGCCTTAAACATCTTTATGAAACTATGCTGAAGGCAGTAAAACAAAAAATGTGTAACCATTTAAAATTGTAATTCACAGAAGGCAAAAAAGGAAGCAGCTACCATTAAAACCAATCGCACACAGCTGCAGAAAAGAAATGGCTTTAGAAAAACACATTAAGAAGTAGGAAAAAACAATTAAAGGGACCACCTGAAAAATGAGAATTTAATTAAAATGATTATGACAACACTGAAGAGTTCCTGCAAGAATAGCTTTAGATTTTTACTTCATAAAGTAGAGCATTTTAACTGCTCTTAAATATTTACAGTTTCTTAATTTAAAGCAAGCTGCACTACATTTGGTTAAAAGGAAGGACCATTTTGTCCTTGATTGCTTTACCTGAATGCTATGGCACTTACTTCTGTCCCTTAGCTCCAAATTAGGAGACAGTCTGAACATGCTTAATTCCGTCACATTTTGGATTGACTTCTTAAAGCTGTGCTTATTAAATGTTTAATATTTGATTGAAAGTGAAATATGTAAAAATAGTCAAAAGCCAGTGTATAATTTTAAAAGAAGTATATGGGAGATATTTTATCAAAGCTGTTTATGCTTTTCTGTTTTGTGTGATAGGTAGACACGATTTTTATTAAATCCTGTAATGTATATTTCTTATGTTAATTAAATCAGGGATAATTCCCTATACAAATAGAATATGAAAAATAACTTTAAGATTGTGATGCTTTAGATAATATGGTCTTTGTTATCAGGTCAAACTTTAGTGTTTATATGGGAGGGTAATGTGTTCATATGTGTATTTCACATATTTACGGAGACATCTGCATTTTATACATAATTACAATAAAATGTTTAAACATGTAAACTTAAGGGATTTTGTTTTTCACTTTCGTTTGAAAAGTACTTCATGTTCTTATTGGACCCTCACATTCTGCTCCTTCTTCATTTCTGGCCTTTTAGGAGTGTCTCCTTTCAATTTCTTTTTTTCCTGTGTTTATAAACTCAGTTACCGCGATTCAGTAAATTATCTTAGACAAACCTACGTTTAACATAAATAATAAATATATAATTTTTTATTTATCTGAAAATATACAGGAAGAACTTTCTCTTGCCTTAAAGTAATGTGTTTCATTCACATGTAGCAATCCAAACACAAGAAAAAAAAATTTATTTTTACTTCCATGGTCTAATTTGTGTTCTATATGTTATACATGGTCATTACCAGTGTGTACTCCAAGAAGTAGCTAGAGGCGTATTATCTATACCTATATGTAATTGCTGTTACATTTCAGAAATTAAAGTATATTTTCATACTAGAAATATTCAACATTTCCAGAAGGAAGAAATGTATAAATACCTTGTAAATCATCCTAGAGATGGTTTTTACATGCATGTCTTCTAGAAAAAAATGAATCCAGTAGCATTGACCAAATCCTGGAGTTTGGAGTAAAACAAATCTAAGTTCTAAGCTTTTCTGTGGTCCTTCTGTCTTGTCTGTAAAATGAAAGCAACAATAGTCACTGACTTAAAGTGTTATCAGAAGCACAGAATGCTTAGAGCAAATAAATCACCATACAAACACCATCTTGTTGGCATTAGAGTATATATTATAATGTTATATTTTTCATAAGGCACTTCATCTATACCCTCTCATTGTCTGCAGTATGGTGGACATTAACTCCTAGTAACGCTGGTAATGAAAAGAAAAAAAAATAAAAGAATAACATAACAGCACATCTCATAAAAATTTTAGAAAATTGTAATGTATCTTGACTAAATTAAATTACCTTTCTCAAAGTGAACCTCATCCTTTCTGGCTCTTTTATAATCTCTGATGTCCCAATCTAATTTTGCTTTAGCTTTGAAGGATGAATCTGGGAGAAAGACAAATAGGCACTTTTTCATATAATGAGAATTTCCACACATTAGAATAGAAAAATGAACAAGCCAGTCTAAGCTTTTCAAAAGAAATGACAAACAAAAACAAAGACATTTTTACCACGCGTGTAACTGTGTTTTACACATTCATGCAAGCTGGTTCGGATTTTATAAGCCTCTGGCTCCTTGATGGCTCCACGATGCAGCCGCTCAAGTCAGAGCTGTTCACATGAGGAATTTTAGGTTATGCTTATTCCTATATTGTATCTCTTGGATGCAATATACATGCCCTTTAAGAAATGGCCATGCTTTGTTTATACATAATTTCAATCTGGTCTATAAATGCATATAATGTCTCAACTTAAAATTTTGAATATAGACTTTTTCCTTTCATGAAAGGAAAATAGGTAAGTTAAAACTATGCTATGGCTTTTTCTGCATTTTTTAGGTCTCATTCAAGTATTTTGTTTTGTTTTCAAAAATCATGAGAATAAGCTCCCATTTTTACTTGCTAGGGTCATAAGCCTGCACCATTTTCTACAAATTAGTATTAGTGCTATATGTAAAGTTTATAGCTTTATTACTATCTTTTTAAAATCATGTTATCCAGTATTAAAATACACATTGCTTGGGCAAAATCCAGCTAATTCAAACTGGATAAAACCCATATATACTATAACTTGGGCTTTTAAAAGGATGCACATGTTTTATAAACTATGCCTAGATTATGTGCCAAAGGCCTCGTTTTCCTGAATAACAGTTTCTCATCTTTGACTCTTTTGTGATGGTTAGCTCCTGTAGAATGCAGTTTTCTTACCAAGAAGAAAAATTAAGATTCAATTCCATTTAGTTGTAGATTTTTAAATAAAATGAACGAGAACATTTTAAAGAAAGGCATTTTCTACATGGAACCATATCTTCCTTTGCCCTAGTACTCTGTGTTTTAGAGCTGAATTTGTGCACCAGGATGCTTTTCCTGAAACACTCAATTTTCCTTCAGAATAATACTATACAAACTATCCACTTTCAAATTTTGGAGAAAATCACCCCCCCTTCCCCGTGCACTCATTGACATTTAAATACTTTAAACTTTGAAATGATCTTATAAGCAAGATGAAAATTTACAAAATAGTTCTTATCCACTATTTTTATATTGTATTACTAGATCATAAACTTTAAATGCTTATTAAGCATTTGAAAGTAAATACTTATTAAATATTTTCAGGTTTCTGAGTAATTTTTTAAAAGCCACAGTTGATTAGCTTTAGAAACAAATGTTTGCCGACTGTGAGGGTGTTGCATAGATTTGTGTATATAGTATTTCAGTAAACTAGTTTTCCATCCTCACATTCTGGTTTTGATTTGATTGAAAGGTGGCATTTTTTTTCCTCTTTGCAATCAGACATGCTAATCTATGTCAGCTTTCTCCTTTATGGGAATGGCGTCTACTGAAAAACGCGCGCGCGCACACACACACAGACACACACACACACACAACTATTTAAGTTTTTCTTCATAACAACAAGATTCTGTTCTTTAAGAATATTTCAGCACCATTAATTAGAAAGAAGGTTTTATTAACCATAAGGCTAGCACTAACAGACCACAGAGCTGTTTTTTAAAGTACTGTATGCCATAGCTGCCCTGCTTTTTCTCTGTCTAAAACTTCATTTTGTTATACTCTCATCAATCACTTAAGTCATTACCGTAAATCCCACTGTTGTTAATTTTACTAGTATCACCCTAATGAGACATTCCTGCTATAATTAAAAATGAATTCTAACTTTAAAGCATTCTAAATTTTTTTTTAATGAATTTAGAATGATCTTGCCATATGACTATAAATACCACTGATATACATAGACTACTCATCAGTCTATAAGAAAAGTAGTATCATTATATGTCCAGGTGTGAATTATTTACTGGTTGCTTCTGTGCACATGTGCTTATGCATATGTATATTTTTGTGCACATATTTAGGAATTATGTTCTTTCTATCATAAAGCCTAATATGTTTTACTGAAGCTACTGATAAATCCTTATTCTTTGTCTTGCCAAAATATAGGTGGATATAACACAAACAGTATTACTCTCTTTAAGTAGGTGTCCTAGAGCACCATCTGCTGGATGTATTTGGGGACTTAATTCGGTAAATTTGAAAATCAGTATGTGATAAGACAGGTGTACGTTGTTTTTAATTGCCTGTGATATATTATTTATGGGTCACAAATGCCAAGGTATGTACGTTTGTGGTGAACCATATAAGTTTGTAAAAGAAATCACTTTCTTCCTTCTTTTCCTCTACCCTAATGTGGATTTGGAAATTTATAAAAAATACTTTGTTTAAGGAAAAAAAAGTAAGCTCAACGTATGCCTCATGAAACAAAGCATCAGTTTGTCATAAGATAAACTCTTACATTCTTGATTGCAGGTAAGCTGTAGTTGAAGAAAATTGTTTAGATATTTTGACCTTATGTTCACTAGATTCTGAATATGAAAGGAGCGCTTGGCCCAAGTAGCCTTCTTGCACCCGGCATATTTCTCTCGGTCTGATTCTTTGTCTAGAACATGACTTCTTATATTTACCTCATCAAGAGCTTTCCTTGTGGCCTGACTTTTGGCATACACTGTTGTACTAACACTGAGACTGCCCTGTATTTTTCTTTTTTTCTTGAATAATTCATCAAGTTGGGTTTGCAGCAGTATGTTGGCAGTGTTCAAGTTCAGGTGACATTAAACTATGTTTATGAAATTCTCCAGAAGGTCCAGGATGTTTAGTGCTCCATGATGTAATGCAGGCCCGCAAGTTCCAGCAAAACAACTCTGTATTTACTGCTTGTAACTAATAGTAGATGTGGTAAAAGGAATTATATTCATATGGCAAATGAATACAACCTTAATGTGCACCATATGCAGAGTGGTGGGGTGATGTGCCAATATATCACATTTATTTACCTTGTTTAGTTGCAGAGAAAAATGACTATACCATTCAGCCGTAGGCTGTAGTCATATAAATATGAGAACAGAAGAACTGAAGATTTATGCCCTCAAATTGAAACTGAGTATCTTCATGTGTAGACTTTCATAGTACCACACCAAAGAAAGTTGCTTGTCTAATACTTTATGCTCAGATGGGAAATTTAATTTCAAACAATTGGTAGAACTAATGTAAGAAGAGACAAGTTCCCTCTGGTCAGCTAGGGTTCTCAAAGAAAATTTGGAATGTATCTTTCGTCATTTAATTGAAACTGAATATACCTTGAAATGGCAAGCTATTTCTTCCACCCTTTTTTAAACCTAAAAGCGAGATTCTTGTGCTTTTAGAGTATTGCACGTGTGTGTGTGTAACATTATTGGAGAACCATCATAAGGACACATTTAATCAAGGCCTCCTGGAACAAGCTATGAGACTGACTTTTATCACCTTCCAAAAAGTTCATTTCAGTAGAGAAACTGTATGACAGCTTTGTGCGTGTGTCCCTTATATTGTACTTTAATATTCCTAACAGTTTATTAAAAAAAAACCCATGAAATTAAGTACTTAAATTCCTCTAATGATTCCTTTTACAAAGCAACAATTGCCCTAGTTTTTAAAGTAATTTTGCTCATAAATAGGCTCGGTCAGACTTCAGATTCTAGATTTGAATTATTTCTAGGTAGGGGGGAAAATCTTAGAATTCTTTCTGCCTCCTATGGTGAAGTCTTTATGACTGCTGAACTTTTTAGCTTTTACTCTTGTAGCTTGTAATTTCCTACACCTGAGAGATTGCTATATTTCCCTGGGGTGAGTGGGATCAGGATGTGTCTTTCTTAATTGAGATAAAATGGACATATAACATACTAGCTTCAGGTGTACAACATGACTTGATATATGTATATACTGTGAAATGATCACCACAATTTATTTAGGTAATGTCCATCACCACACAGTTATACATTTTTTTTCCTGTGATGAGGATCTACTCTCTTAGCAACTTTCAAACCTACAATATAGTGTTATTAACTGTAGTCACCATGAGTATACTACATCCCAGAACTGACTTACTTTGTAACTGAAAGTACCTTTTGACCACCTTTGCCATCTCCCCTACCCCCCAACTACCATGCCAGTCTGTTCTTTGTATCTCTGAGGTCAGTTTGTTTGTTTTGGTTTTTTTTTTAATTCCACATATAAGTGAAATTAGAAAGTATTTGTCTTTCTCTGGCTTGTTTCACTTAGCATAATACCCTCAAGGTCCATCCATGTTGTGACACATGGCAGGATTTCCTCTTTTTTATTAATGAATAATAATCCACTGGTGTGTGTATACACACACATATACACAACACACACCACATTTTCTTATCCACTCATCCATTGATAGATACAGGATGCACTATATGCAATGCACTATGCATTGATAGATACATAGATACACTCATCCATTGATAGATACATTGATAGATTCCAAGTCTTGGCTATTATACATAATGCTGTCATGACCATGAGGGTGCAGATACCTGTTCAAGGTAGTGTTTTCATGTCCTTCAGATAAATACCCAGAAGTAGAATTGCTGTACCATATGTTTTTTTTTTAATTTTTTGAGGAACCTCATATTGCCTTCCACAGTTACTACCGCAGTCTACATCCCCACCAACAGTGCATGAGGGGTCCCTCTTCTCCACATCCTCTCCAACGCTTGTTATTTATTGTCTTTTTGATGACAGCCATTTGAACAATTGTGATATATTATTGTTGTTTTGATTTGTATTTCCCTGATGATGAGTGATGTTTAGCACCTTTTCACGTACCTGTTGCCCGTTTGTATGTCTTTTTTGGAAAAAAAAAATACCTACTCACATCCTCTGCCTATCGATCTATCTATTTATTGAAAATCAGATTGTTTTACATTTGTTTGTTTACTATTGAGTTGTATGAGCTCTTTATATATTTTGGATATTATCAGATATATGATTTGCAAGTATTTTCTCCCATTACATAGGTTGCCTTTTGCTTTTGATGTTAAAAGCAGAATGTCTCCAATTAAGCTAAAGGTGTCAAATGTTTTTATCTGTATTCTTTTTTGGAGGCAAAATTTTATAATGTTTATGTCATTAGATACTAGATATACAGCTACAGGAGCTATGAATGAATTTGAGCCAAAAGCAAGCCCCTCTATGGGGGGAATCAACAAATGAAAAGTGTTAAGAAAGAAAAATATGTAATACATAAGTAGAGTCTTGTATGTTCACATAATGAAATACTCTGCAGCCATTACTGTATTACGAATTTGTGGTGCTGACACGGATAAATAATGCTGTCTGTATCGTTAAGTGTAAAAGATCACCAAACTACGTGTATAATTTTTAGGTGTCTATGTCTATGTATATACTTTGTGTTCTGTGTATATTCATGCATAGAAAGAAGTCCAGAATGATAGCCAGCAAAATGATTTTTCTTATGTTAGCAATGGTTATTTATAGGTAGTGGAATTTAGAGGCAGTTTTTTCATTTCCTTCTTCATAATTTACTACATTGTCTGAATGTTTTATAATGAGCACGTATTACTTTGATAATAGTAGTGTTATTACTGTACTATTACCTAATGATTATAATGTACCTTCACTTTCTTCTCTAGGCTTCTAGGTATTAGTAGTTTTATCAGAATTTATATGGATTGTTAGGGAAGACTGGAAAGTCTAAGAAAAGGAAGAATGGGAGAAGTCAAAGTTTAATTTTTAGAAGTTAAGAAATAAAAGAATGACAAACAAAAATAATCAGAACCATCTCTAATTTTCATTTATGAAGCATAGGATCAGATATTATACTTTTGCTGAAAGAGCGTCTACAACAGAGAGTGAACATCATTCTACTGTTGTTACTACTACCACTACTACTACTCGGTGATACTTGCTGGGTGCTCACTGCATGCTGAGCACCGCCAAAAGCACTTTACATGGTAACTCATTGAACCTTACAGTGGTCCTACGTGGTAACTACTATCATTATCCTTGTTTTATAGGTGAAGCACAGAGAGATTATAAATATGTCTTTACTTTCTGCCCTGGGCCTTGAAGCTCCTAGATCTTACTGTAAACTATGAGAACATGCCCAAGGAAGATCACATGGCTGGTATTCTAGGCCAGAGGCACCATTCTTGATCACTAAGCTGTACTGCATTTTTCATTTGAGTTAATTGGGCCATCACCTGTAGACGATTTGATGCAACCCTGTCACTAAAGCATGCTTTGTATTTGCAAAGGACAATACAGAGATGATTTTGCTAAACTGAATTCTTTTTTTTTTTTTAATTTTTTTAACATTTATTTATTTTTGAGACAGAGAGAGACAGAGCATAAATGGGGGAGGGGCAGAGAGAGAGGGAGACACAGAATCGGAAGCAGGCTCCAGGCTCTGAGCCATCAGCCCAGAGCCTGACGCGGGGCTCGAACTCACGGACCGCGAGATCGTGACCTGAGCCGAAGTCGGACGCTCAACCGACTGAGCCACCCAGGCGCCCCAATGAATTCTTATGACAGTATATATCATGTTAGGATTTTGTATTTTTTTAATATTATGACCCAACTTAGGGTTATACTTTATGCAATTGCAGGTACGTACTCACACACATTTTCTGTTGTAGTTGTAAGAGAGAGATGCACACACAGAGACAAAGAGGAGGAAGAAGAAAGGTTACAAACCAAGAACCTATAGTTGATTTTTATACCAACATTATCTTGTTTTGCATTAGTAATTCTAATATTATTTACAAGAGGAAGCTATCAAAATTTACTATCTGATGGTTGTCCCACCCTAAATGCAGCTTTGGTTTATTTTCCATAGTCTATATATCTAACCAAATTAACATTTTTTTTTTCACCAAAGAGACTATGATGAGTGGAGAGAAGGAGAAGGGTTGGCGGAGATAGAAGGACTAGAACAAATTTCAAAGAATTCCTCTTTCATAATTAAAATGTAGTGACATTAGGAAGTTAATGGGAAAGGTTTAAGGAACATTTAGTAGCTAACCTCATTTCCGCTTCAGAAAGCCATTTCCTTTCTCGGTTTGCCATTATGGTGAGCCACATAAGAAAGTTCAGTGTACAGTTAACACGTGAATTTTTTTTTCTCAACAAATTGTTGTAGTAATCAAAATGTAATTAAAATGGGACAAAAGGCATGTGCAATACGGAACTTTCCTTCGTTAGGAAATGACTGGCATACGTTGTATAATACTTAGATTATAAAAAATCTCTATATACTTAATAACTTTTATATTTAGGTTCTTAAATATGTGTTTTCTTTCAAAGTGAATACTCTGTTGAAATGATTTTTTTTAACAAAGCCAGGTCTCATATTTTCTTTTACCTCTTGAAGAGGTCAGATGGTTATATTTTAATAATGTGGAAAATTATATCTGTTGTTTTTATTAAAGGACTTCATTAGTTGATGTGAAATACACATTTGGTATAAAAATTCCATTGTAACAGTTTGAACTTCAGTACGGCCTTTTGACCTTTCCCATTATAGGTATTCATAATTATACTTTGCAGGTTTATAGTAAGGTAACAGAACCTGATCCAGTGACCACTTAAAATCAAGTTATTTGACAATAGACTATATTTTATTCCCCTCCTTTTTCCACAGTGCATTGCATATATCCCATAAAGGCTATTAAGTAAATGAAGGAGTAAATGAATGAATGAGAAAGCAAATGGGAAATGTTAACTTTTTGGCCCAAGGAGTCATCTCAACTAAGTATTAATTGAAAGAACTAATTTCATTTCTACAAAACTAGAAATAGGTACATGTAGAACCAAACTTCATTATGAAATGAAGTTAAGTAGTAACTTGTGAAAAAAAAAACAGGGAATGAATGAAGGAGATTATCTCTCTGCTAATAACATATTTAAACTGCTAATGAGAATTGTGCAGTACATTTTAAAGTAATTTAATTTTCATAAGACAGAGGAGATGATGCCAAAAATACCAAGAACTTTAGTGAAATTTTAAAATGTAACTCAAGTGTTTGCCAGAAATACACATCTAGTCTGTTTTTACCTGGATTATTAACCCCCCTTGCCTTAATGGAGACATATCTTTTGAAATATTTTTCTCATTGAATATTTATGAACAGGTACTAGAGAAATGACTGTTTTCTCTTCCGTGAGGTATAACTGTAAGTGGTTCAGGGTCCATTTGAGGAGAAATATACTCAGTTATGAGGGCACCAAAGAAACACATTTAACAAAAGCATTTGTTATTCTGCCTAATGGTGTAAAACACGTCACCTAATATTTTAAAACACAGGTCCAATATAAATGCTAAATGGGTATTACGGAGATCTTGTGCTGCTTTAATGCAAGTTGGGTTGTTAGAATAGTGTCTGTAAATTAGTACTGATATTTCCAGTATTATGTACTGAGAAAAGCACATCTGTAAAAACCGGTGTGTCCCGGTATAAGATCTTGGCAGGATTTGGGCTGTCTTTAATCTCCTTTGACTTGTTCATCTTCCTTTAAGGCCATCCATAAAGATGCACTGAGTATCCTTTTCAGCCTTTGGTTAGGATTTGCATCAGTAGTCATAAACCTGCTCTCCGGACAAAGACGCCCTTTCCTTTGAAGTAATTGCTCAAGCTTTTCAAAGCAGTCCAAGAAGTCTATCCTCTTTCTCTTTTTATTTTTCTTTAAGAAGAGTTTGAAGTGTAGCCCCTTAAACTAGCAGCAAGATAAATTTTTCTCTCAGCTTTATGGAAAGCCATGACAATTTTTCAAGCAGTAAGACTTTAAAAGGTTCTTAAAGGAATCTGTTCTGCTTTATGATCTAGCTTTTGGTAGATCCTCCTATCTCGGAAAGCAAAAGTAAAGATTTTTTGTAGCCATTTACTACTGCAAATTTTTATCAAAGAATTAACCTGATATTTTTCAGAAAACTTTTTTCTTCTACTCTTTATTTGGTTTAGAGACTTCAGTGAAAGATGGTGTTATTTGAGCTGATTTTCCCTCCTAAGTATTAACTCTCAGGGCTGGCAAGAGGTTGGGATATGAGTGCTACAATGGCACTGAGTTATATGGTTCCTAGATTTTGTTTCTAGACTTTCCAAACAAATATACACAGATATGTAGCAGTTTTTCCTTTCCTTTCCTTTCTATAGGATGTTATTGCTTGGGCTCTATGATCCAGAATGATGTATAACAGTGTAACTACAGAGAAATAAATAAATTCTGTGAGCCACATATTAAGCCTATGTTCTGCCTGCAGTTTTTCCCTCTGCCCTTAGTAATTTTATTCCAAGCGGTCCCCCAAATATCGGTTGAATTTAAACAGTTTGGACCTGTTGGATTTAAATCCCATATCATATAATTCTATTTGCTGAAGTGAAATTTTAATATTTAAAACATTTGGTTTATTGGAACTTATAAAACCCACCAGGTATTTACTGTGAACAGATTTTTTTGATGAGAAAATTTAAAGAACATGAAATCTGCATAGCAGATAATGAAACGAGAATGCACAGTTCAGGTTTTACACAAGACTGGAAAACAGCCTTTTTAAAGAGGATTTGATAGCTCCTCATATTCTTGTATGTGGATTTTTAGAGGATATTAATGTGCATTTCCTACAGGGGAGGGAAGTCAAATAGCACAGTCCTTTTACTGGAAATCCAATGAATATTTGTGAAACCAGTTACCTGAGAGCAACCCAATGATCATAAGTTTACCCTTATGTTTTTAATTTGTTTTTCTTTTCCTTTCCTTTTCTTTCTTTTTCTTTTTTTCTCCCCCCTGTATTTCCTGAACTGTCTAACCTGCTTCCTGGGTTTGAGGACATCTTGCCAAACTTGAGGCCAAAGTCCTAGCATTGAACAGTTCTTTATTTAGAGATCAGGACCTGGGAAAAGAAAAATCTTTTTCAGTTTTGAAATCATTCAGTATGTGTGTGTCTTCTGACTTGTGGAGGGAGAAATGATTGGTATAGTGTGGATCAATGGAAACTCGTATTTTGTAAGTAAAGCATACTTTTGAAAAAAATCCTAAGCATGAGTTTACAAAAAAGAATGATTTTATCTTAACCAATTTTATGGGGTTACTTGTGAGGCTTCCTAAACTGTACAGTCCTAGAAAATTCTGAGTATTTCAACTCTTACATTAAAGAAAGAAATACAGTTGACAGCAGTTTTCTTCCTTCCTTCCTATGTCCCTGAGAAAAAATTCTTAGATCTAGAAAACAAAAAGCATTGCCATGCTCAAGTGACAATGTCTTCTGGATCCACCCTTATCCATCTGTCCTTTGTTTACTTTGGCTTACACTTTAGAGTGCTTTCAGCGGCCATCAGTTCTCCTTCAAACTTTCATATCCCACTGAAGAATTCCAAGACAACTCAAGTTAAAACCCAAGTCTCCCCCTCCTCGTTCCCCTCCATAAAATGGTAACGTATGAAAACAAAAAAGGAGCAATCACATTAAAAATGTATTCCTTAGATCTTAATTATTTTAATTCTTGATTTTAAAAGGTTGCCAAGTAGATATAATGAAATGTTAATTTCCAAAGTTGTATCTTGTACAGTATTTTTGTAGAATGTAGAACATCTCAGGGAAGGGGGAAACCATGAATCAGGGCTAATTATTGGTAACTTAAAAACATAGTTCTAATTTTAAGCCAAAGCTTATCTCTAATAGAAAGTTAAGTAGTTCAGATTGGCTTACGTTATTTGCTGCTTTTCTTAAAATAATTTCCCAAATTTGTGTACTTTTTAAGGAAAAAATGTAGTTGCTCTTCTAACAAATTCTTTCTGGCTTGCAAAAGGTCAAGTGTGAACTTTGTAATTAAGGTGGCTTTCCCTCAGAGTTTACACACTTGGAATCAAAAGAAACCAAGCTCCTCATTCCACTTATCCTCTTGCCTTTCCATATGTCATTTGAGGTCTCCCTTTGTCATTAAGCATGTAGGCCAGTTCCTGTGTCTGGCTGCATGTGACACAGCCAATGTAGTACAACGTTTGCTACGATGCCCCTTTACTTAAATCTCATTCAGAAGTATATATAGTCACGAAAATCATGAAGGACTCTGTGGGGACACAGCTATGTATTATATACTACAATAAATGCATTGTAATAATTCTTTATAGTGGCTAGACATGAAGTAACTGCAGGCTCCAGCTGAAGTGGGGCAGGAAGCACAGAATCTAGGCCCCTGTCTTCATAGGAGAGACCCTCCTCTGCTTTTGGTCTGGATCTCTGTGCCTTCAGTAAAAGCTATTTTCCTTCCTCCCCTCCCCAACCCCCCCCCCCCGCCCCCAGAAAAACATAAACATGGACACTTATTTTGCATGAAATTTCAGAGAAGCCACTGATGCATTGCAAAAACCATTGCTTTGGAGGCTAGTTTAATTTTTTGGACAGCCAGTATTTGCCTTTCCAAGGACAGCAGGTTTCTGCTGGATTTTCCCTGACCGACATGATAGGATCTAACAAGTTGTTCTTTTCCATGAGTTCCACAGCTGGTGCTAGTGACCTTCTTCTGGGCACATGTGCCCCTTTTGGGCTACACAGGATCCTTTATCAATATTCCTGTGAAACCAATCCAAATCAAGGAAATCTAAGCATGCTAATAGAACACTGCCCTTCAGTCCCATTTATAAAGGCTTTTTGTGTCTTTGTCTTTAGAGGCTATAAAAGTAGAGGGCTAGTGTGGTCTTAAAATAGTGTTCTTCAGGCTAAATATGGAGTTCAGTTTATCCTTGCAGTTTGGCATGAATCAAGCCACAAATCAAGCCCATTACTGTCTTCGTTATCTAAGCTGGGGCCATTTGTGGTGTGGGTTTCTTATTAACCAACTAGTTTTTTTCTTTTCAGTTTGGGACTAGAAAAAAGGATGACTTTTTCTACTTGTGAAAATGTATAGAAGTATCTTCCATTATCTGGATACTGATTCTCTGCTACCCCTTCCTCACCTTCTGCCCCTAATTTTCAGTCACTATCAGTAGAATTACATGTAAGAGTTTGCTTTATTCCCCCTTTGTTCTTTGAACCATAGAGAAATACACCCTGTGAGTTCTGTATTTCAGAAAAGTACGTAAGATTAGTAAATAGGCATTTAAGAGAGGGGCTGCTTTGAGGTATCAGCTCCTAGTTCAGACTGTCTGCATTATGACAGGGATCTCAGTGAACCACGGAATGGGGGGGGGCGTCCTTTCTTTGAAATGGGCATCAAGCCAGAGTTGCTACTTTTATAATCATTAGTCTATAAATCATCTAATCAAGGGGCTTATATTTATATTTGGAAAGTATCTGAGTCATTCTACAGTGCAGATTTTTGTCTTATTTTACTCTGTTTTCAACCATTGTTGTTTGATATAATCATGTAAAGATTCGAAATTTGGCAACTGTGGTCCTCATACTCTAGCGTATAGTTTGGATCTAGTCCTAAAATAGAATTTTTGGACAGATTTCCAAACTATGAACATTATAGGAATGCCTAGGTAGAGGGAGCTGAGTAGAGAGAGGTAATCCCCTGCGTGAACTTGAATTAATTTGTTGTTTTTATCTGTTTGTTCCTAAAGGTGAGCCCACCACTCCCCGGGCCATTTTGACAGGCCATGACTACGAGATCACTTGTGCTGCCGTTTGCGCTGAGCTAGGACTCGTGTTAAGTGGTTCCAAAGGTAAATCTGTGGCACCTTCATAAAGTCACGTGCGTTTTCTGGTGTCTTCTGGTAACGAATTGCCCAAGATGGATTTGGTACATTTTTCTCTGAGCCATGCCGCCCGTTATAGTAGCCATTAGCCACATAGGACTATTTGACTAAAATGTGTAAGTTAACTACATAAAGTTTGAAATTCAGTTTCTTGGTGGTATAAGCCACTCTCAGGTGTTCACTATTCACGCATGACCAGTGGCTACTGTACTGAACAGCATAAATACAGAACATTGACGTCATTGCAGAAAATTGTATTTCACAGAAGTTCTTTGAAGAGGGAGGCAGGAACAAGGAACATCTTTGTCTATTTATTCTTCTGGACTCTGGGCTGGGTTTCATCTCACACATCAAGAGTTTTCATAGAAACTCTTCACCTCATCTGTTTTAACTTCCAAATCTTAGAACTAGGCAGGAGCCAGGATGACATTGAGAATGGAGTGGAAAGATACTTAAGTTGGTCTGCTTAGAGGTCTGCCCTTGCAGCATCATCATGTATTTAGGCCTTCATGTAAGCGAGCCTTCAGAGAGCACACACAACAAATCAGGATCTGACCAGAAACCGAGTTGTTTCTAATTCATTGCTTATTCCATCTCTGAGGTTTATCTATCTCTGAGGATATGGACCTGAGCTGAGGTCTGAACACACAAAAAAGTACCGTAATCTTATGTCTTTGAAGGTTATCTGATGGGGAGGCATTGAGCATTTGACTCACCTTATCTGCGTCTCAAACTATAATACTTAGTCTAGCTAACAAGACTTATTAAATATTCAAAGGATTGTGTTTAAAAATTTAGTTGGTCAAAGCAATGAAATAATGATGGCAAGAATTCTATGCCTACTGGAGTTTTTCCTTTCTTATACCCAGGAATTTCATATATCCTGAGCAAACAAGTTCTTAGACACTACATGATCCAAATTAGACATAGGGGTGACTGGCTGGCTCAGTCTGTAGAAATGTGACTCTTGATCTTGGGGTTGTGAGTTTGAACCCCACATTGGGTATTGAGATTACTTAAAAATAAAATCTTCAAACAAAATTAGAGATCTAAAATAAACCTATCATATTAAAGGTTATCCTTGTTTTGCATGGTAGTGCAGAGTCATAAAAATGACCATGCAGGCTGAAACCATGAAAAGTGATCATAAGAGCCAATGGGAAAATTTGTGGTTGTTCCATGGCTTTTAAAAATTTTTTGTCACATTAAAAATTCTCATATACAGTTATATGTATATATATATAAGCATGAGAAAAACAGTAAAACTCAGTACACTGTAATTTAAAACATTAGAAACATTGAAAATTATTTTCTTTTTGAAAAACTTGTAGTGTTTGCCTCTTTCTCTTTGTATAATATAACTTAAGATAACAAGCAAGAATCTTGTCTTTGCCTCGACCAGTTGTAATGCTCCTTTCTAAGTTTGGGTAACTTTCCAACGTTTTATTTTCTGTGCATTCAATGTCATGAAACATCCCCTCAGGTTCCTTTATTTTTTTTAATGTTTGTTTATATATTTTGAGTGGGGGAAGGGCAGAGAAAGAGGGAGAGAGAGAATCCCAAGCAGGCTCCACAGTGTGCAGAACCTGACACTGGCTCTATCTCACAAACCACGAGATCATGACCTGAGCCGAAACCCAAGTGTCAGATGCTCAAATGCTCAAATGACTGGGCCACCCAGGCCCCCCCCCACCAACCTACACTGCCCCGGCTAGGGTTCCTTTAAAGTGAACGTTTTTGCTGGCATCACTTCTGGGACATCATTTTTGTTACAACCCCTTTTCTAATCTATGTCAATAAGTTCTTCTTCACTAATTTCCTCAGCAGTGTCAACATTTCCAGAATCACTTCTTTCTTCTGTAAGCCTCTTTATGTTCAGTATAAAGTTCACACTCAGGTTTATCACTTTTAATTTCCTTCGTGCAGTTTCACCTTTGTGGCCAGTGTTCTCTTTTGATTATCCATTTTTGTAAAATGTCACATGGGTTTATCACCAGAGATGAGGAAGCAGCACAACCACAACCACAGTTTGCTCCCTGTGCACGAATGAGTAACAGACGTGCAGTGACCACTCACTGACAGACTTTAAAGGAAATGATGTGCTTGGTCATTCAGGACGCACATCTGTTATTTACATAGTGATTTGTGGACTGAAGAGCTGGTCACAGACGTGAACTTTATGCCATCACTGTGAAAACTGAAGTTTGAACTGTGGTGCTGAGGGACTGGTGTCATTTAGAATAATGGACATTCACGAGTGCTGCCGCTGTGTGAAGCAGAGGCTGCTGGTATGTATTTATGCTGAGAACACAGACAACTTACAAACTCCTGAGCGGTCAAGAGAAAACCAAGAACCTTATTTTCAAAAGGCCATGCCCTTAGTAGTCCTGTGGGAAACAGAGATCACAAGTCCCCATAGGCATGAGTAACTTAGCCTGGAGATCAGCAGGCCTTATGCTCATTACTCCTCTTGTCTGACTCACATCTCTTAGAACATACTCATCACACAGGTGGTTTCAGTTACCTACTCCTTCTTAGCTTTGCAGGTGACAGGTGCTCAATAAAAATACAAACTCTCTGCGATGTATGCACTCACCTGCAGCTCCCGTCCTCCTCAGGCAGCTCAGCCTGGAGGTCAGCCTGGGGGTTGGGAGTGGTTGGTGCCACTCACAGTGGGGGCAGCAGGCAAGTGCACTTGGTTGCAGAAGGATCTCCGTGTGAATTTATGTGTGTGGGTGGCAGGGGGTGGGGAAGCGGAGGATGGGTAAGTGGACCACCAGGGACATTCTTTCATTGTGAAGCAGCAAGCAATGGGAAGGCAGAAGGCTGAGGCCTCCGGAAGCTGCCCTAATGAGCTCTCCCCACACTGGCCTACAGCGCGGCCACTGCTGCTGGGGCCCCTGTGACACACAGGCAAAGCATCACAGTGAGCTCGACGGCAGCCTGTGTTTAATTGTGGCCCAGCCTTCCCGGAAGCTCCTCGAGGAATTGAAATTTGTCCTGTTCCTTTCTGAATGCCTCCTGTTTTTATCATCTCTTAGCATAAATCATTTCATAAAGTAACTTCCTGTCGCTTGAGGAAAAGTGAACTTGAATGTGTATGAGTTGGCTTTCTCCTCTCCCAAGTAGGAGGTGAGATCTGGCCAGCACGCAGAGGACATTTTGCGAAATAACATACGTAAGATAAATAATTTTTAAAGGCTTGCTACAAGCAGCCTTTTGATCCTGTTTGTGCTCAAGATTCATTTTCACATTTGTCATCCTTAAAAAAATTTTGCCTGTTGTTTCTCCTCTTTTCTCAGAAGGACCATGTCTCATACATTCCATGAATGGAGACTTGTTAAGGACTTTGGAAGGTCCTGAAAACTGCCTGAAACCAAAACTCATTCAGGCTTCAAGAGAGGGTCATTGTGTCATATTCTATGAAAATGGCTGCTTCTGTACATTCAGTGTGAATGGGAAACTCCAGGCCACTATGGAAACAGACGATAACATAAGGGTGAGTATGCTACAGACTTTGTCACCATTGTAGATTTTGACCTCCAAGTGTGGCAGGTGAGGAGGGAGAGGGTTCGCTAGAGAGACCTCTGTTTTAGTCACCGAAGGCCTCTTTCCACACCAAAAGAAAATCATCAGGTAGCACGTGCATGAGGCTTATGTATCTCACAGACCACAGCACGTCCTGCTGTGCTGATCGCATCACTCAGAGAGCCCTGTGCAAGAGAGCCCTCCGTGAAGCCCAAGGCGAGCCTTCAGCAGAGAGTTTTCTTACGGTTCTGTGAAGCCAACCTGGGTGGCTTTCCGTGGCCTTGTTTAGCTTTTTTTAGTCTAAGAAAGTTAACTGTACATGGTTGTTGTTTGAGCATCAAAACTGCAGTGGTCCGGTAGACCACACCTAAAACTGGCTCCTCTTCACACCTGGATAGGCTGCTGGCGGGAGTGGTAGGGGATTATGACTATTAGGATTAGTATCTCCTTTCAGACTTCTTTGTGAATAACAAGGCCAACACTTGCCAAGTTAAGGGAGTTGGCTTCCAATTAGGATGTGAGTTAGGCAGACGGTTTTCCCCTTTGGATACTCAAGGAAGGGTAATGTTAGTGGACCTTCTGGAGTCTTGCTTCATTTTCAGGACACGATTCCAAAAGTATTAGAGGTGGAAGGAAACACTGAGGACTGCTCTTTGGAGAGGCTATTTTTTCAAGGTTCTTCTTTTCTCACTCCCAACCTGCTGGTGCAGGTTAAAATAAAGTGAAGCTGAGGTATTCCTGTCATTTTCCGAGATGAGGTTGGAGGTATGTGTGACCTTGTACAGTGAGGGAACCTCAGACATGTTGGGAATGCCTCTGCCCCTGAGTGTGGCTTTTTAGGCTGGCTCTGGACATTTTATTCGTTGCTCCTCCTGACCTGGGGCAGCTTAGATGACATAAATTCTCCCAGTTTCCCACATCTAGCCTGATCACCCCCTTCTCAAGTAAATAGATATAGGATCAGGAAGTATTAAGAAACAACAACCCTAACTATAGATTACGTAGATGAAATGAAGGTCACTTGCTGCTTCTATATCATAGCACTGAATTTTAATTCAGCCAATGTCCTCTCCTTTTCTCTGAGTTTTCTTCATTGTATTTTGACTGCTTCTACCACAAAAGCACGCACTCATACTCAGCTTTTATTTTTCCCTACTTTCCCATAATACTTCATTTAAACCAAGTACACATCAGAGGATTTTCCTTTCCTCTTTTCTTTACAATAATAATGTTGATAATCTGTCACTTTGAGTTACGATTATACTGTCAGCTACACTAATAAATCTGTAAAATAATTTGAAATCCCTTGCTAGCTAAAACAATATCTGTGGCATTTCAGTTAGTGCGAAAGGCTCTGGGAAGTTCCTTGAGGCAGTAGGAAGGAGGCTTTCTGCAGACTGTTCATACACACATGCTTTTTCCTCTCTGCCCTGTAGCTATTGTTGTTTTTTTCCCCTGTAATATTTCCCACTGGATTTTAGGCTTAAACAATCCGTTGCCTTTTTCCCAGCACTCCTGCACTTTATCATACTAACTTGGAAGTGGCAACTGTGTGATTAAAACAAGCCTGCCTAAAATGGGCACTACCTGCCCATGGCTCCGGAGATGGACACTTTCACAGCTAACTGCGTTGGGGAGGGAAGGAGGGAGAGAGAGAAAGAGTAAGAGACATCACAGAGCAAAAATCTCCAGCTCCATCCTGCAGGCCCTGCAGTCTGAGCCTGTATCAGGAAAGGAGACCATGGAAACAAATTAGTCATCAGCTCAGACCAGAAATTAAGTTTCTTTGAAATACTGAGAACCCTGCAGGCAGGCAGCCTGGGGAACCTCTGCACTAATCAAGGCTTCCCACCTGTTTTTATTTAGATGCCAGATTGTTCAGTGGCATTTGGTTAACATATCATAGCACATCAACTAGGCAGTGTTTAGATGTCTTAATGAGTAACTTAAATGAAGTGGGCAGCTTTTACAGAGCAGCAAAGTTATTTTACCCTAAACAAAGGACAGCCACCATTTCACCCACAGGAACTCATCTATTTTCTTTTTCTGTGGAAGCTGTGTTTTAGGATGTGATCATGCCCAGCAGACCACTCTGGCTGTAGAAACCAGTTCAGCCGTGGCATTGTCCAAGGCACTCTGGATTGCAGAGGAGAATCTAAGCATGTCTCTGGGGTCCTCTTAAACTTGTTAGGCTCAACCCGGCCTGGGTATGGAGGGAGGCGTGTTAGAGTTAAGAACTATGTGAGGGCTGCTTTGAGTAGAAGACAGAGTGCCATTCAGTGAATGTTACCCTGACTCTTGCCTCCAGGGGAACTTGACAGGTTCCTCATGAGAAAGGCCAGCAAAATACTTTTTCACATTGGCAGGCCCCAGGCTCATTAAAATGTTTTGGATGCTGATAAATGTATAATCCTAAAAATCCAGGCTTTAAATTCCAGATAGACTAGGATTAGAGATTCTTTACTAGTGCAAAGAGTTAAAGATTAATAGTTTTAATTTGTATTTTAATATAGCACTTATCCAGCAAAAAGCCTCAAGTATAAAACTCAAATGAACCACAACCATAAGGTTAATGGATTTTTATCAGCTGAATTTTAGAAGTAGAGCAAATAATTGTTTGTCCTCGTTTTTACTGCAGCTCCCGGATACCCCCTAGACATCGCTATTTGTAAAGTGAATGGGGGGAAAGGATATTGATTTTTACTTATATTGAAAAATCTTACTATTTGTATTAAGATTTAGAGAATATTTCTTACATGTAACTATCTTCCACACGTGGGTTTTTATTTCTTAGATGTATTTTTGTATTCTTGAGAAGAAGCTACATTTAAGAGACCAGTAAAAGTTGGCATTTGCATAAATATGAATTGAATGCCTATGAAACGGCCCTTACTTTTCTATGATTTTTTAAAAAATTTGTCAAAGGGTAGGTTAAAGACTTAAGGCAACTATACTAAAACTGAGTGTAGGACAGTGTAGATATGTTTTTCAGAAGTTAGATTTTTTTTCCTTTCTGGCTTGTTTGCACCATCTGTATTCCCACTTCACTCTCCAGGTGGACACAGGATTACAGGTGTTTACACTTTTTCTGTAAAGGGATAAGTAATAAATACTTTAGGCTTTGCAGGCTCTATATTCTGTTAGTCACTTGCGAAAGTAGCCATAAACAAATGGGCGTGGTTATGTTCCAGTAACCCTTGTTTATGGGTACTGAAATTTGGAATTCATGTAATTTTCACATCATGAAATATCCTGTTGATTTTTCTTCAACCATTAAAAATGTAAAACGTCCTATAAAAACAAGCAGTGGTCCACATTTGGCCCAATTTACGGGATCGAAGAGCAAATTCCATGTGTGTACTTCCTGTTCAGTACTGGCAGGAAGCAGTCAGTCCTGAGGCAAGAAGAAAATGCTTCACCCGGGGTTTAATCACCCTGGAAGCTGTAGTTCTCTACCAGCTTGTCTTCCTAACCTGCTATAAAAATCCAGCAGGCCCAGTGAAGGTACTACAACTGTTGGCCTTCTCCCGTGGGGCTGTAGCCCCAAAGGCAGCAGTGTTTTATTGGCGATATGAGGTCAGCTAGCACTGTCTGCATAGCCTTGGTACAAAATAGGCTTCTTAGCATGTCCACGGTACAAGTGGAGAGGTGCCATGAGGCTCCTCATTTTAGAGCACTGGTTCTAGTCCACCACATACACCATCTAAATAGTATTCACAGAACTGGAGGATTTGGGCACCTCGTCTTTAAAAATCAAAAATTAAAAACACAAAAACAAAGCGTCAGACATTGCCTAACTTTGTCCATTTGACTTTTGAAAAATGGCAGAAGTTTTCTGTAACTCATGATTTCCTAAAAACTCCTTAGGAACACATGCATACAATCTCTCCCTGCATTGCAGTGGCTTCGTGGTGTGGAAATTAAACGGGGTGGGAGGCGGAGTTCTCCTAGGACCACATCTCCACTGAATATTGCTGTGTCTCATAGGCCATCCAGCTGAGCCGAGACGGGCAGTACCTGCTCACAGGAGGAGACAATGGTGTGGTCATGGTCTGGCAGGTGTCTGACCTCAAGCACCTCTTCGCCTATCCGGGCTGTGACGCTGGAATCCGGGCCATGGCCCTGTCTTACGACCAGAGGTAACACTGAAATCATGGTCTACTGATGGTGATATTAAAAACTGGAGGGAATTTATTTAAATGGTCTGATGGACAGACTGGGTTATCGGGGTCACCATGGGTTGTGGGGGTCACCACAATCAAAAATCCAGTAAATATTGGGGTTTCCAAGATACTTTTTAAAAAGTGTGATGTTTCTTTTTGATGGCATTGCCACTCTTAGACAAAGGCTGAATTCTCTAGTAATAGATAGGATTTAAGTAACAAAGGCTGTAATTATGTTGCCATAAAGCTTTTTATATTTCTGAGAGTACTTTTTCTTTAAAATAAAAACTAAAAACCGTAAACATGTATAATATAAAAGGCCTGTATGTCCACGAGGATTTTGTGGAGAGATTGGCCTTATTTCCTAAAACCTTCTAAGTGGTAAATTTGGGGAATGTAATCTTTGGCATCTTGCTGCTTCTACACTCATTTAAGTTCTGATTTTTTTTTTTATAGAGGTAACATATACATAAAATTTACCATCATTTTTTTGTGTACAATTCAGTGGCATTAAGTACATTCACACTGTTGTACAACTATGGCCACTGCCCATTTCCAGAAGTTTTTCATCATCCCAAACAGAAGCTCTGTCCCATGAAACACTAACTTCCCATTTTCCCTTCCAGAGCTCCAGCTCAATTCCAGTGTCTGTGAATTTGCTTCTTCTAGGTACTCTGTGTAAGGGGAATCATACAGTATTTGTCCTGTTGTAGCATGTTTCAGAACCTCATTCCTTTTTAAGGCTGAATAGTATATGCCACTTTGTTTATGCATTCATCTGACATTTTGGGTGTTTTCACCTTTTGGCTAATGTGAATAATGTTGCGATGAATATTCGCATACAAATATCTGTTCAGATCCTTGTTTTCACTTCTCTGGGGTGGATACCCAGGAGTGGAATGGTTGAGTCACATAGTAATTCTATGTTTAACTTTGTGACAAACTGCCAAACTCTTCTCTACAGTGGCTGTACCATTTTACATTCCCACCAGCCACACACAAGGGTTCCAGTTTTTCCACATCTTCACCAACACAGGTTATATTTTGGTTGTGGATTTTTTAATAATAGCCATCCTAATAGGTGTGAAGTAGTCTCTTACTGTGGTTTTGATTTGCATTTTCCTAATGACTAGTGGTGTTGACTCTGCACTCTTAATAATGTCCTTTGATGTACAAGTTTTTAATTTTCAACTTTTTTTCCTGTTGTTGTGAATGCTTTAGCAGTATCCAAGAAATTATTGCAAAATCCAATGTTATGAAGCTTTTCCTTTGTGAGTTTTATAGTTTTAACGCTTATGTTTATTTAGCTTTTGATCCAGTTTGAATATCTGTATGACAGTAGATAAGGATCCAGTTTCATTCTTTTGCATGTGGGTATCAAGTTTTCCCAAAACCATTTGTTGAAAAGACTGTCCTTTCTCCCACTGGATTGTCTTGACACCCTGTTAAAAACCATTTGACCATACATGTCAGAGTTTATTTGTGGGTTCTTCATTCTAGTTGTCTATATGTCAGTATCAGATTGTTTTGGTTACTGTAGCTTTGTGGGAAGTTTTGAAAATCATGAAATATAAAACATCTGATTTTGTTCTTTTTTTCAAGAATGTTTTTTGGCTATTTTGGGGTTCCTTGAGAATCCATTATGAATTTTGCAAAAAAAAAAATGGATTTTGATAGGGATTGGGTTGACTCTGTTGATTGCTTAGGCTAGCATTATCACTTTAATAATATTAAATCTTCCAGTCCATTAACACAGATGTCTTTACATTTATTTATATTCCTTTCAGCGATATTTTGTGGTTTATAGTGTACAAGTCTTTTGCCTCCTGCATTAAATTATTCTGGAATATTTTATTCAGTTTTGTTGCTATTGTAAATAGAATTGTTAATTTCCTTTTCAGATTTTTCATTGTTCATGTACAGAAATGCAACTTATTTTTATGTGTTGATTTTATATCTTGCAACTTTGTTGCATTTGTTAACTTTTTGTGGACTCCTTAGGATTTCCTAAATATAAGATCTTGTCATCTGTAATAGAAATAATTTTACTTCTTCCTTTCCAATTTAGATGCTTATTTCTTTGCCTTGCCTAATTGGTCTGGCTGGTACTTCCAGTACCATATTGAACTGGTAAAAGTGATTAGCTGTGTCTTGTTTCTGATCACAAAAGATTTGAGTCTTCACCATGAAGTATGATGTTAGCTGTGAGTTTTTCATAAATGTCCTTTATTGTGTTTATGTCCTTTCCTTTTTTTTCCTAGTTTTTTTTCTTTTACTATAAAAGGATGTTGAATTTTGTCAAATGCCTCTTGTGCGTCAATTGAGATGATTATGTAGTTTTTAATTCTATTAATGTGGTAGATTAATTTTTCTGTGTTGAACCATCCTTGCATTCCAGGAATTAATCCATCTTGGTCGTATCTAATCCTTTAAATATGTGCCTGTATTAGGTTTGCTAGCATTTATTGAAGATTTTTGTCAGTATTCATAAGGGATATTGGTAAGTTTTGTTTCTTGTAGCATCTTTCTTGGACTTTCGTATCAGGGTAATGCTGGCCTCATTGAATGACTTAGGAAGTGTTCTCTCCTCTCCTCTCCAGATTTTAGAAGAGTGAGAGTTAAATATTTGGTAGAATTCACCATTGAAGCATCTAGTCCAGGGCTTTTCTTTATTGGGAGGCTTTTGATTACTGACTCAGTCTCCTTAGTACTTGTAAGTCTATTCAGGTTGTCTATTTTTTCATGATTTGGTTTTGGTATAGTGTGTGTTTTTAAGAATTTTTCCATTTCACGGGCACCCGGCTGGCTCAGTTGGTGGAGTATGCAACTCTTGATCTTGGGGTTGTGAGTTCAGGCCCCACACTGGATATAGAGATTACTTAAAATCTTTTTTTTCATTTCCATTTCAATTTGTTTGTATATGATTGTCCCTAGTATTCTCTTATAATCCTCTTTTATTTCTGTAAAGTTGAAAGTAATAGATCTATGATTGTAGTAATTTGAGTCCTTTTTTCTTAATCTAGCTCAAAGTTTGTCAATTCTATTAATCTTTTTAAAGAACCAGGTTTTTGTTTTCTTGATTTTTCCCATGTTTTTCTATCCTTTTATCTCCACTCTAATCTTTATATAATCTCCTTCCTTCCATTAGCTTTGGGTTTAGTTTTCTCTTTTTCATGTTCCTCGAAGTATAGTATTAGGTTACCGATAGAGATCTTTTTTAAATTCTGTATCTACAGCTATAAATTTCCCTCTTAGCATTGCATTACCTTTTGGCTTATTGTGTTTTGTTTTAATTTTTCTCGGTGTTTTCTAATTTCTGTTAAGATTTCAACTCACTGGTTAATTTCTATGTGAATTTTCCAGTTTTCCTTCTGTTACTGATTTCTACTTCAGTTCTGTTGTGATTGGAAAAGATACTTTGTATGATTTTTAAATTTAAGACTAGTTTTGTGGCCTAACATGGTTCATCCTGGAGAATGTTCCATGCACACTTGAGAAAAATGTCTATTCTGCTGTTGTTGGGTGTTTGACATATGTATTAGGTCCACTTAGTTTTTCTCCCCCCCTTAGAATTTAAGTAACTTCTACACCCAACACGGGGCATAAACTCATGACCCCAAGACCAAGAGTCGCGTGCTCTAAAATCCCCTTGGATTTTAGTATTCTTTAGGTCCTCTTCTTTCTGGTCGTTCTACCCATCATTGAACGTGGGGTATTGAAGGCTCCAACTATTGTTGTAGAACTGCTTATTTTTCCCTTCAGTTCTTTCAGTTTTGGCTATCTCTTTGGGGGCTCAGATATTTGGTGTATTTAAGTTTCTAGACAGACTTGATTTTATTGTGGTTTACAGATACTGTTTTTACAAATTGAAGTTTTGTGGCAATCCTGTGTTAGGTAAATACATCACTGCCATTTTTCCAACAGCATTCACCCAGTTCATGGTTCTGTCACATTTTGGTAATGCTCCCATTTTAAACGTTCTCCTTACATTTGTTATGGCGATCTGTGATTACAACTTGCAAAAAGCTCAGATAATGGTTAGCAATTTTTAGCATTTTTCATGTATATACACTATTTTTTTTATACATGCTGTTGTACACTTTAATAGACTACAGTATAGGGGCACCTGAAGTTGGTTAAGCATCTGACTTCAGCTCAGGTCATGATCTCACGGTTGGTGAGTTTGAGCCCCGTGTCGGGCTCTGTACTGACAGCTCAGAGCCTGGAGCCTGCTTTGGATTCTGTGTCTCCCTCTCTCTCCGCCCCACCCCACTCACGCTCTCTCAAAAATAAAACATACAAATTTTTTAAAAATAGAAATAGACTACAGTGTAAATGTAAACATAACTTTTACATGCACTGGGAAACCAAAAACTCATTTGACTTGCTTTATTGCAATTGTCTAGAACACAGTGTCTTCAAGGTATGCCTGCAATTGCTATATCTTCTTGATAAGTTGACCTTTTAATTGATGTAGTATCTTTGTCTCATAACAGATGTTGACTGATAGCCTATTTTGTCTGATATTAGTATAACCACTCCAGCTCTCATTAATGTATGCATGGAATATCTTCTTCTGTCACTTTCAACCTTTTTGTGTATTTATGGAATATCTTCTTCTGTCACTTTCAACCTTTTTGTGTAAAGTGAGTCTCTTGTAGACAGCATATAGTTTGATCTTTTTTTTTTTTAATCCATTCTGCCAGTCTCCTTTGATGGGAGAGTTCAGTGCCTTTATAATTAATTACTGATAAGTTTTCTGTATGTCTTAGAGCATTTTTTTGTCTTTCATTCCCTCATTACTGCGTTCTTTTGTTTTTGGTGTTTTGGTAGTGGCATATTTTAATTTCTAATTTTGATAGGAGACAGTAGGAAGAATATTGAAAATGACTTCTAAAGACTGGTTCTAACCAGACCATTCAGAGGAAGATCTAATAGACTCCCTCTAAACCATTCATCTTAGTGAGGCACCTGGGTGGTTCAGTCAGTTAAGCATCCAGCTTTGGCTCAGGTTGTGATCTCCTGGTTCATGAGGTCAAGCCCACATCGGGCTCTCTGCTGTCAGTGCAGAGCCTGCTTCAGATCCTGTGTACCCTGCCCCCTCTCTGCCCCTCCCCAGCTCATGTTCAATTTCTCTCAAAAGTTAAAAATAAACAGTCTTAGGGCTCTCCGTGTTCTCCCTGCACTACCTTCTCAGGGACGGGGAGCAAGTAGTGATAGCTCCTGTCCTCAGTGATCATCTCAGTGAGTTCACGGTTTTAAGAGGACTAAGCCCCTACCCAGATCTTCTGCAGAACATGGCCTGGTCCAAATTACAGTCAACACACTGCTTTCTCACTCTTCATTGACTTTGTACCTGTTAGAGAGCTCTCCATCACTTAACTATGTGCATCCTCCTCCACCAGCAATTACGTTTGATTTCTTTTGGTTCTGATACCTCATATAAAAGATAGGAGAAAGATACAGCAGAGGAACAGAGTCAGTGGTCCTGTACTAGCATCATATGGTGACAGATGGTGGCTCCACTTGTGAGAATGGTAATACAGTTGTGGGATGATGATGTACGTCTGAAACTAATGGATCGTCGTGTGTCAACTATGCTTCCATTTTATATATGTAAAAATAAACATCAGGGCTCACTAGCCAGCCCCACATTAGAAATTATCAAGTCTGTCCAGGTTTTAGTGACTTGTCATATTGATCATCAAAAAACATACCTTAATTCTCACAAATTGTTAGGTTTCACTGCCATCTTCTGTATTTACCTTGTAGATTTGGGGAGGGCGGTTATCTCTTTAGTAACAGATCCCTAGGGAAAAAATAGGTTTGTAAACCCCTCCTTCTCTCTGCTTCTCCCAGGTGCATCATTTCTGGCATGGCTTCAGGAAGCATCGTTCTGTTTTACAACGACTTTAACCGGTGGCATCACGAATACCAAACCCGCTACTGACAGTGACAGCTTTATCCACCCCGCCCTCAGCCGAGGCAGGGAAAGGAATGGGCAGCATCTTTCTCTTAGAAATAGCTATCACATCTGAATGTAACTTAAATTTGCTTGAAGAAGCAAAATATTTTTTAAAGTTAATTGCTATTTTTGTAGACTTTGCTTGACTTTTTTGGGGGGGAATAGCAAAGCAGAAAATTGGCTGCTGGGTTCTGTAGTTTAAAAAAAAATCTATATTTTTAGTCATAATGAGAAGTCTATTTTCACCAATTATGGAAACATATCCAGTGGAGCAAGTAAACCCACTTATTCTAGCTACATTATGAAAAAACACTTCCCCTTTATCTGTAATCTTGAGAAATACATGATTTTAAGAAATAGGGTAATGGGTATAGGGAATTTTATGCTGTACTTTGGGTCCTGTATTTTTCCAAGCAATTGTGCTTCTTCAGCACTGAAATTTCTGGGATTTACATAGTAATGTTTAAATTATGGTAAATGTAATTTAAAGCATCTCAGTGAATTATTTCTATCAATATTATTCTTCAGGCATGCTTTAGACCTAGAAAATTATGGTTTGGGGGAGGCTATTTTATTTTATTGTGTGTTTAACATAAAGGATCTCATGTTCTAGCAAGTGTGAAGTATTTACAATGTTTTTTATTTACAATTTTTTCCTGATTCGTCATCTTCATAGCACACCAAAATGACAGGATGGGAATGCTCGTGGGCTCACAACTTTTGCTTTTCTTCTGAAGTAAACGCAGGTACCAAAGCTCACCCCTAAGGTTTGACAGTGCCCACTCACTGAGGAGCCATCAGCGAGGGCTCCCCTCCCCCACCCCAGTCTGAGCGCAGAGGCCACCAGGTGCTGTATTAAGCAACACCCATTTCACCTTCTATTTGTTACTGAATATCTTCACCTTCCTTTGAGTAGCAATTTGTACCGAGAAACATGTTATTTTGGTGTATAGTTCTACTTTTCTAGTAGATTGCTGTGTGGAATTCTGTGAAAAATATTTGAGAAAAGGTCTGTATTGCATAAATAAATTCTTTGTAAGTTGTGAACTTTGAGTTGAAACCGACAATCCATCTCTATTTCCCTTGCAGCTTACCTAAAGGGGTCCCTTCCTATTTCCCAACACTCAGCTCTTCGCTAAAAGCAGAGATTTGGACTGGAACAACTCAGTTTGACAGAAAAAATAAAATGGCATTTGTGATTGAATTTTTGGAAAATACTATCTTTTCACTTCTACTTTAAAACAAGGATAATTCTTTGCAAAAAAAAAAAAAAAAAACAAAAACAAAAAAAAAACAAACTCTGGTTCAGTCCCAGATTTTGAACCATAACCAATAAGAGACACTGTTGAATGAAAACAGGAACATGGGCCTTCTTTGGCTCCCTCTTACCAAGACTTCGCTGATGAAAACACTAGATCTAAGATCCACCACTGTTTTATAAACCATTAAGAAAGAAAGAAAAAAAAGTCAAATGTGAGTACATCATAGGTCAAAGAAATATGCAAGTTACAGGTAAATTAAGCATCCTCACCACCATTACCCTCTGATATTATACTTTAGAAACTTTAGAGAAAATGGTAGGAGAAAATCAGGAATACCTAAGTCCTTATGCCAAGCATTTGATACCTCAACTACCCTATTTTTATAAGCTTAAAGCAAAGTGAATAAAGCAGCTTCCTCTTGGACTCTAAGAGGAAAATTGGTGCCTCCACTGCCTATACTGCTTTTAAAACTTACAACTCTGGAAAAGTAACAGAAACACAAAGTAATACAGAAGCATGACTTAACATGTATCACTTCTGTGTTCCTTTACTCAAACCTAGTTCATGTCAACATAAGGGTTGCTTAATGACAGAATCTGTTTACCATATTTGTTTGGATTTATTCAGCATTCACCTACTTTATCCAGTATTAACTACTTTTTAAAGAAACCATTACACTCCAAATAAATTTAAACCAATTAGGAGAAAAAGTCAAAGTTGAGGTGGTTTGGGATGAAAGTGGATGCCCTACAACAGACGGGAAGCGTGGTAAGACATTCGGTACGTGGACGTGGTTCAAAGTGTGGGGTGTTCAGTTTACATACGGTGATTTACAGCTCCTTTTAAAGTGCACTGCCTCAAGAAATTCAGATTTTCCTCCCTGATAGTATTGATTCTTACCGAAAAGTCACCAATCAAGTTCTTGAGGCTCTGTAATTTAAGAAATAGCACTAGGTCTCTGAGAGAAAGTGTACAGGCTTAGCGAATATAGGACATGAAAACTTGACAAGCACAGATACATGCTGATGAATGATTCACTCTTAGATGAGAATCTTATCCCCCAGAGTACACCAGACATCCATAAATAAATCTCATTAATTCAATAAAAAGGAATGATCTTGCCCCCTGAAATGACATCACACTTTAGTTCTACTTAGCATATAGGACATGAAGATTCAAAGGACCCTGCACAGGAACCCCAAGAAGCTGCATGTAGGACGTGAGGTAACATGGAACCTGGGCTCCCCTTTTCCATTCACATCCGACAGCAGAGCCCAGGGGCCTGACCATGCACACCTGGTGCCATGTGGCCCCCTCCTCCACCATGCTGGCAGACAGGGTGTGGGCCAAGTTTGCAGGTGATGGCTGGGAATCCCAGGAACAGCCAGACAGCACATCCACTTTGTACTCTTTTCAGCAACTAGAATTCAATTAAGTTAGCATACGACAGATCTACCAGATAGGAATTTTAGGAGAGAGATTTTCACTAGGTATCTGTGACATGTTTTTACTGGATATGATTTCAAGAGCTCCTGGCCATACAAATCACGGGCCTGGTTTGGTCCTTCTTACTGCATTAGTCCTGCCCCTGCTCCACCCCCCATCACTATGAAAGAACACAGCAGACCAAGGATACAGAATCCTTCTGCAACGACACAGTATGAAGGATCCCACCACTGAGCTTGGTGGAGAAGGTCTGCCGGTTTCTCGTATGCGTTATAGATCGTGGAGTAGCAGCCAGCCCCCCAGCCTCACGCCATCATGTGACATCACATTAGGACAAAGCATGTTCACAAATAAAAGAGGAGGAGGACAGGACGTAAATCCCAAAATCTGCATAAACCATGTGTATCAGCAAATATGCCAGGGCCCCAAACTTGGCTATTCTGCCCCACTGCTGGGCGAAGAGTTTTCTACTTCAGTTAGGAGAGCTATCAGCCTAGCTACTCCCCCTTTTTTGTAGCATAAGGAAGCTGGGAAGTTTCACAACTTCCTAAACTAAAAAATGGGAGGAAAAGACCATAAAAACAGCAAACCAATAAAATAACAAAATACAAAAAACATTTGTTACATTTCCTTTTGTCTCTCCTCTTTCCTCTCAGATGTATGGGAAAATCCTCATTTGTATTTTTCTTTCACATTGAAGAGCTGAATCCATCTTGCACTTTTTGGTCCCTCAAAGTCATAAGATCACTATTTACAAAAATCTAAGCCTATTATTAATGACACTGATACAACACTCCCAGCCCTCCCTGCTACAGACCAAAAATTCAAATTGTTCAAACCAAGGGACGTTTTTTTAATGAAACTGAGTGTGGTTTGGTCTTTCGGCAAGCTGTCTTCCAGAGACAGCCAGACTATCCAATAAGGGAAGACGGCCATCCACAAATGTTCCTATGAATTCTGAGACCTCAGCGGTCATATGCCAGAAACATGAAAAGAATTACTTTTCTGTCTCAAGTTCAGGAATATCTTTCCTTGCCAAAACCACGGTGGGGGGGCGGGGCAGCTGGGCAGGCTTGTAATTTCCTCATACCTGGCAGGAAGCAACTGGCTGCTTTGCAGCTTTGGACTTGGGACAATTTGAAAGACATTCCCCAGACTCGACTTCATCCTCGGCACAGACAGGTGCCCAAGCCTCAGAACCCACCAAACTCGGCCCACAGGGTTGAAACCATCCTGAGCACACAAATGAAAGAGGTTTGGGAAAGGGAAGGGCAGGAGCAAAATGCCTGTGTACCAAATACATCCTTTCCTTCCCCTCAGTGTTCAATGAGAACAACCCCTTCCCACAGCTAACTGCCTTTGAGTTCAAGGCCGTAGGTTTTACCAGGTAGCCCTCTTAAAATCCACTGGCCAACGGGGCACCTGTTCAGTGTCCAACTCTTGATCTTAGATCAGGTCACCATCTCCCAGCTCATGGGTTTGAGCACCGTGTCAGGCTCTGCACTGACAGCATGGAGCCAGCTTAGGATTCTCTCTCTCCCTCTCTGCCCATCCCCCACTCACACAGGCTCTCAAGCAAACTTAAAAAAAAAAATCCACTGGCTAAGACTAAGCTAAATTGCATGTATCAGCTTCCTTCTGGAAAAACTACTCTTTCCTCATCTAACAGAACTCACCCCCCTGCTTGTGATAACCTGTCAGGCCTCCTCAGTTTTCTACCACTTTGCCAGATGTCTCTGCTAGACCATCCCACCTCTGCCTATGACATAGATGTCCCAGGTAAAGCATCTCTGAGCACCTAGACGACAGCCCAGTCGTAAGGATAGCTTCCGGGGGAACCGAGAGGAGCAAGTCCCAGCTCCAGCATGCCTGGATGAGCTCCTGGTCCTTCTGAGTTTCCTTACTGGTGGAATGTGGACATTAATATCTCTAACAGATGTGGTGTGGCTCAAATGATACAGGATGAAATACTCTGTACACTATAAACTTTTCTGGTGGTTATTTAGCAGCTAAGCATTTTCAAGGACTGGCTTGTCACTCCTTCAGAAAGCAGCTAATTCTGTCACTGGACTGCCCTTTGGCTAGAGTCTTAGACTCTGCACTCACGTCTGGCCCTTCGTAACTCCTGCCTGCTAACCTTGGACCACCATCCCTGCTACGGAACAGTTCTTCATTCAGCCCAAGACATCTACCAGATGTGCCTCTGGTCTCCCCTAACTACCACCGTATGGTGTTTCCCACCAGTCCCTGGCTGCCAGGGCTACGGTCCTCCTCACCTCTCTGGCTGCCCTCTTCCGCGTGATCATTGTTTTATGGGCACCACCACACACTGGGAGGCCTTCACAACAGACCTACACACACACACACACACACACACACACACACACACACACAAACACACACACACACACACACACACGAGGGCTCGGCTCATGCTGCCCACAATTTGCACAGACTTCTCACAACACAGTTTAAGGTTCTGACATTTCAGCAGCTCTGTCGGCACCTAATGAATGGTGACCACTGAAGTTCTCTGCTCTCGGGTCTTTCCCATGAAGTCGTGGACATCAAGGCCTCAGGCAACAGAATGGCAGGGGCTTCACGCTCTGATTTCACACCACAGTCCGATCAGTGTTCTCACCTGCTGAGAGAATTTGAAATCCAGCCCATCCCACTTAAAACATGGATAAGCATTCTTTCTAGATGGTCGTTCACATCATATGCAAAAACAAAACAAAAAAAGAACAGGAACAAAGACCGAGAGCTGTCTGGGGCTTTTCTCTCGAGCGGCACGATCCAGTGTGGCCGGTGGAGCCACATGGGCTGTGAAACACTCAACAGGTGCCAGGTCCAAACCAAGATGTGCTGTGCCTGTCAACACACACTAGATTTCAAAGATTAAAAAAAAAACTCAAAGATTTTTTTTTTTTTTTTACTTTGGTTACATGTGGAAATAATACTGTAGACACGCTGGGTTAAATAAAATATACTACAAAATTAATTTCACCCATTCCTTTTTAATGTGGCACCAGAAAATGTTAAATGAGGCAGCTTACACTGTGTTTCCAGGGGGCAGCGCTGCTCCAGAGGTCTTTCCCCACCAACATCATTAGCTCCCTTTCTCGTCCCATACAGTCTGCTCTCAACGATCCTATTTTCAAATTCACATTTCACAGTTGTATCCATGAAAATATTCTGGAAGTTTTACCGAATGTTTTTAATCCATGTATTCCATATACTTCCATAACACAGCAACCTTTTTGAAGAGAGAGACACGCACTCCCTGACCCCTGGGCAGTTGCTGAGCCCAGCAGGCACCCCATGGTGGCTTCAGCAGGTCACCACTTCCCTTTTTCTACCCCTTCACAGGTCAAATCCTTTAGACACAGATCCCCTGCTGGAGTAAGGGAATGAACATCAAACAAGTACATGCCATTCTCACTGTGCAGGAACAGAGAAACCTAGCAATTACATCCCTATATTTAATTTGGACTCTGAGAACAGAAGAAGAGCTCAACAAATGTTTTCTAAACACATGGGCAAATGAACAGTTTGCTTGTGGTGTCAGGGCCTTTATTTAGGATCATTACTTAGATGACCATTCACACCCGGGCCTTGATTTGTCCCCGTGGGACAGGGTTCCTCCAAAGAGCACAGCTTTGGAGATGGAAGAACCTAAAACTGCACAGTGACTCTGTCTCCCACCAATTCTGTGACTTGCGTTGTTACGGTCAACGGCTTGGTTTGCTCCTTCACCGCCACACATCGTTTCTCCAGGTGTTTGTGGGATTCATGTAATTACAGGAGAGCTGCTAGGCTGTGCTGCCGCACCTGCTCATGCTACTTCGTGTCTCCAGGCCATCCTCCCCCACCATGTCCCAGGCCATCTGAGGGTGACACAGAGGATGGGAGCACGTGCTGTCCAGAAGACACTCCTTCGTCTTATCACCAGTGACCAGCACTTCCCTGGCAAATACTTGAAGTTGTCAGCAAATGCCTTTTAACCTCGTTCCAGAGAGGGACCCTGGTTTCAGGCTCTGATCACTGCCAGAGGCCATGCTCCATCACTATTTCCATGTTCTCTTTCCTTTACATTAGCTCTTCTCTTTCATTAACAAAAATATCTCCACTGGGAGCCATGAAAAAGCTTGCTCTTTAACTCATTAGTGAGGCCAGAGACAAGCAAAATGTTCTAGACCTATACATTACAGCTTTTTTGAAACTGCCCTCCTCCTGAAGCCTATACCTGCTGCCTTTGTAGGCCCAGGAGGCAAAATCTGCATTTTGTAACCAGCCGCTGGATCGAATCATGGGTCAGCACCAGCCCAGGGAGAAGGGCCAGTCAGATAGTCTCATTCCTTCAGCAATGTGAATTAAGAGATCCAGAGTGGAAGTAGATGGTCTCAAGGCCTGGAGTTGGGACAGCCTTGAGAAGTTGGGGACAGAGCAGCACCAGGCTACATCAGAGCTACAGGCAAGCAGGAGTTACGAGAGAACAGAACCAAGAGCCAAAATGCACCCAGAGCAGCAGAGACAGGAGACTGCACAGTCTCGGAGTCAGAGACAGTGACAGACAGAAGGAGACTGGGGAACAGTTGCCCTGCTTCCTATTTCCTGTGAAGCCTGACCTTCCTGCCATTGGCTCCATAAGATTCCTCTGCCATACATTAACAATCCCTATTTATTCCTGAGCTTTTGTTGCAGGTGTGTGCACCTGTTAGCAAATACACTTTGACCAAGATGCATTTTCATGTGTTCTTCCCAAGCATCATTCTCCCTCCCCACTCCTCACCTAAAACTTCATAAAAGGACATGAACCTAGGCCAAGGAAGTGTGCTCTGATCACACATCCTTTGCAAAACAACACCACACAATCCTTTGCCCACCCCCATCACTTTTTTCCTCAAGAAGGGTTTATTGCAGGTTGGGTACACTTATAAGAGGCAAAAGTCTAACAATGAGAATGAACTACAGGGCCCCCCAGTTTAGAAGATGAGCAGGTAAAACAAATACATTGATTATGTACAATTATTAAAAAGGGCAGGGTAGTGGGGGAAAAAAGGAAAAACTGCCAGCAGCCTTCCAGAAGGTTAATAACAGAGGATGTTTGTGGAGCACCTTCCTGCCCCGGTCCTGACTGTGCCTCGGGCTATGTTTCCTCAGTTGTTTCCGGCCAGCTCCAGATGACAAGCAGATGATGAAAGAGACTGCGGTGGCTAGTTTACCGTGCTCTGCTAGAAGCCGGCTTGCTGAGAAGAAACCACTTGGCCTGGGGGGGTGCCGCATGCGCCACGCCTTTCATGAAAAAGCCCAAAGGACGATTCCATTAATGTCTCCTAATACATATGTGGGAAGAGTTGGGGGAGAGCACACTGTCTAGGGAAGAAAGTGACATTCCCCTGTGGTCTGTATACAAATAAATATCCAGTGTTGTCTTAGGTGAGCCCAGCGCCCCAGGCTAATGGTGGACTGCTTCCTCGGGCACCTGGAACCACTTTTCAAAGTCTGAATTAGTGTCCGATGACCAGACTGTCCTCTCGGGTGCTCACTTCTTCCATCAGAACGCCAGTCCTCCGAACCCCCTCGGCAGAGGAAGGTGCTATGCCACCTCTCACAGGACACCCACAAAGGGACAAGTGCAGTTCTAAATTGTTTGTAAGAAAAAAAAGGAACGTTCCGAGTTTACTTAAATAGGGAGAGAGCTTGATTCATCCAAAGTGTTTCTATAAAAATGCATTAAATCCCAGATAAAAGTTGCACATTCTCCTGGTGACACTGCAAAAATGTCCACTGAACTGAAAACAATTTAAAACGAGCCGCTCCGAATATCTGTCACGGCAGCTAACACTGCATAGGACACCTCCAGGAACCGGCGGGCAGAGCCCAGATTATGAAAAGAAGCAAATCCCTGGCATCGAGCTCCTGGATCCTGGCAGCCCTCAGAGGTGCCAGCAAACTTCCCAACAGCAGTCAGCAGAGAAAGGCTCTTCAACGAGAGGGCTGAGGCCCAACAAGAGGGGCTTTCCAGCCGCGGCGGGCTCCAGCCTGTCCGCCTGTCTGCCCGGGGTCAGTCGCGGTGGCGGCGCCAGGTCCCTGCCCGCTCGCAGCTTTCGGCAGCAGGAGGACAAGGGGGTGTGGGAGACTCTGGAGGGGCGGGGGCCAGGTCTGCCGGTGCGGACACAGGGGGCTCCTCAGCTGAGGGAGGGACTGGAGAGGTCGGCTCCATCCCGGGTCGGCTGCTGCCCTGACAGTGCTTGCTGCAGAAAATCTGCCCCTCCTTATCTAGAGCCGTGTTCTAAGGAGAAACCAGTGGAGAAATAACACATTAGCCCGGCCCGGGCTTGGGTCATAGCTACCACGACAGGAGCGCACAAGAGCATGCACAGGGCTCAGAAACAGAAGAGGAGAAATAACATCGAGCTTCTCTTCCAATAGAAGCCTAAGAGAAAAGCAACGGCTGAGGATACCCTCTCCCCAACCCCCCAGGCGGTCAGCCACACTTGGCCCCTGCTCCTGGCTTAGTGTCAGCTGGCCCTGGATGGCAGCCTGAGGCAATTATTTTCTGGCTCTGAGCTTGCCTGAGTTCTGAGTGCTTCTTCCCATGCCCAGATCTGGAGCCCAGAAGAATCCTGTGACAATGAGCAAACCCTACAAGAACACTAGGGCTTTGACAGCTTTTCTAAGGCAAGTTCTTCATCACAGGTTGAAAAGTTACTCACATGTCATATAAATAAGTAATCCCTATACAACCCAAGTGTCTGCATAATCTACAAAAGTCCTGCAATCTGATCGTGCACCATTACCCCTTTTGACATCCTGCATGGTCACCTGACCTGCTCTCTGGTCTTTCTGGACAGTTTTATCTTGTTATACCCCAAGTTTGTTTTTTTAAGTAAGCTCCATGCCCAACATGGGGCTTGAACTCATGACCCTGAGATCGAGTCGCGTGTTCTACCCAATAAGCCAGCCAGGTGCTTCACCCCTAAAGTTTTTAATCTGCTCATCTCTTCAAGGAGCACAGAAACAGCCACAACCATGAGGAAATCACCTTGCTTTTCTGACCTTACACTGGGAGGTAAGACCTGATCTTCTTTTCTCCTCCTCTGACTCAGTTTGAACATTTCCTTGCTTGTCCAGTGAGACCCAGCCAAGCTGTCATCTCACTGGGTTTCCAAATGTGCTTTCAGTTCTCAGGCACCTTTAGCTCAAAGGCACAATAATCAGGAGGCGTTTTGTAATCTAACTACCCTGAGGGGAAATGTAGTACAGATTCTTTATTTCTTAAAAAAAAAAAAAAAAAAAAAAAAAAGGTCTGGAGAAGATACGAATGAACAACACCTTTTAAGATGGACTTGTGTGGCTGGCTGGCTTGGTGTCAGCTGTAAAACAGGGTTCTCCACAGGCCCTTCCAAGCTCACGCTGAATAGCCGGCAATTTCCAAGGACAATTTCAATTACCTGGGGAGCAGGTAACTGTGGAAAAGCCCCCTCAGAAGCTTAGCATTGCTCTTTAACAAGCTTCCAACTTCCTAGTATGAGAGGAGGCCAAGCCACGCCTCGGTGAACACTCTGAAAATGGGGAGAGGCAGCATTCAACTTGGTTCTACCACAGAGCCCCTCCTGGGTAGCAGAGACAGTAACTCCCCAGTTATTGCTCCTCTTCTGTTCCTGTCAGGAGACCATGTGTGTGTGCAGCGGAACAAAGCATTGCGGTGCGGTTAGTACATACCATTGCCTTGGACCTAGTCAGAGGGAAGCAATGCAGGCAGCGGGAGAGGCAGGAGAAAGCAGGGACAGAAACTAGACTTACTTTAAACAGAAGCAACATGACTGAAACAGTTTTGTCTATCTCAAATTAAACCCAAATCATTCCCAAATTTCCCCCTGAAAGAAACATCATCCCCTCTGAGGGGGAAAGCCCTCCATGTGAATTCATCCTTTCTCAAGTTGGCTACAAGATGCAGCAAATGAGGGTTTCTTGTAATTCCCTTTCCTGCCACAAGATGGCCTCGTCCCTGAGGCTGGGATGTGCCCCCTGGGGGATAAACAAGGAGCCTGCCCCGCAGAGGCACTGTCCTTTAACTATACCAAGCGACAAGTCAAAGAAAATGCAAGTGCTATTCAGAACCACAGGCCTGTCTTAAACCAAAGCCTAATCCAATATAAATCTCTTCTCTTATCCCAAAGGCTCCACACCTGTCTTACTGATAAAAATGTATCTTTGGACACGTAGCTGGAGAAAGAGAACAAAAGCCTTCACAGAGTTACTTGTCCTTTGCTGTTGTTCACAAAAAGTTGCTTTTTCACCAAGTGAAAAACAGCACTGAGCCGGAGAGCTGCTGGCGTCCTCCTGCTATGCACTCGCCAGCTCTTGATCTGGGATGACAGGCAGTGGGGCAAGCTGTAAAGTTTTAAGATAAAGTTTTCCAAGGGTATGCTCTGCTGGCTGAGAAGGATGTCAGTACGTACAGGAGACCCGCACCGATAAGAAGCTAAGAGCTGGACGCTGGTGTCAGAAAGTCTGAGACAAGCATGCAGATTTAAGATGGGCTGCAAATTAGAAGTTGCTCTGATTAAGCACAGCATGTTTGAATACCAGAATTCTGCTTCAGGATCCCCCATAGTCTCAACTGGGTTAAGAGTGAAACTCTGAAGTGTCTCTCAAACTGTCAAATCAAACTGTCAAATAAAATGCAGACAATAGCATCAACTTTACTTTCTTTTGCTGTTATTTTCATTCCTATCCTATAATTTTCTCACGGGAGCCTCAGGCACTGACTTTGGGGTGGGGGGCCAAGGCGGAGAGAATGCCAGGCGCGACAACAGACAGTAAGGTTGTATGGGTCACAGGAAAGTTATCTGATGATTCGACCTTAGAGCACTGATACACTATTATTTCCACTTCTCTTTGTATCTGCAGGGAACGAGGTTACCCTCACATACTCTACTTATGAGAACGTATGAATACCAGGGAGAGTCATTTGTGGTTAATTGCTCTTAATATAAAAAACACTTAAAACTGTTCCCAAGGGCAGGACACACAGACACACAGTAGCGGTGATGAGGATGACAACACAGAAGCACCACCAGCTGCCCCCACACAACCATGCCCCAGGCCAGGTCCTCAGTTGGGTGAGGATTAGCATGGCATCCCCATGGAGGCCTTCTTGCCACTGCTTTGGGGAACAAGCCCCGAATTCACAGGCCAGCTTTTTGGCCATTGAGAATCGGTACCTCCAGAGACAAGCTTTACTGATTTCTCCTGTAGGTACTGAATGTGATAATGCCACTCAGCAGCTCCTCAGACCTAACAACCTGCAGAGTTGTGTAGGGAACATGAGGTTAGACGGGACCCTGCCAACATGCTCAAAATCAACTGAACACACACATAAAAACACCACTTGCACAACCACCACTGGGATTACAGATATAATAAAGGTTGTTCACTCATACAACCATCCAGTTAAAGCTAAGGGGCTTGAAATTTGACTACTGATCTCCTTCATAGCAAATGGGAAATATCATTTGTAAGCCGGAAGATACAGCTTCTGAGAGGCTCTAAATGTCATTATCCAGAACAGAGCCTATACTGGGCCATAAGGTAAAGGGCTGGGTCATTCCAGAGCTTTAGCGGGCCACAGGCGTCGGCCCATGATTCCTGTGTGGGCGCTGAGTCCACAGGTAACCCAGGCAACGATGGCAGAACTCTCCTAAGCCCTGGGCACAGTCCCGTTAAAGGTCCTTCTTCTAGGAGACTCTGAAGCTTAATTAACCTAGCCATTAAATTTTGATCCTAAAAAACACTCTTAAGATTCTTCATTATGTGTCAAGTGTGCCAATTTTCTATGTTTTATTTCCTCTAAATTTTGCAGAAGCCTTACGGTGTCCATGCGACCAGTCTGTAATTTGCCATCCGTCCCACCCATCAGTGCCTGCTCTTGTAGGTGAATCGCTTAAAAATGTTCTCATGCTGTTGAGTCAATCAAGATGGCTCTTTTCAAAGTGTTTAAGCTCTGTGACAACTCTGACTTTCCCGGGCTTTCAGCAGAACGCTGCTAAAATGTTAGGAAAACCACAACTCAAGAGGCCTTCTCATTACTTTGGCACAGAGCACCCCAATGTCCTGCAACATGTCAAAAGACCGAGTCTGCAAGCTCAGGCCTTGTCTGGGGGAGGGAAGCAGTGTGAGAGCACGCTTTCTAGCAGGGAAGGAGTAAAGGAGTTCCGAGGACATACAGAGGGCTTCCAGGTAAATGCAGCCGCTCCAGGGGGAGAAAGGGGAATGGCAGACCATTAGTGGGGCTAAGGTGGTGGATACCCAACAACACATACCACAGTGTTCTGTATTCCCCGTGTTGAGGGTGGGGGTGGGGGGCGGGGAAGGGTTTCCTTCCAGCTTCTATATGGACCCAGAATCTTCTTGAGTAAAGGTTCCTAGACTACACTGTCCCAGAGAGTAAGCAACCGCTTTCCTTCTAGTTGGGTAGAAAACAAGTTGAACCTTTCCAGAGGGTGAGATGCTTGTCCTGAGATAAGAAAGCTGGAAATGTAGAGACAGCCCATCACTGGCTGTCAGGTTCCCAGGGGGCTGTCAGGGGTGGCCAAGCCGCTAACAACTCAGGCACCTGTCCCCTTAGAAAGTCTGATTCCAAAGCCACCCCAGGTCCTGGAGAAGGCAACCCCTCACCTGCTCCCAGATCGTGTGAGCGGTATGGGCAGAACAGAGGTCATGGTCCCCAGTGTTGGTGCCACAACAGGAGGGGACATACTCACTGCCGGGCTTCAGGCCCGACTTCAGCAGGAACTCAGGCCAGGACAGCCGGTGTTGAGTGAGCTAACCGCACTTCTAGTTCAATTTTATTCTTTCTGCCTTTATTTACTCTTTTGCTAAATTTACCTTAACGTTTCTTTCCTTACTTTAATGCCACTGTTTATTTGTTGTGTTTATGCATTTAGATAAATTCCCTTACAATCATTTTGAAAGAAGGAAGACCTAAAAAAAATTATGGGGATCATTGTTACTGACATCTCAAAATCTTTCTAACCCTGAAAACAAAAACACAAATATATATTTTTTACATTGTTCTGTACTTTTAAAAGCCACAAAGCACGGATTTTTTAAAGGAATTTGTTTAACTTTAGCGGTTTCTTACCCCTGGTCTCAAAGAATAATTCATACCTCACACAGTGTGTTTGTGAAGCCTTGAATAGGCAGGGAGTTCCTTCCTTAGGCTGTAAATCCCAGCCGGGCTTGGGAGGCCCTCTCCGGATGAGAAACAGAGAGGAGAGCAGAAGCAGCTGCCAGGGAGGGCACCGAGCCCGGGAGAAGGGGCCAGCGGCTCCTTGGTGCCGGGACCCATCAGGCTGGCCTTGCTGGTACCTGCACAGCCCCCTACCCCAGAACTCGAGGCCTGGGAGTCGGCCAGATGGGTGCACTCCACGTGCCAAGCCAATCTTGAAAAGCAAAGAGGAACATGGAAGGTGCAGACTTCCATGTGAGGGAACCTCGGCTATTCACTTCTAAAGATTCAAAGTCCACCGAGCAGTCAGGCCCGACACTTCAGCTTTCCAAGGGCAGAACAGAGTGCCTTCCACTTACCATGATAACCGAGACCCCGGTGGTGGTGCTGTTCTGTTTGGGGAGCGCATTATTAAAGTGCTGTTTGAGTTTACCTGTTACTTCAGCTTGCATATTATTCTCCTGGGAGGCATCATCCTACAGAAAAGAATCAAATACAATGATTTCAGATTCTCAGGTCTACGTTGGCTTTTCCTGAATAGTCACCCTCACCCCACCATCTCTTCCTAACAGGACTGATTTTCACCACAAGGTTAGGGGAACAATTACTGCTGTTTAGCAGTCCTATGTCCTCAGGAAGACCCCAAGCCATTCCCTTTGCTCCTTAAGCCTCAATCAGGCCAAGTAGAGAGCACCAGTCTCTGAGAACACGAAGGAAGACACTCTTCAGGCTTCTAAGACTCTGTCCCCAAGGCACAAATCCCACAGAGTTTAGTACAGATCCCTCCCATGGAAACACCAAAATTAATGAAGAGTTTATTATTTTGATCAAGAATTCACTTAGTTGTTAGTCTTTATCGCTCATAAAGAAATGTGGCATCTCAGCTACTTGGTCCAAGACCTAAGTCACTTGGCAGGATCCAGAGAGGCTGAACCCTCATGTCAGGATGTGTGGGACCCTGCAGAGATAGTGGAGGGGTGCAAGGAGCCACCACTCCCCCACAAGCAGGCAAAAGCCCATGGCTAAGTACATTAACCTCACTCTCATGGAGTCTTTGGGAATAAGGTAAATGCAAACTCTCCCACCAGCACCACTTAATGGATCACATTTACCCTAAACCCAGAGGTACCACCAAGCCCAGACGAACTCTGGCCAACGTCACACCCCCTCTACTAGGCTCCAGTCAGCCTCCTTACTCTCAGCAGGAGATCTCCTACGACCATGTGCCATAAAGACATGGGGATCAGCGTCTGAAACATGCTCATCTCTGGGCAAATCCTGAAAACTCTCAAACCCCGTAAGTACAGAAGGCAAAAGCTGAAAGGCTCCTGAGAGCGCATCCCAACCAATCCTTTCATTTTGTAGATGAGGAAAGTGAGGGCCAGAAAGGGACAGTGACTTGCCCAGGTCACTCACTGAGCAGGATCAAATACTCCGAGATCCTCATGCCAAGTGCCTTCTCCCAGAGAGCTACCTTCGTGCTACTTGCTCATGAGAGAAAACAGACATCTCATCTGCCATGGAACTTGGATGCAGAGCTCTGCATGTGCAAAAGCCACGGTGAAGAAGCAGGCTGGTGGTCACAGAACTTACAGATGTTCCTTCCCCAAGAACGTGGGTACTTACTGACACCCAGGGGTGGCTCAGGATTTCTCCCGCGGTACACCGAGCTTCAACGTTTACCTGAAGCATTTGACTGATTAATTCCTGGAACCAAATAAAGAAGAGTATAGAAGAGGCGAGGTGGGGACTTCCAGCATAAACACAGATATCTGAGCTTGCACTAAGTACTTCAAAGAACCAGCCAACACAGCTGCTCAGCCATTTCACCTTAGAAGCTATTATCACCTACATTCCTACTGCCCTACCAGGCAATCACACAGACACGGCTGCCTCAGGGCAGCACCAGTGTGAGAGAAGAGAAGGTCTCTCCTGGGTCTACATTAAACCAAGATGTTCTCTCCTAAGAGTTCTGGTTATTATCATCATTCCGCAGTGTAAAAACTGCAGTATTGTTCCTTTTGGCAAGTCAGTATGTCTCATTCCCACATTCTGATGGGTGTCCAATACATATTTCTTAAATAAATGAAAGAACGCATGTTTAGGGCTTAGAGGAACGCAGGAGGGTGGCAGGGGCAAATTGGGAAGACAGCCAGTCCAGCTTTCAGAATGTGCCTATGAGTTCCAGAGACTATACTGTGGGATGAACTTAAAGAAGAAACACATTAAAAGTCAAGCCAGACCTGGAGCTCGATTCCAAGAGCTGCAACAGCCTCACACGGCAGACGAGGGCCCCTTGACACAATGTAACCCATGGAAACAAACCCAGATGGGTACCTTTGCTGAGTCTGTGATGTTATCCCAGTAGGGGGCTGGAAACTCTAGCTTCCCAGCCAAGATCTGGTCAAAGAGATCTTCCTGGAGATTGTTCTCACTAAGTCAGTGACAAAGAAATAGAAGAAAAATCAAAGTTACCATACAGTTTTCAACAAAATGCTCACAGGAAGAATGGGGTGAGGAGTCCAGTCTCTTGGCTTGGGAATTTCATATCTCAATTGTATTTGTTATGACACATTTTTTCCTTTTAGATGATGAGCTAAAGAACATATCCATAGGCCTGGGTATCAGGGAAAGAGAGGACACAAGGTTCAAGAAACTTGTTTCAGCTTGAGAAAAGGCAGTAATTCTGGAGACGGACGGTGGTGATGGCTGCACAATACTATGAATGTACTTCATGCCATTAAAACTGTACATTTAGGGGCACCTGGGTGGCTCAGTCCGCTAAGCTTCCGATTTTGGCTTAGGTCATGATCTCACAGTTAGTGAGTTCAAGCCCCTGCGCATTGGGCCCTGCCCTGGCAGCTCAGAGCCTGGAGCCTGCTTCAGATTCTGTGTCTCCCTCTGCCCCTCTCCCCACTTGCACTGTTTCTGTCCCTCAAAAATAAGTAAATGTTAAAAAAAAATTGTAAATTTAAAAATGGTTAAAAGGTAATGTATATATTCTGCCAAAGAAAAAAAGGACTCAAGAAAAATATGGAATCTACAAATAACGTAAATCCTCATTTCAGAAAAAAAAAACAATCTCGGCATCTGCCCTCACTTAATCTCTCATGGTGATCAGAGTAGAAAAGTAACAAACCTGAGTCAGCTCTCCTTGCCCTTCCTCTTTCTACTTTTCCAATAAAAGAGCCAAGAGCAGTGAAACAGCCAAGATATAAAAGAGTCATAAGGAGTCCAGAATCTGGATAAAATATTCATGACATAATTAGCTCCCCATTGGAACTTGACTTTCACTTAAGCTCAATCTGCAAAAAAAAAAAAAAAAAGAGCCCATCCAAGAAGAGCGACTAGAACCACACAGACTGAGGTGAACTGATGCTGCTGCCCTCCCAGGGTGGGCATCCTTCCTCAGCCCGTACCTAACTGTGCTACCCTCAGAGGTGCTCCTGCACATACAGCCGGTGCCTACTGAAACACAACGCCTTGACTTTTGAGGGAAGGTACACAGAAACGTAAAAACACTGCTGGGAAACATTCAGGAAGGTGGATGTCACTGTCTCCTAGAACGCAGAGCCACAGAGCCCCACCTCCCCCTTACTTGGTGGGTGCATCAACGGCTGAGAGAAAACAAAATCATTAGCCTTCTAGGCCACTCATTACAAAGCCCTAGTGGAAACCTCAGGATAAGCCGCTGGAGTCAAGATGAAAATCCAGGAGTGGAAGTCCAGTCTCAGTGTGCACCATCTGCCTTGGAGTTGCCAACAGGGCCCCTGCAGCCTGCTGTGCAGAGGACTCACATGAGACCCCACCCGGGCCTTCTAGACGTAAGCCTAGTCATGCTAACTGCTCTCCCAGAGTGAGCAAGTGTGGTGTCCACAGCAACAGGTCATTTGGGGCAGTGCCTAGGGGCAAATTCTGGGGCTGTGTGATGTGACTACCCTACACCTTTAATGAAAAAGAGGACAGGCAAACTTCGTTTTATTTCTGCTTCCCTTTACTGTACTTTGCAGATAACTGTACTCTTTTTTTACAAGGTGAAGGTTTGTGGCAACGCTGCAGGGAGCACGTCCATCAGTACCATTTTCCAACAGCATCTGCTCACTTTGCGTCTGTTACATTTTGGTAATTCTCGCAATATTTCAAACTGTTTCATCATTAATCTGTTAGTTATGGTGATTTGTGATCCTTGGTTACAACTCACTAAAGCTCCAATGACGGTTAGCATTTTTTAGCAATAAAGTACTTTTTATTTTACTGTTATTATTATTAATTATTATTTTTAAATAGGCTCCATGCCCAGCCTGGGGCTTAAACTCACAACCCTGAGATCAAGAGTCCCATGCCCCACTAACTGAGCCAGCCAGGGACCTCTATTTTTTTTTTTAATAAAGCATTTCTTAATTAGCGTACGCACATTGTTTTTTTAGACATAATGCTGCTGCACGCTTAACAGACTACAGTACAGTGTGAACATAACCTTTATTTGTACTGGGAAACCAAAAAATTCATTGGACTTGCTTTTACTGTGGTATTTGCTTTATTGCGGTGGTCTGGAACCACTCTCACAACATCTCCAAGGTAGGCCTGCAGAGTCTGTGGGCTTTTGTGAATACTCAGGACATCTCAACAAGCCCAGCTGAATTGACACCTGCCAGTTCATAAAGTCTGGGTCAAGAGGCACATCGAATGAGTAGCAAAAGTCAGGCCAGACAACCAGGTAAGGCAAGCGATTCCCACTGCCCTCCTGGAAAGTGCTTTTCTATGAGCCTGCACAAACTCTCTCTAGGTTGTCTGATGTTTTCTTTTTCACTGTTATTTCCCTACTGACTGAACTCAGCTCAACTCTCCAGGAGAAAATGTTAGAAAAAGATGTTAAAAATCACCCAATTCCAGAACCGTTGCTTTTAGCCACCCTGCTCTATTACTCATCATCTTTTTTTTTCCTGGAATAGCAAATAGCTTATATTTTGTTAACATACAGGACTTTTATTTTGCTCATAAACAGCTAAAAAGTTGGAAGTGTAACTGCAGCAAGTTATTTAGGTTCTTGGCAAAATAGTCTGAGTCAACAAACAAAAGCCTAGGGGGTCCCAGCAATAAGAAGTCACCTAAAGGATCCATGCTGTGAACTGCAAGCACTTTGAGCATTTCAAGCTTCCCTCAGTAGAAGAACAGAAAGCTAATTTATCCTTCTAAGTAGTCACATAGTAAAAGCCACTCTGATTAAATCCACACTGGACTTATTTACACATTTATACTTCCACAATTGGGCTGAGATGTTCAGGGCACTTTAAAATCCTAAACCAATACAGCTCATGGATCAAGTTGCTGTAAGTTTAAAAATGTACATTAAGAAAAACCTGGAAAACAACAGGAGTTTGAGCACATTCCTTCTTTTCAATGCCAAGTTGTTAAACAGTTGTCTGATGAGGTAACATGAAAATGTTGTAAGCTACCTCACAAAATAATGTTTAAACATTTGGCTTATGGGAGGTATAAGTGCATCTTTCAGAAAAACAAAATTATCATGCAAATATTATGTTTTGTCAGTGGCCCCAAGATCAGACTTGCTTAGGCAATAACTAATATCGTGGTTGTAGGACCAGCTTCTGAATATAATATATTAAGTCAACAGCTTTCAAAAGGTAGCTTTATTGCTTTTAATTAGCCACATACTTACCTCCAGTTCCCACAAAGAAGCTGCCATGCAGTGAGAAACAAGTCACAATAGATACATACTGTTCAATCTGAGTCTCAGTCTCGCTTTTGGTTAAAAGCAAAAAGCAAAATCAAATAACAAACCCACAGACTGCATTGGCATGTGGAAACACTAGAGGGAGTTGTGAGCACACATTCCTCTAAACTGATCCCTGATAACCCCTTTCCAACTGATCTCAACTTGGGTTAACCAAGGATGGAAACTCTGCTATAACAGGCCCCATGATCACTTGCCAACAAAATTACCCCCTTCACTTGACTAGTTCCCCAAACAAATCATCACTAAAACCAGCCAGAACACAATGGAACTGTAAAAATGACCACAAATTATTCCACTCCATGTACATACCTGCTTAATCTTCTCTCACATTTACTCTATTTGACTTCATTTGGTCAATGGGACATCAATCAGCAAATCTGTGTCAAGTGAACACTTGGAAAGTGGTTGAGCAAAGGAACTTGCCCTCTCTCTGGCTGCTTTTGGGGATCCTGTATCCACCATCATGTGAAACCAAGGTTAGCCCATTGAATGCTGAAAGGCACTTGACCGAGTCTTATCTGTTGTCCCAGCTGATCCTGAGCGAACTACCAGGCGTGTGAGTGATAACACACTAAACCATCAAGTCCCAATTAGCCAGCCCAGATCAGAAGAACTTCCCCATAAATCCACAGAACTGACTGACAGCTCTAACCTTTGGAGTAGTTAACTGTTCAGCAAAAGCTGGCCAATAGTGCAGTAATCCTATAGTCTGTGTAACCCACCTAAGCAATGACTTTGAAGGAAGACCATGATTTAATGGCCAGATGGCAAGAGCTTCCCACTTGCAGAAACCCAATCCTAGCCACAAGGACAAGGTCCCACTCAAATGCTCTACCTTTCACTTAAACTTTGTGATTTCCAGCCCTCAAATAAGCATACCCTCATACTCGATTTATTCTTGATCAATATTCTGGTGATGGGTGTCTTTACACCATAAGGCTCTCAAAAGTAGAAACTGACATCTCTGTGTCACTCTTGTGTTTACTGTAATGTCAGTAAAAAGAAAACTTGTTCAAATCAATTGAAAATTATCATTTAAAAAAGATATATCTTTCAACTTTTTTGTAGGTTTGAAAGCTTTATAATAAAATGTTGGGGGAGAGGCAGCAAATTAAATGTATTGAACTTACTGATGAAGTACAACACCATAAATAAGACATCAGAGAATATGCTTTACATTTGATCCCTGACACCTAGAATAGTGCCTGGCACACAGTAGCTACTCAACAGTAGTTGTAAAATGAACAATAACAGAGATTAAAGTGAAAAGAGAGCTCAAGAAGATACATAAGAAAATCAAAGTTGCATCATTAGATGAACTTCTATTCCCAAGTCATTCATTTGCTCCAAAGAGGGAGATGGGACAGATCAAAAGAGGCCCTGTGGCCAAAGCCCCGCACTCTCTCATGTTCACAGTACTGGGTATGCTCTATGCCCGCTGTCACACATTCTGACACCTGTGTGTGGCCACCTCTGCCCCCCCACCGCCCGAGGTGAGATACGTGATTACCAAGAATCAGTCTCTGTTTGTTCCCAGGCCTATTTATGCTGAAAGAATTTGTAATATTATGTGAACAGATAGAATTAATTTAAATTTCATTAACTATTACGTGAAATATATGAACATATAGAATTAATTTAAATTTCATTAAATATTATGTGAAATACTATGTGAACAGATAGAATTAATTTAAAAAGAAAGGGTTCACTGTTTCTATGAGAACTAGGTTGAAAGCTTTGGAAAGTGAGTTGTTAAAAAAAAAAAAAACCCTGCTGTCAAATTAAATAGGAGAAATGACTATTAAGAACTGGAAAAGGAGGCACGTCAGTGGCTCAGTCAGTTAAGTGTCCAACTTCAGCTCAGGTCATGATCTCACAGTTCATGTGTTCGAGCCCCGTGTTGGGCTCTGTGCTGACAGCTCAGAGCCTGGAGTCAGCTTCAGATTCTGTCTCCCTCTCTCTCTGCCCCTCCTGACTCCTGCTTGCTCGCTGGCTCTCAAAAATAAACATTAAAAAAATTGGAAGAAAAAAAAAAAACGGGAAAAGGTTTGTTTACCTAGAAGGATCAGACTACTTCATAAAGATCTTTAAATCTCACTCCACTTGAAAAAGATTGAGAATGGATATTGTACACATTGGATGATTTGGTGTGTTTTACAGAAGGGTGACAAGAAATTCAGGGAACCATATACCAAGCAAAGGCCTTGACCTCACATCAGAAGTGTGGTCAAGGAATATCCATTAATAGGTTGTAAATTGAGAAAAAAAGTAAAAGGTATGTTTATATAATTTTTAACTGACATTTTTTTTTAATTTTTTTTTTTTTTTTTTTTTTTTTTTTTTTTTTTTTAAGTTCATGACCTGAGCTGAAGTCGGCTGCCCAACCAACTGAGCCACCCAGGCACTCCTTAACTGACATTTTTATTGACCAGATTCTGGTCCTGATTGCCAGGATGAGAATGCCTGCTTCCTGACCAAAGGGAGAGTTTACAATTCAGATATTGTTACTCAAAGAGCCACTGACCTTCGGAATGGAGGGAATCCACAGAGAAGTATGTATGTGATCACGCCTGCCGCCCAAATATCCACCTTCAGGCCATAGCTGAGAAAACAAAGTGGGTGGAGGGGAGAAATAATGATATTACTCCCAGGAACCCTCCAAATTACTGGAGTAGTTGCCTTTGTTTGTTATGACGAAGGGCTTCCTCAGTGTCAAACCACTCATTTCACACAAAGGAATTAACTGCCCTTTGGACTGGGACATCTACTCTTCTCCGGAGCTAACCACAATATTGGGAACTGTTGCCATATTTCCAAGACTGGCCCTGGGACAAAAGTCCAGGCCTAGAGCTCTTGGACACAGAAGCACACACCTCAGTTCCTGAGATTAAAGTCATGGTGCAGGTAACAGACTCTCCCACCCTCCACGTTCCCAGGAGGAGTGTGAATACACAGCAGCCGGAGCAGCAAAACATACCTTTTTCCACCAAAGTTCAAGTACTAACCAAAGCCACCAGGAGTCTTACCCGGTTTCAGCAATTATTTCTGGAGCCACATAAGTTGGTGTGCCACAGACTGTGTATAAAGGGCCTTCCACCACAGTGGCCAGACCAAAGTCTCCCAGCTTCAAAGACTTGGTTCCATCAGGATATTCACACACCTGGAACAGAAACCAGCCAATAATAAGAAGTAGTTTCTTTTCTCAATGATTCCAAAGGGGCCCTTGGAACTAGATAGAAACAACATTGATTAATAAATTTAAAAAAAAACCTCTCCTTGTTGATAATACCATTGTTTACTTCTGATGCTCTAAAGCTCTAAGTTTTCTTTAGAGATTTTGCATGATTGTGTGAAATACAGAAGACAGTATCTTCCATCTTTGTAAAAAGTTCCTTATCTTGGGGCATCTGGGTGGCTCAGTTGGTTAAGTGTCCAACTTCAGCTCAGGGCATGATCTCATGGTTCGTGATTTTGAGCCCTGTGTTGGGCTCTGTGCAGACAGTACAGAGCTTGCTTGGGATTCTCTCTCTCTCTCTCTCTGTCAAAATAAATAAATAACTTTTTTAAAAAGTTCCTTATCTAGGAGTATAATGAATATGTGTGCATGCTGCCACGGCAGTTAGGGGTGCAGGTAGCTGCTTACCCAGTGTGGCCTAGACAGTAGGAAACGGAACTTGACTACATCCTCACTGAGTGTGAAGTACTTGAGAGACTCCGAAATGGTGTTTATTAACTGTCCTGGAGTTAATCCTCCTAGACTGTGTCCTCCAAACTCCTCCTGGGAAGGTGGAGGGTGGGAGAGTCTATTACCTACACCATGACTTTAATCTCAGTCATGTTTAGAAAATAAAATCAAGACTTGTTCTCTGAACAGTCAATGATGAATATAAATATCACATAATGAAAAACTTTGGAAGTTTGGAAAGAAAGTAAACTTTGGGATCAAACAGCCTGAGCCTGAATAACCTCTGCCATTTTCTGGTTGAGTGACCTTCAAAAACCACCCTATGCATGTTCTTCACCTGTGAATGGGATGAGACTAGTCCCTAACTCACAGGGGTGGTGTCAAGAGACCAAGCTCAGAGCAGGGCTCAGTGAAGGTTCCTTCCTTTTCCTGGAAGGACTGGCTGATGAAATCAACTAATTATACTGGAAACGGTTTAACAATGCTGGTGAAGACGTGCGTGCTTTTTGCTTAAATGGAAGCAATCTTCCTAGAAAACATTTCAGCAACATGTAAATTTCTTTAAATTATTTATAAGCCTTGATCCAGTAAATCTACTTCTAAGAACCAACCCTAAGGGAATACAGATGAACCCAAAGGTTACACACAAAGCCACTAATCTCAGAATTTATCTATGTTTTTAAAAACTGGAAGGAACATAAATGGCTAACAGGACAATGACTTCATAAATCATGGAACATTCCTATGATAAAATACTATGCAGTCACTAATAAGCACATTTCAAATAAGTATTAATCCTACGGAAAATATTCACTATATTACATAAAAAGAACATTCAAAATTATATATTCAGTACAACACACCCAAATGTTCAGTTTATTTCTAGGTGGTAACACCAAAGATTACTTCAGCTTTGTTCTTTATACTTTTCACTGGTTTCTAAAATGTTTACAATGAACATGTGTTGGTTCTATAATCAGGAAATTTTATACATAAGCAAATTCTCCTTTGGGGATAAATGTCTGAGAGTCACATTCTAAATAGATGGTTTTTAGATTTAACTATGTAATCTTTAACCTATTCATCTCCTGGATGTCCATTCTGAAAACAGTGAATTTCAGAGAAGAGCAACTGCAGAGAACTAATCTTTACTAACATAATGTCTTTCTCTATTTTTATATTTTAGTCCTATTTAGTTTGCTTTTCTTCACATTTTACTATGAACTGAGGCAGATTCTCACCCAAGCCGCTTACTCACTAAAGGATGAAAAATTTAGAAAATTACGTTTTTTCAAGATAAGCATGTTAACAACATTGTCCATTAATCTGATACTCAATGAGGGGGAGTGATTTATATAGACATCATTAAAAAGCATCAAGCACGTCAGGGCTCCCCCTTGTCAGCGATACCCAATCTGTACAGGCATTTAAAAAGTATGGCACTTAAATACCTTCCTTACCTGTGATGCCCTCATCAGTGAAAGAAGAATGTTTTTCACCATAGTGTTTAATAACTGCTTCCACATTTATGTACTAAGTATACATCCCCAGCATACATCTTTATGACTTTCAAGTTTCATGGGAGTAATGGTGAGGCTCACGGATATTTATCATTCTGAGTCAGCCACAACTCAGCAGAGGCATATTCAAAGCTACTAATGATTTAGCCTAAAGCAACAGAAACCAAGTTCTCAGTCATGCCAGGGTCTAAGGACGACCTTCCATCCATTATGTTTAATGTAAACATTAACGAGAACAATCTGATATAGAGAATTACAGTTAGAATTTATGATGCATTTACTGAAACCCAGACTTCAGAAATTCCCTAAGTAATTGCAGTGATAAGAACATTCTAAGCAACATTATAATTTTAAATGTCTATATCATGAAAGTAAAAAAAAAAGTTTTATTAATGTCACTGTTATTTTGTTTTTGCAAATTCAAAATACACTCATTAGGTACATTTTTTTGAAAAATAGTGTTTACTTTCGACATGCAATTTAGGAATGCCTATGGGTATTTGAGGGTTGCTATAGACACTCAGAAGTCCCTGAAGCCCCATTTCTCATATCCCCTATAAGGAATTCAGAGTCAGATGCAGAAGCATAAACAGAAAGGTACTGAACAGTTTATAATCACTGAATTATGTCTGGGCAACTGGCATCCTATCCTCAGCTAAACATCTAAAGAGAAGTGTCATAAGGAGCAGACAAGCCTGAAAAATATTTCATCTGATTCATTTCTCCCCAATACTTGACACAGAGGCAAATATGTGAAAGATAATATGAGTAAATTTCAAATATTAGCTGGAGGTTCTCTTCAAAGCAGGAAAAAATATCTATAAATCTACACATATAGACACACATTTGTACATTGCTTTAAGAGAATGACACTGACATATAAACACATATGGCTTTCCTTTCAGAGAATGATTTTAAAAAAGAGGTGGACAGATGCATAGGGACCCCAGAGAAAGGCCTTCTGTTCTGGCAGTGTGCTTAGTTCTTTCCCCAGTTACTGACATCCTCACAGAACTCCAGAGATGCCAATATTTTCCCACACGTTATCTCACTGGACCTCAGAGTCACCCCCCGGGGTGATTAGGAAAATAACTGTTACCCATGTTTTTCAGATGAGGAAACTGAGGCATAGAAAACTCAAGTTACTAGTAGCTACCAAGTGGGAATTCCAACCAAAACCATTACCATCCCACTACACCATCCTGCAACAGATTCTGTGTCTGAAAGTGAGAGTAGGCCTGGCAGAACCCCGGCTGCAGCCTGCACCCCTATGCAGATTCTGAGTGAATTTAAGCAATCACAACTGTGAGAATTCTAGCCCTGTGGTGTTCAAATGCCCCACCACAAGCTGAGAGATGCTCTGTCAAAAGTTGCGCTCAGAATGCAAAAGTTAAAAATGTGAGGAATGTAGATCCCACATACGGAGTAAACGCTGCACGTTCTCTAAATAAAATGTCAACACAATGATTTAGAAGGGCTTCAAATAGGAGAAACCAACCCTCTTCTCTCCTCGGTCTCCAGAACTCCTGGAAAAGCGGAATTTATCACTGGTCTCTCATAGTTAAGTCTGACAGGGCACCACCAGGCTGTAACTCACAGCATTAATGGCCACCCCAGTGCTCCCTGACACGCCGACCCATACATCTCTGCTGGCAGGGTTTTAAATTATGACACCGCTACCAGAGAAGGGGATGCAAATCAGATGTCTGAATGCTCTGCTGTTTAAAAACAGAATTCATTTTTAGAGTAGGGAGAGGCCGATGGTCACGCTGTGTACTTACTTCTAGTGCCTCGATGGCACTTTCTCATCCTAGGGCAATTCTGACCTGCTGACTCAATCTAGAATCTGCAGAGTGGTCTAGTTCAATTTTCAATGGCAGGTACATATTTTACTTAGATATGTGCAGGTAAGGTTTCCAAAGCCTGACCCTTTTAGAGCACACATTAGCCTCATCCAGATATCCTCCTTCCCTTCCCTTTTGGGTAGCACACTGGGGCTGGTGCAGGTCTTGAAGAGGGGTGAAGACTCATCTAGAGCAAGTTAGACTAGACAACAAAGTTGATTCCAAGTTCTTGGTTATATTCTGAGACACATCATCTTGGAGACACCCATCTCCATCATATTCTCTTCCTTTGATGCGTGATAAAAGGATAAGGTATCAGATTCTGAAATGGTATACACATTGTGAGTAAACGAAGAGAAGACATGGGAGGGGAGAGTGGAATCAATGAGCTGGGAAATGCACATTCCCTGGTTTACAGGCAAGTTCACTAATGCCTCAGTTGCCTTCCTCACAGGGCCTTGACATTCAAAGCTACAGAATGGGCTGGTGCCACAGAAACCAATTGTCCCTAGAGACCTGCAGGTCTGTATTTTCAGAAAACATCAGTACATGCAGCCACCAGCGTGAGGTGGGCCATGGACAGAAGGGAGAAATAAAGGAGGCATCCTCATTAATACCATGGCATTTATGTCTGGCCGCTGCCAGAGAAAGCCCTGTCACCATTGCTTGTGAAGCCCCTGGCCAACCTTCGTCACCTGGTGGAGGACCCTGGGCCTGTAACAGGTGAGAAGGCTGTTTTGAGGGGAGAACACCATATTCTCACTTCTATCCTGAGGCCCAGTCCTCCTTAGAGATCGTAAAATGAAGTCCATCATACATCCTGTTTTACAGAGAAGGGATATTTATTTTCCTAAGAGGAAAATCTAGACATGGAACACAGTTCCTCAAGGTAGAAGACAGGAAGGAAAAAGCTCATATACTTTTAAATGGATACTCAGAAATCATCAAATGATATTACCAAAAGGGGAAAACGGATACTCTGGATTAGCAGAAAGCCCCCAGGATGGCCTTAAATCCTAAACATCAATGCATATTCCTTTCCACAATTATTTGTATAGTACAAGTATGAGACAAGTTATAAAGATCTGTGTTTGAGTGAGTGCTCACTGCTAGCTAGCTAAGTGACTGTCAATGGTTAGTCAACAACCATTTACTCCACATCCACCACAGCGTGCTTCCTTGAAACTGTCCAAGGCACTGACGACGTAAAAATAATTAAGATACATACCTTGCCCTTAATGGTGCTTACCTATAGAAGGAGACAGACAAGCACATGATAAACTCACCACATCAGGGCATGCAGAGCAAAACTAGAGGTGGCCATGACTGACTCGGTCCAGGGAGTCAGGAATGACGTCAGAGAGGACATGCCTTTTGCTCAGTGCCTTATAAGATGAATACATTTGCTACATTGCTGGGAGAGGCAGCATTTCAAATGTAGACCAGTATGGAAATAAGCAATGATATGTAATGGTATTGATAAAGTTCAGTCTAATGAGTAAGGACAGGAAAACTTGGGTTTGTATTATCATGATATAAAATATTCAGATAACCTCACCTAAGCAGTAATGATGATGATACTCAGCCCTGAAAGGTAGAAAAAGAGGGGAAAAAATGGTCTTGCTTGTGTCTGGGGGGAATGTGTGAAGAAGTCCCTTATCAGCTTCTCTAAAATTTCTCTACAATGTGGACACAAAGATTAGCCCAATTAGTAAGCTGTGTTTATTAAGGCCACCATGGAGGTGTGCTAAATATGACATGAAGGTGAGTGTCACTCTGGCCAGATAGGTGGGGAAGGGTCGGTAACAGAAGAGACTAAAAAGGTAAACTGGGACCAGATTATGGGCCCTCCAAGTGCCACAGACTTTTCTTCTGTAGAACAGTGGGACAAATAACACTTGTAAACAAGAAAAATCAACATCTGAGTCTCAATTTCTGTACCTGTAAAGCTGAGATAAATGGACTAAATTATTCCCAAAGTTCTGTTCTGCATGTAAACAAACCGTCATATTCTACTTCCACCTCCTATAAGCTTCTCATTCTCTGATTTATTCTTCAGAATTTTTACCTCATAAAATAATTTTCCTTCTCACCTTTCTTTAGTCAGTACCATCAATCAAAACATAGATGTACATGTGGGGTGCCTGGGTAGCTCAGTCCATTAAGCAACCAACACTTGGTTTTGGCTCAAGTCATGATCTCACAGTTCATGGGTTCAAGCCCCACATCAGGTTCTGTGCTGTCAGTGTGGAGCTTGCTTGGGATTCTCTGTCTTCCTCTCTCTCTGCCCCTTTCTTTCTCTCACTTTCTCTCTCAAAATAAATAAACTTAAAAAAAAAAAAAAACGTAAATGGAAACGTGTTTTCTAATGTCTGATAAACAATAAATACAGAAATACATATCAATTCAAGAAATCCACTAATGCTTTATGGTCACTGGTCACTAACTTGAGTCATGCTGAGTCCCTTCATTTAAATTCTCTCAATCCCTTATTGCAGGATTGGTATAGACTCTGAAATGATACTGTTTGCATGAGATCATGTCATTTTAAAGGGAGAGAGGTATGAATTGGAACAAAAACAGCAGAGATGACGTACCAAGAGGTTCTCTGGCTTGATGTCTCTGTGCACAATGCTGAGGCCATGAAGATACCTGAGGGCGTTGGCCAGGTTGTACACCATCGCGCTGCCATCTCTCTCAGTGTACTTGGTTGAAGAGGTAATTGCATCAAAGAGATCCCCACCCTAATGGACACATAAAAAAGAACACAGCAAAATGTCAATAGTGACAATCCCGTGAAGGTAACAAAGAAGGTTCATCAGCCTGGAGCAGATGAAAAAATGACATAAGTGCCATGAAAAATGATGATAAATAATGAAAGTTTCAAGGTAGGAGATCATTTTTTCCAATTAGGTCCTTCAAGAACATGGTTAAGTCTTGGGATTTGGCACCAATGAAATCTCCTGAAATCTCTCCATCCTCTTACTTTGACCAATTCCATCACCAGAAAGAGCTCAGTAGCTGTTTCCATCTCTTCGACCAGCATGATGATATTTGGATGTTTCACCCTGCGCAGGATTGACACTTCATTCTCAATCAGGTGCTCCTGTCAAAGGAAGGGGTTAGAGAGGTGGATCAGACACCACAGAACCATCTGCCTGATTTCTATAACCTGGAGGGTGCATAGTCTGCTGACGGGAAGCATCCCCCTTGGCGCAAAGCAAACCAAACCCTGGCCAAGCTGGTTTCCATAGGGACAGGACAAGTCAGTGTGATGTGTCATTGTCACCAACAAAAAGGAACTGATTATCTTCAAAACGTCCCTTGAAAGGGCTCAATGGTGTTGTCCTGGCACATAAAACATACTGCCTTCTTATCTCTTCAACACCTTAAGAGGTCATGACACTGGCAGCTTGGGCACACAGCACTGTGCTTTGTGATTCATATGGAACCACTTTTTTAATGTGAATGTAACACTCAAAATTAAGATCAAGTATACAAGGAAATTTGCATGTGTATGGAATACAACTTGAGCATTAAATTTTTTGTTGTTTTTAAACCATTACTAATAGGAATTTGAGTTTCATGTTGAAATTTACAAAGCGGAAAAAAAAGTTTTTCCTCTATGGCTGGATATAAAATCATTCCCCAGAAGGATGTTCCTTATTATCTTGTATTTCAGAAATCAGAAAACAGAGTACCATAGGGACCATGGTTCTCATTTTATTTCTAACCACTTGCCTGAAAATACTACTTATCAATCCTTGTGAGTCATGCAGCCAGGATCAGCAACTGTAGCAAAAATGTTTACCCACAGCATTAAGGAATTATTCTCAATATACCAACCATGAATCATGTATAACTATTGCTCTACTTTATTATGAGACATGAAAATATTTCAGGAATATCACATTTGTTGATCCTCAGTAGCTATAATAATGAATTACTTTGAATTTAGGATATGCTCTGTGAAATTAACTAACTGCCCTCTGACACATTCTAGGTTTTCAAATGTAACTTATACCTAAAGCTTACTGTTTAAGAGATATCATTTGCTACCTACATGCACACATATGTATACACCCATATGTGTGTGTATGTCCCTCATATCGTCCCTTTTGCCTTTGCTATCATGAATCTCAGAACCAAATTTAGTGTCCACTGCAATAAGAGAATTATCTCTAGGTCAAGATATCATTTAGGTTCTTGTCTTATCTTCACACATCCATGTGTACATATCATTTTACTCTAAGCCACCTCAAATACTCTGACAATAGATGAAGTACACATTATAACAAAAGAATAGCATCCACAGAATATCTGTGCTAGCTCCCACACATGTGGAGCGTTTCCTGAGCATTGAACGCCCCGTGCTTGTCCAAGTAATCACTCAGTCCGTGTTGGCAAATGACAGTGCAAATGCTAAACAGAAGTAGGAAAAGAAGCAACATTTACTAGGAATCTAGTCACTATTTGTCAGTCGCTTTGCGAAGTACTTGTGTAATGTCTTAACGCTTTATCCTTAGAACAGCCTTTTGAGGTAAATGCAAACCTAGGTTTCTGACATCCAAGCTCACATTTTTTGTGCTACACAACATCACCTTGTTTTTTTTTAATTATTATTATTATTTTAAGTAGACTTCATGCACAGTGCAGAGCCCAAGGTGGGGCTTGAACTCACAACCCTGAGATCAAGACCTGAGCTGAGATCAAGAGTCGGACACTCAACCCACTGAGCCACCCAGCTGCTCCACAATATCTAACCTTTTAAAGAGGAATCCTTCAGTAAAAAGAATTTTTCAAAGTGAAAATGACAGCTGCAAAGCTGAAAATACTTGATTTCTTGAAAAGATAGAAACTAGAGGTGTATTACACTGAGTTGCGGTGTAACTCAGAACCACGCTAGACTTTGTGCAGGGAGGAGAATCTATACCCCTTAATGAGCAGGGGTGGGAAGTCTATGCCCAGCCTGAGACTCAGCAAATGCTCCCAAATCTCCGGGAAGAGCGGCGGTTCTCAGAGCCTAGCGCACCATGGCTGGGAGGCTGGGGACAGGGCCACCTACCTGTTTCCAAACTCCTATGTCTAAGTTACAGAGCCACAGCACAAAGCAGCAGATAGTGCCCTGGTCCCTCAGCCAACTCCTTGTGGACACAGAAACAAAGACTCAGCAAACCCTCCACATTTGTTCACTTACTTAGAGGCCTCTGGATCATCTGTGCCAGGCTTGTCTTTTATTGCACTAACAAGCAGAGTTAGATGTACTTTTGTGAACATGCAAAGGCGAGCAAATGCACTTAATTCACTCTACATGAAGCCAAGATGACAGGAGTTACTACCACCGCAGTAAAAGAGGCATTTTGTTTTCAGGCTAAATGGATCTATCACTTCAGTTCTCCTCTGAAGTTGGAAGAGTCTGTAAATTTCCCTCTATTCAGAGGCTCTGTTAGTGATGCTAATTTAGAGTGACATATGTAAAGTAATCCCCACTACCAGTACCCCAGGAGCTCTCTCAAACTGGAGCTAAAGTAAGATGTCTACCACCTAAGGAGACTACACCTTTCAAAAGTTATCTTTTTCAGTAAAGGGCTCAAGAGAAAGTCTTCTTGGGAACTTTCTGCATCATGGAACTTCCCCCAGGACCACCGGCAGTGTTACACTGGAAACACTGAGCAGGTCCTGCAACATTTTCTCCACCACTGTGTGTTATCTCAGCTTCAGTACTCTCCTCCACAATGGCTTGTATTCTAAGCACACAGTGAATGTTTCTGTTGGAATGTGGGAGATGGCAGCCTTTGTCTTCCAACCTCTGAACTATGCCTGTAAAATTGTCTAGGAAGGAACAATCCACTTTTTAAACTAATCATTATCGGAAGCAAAACAAAAGTAGTCCATAAAAATCTTTCCAAACGTCATCTTCCTATTTCTTAGGCAACCCACATGTAATCTTTGTTTCTAATATGTAAACTCTATAGATTACATTTGTCAGAAAAAAAATCTCTGAATGCAATATGAACGTCACTTTTATCTTGAACTGCAGTGAACTTACATTATTCAGCCATCTACCATTATTCATGTTAAGTGATTCAGGATTCTAACTCCAAATAATTTACATATGAATCATTTCATGGCAGTGGTCCATGGTTCTGAGTGAGAGTAAATAACAAAGAAAACTGCTAACTTGGCAAAGGATACCACCTTATCTTTGGCTGTGGTGGTTTTTAATGTATAAAAGGGGTAGTGGGGGTGGAGAGAGAAATGGATTGGGGAATAAACAACTCTCCCAAACTACACTCATCATCTTGTCTCCACCCACCCCAGCCCCACAAAGCAGCCCTTTCCTCCTGTGCCTTCTGTCTCATTGAATGAACTTGGCTGTCCAAGTCAGACAGGAATCCCCAAGCCCTTCCCTCATCTGCTACCAACAGCCCCTCAATCCCAAATCCCTGCCAGGAGACCTTCTCAACAGCCTCTGAATCCATCCTTTCACCTCTATCCCTATTACCAATCTCTCACTTGGACCTCTAGAAATTTGCAAAAGTTTTCTCTGTCTGGAATTCCCACCCACCTCCTCCACTCCTCGGGGGAACTCCTATGTATTCCTCAGGTCTAGATTGGACCTCTCCTCCTCTAAATAGACTCCCCTACTCAACCATGGCTGAGTGAGGCACTGTTCTTACTTTCCTCAATTCCCACTGTTCCAACCACTGCTCTCATCCTGCTGTCTGGAAGCTTCTGTTCAACCTTGCTCTCCAGCAACGAGCATAGTTGTGAAATGCCTGAGTGAATAAGCACATTGCACATTGCTCTTGGCCAACGGTGACTTTCCAGGTGGTATCCACACTGCTTAATGAGTACTGCTGAGGATAATACAGTAAGAGAGAGAAAATGTTCAGATCACCCCATGTGATTTCCGTGGTAGATGTATGGAGTGGATTGAATGATGGCCACCCACAGATACCAAGGCCTAACCCCTGGAACTTGTAAACAGTACCTTATTTGGAGAAAGGGTCTTTGCAGCTGTGATTAAGGATTCTGCAATGACAAAATAACTCTGGACTATCTGGGTACCATCACAATTGTCCTTATGAAGGGAAACAGAGGGAGATTTCACAAACAGAAGAGGTAAAATAAACACATAGAAGAGAAAGTGATGTGAAGACAAGAGGCAGAGGTTGGAGCGACGTGGCCACAAGCCAAGGAATGCCATCAGCCACCAGAAGCTACTCAAAGAACAGATTTTCCTCTAGAGCACCAAAGGGAGCGTGGATTTCAGACTTCTGGCCTCCAGAACTGTGAGAGAATAAATTCCTGCTGTTATAAGCCACCAAGTTTGTGGTAATTTATTCCAACAGTCTCAGGAAGCTAATACAATATACATTTGGGTTTACGTCGCGCTAGGTTCCATTACATGTAGATAATGAATACATAACTGTGGGAAGTGAAGGATGCATCCCCAAGCGAAGGATGCGGCACCATAACAGAAAGCTCAGAGCTTCATACCCTGTGCAAATTTAATAAATAATCATTTAGAATGAGTATTATTTAGACCACTAGATATGGAAGAATTCTTAAATTTACACACATCACAGCCTTCTCAACAGCGTCCATAAATGTGGCCCCACAGCACGGCTTGCAATAACCTCCTACTTAGAAGCACCTAACACATTTTCTATCCTCTGGGCCCTTGCTCAGGCCATGCAGGCCACCTGGAAGGCTTTCCTTGCTTCCTTGCTTTCCTTGTTTTCCTTGCTGCCTATTGAAATCCTCCCCACTGCTCGAGGCCCAGCTCGAATGCTTGCTCTCTGGCATCTTCACCGGTCACCTAACTTCTCTCTCATGTGCTACCTCCAAACTCCCCTAACATTCTCTACAGAACTGGTATTAATTTATATGCTAAATTACACTCTTCCTAGCAGTTTCCTGCACACACGTTACATTTTAGGAACATGAGCAAACCAATCTAACAATGTATATGGAAATTACAGAAAAGCAAACAGAAGGCCAGAAAGGTTAAACACTTTTTTCCCAGGTTCTTATTAAGTGAACAAGTGAATAAATTGAACTTGGATAGGGAACATGGCAGACTGGCTAACGTAATAGGATATGGCACCAACTAGCACAAAATTCCAATCACTGTTCTGCCTCTGTGGGACTTTTGGGAAGCTATTTAATCTGAATCTCTTTTATCAGTGAAACTGGTATATCTTGTTGAGCAAGCCATTAAAGGTAATGTGCAAAATTTTTCTATGTCCAAGCCTGGATAGATTATACATTTTAGTAAAACACAAATATCATTGTCAGCATTATTAATTTTTCTGTGTACAACCCACAAAGCAGAGGTAACTGACAATACCACAGAATATAGCTAATTCCACTATACCACCCTCTAAATTTTGTTTTTAAAAACAAATTATTTATACCATTTTTTTTCTAAGAGTAATATTTAATGGAAAAAGCAACTTATTTGGAACAAAGCAAGGGCTAAAATTATAATTTTAGAGGTGCGTGGGTAGCTAGGTTGGTTAAGCATCTGACTCTTGATTTTGGCTCAGGTTATGATTTCACAGTTCATAGGATCAAGCCACACATTGGGCTCTGCGCTGACAGCATGGAGCCTACTTGGGATTCTCTCACTCTCTCTCTCAAAATAAACTTTTTAAAAAAGTCTAAATAAATAAATAAAATTATAATTTTATATAGTCAATATTGAAATAGTTGCTCAAATAAGCAAAATGTAAGCATGCAAATAGGTATATGATCATGAATTATAAAAATAGAATGACATTTAATAACAAGGAAAAACAGATCCAAATGTTTAAAGTGACCTAATCATTTGCCTCAACACTTAGTGCACCAGATTAAAAGTTTTTGCATATAAAGAGCTTTTTCTCAACTACTAAAACAGCTGCTTAAAGTTTAATCAGGTAAACAATATCCCTACCATAGCAATTATTATTATTATTATTATTATTATTATCATCATATTATTTTACTTTTTTGAGTAATACGTTGTTTAGAACTGGGCTCCCAAAATTATGACACATTCTGCCTAAAGCACACCATACCAGAAAGAGCAACACTTGCATCTGGGGAAAAGGCTTTGCAGTTAAAAATTTAATAATATCGTTAGAACAAGTAAAAGCACACAGAATTACTTAACAAAAATTAACTGTAAAAAAAACCTTATTCTTCAAAGAAAAGGGGGGGGGCATTTCGGATAGCTTCAGCTTCATAAGCTGTCACAGTGTGGCAAAAAAAAAAAAAAAAAAAAAAAAAAAGATATGACAAATGTGCCTTTTGCCTTTCTGAAACTTCACCATAATAATAATACTTTAAGTTTTTTGTTAAGAATTCACAATTTTATACAAATCCAATTAAGACTAGTTTAGAGTTTCATAAATATAACATTACTACTATCACTTCAAATTCTCCTAATTATAAATTCTGAATTCCTGTGGCATATTAATAATGTTAACAGTTAATATGTGTTAAATTCCTATATACTGATACTTCTCTACATTTTTTCCATATCTTAATTCAGTTAATACTCATGATGACCTTGTGTCTTAGATTTTATTAATAACCACATTTTAGGGATTAAGTAACTTTTCCATGATAACGGAACAAAAAGAGGCATGGATCCAAGACTCAACTTTATACAATATGGCACTAGAACAGCACTGTTCAACAGAAATATAATGTGATCCACACATATCTAAATTTTCTCATATCCCCATTAAGAAATGTAAAAGTAAGCAGATAAAATAACTTATGTAACCCAATTTTTCCAAAGTATTATTGTTTCAACATGCAGTCAAATACAAAAGACATTAATGAGGTACCACATTCTTTTTTTTAAGTCTTCAAAAGTCTACTGTGTATTTTACATCTACATTTCAGTTCAGACTAGCCACATTTCAGATAGCCACATGTGTTACTGAGTTCGAGAGACTTGCTTTCTCAAATGCTATGCTACCAGAAAGTAATCTAAAAAAGTCTTTGTCATCCCTGTTATAGAATATTTTTCAAACATAATTAACTTAGCAATACTCCAGCAGCACTTCATCATTTGATCTTTCCCAGCCCAGCTTGAGAGTGGGACAGGAGAAAAAAGTTCATCTGGTGTCGGGGGGGGGGGCGGGGAGGACAATTCTTCATGGTGTTTCCACACATCTTCATCAGCTTTTGTGACAAACTATCTTCCCAAGGGTAGAGTTAGGGTCTCCCTCAGAGGTAGAGGACAGATTTGGTTCCTGACCATGGTAATAAAAATAAAGTTCTCCTCTGGGGCAAGATTTGGACAGGTTTGGCCCCTTCATAAGACTGGGGGTTTATTAAGCTTGAGGACCCTCAACTGTGATGGAAACATCTTGTGTGCACAGCGATTGCCGCAACCCTTCCGCATCACTTTTGTGGGACTTGAGAGCTACGGGGAACCAAAGCCACCTCTTGTGCCATGAGGAATAAAGTCTTCTGTCACTGACCCAGCAACCTGGTATCTTCTGCTAGAATCCATAAAGCTAGCAGGCTAATTTGTTAGTTTGAAAGCAGGGTAAAGTCTTAGACCCATCACGGTTCTTGATATATCTTCTGGGGATTGCTGGGTTTGGAAATAGGCATCTCCCAAAGAAAAGAGCTTACATTTTTGATAGCTAAGACCACATGAACTCAATTTATTGTTTTATGATTAAATTTTTGAAACAATGACGGGACAAAACAAAAACAAACAAACAAAAAACCCCAGCTTCATAGTGCTTCCCCCATTTTTGATCAGTGGCCTATTCCTGTTAAGGCCTTGTCAATGTCCACATAAATTCCAGCAAACACCTCACACCAAGGTTTCTCAGTTTCTTTTATACAACATTTATGTATACTGTACCTTTCCACAACATTTGGCTTTGTCTATAATCTTCAGGGCAAATTCCTTTCCAGTGGACCTATGAAACAAACAGAGAAAGGCAATTTAAAGATACAAATCAAAGATACAATCATTCTTGATTTTCTCTACAGTACAAATTCAGGGAAGAAGGACTGGCTTCCTCCTCTGTACATCAGGAACAATGTTGAGTGGGGTCAGGGAGAAAGGTACCCCCCCCAAAAAAAAGAAAAATCCAAAGTCACCCTGTCAATCTTCTTTTATAAATATTAATTATAATATTATTAAATAAGTCACATATTAAAAATACTTACATTGTATCAGAGTTGGACAAGGAACTTCTTCCATACTAAAATCTCAAAATAGTTTTCTTAGGAGGCAGAATAAAATTAAGAAAAATGAATCAAAGTAACTGAGAACTTTCTATTATCAATATATCTTTACATTAATCTATTAATGATGAAAAAACCCTAGACTTTCAATATCTATTTCTCAGCAGAACTCCATCTGGTATCATTTTATCCATAGCTTTCAAGGCTTATATCTGGTAGTAGAGAGATCAGTCATTTACTCGGACATACAAATGTTGATGTTGTTATTTCACTTTTAATCACCTTTAACATAATTTAATCTGAACACGCCAAAAAATTTCCTGTAGAATAGGAAAACACTTCAACAAAGAATATAGAAGTATTCTTGGAATATATTAGTTCTCTCAAGTCCAGCTGTTTTTGCCATATAGTCAAAGTACATACTGATGAAGCTGACCTTAAAAGAATAACATTCATTTAAATTACTTCTCCATAACATAAACCAAACACGGATTCAGATTTCTTTTTTTTAATATATATTTTACTTATTTGAGAGTGAGAGAGCATGCACACTAGAGCATGTGCAGGGGAGGGGCAGAGAGAGAGGGAGAGAATGAATCCCAAGCAGGCTCCGCGCTGTCAGCGAGAGTCCAATGTGGGGCTCAAACTCAGAAACAACAAGATCATGACCTCAGCTAAAATCAAGACTCGGAGGCTTACCCAGCTGAGCCACCCAGGCGCCCTGGACTCATACTTCTAATGAGTCTTCAGAGGTCATATTTTAGCTGCTTAATTCGTTACCTGGGAGACAAGCTGTGCACCAGGGCTAAGTCAAACAACGTAGAGGGCAGGGAAGCGTCCTCTACAAGGGGCACTGAAGCTTCACTGGAGACTGGCGAAATGGAAAAGCTGTACTTACAACTTTCTGGAAAATTCCCCACAAATAATAAAAATTACCACTTACAACAGGTCAGACATTGGTCTATAAACAAAAAGACTCTAATCTGAGTCTTTTCCAGTTTTTATATTGTTTAAAAAAGGCCTGGAATTTAAAAGAATGGATTTCTTACCATTTGAGAGTTTAGGACTTTAAACAAAATGAAGCTGAATAAGCAAAAATATAATTTTAATATAGGCAAAAGTTGGCTGACTCGGATCTTAATAGAGTCAGAGCTCATGTATCCTGAACTACTAGTATAAACAACTCGGTATTAACTGAGAACAGTGCCTGACACAGGTAAGTGCTATATACATTTATTTTTTAAATGATAAATCTCTCACCTCAACTGCATACAAAGCAACTTCATATTCTGTGTGTATACCTGTATTTTTTCTGGTCAAACTGCCCGTGGGCTTACAAAGCAGCTGATCCTAACAGCAGACTTTTCCAGAAAGGGGGAAATAGAGATTTCCCAGGAAGGCATTTTATTCATACATTCAGGTAAGAATAGACTCTAAGGAAGAAATGTATGTGTAGGTGAACAAATGATTATCCTCACCTGTCCATGCACTCCTTGACTACTGCAAAATTCCCATCACCAATAACCTTCCCAATTTTGTATTTCTCAAGAAGAGTTGATGATTCAGAGCACCTGTTTCCATTCACACCTGCACAAAAGGATAAATGCAAAGTCTAGCAAACACATCAGCATTCATCTAGATTCCTATGTATCTGGGCAATAATAAATTGCAATGCATTCATTTCTAAGTCAATGATGAATCATTAGAAAATTTCTAAGCATATCTTCTGAGGAGAACACCTGAATCACCAATTTGCTTTTAACCTTGCTGTGGAATCTGAAACAAACATAATCAATAAACCTAACAAATTCCCCAAACATCAGCTGAAATAAGTAAAAAGGAAGCTTAACCTAAGCTTTGTAAACTTTTCTGTTAACACTCAAGAAAGGGGAAGGGGACAATGGTGGGGATTTAATCTCATCTTATAAATTTTTAAGATTTCTCCTCAGGATTTTCTAGTAAAGAAAACTCCACCCAGCTGGGACACCTGTGAAGGCTAACTCCTGCCTCCAAGTCTTCTCAAAAAGGGGAAGGGGGAGAGGCAGGAGGACAAAGTGGTTAAAATGACTACTTTTACAATGCATCCCCAGTGCCCAGCACACAGCAGACAACCAATGAAGAAACACAGTTTTGCTACCTAATTGAGAGAAAGTCTATGTGTAGGACTTGTGAGCAGACTGCCACTAAGGAGAAAAATACATAAGCCCAAGTGTAAAATCTGAAATTGGGTTAGCTTAATTAGAAGCAAGGAAACTTTATCTATCTTGTAGTGACTCCCACCCACTATAGCTCAATAGGCTAATTGGTGACATGATTACATCCCTGTTTAGGAAGATTATAATTTAGCATCAAGTGGGTTTTGGGTGGCCACCAAGTTCACATGGATAACTTCCTGTATAAAAGAAATCATCAGATTGAGGACTACCTTCAGGACTCATGCAACGACCAAGTTCAGGTCCACCATTTACATTCGAAGAAGATCTGCCATGTGCAGAAATCTGCTGAAAGAAGAGAGTGACCATTACTTATCAGGATAAATTTACAAATATTCAGCTAGCAAATCCTTAAAGAATAGAAGATGCTTATACTGTGCAAAAATATAATGATACAAGAAGAGAGGAGGCATCTCTTTCTCATCTCTTCCACACACACACACACACACACACCATTAACATATCTCTTCCTTAAAGTATTTTCAATTCAGATGGATGTCAGGAAACTTGACAGTATGTTATCCTCTTTGATACTGTTTTGCTTGTGACCTCAGGGGAATAAAGTAAAGGAAACTATCATGGCACCACCGCTGAACAAGGAACTATAGGTAATTCCAAGAAATGTCAGCACCGAGTCCCCAGATCCCACCACCGCCCTGTGGCCGACCCCAGGGGGGGCCCTAAGGGGGAGCCCTTTTCTGAACTCCAGCCCCATGCCCAGCACTGTACCACCTTCCACACCCTCCTGTGGCTTCAGGATCCAGAGTGTAGCCCTGGCTCAACCCTCTTCTTTACTGACCCCAAGACAGCAAGAATTCCTCCTAAGCATGTTAAAAACTTTTACTACTAGGAACCAGAGGGAAATAAAAGATAAAACTAAAAGACAGATTCCAACTCCGTGACACTGCAGTTCCCAGTCACAAAAATATCTGTAATCCTTAAAAGAATTAAAAAACTCCTATTAGGGGCGCCTGGGTGGCTCAGTCGGTTAAGTGTCTGGTTTTTGAATATTGATTGGCCCAGGCCATGATCGGGCAGCTTCGTGGGCTCAAGCCCCGCGTCAGGCTCTGTGCCAACAGGCCAGAGCCTGCTTGGGATTTTCTTTCCCTCTCTCTCTGTCCCTCCCCTGCTCATGAGAACTGTCTCTCAAAATAAATAAAACTTAAAGAAAAAAAGAAAAACTCGTATTATTCATGTTTACTATTACGTATGCTTAGGGAATTTTTTTCTTTTTTTCTTTATCCCTAAGGGCTCGTAGGCTTTTAAACTCAAATTTTCCTCTTTGAACTTTGTCTTTCTTTCTTTAATGATTCCTTTCAGGAGCTTCCAAGGTCAAAGGACTTACCAGATACTGAGAAGCCTCTTTGACATCTTTTGTACTGCTGTGCATACCTGCTTGCCTCGATGCCCAAGCTGTCCTGGTACCTCTGTCCCATAAAGGCTGTGCCTTATTCATCACTGCATCTCCCGTATGCAGCACAGTGCCTGGTACACACAATCCTGATTTAATACTTGCTGATCAAAAACACAAATGACACAGGGCCCACTCCCTTCCTCTGGATGAAGTAAGAACCTTGCTGAGACGGAGTTTGGTTCGAAACCCAGGAAAGCCCAATACTGATTTATACACATTGCTTCGAATAGGATCATCCAGAAGGTCTTCTGGAATAAGATATGAGTCTCAAGAATAAGAGGCATTAAAAATTGGTCTGCTTTCTCAGATCCCATGTAGCCACACCTTGTGTGGACAGTAAAACCAGCAGCAGCATGTCCTGTTGGGAAACCTAAGGCCAAGGGAAGGCAGTTCTGAGAGTCAACCAGTCAGCTCCTGTCCTGAGTGGCAACCATGCTTCTCACAAGTTCTGCCTCCTTCACTCTGACATGGAGAATAACTGTAGCAACGTGTGTACGTGCAGGGTCCCTTTCAGGCCACCCTTTATCTTGAAAACGCTACAGTCAGCTCACACTTCACCATCCACAGACTCCTCGGAGTTCAATCATTTTGTTTCTCACAAGGTAAATGGAGGACAAAGTTTTTCACATGTTAGCCTTTTTGTTTTCTCCTGGTTTTGTTTTTTTGTTTTTTTTCCTGCTGAAATGAAAAGCAACTCCAGAATCAGCAGTATTCTATGTTAGAATGTTTAAAAGGTAGATTGTTTAAAACTAAAGCCCAGAGAGGCGGCTTAAAGGGAAGCCGAAAAGAAAACTACAAGGTTCTTCAGTCAGTTCTGTTTCCACAGCTACCAAGCTGGTCCTGGTCCTCCTCGGGCTTCTCCTGGAGCCTCATCAAAAGCCTCCTTAGTTACTTTCAGTTTCAGCCACATTCCACACAGGATTGCCAGGAAACTTCTGCAAGCATAGTTCTGGTATGACCCCTACGATCGATCTAAAACCTCAGTGGGTCTTTGTGACCAACAGAATAACACCAATAGGATAATCCCATGATTTGTCTCCCTACCTACCTATCCAATTTGTTTCCCACCACTTTTTATCATGCATTTTATACATTAAATGAATCTTTTTTTAAAGTTGCTTAAACTTCTTAAATCTTAATTTTCTACTTTGAATATAGGGGTAGTAGCAGCTCCTAGCTCAAAGATTTGCAAGTAAATTTAAATGAGCTCATACATGTAAACACATTTAGCGTGTCAACTCACTGACATGTAATTAAGTCATTATTAGTTATTAGTATACCTTTCCTTAAAATATAGTAAGTACAAAATAATAAATTAGTCATTATTATATTACATATATGTGATATATATTATATATAAGTCATTATTAGTTATGAGTATACCTTTCCTTAAAATATCTAGCATAGAGCCTAGAATCCAGTGACTGAGAATTGTTTTCCAACTACTGAATGTACAATGGCTACAAGAGCTCTTTTGCTACATAATTCATTCCTCTTCTAATCTAACCCTTCGTAGACTGAAAACAGTCAGTCAAGTGAATAAGAGATCCAAATTAAATTCATATTAGCCAGGGGCGCCTGGGTGGCTCAGTCAGTTAGGCATCTGACTTCAGCTCAGGTCATGATCTCAGGGTTTGTGAGTTTAAGCCTCATGTCAGGGTCTGTGCTGACAGCTCAGCTTTGGATTCCGTGTCTCCCTCTCTCTTTCTACCCCTCCCCCACTTGCGCACACGCTGTCTCTCAAAAGTGAATAAACATTAAAAAAAACTTTAAAAAATTCATATCAGCCAAATTCTTAATGGAATAAAGACAAGAAGAATGTCATTTTGGAGAAAGTATATCCCAAAAAATAAATGGAAAGATCCCTTTTTATTTTTAAAGTTTATTTATTGGGGTGCCTGGGTGGCTCGGTCAGTTAAATGCCCGACTTTGGCTCAGATCATGATTTCATGGTCTGTGAGTTGGAGCACTGCATCAGACTCTATGCTGACAGCTCAGAACCTTGGTCCTGCTCTGGATTCTGTGTCTCCTCTCTCTGCTCCTCCCCTGCTCGCACTCTGTGTCTTCCTTTCTCTCAAAAATAAACACTAAAAAATTTTTTTAAATGAAGTTTATTTTGAGAGAGACAAAGACAGCATGAATGGGAGAGGGGCAGAGAGAGAGAGAGGCAGAGAGAGAATCCCAAGCAGGCTCCACACTTTCAGCACAGAGCCTGATGTGGGGCTCAAACTCACAAACCATGAAATCGTGACCTGAGCTGAAATCAAGAGTCTGACTGAGACACCCATGTGCCCTGGAAAGATCCCTTTTGATCACTGCTCACCCCTAGATTACAGTGATGGGGGAGGGGGACTGTTAATACCTGGAAACAGCAGGGGCAGTGACCATCTTATCTGCATATCTAAATTTCACAGCCCAGAATGGGGCAGCCCCACACCCTCAGGCCACAGCTGGCTGAGTCAGGCCTGGGTGCTGAGCAGAAACCATCTCTCCTCCAAACACTCTGAGCCTATGGAGGTGTGCAGTATGTAGGCCTCACGGCCACTGCTGAAGTCCTCAGACTTGCCTTTGTGCCTGCCTTCCCCCCACCTGCTTGCTTGCTTAGCTCTCCTGGAAGCAGATAGCTTTCTTCTAATAAGCCCCTTTCTTGAGCTAATTTGAGTACATTTTGGTTCACTGAAAGCTGATGTGTTCTAACTCAAGGCTTCTCTAAGAGGGAACTCTTGGAAGGGACTAAAATGCAGGCATTTTTACCTCCATATACATTTTCACATGGATGAGTGACTCCTCAGAGTGTTTACTAATTGAGTTCCTGTGAAGCACTGTAACTTTCCCAGTGTTTGTTTTGATTAACCCCCCAACACTGACCTATTCTGAATCCCAGGAATTCAGTAACAGTCCAGCAACTGCAAACATGGTTTATGTTGGGATTCAGAGGCAGCAAAGAACAAGGAAAGAGACCAGGAGACAGAGCAGGTGTGGGAACTGGTTCCCTAGTAACTAAAGAGAGCAGGACCTAGGCTGAAGCCTGAGCAGGGGAAGCGCCCGTGGGGGGGGGGGGGGGGGCGGGCAATGAAATGATACTTTCAGGAGTACCTGACAAAGGTTTCACTAAATCACCAGGAAGTGTAGACTTCTTAGCAAATACTGATGGCAAGAAGGGCATTTTTCAAAACTCTCAAACTGAAATTTTTTTAAGTGCTAAACCTCAAGCAATTACCAAAACAAAACCAAAAACCTCTGTAGAGTTAACAGGAGTGACATATCTAATTACCTATCCAAATAATGTTCCTTTATTTGAAAATAAAGCTTGGAAAATGAAACCACAAAGGGGAGTCATTTTATTACAGCACATCTGAATAGACAGGGACATGATTTGACACAGCAACAGCTTTCCTTTCCTCCCTCAGCAATAATCTAGGCTGAATTGTTAGAGAATATAAAGATGAAGGGACACGATCATTACCGCCCAGAGGTTTACAATCTTATAAGGAGACACATGTACATGCTTAAAACCTTTCTGGGAAACCTCTTCATTCCAAGAAATGGTTGCTAAGGTTCTGATGATTACAAAGGACTCTGAACACCTGTGAGAGGCAGCCATTTTACTAAGGCATGAATCTGGACTTGTAATGCTTGAATCACACAGCTAGTGATTAAGTTCACTTGACCCCCCAGCAAAGAAGCTTGGTGCTCCAAGGGTACAAGAAAAGCTGGGTATTCACCAAGATCCCTGGACAGATCCCTGGCAAATGTGAAGTGTCTATTGTGCAGCATAAAGCAAAGCATTCCCAGTGCCCTGAGAGGCATGCAGACAAAGAGCAATGAAAATGCAGGGGATGAAGCTAGGACTACAAAATTCACAGTTTCCCAGGCACAATTTATGTATTTCCCTGTCCCTCTTAAGAATTATTCTCTTATTGAAGCAAGGATTGAATTAGCACCAGAGAGATTAAAATTTGGTGTTCTTGATTAAACCTGTCCCATTCCTATTGTCGAACTAACAATTTTTATTAAAATCTCTTAAAATGCTAATGAGCATTTATGCTTCCATCAGCAACTATGATGCTGAGACAGCACAAAGAAGTGCCTACACGCTTCATGTTAGCGAGATCCTCCTCAATAAAGCCTAAATGGATGGCAGCATCTGGGCTCTTTCAAGATTATCTTCTATAATTACTAACTGGTTCAAAAAGATGTGATTATATTTAGGGGTGGGGAGTCAGGGGGGGCATGTTTCCTAATGAGGCCCTGATTGGTCAAGGAGGGAAGGGGATGTAAAAGACCATGGAGATGTTGCTGAGAACATTATGTGACCAGGCTCCACGGCCCCATCTGGCAGCAGCAGGTCCATTTTTATGAGTAACCAAGGAAAGGAAACACATAAGAACCTGCTTCTGCTAAGAACATTTTTATTTTATTTTATTTTATTTTATTTTAGTTTAGTTTAGTTTATCTTATTTTATTTTATTTATTTTTTATTCTATTCTATCTTATCTTTTTATTTTAAGAAAATTCAGTTCCTCAGTTGCACTAGCCATATTTCAGGTGCCTAACAGCCACACATGTCTGGTGACTACTGTATTGGACAATGCGGATACGGACATTTCCCATCATCTCCCATCATCTCAGAATGTTCTACTGAAAAGCACTAGGTTAAGCACTTTAAAGATATATATATGTATATTTATTTTCTTTCTTTTAACTGAAGTATAGTTGATGTGCAACATTACATTAGCTTTATGTGTACAACACAGTGATCTGACATTTATATACATTATAAAATGCTCAATACGATAAGTACAGTTACTATCTGTTATCATACAGAGTTATTACAATATTATTGACTATATTTCCTAGCTTATACTTTACCTCTTAATCTCCTTCACCTATTTCACCATCTCCCAATTCCCTTCCCTTCTGGCAACCACCAGTTTGTTCTCTGTACTTATGAGTCTATTTCTATTTTGTTCAGTTCTGCTGAAAACTTTAAAAGACTTGGGGTACCTCAGTGGCTCAGTTGGTTAAACATCCGACTTCGGCTCAGGTCATGATCTCATAATTCGTATGTTTGAGCCCCATGTCGGGCTCTGTGCTGACAGCTCAGAGCCTGGAGCCTGCTTTGCATTCTGTCTCCCTCTCTCTGCATTACTTCCCAACTTGCACTCTGTTTCTCTCTCTCTCTCTCTCTCAAACATAAAGATTTTTTTAAAAAATTTTTAAAAACTTGAAAAGACTTGAAAATAGAGCAGAAAAAGTCTAAGGTGTTCTCAACTGCTAGCACCATTAAAAAAAAGCATTCATGGCTGACTGAGTAAATGCTAAATGAGTAACATTTCAGCTTTCTACATTTAGGTAAGAAATCAAGTCAGAGTGTCCTATGTTAAATTTCTTTGGTAAGTAGATTGTTACAACCTCCACAAAACTTAAAATTTAAAGAGAAACGTTAGGTACTACACTAAAAATGTAAAGCTTTATTCAAAAATGGGCAATTCTCAAAAAAAAGTAGAAATGACTATATCAATGGATTATAGCATATTGAGTTTCGAGTATAATGCTGGACACTATTTAATTCTGACTTTTAATAAAAGGAAACACTTGAGCAGAATCTAGGAGATATTGTATAATGAGTCGACTTTCTTGATGCATCTTGGGAAATGGCACCCTGATTCAATTTCTAATTGGCCTACTGCAGGGGTCAGAAATATTTTCTGCAAAAGGCTAGAGAGTAGGGGTGCCTGGGTAGCTCAGTTGGTTGAGTGTCCAGCTCTTAGCTTTAGCTCAGGTCATGATCTCAAGATTCACAGGTTCAAGCCTCATGTCGAGCCCCACCGTGTCTGGCTCAGCACTGACAGCATGGAGCCTGCTTGGAATTCTCTGCCTTTCTCTCTCCCTGTCCTTCCCTGCTTGTGCATATTCTCTCTCTCAAAAATAAATAAACAATAAACAAACAAACAAACTTTTAAAAATAAAGGCTACAGAGTAATATTTTAGGCTTTGTGGTATGGTCTCTATCACAATTACTCAGCTCTCCTATTGTAGAATGAAAGCAGCCCCAGACCACATGTAAACAGAGTATGTGGCTGTGTTCCAGTAAAACTGAATTTAGAAAATCAGGCTGTGGGCCGAATTTGGCCAGCAATAAACTCTTTGTCCGCAAGAACCTTCTTAGGAATCTAATTCTTATACTTTCATACTCTAGAACAGAATAACCCTCAGGGTCTGTCTGTTGCTGTAAAGCAGTGTTTCTCTGGCCTTGGCTGTACATTAGGATCACCTGGGATGATCCAACATCTTCTATTGCTGGGTTGCAACCCAGAGTAAAGAATCCCTGGGGTAGAGTGTGGGTATCTGTATTTTTTTGAGCTCCACAGATGATCTAATGTGTGGCCAAGTTTGAGAACCTCTTTGGAGGAAGGTTCTGGCAGCAACTTTAATCCTTCAGCCACCTTAAGTTCTCTCTGTCACTCATCCAACAATCTAACCATTGCAAGTTATCTACTGCCAAAGAACAACTTTCTCTTTGTAAGAAAAGGAAAGAAGACACTTATTACAGTTTATTGAATGCCTACTTTGTGGCAAGTCCTAAAATGAGTACCTTATATGTTATGAATTAGGTATTATAATCTCCATTGATATGTGAAGAAACCAAAACTCAGAGAGGTTATATAGCTTGCCCAAATGCCACAGCAAATGCAGAGTCAGAATCTAAACCCAGATCTGACTCCAGAGCCCAGGAGCTATTTGGCTATTCCCACAATGTCCCCTCCTCTGAGAATACAAAGTCCTCCAAGGCTATTAAATTAATATAGGGATGCCACCCAGTATAAGACCCACTCATTAAAATATTCATTGTGGTATATTTAGAATGTGCTTTCAGATTACAGAACTATTGTCACATCCTTATAATTTCAAATAATGTACCAATTCACAGCCTTTCCTCATATAAAGAGAACTTTAGAAAAATTTTTTTTCTTTAAAAAGATAACCTCTGAAATGTATTGAAGATTGTTTTAAGTCAGTATATTAGGTACTACTTGTAAATAGATTTACTTCCATTATCATTTTTGTGGATTTAATATTTTAAAAACATCAATTCCATTAAAAAAGAAAGCCAGTATGAATTACAATAAATGCTAAATTAAAAATGCATTTAATAACATAAATCTTCCAAAGAAGATATACAGATGGCCAACAGACACAAGAAAAGATGTTCAATGTCACTAATCATCAGGGAAATGCAAATCAAAACTGCAATGAGGTATCACCACACACCTATCAGAATGGCTAAAATAAAAAACACAAGAAACAAGTGTTGGTGAGGATGTGGAGAAAAAGGACCCCTCATTCACTGTTGGTAGAAATGCAAGCTGGTGCAGACACTGTGAAAAACAATATAGATATTCCTCAAAAAATTAAAAATAGGGGAACTTAGGTGGCTTAGTCGGTTGACCGCCCAACTTTTGATTTCAGCTGAGGTTGTGATCTCATGATTGTGGGATCAAGCCCTGCATCAGGCTCCACACTGAGCATACAACCTGCTTAAAATTCCCTCTCTCTCCCTCTGCCCCTCTCTCCCACTGTCTCTAATAATAACAACAACAACAACAACAACAACAACAACAACAGAATTACTCCATGACCCATTAATTCCACTAGTGGGTATATACCCAAAGAAAACGAAAACACTAAGTCAAAAAGATATACACATCCTTATGTTTACTGCAGCATTATTAACAACAGCCAAGATATGGAATTAACCCAAGTATCTATGATAAATGAATGGATAAAGAACATGTAGTGTATATATATACACAATGGAATATTATTCGGTCATAGAATGAAATATTGCCACTTGCAACAATATGGACGGATCTAGAGGGTAAAATGCTAAGTGAGATAAGTCAGAGAAAGACATACCATATGATTTCACTCATAAATGGAATTTAAGAAACAAAACAAATGGAGAAAGAAAGAGACAAAAAAAACCAGTCTCTCAAATAAAGAGAATTGGTGATTACCAAAGGGGAGGCTGGTAGGGGGATGGGTGAAACAGGTAAAGGGGATTAAGAGTAGACTTACTGTGATGAACATTGATTAATGTAATAGAATTATTGACTCATCATATTGTATGCCTGAAACTGATGTAACACCATGTTAATTACATTTGGATTTTAAGAATTAAAATAAAAACAAGAAATCTTTATCACTTTTATACTGGATTTGTGATAATTCACTCTGAAATACTTCATTATTAGTAATGAGATATGAGAACAATTAATGTGAATCAATACCTAAAGGCTAGTAATATACAAAATGTATTCTTATCTGTAGCCATACCTTAGACTTGTTTTCATTTGGCAAAATTAGTGGTGCTTGATATTTGTGATTGGTTAATAGTGGTAAATAGTGAATTGTCCGACTACAGAGAACACACAGCCTGTACATGTACAATTCAACAGTCTCTGAAAGGGGCTGTCTGTTCCTTTGAGTATCCCTGCTATCTCAGTCGACCACACGGTCCACCAAAACCAGCATAGATTCTCTGCATATCCTTACCAGTGAGCCTTTCATACCAATTGTTGCTTACTGGATTTTTAAGCAACAGACATGTGGTAAACCATGCCTACCTGCTAAAAATGTCTGTATGCTTTCACTGTGAGGTCTCACCAATTTCTAGGATGCCAGGGTGCTAGGAGAGGTGCCTGACTCTTCAGCTCAAACTATGGAAATTACCACAGTCAGTCACCAGCACAGACCAATTTAAATGCTACAACGTCTAAGTCTTAATTCCATCCAATTATCTTTAATATACTACCAAGAAGAGTTTCTAATGGCTCACTTTCATGAATAAGGGAGCATTTAAGATTAACACAGCAGTTGCTTATATTCAAATAAAATTCTTAAAATTGATCCTATTTATACACTGATTTGCTTGGCAAACTCTCCCTCCAGCCCCACAAAGGTGGGCTTCAGCCCAGTTGAGCGATTTGCCCACCAAATGCCTCTATTTACTGAGCAACCACAATGTGCAAATCGCCGTCCTGAAACAGTCTGAGATTCTTAATGATGATTTATTTTGTTAGGCCACTGAAGTCTTCAAAACTGCTTAGTCCCTCTTCTGTTTTTGTTTCTGTCTACAAAATCAATTACATTCAGAGATGAAGTCACCACCCAGCATTTCGGGGTAATAAAAAGTATAAAAGTAGTCAGTCTCTCAGTACTGAAGATTATTAACTAGCTTTAAATACCAGAGAAAAACCAAAGCTCCAGGGAAAAGCAAAAACGTCTAAGGTCAGCGGCTACTGTGGATTTACATTTCACAGCTTCGAAAAGAAGTTTTGAAGTTCAGGAGGTCAGAGAGTTGCATTTTAGCTCTGCCAATCAGTATGAGATACTACCAGCCCTTTCATCACACTTCACAAATCTGGAAAATCTTTCACCACCAGCAGACCCAGGAGACATCATCAGATAAAATATCAGCACATCAGACGGTTTATAATCTCAAGATGTTGGATAGTGTTCCAAATGTACTTTTTTTTTTTTTCCTTTCTTCTTTCAACCAACAAGAATACTCACAGTAGACAGCCTCTGGGCATACACTTCAGCATCAAAATGTGAGACATTTTATCCCTCAGTGTCCACAGATGTGCCCCTGACTCTGAAGCCTTAAGTTACTACAGCCTTGAAAATCCTAAACTGGGACATGGGTGATGAATGAAATTCCAGGGAAATGCTTTCTTCATCCATCTGGCAGCTGATGACACATTTAGTACTCTTTATTGCCTATCTGTCCCAAAGAAAATGCTGTGATTTAAGCACAGAAAATATTCCCACAGGGAAAGTTATCAGCTAGATCGAAGGGACTGTGAGGAGCTTGGGCAGAGGAAACAGGAGATCATGGGCTGAGGACAAGAGGAAGATGAGGATTAAGAAGAAAACATCAGTGGTGGTGGGATTCTAGAATTTGAAGGGGAGATAAAAGAATGGGCAGGGAGTGATCAGTAGGAACAAAAGACTGGGAGAAGAGAAAAGCAGCAACATTGATACTGAGAGAGACGTTTGTGGCCCTCAAAAAGGAGAATGGACAGAACCTATTGAGGGAACAGGGGAAGCCTAAGAAAGAAATTTTGGGTGGCTGATAAAGAGATGAAAGCAGAGAGAATAGGTGTGGCCTCCAAAATGGTTCCCCTGAGCCTCACCTCCTGATTTTCATGCCCTAATACAGACCCTTCCCATGCAGAACTGAGCTGACACGTGACTACTAAGCTCTTATGGAAATGATGGTGTCTGACTTCCAAGACTAGGTTAAAGACAGGAGGGCTTCTGCATGGCATTCTCTTTTAGATCATATGCTTTGAAGAAACCCAGCTGCCATGTTCTGAGGATACTCAAGCCAACTTATGGAGAGGTCCACATGGCGAGGAACTGAGGCATCCTGCCAACAGCCAGCACCAACCTGCCACCACATGAGTGAGTCACCTTGGAAGGAGGTCCTCCATTCCCAGCAGGGTCTTCAGGTAACTAGCTCTGGTGCACACCTTGACTACAAGCTCATCAAAGATCTTAAGCCAGAGCCACCTAGTTAAACTGTTCCTGGATTCCTGACCCACAAGAACTATACAAGATGATAATTTATTTTAATTTTTTTAATGTTTATTTATTTTTGAGAGAGAGAAAGAGAGAGAGACACAGAATGTGAGTGGGGGGAAGGACAGAGAGAGAGGGAGACACAGAATCCGAAGCAAGCTCTAGGCTCTGAGCTGTCAGCACAGAGCCCAACATGGGGCTCGAACCCACAAACTGCGAGATCATGACCTGAGCCGAAGTTGGACACTTACTTAACCAGTTGTGCCATCCAGGCACCCAGAGACAATAATTTTTTATGGCTATTTTAAGCTGCTAAGTTTTGAGATAGCTTGTTACTAAGTTGCCTCACAGAGTACTAATGGAGTCAGACTATATAAAGAGGACAGGAAAACAGAGATGAAGGATAGAGTCAGGAAGGCAATTCATAAGAGAGAAAAGCAGAGGAGGTAATACAATCTGAAGTCTGACTTCTCACTTCTTCTTCCCTTCTTACATATTACTGCTTGTTAAATTTTTTCTTTGTAGGTAAAACTTCCTTCATATGAACACTGAACCTGGAAATCCCAAGGCTTACAATAAGAAAGAACAGCAAAGCTATTCTAAGCGTTTTCCCTATATTTAATTAATGCCAACCCTGTGCTCTAGGTCCTATTAGTCCTTTTCTCACAGATAAGGGTGATATGACTTACTGGAGATCATACAGCTAGTGAGTGGCCAAGCCAAGATCAAACCCAGAAACTCTAGTTTCAGAGCTCATGCTTTAACCTCTATACTATCTTATGTCCTTCTCCAAATGGAGGCATCTAAGCACAAATGAGCTCTGGGCTTCATTCTTTGATACTGTCCTTCTATGTAACTACATACTATGGGTTGCCGCATCTGCCTTAATCCTCTGGCCTGAGTGGGCAAGAGATTTGTCTTGCTTCCCTTTAGCTTAACTGGTTCAAACTGAAACACTCACAGAAAATTTTAATTATTAAGGAGGACTAAAGAAGAACAAAAGCCTAGTACAACCTGGCATGAATTGGCCTTACTAAAAAGGCCTTTGGGCTTCCCCAAGTGTCTGACTGTAGTAGGTAGCCTGGGGTCAAGATGAAGCCTGATGTGTCATGAAGGCAGCTTGGTTCTGGCCTGCAGAACTACCTCCTTCCCATGTGACCACCACCACCAGTGGTCTTGTCCTAGGAAAGCCAGTTTCCCTAAATCTATACAAAAGGAAAACCAAGTTCTATTACCTACAGACTAGGTTTTGGGGAAATGGTCTAATAGAGACCTCCTAAGTAGCCCTAGCAACTCATTTTATGACTTTTTGGTCTAACCACGTTGTTTCTAGTCATCTGTTTAATACACTGGCCTTGCTTTCTCACTGCGTCTTTTTAAAAAAAAAAATTTTTTTTTTAACATTATTTTATTTTTGAGACAGGGAGAGACAGAGCATGAATAGGGGAGGGGCAGAGAGAGAGGGAGACACAGAATCTGAAACAGGCTCCAGGCTCTGAGCTGTCAGCACAGAGCCCGACGCGGGGCTCGAACTCACGGACCGCGAGATTATGACCTGAGCCGAAGTCGGACGCTTAACCGACTGAGCCACCCAGGCGCCCCTCTCACTGCGTCTTTAGAGGCTAGTAATGGTGATAAGCATGGGCTCTGTTTTCAAACCGCATTTACACTACTATCCTCGCAATGTGGCTTCCATGACAGGACCACCATGTAACATTATCTCATATCCAGGTACCCATGTGTTTGCTGGGCCTGGACTACACTATCTTGTTCCAGCCTATGTCAATCTTGACAATACTCAGCTCGATTTCTGGCTTAAAGAAAACCAATAACCCTAACCTCTTGTGAACTTTGTCATTTTACTAAAGCTTCATGGGGTCAGGTAGAAGTGCTAGGTACTTCTCTATCTTTCTACCTCCCTTCATCTACCTCTCCCCCACCCCAGGACTGCCTCTCCCTTTTCCCCAACCACCCCCACCCCCATTCCTTTTCTGATATCTCAACCCATTTTTATTCAGAGCATTTATGCATATCTAAACCCAGATACTCAGTAAGAAAGTCATCCCCAGCACTAACCCCTCCTAAAAGACCTGTGCATAGCTTTTCCATAATAATCATACCAACTTCCTCCTGAGATGCCTGGGCTGCAGTCATTCAGGAGGATCCTCCAGTAATGGAGGGAAAGTCAGAGGTTAGAGACAGAGACCCTGAAAGGATCAGAGATCCCAAGGGGCCATTGAGACCCTGAGCATGTTACTTCACATCTCTGAATCTCAGTTTCCCCATCTATAAAATGAAGATGAAACTACAGATCTGAGATTATTTTGTTTTCACATTGTAAGTTTCAGGGAACTAGCAATACCAAAAAAGGATAATCGAAGTACAACTAGTTCTCAGTTACCCTAACATCTTTCAGTTTTAGGCTTAAAAGGACTTCAATTGCTTGGTTGCCACCCTATTTCTTACACTTCCATCCTGAAAAAAAAAATTCACAATTTGGAGAAAGCTTTGCTTCCTCTCTTGGCTTTGGTCCAGCCCTTCAAAGAGCATGATCTTTTATAAATGCACATGAATGGAGCAGAAATGTCTTCCTCAAAGAGTATTACAAGGAAACTGAATAGTTTTTTGTGGAGAGGTGGGTTGCTTCTGTATTTCTCTCCTCTTTTTCAATGAGCAAACAAAAAACAGCCAGGGACACTCTGTGGTCAGAGATTAAACATCACAATATGACTCTATTTTCATTTCCGGTTCATCCAAAGTCCCCACCAAAACACTAAAATGATTCTCAGAAACTGCATAAAGATGGGGAGGTTCTAAGAGAATATCAAATTCTGCTTATCTAGACTTGACTCTGCTTAATTCCCAACTTAGCAAAACCCAGATAAAAAAAAAAAAAAAAAATTCTGGCAAAAGCTTCGTCCTGGCAGATAGAGAGACAGGAGTGACAGCTCCCGCACATGCTGTCCTGGTGTGGTTTGCTTGTTTTTGTCAATTCTGATTCTCTGGAAAAAGATTATCTATCCCCAAAGCCATTAAAGCCTCTAACCAGGATAAATAGTTCCTGCCTATGAAAAACAGTCCTCCATTGTCAGACAATCCCTCTTAATTGATCTTAATAAGCCTTTGTAAATGAAGAGGAAGAAAAAAGCAGAGCACTAACACATGGTAATTATCTGTAATTCTCCATTTGTAATGTCACTGAATAGAGAAAATAATGCAAACGTGGACAGATGCTGACTAGCGCTTACAGACATTAAAATCAGTGTATTTCGTACAGTAAGTAACATGACTAAGCTGCAGTATTTCAAAGGCAGGTCTTCATGCCTATGACAATATCCAGTACCACAGATCGCTGGGGACAGTCATGACGGAAGGTTTCCACAAGGAATGACCCAGGCGGCAGTTTGGCATTGTGGCCTAAAAGCTGGTCAGTGTGGCAGACACTCCTTTAGCTGCTAACGTTTAATGTAAAATTTGGTAATTCTGTATCAGCTTTAAAGTGAGAAGAGAAAGACTCCCCAGCTTCCTAGGTGGGTTTCTTGCCAACTTAAAAGAACTATAATCCTAGCATTTTAGAGGGCATTTAAAATGAAATGTCCTTATTTAACAGATAGAAAGAAAACACAGGGGAGGTCTCAAAGCTGTGAGTGAAGCCCACAGGCCTCAAGTGTAGTGCGAAACAAAGTTGGTTTGGGAGGGATGGGGGTGGGATCATGAAAATGTTACATAAAAGCCAGATCTGAACAGTGGAAGGAAGGCCAGGACAGAGTCCAAAGTCCTTGACCTGAAGGCAAGGATGGTGATAAACAGGTCACACATCAAAAGCCTGGGACACAACATCCTGACCTTGTGACTTCCAAGACCTTGGGGCTGACCGTTCAAGAGCCACAGGTACCAAGCATGGGCTCTCTTCTTCTGCTTCTGCTCCAGGGTAACCTCTAGACTCATTAAATGGATCTGCATTGCGGGTACTGCCCCCCTCCACAAGAAAGACTGCTATGACCATCCAGATACAAACCTTATAGGGTCAAAAACTCCCCCTCTCAACTTGTAGGAGGAATCCCCAAATGATTGGAAGCAGCCTCCACTAGAGATCACCCCACTGTACACACCAGCTCTTCCCTGCCCAGAAAGACCCAATAATATCCAATCCCTAAGCAACCTAGGGGCTGGTTCCACCTCACAGAACATGCCTGTGCTCTCCCACTTGAGTGTGCTTCCACCTTAATAAACTGCTTTGTGCCTGCTGCTTTCCTTCTGGCTGTGTTCACTGGAGTGCAGGTCCCCAGGTAAATCTCACGGGCAATCCAAGGACGGGGACCTCCTTTCACACGAGGCAGAGGCTCCCAGCAATAACAGAAAGACCACTACTCTTTATCTTACAGATAATCTCATTTTCCATCTGGGCAGTAACCAATATTTCTCTTATTTTCTTTACCTCTTTAGGTACCAATAAGTAATCCTGAGGAGGGAGCTCTGTGCTAGGTGCTGGGGTTGCTATACCATTTCTGATACATTCAGAGAGATGAGAGCAACTTTAATGTCTCAGCAGAAAAACAACTATGTTTTTAAAATTCCACAAACCTCCACTTCAGAAGTACGAGTGATCTTGTGTGACTTTGTGTGCAAGTGCGTAGGGTGGGTGTGTACTCTGAGCATAAGTGGCACCAATGAAAAGGAACAACCTTAGGCTCACAGCTGAAGATGAGCCAAAAAGAAAGACGGGAGCAAAGGTTACCAACAGATAACAGAAAAAGGGAAATGAATGAAACTCCAGGGAAGCAGAGAATCAGGTACCTGCCAGAGGCTCTGCCCAGAGCCATGGTCTGGGGGAGGACATGACAGCCTTCACATGACTCACTGGAAGCTTGTGTGGGCTCTGCCCTAAGGCTAACAGTTACCAGCACTAGGAGCCACCTGCTTTTATTTTAACACATGACAAAATATGTGGAATTAGAAAAGAGGTGAAAGAACTTTGATTATTTTTACTTTAATTCTCTTGAAAGTTACTCAAATTAAAAACAGTGCACCTCCTATCTATTTGGGGGACAATAAATGGGGGGGGAGTTGAAAATACTTAGCTGATTAGTGATTTTTAATTTATACCACTTTCTCAATTATTAAGAATTCCACTGAAATCATATTATAAGCTGACCTCAGCCAGTTTAGCACCTCAGAAAATGCCTGGTTCTTCTGATAAAGAGAAGGAGCTTCCACCACTTGGAGGCAGGTGACAGCTATGTACTCGCTGATCCCAAACTTACTGCTAGCCTTGGTCCAATTTCTGCCAACGCACATAGGCAAGCAGGCACAAAAACAGACAAGCTGTCCTTTTCCAGAAGGAATTTCTCTTTTTGATCTCTGTGACTTACACAAGAATCATGCAGGGTCACTTTGGGTGTTCACACATTCTCAGGGAAGGACAGACAAACCTTAGTTAGCATCAGGTGGAGAATGAGCCCTTCGAGAAGTAGGGGGCCCATGATCCTCATTGCCCTGAAGGCTCAGCAGGTTCTCACCCAGGGGTGGTGGGTGCTTACAATTCATTTTACTAATGAGAAAGATGTTTTCAACATCCTTAAAAGTAAAGAAATCCACTCAGACAATATTTGAAGTGTTTAGGCAAAACCATCTTTGGAGAATGTATTCCTAATGAAGATCTTCCCAATGTCACCAAAGCACCAAGAGAATTAAGTTCACATACGCATACATACAAGGCACTAGGTATACTTTAGTATTCTTAGAGTGCATTACCATGCAGATAATTTGATTGTTTCTACAAAAGGAAACTTTCAATCTTCAACCCAAGTTATTTACTGCTATTTTACCAGGCAAATTTTCTCTTATAAATTTAAATGATTGAAAACCACTAAGGGAAATCAATGTTGTTGAAATTTTGCAAATACGGTTTCATTTATCATTCTTCTCCCTCTCTATTAGACAAAATGTCTATTAACCCAACTGCTGATCATGTTAAGTTACCATTTATATTTTTAGGACCTCACAGTCAAAACCCAAGATTTGTTTCTAACTTCTCATCAAAATGAACGTATCTTTTTATGTTACTACATATGTATATAAGTACCATGCTAGTATTTCGTTCTATTTTAGACTTTTGCAAAGTCAAATTAGGTTAGCTAGCAATATTAAATTCATGATTCAAAATGAGATTGTTAGAAGAATTACAGTGTTCTCCAAGGCTTACCCATTGCAAACCATGTTGATAATAATGGGAAAACTACCATTTATTATACTTTACCACAATATATTCAACCCTAACCACAACCTTATTAGTCCCTCTCTAGTGATGGAAATACTTGAGCTCAGAAGAGTTAAGTGAGATGACCCAGATTACAAGATGAAAAACAAAGGATTCAAAACCTGATCTTCTGGGCTCCAAATCCTAAACTCTTTCCTTTTTGATTTGTTATTACACCCGAGCCCTTGAACACATTAAACTACCAAACTATGCATCTCAAAACAACAAAACCACACAAACATGCCATATATCCTATTTCATACCTTTAATCCTCTGAAACTTCCTGGGCTAGTTGGGGAAGAGCTGGAGGATTTCGTTGATTTAGGAGTAGACAGCTGGCTGCTGGGAGTTCCATTAACTGACCATAAGACAACAGAGGAGACAGAGGTGATTAAAACCCAAAACAACCCAACTGTGTGCAAAAACACTAAGCACATGCACAACATAGCTCCAGTGAAGCTTTGATTCATTTAAAGCTCCAAGCAGATGGCAAATCAGCAAAAAGCAAAAGTAATGTGTCTTATTGCATTACAAAGTATCAGACAAATAAGGAGTGAAACTAAAATTGTTTTCAGTAATAGTTCTCCAAAAGTGACATAAACAAATATATAAAACATTATGGAATTAGAGATGTGAATGAGAACTTGTCCATACACCCTACCCACTAGCAAGGGTAGAGAAATGAAATGGACGGTATATTTGTAATGCTTTACTATGAAGGTTGCTCTCTAACTTCCAATATCCACTCTCTTGGTATATACCAACCTGAATAACCAAGAAGTTCTTACAGCTCTCCAAACCAATTCCATCATAATAATCCAAACACATTTTCTAAGTATATTATTAATAGAAAGGGAAAGTTACTGGTCATTTTTAACATCTGCTTATTTGTTTGAAGGCCATAAAAGGCACTCTTCATTTTTTCTAAACTAGTCATTTCTAAATTCCTTCTATTTTCTTGTCTTCACAGTTTAATTTCTCCCATTATTTAGTAAATCTTGATGATTTTTTATAGAACCCCCTCCAAACTTCCATACACTTCTTATTGTTGAAATTGCTGAAAGCTCAATTTAGAGCACACCTAGGAAAAGTATGACCACTGCTATTTTCTTTTCTTTTTAAAATGTTTATTTATTTATTTTTGAGAGTGAGAGAGCATGAGCAGGGGAGGGGCAGAGGGAGAGAGAGAGAATTTAGACAGGCTCCACTCTGCCCAGAGCCTGACACAGGGTTCAATTCCACCACCCTGGGATCATGACCTGAGCCAAAATCAAGAGTCAGACTCTTAACCTACTGAGTCACCCAGGCGCCCCTAACCACTGCTGTTTAGAGGAGAAGATAAATTTACGGATTTTATACTACAGAATGCTGGTCAAACATTTCAGCATGGCTCATGCTTATTCCTAATTGTATCAACTGGATCCATTTCTGCTGTAATTTCACAAAGTTGGTAGTAAATGTCTAGGACTGGTGTAATTATTTTTCTAAGAAATGTGTGTAACTTCTTTTATCATTAACCTTCAAAGCTTTGCCTAAAGATAAAAACTACCATTTATCTCTATGGAAAGAAAAACAAAGTCCATCTTTTTCTTTTCTTCTTCTTCATTTTTTAAATATGAGGAAGCAAACAACTATTTTAAATGAAGCTAATGAGTATAAAAAGCAAAATGTAGAGACAAAAGTCCTAAATAGGTGACTCAAAAAAGTGAGCACCCATCCTCGAGTAGGGGCAAAAGTCCTGGATCAACAAGTGTTTGTAATGGGATGTGTTAACTGTAAACCAGGACATCTAGGCCTATGAAGTCATGCTTGTTTGCTGCATTGCTCATTTTTACTTTTACAATTTTTTTTTAACATTTATTCATTTTTGAGAGTGAGAGAGACAGAGCATGAGTGGGGGAGGGGCAGCAAGAGAGGCAGACATAGAATCCGAAGCAGGCTCCAGGCTCCGAGCTGTCAGCACAGGGCTCGATGTGGGGCTTGAACTCACGGACTGTGAGATCATGACCTGAGCTGAAGTCGGATGCTTAACCAACTGAGCCACCCAGGAGCCCCTGCATCGCTCATTTTTAAAAATTGGGTATGGATGAAAAAATTTTCTAGTCACTTTTAACTGACCAAACTTTAATTTTTCTAATTCAAAACCCCTCATGCATAAATAACTATCAGTTATCTATAATTTCTTAATACATGTGCACCTTTAGAGTGCAAGTACAACACGAGGAACTGTGCAGTTAGAAACTTTTAAGAATATTCAGCAGTCCTAGTTATTTCTCAAGTTAAATTTCAATGTTGTTTGTTTTAAAAATTGTCTTTAAATAAAGGGAATAGGTGGCAGGAATTCACATAAAGTAGAGATTATTATGGGCAATGAATGAGTCAACTTGCTGTGAGCTGAGACTGAATTTTATTCCTTTTTTTCTTCATTCCATACAGCAACCTGTCAGGTCACCAATCCCTACTCAATGAGTGCTATTAGCTTCACAGATATTCAGACACCACACTGGTAACAAAGGCTACCTTGGAACAGTGACAGAAAAGGGACTAAAAGAGAAAAATCAATTCCTGCAAATGTAATCTTGACAGCAAACAATCTCCCTAAAAACACACCACCTCCTGCCTAGACATAGTTTCTTAATAAAACTCACTGCCAGGGTTTTACTGGTGTTAGTAACTACATGTCTATAATCTGTGCTCCCCCCGAATTCCCAGCCAAATAATCTCATTCTAAAGACATACTAAGTCATATGTGGGTCTCTAAGTTTCCCAGAGCATTTGAAAGGTCCTAAAAAGTGTTCCCTAATGAGAAGTCCTTAACTTCATTTATTTGCACATTTCTCCAGAGTCTTAGGGACAGTAAGTGGGACCCAAGACAGTCCCATGTTGTAGCCACGCCCCTCACACTGCTGCCACCAACTGGTAGGCAGGCAGCAAGCCGACAGCACCTTGGTCCTCTTCCTACTCCTTCACTACCCCAGACTCTCTTTCCCAACATAAGGCTATTTATCATGTGCCCTTCCCCTCAACTGTAAGGTAAGAAACAAACTTGAAGCTTTTTTGTTTGTTTGTTTTGAATACTTTCTATCTTGGTAGGCTCTGAAAGATTTACAAGCAAGAAAACTAAAGTGAGAATTTTTAGGACTCAAATTATGGTAATATTTACTGAATTATGTTATCTGGATGAATTTCTCTGTTTATTACACACTATTTAACTATTCTGATAGAGTTTTCTTGAAGAATCCAGTCAACCAGAAGACTTCACTTCTGTCCCAACACAGAAAAAGTACAATATTAGGTCTATAAAGTTACTCTAGCTCTGTTTGAAACTCCAATTAGTCCCATGGAATTTTCTAAATGTTAACAAGTATAACACAGCTAAAGAGGTCTATAAAAGTGAGTTGTACTTATGGGTACTTGGCTTTTAATAACATAAAGCTGTCAGGTTTCTGTAACTGCAGTATGTGCTGACCATAGTTTTGGTTTTTTTTTTAGTATTTATTTTTGAGAGAGAGAGAGAGTGAGCGAGTGAGCACGAGCAGGGGAGGGACAGAGAGAGAGGGAGGGACAGAATCGGAAGCAGGCTCCAGGCTCTGAGCTGTCAGCACAGAGCCTGACGCAGGGCTTGAACCCACAAATTTTGAGATCATGACCTGAGCCAAAGTTGAACACTTAAATGACTGAGCCACCCAGGTGCCCTGTGCTGAACATACTTTTAAGTTTAATCTCTCATAAAGAAGCTGTTTGCCCTCTAAAACCTAATTTAAACATCTTACAACTTTTACTTATGAGTTTAAGATCTACTCTACTATCCCAAATGCACATATGGACTTAAACATTGAGGGTACTGCCATGTTAAGATTTTTTGAGTCAACTTGTAAGCATTCCAAATCCAAGTTAAAAAGATTTGAATAAATCTTTCTTTATACAAATATGATTATGAAACATGTTTTTAGTTTAGTATGTACTGGATTCATTATAATACCTGATTCCTGAATCACTCTCCTCACTTCTATTTATTTTACTGTTATGATAAACCTCTGTAAACCTATGGCTAAAACAAAAGCTAAGAACCTGACAAAAATCTACATTTGAGTCTATGGTAAGCTCAGGTAATTGAATTTATGCAAATTTCATGTTATATTAGCTTTCTTTGTGTCTGAGATACTTTACAGAAAGCATAATATGATTTGAAATAAGGTCCACGGTAGAGAAATGCTTTCAGTTAAAAATATTGATATTGTCAATACTTTTAGAAGAGCCTTGGGCCTATTAGCTGTAGGGTGGGGAGGAAGGTAAGACTAGAAGGGGAAGGAGAACAGAAGAATTTAATTGCTTCTATGGCCATTTTCATATTACTTTTTCAATAACAGAGTATTTTCCAAAATTAACTAGAAGATAGGCCCTTGGAGGTGGTGTGCTTCTTCATCGCTTTGTCCTACAAGTACATACAGAGGCATCTGGCAATCTGACAACGACCGGTTTTCTAATAAACACAGGAGGCTGAGGCATCCTAAGCACCGTGAAGCATTCCACAGTGCACACATGTACACTGGTACGAGCCAGATACGTTCATGGAAATGGAGCAAAAGGAAACAGAAATGTGGCAAAAAACAAAAACGAAAAAAACCCAGCAGAGCGACAAAGCCATACTAATCATGGCTCACCTGGGGATCTGGCTGCAGAGTAGGCACTGGAGTGATGGCCACCCCTCTTAACTGTACACATTCAGTGAATACAAGGAGGAGGAGACAGTAAGGAGAGCAGTTATTCAGCAGGTCTGAACACATATACAAAAAAAGGGTAAAACAACCTGACCTAAGTCAAGTGGGATGGGTGCTGAAGGGGAACCAGTGAAAAGCATAATGTCCAAAAAACTCAGTCTTTTATAAAGAGCCTGATGCTAGAGGTAGTTTATATTGATACTACTTTCATAATGTTCTAGATTTCCCATACGTAAAATCAGGGTTTTTCACAATCCCTTCTTTAATAGTAAATGATATTACAAAATTATTTATAATTACTATAGACAAATCTTATAGAATATATCAAGATATTGATAGATGTTTTTAGCTTTTAAAAAAGTGCACCAAAGCATTCAAAATTAGGACAAATCTACAGGTTTAGAACCTGAAAGAAAATTAATTACAGGTAAATCTGACTCTTAAATAAGTACTAACTCCAATAATAATCTTTGCTACTATTTAATTGCTTAAAGAAGGAAACACCTGTCAAACTCTTCAAGTAAATCCATTTCTGTGTTAGATGTGTCTATGTATGTTTTAAACCAGTAAGAGAAGAAAATATTCACAATCATATAGCACAAAGTTAAAAATATAGTATGCAGTGGGCACAATGTGAAGAAGCACTTCTAAGTAAATACCAGGAGAAGATTCTAGATAATGACTGTTCTTAAGAAAATATGTCAGGACAAAACAAACAAGTGTCTTGGCACATTTATGACAACTCTGAGAAACAGACTTAAACGTTTGATTCTAAAAGTCATGTCACCTATATGTTGTTTTGGAACCAAGCTGCATACAAACATGGGAAAAACTAGGAGTTCATAATAATCAAAGAATACTGAAAGGAGAATGATTAACCACCTGAAGCTGGTGATTTGCTGCGTCGGGAGGGCCCAGGGCTTTTAGATCCAGAATACTTAACAGCTGAGGAGCGAGAATAAGATGACTTCAAGACACGGCATTCTAGAAAGGAAGGCAAGTGCATTAATTAAGTCTGGTTGAGACACTAACCAAGGGAAGATCACACGTGAACATAAGTCTACTGCTTAGAACCATTCCTGGATCATTTTCCTATTATTGTCAAACAACGTTAATATACAGAGCAACTGTCCCAAAAGTACACCTGAGGTTATCCTTAGTGAAGCACACATCTTGTAGACCACACCTCATCATTGCAGTAGAGTTCTTAATGAACATAGAAATCCCAATGTCCTAACTTGATCACACGGACAGAAACTAATCCAAACATGTGCAACTTCTTTTTTTCGTCAGTAGCATTGAGAGCAAAAGGCTACAATCTTATTATTCTCTCCCAACTCTGATAATCTTATTTTGAAAGGGTATGGAACTCCTTACCATCTTGCTTTCCACTTTCCCTAAGTATGGAGCATCAAAAATGAGGAAACTAGCTAATTTAAACAATAACTTTGGTTTTTCCATAAATTACCCAATAAAATAGCATTTAGAGTACCAGAACTAATTTACAGCTAAAATAATCACTGCTAATTTGAATAACTAACAACATGGGTTTTGGAGTCATGCAGATTTTGAATGACTCACGGATTTGATTTTGCTAACTGGGGGACCTAGGTTAGGTTCTAAGCTTCAGGTTTTTCCCCTATGAGATTGGAATAAGAATAAAATCTGCTTCCTAAACTTGTTATAAAGATTAGATTAGATAACATATTGTCTGTAATTTATGTTAAAATACTTCAATTTATGCAGTAAGATTAAAATGTGGGTTGGGTTTAAATCTATACCTCAGGGGCAATAAATTAACATGTGAAGTACACTAATCAGGAAAATACACACCAGGGGAGGCTAGTTAGCATGTGAAAGACCCTAATCAAAACCTTACTCTGAAGGAGGCTGTGGCAACCTCAGTTTAGTTAATTAGCATTATGGATGTTAAAAAGTACTCCACTGTTGAAAGGAGTGGTGTGTGTGTTAGAATCACCTTAAAGGCACTGCCACTCTTTTATAAGCACAAATGCACATGTAGAGAACCAATAACTAGAACTTCAATGCTACACCCTCATTATAGGACTCTAAGCCCATCCCTGAAGCCAGCTCTTCAAAGGAGTATTTTGTTACTTGGCTAAGACAACATTAGCATTTTATTGAATCTTTAATGCAAGATGTCAGAATCCTAAAAGGAGAGTTAGGACTTTGTTAAGATTAAACACAATCTTTAATTAAGATTAAAATAACTGATTTTAAAAGCAACAACAACTTTGCCCCCTAATAAATACAACAGTGGCAGAATTAGGTCTAATGTTATGGCCTGATGGTGGTGATACAATAATGACATTTACAACAACAGTTAACATAATAGTATGCAATTGTGCATACTATATTACAGGCACTAACTGCTTTACCTATATTAACTCATTTAACCCTCACAAAATCTTATCAAAAAGCCGATTACCCCCAGTATGCAGAAGGTTAAGTAACTGGCGAGGGAAGAAATCAGTAGCTCTCACCCACCTTTCACTATTGGAGGTCATCAGTAGCTAACAACAAAAACTATGAATGATAAAACTGGCTGCGGAAGTTTATAACATACACATAAAGCACAGAGAACAATGACTGCTACGTAGATAGTACGTGCTCAGTAAGTGTTTTGTTGTTGTTACCCAAATTAACTTTATAACCTAAAATATATAATGTATTAAAGTGTTTCAGCTTTCTAATTTACTAATATTGATATGAAAGAAATATTACGAAATGGAAATTAAGCTAAAATCAAGGAAGATGTAAAATACAGAGGATAATGCAAACACACAGTTTGTCAACCTTAGTCATCCCTGAGAACAGGGGAAAGTATTAGCACACATAATACAAAAGGACATTCCTTGCACTTCTTTCCAGTGGTAGTACCAGTTTAAACCAGGGCCAGTCCAACAGAATATAAAACAGTACAGGAACCCTCAAAGAAATGTGGCAGCAGTGAAAAAATGGAACAAAAACAAAAAAGTATAGATAAATGAGGCCCAAGCACAAAGTAGATGAATTATCCCCAAGGTAACTGACACAGAGTAACAAGAAAGAATTACACAAGGAAATTTGGTACCACAAAATGTATCATCTCAAATTTTAACAAGTTTATGGATCACACTATTTATTTGGTAATACGTTTCTCCAGTTCTGGATGGTCAGAATCACTACAACTGGAAAGGGGATACCATCAGCCTAATTTTTGAAAAGCCAACTTTTCTGATTCATGAAATTCAAGAGTGTTATCTCTAACATCCCTCTCCTATGGGAAATGTTATGTCTGTATGATTTCATTTAAAGAGGAAACTGACTCTCAGCTAAAATAATTAGTATTACTGTAATAGGTTTAAATTAATTCAAGACAACAGGGTAAAGTAATTTTCCAGAATGAATACACTCGAACTCACTGGAGTTATTGCTAAAAAGTTGAAAACTGCATACTCTGGAGAAAGGGGTTTTCTTATTGTATCAATGAAAATAGCTTCATTTTTTTCCTGCAAATATGAACAATGCATGTCATTATTTTTTTTAAGTTGCAAACAGAACGAGATAAAAAAAGAACCTGAGACAATTATTATCAACAATTTAGTTATTATCCTTTTACGTATCCAATTATGCACATGGAAATTCTATCACTAACCATTTCAGATTCAATACAATCCATATATTTATGGTGGCAGAGCCAGCCCCTGTTCTGAAACAGGGCAGGAAATCCATTTCAGAGACAAAAGAATGCAGTAAAAAGAGAACTAAAATGGCTAAAAATTGAAAAGTACTTGAATTAAATTTTTTGTTTGTTTTTTACAACTAGGCAAATGCTTTCGTTAGTTCAAAAAGAATACGGCCAATGTCCCCTTTCTTCAACATGCCAGACCACCCCAAGCCTCCATTTCAGAGTTATCAAGACAGTCAAAGAATTGCCTTACCACTGTGATCCAGGACAAAGTCATCTTGGGCATAACGGAATTTTTCAGGTCCACAAGCAATAAAAACATCATCATCACCAAAAAAGTCTTGCAGACAAGTAACCTAAAAATTAAAAAAAAAAAAAAATCACATCCAAGAAATAAATCAGAAACATCAGAAGTAAATTAGAAACCTTAGAACTAAAATAAAAAGTCAGCAAAATTCATAGCCTCCCCTATAATACTGAGTTGGAATGAAAATCGATTTCATGTCATACTACATTTCCAAGCACTCTACTCTTCACAAAGCACTTCCACACGCTTTCCCTGACCTCAGAACAACAGAACAAGGAGTTCAGAGCTGGCATCAATATGTCTGTTTCACAAGTCAAGTGGAGGACATACACGCAAGGTGAAGTTTTCCATGTCTCCCTGAATAACCGGTGGCAAGGCTGAGGTTGACGGAGGTCTCTGTTCTCAGTTTAATTTCTTCATTTCTCCCCTTCGTCATTCTTCTAACAACTCCACTTCCCAGCTGTGTGACCCTGGGCATGACTTCTCTGTACCTCTGGTACAGCGTGCCTTAGGTTGTCTTGGGGAATAATGTATGGAAACTGCCTGGAATAGTGCTCAAGGTGTAAATGCTCATCTCCATCACCAACATGATCATTAACATCAGAGGAGGCTTCAGGGCCCTTATAAGGCCCTATACCTAAATGTATAGTCTTAATTTCGTATTCTTTTTTCACTCCCTGGCTCGCAACACACACTGTCTCATTTTGAGATTCCACAGAAACTGGATCCCCCACAGGGAGGACATTCATCCACTGATCCCAGTGTCGAGGACAACTATCCTCCTAGACTTTGGACATAGGTAGGTTCCACTTTTACCTGTTTTTCAACTGGCTACATGAGGGCCTCTTTTTTTTAAAGTACTCTTTTCCCAGTAATAATTATAAAGTTTAAAAAAAAATCATTGCTGGGGCACCTGGATGACTCAGTTAAGTGTCCAACTTTGGCTCAGGTCAAGATCTCACAGTTCATGGGGTTCTTAGAAGGATTGAGCAATTGATTTTATTACAAGGAAATATTTTATCTGTTACTAAATGTGTTGGTATTTGATTAGAATAAATGCCAAAGTAGACCACTAAGTTCCTTATTATATGGAAAAGAAGTATTTAACAAGTCTAGGGACTATAAGAGATCAAAACAGTGGTTTTATATTATTTAGATCTTCCTAATCAATCTTCTAATGATTTCACCTGTCAGTGTTAAGTTTGGCTTTCCCAAACATGGTTTCCAAGAGATGCCTGCCTCCCTCTGACTCAGTTTCCAGGCAATGAATGCACATTTGGTTAAATAGTTAACCAAATTATATAACTAGCAATTAGGCTCCAATTTGCCTCAAATACTACTCTCAAGGAATGGTCGTTATGAAATGAATAAGTGACACAACTGGTTTAAACAAACATGTATTTTGACTCAGGACATGACATACCTCCTAGAGTATTAAATTTGTTTTGAACATTTATGATGTGCCAGGCACCATTCTAGATGCTATAGAAACATTAGTAAAGAAATAACAATAGACAGACAAAAATATATGCCCTTCCAAAGCAAGTGTGAAAAGAAACACAATAAAAACATGTAAGTAAATTTATGCAATATCAAAAGGCAGTAAGTGCTATGAAGAAAGATAAAGCAAAGAAGGAGAACAGTAAATACATGGATGGGTGTTGCAAAACTAAATAGGGTGGTTGGGGAAGGCCTCGGGCAAAGGTTACATTTGAACACAATATTAAAAGAGACCAAGGGACAAGCACGTGGGAAAAGTGATCTAGGCAGACAGCACAGAATGTGCAAAGACCCTGCGGAGAGATCACACTTGGCACATTCACAAGAAAAGTCCTGGCATACAGTAAAAGAGGGGGAAGAGTGGATCAGAGAAGTAAGGGGACACAGAGCAGATGACATGGGGCCCTGTCAGCCATTGGTAAGGGCTCTGCTTTACTCTGAGACATAAAACCATTGGAGGCTTCAGAGCAGAGGACCATCACATGACTTCCCTTTTAATAGGATGACACCATGCTCAGACTAGACTGTAAAAGGGCAAGCATAGACAACATAGTTGGAGGCTATTGCTACATCAGGCAAGAGATGAGAATGGTTTGTGCAAAAGTGTTGGGAGTGGAGGTAGTGAGAAGGGGCTACACTACCCCTTGGATAAGGGGATATGAAAGAAGAGAGAATATGATAGCTCAGGGTTTTTGGTTTGAGCCACTAAGAAGTTGGGATTGTCATTAACTCTAATAGGAGAGAATACAAGATAATGGACAAGTTTCGTGGTGGAGAGGGTGCTCATGAATTCAGATTTGGAACATTACATGTCAAATGGCTATTAAACATCCAGGTGGAGGTGGTGGGCAGAAAGTTAGACATACACAAATCTGAATTTCATGGGGGAGATAAGGGCTGGAGGTAGAAATTTGGGACTCACCACCATATGGATGGTATTTAAAATCTTGAGATCAATTATGGCAATGAATGCACCTAAGGAAAAGATCCAAAGCCTGAGCTCTGAAGCACAGTAACATTGTAAAGTCAAACAGAAGAAGCAAAACGAGCAAAGAATATTGAGAAGGAGCAGCCAGAATGGGAGGAAGAAAAACAAGAGTCGGTAGATGCTGGACAACAAGTCAAGAAAGTGTTTCAAGGATGAGGGAGGAGAGAGGAATCACCTGTGTCAATGTTACCAACAGCTAAGTAAGACAAACCTTGTGAAGTGACCACCAAATCAGCAACACAGAGATTGGTGGGCTCTTAAAGATGAAAACTAGTTTTAGTGGAATGGTTAAAGAGAAGGTCTAATTGCAGCACCTTTAAAAAAGAATAGAAGAGGGTCGTCTGGGTGGCTCACTTGGTTAAGTGTCCAACTCTTGATTTTGGCTCAGGTCATGATCTCATGGTCATGAAATCCAGCCCCCCCCCCCCCCCCCCGTTGGGTTCTGTGCGGAGTGTGGAGCCTGCCTGAGATTCCTCTGTCTCCTTCTGCCTCTCTCGCCTGCTTGTGCTCTCTCAAAATAAAAAATTAAATATTTTTCTTGGAAAAAAAACAATAGCAGAAGAACTGGAGACACGGATATAGACAACTCTTACAAGGAGCTTGGAATGGAAAAAATGGGAAGATTAGCAGAAGGAGGAAGTGGAGTCTGTGGTTAGCAGAATTTTTTTTTTTCTAATTTTTTAAGAAAGAGAATGAGAATAAGAGGGAGAGGGGTTGAGAGAGACAGAGAGAGACAGAAAAAGAGAATCTCAAGCAGGCTCCACACCCAGTGTAGAGCCCAAAGCAGGGGCTCAATCTCAAGACCGTGAGATCATAACCAGAGCCAAAATCAAGAGTTGGACACTCAACTGAGTGAGCCACCCAGGCATCCCTGAACTTGCTTTTTAAGATGAGAGAAATAACACAGTACTATGCTATTGAAAGGATCTAGTAGGCAGGAGAAGGATGGTGGCACAAGAAAGAAAGGAGAGACCTGCTGGAGCTGTGTCCCTTTGTAAGAGAGAGGGGATGGGAACAGAGTGCAGAAGGGAATGGCCTTGCATGAGACCATGGTCAGTCTTCCCGGTAAAGGAATCCAGGTGGATGCTGCTAGGCGGGAACACATGGTGGGGCTGGCGCACATTTCCTGATTGCTTCCTACTTCACCGGGAAAACTGAAACAAAGTCATCACCTGAAAGTGAGGCTGAGAGAGGATGTACATACAGCAGGTTTGAGGAGGAAGAAAAGGTGTAAAATTGCAATCTGGGATTGTGGGGAATTACTCATTATTAGTTTAATGAATACCTGTTGCCTCTACTCTGAAAGGGAAAAGGAACAGGTCGGATTTGCTATGTCCTCAGCAAAGGCTCTTATTTAAAGAAACTGTACAGTGTAGTGTCTCTAACTAAAAAAGGAGCCCTGCCCCCATCCGGGTCCTGACCCTAAACCCTCTGCCTACCAGCTCCCCATCACACCCGAATAATGTGGTGCACTGTCCCAAGAGGGAAACAATGATGGCCCCCAAGCAGCATTAAGGGTCCACTTACGATCCCACAATCTGCATGACAGAAACTCTTGGTTCTGAAACAAAAGAAGTTATCCAGTCCATATATTGTTTTAGAAAAATCAAAACCTTTTTAAAGCTGGAATTCTTACAATTTCATGGGGTTGTATCTGACTAGTCAAGAGAAGAAAATTGATATAAACACAGATGATAGACTGCACTGATAATAAGTAAATAAGGAGTGAATGGGAATATTCTCTCCCTCTACTGCTGCTGATTTAAAATACAAGTCTCCATGGGCACCTGAGGGGCTCAGTCAGTTAAGGTCTGACTCTTGATTTCAGCTCAGGTCATGATCCCAAGGTCATGGGATAGGGCCTTAAGATTCTCTCTCCCCTCTGCCTGTCTCCCCACTTTCTCCCTCCCTCCCTCTCCCCCACCTCTAAAAAAATACAAGTCTCTGTTCACATTTTTCACAATATAGATATGGACTGTTTGGACTGTCATTACTATGATCAACAAAACTGTAAAGTTAAAACTCACTAGTAAGAGAACACCAGCAGAGAAGTTGATGAGTAAACCAAAACTAACATCCGTGGAAGGAGAATGAGCAGGTTTCAGTTGTTTTCACTTTCACTGTAGAGGAAACTCACCTTATGGTATTAACTAAAAACACAGGAAGCATGTGCTGAGGATAAGCTTTTGTATCATTACACTGCTGAGCCTGAACCTGACCACCTCACCTCCTCCTTTTTTTTTTTTTTTTTTAACATGCAGAAACCTTAAGCAAGATACCAATTTCATCTCATCTTTAAAGACTAAATGTGATCACATGTGAAAGCAGTGGTTATTTCTTCATTTTCATTAATTCATGGCCTCAAATACTGTTTGTTTTTTTTTAGTTTATTTTGTGGGGCTCCTGGGTGGCTCAGCTGGTTAAGCATCCAACTCTTGACTTTGGCTCAGGTCATGATCTCATAGTTCACGGGATCAAGTCCTCTGTTGGGCTCTGTGCTGACAGAGCAGAGCCTGCTTGGGATGCTCTCCCTCCCTCTTTGCACCTTCCCCACTCACATGTGTTCTCTCTCTCTCAATATAAATAAACATTAAAAATAAACTTTTAAGTTTATTTTGAGAGAGAGCAACTGCATGACAGAGTGTAGGGGAAGGGAGAGAGAGAGAGTGGGTGAGAGAATCCCAAACAGGCTCCATGCTGTCAGCACAGAGCCGGATGGGGGACTTGATCTCACTAACTGTGAGATCATGACCTGAATGGAAATCAGGAGTTGGCCATTTAACTTACTGAGCCACCCAAGTGCTCCTCTTATTCCAGTAGGCTGATGGTAGAAACTATTCTTTAATATGTACATATAAACATATTTATAAATATTTCACCAGTATATGTATACATGTGTGTATATATACATTACATGAACCACATTTCTGTATGTAATTTCTGGGAGTTTAAGATATCTTAATTAAAAAAAAGGATATCTGAATTTTTTTGGCTCTAATTGGAGCCCCATGCAGGGCTTGATCCCATCACCCTGGGATCATGACCTGAATTGAAATCCAGGGTCAGGCAATCAACCAACCGAGACACCCAGGCACCGCAAGGTCAACATTTTTAGATAATGCAGAGGAAAAGAGACTGTGAGCATATCATTCCAATTTTATGCTAAAATTATATTTGTGTAATGCTAAGCCTCCATATAATACAGTCATTATTTGCCCATGCTTACATTTTACAAGCATATGGACTACATATTTAATTGTTCCTAGTAGTGTCCCAAACTCAGTCAATACTTTTCAAAGTGAAATATCTGACAAAATGCCAGGGTCGTATGTAAGCTAAAATAAATTTCTCATCAATGATGAAAAATGGTATTTCTCATCAACAGGAATCACATTAATTTATCACTGTACATTCAGTCTAACATTAACCAAGTACCTATAATATGCCAGGCATAAACAAAAGCCAAGAAGCATGCAGTCTACTGGTAGAAATGGACAAGAAAAGTAACAATTATCATTCAAATTACCGTTCAAAATGTTACAATAAGACAATACTATAATGGAAGAGCACCCTGACAGTTACAGGAATAAAGAAGCACAAAAAGAACATCTCATAAAATAAAATACCCAATGCCTTGAGAATATTTCATATATTTGAACACTTACATGATTCTTTTATGTTTTTCAACATATTTCTTGTTCTTTAGCTGTGGTGGTCTCATTCCTTTTATCATAAATTTTAAAAACTGGGATTTAACATTGAGTTATTGGCTGTGTCACTAAATGCGACTCTGAAAAGAACATATCAATACGACGAATAACATCTGAGAATCATTCTTAACAAGGGTGAGGAAAGTGTATCAGTTTAGAAGACCTCTTACTGTCTGCTTCTAAATTTTTCAATGCAAGAAGCTCTTCAGGAATAATGGATGTTATGTGGCTCATGAAAGAAGCTACATAAACCAGGGGGAAGTGATATTTCTGCTAAGGTACAAAATTAAAGCAATCAGTAGGATCTAATGGGGAAACATCCAACTGAGAAATAATATATCTATGGGAGCATATCTAAGCTTTCCAAAGGAATGTGGGCCATTTAAAAACAGTAATTTTTCCTATCCTTTAGGAGACAAATTAGGTCAGGGTGACTGGGTAGCAGCCATAATTTTAGTGCTAGTTCTTAATAGATTACATAGACTAACAGATTCAACTATTTTTTTTTTTATTTCCCTATTTGTTCTCCTTTGTTAAAGGAGATAGAAGCAGATACAAAGGCTTGAGGTCTGACAAAGATACGATGCATGTATTAGGAGAATAAAACCTTTCCTTAAAAGAAAAAAGGTAGAGGATACAGAGATGTAATCTTCCCTGAACACTCACTCACATTATGAATGAGAGGAGGTCTATTTATCCTGACCCACTGGCACACTTTGGGAATTTGCATTTCTTCTCCTTTCCAGAGTTACAAAGGTGCTGGTGGTAAAACAGGCTGGATTTCTATAAGATCTCTTCTTACTATAAAATTCTAAAATCCAAATATTTTAGTTTCTAAGAAAAGTTTAGGAGACTGTGTCCAAAAAGTTAAGTGCAGAAAAAAAGGAACCCAATTTTAAATGGGTAAATAGCAACGTCCACCGGGATTTCTGTTTCAGCTTCATACATCCTCAAAGAAATCTTCAACGAAATCTGTTGCTCCTTACAAATCCAGGTGTACCCTTAGTACTCTGTAATTCACCCAACATAGACATTATCATTGAAGTAATTGCCTGGTTTTGTGTCTGGACCTCTCACCAGACTGTGAGCTCCATACATTTAGGGACACACTCTTGTTTACTTGTGCTATAATTCCAGCACAGTACATAACATCTAATATAAAAGGTTCGTTCAGTACATTTCTGTTGAATTAATGAAATGCCCTGAATCCAAATAGCCCTTCTCTAGAGGCTCCACACTCCTTCAATCAGTCTCTATCAACTCATTATCATGCAAGGTAGTCCTTGTTCCCAGATTTATGATACTGGCTTTCTATGCCAAGATAATCTATAACCTCTTTGAATATACCAGTCAATCCTATAACTCTTTAAAGAAAATATTCAGGGGTGCCTGGAGGGCTCAGTCTGTAGAGTGTCCGACTTCAGCTCAGGTCATCATCATCTCATGGTTTCTGAGATCAAGCCTTGTGTTGGCCTCTGTGTTGACAGTGTCCTGCTTGGGATTCTCTCTCTCCCTCTCTCTGCCCCTTCCCTGCTTGTGTGCTCTCTCTCAAAAATAAACATTATTTTATTTATTTTTTTTAAGGGGGCACCTGGGTGGCACAGTTGGTTAAGCATCCAACTCTTGATCTCAGCTCAGGTCATGATCTCACAGTTCCTGAGTTCAAGCACTGCATCTGGCTCTGTGCTGATGGCGTGGAGCCTGATTCAGATTCTGTGTCTCCTTCTCTCTGCCCCTTCCCGGCTTGTGTTCTCTCTCAAAATAAATAAACTAAAAAAACAAAAAAAAGAAAGAAAGAAAGAAAGAAAATATTCAGCTGTTGGTTCAAAACCTTCTTGAGATTGTCCCGGATGAAATCTGAAACTGGCCCCTTGTTTAGTGGTCAGGAAAAAAACAAAGAGGCAGACAACTCCAGGTTGGTCGATGGCAGTTTTAACCAGCAAAGGCAGCTTACACATGAAACTTGTCTTGGGTGGCAGCAAGACAACTGGATCCCCACACTTGCCTGTCAAACCTTCAAAGTTCACATAGAAGTCTTAACTGGATTCAGTCACGTATATCATGCAGATATTCTCAACGCACATAATCTCAAAGCTATGTCTTTGGAGCAGCCCCTGGGAGTGGAGAAGACAAGCAGAACCCACATTCCAAGAACAGGGGAAAGGGTATGGAGCCTCTGACCACCCACATCCCACTCACAGGTCAACCAGTAGTCACATCTTGATGATCTCCCCCAACATCAGGAAATACTTCATCAAATTTTGGCTCTAGATACCTTAATTTTTAAAAACTCATTTTAGATCATGCAAGTTCTTTCAAAAAGTACATTCCTTACATCATTATTTCAGGGTTACCTGAGAAAAATTACTTATGAAACCTACTACTGCAACCATCTAGTAGAGGACATTTAAAGCAAAGCAATTTGCTATTAAATCTGCCATTTGGTGCTAGTCAGACTTGAGGATGTATTAAATAAGTGTCTCTTGAGATACTTTCCAAAACTATTTTATTGAAAATTTCCAAGACCTGATAAGATAAAAACGCAAAAGAAACATCATTAGGTCTCAGTAAAGGAGTAGTTTAAACTGGCATTAACTTATCTAAATACAGTCCGGGTCACAAATCTCAGCTCCCATGAAATACTCATCTTGCAGAACAAGAACTACATTTCATAGAAGAAATGGGGTTGAGACAGGGAAACTGAGGGTCTCCATGAAACTCTGCTCTTTGCTTCCCTTCCTGTTTCTATTCTTGCTAGGATCTGCACCCCCTGCCATACACATGCCTTAATGTATATCCTCCTTGTAAGGGGTAAGGAGTTAATGATTTCTTTGGAGTCTTCCAGCACAACAGACAACATCTAAGGACTAAGAAGCCATCGTGTCCATATTCCAGATCACTGGCACTAAATATCTCAGTGCCAAGACCCCCTGGCTCCCAGGAGTGACACCTGGGTCCTTATCTTTGTTCTAACTACCAATTCCAGGATGCCTAAGAGAACACATACATCAGACCATGATCCTCAATAAAAACCCTCAGCCCCAAGCAAAGACAAGACTCCCTCCTTTCCTGAGTCTCCCAAATGCTCTGTACCTGCACTTTCTCTGTACCTTCAATAAACTCTGCTTTCACCTTTTGCTGGCTCGTGTTTGATTTCTTCTACTCTGCGTACAGACAGGGACCCTCTTGGCTGACCCTGTGGGATCCCACTCTGGGTCCTTGGACCTGGCCTGCCAGCACAAGGATGATGAACATCAGGCATATAAAACACGCATTGGAATTTTCTATAGATTGTCTTTAATTTTAACTGTGTGTATGAAAGACACAGAGCAAGATTAGGAACAAAGGTCCACATCTGTTAAAATTAAAGGCTTTCATTATCAGAGTGCAGTTTTAAAAGGCTGTCTCTACTAAAGAGTAAACAAAAAAAAATTTTTTTTCTAACTTACTTCTAAAGAGAATTTGAAAGAGCTCAGAAAAGAAGTCGAGGAAGTGGCTTATATTTGAAATTAAACTTATTATATCAGCTTTTAATGGAACTGCACTGATACCTTTGATTTCTTTCCTAAGAAATGAGCACAAGTCATAAATTGCCAGAAAGGAACTGCATTTAATTTTGAACCGCCAAAGACATTTCTACCATATATAATTTTTCTACCATGTAAACAAATGGAAATACAGGGTTTTTTTAATATATAAAGAAAATCCAAATGATAATTTTAACATACAATAAAGGATAAACCTAATAACTGCCAAGCCATTATCTTTCTGTGTCTATTGCTAGCATGGGGCACTTTTTGTTGTTAAATACACTGCCTTCATAGATACTTGAAAGCTATAAATTCACCATAACTAATATTATCCCAGCCACACACCACCACCTTTTGTTTTTTTAAAACCAGTTCTATACTTAGAATATAAATTCTGCTTAACATAAACAGGAAAACCCATATCTGAAATAAAGAAAAGGTAAATTATTTGGATCTTCCAAAATGCTAGGAACAATCACCACAAAAATAAATTCACAAGTCAGTAAGCAGGGACTGGGGTCTCCCCATTTCTTTACCCTCTACCCAGAATACAATCCGCATAAATAGTCTCCTTTGTTCCCAGTAAATGTTGGCTAGCCTACAGTAAGGGAAGGATCCCTTTGTACAGTAAAAAGAAAGCTACTTAGAATAGCAATGTTTTTCAGCTTCCTGTAAAACCATTCAGCCAGGCACTAGAGACCCTGTGGTTGCCATGGAAACAGAACTGAAGCTAAGAGAAGACAGTACTTGACAGTAAAGGGCTTCTCAACTGCATCTACAGACAACTCCCGACATTTAGTTTGTTTCCATTAAAAAAAATACTGGACCTAACCTTTCCTTTCCCAGTGGGGCCTCTTCATAATAATGGCTATTCACCAATCACAACTAATCACAGAATCTTGAGATCAAAGATTTGGTTTCAGGAAATACCTCTGTTAACAGGATAAAAATATCTTGAAAAATTCATAGCTATTTGGCTACCAAATGTATTCTGGAGGAGAGACAATGATCACTCTTCCCAGAAATGAGGTAATTTTTAAGCTGATCCTCTGACTGCCCCCACCGAGGATCCCAGTGTTAATTCCTACAGGAAAAAAGTTTCAAATACACTCTAGAGCTTTCCGACACTGGAAGGAGGCTGCCGCAAGAATTTAAAAGAATTCAGGTAAGGAAGTCAGAGGAAACCTATTATGGCAACCATTATGAGCTTTCCTCAAATCCTGGGCAAGCTGGAGCTGCACATTTGCAAGCGGATGTGACTGGAACCAGAGTCCACACTCTCTAGGATTCTACCATCTTCAAATAATAAACACGGATATCAAACCACAGGCGTTACAGAAGGGGAAACTGAGACCCAAAGTAAAAGGAGGAAATTTTTTCATTAATGTTTATTTATACGAGAGAGAGAGAGAGAGAGAGAGAGAGAGAGAGAGAACACATCTGAAGCAGACTCTGCAGACAGCAGCAAGCCGTATGCAGGGCTCGAATTCATGAATCACAAGATCATGGCCTGAGCCAGGTCGGATGCTCAACCGACTGAACCACCCAGAGGCCCCAACGGTGACAATTTTCTAATTCAGATTTTTCTGTTTCCAACAGAAAGGAATAGGGAACAAGTATGAAACATCTAATTCTATATACTCTACACAGTGAGTCTCATCTACACATGAATTTCATTAAACCCCCAGAACAACCTTAAGTAGGCACGGGGATTACCATTTTCAACAAAAAGAAACAAAGGCTCAAAGAGGGTAAGTAACTGGCTCAAGGTCAAACAAGCAGAGGAGAAGGAGCTGAGTCTGACCTCTGCCTGTGTGACTCTTTGTACCTGACCACACACTGTGTCACAGCATGATCTACAATTTATGGAAAACAACGTAAGAGAGCTTACTGAGATGAGTCAGGAGAGCTTTTATACATGCCAAAATCCAAATAACCAGACCACTTTTCTAGGTCTTACTTTTATGAAGTAAATGAATGGCAAGCATGTAAACTTATGTTTAGGATTTATCTTTCTTTTTAAGGATCAATTTCTAAGTAATGTCATAAGGTCCATAAAAGTTCAGGCCAACTTTCTGTTATTTAGGGAATACTGAGTATGTTCTGAAATTGATAACTTCAAAAGAATTGGCCAACTCTCTAAAAACAAGTTATAAGCACAAGTTAGAATCATATGGTTTTAGAACAGGACTCCATTTGCTGCCAGACTGGACATGCTAAGGGTATAAACATGTATTAACAAATATTATGACCTTTAAATTTTTAACATGAAGGCAAAACCTGCAATATTTTCCAGAAATTTAGTCTCTGCATATAAAAATCCACCATCAGATTAGTCCACCCTCATGGCATCAGTTCAGCAAATGGTGAGTGCATCCAGGTAGTTAAGACCTTTGGAATCAAAACAAAGAGATCCATTAGTTAAGATGGTGTGGAAAAACTTGGTCAGTTAATTCTAGACTTGTTCTGGAAAACACCAACCACTCAGCACTATGACTACAAACACCATCACTATGCTGTAATATAGTAGGGCTATTTAGGTTTGTAGGAAAATCATCCCTATTAAAAATTTTTTTAAGGAATCATGTCCACTTTTTATGTTGCTTTCATCTTAATAAAATTATTTTCCTCCTTCCTTGCCATTATGCTCTGAACTTTCACTTGTGTAATTAAAAAGACCACCCAATTTCCCTTTCAGCAGTCCCCCTGCCTACTTCTAGTTTGCTGCATTTAACATCAGTGGGCTGAGGGAGAGATTAGGTTTAGGAAACTGGGTAAGTGCTGGAGGCTTTGTGCCCTAATTTCACACTGTACCCAAACTTCCCTTTACATATTTCCTAGTTTTAAGCTGTTGGGTCCAGCCTGGTGAGTTGACCAGACCTGAGTCCAAAATAAGTGGGGCAGTTCTATGCTGCAGAAAACATAAGATTTTGGTTTCTACAGCTGCATCTATTTTCACATGACAAGGACTCAAAATTTTCATTTTCAAACCAACATAAATCCTACATGAAAAGCAATGAGAACATTTTTTCCCAGTGCAAGCTTCTTAGCAAATGAAAAGTCTCGCTTCCAGGCCAAAGAAATCCTCTGAATAAGTTACATGCCTGTGGCTATTGAGAAACGGAAAGCATGCCATCCATTCGAATTATTTATGACAACATTTTTTAAATGAAAGTGATATTGGCTGAGGCAAATACCACAATTAGATTTTCCTGTTTAAAAGGCACCTGTTCCTGAAACACAGCCAAAACTTGTTACACTAACATATACATAACTGATTTGCAAATTGTTAGAACAGTACTTAGTTTAGGAGAATTCAAAACAGGAGAGCTCAGCAGTTGGATTTATGTGTTTATCAAGACTCACTGTAAATATGCAAATACCCAGAGAGGGTTATATCTATTGATTGTGCACCGCTACTCTGATTTATGTGGAACTTAAGAATAAAGGTATAAAAAGTCTTTTTTTGAGGTTCCCTTTCAAGGTAATTTTATATATTTAAGTAATCTAGGACCAGACCAAAGACTATAGCAAATAATGCCCAGCTTCCAGAGTTAACAAAAGTTATTATGTCATGCTTGCCTCAGATCCCTTTAATATCTGCAAATAAAACATTATAAAGTTAAAATCTCTTTTGTTTCTGGTCCCCAAGCCTCACTGCTCCCTCCCTCCTTACCTTAGGTCTATGCCACCTCAGGAAAATACTGTCAAGTTATTTATCATGGGCCTTCTAAGCCATGTTTTTTGCCCTTATATTATAGATGAATATATCCACAGACAGCCAAAAATATTGTTTAGTGTGTCTTTAAATTTTTATATAAGGTGTGATACAACTTGTAACTTATATAAGGTGTGAAACAATTTGTCTTTTGCCTAGCTTTGATTTTGAAACCTCACCAGGTCTTAGTGCTTCTTATTAATTCCCTTTTTCAACTCACTGATCCAGTCCTAAAATTCGATTTATAAGATTTTTTATCATTAACATTAGTCCTTTTGATAAACTGCAAAGAAATTCTGCATACCCTCAATACTTCCAAATTCTTTCAAATAAATGTCTGTTTTCTCAGAATATTCATTTTAGTTTAGATATTATAACCATTATAGTGCCCAAGTTCTCAGATGGCAGAAAAGATGTATGAGTCAATTCTTTCTTTGCCCACAACACTTCATCTCCAATTATGAGAAAGGAATGTACAAGAAATGCTTGACATCTAGGTCTAGAGATTTAGGCATAACTGTTATTCCAAAGAAGGGTTTCTTGACCCAAAGGAGTATAAACCCTGGAAAAAACAAACAATTTTTAAATTACTAAAACTTGAATTTAGCTACATGTAAGCTTTCAGAAGAAAAATCTACAAGGTGACTTCAAATTACTAATTCATAGAAATGGTTCTTTTCAAAAGACAAAGCTAAAGAAAAAAAAAACAACAAAATCACAGGTCAGATTTATTCTACACTATAACACAAGACAGGTTTTAAAGGCACAGGAAACTTCTGTTTCATAGGGAATGCATAAAAGGAATCCCTCCCTAAAGAATTCCATAAGCTGGAAAATACTGATGAACTGTATGCATGCACAATTTCTTATCTTTTTCTTGCATCCAGAGAAATAATATTCTTTCAAAGAAACATCTATTTATTTTTTGCAAATCTCCAGGGGTGTCAATTAAACTGAGACTGGAATCAGCAAGTAAGGGAAGTTGTCTGTAAGCATTTATCATCAAGTTATATGCCTTGCTTAGGGAGCCAGCTGTCTTGAATAACCATCCCCTCCCTGGGGCCACAAGTCTGGGCAAGAATGCTACTCATGTCAGAAACTCATGTCATTAGATTAGATTTGAATGGAAAAGCAAAGGGAACGTGGTCTCTTTGCTCCAGCTGGGATTGATTATTCCCTTCCCAACAAGGAGGCTGTTATTTAGCCTGAAAAGAAGAGCCTCCTTCCTTCTTGGATATTTTCCAATCCATCATGGCACCTGAGTGACTAGTAAGTACCCTGCCTTACAACAACCTTGAAGCCTCTCAGTTTCCCTCCAGGAAGACGTTTTAGTACATTATTTCCCCATCAGTATGAACAGAAGTTACCCTTGGATTCTTGCGATGTGGCAAGGTTAACTTGGGAACCTAAGCAGGTGAGTAAAACCAGAAGGAATATCAAGATGGAGGTTTAGGGAACCTAGGTCAGCACGAGTTTGTAGCAGCTGAGGAGGATGGGGAAAAAACATCCAGCACCTGGAGACTGTGTTCACCTTTTGCCATACTGTAGCCAGAGCACCCTGCACTGTGCCTGAGTGTAGAATACTCAGGGAATATTTACCCATGAATGAATGGATGAATAGCACAGAGAAGGGGACTCCAGGTTCAGTGACTCAAAGTATTAGATTCATGGGGGGTAGCTTTTACTACCAGCATATGCAGAGACATGGCTATGGAGAATCAAAGGGCTTAGGCAGAAAACAGATGTGAGACGGAGAAATGGAGGCAGGTCAGCATAGCAGTAAGGATCTGAACACAAGCAGGATCCCAAATGTAAGTAAAGGTTATCACAATATGCCCCATCCACCTATCTTCTACCACAAAAGTGGGTTTGTTACTAGCAATTTAAATAACTTAAAAGGAATACTCCAGCTTACAGCAAGGATAAAGATAAATGGGACCCATGTAGACCTCGTATCAGGAGCACTATGGACAGGAAGGACATGCTTGAAGAATAGGGAAGGAGCTGAAGAGGGAAAGGGTTTCTCCCCCATGTTGAGAGGCAGGAACTCCACTTCACCTTCCTAAAACAAGAAGAAATGCTGAAGGGGGTTATCGTCATCATGATATATTATACACATAGTGCAAAAAATTATTTAAATGCATAGAAATTACAACAACTACATCAATTCATTAGGTAGTAATTTTTTTAAGTTCATTTAAATAAATGAATTAACTTAATTTCTGAGAGGGAGAGTCAGAGAGAGAGAGAGGAGGAAAGAGAATCCCAAGAGGGCTCCATGCTGTGGGGCTTGATCTCACGGTTCCAGAGATCATAACCTGAGTTAAAATCAAGAGTTAGATGCTTAACTGCCTGAGCCACCCAGGTGCCCCCATTAGGTGATAATTTTTAAAGAATAAATATGAATCCTTCATAAATGTGAGGTCTAGGCCAAATGGCCCACAAAGTCCTTGCCACCACCTCCACCAGTTGGTGATAAACCCTGGCAGGGGAAAAAGGATGAATTCCTCCTTCACAGCCTGGTAAAGGACAGCCCTGTTCCTTGTCTCCATTTCTGACATGTTCTGCCTTAGTCTGGCTTGAGTCCCAATTCCCCAGCACAGACATACTCATCTCACTCTCCTCCAGCTCCAGAAGGACTAGCTCATAAACCAAGAAATTAGTTCTATCCTTAATACCACATCTTGAAATGGCAGTTGCCGTTCCTGTTTAGTGTGTGGTGATTTTCTTCAGTACTTCCCAAAAAGTATTCAGAATGTCAGCCAGCGCTGTCTTGGGTAACAGTCTTTGGCTGAAAGACCCTTACAGGCTAAATAGTCTCACCAACAGAGGAATCTGATGAACAAAGTCTGCAGCATATTTTTTTAAGTGCTGTATTCACACTTAAAAACCACACACACACATTATTTCTTGATTTATTCAGAAGAAAGGGGTTCTGAAATGATTAGGTTTCTATTTTAATAAACACTCAGGTCCCCCTTCTAAAACGAAGCATGGCCATATAAACAACTAAGAACAAAGTGGCTCATGATTGCATTAATTCACAAACTCGATCCTCAGCTTCTAACAAACACGACTGGGTATGGGTGTGGCATGGGACCCTGTTCTAAAAGAAGTAGTCTTCCCACATTCTCTTCTCCTTGAGAGACCACCCTGGAGATACCGAGGCCAATAAGCAGCCTCTTCATGAAGAGGTCTGACAACGGGCACCAACTCCAATCCTTCCACCCAGGACAAACAGGATGCTGAGGGCTACTCAGAATGGGAAATGCCATGCACCTCTTGCCATGCAAGAGGGCTGATAGGAAAGACAACTTGAAAGTGGCTCTGTGGGTGCGCGTGCACACACACACACACACACACACACACACACACACACACACGTCTGCGCTTGTCCGGTGTGTCCTTGAGGGAAGCACTATCGTCTATGTAGTGGCCAATGTGGTTCCCGGGGCTCATTTCCTGGGTACTGAAGTGCAGTGTTTGAGGACGGCTACTGCTAACAAGTCATGTTTTGATATACCCACCTTCCTTGCCTTCAGTACAGTGGGATTAATAATCACGGAAGATTCATAACCCTTTCCACTTCACAAGAGTTCGGCAATCCTTCCCTCTTAAATCATCAACATCATTGTGGGATAAATAATTTGAATATAACTCTCATCACTGCCATGAGCTGTACATGTAGCAAACCCCCTTCTGCTCCTTTTGTTTGAATTGGCTTGGCTCTCTTTCCCCTCCCAACCTCACCCAGAAGCAGCACTCCTATTAAAATTCATGATGTTTCCCTCAATGCAAGTGTCTGATTGCAGCTGTCAGTTTCCCAGTTCAAGGATTTTCATACTGCCTGAGAGGACAATGTGAGGCTCGCACTGCTACGGAAATAGGTCAAGCTCAATTTTTCTATTTCAGCTCTGCTGCCAAAAGTGTAAGGCTTTGCCTTCTAGAAAAAAACGTGTCCTCTGGCTAGGCTCAGCACTTAAGAAGAGGTGAAGAGGGCACATTTCTTTCCCTCACCAGGGGGCACCGCCACAGTTTCCTTACACAATGCCTCGGAACCTTTGTTCCATCACTGGCGACTCTCTGGAAGAGCCTGTCTTTTTGTTCTTTGTGTTATCATGCTTCACAGACATTGAGACACCAAACGAAATGGACCACAACAAAGACGAACTGAAGATAGAGCATCAGACACCAAAAAGATTCATCCTGTTGAGTTGGTTGGTTTTTTTCACCCTGTGCTACCTAGAGAATGAAGGATAGGCGAGTGGAAACCAGAAGGTCTGTTATACACAATAGAGCCCAGAGCCATCTCCCCAACTCCTTTACCCTCTCCTCACTCCTACTCATGCTTACACTCTTCTACGTGGGGCAAATGCTGTGGAAACACTATGTAACAGGGAAGGAAGAGGACAGAACATTCTTAAATTCTCAGTAAGTTAATATAATCCAGGGCTACTGCTGAATTATTGGATGTACCTACAAGGGACATAGCAATTTATGTGGCACTAAACCCCAAGCCCACCCCATTTTACAGATGTGGAAACAGAAGCTGGTAAGTGAATTCTTTAAGATACAAATGCAGTGGCAGGGTTAGGAAGAAGCCAGGTACCCTTACTCCGAGGGGCTCTTTCTACTTTACTCCTAAAACAGGAAACGGAGACAGGCATGCCATAAAGAGACAGATAATGAAACATCCTGAATCCAGCTAACTTTTCTTGTACTGTGTAGTGAAGATGAGAAAGAACAAGGCATTCTAAAAAAAGAACACTCACTAGAGAGAGGAGACCTGGATTCTCACACCTACTAAACTTTTTCTGTTCACCTTAAGAAATTTATTAAACATTAGTTCTTTTACTCATAAAACTTATTTATTAACCATTAGTTCTTTTACTCATGAAACTAGGGGCTTGGAACACATAATCTGTAGATTCCTGCCAGTCACACATGAGCATGTCTCCCCACATATATTCGCCATGCTACACGGTCCTGGCACTACATCAAGCACAGAGGGGATTAAAAGAAATGAAAAAGAGAAGACCCCTTTCATCAAAGAGCATTCACATTTCTTTCCCACTATCTGTGAAGTCGAGCCAGGTCTTCAAGCATATAGAACAAAACAACTCGGAACACATTATGTTTCTGAACACCTACCACTCCAAGGCACAAGGCTTGCTACTGGAGGAACAACAACTAGGAATAACAAATGAATGGTCATCTCTTTAAGCAGGAAAGAAGATATATACCCTGTGAAAAGTGAAATAATTTAGCCCATTACAAAATGGACTCGTTTGCCAATTTATCTTCTATCCAGTCAGATCCAAGATGAGTCTGAAAGGCTTTCTTATGAGGTGAAATAAGCAGGCCAGACTAGCCAGAGTGAGGGGTTCAATTCCAATGGTAGAGAAACTGGGGACAAGAAGGGACAGGACAATGGAGAGTGTGATAATGCTGACGCTATTTCCAAGCATGAATTATATGCTATAGCCAGTCTGGCCTTCTAGAACATTCCATAATCATTTTTACTTCTGTACCTTTTCATGGGCTTTTTTCCTACCTGCCCTCCCTGCAACCCCAGTTCTCAAACCCTTCTGCCCTCTCAAGGTTGAGATCAACTTCTATTCTTTAGGAAGTTTCACTTCAGTTAAACACTGCTATCCCTTTCTTTACCCCTGATAAGATTACTTTATACATCAAACATATTAAATTTTCATTTAACTTAACTAAGATTATTTTTTGACTAATGTTATAATGATCTATATTTTATTTTTAAAATGTTTTTTATTTTTAAAATTTTTTTAAATTTTATTTATTTTGAGAGAGACACAGAGAGAGCAAGCAGCGGAGGGGCAGAGAGAGAGGGAGAGAGAGAATCCTAAGCAGGCTCTGCGCTATCAGCATGGAGTATGACATGGGGCTCAAACCCACGAACTGTGAGATCATAACCTGAGCCAAAGCCAGACACTTAACTGACTAAGCCACCCAGGTGCTCTATTGTTTTATTTATTTTTGAGAAAGAGAGCATAAGTGGGGAGGGGCAGAAAGAAAGGGGGACAGAGGATCCCAAGCAGGCTCTGCACTGATAGCAGCGAGCCCCAAATTCATGAACCGTGAGATCATGGCTTGAGCCAAAGTCAGACACTCAATTAACTGAGCCACCCAGACACCCCGATCTCTATTTTATATGGGTATGTCATATCAACAGGACTGTAAATTCTTTATGAGGCATTCAGACAATACAGATTTTTGAGTCCTAGAGTTAGAAGTTACCAATGAAATCATTAAACCCAAATTCCCTTAGTTTATAGGCAGGGTAAACTGGGATGCTACCTACAAGAGTCCAAATAAGTCAGAAATACATGCTGAGAACATTGTGAACCTAGCTACTGTAGAAGGGACAGTGTAGTTACTAAAAGTGGGTAACTGCTGTTTCAATTTCTGTAATAATCACTTTTACACATGAAAGCTCTCTTTAGAAGCCTCCGTCATCAAAAGTATATGGTTTTGTTCGATCAGTTCTAAACTTATGGTATGTCAAAGCCAAGGTTCTGCCTCTAAATGATGATGAAAATGTGGTCAGGTAACAGCCTCTTAGTATTTCAGTTCCAAGTTCCTTCTAGAAGGAAAGAAGATACCAAGATTAAGTAATCTATAAAGAACCCTTCCACTGTAATATACAATTTTTCATTTCCCAATATGAGAGGGAACATCTTAGTCTTCTATGATCCATTCCTCTCCTACAGTCTGTGTATTTTCTACCCATTTCCTTCTCATTCTAGCCTAACTTTGAAAAACTCTAGTTTCAGATACACTGAACTGAGGTCAACTTTTCTCACAACTGCAGTTGTCAGAAAACATTTTTATTGATTTCCTCCTTTCCCCCCTCCAGATATAAGCAGAGTTATTTCTTTTCTCTAATTTTCTTCCGACATTACCTGCAACAAGGGTTGCCAGACAAAACACAAGACATCTAGTTAAATTTGAATTTAAGTAAATCAATTCGTAATAAAAGTATGTTCCACACAATTTATTTTCTAAATCTGACAAAACTCTGCTAGCATCCCTTAATGAATGATAGTGTTCTTCAGTCTTATGCAGGAATTTTTAGAAATTAATTTTTATGTTGGAAATATTTTAGTAATTTTCCAAAAGTAAAGACCCTACTTATGGCAGATGAAAAGTCTCTCCCATAAGAATTAGCACTCTTCACCTGCAAGGCCAAGAGTCTTTGCCTTAAGCCAAGAAGCTGAGAAGAAAAACGACAACAAAAGTGAAACCTGACCAACACAAAGGCAACAACTTGCAGAAGTGGACCCTTCTGCTACCTTTGCATAGTAATGGCCAAGCATGCTCTTACTGAGCCCTAGGATGCACCTAACACCTTTTAAACACCACATCTCCAGATCAAACCAGACCATTTCTCTTTGACTTTCAGAAGCAATGTCACCTTGGGGGAAATAAATACTTCGGCTTGGTAATCAGCTCAACAGAATAAACAAAAATCTACACTTGATCAGTGAGAAATGTTGATTAGACATTTCTAGAGCACAAACTGATTACATAAAAGGACACATGGAAACTAAGCTTCCATTAATGGAAGACCATTACAGTCTTAGGACTCCAATAGCTGTCACACACCCAGAGGTATGGATCTTGGTTCCTGTCCTAACAATCTAATGGTAGCACCACACAGAAGTACAGCCCCTTCCCTTTTTTGAGAGGATGAGGAAACCACAAGGTATAATGCTTTTCTAGCTTTTCCACTCAAGTATTAAAGTCTCGAAAGTTAAATTCTATAGGTATTAACTGAAGTCTATAGTTTTATTTGACAAATAACGAGCAGACTGGTGCAAGGTCAGAAGGCAGAAGCAAACTACCTTCTGTAATTTTATAGGAAACCTTCCATGAATATTAAATACATGAAAGGAGGCTCCTTCATAGTGACGTGTGTAGCCACAAAGAAGAGTCTGCCCTTCATAAGCCAAGGAAATAACTCCTGCAAAGGCCCAAAGAGCTGCTGTCCACAGACCTGATGCCAGACTTCTGAGATGTTTATATGTCTGTCTCTCTTCCCTCCAGGTGAAATAGACAATTTGGGGGCATTTTTTTTCCTTGAAATGAGAAAAGCACATACTAAATTGCCTTTAACTAATAGTCCTCTGATGAGTGCAATTTATCTCCTGAATATGAAAGAGAATTCCCTCAACCCCACCCCAGTAATGTGCCTCCCAAGAGAATAATGTACCCAGGCAGGCCCACAGAGCTACTCTTTAATCAGAGGCTATTTTACATGATCACAGTCATCATTAGGCAGCGTTCCGCCCACCATTTATCCCTATGACAAGCAAGAACTCTGAAAAGGAGGCAAGGCTCCTGCCATTCAGGGGAATCTGAAAAAAGTCAGAAGCACTGCTCTTTGAAGGTTGTCTCCTAATCAGAAAAGGACCAGCAATCAGCTCAGCCAGGGCCCACCTCTTCTTGACAGTGCACAAAGATTACACGAGCAGAGAGGACTTTTAATCACTGCTTGGAGCAGTGCTTTAATTACAAACTCAGATAAAATATGCATTAACATTTGCATCTTGGGTAGTCATTTGTCACACACAAAAAAACAGGAAAGTGTTTAGTCCTCACACAAGTTGGCATCCAGACCTTCACCCCTTTGGGGATAAAACACCAGGGAAACACTCCATTTCACAAGCAAACAAGAAAGCAAGGAACAAATGGAACTTTGGTGAGATTTTAAACAAATATTGTATTGGTATTAACATCTGAACTCTCTGCCATGATTAGAATCCAGACTCAAATGCTGGGTAGGCCACTTAAAAGTAATGTAGATAACACCATAAATGTAACTAAAGGATTCAGGGTCGCCTTTTGTTGGTTCTAAACAAGAGACTCAGATACAACATCCAAAGGTTCAAGGCTTCCACTCATTTTTTTACAGGTCAATTTATGTCCTCTCTGAAATAGGTTTCTCTTCCAAGGAACATCCACTATTTCAACCATAACATGTTTACCATGTGTTCAAACTAATACACAGCATGCAGCTTGCTTATGGCAATAACTGTGGCTAACATGCTGCCCTTCTAGAAGCAATCGTTAGCAATATGCAGCAAATTCCCCAATCTAGCCACCTTTATGTGTGAAGCCAAAAAAAAAAAAAAAAAAATCTCAATCCTGGGCAAACCAATCAGCAGTGACTGTATATAAAATTGCCACCTAATATCAGCAAACATCCACAGTATTTCTAACAGCTGCTAGACCTATAGAACAGAAATAGTGTTAATGCTCTTAAAGGCAGACAAAGATCAGAAGAAACCACAGAATTAAACACTCAAAGCTCAATGACTCTCCTTTAATTACAAAACCCCATACCCACACTTGTTAAAAGTTAAGTGTCTTTATTTTTTTTTTTTTTTCAACGTGTTTTATTTATTTTTGGCACAGAGAGAGACAGAGCATGAACGGGGGAGGGGCAGAGAGAGAGGGAGACACAGAATCGGAAACAGGCTCCAGGCTCTGAGCCATCAGCCCAGAGCCTGACGCGGGGCTCGAACTCACGGACCGCGAGATCGTGACCTGGCTGAAGTCTGACGCTTAGCCGACTGCGCCACCCAGGCGCCCCAAAAGTTAAGTGTCTTTAAACAAGGAAGTTTGTGAAGTTCCTGAAAGTATATTCCATCATTAGAGACAGAAGGAATATTCATTCCCTCAGGGAATTTTTCCTAAAAGTGAAGAACGTGCTTTCTTAGGATGACTGAACCCATTTCTTATCTCCTAAATCAGAGATTACTCATGTAAACCACACAAGTGTTTTCAGAAATCAATATAATCAAAATCTTTAAAAGAGAACAATAGGATCTTAGAATGACAAGAAAAAAATTTTGTTTTCTCTATATAATGTTATTGCAACTCAAAATAAATCATTACCACCCAAAGAGACAGGTTATGGTTAATCTAAATGTGCTGTAGCCAGGTTTCAAATACTTTTAAACTGTATACACTCTTATTGCCTTTTAATTAATAGCTATAAATCTACAGGGTATCTAGGATCGCTGTGATTAGCTGTGAGTTATAGACTTTTAATTTAGGGGTGGGGCTGGGGTAAAGAAAGTCTGTACACTAAAAAGAGTATTTCTCATAGTGGTTTCCAACACGGCTCTTTGGGGTATGGGGTCAGGCAACTGTATTTCATCGATAGGATTCAAAATCCCCGCCACCTCGCCACCCCCCCCCCCCGACCCCAGGTGATCCTAACATACATCTGGGACTAAGATCCACTGTCTTAGAAAACAGACATTATATCCTAATTTCCAAGGCAAAACTGAAGGTTATCTTGATCTTTACTGAAATAAAACCCAAAAAGAAATGTCAGAATAAATACGACAAAGGGCTGGAAAGGTGGCTTAATGGTTTGGTACTGTCCTTAACAGTTGAGAAAAATTTTTTAAAAATAATCAACCTCCCACAATCGAGAACTCTGGTGATCCCTCACCTTAATCATGGATATTCATTCTTTTATTATAAGGTTCAAGTGGGAGTGCAAGCCAGGACATTTTAAAAACAGAAAAACTGGATACAAATTAAATAAGTTATTTAAATATGTCTCCAACACATTATAGTTGACCCTTGAACAAGATGGGTTTGAACCGTGTGGGTCCACTTATACTGGAGTTTTTATGGCACAGTACTGAGAATGTATTTTCTCTTCCTTTGGATCTTCTTAGCAACATTTTTTTTTTTCTCTAGCTTACTTTATTGTAAGAATACAGTATTAATATATATAAACACATGTGTATTAATTGGCTGTTTATGTAATAAGGCTTCAGTCAACTGTAAGCTATGAGTAGTTAAGTTTGGAGGAGTCAAAAATTATATAAGGATTTTTCAACTTCAAGGGAGTGGGAGGGTCAGAACCCCTAATCCCCTATATTGTTCCAGGGTTAACTGTATAATCTACTTGAGCCAGCCTATACAATGCTTTGGTTTTTTTGTTTTTTTTTTTTTTTAGGTAGTAAATATTCTTGACACAAAATTAATAAACCTTTTAGAATCTCTAATACCAACAATTTTATTTGAGCCCAACTTAGGACAGTTGCGCAGGAAACACACTCCTCACAGGGAAGAAAGTGTTCCTGAAAATGAACAGTTTTCACAGGGTTATATGCTTTTTTTTTTACATCTTGTAAAAGCTGAAAAGATTTAGATTAGCATATAAGCTAGGAATCACAAATCTGAACATCGAGGAATACAGGGAGTAAGAGCACTGATCGGTATCTTAGGGACAAGATGGCTTTCCTTCAGGCTACTCAGTTGCAAAGCAGGTGTACAATATACTTTTAGTGGGCCATGAATCAATCTTGTGATTTAAACAAAGTTTATGTACAGTCATGCCGACTTAGAAAAGTCAGAAAGAACCCTTCCTGAATGTTCTCTGATTTAATCCTCACAGCCAACCTTGAAAAGTGGGCACTGTAACTATCCTTATTGTATAGATAAGGAAAGAATCTCAAGAAAATTAAGTTCCATAGTCAAGTTGCACAGCACAAGACTAGGAAGTGAGCTAGGATCCCAGGCTCTGAACTAGCATATGGTCTAGCTGTCACTGAATAAAAGAGAAAATTAATGATGATTAAATGGCTGATTTCTAAAGACAGGACTCCGTTTGAGGAGGTAACTGCCCTGTAGAATGATTAAACAATTGTTATTTTGCCAATATTGGAAGAAAGGAAGATGTGTCACACAGCCATAGTTCATTCTCAGACCTACTGCTCTTCAGACAATTCTACTGTCATAATAAATATTAACGTGAATGATGGGAGCAGGAGGCAGAATACAGGAGTGAAAAAAATATTTTCTGAATTTGAGTCTAAGTTACTGCCGTTTGTGTTACATCTACATCCAGGTTAAACTTACATCAATATCCTAGGAATCAAGAGTATTCACAGCAAGGAAAGCCTTTAAAATAACAGCCCCAGGGAGAAAAAGCTCAGAAGACATTATTAAAAATTATCTGTGCATTTGATTGGAAATTATACCAACTAAAATACTTTGATGTCTAGACACTTACCATGTTTGTTTGTTTTTTAATTTTCTTTTAACGTTTATTTATTTTTGAGACAGAGAGAGACAGAGCATGAACGGGGGAGGGGCAGAGAGAGAGGGAGACACAGAATCGGAAGCAGGTTCCAGGTTCTGAGCCATCAGCCCAGAGCCTGATGCGGGGCTCGAACTCACAGACCGCGAGATCGTGACCTGAGCTGAAGTCGGACACTTAACCGACTGAGCCACCCAGGCGCCCCTAGATACTTACCATGTTAACTAATATTAGCATTCTAATTTTTCATAATATGGACCTGAAATTTAGGAGGGAGGCCACTCATATATGGAAGATAACGCTATTTAATAGATTTAGACCAGCCCTGAATCCCCATCTTTAAAAAAAAAAAAAAATGCAGCCTAGAGTTGCTCCTTTATCCCTAATAATTCTACTTTTAATGTATTTTTTAAAGTTTCAATCAATAAACAGAAGGTGGTGACAGTAAGAAAGTCACAGTAGGAAAAATAAGGTCTGCTGAGGCTTACGTAAGCTGGGAAGAATCACAAACCATAAGCCCCTGCACAATACAGGACGCAACCTTGAGATACCACCCTACTGCAGAGATAAGGAGTCAGATGTAGTATCTTATTATTTTCAATTTAAATTCCCTAGACAATTCAGCTCTAAAATAACAATTTCACAAATCAAAATCTCTCATCTCCCACTCTCCCAGACCTTTGTAATTTGCCAATGGAATAAAATACTTACAAATGGAAGTACCTCTCTGTGGATTCTAGGCGCATCTGTGGATACTTTCAAATGTATGTGATCTGGTTTCCTTCCTTTCCTCACCAACTGTTAATATATTAGAAAACCAAACTGATTCCAGAGATCTTTGGTGAGTTATTGTACTGAATTATGGGGCGTTACATTGTCTTTTATCAGTTTCACATCTTATAAATTATCTGATATAATCCAAAGAAGTGGAAAAGATCTTAGACCTTGGGGAACTAAAAAATTTGTTATTTTGTTTCTTTGTAATGCACATCCTAGATATATTACCCTTTGAAAGCACAAACACAGACTGATATCTAGCTCTTGAGGGAAGACCTATCAAGTGGCTCTCTAGGCTTCAGATTCACCAGTATCCATTAATATTTCTAATTTATAGAGGTTAGTTGAAACTGCAAATAGAAAGCACATTTATTACTGTTTTACAAGACCCTTATGAGTTCAAAGATAGCCTACATCTAGGCAATTCTATACTGATTTACATCACAAAAGGGAAACTCCCCTAGTTGCTCCTAAACTAACTTCCCTACATCCTCAGTGACTGATTTTTACAGACCAAGCTCACAATCTGTATAATTTAAAGCTCCTACAGATGTTTTACCTAAATATTGCTTCCCCTCTTTTTCTCATTTCCTTTTAATTCAAATGGTTTTAACTAGCTCAGTAAGGTCTGGATGCTTGTTTTTTAAGGAGTGGGTAGGATTTTTAAAAATACTGAATTTGGAGTCAGAAGTCTTACCACCAAAATAGCTATGTTGTTTCAGTCAAAACACAGCCTCTCTGGGGGCTCAATTATCTCATCAATAAAACGAAAACACCTCAGTAGAGGATTTCTAGCGTTCCTCCCACCTATGATCACATAACACAAATGTTTCCTTTCCTTTTCCTTCTCTTAGAAATGAGTCCAGTGGGAATAAATGTTCCAGTTGGATGGAATGGTCTGCCCAATTGCACCTTGTCGAGATTCAACTTTGGAGTCTCTGAACACTGTTAGGAACATCAGTCTTGGCTCTATCCCAATTCACTGTGAAATAAAACAAGTCATTTACCTCTTTCATACAGCCATTTCTTCAGCTTTACAATACGCCTGCAGAAGCCTGAGCAAACTATTTAACCTCCTTGGGCTCTGGGTTTTTAATTCCCCAGGAATATCAAGAATCCTAAAATACCTGGATGAAGTTCATGGACATCTTCAGGGCTTCTGAATCAACAGGTGCTAGAATACTGAACATAGATAATCTTAAAAGCTGCAAAAGCAACGCAGGTGATTATCGGGGGTGGGGGGGGTGGGGGTGGGATATTACTCTTCAAGCACCCTCAATGATGCAAATCATCAGGGAGGGTCTGCAAACAAGAAGGGAAGGAAAAAGGAGACTACACTTGTTGACCATCTTTTTTTTATGTTGTACCACGATGAGTTTTACATGTTTCTCTCTCTCCTAAGTCTCATGCCCAGAGGTTCTTGCTCTTTCTAGTCAGGAAACAAAGAAACATGTTCCTCCTTTAGCCACCACCCTCTATATGTCCCAGTTCCTATCTAATTTAAATCCCATTATGCCACCAGGATTATTCCTCTAAAACACTTTCCTGAGTATATTACTTTCACTGTCATTATCCAATTTAACTTTGTGCAAGGTAGAAAAAGGTTCCCATTCTTCAGTGAAGCTTTTAATTTAGTGTATTATTCCATACTATGAAAGCTCTGTTCAGGGGAGCTGTCACTGGTCACAGCCATGCCTGCACATTTAGAAAACCCACAATCCCATCTGCTCACACCCAGTCCCCCAGATGCCAGGGCACACAAGCCAGAAGTGTACACATTCCATTGGCCCATGCCTCCCAGGTGAGGTGAGTGGATCATGTTCCAAATTGGTAAGAAATGAGTATTAAGTCCCTAAGAGTGGCAGATGTGCACGAGAAGCCACCTTAGGGAAATTCCAGAATCTACTGCATCCAGTAGTGCAGGAGACACACATAAGTGCACTGTTAAGCTTACACATGGATTGTGTATGTTCGTGGACATATGAGCTGGTGGGATTTATGCAGGAGGACCTCTCCTCTACAGCCCCAGGGCTCATCTAAGACCGGAATCTCCACACCAACCACTCTAGTGTTAGTCCATATCTAGGATGTGAACCGTAACTCCTTTGACATGATATCTTTCTAGAGGGCACAAGCATTTTATATGGCCTCCTTCCTGCTTACACTGTTAATTCTTCATTGCTCAAAAAAATCAAAGTCAAATCCCTTAGCCAAATTTTATTCAATATCCTTCAGACTCTGGCTAAACATCTCACCATTTCTTTTCCATCACATTCCGTAAGGTTTCCACAAACCAAAGCATTCACGAGTCCTTCAATAAGCCACGCTCTTTCACTCACTCATGCCGCTCACTGATTCAGCTATTCTTTTGGAATGCCATTTTCTATACTCAAAAATCCAATTCATCCTCCAAGATTCCCCTCAAATGTCACCTTTGCTATGAAGTCTCTCCTTTTTTCTTTCAGTGAAGTTAGTCACTAACACTTTGATTATGCATTCAGCAAACACTTCTTTGACATCTTAGTCTGTTAGGAGTGTATCTATTATAGTATTTTAGTTTGTGTGTCTGAAAGTTCTCTGAAGACATATTTATTATATTCCTAGAGACTGGTAAGGTGCCTGACACATATTAGGTGCTCAATAAAGAAATACATCTTTACATCTCCATTACTCAATTTAGTAAGCAAAATCCAGAGTGTTACCAATTAGGATAAAGATTCTATGGGTTCTCAAAAGGGCAATAATGTCCCTAAGCAGGGATAGGAGGGATTATGTACTGATTTGTGTCCTCCCTCACAAATTCACCTGATTAAGCTCTAACCCCCTGTACTTCAGAATGTGACTGTATTTGAAGACAGGGCCTTTAAAGAGGTAAAGTTAAATGAGGTCATATGGATAGGCCCTACTTGAGTCTGACTGGTATTCTTACAAGAAGAAGAAATTTGGAAACACAAGAGACAACAGCCATGTGCATGCACAGAGGAAAGGCCATATGAGAACAAAGCCAGAAGATGGCATTTGCAAGCCAAGGAGAGAGGCCTGAGGAGCACTTGCCTCCAGAACTGTGAGAAAACAAATTTCTGTTATTTAAGCCACCAGACTGTGTAATTTGGTTACAGCAAATTAATACAGGGGGCAAAAGAATCTTAGGCATTATAATGATTAGTGGCCCTCAAAGTTCAACCCTACTTGACAAAACTGTATACCTTAGTATTATTTCACTAAGTAATATTAGAAGTATTTTGAATTAACTAATAAAGGGGTAAAAGGTCAATAATAAAAAAGAGCTGAGAAACACTGAAGCGGCTAATACAGAAATGCATCTATATTACAGTTTTAAAGTCCGGATGGATACATACACACTGGAAAATAGTTAAACTCCCCAGAATGTACATGCATACATATTCTTGGTACCTTCCTTCTTGTTGTAACAGGAGCAGTATCTCCCTCTGTGCTAGTCTAAAACCCACAGCCCTTCTGCCTTGTCAGTACCTGATCAGTTTTTACTTCTTTATGAGATAATTTGCCAGGGCATTTATGTATTTCTCAAGTCTTTCCCACTTCAAAAACAAAAATCTCTACAAATCCCACTTAATCTTCCCCATTTTCCCTCTCCCTTACAGTCAACATTCCTGGAGGACCGACTTCACACAATGTCTCCCTCTGCTGCCCATCTCCAATGTGGCTTCTACCATTTGCTTCACAGAGGCTTCTGATCACCAGCAACCGCCATGCAGCCAAACACAATGGGCATGTTTCAGTTCTCTCACCTCACAGCGACCTCCTGCCAGGATTGGTCCATTTACCTGGAAAGCCTCTACTCCACCTTGGCTTTTATTCCACTCTCATCTGTTTTTCCCCAGCCTCCCATGCTACTCCTCCCTCTGTCCATTACTGCTGGAATGCTTCAGGGCTCATTCCTAAATCCTCTTCCTTCTTCCGGCTCTATACTCTACCCAGACGATTCCAGTTCAGCACATCACTACCTTCCTTCAGGGCTGCCACTCTTTCTGAATGCTCCTCTATTCATCCAGCTGCACAACCTTGACTCTACTCTCTTCCCATTATCCCTAGGGTAGAAACTCAAAAACCCTGAATACAGTGTGCAGTGCCCAGTGTAAGAGACTCCCATGGATCACTCAAGGTTTTTCTCCCTGATGCCTGGAAGCCTTGCTTGATATCTGCTGTCAGTAACCAGTCAGCTTCTCTATCTCCCCTTCCCCATTCCTGACCCTCCAGAGGGGCATCCCCATGGCCGTAGTCACCATCCCACACATTTTCAGACATGCTCTAAGTAAGTAAGTTTATTCACTTCTCAGATGCCAGCACAGCAATCCTCTTTCTTTCACAAAGTAGTGCTTTGTTGTATATAAAGACCAAGCCTCTTGAAAAACTATTCCAACCCTAAGAGGACCTGGGTGGATCAGACAGTTGGTCGTCTGACTCTTGATTTTGGCTCTGGTTGTGGGATCGAGCCCCACATCAGGCTCCACACCGAGCATGGAGCCTTCTTGGGACTCTCTCTCTCTTGCTCCCACTGCCCCTCTCCCCTGCTCACACTTGCACACGCCCTCAAAAAAAAAACAACAAAAAAAAAAACTATTCCAAACCTAAAGTTGATATGAGCTAATTACATATCTCAGCTGGTATATAGAAGGAAAACAAATGTCCTGATCCATAAAAAAAAATTACACAGCATATACTTATGTGTAGGTTGGTGATCCTGGTGAATTCAACCTTGTGAATTCACTTTCTCTTGAAGCACTGTTATTTAAATTAGAATGTGCATTTGCACACATTGTAATTTATGAAAATGAGTTTTCTGACACAACAAAGGCAAAATAAAAAAATAAAAACCCATCACTCCACTTCTGTTTCTGTACCCTTATCTAGTAGAGGTTTCTACAATTAGTTGATTAGCTTCCTTTACATGTTTAAAAACACACAGTAATAACATGAAATCTTGTTTCTACAAAATTCAAAACAAGGAGTACACCCCATTATTCCACATAAAAATTCAAGTTGCAGGGGAAAAAAAAAAAATCAAGTTGTATCTGAAATTGAAATCTCTTTACAGAAATGAAGTGTCCTGATCTGAAGTCCCACCAGGAAAATGGGAGTATCTTCTGACCTCAGTCTCTCTTCAACATAAGTCCCTTAAGAGAATAGAGTCCAAACTTGTTTATCTTTGCATCCCTAATACACAGCATGATTCTGATACAAAAAGGCTGTTAACACTAATGAACTGAATAAATACATCCTGGTTTCAAGGAGCTCATAGTCCAGTGGGGAGGGGGAATGTAATTAAAGGATACGTTAATCAGCGAGTATTAGCAAACAAAGAGAAAGAGTGACAAATGGATTACTGGAAAGACCCAAGACAAGGAGACCTTTGAACCAAGCCTATCTAGCAAGCTGGGTTTTCTTGCCCAGCATACATGTCTCCACTTTCTAGTAACAGAACTTACTTTTCCTCTGGGGAACCATCTCTCTCCATTCCATCCAAGATGGGCTTTGACCAGCGCAATCAGAGCACTGAGTCTCCGGTCATAGTTTGATTCAGAAATTATACCATGGTGACAGAGTTCCTTCCAAGATGCTTACTGGAAGGATGGAGGGGAAACTAGAACTCTGTTAGAATAACCCTGAATAACCCTGAAGCCACAAAGAGAGAAGTACGCATGGCAATGGTGGACTCTTCAAGAGTTGCCAAATTCTCTTTTACTCCTTCACAGCTGAAGTCTTACTCATTCCACTGCCTTATTTAAATGTTCCAATCTTTGAGAGGAGGGAAGGCCTTCTCAGTCAGAATGAGTCATTCCTTTGTTCTCACAGTATTTTGTTTAATATCCTAAAGCATTTACCAAGCTTGTTACTCAACTCTTCTCACTGACAAATGGATAATATTGGCCTTGAATTTACCCTGTGAACCTGTTCCATTTAAGCACCATTTTAAAGATTCAAATACCAGCAAGACAAGAGTCCCTTGCTCTCCTTCTTTTTTTTAAATAAAAGAGGTGGGTTTTATTTTTTAAATTAGACTTTAAGCAACAATAATGCATACTTTTGGTTTTACCTTAAGCATTAATTATAGTCACTTTCAAAAATTAAATCTAAATCCCAGTTTAGCTATTTTGAGAACAGCATATGGGGGAATTCATTGTTTTTGGTTATCAGGCTTTCATTTTCTTTGAGCTGCACATAGAATTTAAAAAAATCATTTATATCACACAAATGCTTTCAAATTATGTATGCATTTCCCACTCAATTTTGTTATTTAACCAAGGCTGAGATCCTGAAGATTCACAGGATCCAAATCATGTGGTTGCTATGCTCACCATTTCCTCAGATTTTTTTCACTGTTTTTTTTTTTTAATATGAAATTTATTGCCCAATTGGTTTCCATACTGTTGGTGGGAATGCAAACTGGTGCAGCCACTCTGGAAAACAGTGTGGAAGTTCCTCCAAAAATTAAAAATAGATCTACCCTATGACCCAGCAATAGCACTGCTAGGAATTTACCCAAGGGATACAGGAGTGCTGATGCATAGGGGCACTTGTGCCCCAATGTTTATAGCAGCACTCTCAACAATAGCCAAATTATGGAAAGAGCCTAAATGTCCATCAACTGATGAATAGATAAAGAAATTGTGGTTTATATACACAATGGAATACTACTTGGCAATGAGAAAGAATGAAATATGGCCTTGTGTAGCAACATGGATGGAACTGGAGAGTGTTATGCTAAGTGAAATAAGTCGTACAGAGAAAGACAGATACCATATGTTTTCACTCTTATGTGGATCCTGAGAAACTTAACCGAAGACCATGGGGGAGGGGAAGGAAAAAAAAAAAGAGAGGGAGAAAGCCAAACCATAAGAGACTCTTAAAAACTGAGAATTCACTCCTGTTCTTTTAAAATAATATATATGTATATTTGTATATACATATCTATATATACAAATATTTATATAACTAAAATTTATGTAGATATAAAATATTTATATATACCTACAAAATGTTCTCCACTTCATTGAACAATTTGATACATGATTCAAATTGACATAAAATATGTCATTTAAAGAACCTGATATTACAGTAACAACACTAATATTACATATAGCACCTCATTTTATTATCTACATACGTTTTTGTTTTAATTTTTTTTAACGTTTATTTATTATTGAGAGAGAGAGAGAGAGAGAGAGAGAGCGAGTGACACAGAGCATGAGCAGGGGAGGGGCAGAGAGAGGGGGAGACACAGAATCCGAAGCCGGCTCCAGGCTCCGAGCTGTCAGCACAGAGCCTGATGCAGAGCTCGAACTCACAAACTGCGAGATCATGACCTGAGCCGAAGTTGGTGGCTCAATCAGCTGAGCCACCCAGGCGCCCCAATTGTCCATATACATTTTGACCAGAACCACATTTAAAAAAAAAAAAAACTTAATTACTGATAAAACTTCACTGGAGCTTTTTAGGTCTCATCTAGAGATACATTTTCCATTTCAAACTTCTTGAGGAATAAAACATTCAATGTGCTGTTTTCCTGGACTTCCAAAGTAACTAATTCAATAGTCCTTATCTGCAGTAAAATGAAGAGGGAAGGCAGTGGCCTCAGCAAGGAGCTAGGCTGTCCTCATTCAAGTTCATCCCTTTCTGAGCATGCATAGTTTATATGGGACTGTCCAAACATCCAAGTTGAAGATCTTGACTCTTCCATGGAATCAGATATGTTGATTAGGATGTTTCTCCAGGGGTGCCTGGGTGGTTCAGTGGGTTGAGCGTCTGACTCTTGATTTCAGCTCAGATCATAATCCCACAGTCCTGAGATAGAGCCCCATGTCAGGCTCTGTGTTGGGTGTGGAGCCTGCTTGAAATTCTCTTGCTCTCCCTTTCCCTCTGTCCCTCCCCGCTTACACACGTGCTCTCAAAAAAAAAAAAAAAAAAAAAAATGTTTCTCCAGATCCCCAAATCATTCAGTCCTCTGCAAATTCTTTATGTTGGCTACTCTTTCCAGAAAGAAAGGTTGCATAAATGTTAATGTTTTCCTTCCTTCCTGTATAGTTGGGGTATGATGTTGGCAAGATGAGAAAATATCAGCAGAGAAGAAACTGTTGGGAACAGTTTCTTCATGATATAGTTGCCCACACTAAAATCAGAACACAGGCAAAATAAAAACAACCTGGGGAGCAGGAGGAGAGCTGCAGACCAGCAGAGCAGCGGGTGCTGAGGCACTATGTACCCAAACAGCCCTTCCCCACAAGGGCAGGCACTGGCTACTAGGAGCAGGAAGACTGCAGCCACAATCTCCCTGCTGAGAAGGGTAGAGAGGGAAGGAAAAAGGCCTGGCCAATCTTTCCAGCTCTGCCCTCCTTCGTTTTCTTTTTCTCTTTTTTCTTATTTCAATTTTTTACTTAATCTCTAGTTAGTTAACATATATGGTAAAATTGGTTCATGTGTAGAATTTAGTGATTCATCTCTTACGTAACACCCAGTGCTCACTATAACAAATGCCCACCTTAATGCCCATCACCTATCTAGTCCATCTCCCACTCACCACCCCTCCATCAACCCTCAGTTTATTCTCTATAGTTAAGAGTCTCTTATGGTTTGCCTCCTTCTCTTTTTTTCCCTTCCCCTATGCTCGGTTTCATTCCTTAAAGTCCACATATAAGTGAAATCATATGGTATTTGTCTTTCTCTGAGTTGTTTCACTTAACGTAATATACTCTAGCTCCACCCACATCATTGCAAATGGCAATATTTCATTATTTTTGATGGCTGAGTAATATTCCATTATATATACATACATACATACATACACACATACACCATATCTTCTTTATCTATACATCAATCAATGGACATTTGGGCTCTTTTCATAATTTGGCTATTGTTGATAGTGCTGCTATAAACATTGGGGTGCATGTGCCCCTTTGAATCAGTATTTTTGTGTCTTTTGGGTAAATACCTAGTAGTTCAATTGCTAGGTCATGGGGGAGTTCTATTTTGGTGGGAGTGCAAACTGGTGCAGCCTCTCTGTAAAACAATTTGGAGGTTTGTCAAAAAGATAAAACTAGAACTGCCTTCCTTCGTTTTAGTTAGGAAAGTCCCCACATAGAGCTCCACAGGACTGGTGAGAAAGGTTCACAGCTAATTAATGGCCAGCCAAAAAAAGGCCAAGATGAAGGCAACCGGTTATTAGTCTATCACTTAGAAGTTCAGTCTATTTTGGAGTATAAAGCGGGAGATGGGAGGAGACAGGCCTGAAGAATATGTCCGGAAGTATTCCTACTCAGCAAGAGGGCATTAAACCCTACATAAACAGAAGTGCCAGGTTCAATGGTAAAGGCCTAGAGCAATCGCCTCTGGTTTTTTGAAATGATAAATGCCACATTTTTCAAGCATTTACTCTGTACTGAACACAGTGCTAAATGCTTTTAATATGTTATATCTCACTTAATCCTGACACACCTTAGGAGTTGGTATAGTCATTCCCATTTTATGGATGAAAATGCCCTACTTCTATCATTTTACAGATAAAGAAACTAAGGAGTAAAGGCCCTTGCAGACATCACCCAGGCTAGGGGTTGAATTACAGCCTTCTGGCTTCAATTCTAGGGCTCTGTCAATCTACGGCATATCTCCTCTCCTTTAGAGAGTAAAAGAGTATCATATTGACCTTTCTCAAAAGGCGAGAATATGCATGAGTTACAGATATAAAATGTTCTTAAAAAAAAAAAAAAAACAACCAATCTCAAGCACACTTAGCTAAACCTCCCTTTAAACACTGGAACTCTAAGGGAGGGAAAAAAACCTCCCTTTGATTATGAGAGGTTAGCATATTACATATACACTCATGTGTACTTCAACTACATTCTTTGTCAAAATGTTCTTTGAACAAAATGCAAAAAAACATTCATTTAAAAACACAATTTAAAAATGTTATTTTCTTCATACTAAAGTTGCATCCCTTGGTTTTACAAGAACTGGATGAACAATTTGGTAGCATTTTAAAAGTCACTAAACTATCTCGTTTCCATCCCCAACCAACCTGTCAAGATCTCTTGTACTGAAGTCCAGAATGAGTGCAGATTTTATGTATTAAACATAATTCCAAAGTGTACATCACAACAGCCCCATGAGAAAAGAAGCTTTTATGTTGTGAAACAGCACATGTTTGGATAACTGTAAGTTAGTCTTCACGAAACATTAAGCAAAAAAAATCCCCCCAAAACCAAAAACAAACACTTCATGCCAGGCATCTTACATCCAGTTGCCAAAATACATGCTACAATAAAAACTTGCTGATTTTCTTTCCATTATGTCCTCCGTTTCTTCTGTGAAACATTCTGGCTAAATGACACACTGAACATTTGGTGCTCACAGGCTACTTTCTGGTACCCCAAATTCATCAGCTTCCACCAGGCAAGATTAATACATAGTAAGTCAGTCCTATTTCTTCCCAAACCTGTTTACACCAGGTGTGCTTGTTAAAATTATATAATTTAATTAACTGTTACATAACTAGGAGAAATATCAGTATGAAAACAAAGCTTTTCAATGGAAATTAATTTGAATGATTTGGAAAAGCTCCATAAAGACAGGTTACTACTGGGGCACCTGGGTGGCTCAGTCGGTTAAGAGTCTGACTTCAGCTCAGGTCATGATCTCACAGTCCGTGAGTTCAAGCCCTGCATCAAGCTCTGTGCTGACAGCTCAGAGCCTGGAGCCTGCTTTGGATTCTGTGTCTCCCTCTCTCTCTGCCCCTCCCCTGATCATGGTCTGTCTCTCTCTATCTCAAAAAGAAATAAAAACATTTAAAAAAATTAAAGAAAAAAAAAAGGGTTACTAAAGGGCACCTGGGTGCCTCATTGGTTAAGTGTCCGACTTTGGCTCAGGTCATGATCTCACGGTTCATGGGTTTGAGCCCCGCGTTCAGCTCTGTGCTGACAGCTCAGAGCCTGGAGCCTGCTTTGGATTCTGTGTCTCCCTCTCTCTCTGCCCCTCTTCCACTTGTGTGTGCGCATTCTCCCTGTCTCTCTCAAAAATGAACAGTTTTTTTAATTTAAAAAAAAGGTTACTAAAATAAACTTCTATTGAATTAAATGTTCTCAAAACATCTTAGATTTGGGGGATGAGATCTGATAAATGTTTAAATGGATTCTGCCCTCAGATTGATTTACAGGTATCTAAGGTCTCCATCTTAAACCAAAGACCTTATACTAGCATTTACAAACTTTGCATTGTAGATGTGGTTTTATATAAGAGAGATGAGGTAGAACTTTATTCAGCTAATCACAGTCTAAGCAGAGGTTGGCTCTACATCAAGTATCTGGTGAATCAAAGTGTATTCACTTTTTTAAGTTAAAATCTACTATAAAAAGTACTTGTAATTTTTATATTATGGACTTAAGAGGTAAAATTTCCAGTTGTAAATAAGTCATGGGGATAAGAAGTACAGCATAAGGAATATAGTCAATAATATTATAATAACTTTGTATGGTGACAGATGATAATTACACTCACCATGGTGAGAAAAAAAAAGGTATGTGTAATTTATGATCTTTTCAGGTTAAGACTTTTGATTTACCAATAAACTACTAGACGAATTACATTAAAATAAGAGGATTTCTACTGCAGTTCTTATCATGAGCAACTTTTTAACACTGCCAGTTTACTTTCCAGGGCACCCTATTTCCACAACTACCCTACTCATCATTTGATAAAATATTTTTTCAATACTTCAATACTTCACCAATAAATATTGCCCACATTGCAGGGCGCCTGGGTGGCTCAGTCGACTAAGCATCCGCTCATGATTTCAGCTCAGGGCACTATCTCGCACCTTCTGAGATGGAACCCACATCAGGCTCTGTGCTGACCGTGCGGAGCCTGCTTGGGATTCTCTCTCTGTCCTACTCTTGCTCATGCTCTCTCCCTCTCCCTCAAAATAAATAAACAAACATTAGGAAAAAGAAATAATTGCTTTTAATCGGTTCTTTCACCCAGTTTTACATAGATACCTCAGCTGTAGGTCCCTATACAAAAAGGGCCTTCAGAATATCAGTTCCTACTTTGCTGCCTTACAGTATACAACACAATTTTATATTTATTATTTCAGTTGACCTACAGGAAACTGTATCAGGTGGGCATGACACGTATCATTATCTCCATTTTGCAGGTGGGGAAGCTGAGCCTTACATCACTTGCCCAAAGTTAGGCAGCAGATTGGTGGTGGTTAGAATCCAAGCCTTAAAACCCTAATTTCACTACATGACTAATTTTCCTTCCCCAAGACACCCAATCATGCCACATTCTAACCATGTGAACTTTAATCAAGTTAGACAACTCTTACACACACCTAAGGCTTCTTTGACAGTAAACAGCCACCACCTAGGGATGGCTCTCTCTATGGCAGGTATTATGCTGAGCACTGACCATGTATGGTAGCCTCATCATTCCATTGCTAGGGACTTGCCCAAGCTTACACATCTATGTAGGAGAACTGGGACTTGACTCAGGCCCACTCCAAGAAACCAGCTCTCAAATGAACAACTGAGCTTTCAGCTGCTACACCAGAGTGCTCACTGAGTAGTTTATAAATTCATCTAGGTAAGCAACTATGTTTTTGTATTCTTCTCTTGGGAATTTATAATCAGTACAATGGGCAAAGTAATCTGTTGACAGTTTTCTCTTGCATCGCTTTCTAAAGCAGTGACTCTGAAATCTGTGTGTACAAAGCAGTTGGAGACTTTGGGAAAATGTAGATTCTGATGCAAGAGAGCGGAGGTTGAACCTGAGATTCCAGGTTTGTGAAAACTTCCAAGTGATGCTGATGTTGGTCTTGAAACACACTCTCAAACAAATACTGCTTTTCTCCCATAGGTTAGGCATCTCATCAGTTTTACCTCAGAATGGATCAAGGGCCCTTGGACATCAACTATGGCAGGTAGCCAGGTGGCCTTCACTAATTGAAGACGAACAGGAAGCTAGGAAGTAGGAATCTTTTTTGCTCAAAGTTTTATCTCCAAATATTTGAATAAATTAATTTTGCGTGTGAAGTTCATACAAGCTCTTCAGGATCAGAAGTCTCAGAAACTTTGATACTTTCTGCATTTTTGATAGAATATTCTCTTTTGGTAGAATGTTTTGATACTCTGAATTGTTGAATTATTTTTTAAAATTTTATTTTTCATTGAAGTATAGTTAGCGATGTTACATTAGTTTCAGATGTACAACACAGTGACTCAAACAAGTCCACATGTCATGCTGTGCTCACAGGCATAGCTACCATCTGTCACCATACAATGCCACCATAATACCATTGTCTATACTCCCTATGCTTCATCCCTCATCCCTGTGACTTATTCATTCCATAACTGCAAGCCTGCAATACTGTGTATTTTTGAGTCATTTCATAGCTAACTTTGTAAGGTATTATAGAAGAAACTTGAGCTTTTGGAGCAAGAAAAGATGAGGATTTAGCATTCCAGCTCTAACTACGTATTAGCTGAGTGACCCAAGGGAAACTGATGCTCAAAGATGTTAAGTTACTTTGTTATCAATAAAACTGGGCTAAGGCTACCTATATCTCCGTATATCTGTCATAAGAATTAACTGCAATAACGTATCTAAAGACCACCTAGCCACATGGTAGGTATATCTGTTTTATCATCTCACTTCCCTTAGTATTAAAAAAAAAATCATTTCCTACAATGCCAGTCTCTCCCGGTTGGCAAAAGTGAATGACAACAACAATTATGTTTGCTAATACTTGGGCTTTACAGGGAAAACAGTGTTAAAGCAATAACAGCTAACACTTCCTAAACACTTATTAGGGCACCACACACTCTCCCAGGATGTTTCCATTATCATCCCTCTTACAAGTAAAACACAGGTTCAGAAAGATTAAGTAACCAGCCCAAGATTTCAGTCCAACACCGCGACTCCCATAACCATAGTCTGTTCCCATAACCACTAACCATTTGCCTCCCAAGTAACCACATACTTGGTGACGCAAAGGAAATCAAAGGCAACCCCAAGGAGGGAGTGAAAATCTGAGTCAGTACGCCTTGAAATGTCTCATCTTACTGTCTGGAATACTTCCTTCCAAGGCTCTTAAGAAAAACCTTACATAGAATTGGGGGATTTAGTCGTTCTTATTGACGCTGCCTCTTTATACTTATTTTGACAATTCAAACTTAAGTTTATTGAAGTTATGAACCACATCTTAGGGACTTTTGTGTCTGTTAACCATAGAGCTTTGAATCCAGGGGTGCTCAAATACTTGATTTAATAGATTATTTTCCCCTGGAGCTTGGCTCGCTGTTAACTCCAGCATAGATTCTGTAAATAAAATGCTTGAAGTCAATTCTGATGTTGACAAATACCAGAGCAAACGGACTTTCATCTGGAACATGAGTGAGGAAAATGAATGCTATACAAGTTTAGCATGCGAAATCACAATGAAAAGAAACTAAAAACATCCAGGAAGACACTATATTTCTTTCTTCTTCTTTTTTTCAATCTTACATTCTATACAACTGAAAAGGTGCAATGGCTTAGAAACCATTATCTACTATTACCCTTCAGAGAAGGAAGATCTGGGGTCAATTATGACATCTCAAATTACCCAATCATTATCCCTGTTGAGTAATTCAGATGACACCACCTAAGACACTGTGTTAATTATATACAAGATGATGACAGATGTGCTCCTGAAAATTGGTTGCAGATCTAAAGATGGAGTCAGAAGGGAGTGATGAAAGAGATTCAGAGAAGAATATTTGGCAATGCAGGCGATTAAATGGAAACTACACTAAATAATTACGGTGCTTCATTCATGACAGGTTCATAAACTTGTTTCATTACTAATGGGGGAAAAAAAACCTCAGACCTTTCATGATCCTCTAAAAGAAAGATTCTAACATAGTTGAACTTAACATAGTATGATTTCATTGTTACAGAAATTTTCCTAAGAGAAGGCTGAAGCATTTAACATGTCAAGCATTAAACCTCAAATGAGGGTTTGAGCCAATCCAGCGTGTTATAATTACAGCTGTATGGTTCACCACAATAACTATACTCCCGAGCATGAATTCAAGCTACTCTCTTGGGGAAAGAGTCCTTGTCTTGGAGAACAAAGTTAACAAATCACACAAACAAAAAATATTTCAAAGGCATCCTTCAGACCTTTATAAAGTAGTTTGCATTTGCTGTGATGTCATACTTTCTTTCACATCTTTCTGCCAATAAATGGATATGTATCTCAAATTTATCACTCTCTAAGCCTTAATGTCTTTAGAATTCTTCTTTGTGCCATGATCTGTCTAGGTACATTCGATGAGAACTGTATGAAGAGACAATGAATATTCCCAGAGGACTGGTCTCGTAAAGATGCTGATAAAATGGTAAGAGCCAAATGCTAAGAAATGAACAAAACCCTATGCACCAGGTGTCTCGGAATGGTTTCCATCTCACAAGAACCAAAGGCTTATTCTTCTGTTTCAGCACTCCCTTCTAACCCCCTACTTAGATCTGCAAAATGAAACACCAACAGGAACACCTGAGAAATAAAATCTGACCCTGTCATCACACTCGCTGCTGGCAGAGACCAAATGAGTATTCGGGGAAACAGCCAAGTGCCAAACTCTAAATATTTCACCTTAACTTACAAAAGCTTTTCCAATACAACTTTAAAAATGAGTCATGATCTGGAGAAGGAAGGCTAGCATGAATCATCCTAGGACTTTTATAAGATCAGATTTCAGAGAAGTTAGTGAAATACTGCCTAGTGTTAAGAATTGGAAATATTATGGAATTAAAATTCTCAGGCTAAGGAGATGCCATGCCAACTTCTGCCACCACAAAAACAGAACATCCAAAGCCACACACAGTTTGTAATCTGGTTTCAAAACTAAAAATGAAATAGCTGATTAGCTGAATCTGCATGTTTTAAGGGAGAGAATGAGTTAGAGTGGGCATTATTCTTTCCCCTGACCAGGTAGAAGCTTTATAGATAAACACTTTAAAAATCTTAATAGTAAAGAAGTTTCCCATCCAATTTCTCTACACATTCTGCAAAAGTTCTGAAAACCCTTAGGGACACAAATATTACAATGCTTGCTATAATCTAGTATACTTATTTTATTTACTAGTCCTAATCATTTCATTGTTATTATCAATAAATTCTTCTAACCTCCAGGGGTGCCTGGGTGGCTCAGTCAGTTAAGTGTCTGACTCTTGATTTCAGCTCAGGTCATGATCTCCTCGTTTATGAGTACAAGCCCCAGGCTCTGTTAGTGTAGAGATTGCTTGGGATTCTCTGCCCCCTCCCCTGGCTCATGTGTGCTCTCTCAAAATAAATAAACTTAAAGAATATATTTAAAAAATTATTTTAACCTGTTTTAATCTCTTTACAGCATTCCCCATCTTACTATCTGAAAGGATACACTATAACAAAGAACATTAAAAAAATAATAAAGCAACAGTGCCTTCATGGATTCCTGTGAAAAGCAAACAGGAAAGAACAGGAAGAATAAACAGAATATATTAAATTTCTCACGAGCACCTTATCTTCAACCCTTGAACATATGTCAGTACATATTGCATGGCTCCTGCAAAATCTTTTGTGAAAAAGTCCATTTCTCCCAAGCAGTGTCTTTGTGAGGGACTCTGCCACATTCTCCTGCCTGACACACAGCATTACCAATGCTGACCTCAACCATGTGGTCCCTTTCACTGGCATCGTCACAGTTGCTCTGAGTCCTGGAGACCCCTGGGATTACAGGAGGAGCCTCTATTCTTGCAGGGGGAGGCCTATTACATATTTATTTCCTCTTCAGTTCCAATCAGCTGGGGAGAGCAAGGTGAAAAAGTGGCTTATTTCTTCTGTCAGAGCTTGAATTCTAAGAAATAAAGTACAGCAATATAAAAAAATAGAGAAGATAAACTAACAAATCATCACTTTTCTGTTTAGTCTTAGAATTTGTTTTGAGTTACTTTAATATGCTTCATGAAAAAATCTGTTATGTTTACATTTTTTTCTTACAAAGGGAAAATTATACTCTACATTCCTCTCTGTGACTTATTACTAGAGTCCTTGATTCTATTACATACACTAGTTCATGAAAGCTTCATTTTTTTTTTTGCCATATTGAGATAAAGACCAATACCCACCTTTACAGTCTATATATGAGGCAAAGCTATAACTAAGCAATGACATTCTATGAGTATTTTCCCTGTTACATTTACCATAAATGTACATACAAGCCATATCACCTGGATAAGAAATAGGCAAACAAAATGAATCTCATATAAACTCTGAAATTACACTTTTAAAAAGACACATTGTGGGGCACCACAATCCATCAGTTGAGCACCTGAGTCTTGATTTCGGCTCAGGTCATGATCCCAGGGTCACGAGACTGAGCCTGGCGTCGGGCTCCACAGTGAGCATGGAGCCTACTTAGGATTCATTCTCCTGTACGCGTGCGTGCTTAGTCTCTCTCCCCTCCCTCTGCCCCTTCCCCTGCTCACACACATGTTCTGTCTCTCTCTCAAATTAAAAAAAAAAAAAAATTAAAAAGACAGACTGCAAAGACAGTAATTCTCAAATATAATGGAAAATGCTCTTGGCTCAAAACAGCATTAACTTTACAAATCAAAACCACATTGAGATACCACCTCACGTCGGTCAGGAATTAATAACTCAGGAAACAACAGATGTTGGTGAGGATGTGGAGAAAGGGGAACCCTCTTGCATTATTGGTGGGAATGCAAACTGGTGCAGCCACACTGGAAAACAGTATGGAGGTTCCTCAAAAAATTAAAAACAGAATCACCCTACAACCCAGCAATACGTCTACTAGGAATTTATCCAAAGGGTACAGGAGCGCTAACGCACAGGGGCACATGTACCCCGATGTTTACAGCAGTGCTTTCAACAATAGCCAAATTATGGAAAGAGCCCAAATGTCCACCAACTGATGAATGGATAAAGAAGATGTGGTTTATATATACAATGGAATACTACTTGGCAATGAGAAAGAATGAAATCTTGCCATCTGCAACAACATGGATGGAACTGGAGGATATTATGCTAAGTGAAACAAGTCAGAGAAAGATTCACATTTTCACTCATATGTGGAATTTGAGAAACTTAACAGAAGACCATGGGGGAAGGAAAGGGGAAAAAATAGTTTCAAATAAAGAGGGAGGCAAACCATAAGAGACTCTTAAATACAGAGAACAAATTGAGGGTTGATGGGGCGGGTGGGGGAGAGGGGAAAATGGGTGATGGACATTGAGGAGGGCACTCCTCATCCATTGGGATGAGCAGTGGGTGTTGTATGTAAGCAATGAATCATGGGAATCTACTCCTGAAGCCAAGAGCACACTGAATACACTGTATGTTAGCTACCTTGACAATAAATTATATTAAAAATAATAAAAATCATTACCAAGAAAAAAAAAGAAAATTCACATATAACTTTTGACTCCCCCCAAAACTTTACTTTAACCTACTCTTGACCAGAAGCCTTGCCGATAACATAAACAGTAGATTAACACATATTTTGTATATGTATTATACACTTCGTTATACAGAAAAGAAAATGTTATTAAGAAAAAAAGAAAATGTTATTAACAAAGTCATAAGGAAGAGAAAATACATTTATAGTACTGTACTTTTTTAAAAATCCACGTATGAGTGAACCCATGCAGTTCAAACCCGTGTTGCTCAACAGTCAGCTATAGTTGTTAAAAATGGGATGACCGCTGAATCACTGTATTGTACACCTGAAACTAATATTATACTGTATGTTAACTAATTTAAAGCTTAAAAAAAAAAAACGGCATTAGCTTTGGCACTGCAGAGCCACCGTACCCTGAATAAGCCAGCTTCTGCCTCTCCCAGCAACAGCCAACACCACCTCGTTAATGATGCATGACTACATTCACTCTGTAAGGAGACCCACAGCATGTGCTGACTTAGCTTTTTTCTGCAATCTCCTGCAAAGAAACCCTTTCAGAGTCTTCAGAAGCACTGTTAACATCAACTACAAAACTCCCCTTCTCCCTTTGCGGATTCTCATTTCCACTGCAAACACCTTGTAAAATCACCACTTAATTCTGCATCCCTGTGTAAGTTCCTACATAACCACACTCTGCTGTGGCTTGCCACTGAGCAGTTGTCTGAATACATGCTTATCAAGTTAAGGATATCATTTCACTGGCACCTGCCCAGTACTCTGGACAGACACTCCTTTTACACACCTAGTCTGCATTGTATCTCTCAGTGCTGGCACCACTTCAAATGTGATCATTTTTGTTTTTTCCAACTACTTGCTAGTTTTTTAAGGTGGAGACCATATCTGAAGTTATTTGCCAGGTTTAACACATTCTGTACACGTGGCAGGTCCACCATAAATGTTTGATTTCTTTTTGCAAAATAATTCTCACACTTAAATAAGACTTGAAAAATCCAAAAACAGATACAACTCTTCAAACTTTTCCACTCAGATTCCTAAATTTACAAAATTTACCACATATCTTATACTTGCTTTAAAATTGTTAAGCATTTAATTGGTCAAATAGCAACTTTATTTGTATTCCATTTACTGTAGCAAAAAAATATAACCTTTACTGAGCACTTACAATAGGGTCAGGCACAGTGCCCAGCTAAGAGGTTTACATACACCAGACCTCACTGAATCCTCACAATACCTTAGAAGGTAGGCAAGAGTCTTATTTGCTTTTCAAACAAGGAAGAACAGTCATAGGGAGATTACGTATCTAGCCCTACATCCCACAACTAGGTGGCAAAGCCAGAAATCAAGCCAGATAATTTGGCTGTGGAGCCCAAAGCTTACTCTCTATGCTCTTAAAGAAACTACTCCTATTACTGGTTTATGATATTGGATAACCTTGAAGCTACTTTCACACACTTATTACGTCTGAAATCAATAATGAACTTGTGAAGGGTAGATATCATAACAAATAAAGAATGGGCAGAGATACAAATCTATTCCATATTGCCCTAATCAAAGTATCATATATAGTACCCAATTCCTCTATGTTAAAATCCAATGTGCAAGGATTCCCACAGGTTTCCCTGGATATGAAATATCATAATTAGATGGTAGCTGAAAAGGATGTGGTTTAGGGGTTTAATAACACCATTTTATAACATTTTATTATGGAGTGTGACTTTAAGCAATATGGAAAATACAGGTGCTCACATTTTATGAATAGTTTTCTAAAACTCATTTGAAATCCTGTATAAATTTCCCTATGGGGAGGAAAAGTTATAAATGGAGATAAGTTTCCAAAATCCTGGCCCCTAAAATCTTATTTAACTCCTAGAATAACTAATAAATATAATTAATCCTTTTCTGTGGGTAATTCCTGGTCACTTTTCCTTGGCACTTTACCAGTTGAGCCTAAGGTAGAATAGGTCCTTCACAGGCATTTATTTTCATGTGCAGTCATTCAACATTCACTTATGTCTCAGACTTCTGTGATAGACTGTCCTACATTCTCCATCCCTTGGCCATATGCCACTTTGGTCAACAGAATGAGGCAGATGTAATGTTCTGAATTTAAGCTTCAAGAGGCCATGTGTACTTCCACTTGCTTTCCTGTGCTTCTGGTATACCATGAGGTCGGGGCTAGTTGAAGAAGGATGAGAGACATGTGGAGGAAAGCTGTGGGCTGTTGTCCCGGCCAGTCTCAACCCATTCCCTGCTGTCTTGCAGCTCAGCTGGGATCAGCAGAGCTGCTGTGGCCAACATTTAAAGGGTGAGAAACAAATGCTTACTTCTGAATACCATCGAGTTTGGGGTGATTTATTATGCAACAAAAGATAACTAACACAAGTTTTGAATTTCAGTAACATGCGAGGCAATTTCACCAATTACCTTACCTAATCCCAACAGCTTTGGGAAGTTTTAATTATTAATCCTACCTTCTAACTTCACCAGTTCATGCACTTATTTATACATATTTTAAAATTATTTGTACAGGCCCTACCCCAGACCTATAAATGAAAATCTCCTAGGGTATGAAGCCTATGAATATTTTTTTTAAGCTTCACAGATGCTTAGATGTGAAGATGCTTAGATCTTCACAGATGCTTGAGATGTAGCTATGGTTAAGAACCCTTAATTGACAGTCCCAAAAGATTAAGGGCCAGGCTATTTAAAGTCCAGATTTTGCCTCACTTTCCCTTAGGTAGGCCTTTAAAATCTGTATGAGACTGGGTCTTAAGGCATGTCAAGTTCACAGTGAAGAATGTCAAGAATCAATCTACTCCTGCTGGGATAACAGATTCCAAATATCCCTCCCCACCAAACCCAGTCAATTCCAGGTGCATTTTACAATGATGGTTCCCAGAACCTATGGAAATGCTAATGAGAACCACTACAATTTGTCAGTCAAGTACCATGTGTTAGCCCTGTGCTAAATACTTTAACATAAATCTTCATTCACATTCAGAAAAGAAAACAATAAGGTTAATAAGTACTTTGATGAAGGTCACACCATTAATAAAAAGTGGCTCCAGGAATCAAATTCATGTCTGTCCAACTACAAAGCCCTCTTTCTTTCTTTCCTTCCTTCTATTTGAGAGGGAGAGGGGGAGGGGGAGGAGAGGGGGAGGGGGAGGGGAGGGGGAGGGGGAGGGGAGGGGGAGGGGGAGGGGGAACGAGCATGAGTGGGGCAGAGAGACAGAAAGAGAAAGAGAGAAAGAGAGAAAGAGAGAAAGAGAGAAAGAGAGAAAGAGAGAAAGAGAGAGAGAGAGAGAGAGAGAGAGAGAGAGAGAGAATCCCAAGCAGGCTACCCTGAGTGTGAGGCTCGATCCTACAACCCTGGAATCATGACCTGAGCAGAAATCAAGAGTTGATTGCTTAACTGAGCCACCCAAGTGCCCCCAAAGCCCTCACTCTTAATCTCTAAAGTACCCAGGTGCCCCCAAAGCCCTCATTCTTAATCTCTAAATTAAACCACTCCAGCATCAGTATCTCTCAGAATGACTCAAAGGAAAATGTATTTGAAGTAATGACCTCTCAAAGGTCTCCACGGGTGAGGTATAGGCTTGGGTTTCCTGCAAAACTTCTAGCCATTGTCAGGACCAAGGCAGGATGGAAGGGACAAGAGGAACCTGACAGGAGTATGGGAACAGGGGGTGAGGAGGTAAACGTGGTCACAGATGGAGATCTGGGAGCAATCATTTGGTGAATAAGTTAACTTTTCAAATATAAGATGTCCATAATTCAAAAACTATCTGCATGAAAATCCAGAAGCTTGGTTCATTATGTACTCAACTCCACACAGTAGATACAGTACCAAAAGCACTCATGAAAGAAGTATTTCTTTGGCTGCTTGATGTATTTGTGATTACTTTTTATCTTGTAGCTTTTACATCTCGGCACCTAAGATAAAATGCACTAAGATAAAGTGGCGTAGTCAGAAGATTAAGTTTGGTGTCTACTAGTTGCTAACTACATGGAAAAGTCACAGCCTCTTTAGAAACAAGGTCGATCTGTGAAACCACATTCCAGGATCCCTGGAGGCTGCTCCTTGCCCTAGACCCCATTTCCTCTGAGTCAGAGTAAGAAGGAAGCATCTGCTACTGCCCACTCACAGTAACTTTTCCAATCACGTCTCTACCCTTATTTTTTGTCATGCCCTATTCCTTTGAGTCTCTCATCACCTAGTTACACCACTTTGTATTTTCCAGTTCTGGCATTCCTTTCTTCCTCCAAAGGTTTTAGACCTGGGTTCATGGCATCTCCATCCCAAGTATTTCTATTTTCTTGGGTGATATCATGACTAAATTGACAGTCAGGACAACCTATTCAGCTCCATTGTGGCCAGTACTGCCACAGTTCTTTGGCCACCCTAGACCACTGCCACATCTTGGACGCCACTTATGAATCCTTAAAACATCTCCCATGACCACAAACTTCCTGTTCTTCTCTCCCAGTCCTACTACATGTATCCATTGATCTCTGGAATGTTAGTCCCTTAACCACACTCCTTCCACCTTCTATGGGATTCTTCTAGACTTGGCTTCCTTCCTCATCCAGCTTCTATGGTCCCTGATTGATGGGGTGGGGTCAAAACTCAATGACTCAATTGTTCTCTCAGTGCCCACAAGTGAGAAAACCCAAATTTCTTGTCAACCCAACTTCAGCTACCTTCTTCATCTTCGTCAGAGCACTTTTCAGTATCAAAAATTTTAATTTACTTATTATCTGCCTTCCTCCAATGGTATTCAACCTTCATGAGAACAGAGACCTGATCTTATTCACAGCTGTATCCTCCATTCTAGAAGACATTTTCGCAAAATGAATGAACCCTAATGCTTCCTTCAAGTGGCTTTCCCTGCCACATGTGGGTTGGGTACTCCTCTTACATTCTTTCACAGCACCTCATACTTACTCTATCACATTGTATTTCATTATTCTTCGCTGCTCTTTTTGAGGACACTGTCACCTGTTGTATGCCTTCCACTTATCCCAGAGTCTGGTACATAGTTAGATACTAACTATATTTGACTAAGTGATAACATCTAAGCAATTGTCTTTAGGGCAGCATTTTATAGAACATTAGTCCAAGGGGATATTAATAGGGTATTCTGCATGAAAAGGTTCCATGACCAAACAATTTGAGAAATGTTCTAGCAGGTTTCTTCACGGCAGGATTTTTCAAATACATTAATGTAATAATATGCACCATGAATCTCCAAGAATTTAGCTTCTCCTAAATATACCCTGAAACTCTGATAGACACATACACACACATACACACACAGTGTGAGTGTATATGGGAGAAGGAGGGAGAGAGGGAGATCGATTTTGATTTTTTTTTCAAACAAATGCTCCAGAAATAAAGAAAAACAGTAGTTTATATAAAACAATCTTCTAAATGAGTCCATAAATTGCTTAAAAGCATTATAAGCAGCCATTTCATTATTAAAATGAAACTGAGATTTCCTCATAATCAGCAGTCCTACATTATCCTTCAGCTTAGGCAAGTCAGTAAACAATTATTTAGAAAGATGTACTCACTTAAAGGGCAAAACAGTATCTAAAGGGAGAAGGGGGGTTTTGTTCACCTAGTCTCCTTAGTGAAATGGAAGGCTGCAAGGAGAAAGAACACACTTTCAGGAAACTGCTGTGATGAACAACTACAAACCAATAGCACACCAGGCTGCAAAACACAGTAGAGGTTTTTAGAAGGGAGAAAAAAAAAAGTAAATATTTTAGGGGCACCTGGGTGGCTCAGTTGGTTAAGCGTCCGACTTCGGCTCAGGTCATGATCTTGCAGTGAGTTCGAGCCCCGCGTGGGGCTCTGTGCTGACAGCTCACAGCCTGGAGCCTGTTTTGGATTCTGTGTCTCCCTCTCTCTCTGACCCTCCCCCGCTCATGCTCTGTCTCAAAAATAAATAAACTTAAAAAAAAGTTTTTTTAAAAAAGTAAATATTTTAAACCTTTGCTGAAAGATACCAATAAAACAAAGAACACTGACACACAATCCCTCCCTACACACACACAAAGACAAACTGCTTCTTACAAGTGACTGAAATTTTCATCAGACATTTTCAGTTATCTCGTCAATGTATCAAGCACTGCCTTATCTTATTTCTTTCACACAACCGTCCCTACCACAGGAATGTCTCAAAATATTTTGAACACAATAGTGAAATTCAGAAGAGAATGCTTTGAAAATGTGTGACCTCATTTTGTGAATTTCAACACTGTATCACAAATACTCACTAAATTCTGCTTTCCAATGCAATTCTTTTAATTGTGGAATAGAGAATAAACACTATTTGGGGCCATATCAGTCTCTGCTAACAGCATGCAAAACCCCTTTCCTGTCTGAATTCCTCTCATCTCCTCACCTTGTTACAACCCTTGTTTCAACCCTTGTTTATAGGAGATGACTCAAGAACTGAAACTAATGCAACCTACTATCAGACATTTTATTTCTACACACTGTAATTAGCTGACACTTAATAATTGTTATTAGCACAATCAGTTATCAAGCCCATGACACCTTCTTCACATTCTCTTATAAGAAGCATATGCATTTTAGGTTTAATTTGGGAATGTCTGACACGGAATAACTTTTTCCCCCCATCCTCTGATTCAGCCTTCCCAAATTTTTAAAAACATTGCCTTGGGTTCTCATAGACAAATGTATTACATCCTACTATATCATCCCCTAAAAAATAGAGTAAACTCTTTCTGCCACGTTAATAAATGTTTTTACAACACAGACCTGCTCTCTGTGAGGAATAGCTGAAATTCAAAGTATATTTGATCCTTATCACTCACAGACTCCGTATTTGCAAATCTGCCTACTTCCTAAAATTTATCTTTAGCCCCCAAATCAATACACATGCTGTTTTTGTGGTCATTTGTTGACATGCACACAGTGGTGAAAATTTTGAATTGCCCAACACACACATTCCCGGCTGGGGCTGAATGAAGTGGTGATTTGCCATCTTGTTTCAGTTCGTGCACTTTTTGTCATCTGTTTAGTCCCATGAGTTTGCATTTTTGAGCTTTTTGTTGGTTTTCTGCTTAAAATGGTCCCCAAGCACAGTGCTCAAGTGCCATCTAGCATTCCTAAGTTCAAGAAGGTTGCGATGTGTTTCACAGAGAAAATACAAGTGCTAGATACACTTTACTCAGACATGAATTACAGTGCTGCTGATGGGGAGTTCAACGCGCAAGAATCAATAATACATATGTTAAACAAGGTGTCTTTAAACAGAGATATATGTAAAACAAGAGTATGTATTAAATGGTTGACGAAAATTGTGACCATAGGCTCACAGGAACCTGACCTTGTACTTCCCCTAGGGGCAATAGACCAGTATTTGCTAACTGTTCGCAGCAACTTTAGTAATGACAGTGAAAAGCAAATATCAAATCTACCACCCTTGGCACTCATCTTGCTATTGTTCCTTAAAACAAAACCTCTACTTTCCCAGCACTGCTCCCTACATAATGTTCAGCACACAGCCTAGCACTCAAATGCCAGGGCAGTCAACCAGTCATGTAGGAACAATGCTCCTACTAACAAAACCAATCTGAATGAAGAGGGCATGGAGAAGCTACCACTCTCCTTAACACTGGATCATGTGCAGAGGTGTGTGAAGAGAAGGTAGAAGCAGCAGCCAGACTCCTGTGTACTTTCTTCTATCCAGACAGAAAGCTGGACAAGCTTTTCCTATGCCTCACAAGACCCTGAGAGAAGGCCAGGATACTACAGCTTATGCCCACACACAGGGCTGGCTCTATGGGCATGTGACCTGTACAGGTACACAAAGCCTAGGCTTGCTTTAATAGTCTGATGTTGAAATCTTAAATTCTTTATTTTTATTCGGGAGAGAGAGAGAGAGACAGTAAGGGACAGGGGCAGGGGGTGGGGGAGAGGGAGAGAAGGAGGGAGAGGGAGGGAGAGGGGGGAGGGGGAGGGGGAGGGGAGGGAGAGGGAGAGGGAGAGGGAGAGGGAGAGGGAGAGGAGGAGGGAGAGGGAGAGGGAGAGGGAGGGAGGGAGGGAGGGGGAGGGAGGGAGGGAGGGAGAGGGAGGGAGGGAGAGGGAGGGAGGGAGGGAGGGAGGGAGAGGGAGGGAGGGAGAGGGAGGGAGGGAGGGAGGAAGGGAGGGAGAGGGAGGGAGGGAGGGAGGGAGAGGGAGGGAGGGAGGGAATATCTCAAGCAGGGCTAAGATCCATGACCCTGGGATCATGACCCAAGCCGAAATCAAGAGTCGGACACTAAACCGACTGAGCCACCCAGGCGCCCCAAAGTCTTAAAATTCTTAAATTTTGAACAAGGAGCTTTGAATTGTCACTTTGCACTGGGCCCCACAAATTAAGTAGCTGGTCCTGCCTCCTGGAGTTCCACACCACTACTCAGTGGGTTAGTTCCAAGAAAGGGAGGCTACTTCTGCCCAGGAGGAGAGGTCATACAAGTTACCTAGAGAAGGGACAGAGAGGTCTCTTAAGGTGCAACAGGGTGACCAGGGTGTAGGAGTGTCCCCCAGCACTCCTACAGCATTTCTATCTCTAATAAAAAGTTTTCTGATGAGAAACAGTGACTCTAGGACCCAGTGCCTCTGGTAACCTAGGATAGTCATAGGCTCAGATAAGGGACCCAGGTAACATTAAAACGGGACCTCAGCTATTTTCTCACAGGATACCTCACAAGCTTATACATATCTTGCAAAATGTGCTCCAGTCACAATATAGTTGTCACTTTTTCTGGAGTCATATCAGCCTAACAGCAAACCAAGGATATATGCTACATAAACTAGGTTTAAGTTTTACTCAGGTAAAAATAATAGTTTATTTTTCTTCACATAATATTTTTTTAAACTTCCACACAAGTGATTTGTGACATGTAATTCCAAAAAAAGAAAAAAACCACATTATTTCTCCCTCAGCCCCAACATTACAGTGGTTATTTTTTAAAATGAATTTAATTTACTCCTAGATGAAAATGTATCGGACTTTTTCTACCTCAAATATCATAACAAGCTGCCATGCCCCCTTAAACAAAAGATCAAGTTACTGTATAAACCATACTCCCGGTCTTTAATATTTCTGATATTTCTTGATATTTCTTTCTGAATTTATTCCATGCTCTTCAGAGTAAACTTTAAACCTTTAGTGGTCCCTTAGGAAACCAAGAATTTGAAGAGTTTCTGCGGTAGTACTTCATGCCAACTCTATGGTTTGGCAATTGCATAAAGGGCACTGGGGTAGCTCTTCAAATTCTGTGTTGTTCTTAGCACTCTCCAATTTTCCCAGCAGTCCAAGTTAGGGATCTTACACCCAGTCTGTTATCTCTGCTTCACATCTTCTGCCCTTGTCTCCCTTCTACCACGCTACTCTGGACCAAACGGAGACTGTTGATGGGGTTATACAACCCTCCTTCCACCTGAGCATCAGTCCAGAGGCAGACTGACTCCAAAGCACAGTCTTATTACATGGCTGCTTCATCAAAAGCGGACATTCTCCCTCCACACAGGCCTCTGTGCAAACCTTTATCCACTCCCCACTCTAAGTTTCTCCAAATTCATTTCCTACTCTGTCCTGACATTCACCCCATTGCCCTTGGTATTGCCATTTGTTTTCATTCTCGCTTTGCCTGCTGCTGTGTGTGGTTAGTGGGAATAGTCTCTCTAAATGTCTCCCCAGTTAAAGAGCATTTTGCATTCTATTTCTTCATGAACTCTTCCCAATTCCTCTGGTTCCCACTTCTGTCCTTTAGCTGAAAAGCAATATCTATTGGCCTTTTGTCATTGTCTAATTATGGCATGTGTTTTCAATTTCTTTGCCAAATAGAGCAAAAGCACCTCAAGAGTTGGGGCTTTACCTCACCTGCATTCTAGATGAGCTGGCAGTCAGAGGCTCTCAGTGAATACGTGTTAAGCACTTCTGAGCACCACAGATTTGCTTTAGCATTACAGATTGATTAAGTATAGACTAGCACAGTGGATGTTGACTTAACAAGGAAATTTTTACATATTTTTAATATACATAAAATTTACAGATGACCTATCTATATTTTATATATCTCATTTCCCTATATCAATGTCTAAACTGCTTTAAACATAGTTTGAGGAAGTCGTTAACCAGGAACCATTATACAACATAAATGACACAGAATTTTATGTGTCACTCAATTAATCTAAATATATCAGTACGAAAATTGCAAACACAACTGCATGAAAAGCCAAATCATTAATGGAGATTAGGCACTCCGTCAAAGCAATTTTTTTTTCTTTTAATTTTTTTTTTTTTTAACATTTATTTATTTTTGAGACAGAGAGAGACAGAGCATGAACGGGGGAGGGTCAGAGAGAGGGAGACACAGAATCTGAAACAGGCTCCAGGTTCTGAGAAAGCAATTTCTATTTCCATGAGTAAAGTAGAAAACTTTTTTAAAATGTTTATTTTGAGAGTATGCTCAAGAGAGAGCAGGGGAGGGGCAGAGAGACAGAGAGAGAAGGAGAGAGAGAACCCCAAGCAGGCTCCAGGCTGTCAGCACAGAGCCCAACGTGGGGCTCAAACTCATGAACTATGAGATCATGACCTGAGCTGAAATCAAAAGTCAGATGCTTGACTGACTGAGCTGCCAAGGTGCCCCTAAAGAAAATTTTGATTTTAGGAAGAAACATTTTTTATTTTTTCCCCTGTTAAGTGTTTAGGTTTTTTATTAAAAAGTGAAATAGATGGACTTAACCACACAGGTTTTCGAACTTCAGAAAAAGATGACCTCTTCCACTTAATATTTTGGACAAGAAGGGATTTTTTTTTTAGTATAAAATCATCAACTTCATTGCAATACTCTAATCATTACTTTTATTTTTATTTTTTGTTTCAAATTAATTTTTTTTAATTCCAGTTAACATAGAGTGTAATAATAGTTCAGGAGAATTTAGTGATTCATCACTTACATACAACACCCAATGCTAATCACAAGTGCCCTCCTTAGTACCCATCACCCATCTAGCCCATCTTCCACCCACCTCCCTTCATCAACTCTGTTTGTTCTCTACCATTAAGAGTCTCACGTGGTTTGTTTCCCCTCTCTTCTCTTTTTACCCCTTCCCGTATGTTCATCCATTTTGTTTCATAAATTCCATATGTAAGTGAAGTCATACAGTATTTGTCTTTCTCTGACTTATTTGGCTTAGCATAATATACTTTAGCACCATCCACATGGTTGCAAATGGCAAGATTTCATTCTTTTTGATGGCTAATACTCCATTGTGTGTGTGTGTGTGTGTATGTGTGTATATAGATAGATAGATAGATAGACATATATATACATACATACACACACACACACACACACACCCCACATCTTCTTTATCCATTCATCAGTCAATGAACATTTGGGCTTTCTCCATAATTTGCTATTGTTGATAATGCTGCTATAAACATCAGGGTGCATGTGCCCCTTCCAAACAGTATTTTTGTATCCTTTAGGTAAATACCTGGTGGTGATTGCTGGATAACAGGGTAGGTCTATTTTTAAGTTTCTGAGGAACCCCCATACTGTTTTCCAGAGTGGCAGAACACTATTGATTTTTAAAATAAAGTAGGGATAATTCTTCAATAAATTACTTTGAACAATATAATTCTGATAACATCTTATTAGCCAAAGCACATAAGCATTTACATTTTTGAAGCTATTAAAATTTATAAAGTATTCCATTAGATCACATCATAATTGACTAATGAAGACTGGACCATTTGTTTTCTATCCCACTATAATAATTTTAAGGAAAAGTATTCTTCTCTTTTTTTCTTTTTAACCAAGAAGCACTTTTGTATTCAGGTTTCCTAGTTATCATAGTGACTATATTTTTAAGTCATTCACAATAAATGTGTTACTGGAGATAGAATACTGCAGAACTTTTCATACTACAACAGATTTTCTCAAATATAAATTTACCTTGTGGTCACAGATCACCTGATCATATCAGGTGTATACTGTGAAAGGAAGGGAAAAAGTAGTCAAAATTCCAGTAAAAATAAGAAAAGGCAGTATTACCTACATTCAGCATTTCTTCTGAATAACAATACTGATATCCATCCTGCCACAAACATCTGAAATGATTTGACAGCATAAAAAACAAAGGAAAATTAATGAATTGCAGTAAAATACCACTTTTTCACACTGTGAAGATTTTCTATAATCTCCAAACACTTTCTGTCCATGGATTTAAGAAACTCCACTACACCAATTTTCCCATTTCCTGCTAAAACCAAACCTTTACTCTCTGAAACTACATAAATTTCTTTAGGAATGTCTGCTTCTTATCTGGAATACAGTTTAGGAACAACCTCCCATGGGCATAAAACATATTACAACAATGAAATAATATTACCTTAAACAACTTCCCACATTCTGGGACAGGGAATCCTTTAGGATTCATCATCTTTCTTAACTCATTTCACACTCTCCAAGTGAACTTTCTAAAATGCAAATCTGATCCTCTTCCAATTCGTCAATGTAGATCCATAGCCCAATTTTTGAGGTTCCCATCCTTTGGAAATACAGTGTATGCTGTGCATAATCTTGCCCTTGACCTAATTTCAAAAACCTATACTCAACCATATATACCTACCTACATCTCTTACACTGGCCACTCCAAAACAACTTGCATTTCCCTCTCAAAATCCCCATATCCTTATATCCCCCTCCTTATATCCATTAAATTAGGCTATCACTTCTTAATCTCTGCACTACTGATGTTTTGAACCAGCTCATTCTTTGCTGTGGAGGGAAGTCCTGTGCACTGTAAGATATGTAGCAGCATCCCTAGCCTCTACCCATTAGATACCAGTACACATTCTACCAGACAGTCACTGGATCTCTAGATGCCTCAATACTCACAAGCCCCTTAAAAACAAAGTTCTCTCAGGGCACCTGGGTGGCTCAGTCAGTTAAGCGTTTGACTTTAGCTCAGGTCATGATCTCACACCTCATGAGTTCAACCCCAGCATTGGGCTCTGTGCTGACAGGTCAGAGTCTGGAGCCTACTTCAGATTCTGTCTCCATCTCTCTCTGCCCCTCCCTGACTCATGCTGTCTCTCAAAAATGAGTAAAAACATTTAAAAAAAAAAAAAAAAAAAAAAAGAGGACACCTGAGAACAGGAGACCTGGAGTAATCACTGGGATACAGAATTGTTATGGTGTTTTTGTTTGCCACAAAGTCTAATCATGACCCTGACAGGGTTCCCTATAAACCTTACTCTCCTATGTATCCTTAAATATGTCAAAAAGACATAGGATCTAACTTGCAAACGGTTCCATAGACCAAATCTAGGACATCTTGAGTTACTAAATGAAAATAAACTCTTCATCATGTGAAGGTGAACAGAAGTTTTGAGAAAAGTCTAAGAAGCTCTTTGGAGCTAAGTCTAAAGATTAAAGTAAATAATCATGCTACATAACTGATTCTGGAAAATCATTAAAAATGATTATACAGCGATAAATCTGATCTTCCTTTGAATCTTGATAACAAGTTCTGAGAGTAAATAGAAAAATGTCTGGAGCAAAGGCAGACATAAATGCACTATCATATGCAAGATGTCTAACTGACATCAAAGGACTAGAGTTCGTTGGGTATGCAATATAGCATTCCTTGCAGAGATATCACCATATGCCTCCCTCAGGGTGATCACAGAATTAAATGACAACATGTGTAAATAGTCTGCCACAATATTTGGCACTAAGGGTTAGTCCCATCGTTAAAAAAAAATCTTTAATGACATTCCCCATTGCTTAAGTGTGAAATTTGTGTCATTCAATATTAGAGTGTGACTGTGTGTCATAGGAAATGAGTATGTTTAAATCAAATTTCAATTTTCATTTTCTGACTCTGATGCACACAATCAGCTCCTCAGGGCACAATCACACTGACCACAACCCTCTTAAATCCTAGAGGCTAAACTAGTGATTAAGACATTGACTGGTGCCACCTGGGCAGGAATGATCTGGCGGTGAAAATCAATTTTAAAACTTCTAGAAAAGTTTCAAAATTTTATTTTTTATCTACATGTAAAAATCTTGGCTACTATATTAAGTGAAAATGTTAAAATCTGGATTAAGTTGCCTAATGAGACTTCCACAAGTATCCATTTGCACAACTTTTGCTTTCCATTTCACAACGATGTGTCAACCATATTTTACTTCTAAAAATATATACCATAAGTGATACTACAGACTAGGTGTTTAATAAACTTAATCCTTCAGAAACACAACCATGTAACCTAATGTCAGTTTCAATAAGTACCCAGACACAGATATTTAAATACCTTCCATAACTCATATCTTAAATGGCATTTTAATGACTTAGTATGTGGGCAAACAAAGAATGATATTTTCAAATATAATCAAACGTTTTCATGCTCATATTTAGCAAAACTTGCCATAAACCATCACAAAACAAAGAAAATTTTAAATAAAACTTGTATTATTTCAAGTCTTGGGAAAAGCCTGAAACGCGCAAGGAAAAGCAGAATGCTCCTTCTGGGTAAACGCTGCTTCATTGCAACAGTCCTTGGGCTCTGAAAATTAAACTTCTGTGGAGGCGAACCTCTAATGACTATGGAGCTTTCCAACACTCTGTGCTGCGAGTCTGGCAGCTGCATCACACTACAATTAAAATATTCTAAAAATACAACGAGAGAATATTCATGAAAGCTAGTCTTACTGAAGTATGGTGCTCTTCCTTACTTAAAAAAATATTGTAAGAGGTTAACTTTTAAGTCCAGAAAATTGCACAGGATTACAAAAAAAGCAAATACAGACTCTAGCCCTATTTTTCTCCATGAAGCAATTTTTAAATTAGATTCAATTAGTTCCTCTTCTATAAGGCATCATCCTAAGAATATGGATGACCAGGGTCAAGCCTAACTTTTGCTCTCTAGAAAAATCCATGGCCATAAGGCTGAAAATAAAAACTTCCCTAAAGTGAAGAGAGTAAAACAGGCCAAAGTAGAGGTTTATGAACTGCTCTGTGGTCTGTAAACAAGCGGATTACAAAGAAAATGTTGATGAGGCTTTAACTGGAAGAGAAGAACCCAAGATTCCAACTCGTTCTCAAAAGGTATCACAAGCCCCCAAAGATTTCTCATCTATAAAATTAGCAGGCTGGACTAAATAATTTCCTAAATAAGCTACACACTACACTGAGTTTGCACCTGTCTTTGTTTTTACCAAAAGGCACGATGAATGACCCTTTCTCAGAATCTAATAAACTGGTAATCATTGGTAGAAATTGTGATTAGCAGATATTCATGATAAATTACAAAAACAACAAAACAAATGCAAAAGTTATCGATGACCACCAAAAGCCAACAATTAACTTTACAAAGCATCTATTTCAAATAATCTCCTTGAGTTAATTCTGAATCAAAATATCACAAAGCAAAAAGTTACATGAATTCACTAAATACTAGAAACATATCCATGGGATTTTTGGCATCTATGCAAAGGTTATAAAGCAAACATTGAATGAAGTGATAGATTTTTTAGTTCAAGATTAAGACAACATAGTACCAAAATAAGGGTTATTAGATTAAAAAGAATAATCTCTCCCTACTAAACTTAACATTTTCCGGACTAGTTGGCCAGCACCTGCCTCTGGTATAAAACTTTATACACAAGTCAACTGGCTTTTCTTGTTAAACTACTTTCCAGAACAGAAAGTATCCAAGTTGGAGGTGGAGGCTTTTCCAAGGAATTTGGAAGAACGTGCGTTTTCCATGCAACAAATTAAGTATGTGCATTCAGCTTGGCTGTCATGTCTGGTCTTTTTATAAGTCTCTCCCAGCCACAGAAATACTGGGGCACATGCTGGTGGCATTGCCAACTAGGACAACTGTTTGTCTACAGTTTTGATAGTATCGCTGTCTCTCAAACCCCAAAATACTTGAGCCTCTTCCAGTAACCTACCTCGAGGAATCTACACCAAGGAAAGGAAATGATCCAGAACATGTTAAATCTATAAACAGCAAGATGACTAGAGGATAAAAGAATGAGAAACTGGAAATGATCCAAATGCCTAGCAATAGGTTAAATAAATTATGGTATGTCTAGCCAATTGAATATAATTTAGTCATTTATGTATGAAATATGAAGATTATGTAGCAACATAGAAGAGTATGATCAATAAGTGAAAAAAGCAGGATACATGATTACACGTAAAAAACATGTTATGTAAAAAGTATGTGTACATATGTATTTAAATTGCATTAACAAAACTGGTATTAGTAGTTCGCTTTAGGAAGTAGAGTGAGGCTGGGCAAGAAGGGCAAATGTGAAAAGAAAAGAAACTTTCACTCTGCATTTCTTTCAATTGTTTGTAAAGGAGTTCAAACAAATCACCCCAAAATGTACAACTTTGGCATGAAGATTATTTCCAGCTGAAAACAATCAAGCCCTAAAAGGCTCAGGAAGAAAATTTGACCTTCCCTCCAACATCTGCCTGAAAAAAAATGTAGACCTAGGACCTGCACCAGGAAGGGAATTATCACCCTATGTAACGACAGCATAATATGAACTAGGTATGGTACACAGGAAGGAACCCAGCAAGGCCTGCTTGATCAAAGTCCTCTATATGCCACTGTTTCTAGGTGGCCCAGCAAACATTTGTTTACCAAGCATTGACTCTTTCCATTCTTCCTGTGAATTGCCTTCCTTCCGTTTGAAGCTTGGACTCCTATTCCCTTCTCCTCAGGTCCAGAATGACATTATATATCTCATGTTGCCTGTTTTTGGAATCACATTTTTTTCTTCTTTTTTCTCCCTTTTTTTTTTTAAATTGAGGCGTAAGTTACATAAAGTACAAAAATATTAAGCAAACAACCTGATAAATATTTCCATTTGTGTATCCCTCTGTAACTACCATTCAGATCAAGCTATAAAGCATTTCTAACACCACAGCAGACTCACTCACCTATCCCACTAGCAATAACATCCTGAAAAATAACTATTATTCTCATCTCTATCACAATGGATTAATGTGGGGTTTTTTGGAAGGTAATTTTTTTTTTATTGAAGTATCATTAACATACAGTGTTATATTTCTTAAATTTTTTAATGTTTGTTTATTTTTGAGAGACAGACCATGAGCAGGGGAGGGGCAGAGAGAGAGAGACAGACAGAATCTGAAGCAGGCTCCAGGCTCTGAGCTGTCAGCACAGACACAGGGCTTGAACTCATGAGCCGTGAGATCATGATCTGAGCCACCCAGGCACCCCAGCATAAAGTGTTAAATTAGTTTCAAGTGTACAACACAATGATTCAACAATTCCATACAGTACTTAGTGCTCATCAAGATAAGCATATTCTTGATTTCCTTTATCTATTGCATCCCTGCCCCCAACTACCTCCTCCCTCCTCTGGCCACCATCAGGTTTGTTCTCTATATTTAACAGTCTGTTTCTTATGTTTCTCTTGTTTTAAGTCCCACATAAGAGTGAAGTCATACTGTGTTTGTCTTTCTCTGACTTATTTCATTTAGCCTTATACCCTCTAGGTCCATCCTGAAATCTCATGTCTAAGTGAACTGTCTATATGTACAAAATTAAACATGATTTTCTCCTGTTAATTTGTCTCATGTAAATTTTATTCTTAGAGCAGCCAGAAGAACATTAAAAGAGAAAATTTTTTTCCTCCCCAACATCTGAATTTTCCAATAGAAATGTATGGACTTTACTTGGGTAATTTTCTCTTAAGAAAAAAAAATGTATATAAAAATATGGGTAGGATACTCAAGGCATTAAAAATAATGTTAAAATGTAAGATTGTACATTTACTTTTCCTATTTTTTCTATATTTTCAGCAATGTCATATTCTTTAATTAAAAAAATTAAATCTATGAAATAACTCTAGAAGTCATCTTTTTGTCAAGCATATAATTACTCCTTAACCTTTTTTTCCATTTTTCAGATCCTATTCAAAGAATAATCTTGTCATATAATCTATAATTACACAGAATGCATTGCAGATAAACCCCAGGTAAAAGTGTATCACTCTAAAACCTAAAAAAAAAATTTTTTTAATCTGAAATAACCTGATTATAGCTTATCAGTTCTTTGTCTTATCCCTCATCTTTATCACTAAAGCCTTTCACAGAGCTTGACCATGGAGGCTTACAGCACAGCAGTGAAGTGTGTATGTTTATGTTGGTGGGGAGGGGCTGGAACATACTTCCTGGGTGTGAATTCTAGCTCCACCACCAGCTGCATGATTTTGAATGGTTACTTTGTTTTAATTTCTCCAATGTAAAATGGGAATTGTAATACCAAACTCTCAAGGTTGTTGTGAGGACTAGTGGAGAAGACTAATATAAAGCACTAATGCCTGCTGTAGTAAGCTACTAGCTTTAATCTATTAGCTAATTAAGCTGTTAGCTATTATTCTAAGCATTCTAAAATACGAAACAAAATCTATTTTTAACAATTATTATAACCATTGCAAAATACATTTATAACAAAAACACAATGAATCTAACACAATTTTATGATCCATGCATTACTCCAGCTTAGACATCCAAGGATAAAGAAGGAAAGAAAAGAGTTTGCAATGATGACATTTTTATCTCAGCTACACTTTACATTGCATAATTGATTGCAAGCTGAAATTGTTTTCCTTAAACATCTCTTCTTCTCCTGATTTGCAACTGCAGTGACTACTAACAGGATTTTAGTGTTTTCCTCCAGCTTTCCATTAAAAGGGAGAAAATATTATTTAAGGTCAGGGGAAATTGTTTATACAAAGGATACCAGAATGGCAAAACACAAACTTTACTTCAACAAAAAAATAAGAGGGATATCTAAGTGCTTCTTTCTTTCTTCCCGCTGTTTATATCACTCTTTGAAAAGAGGGTTCATTAAATCAAAAACTAAGATTAACCCCCCCGCCCCTCCTTAAAATCTGCTTAGATTCAGGGATCAAAGAACAAATGAATGTTTTCTCTTCCTATGCCTAGACTTCCTCCAGTTCTGGAAAATCCTCCTAGTTACTCTTACTCTATTGATTCCTGATTGGGCTAAATTAAATCAGGGCTACTCACACTGTAGAGATAAAGATGTATCTAATAAGACAAAACACAGTCATCTAGATTTCTATTATCTACAAAAAGAAATGCATGCAGTGGGAGCAGTGGGAGAATTAATACCAAACTCTGTCCTCATCTACTTCAAGGAAAAAATATACCAGGATTAAATGAAGCACAGAAAATATTTAAAAACAGATATCAACCATTTGATTTTTATGTAGCAATTTTTGAGGGAAAAAATGCTGTAAATAAGAATGGTCAGGTTTATTACAAAGAAGTGAACTTTCACTAGAAGCTGTCATGCCAGAAAGGGTACAAAAAGAAGTTATTATTCATATAACTGCATCCATGAAATAATTAAACTTTTTAAAAAGTGATGGCGGAAATCTTCATAAACCCTAAGATGAGTGATAAGAGGAAGGTACTCCAAGGGGTTGTCATGATCCCCAAAGAGGATCTACTGCATGTGTGTAATCCTGACTGGCAGTGGTCCCAAAGTCTGGAAGTATTTTACCCCCAAGCATCAACTGCTAGCAATTTCTGAGTCTGCTTTGCCTCTGCCCATGACAAGAATCAACTTGTTCCAAAATTCTACTAAATATGTTTCTTTTATGTTAAAACTCTGCTGTTTCTGGGAAAGCTAAAAGCTAGAATTTTTTACACATGTGGACAAAAGCTATATTTGGACCTTTCATTCTCTTAACAGAATAAAAACAGTTATAAAGAACTCCCCCCTGCTGCAGTTTATTATAAGAAAGTAACTCTTTTGAAAAAATGTTAAAAGTAAACCTTATTCTCCTATTCAATTCTTTTAACTTAAAAGTTCAAGGTTTTATTTAAAAAATAAGAGTAAAGCATTTAATCTAAATTAACTGCAAGTTTAAAAAAAAACTACTTAAGAGGAAAATAGTCATGACTTCTATTTACAGATAATTTTTTCTAGTCACTTCATCTATAAGCACATACATTGTGCATTTCTTCAAAAAAATCGATAACATCACTTTTAAGTATTAAATACTTAAAATCCCACAAGACTAAATCATTATTTCTTAGATTTCTCTTGAAATACATGTAAAACCATTTGGGACATCTTTATTTAATCCCCTGTGAAACTGTAGTGCCCAACTGTATGTTAGCATCATACAACAAAGACTATAAACCTTATCATGCTGACACACGTGCCTCAACTAGATAAGAAGTAGACAGACTAGCTATGAGAACACCTCTAAGTTCTGAAATAAAGTTTAGCATGTGGCCTAAATGGTAACAAAGGTAACAATCCAACAAGTCTTTCTTTTTGAATCATTTCACTTACTTGACACCATGATTTTTGAATCTTAGCACTATTGACCTCTTGGACCCCAGCAAATTATGCTGTGTGTGTGTGTTCTGTGCAGTGTAAGATGGTTAGCAGCATTCCTGGCCTCTCCCTACTTACTACACGCCAGGGGAATCCTCATCCCCAGGCATGGCATCAAAAAAGGATTCCCATTCAATGAATGGGTGACAGATGGTAATCACTTATTCTGGTGAGTACTGTGTAATGTACTCAATTATCAAATCCCTATGCTGTACACCTGAAACTAATATAAGATTGTACGTCAACAGTACTTCAATAGTAAAAATTAAAAAGAAGAAAAGACTCCAGACAGTCTAAATGTCCCCTAGATGAAATTGTACCCAGTTGAGAACCACCAAGAGTTAACATGGATAAAATCCTAAAATATTACTTTATTTGAAGTGATTTTATAAGGAGATATAAAATGCATGAGTTATATGTACTAATCAAGTCTACCTTGTAAATGAAATCACTACTACTAGGAAGATGTGATAATCCATTTTGATGGAAGAGAAGATCCAAGGGACACTGTTTTAACAATAATGCTACTGGCACATGACGCTTTAATCAAGAAAGCCTTCAAGCCCACAAAAGATAACCAGGGCCCCTTAAGACTCTAGCATAGGTATCAGGATGAGATCAGTGGCTGTTCATGATGAACTGCCTATAAATTGTTACTCTATCCTTGTGTTAAATATCAGATCAATGTAAGAAGAAAAAAAACCGCACCTGAGCAGAAGTAACCAGATAAGGCAGACAGCCTAAAATTTTGTGTGGGGACAACTTATTAACAGATCTAGGTTCTTTCTCATTCCTTTCCTTTCACCTAAATGAAGCTGTCCTCTTCTTGAAAATGTTCAGAGAACAGATTGTTTTACATGCCCACAGAGAAATCATTTTATCGGTGTGTCTGGGTGGCTCAGTACGTTAAGCGTCTGACACTGGATTTCAGCTCAGGTCATGATCTTGCTGTTCATGAGATCAAGCCCCATGTCAGGCTCTGTGATGACAGCACGGAGCCTGCTTAGGATTCTCTCTCTTCCTCTCTCTCTGCTCCTTCCCCCTCTCCCCTCTCTTTCAAAATACATACATTTTTAAAAAAGAAATCATTTTATAAAATCAAATCAAAATGAACACTGATCAAAGATTTGCATTAACCTTAAGCGTAAGACAAATTTCCTACGCTATTTCAAAGCAAGAAATAAAAGTTCTCATTATAACACATATCAGCCAAAAATCAGACTTCAAGTTTTAAATAGCAAGTCAACCTATAGCACAGGTGTTGGATCAGCATACCAAGAAAACTGTAGCTTTTAAGGATACCTGGAATTCTGAAAATATGACACCTAAAAATTGTGTCTATCAAAAGTCAAATCTATAATTTTTCCAGAGAAGTACTTTATTTGAAAGTTTAAAGATATCTTCTTTCTTTGCACATGGGAAGTAATGTTGTAAGTTCTATATAGTGACAAAAGTGATTCATGTAACATTTTATAGTCATATGCTAAAATTTCAAAGATTAACTCATAATGTTTTCATTTTACAAATGATTGAAATCAGTCTTTGTTTTCCTTCTCAGTGCTTAAGTTTTTGCTTCTAAGCAGACATGAGAAAGTCTGCTTAGAAATCAGAACATCATATACTGGATTTCTGAGGGCAACTATAATCATGTTTCCTTCTGAATTAGTTTTTTAAAAATCTCCCTCTACTTTTCTTTCTTACACAAAATTGAAAACATACTACAGAGGTTTTTTTTCTTGCTTTTTCCACTCAACATTTTCCCAGGTCTTTATAAATATTCCCCCAAATATAATTTTCAATGGCTGCTACATACGAATTCTATGGTATTATTATTTAGCTCTTGTCTACATTAGGGATCTGAAGTTGTTTTGAATCCTTTGCTTTTATTGCTGAAATGAAAATTCTTATGCATAATCATGTTTGCATCTCAGGTTATTTTGGATAAATTCCTAGAAGTTAATTTATTAATTCAAATAGTAAGAACATTGTAAAGTTGTACAAAACAAATTGCCTTCCATAAAGATTATAAAATTTATACTTCCAACATTCTTTGAAAATGCCAATTCACTCCATATTCAAAAAAAGTAAATTTTCTTTTTTAAAAACCTGTCCATTTTAAATATCAAAAATACTATCTCAGTGCTTTAATTCATTTTTTAGTGAGACTGAACTCTTTTATACTCAGTATTTATAATTCTATCTTTTCAAGTTGTTGTCTTTTATCTATCTTGCCATTGCAGTGTTGTTTTTTTCCTATTCAACTACTATAACTCAATACAAAGGATCTAAATCTTGCTAATGACATCTATAAATTTTTATTTTATAAGTTGTCTAGCCAACCTTTCCCCTTGTGATTTTCCCGCAATTTTTATGCTTAGGAACTCCTTTCTCATTTCAACCTAACTATTGACATATTTTCTTTTAGTTCTTTTGTTTCATTTGATGTCTATATTTTTAAAACACTTGGAATTTATTTTTGGTATGGAATCAGGATGATGACTTAATATCTGGTAGCATAAGAGCCCATTAATCATTATTTACAAAATTTTCTGCCTCTTTTTCCAGATTAGCTATTGAAATCACTTGGGTAGTCCTCCCCCCACCAGAAAAAAAATCTCATTTAGGTTCTTACTGAAATTGCAATTAAATTATAAATAAAAAATAGGGAGAATACATAGAAGAATGTTGAATACTGGGGCTGTCAGGCAATTACCTCATACCTATTATAGAAATACTTCCAATATCTCATTTGTTTACCACTACATAAGCTTTTTGTGTCAGGTGGTAGTTTTTAGAAGTGTATTAGAGATTTCACTGTCCATTTTTATTACTGATTTTTTTTATAAGTATTTATTTTTGAGAGAGAGAGAACATGTGGGTATGCATGCAGAGTGGGCAGAGAGAGAGGGATCAGAGGTTCTGAAGCCAGCTCCCCACTTATAGCAGACAGCCCGACACAGGGCTTGAACTCATGAACTGCGAGATCATGACCTGAGCTGAAGTTGGATGCTCAACCAACTGAGCCACCCAGGTGCCCCTATTACTAAATCTTTAGCTAAATATTAATTTTGTATTTTGTCAAATACCTTTACAACCATTTTGGGATTACATGTGCCTTTATGCTTTATCCTCTAGATCTCATGTATAAACAGGTTTCTTAACAGTGATCCATTCTTTAATTCCTGTCATTAAGTCCAGCTCTTAGTAGTGTAGTATTTTTTAATATGTGGGTAATTTGGGGTTGCTTGTGCTTTAGTTAACATTTTTACATACTGATATATCTAGTCTGGAGCCTCTTTGAAGGTAATTTTTTAGATAATTATTAACATTTCAATGATCACCCATTTCAATTAGATGTTCAACTTCCGTATTTCACTTCCATTTTCCCTGAAAAACGTTCATTTGGAGATTTTCAATCTCAATTTTTAAAATCTCATCTGCATTTACTGTTTATATGCCATTCAGGTTTTTTAATTTTGCACATTTATGGTTTTCATTTTTCTTTTTTTTTTTTTAATTTTTTTTTTCAACGTTTTGTATTTATTTTTGGGACAGAGAGAGACAGAGCATGAACGGGGGAGGGGCAGAGAGAGAGGGAGACACAGAATCGGAAACAGGCTCCAGGCTCCGAGCCATCAGCCCAGAGCCTGACGCGGGGCTCGAACTCACGGACCGCGAGATCGTGACCTGGCTGAAGTCGGACGCTTAAACGACTGCGCCACCCAGGCGCCCCTTCATTTTTCTTTTTGTTAGGGGTCTTAAATGTTTGTCTCTGTTTCCTGTCTTCCTGTGTCAACCAAGAATTAATTATTTAACTTGCCACATCTTTATTTTACTTTAATTAATTTTCACTCACTTGCAGAATGAGTCTTGTCTTGTGCCATGCTATTAACTCAATTTGTAAAGTGTCTGTTGCCATTCATACTATGAACCTTGGGCAGGCTGCTATGAAAGGTCATGTCTTCTAATCGCCAATTTAATTAATTAGAAAAGTCACTATTAACTCACTATAATCTACTGGAATTTTTAGAACCTAGTTTTTAAATTCTGTTAATGTTTCAAGAAAAAATCAGCTAACTAGGTGTTAGGAATCTGGTGTTAGGAAATTAGAAAACTACCTTCTCACATTTTTTCTAGAAGGCACTGCTCCAATGTTTCATTTTCAGCACTATATGAGCTAAACACTTCAGAATAAATTAAGTGTGCTATAGGGAAAAAACAAAAGGGAATGAAGAAACAAATTTAATGCTGGAAACTATAATGTTCAATAAAATGTAAATACAAACAATTTACCTTTATTGAAATTAGGAAAAAAATATACTTCAGAAGCCACATGTTTCTTTTTAGGAATGATAATCTGATTGTGGCAAAACTCAGTATTCATGCATTCTTCAGATTTGCCCAATTTTTCTTCTTTTTTTAAGTTTATTTATTTTGAGAGAGAGAGCATGCACAGGCAAGAGATGGGCAGAGAGAGAGGAAGAAAGAGAATCCCAAGCTGGCTCCGCGCGGTCAGATCCTGATCTCACAAACCATGAGATCATGGCCTGAGCTGAAGAGCTGGATGCTTAACCAACTGAGCCACTTGGGCACCATGCCTGATTTTTCTTCCTTAGCCCATTAGATTTCCTGATATATTGTTACCATAATTTGGCTTTCATTTTCCTGTGTAATTTTTGTTTATTTTTCAGAAATGCTGATTAACTACCTCCATGGTGCTCTATGAAACTCACATAGACATTCCTATCAAAATACTTTTTTGAAATGCATTTTCAACATTATATATAGGTGAGGAGAAAAGGTTTCTCCTTTCTAGGCTTTTCTAACATTTCTAAAAATGTTAAATATCTTTAATTTGGACTCCTACAATTTACCAAACCCATAAATGACTCTACTAGTCAACAGGTGTTCTTATTCTTAGAAAACCTTCCACTTAATATAGGAAGCCTCTTCAACTTCTACTCTTCCCTCAGAAGTTTACATTTCCCTAGCCCCCCAAAAATGATTAATCCAATTAAAAAATGGGCAGAAGACATGAACAGATAACTTTTCCAAAGAAGATGTATAAATGACCAACGGACACATGAAAAAATGCTCAACATCACTCATCATCAGGGAAATACAAATCAAGACCACAATGAGATACCACCTCATACCTGTCAAAATGGCTAAAATTAACAGCACAAGAAACAACAGGTATTGGTAAGGATGCAGAGAAAGAGGAACCTTCCTGCACTGTTGGTGGGAATGCAAACTGGTGCAGCCACTCTGGAAAATAGTATGAAGGGTCCTCATAAAGTTAAAAATAGAACTACCCTATGATTCAGCAATTGTACTACTAGGTATTTACCCAAATACAAAAATACTAATTCAAAGGAATACATGCACCCTGATGTTTAGAGCAGCATTATCAACAGCAGCCAAATACGGAAACAGCTCGTGTCTGTCAATAAATGAATGAATAAAGAAGATATGGTGTAAGTATACATATACTTATATACAAATATATATATACATGTAGACATATATATATATATATATATACACACACACAATAAAATATCATTCCACCATAAAAAAGAATGAAATCTTGCCATTTGCAATAACATGGTTAAAGCTAGAGAGTATTATGCTAAGTGAAATAAGCCAGTCAGTGAAAGAAATACCATATGACTCCACATGAGTGAAATCAGAGTCTTCTAGAAGACTCTGGACTACTTATTGTCAAATATGTAACTACCATGATACAGGGAGACTTTAAAAGTAAGACAGAGAGCTGGGGGGGCTAGTAAACATCTTACCTGCTTTCCGTCCAGCGTGCAGAGCCTCTTGACCACTCCTGAATCTAGTTTAATGGCTTCGGTGATATCTGTCAAGACCTGTTCAAATGAATGAGCAGTCTTCTTATTTAGAAGGATCCTCACGGCTTTTCTAGGCTTCACTCCACTTCGAATCACGGTCACCAATTTCGGTTTGATGAAATCTTTACTTTCCTTCACTTCACTTTTCACCGAGGGGGGAGCAGCCAAGGCTCGGGATGTCCCACCCTTGATGTTCACAGACCAGTTCGGATTAATATTTTTGGTGTAATCAACTTTACGAAATGGTTCATTTGATGCACACACGTAACTCTCACCTAAAAAAGCAAAAACCAGTTTTATTAGCATCGTTATCCTCACCACAGAAGCACTGTATCTTAAGAACAAATGGAGACCCATTAAGTGAACTCTGAAACCTAACAGGTTCGCTGGAAGGGGATTCACATCCTTTTCCTTTGGCATTCTGTCCACCCTTTCTCTCTATTTAAACATCTAGATTGGTTTTGAGAGAGAGAATAACACACATTACGAAGTGAAAAGCACAGGACAAATGAAACAAGAGAGACTTGGGCTTTATTCTGATCAAATATGTCACCCCGAATAACTCCTCTGCACTTTGGTTCTCAAGATCACTGTCTATAAATTCAAGTTGTTGAATCAAATGAATTCTAGAGTACTTTCTAACTCCAAAAGCTATTAACCATTTTAATTTTTTTTAAATCTCATTCTGGAAGAAATAATATATTCACACAAAGAAATAAAACTATTTTTCTCCTTCCAATTACAGATTTCAGTCTTAACTGAAGAATGATTACTCCATCCTCATATAGCTGTCTAAAATATATTTAGTCATAAGATCATTTACTCAATTAATGAAGTACTGCAAAAACGAAGGAAGAGTTTTGACAGCTCAAAGAAATATACTTCAGGCATTTTTTTTCTTAACTAAAGAATGTGAATTTAGAATAATTAGTTCAAATAGACAGGCTTTTCTATATTCACTTACATGGGAAAGGATATTAAGCATTTTAAAATGATGTGTTCCTTATTCATGCAGCCTTCTGCCTAATTCTTATTAAGTAAAATATAAAAACTATAATATTTGTTGATTAGCTTACCAAGTCAATGTTCATTAATTTTAAGTTCCAAAATTACAGGTTGAAAAATAATTTTTATAATTATATGTTGAAAACCGTAATTCATAATTATATGTTTAAAATCATAATTTTTCTTTCAGGAAACCCAGAAGTCACCCAATCCTTTTATGCTCACCTTTCTGGCATACAAGAGGACTACACTGTAAAATTTTCTCCAATATACCTTCTAACTCAAAAAGAATCCAGTATTTTTTCACATTTTCAGTGTAACAGTCTCACTCTTAATAATTATATGACATCAGTCTTAACGTTCATGCTTAAAACAAAAATAGTCAAAATAGTGAAAGGGAATTCCTGAGAAAAACCTACTAATATAAATATTTAACATCCTATTATTTAGGATGTTCTTAAAATCCTGATTAATGGAGAACTTGAAGACTCCCAAAGGCACACAAACAATTCAGGAACAGATCAGGCATATAAGAAGGGTCTAAAAAGAGGAGTAACATCTTCTATCTAACGATATAACGAGGCCACTGTCCAACTAGGGAACCAGCGACAGGCTTTAATGCTGCTTCCACACCAGTAGTCTGAAAGCCAGCCCAACCATCTCCATTCAGTTAGAGATTTTTCATCTCTGTAGGTTTATCTAAATCACTTTTCACAGTGTAATCATCTGGGGAAGTGGTATGTAATTTCAAATACACGCATAAATTTCATAAAATAGAACTATATATCACATGCATGTATTTATGAGCAAAAATACTTATGATTTTGCTTTAATTTTATAGAGAACACAAGTCTCACATTGAAAAGCTCTATTTTTACCAACAATAAAAACTTAATTGTATGTTCTGATTCAAAATATTAAGACGAAGAAAAGGAAATTTCAGCAAGAGACTGTTTTGTTTTGTTTTGTTTTTAAGGGCAGGGAGAAGTCAGCTGGGGAAAAGCCTTTCCCAGTATAAATGAAAAAAACAATGGCAAAGAGAAACAAAACAAGAGCATGTTTAGTATGTCAGATTTCCTTGATCAACCTAGTCCCTGCACAGTTGATGTATCAACCAGGCAAACTGCCTTTGAAATTCGTCTGTATTTTGCCTCTTTACATAGGTTCAGGATGCCAGAATGAAAACAGGTAGAGGAAGTCTGTCTTTTAATTTGTGTATGTGTGGTTACACATACATTTTAATTCCCTCCTTCTCTCCCTTTTTTGCTTCATAATGTTTCAATTAAAAACTTGTAGGGGTACCTGAGTGGCTCAGTCAGTTAAGGGTCTGACTTCAGCTCAGGTCATGATCTCATGGTTTGTGAATTTGAACTCCACATCAGACTCTGCACTGACAGTGCAAAGCCTGCTTTGAATACTGTCTCCCTCTCTCTGCCTCGGTCTCTCTCTCAAAAATAAACATTAAAAAAAACAAAATAAAACTTGTAGATCAGGGGCACCTGGGAGGCTCAGTCAGTCAAGTGTCTGATTCAAGCTCAGCTCAGATCTTGATCTTGAGGTTGTGAGTTCAGGCCCCACATTGGGCTCCACACTGGGCATAGAGCCTATTTAAAAAACAAAGACTTGTAGATCAGTTCTATAATATATAAAGTTTTAAACCAGCAAACGCCTGCTAGACAGAGCCTCATCCCTTCCTTGTACGCATGGCAGACAAATAACAGTCCACAGAGTGTTCTTCAGTTAGGCCTGGACTCTTCCTCATAATATGCAAGGAGTACCTACTATGCGCTAGCTCACATGCTAAATGCTGACATAATAAGATACCCACTTTGGCATTCTTGGTATACAACATTTCAGCAGCAAGGTTTAAGACAGGTAAACCTGTGTTTCTGTATACTGGGCACATAAAGCCCTATAGTACAAATGTCATACTTTGATAACAATAGCCACCAAGATACCTAGGCTAGCTTCCCTTGCTATGTCCCCACCCTGATTAAACAATCTCTGATTGTAATTTTTTCACTTCCATATTTGTCTATCAGGAGAGAATATGGTGACAAAAGAATTTAAGATTTTGGCTCCTTGGCCAGTTAGAGCTCTTGCTGTTAACCAAACAATAAATTATGATTCTGTTAGGTACTAAGCACCCACAAGATTGCTTAGAAGCAATCAGCCTCCCCTCAACCAGATTCATGCTACTGTAGAGATTCTGGTTTAAGATTTGTTACCTTCCTGCCAACTTGTCACTTCCCCCTACCTCCCCATCCTGGCAAGGAATATCACTTCCTGCCAAAAGTACTTAGTTAGAAACCTACACACCATTCTTCACTCTTCTGGTTTCCCTACATGTTACATTCTGACATCAAGTTCTGTCCTATTTTCTAAATATTTCTCAAAATGTCCACTCTCTGTGTCCTGACCACCACCTACTTTCTACTTGGATCAGTTCAAGAATCTTGTGTTTTCTGCTGACTCCCCAATAATGTAACAAATGGCAGTACATCTTATGCTATTGATACACCTGAAAAAGTATATCCTGAAGTAATGAGTTTTGATATACTGATAAAATACATATTCTGAAAAGGTTTTTTAAAATTTGCCAATACATACTAAAACCACACTTACCCAAACAAGGAAAAGATAAGCATAAGAGTTAAACTAAGATATAAATGTGTATGTATACATATATCATATATGGATATATGAAAAATAAAGAAGTCCCTGAAGTCCACAACAGATCTGACATTAACAGCGATCTTGACATTATTATAAGCTGGTCTGATGCTCACAGACAGACCTATGTTCTTCCCTGGGATATAAGCTCACAGAATATATCAAAGTCACTCAGGCTATGGTAAAGTGACACAAAAACAAGGTCGCTGTGCAACCCACAAAATATGAGACATCCTCCTCTCAACTCAACGAATGACTGCCACTTCTTTACCAATTATAGCTTTTTCCTCAATATACTCTGTGCTCCCTATAAGATTTAATGAATTGATAATATAATTGAATAGAATAGAATGAATAATAGAATTGTCCTTCCTTCTAACAGCACCCAATACAGAGCAAGTCCCTGCTTCTGCAGATCCTCCCTGAGATTATCCGACCTAAGCCCAAATTCTATGATAGGTCTAACACCTTCTTACCAAGATGCCCCATGGTATACTCCAATGTCCATTCTCCTTACTGCAGTGAGTAATAAACTCAACTTGTTTGACTACAGGTATGTTCTCGGTGGACTCTGGCGGTTCTCTCGGAGAACTGAGATACACACACACACACAAACACATGCGCGCGCTCTCTCTCTCTCTCTCAATTTCTTTCTCTCCCTCCTTCCAATAATAGTTCTGTGACCATAAGAGTTTGGGGGAAAATCACTTTGGAAACTATAATCACGTGAATACTACATACAAAGAAAATTTGCTTTATGTATAGAAAGAAGATGGATAGAAGCATAAGGTGGTTTATAAAACTTAACTGTTTTCAGGTACAAAGAGAAAGTCTTTGAATATCCTTTAAGACTCCACAGTGGCATGGTTATGGCTTCTTACCACTGACATTTGTTCAAAGTCACTTTACTTCATAGTTAGCAGGCTGATAAATTGTCTACAATTGTGTAATACAACCTGGGTATTAACCATTAACTTTCATCCTTACTCAACCCAAGATACAGCCTCTTTAAGAGGCAAGAGGATAGGGGCACCTGGGTGTCAGCTGGTTAAGCATTGGACTCTTCATTTCAGCTCAAGTTATGATCCCAGGATTGTGAGATTGAGCCCCACAGGGGGCTCCACACTGAATTGGAATTCTTTCACTCTCCTCTCTCCCCTTCTGCCCTTCTCCCCCACCCCCCCCGCCTCGCTCTAAAAATAACATAAATCTTAAAAAAAAAAAAAAAAAAAAGAGGCAAGAGGATATTACAAGCCAGGAACTCCCCAATTTCTTGTCTCTGAAAACTTTCATTGCCACAAACATATTTCAGACTGTGACAATTTTTCCCCCCTTCTCTCCCTTTTCAGTAATAGGACAGCCACCTCCTAATCGATGTTGAGTCGTTCCACCAGGATTTAGATCTTTCTGTCTCCTCACGCTGCAGTTGCAGGGACATTGTTCTTCTCTTCTCCATTTAACTAGGCAGCCCTCTCTCCAGAATTAGATACAAATACCTCCCACCTTAAACACACACAAATCCTCCCTCTCTTCATTCCTCATCCCACTCTACCTAATGTGCTTCTGGCTTCCATTCACTGCTGAGTTAAAAAGCACTCCTCAAATGTTTTTTCACCCACTGTTTGTTCTTCAGCCACTGTGGCATTACTTTTGCTCCCTGCATTCCCCTGGCTGGAACACCCTGATCCCCAAACAGGTCTTTGCCAAATGCAAAGTACACCTTCCAAATCCACTTGGTATCTTCTGAGGGCACTGGACACTAGTCATGGTTCTCTTCTGGAAATCCCTTTTTCCTTAGCTTCCACAACCTGGTATCTTTTGGTTTATACCTCTTACTTCTTTGGTTACTCTTCCTTGGTCTGCTCTTCAGGATCCTCTTCTCCCACGCATCTACTTCATCCTCCTTAGACTGTCTGTGGGCAATTGCATTCACCTCCACAGCTTCAAACACCACCTATATCCTGAGGACATCTCCAGCCTACTCCTGCTAGATAATCTATAGATATTTCACACGCTACTGCCTAAAACTAACTCCACTCCCCATTATGGCCACTCTGACCTCAAACTCTCTTCCTGAATTCCCCAACTTACTGAATGAAATTACCATCTATATGGACACCTACCCAAAAATCAAGACTCCTGCCTCTCTTTTCCCTTTCCCACATTCAACAGAATTGGCAAAACTGTCGACCTTGGTCTAAGCATCTCTGGAATCTATCCTCTTTGACTCTGCCTCCTCTCATTTCTCCTTGGATTAGAGTAGTTAAGTTCTCTATGGGGCCTCATTCCATCTTCCACATAGTTGTCAAGGCAAATTTTTAAAAATGTAGATCTGATATCATCTGCTTGCTTCACTGCCTTTGAAATAAAGACCAAACTCCTTAGTACATCACACACTTCCACCCTCATCTCCCACCACTTTCCCACAGGTTCCTAAGTCAGTGTCATACCAGTATATTTGCAACTTCCTTCCAAACCCATCATACCCTCTTATTTTCTTTGCTTCTTGTATGTCTGAAATAACCTTCCTCCTTCTCCCATCTTGCCTCTTTTTAACTGACCAGTCAAGATTAGACACTCTTGGCAAAGAGGTAAAGCAATAGGAACTATCATATATTGCTGGAAACATTTTAAATTGGTTCAATTACCTAGGAAAAACACTATCTAATACTAGGTTTACAATATACACATCATATGACCCAGGAATCCACCCCAGAAAAATATCCCAGAAAAACTCATGCACATGGGCACCAGCATGTGTATGTGGAAGTATCGCTCAACAGCCACAGATGAAAAATCAATCCACATGTCCAAAAGAATATGCAGATTGTGGTATGGTCATGTCTACCAATAATATAGTAATGAAAATGAACAAGAGCCATATTAACAACCTGGATGGATTTTACAAACAATGGTCAGAAAAAAAGATGACAAAAGAATACACGTAGTAGGATTCAATTTCTCTCCAGTCCACAACAGACAAAACTAACTTGTATCAATTAGGGATGCCCTCATTGGTGGTAGAAATATAGATAAAAGAGTCAGGCTACTGTTACCTTGGGAAGAATTTTAACTAGGAAGGGACACAGGGAGGGCTTCTCAGATTCTGGAAATATTCTGTTTCTTGAAATGGCTGGTAGTCACAAAGGTGCTCACTTCATAACAACTCACTGAGCTGTACATGTATATGAATTTTCCTGAGCTCAGAATGCATCAATTTCTCATAATTATCTATTCTTTCTTTCTCTCTTCCAATGGTTCTTAGTGGAGAATTTTTTTAATCAGGTGACTTTGTTGTATAAGTACAGATGCTCAGATCTCACCACTGTTCCATCTGAATCACTGGAAGGTAGGACCAGAACAAGTAGGCAAGGGTTTTTAATTTCACAAGTGACCATGAAAACAACCTCTCATTACAAACCATTGCCTAGACTGGAAGCTCTTAAAAATACTATCTTTTTTATACTACCCACATCTAGCACAGTACCTGGTATATAACAGGCACTGAAAACATGTTTGTCAAAGTAATGATGGAAATGCAAACTCACACATCTCACAGTTTGGAGTTGCATTAGGTCTGGGTAAAACATTTGCACAGTGTAGCTGTTTATACAGAATGACGCTGGGAGGCTCAGGGTCAGGTTCCTGAAAGACGTTGTACATGACTGGAGACATTCTTAGGTCACGTCAGTCCATTGAAAGGCAACCTAAGGCATATATATGAAGGCTGTCTAGTATCTACCAACATTCCTAATTCATTTCAGACCAAAGCATCAAGAATCCAGGGCACACACTTATTTTTAAAAATTCAAGAATAATTAACATACAGTGGTATACAAATTTCAAGTGTACAGGGCACTTTTTTAGTCTAATAAATGTAATGTGTCTTTCAATCAATGGAATATGCATGTGTGTGTGTGTATATATATGTACATGGGTGTGTGTACACATGAATATTTTTAATGGCTAAGTCACAGTAATCTCTCAACACTTAAATGTCAATTTACTGTTAGAAATTACAAATAGTTACTTTGCAAACTTACAGTTGGAAATTCAACAACAGTATGTTTAATTTTTTTTAATGTTTATTTATTTTTCAGAGAGAGAGACAGAGCGTGAGCAGGGGCAGAGAGAAAGGGAGACACGGAATCTGAAGCCGGCTCCAGGCTCTGAGCTGTCAGCACAGAACCCAGTGTGGGGCTCGAACTCACAAACCATGAGATCATGACCTGAGCTGAAGTCAGATGCTTAACTTACTGAGCCACCCAGGCGCCCCTCAACAACAGTAGGTTTAGCTTACTTTTATATCACTTCCTGTAAAGTCTCTCATTCACTTCTGTGAAAATATTTAGATTAACTGCGTAATGCTACTAATTAGTTTGTAATTATAAACTATTTTGATATTCATGGCAGAAAATCAATTCTACAAAATTTGGACATTGAGAGTACACATACCTTGGAATGAAGCAAGCACTGAACTTTATGATACAAGTCTAAAGTGAAAGGGCTCTTCAAGCTTAGAAAAAAGCCCAGCTCCCCCTACACAGATTTAAATATGGTAACATAAAAATAGAAAGACAAAAGGAAAAGAAAGCTTGGCTGACTGACACTTTAGGTCTAATATCAGCAATAATCTTAGGAACCTTAATTCTTTGCTAACTTTCAAAACTGAGAAAAAAAAAATTGCTCCAAAGGCATATAACCAAGGAAGATAAATCTGGGTATACTGCATCTACAAAATGGTTTGATGTCCTTCATCAAATACAGCCTTTGTGAGACTGTCCTGGGTGAATTAAAATGTGTGCATCTAGGGGCGCCTGGGTGGCTCAGTCGGTTGGGCGTCCGACTTCAGCTCAGGTCACGATCTCGCGGTTCGTGAGTTCGAGCCCCGCATCGGGCTCTGGGCTGATGGCTCAGAGCCTGGAGCCTGCTTCCGATTCTGTGTCTCCCTCTCTCTCTGCTCCTCCCCCGTTCATGCTGTGTTTCTCTCTGTCTCAAAAATAAATAAACGTTAAAATGTGTGCATCTAAAGCACATCAGACATGAGTTCCCACGCCCATCTGGTTAAGAAAAATACAGGCTGAGGAAAAGTAAGGCTGATTTATTATTCTGTTGTGGCAAACAACTTAGTCAGGTTTTTTCACCCTAACTGTACAGTGCCCAGAACTTACGGGGCTCAGCAGAGTTACACACAGTGCACTTCTCTGGCCTGGAAACCTATCCGACTCTGCACTCCTTTGCTGTGTCATGGCGGATTGCTGTTGCATTCGCAAAACAAATATAATGGCATTTCCTGCAGGGCAGGTTGGAGGACACAAAATGGGATATTCCATCTCTAAAACCAATGCTCTTTCAACACATCTGAAGGCAACTGGTTGAACCAAGCCGCATCCTAAAGTCACATCTAGCGGTACAGGCTGTGATACATTCCACTAAGAAAGGGGTACAAAAGCTACTGTGAACATCTGCATATCTATGAGTAAGTATGCCCAGAAATCCATGCTTCAGCATTGAAATTTCGGAGAAGTTTCACTGAATACCAAAAAAATTAGGTAAAAGTAGAAGAAATAATCCTACCAAAAAAAAAAAAAAACAAACAAAAACAAAAAAAACAAAAAAACAGCCTACTCACTAGCCAAAAAGCTTTAACACTTTTCTCTAGTCTCCTGGTAGGATGGAACCTACAGATCACATTCACTACCTTTTTGTGCCTTACACCTAGGACAAGCATGTTCCGCGATCTACAAGAGTTCACTATGACAATTTTTTTTTAAATATGAAATTTATTGTCAAATTGGTTTCCATACAACACCCAGTGCTCATCCCAAAAGGTGCCCTCCTCAATACCCATCACCCACCCTCCCCTCCCTCCCACCCCCCATCACCCCTCAGTTTGTTCTCAGTTTTTAAGAGTCTCTTATGCTTTGGCTCTCTCCCTCTCTAACCTGTTCACTATGACAATTTTAATTCTGTGTTTATTCTGACAAAATTTTAAATGTTTTTATCATTCTATTCTGGAATATGTGAACAACTGCTTCTGAATAAAGTACAGTCAGACCACTCTGTCCACAGTTTTAACTCTTTTGACACCAAGTGGTATAACTATGCTGGGAGTTCATGAGGAAAAAGAGAAGTGGACTTTACGTAAAAGATGTGTTTGAAGCAAGTTAAGGCCAGAAGACATAACTGTACTCTGCAGGAATGGAGGCTTGCTAATAGTGCAAGACTGACTCATTACATGGCATTTTGAAATACAGCACACTGAACTCAGCTTTCAGTGCCACAGTCACATTTGGGAACAATTTAGCTTGAACAAATAGTATCTATCTGCAGCTTCATATTTCTATTTTACATTTTTATCGATTATACAGTTCTGTTGGTATTTACGTTATCAAATTGTTTAGGTTGTATTGGTGTATAAGACCTATGGTACAAGTATACCTACCTTTCTATGTATTTAAGTGATGATGTAATTAAAGTAATTAAGGCAATACTGGACTTCTACAAGTTAGCTGTTACATTTTCACATTGTTTTGCATTTTTAAGTGGCCCAAATATTGTAAAAGTTTAAGAAACATACAATGGTTTTCTTTTTTAAAGTTTATTTTGAAAGAGAGCAGGGGGAGGGGCAGAGAAAGAGGGGGACAGAGATCATCCCAAGCAGGCTCCATGCTATCAGCCCGACATGGGGCTCGATCCCACGAAACGTGAGGTCATGACCTGACCTAAAATCAAGAGTCAGATGCTTAACCCACTGAGCCACCCAGGTGCCCTGAGAAATACTATAATCTTAAGGATGCTGAGAAAGAGAGAAAACGTCAAACCACAATGTGCCCAGCTAATACTTCTAAAGCAACTGGGGCATAATGGATCAAGGGTCAGTCCTTCAACTGGCTCACCATCTGAGCAGAGATAAAACTTTCCTTGACAGAGTTTCCCCAACTTCTGGAGAGCTTTGCTTATCACCTTCCTCCTTCATCCCTTAAATCTCACTGTGAGTCTAAGAGGGAGACTTGGCCCCAGTTTTAAGCAAGTGATTGATAGTAACGATGGCTCACAAAGATACAATGCAAGTGATGAAAAACTCAGAAGCCAGATGTTTGCCCCCAAAATAGGTGATGTCTGCAGGACAGAAAGGAAGGTAAATAGTAAAGTATGATCACTGTCTCAAGATGTCTGAAGAACTGCCATGTAAAAGTAGGATAAGTCGTATGTAGCTCCAAAGGGTGTCTCTAGAATACAGCAGGCAAGTTATAAGGGCATAAAATTTGGTTTAAGATGTTAAGGACCACTACCATTTACCAAAGAGCCACTGAATGCTAGGACTCTGCTAAGTGTTTTATATACATCATAGGGTTCACGTGGAGCCTTTCAACTATTGACCTTGATCACTAAACTAGTACGAGATGAGTTCACAGGCTATTTCTCAAGTTCTTTCCTCACAGAGGCTTGATGAACATGAATGTAAACACTAAAATTCCATAACTCCTTTTTTCTTTCCTTGATTCTCTGCCAATGAGGCAAAATACCATTAAGTAAAAAGACCAATATAATGGACAAAGGTACTGGGAAGAAAGCAACAATCATTACCTTTAAGAAATAATTATATTGTTATTATTCAAACTTAAAGTAATCTTTTTTATTTTAGAGAGCGAGAGAGAGCCCAGGGGAGAGGGGCAGAAGGAGACAGAATCTTAAGCAGGCTCCATGCTCAGCCCAGAGCCTGATGTGGGGCTCACCGTCAACTGCAAGATCATGACCTGGTCCCAAATCAAGAGTCAGACACTTAACCGACTAAGCCACCTGGGTGCTGCAAAACTTAAAGTAATCTTAAGTCTGTAAAATATACACAGTGAAGACAGAGATAAATCAGTGAAGATATGTTAAAACTTTTATTGAGAGTATAATTTAATCAACATGTAAACAGCAGATAACGTAGCAGGTCATAATTGTAGATTATTTTAGTCACTTTGAGATGCTTGCAAAGGTTATAGTGTAATCAAAATTACTTAAGTTGATCTCAGAAGTCAATTTTTCCTATTCTTTCAGTCTCTAAAGTAGAGCTTCTGACAAATTACAGTATGCCTACTCTACTGCTTTATTCTACTTCTACAAATCTAGCCAACTGTCCGGCTGGCTGTGGTAACTAAGAAAGGTTTCAAAAACACCTATATCCACCTATTCCCACCTACTAAAAGCTCTTATATATAGCACAAGAGTTAAATAAATCATCAAATATCTTATGCCCAAAGGTATTTGTTGCATGGGATAAAGAAATGAATAAAATAACTGTGGTCCCAGTCCTCAATAGGTTTGTAATTTTCCCTTTCCTGAGAATGTTTTGTGGAGAAGAGCCTCCAGCAGGTTATTAGGGTTCTAAGAACTCCTTCTAAACATGACCAACATTTTTGTTTTGTTTTTTAAGATTTTATTTTTTAAGTAATCTCTACACCCAACATGGAACTCAAACTCACCACCTCAAGACAACGCTCTACCAACTGAACCAGCCAAGTGCCCCTAAACCTGGCCACCTTTTAAAAAGTGACATAGAGCCAGATAGAGCCAAGATCATTTCTCTTTCCCACTCCCTAAAGGATTTCCCAAGATCACTGAACTTTAAAGGGGAAAGGGCCTTAGCAATTACCTAACATGTCTTTCATTTTACTGGGGTCAAGCAAGGCAACTATGCAGAACTATGCACAGATCTTACTTTGCAGGTATGTAGCATAGTGCATTTTATTCAGGACCCATACATGAAACATCCTAAATTGTCTTTACACCTACAGTGACTAATGAACTACTGTGATCTTCATTTTCTAAACATAAGTGATTAACATGTTTGGAGTTCTAGACTGCTCATACGCTGCGATCTATGTAAACCTGGGGGGTTGGAATAGACCCCATTTCCTCACAGGTGGTAGTTCAGAATACAGTTCAAAAGCGAAGGACAAAGACTTTGAGCTTCAGCCCCACCTTTTACTCATGGCGTGAGAGGGCAATTTCTTTATCCTCTCTGAGCCTCCCCATCTGTAAAATGGAAAGACAGTGCAGCATATTTCACAAGATATCATAAAAGTTAAATGAGACGAAACATGTAAAGGACTTCACACAATGACTGTAAATAAAACATCTCACATGTACATCAAATGATAAATGGATAAAGACATATACACATTTATATATAGATATATACACATAGATATATACACTCACAATGGAATATTGTTCCTGAATATTATTCATTCATAAAAAAGAATGAACTCTGGGGGGCCTAGGTGGCTCAGCCGGTTGAGCGTCTGACTTCGGCTCAGGTCATGATCTCAGGCTCAGGTCATGATCTCATGGTTCGTGAGTTTGAGTCTCATGTTGGGCTCTGTGCTGACGGCTCAGAGCCTGGAGCCTGCTTTGGATTCTGTGTCTCCCTCTCTCTCTGCTCCTCCCCCGCTCATGCCTGAGGGTTCTATCTCTTTCTCTCAAAAATAAATAAAAAACATTAAATAAAAAAGTTCAGAAAAAAAAAGGAATGAAATCTTGCCATTTGCAATGACATGGATGGAGCTAGAGAGTATTATGGTAAATGAAGTAAGTCAGAGAAAGACAAACACCATATGATTTCACTCATATGTGGAATTTAAAAAACAAAACAGATGAACATAGCAGAGGGGGGAAAGCAGCAAACCAGAAAACAGACTCTTAACTATAAAGAAAAAACTGCGCTTTGCTAGAGGGGAGGTGGGCAGTGGGATAGGTTAAATGGGTGATGGGTATTAAGGAGGGCACTTGTGATGAGCACTGGGTTTTACATGTAAGTGATAAAATCACTAAGTTCTACCCCTGAATCAAATATTATACTGTATGTTAACTAAATGGAATTTTTTAAAATTTATTTATTCTGAGAGATAGAAAGAGAGAGAGAAAATGTGAGTGGGGGAGGGCAGAGAAAGAGAGAGGGAGAGAGAATCCCAAGTAGGCTCAGCACAGAGCCTGACAGGGGGCTCGAATCCACAAACTGTGAGATCATGATCTGAGCCAAAGTCAGACACTGAACCGACTGAGCCACCCCGGTGCCCCAACTAACTGGAATTTAAATAAAAACTTGAAAAAGGAATGAATGAATGAATGAATGAATGAATGAAAGAAATAAAATATCTCACGTGTTTATGGTGAGATGGTGTTAATGTAAGAATCCTGAATCCTCAGAGTAGTGGTTTTTACTAAAACCACTACTAGTAGTGGTTTATCAATAGAAGAAATAAAAAACAGAAGTGGTGGGAGTATAGGCAGGTGGAAATGAGGGGGAAGAGATCCAGACAGGCAGTAGAGACCCACAGCAACTCCTTTAGCCTTCCCAGCAGTGAAGAAAGCAGTCTGACAACCACTGCCCAAGGGAATCTAGTTTATTTTATATCACAAGATCATAAACTATCTATTTCCATAGCTGAAAACCTTATGAAATATTGATATTTTCTTTTAACTACTCAAGTATCACTGTGTCATACTTGAATTCATATGTGGTCTCCTAAATATTCCATTTCTTCCCCTCAACCTTAATAATTCTTTATTCTTCAAATGAAAACTTCTCTTCCCATTACTTCTGGAAAGAGCTTATTAGGTGGCTACATTATAGCATATCCAAATTTCCCTATTTTAGGAAATGAGAGGAAGAAAATAATCAGATTTGTAGAAGCAGGTATTCTGGAAAAGTCACTTTCTCCACAATGATGAGTGAGCACAGAATCTTTAATGTATCTAAACATAATCCAATTTTTCAAAGTATGTATTTTTTCACAAATATAGAGGAACAACTCAATTCATACAAAACTTCCCTTGACAACCAAGGGACTTAGAGGTACAATCACTTTCTGGCCTACTTATTCAATGAATTTATTGTGTGTGCAAGAGATCTGACCTCACCATGCTCCCAACCTGATACACCACTAATTACAAAGATCAGTGTTACAATAATAGTGCTAAGGAAAAATGCTGTGAGGTAAGAAAAGGGAAGAGTTCTAAGCTTCACCTCAGACTTTAACTCCAACATCTGTTTCTCAGGAAAGATGTTTTCATCATCCTGCCCCCACCTCATTTCTACTTCATTTACAGCATATGAGCTGGGACCAACTTTGTGTGTGTGTGTGTGTGTGTGTGTGTGTGTGTACGTTCATTATCTCTCTTCCTCTATGAGCATCTTGAGGAAAGAGACTGTACCCTGGAACAGCACCTGGAACAACAACAAATATACTCTCGATCAACAACTATCTGAGACCAATATCCCTAAGGTCTAGAAAGAGACTTCATAGAGAAGCAGTATTTGAAATGAGTCTTGAAGAACCTAGGAGTCTGCCAGAGAAGGCTTGCACACCTAAAATTCAATGTTAAACTGCCACATCTGATCATCATAAATGCCTTAGTGTACTACTTTTGACTTCTATGTGCAAATATCTTATAACTCACAGAGTTTATGTTTCTTTCCTCACCATAACAAGTTTTGAAGAACTCGATTTCTATTATTACTACAAAAAATCTATCTTTGGTCGAGAGGAACCCTTACCCTATAATCTAGGTTCTTATTGAGACTCATTTTTACTTACAAACTCTCTCAGTAACTGTATTTTGGTTTAACACCTTCAAAGAGGTTGACCTAACCAAACAGATTCAATAAACTAGGCTTACTAGGAGAACCTCAGGAACATCAAGTGCTTGATCACTTTAGAACCTTATTTTTCTTAAATTCAAAAGAATTCAACCTAATTTTCAAGTTCATTTAATGGAAGAATGGAAGTATCACTTACCAAAACAATCAAAATTCTCTCGCAAAAAAAAATTCAATGTTTGTTGTTACTGAGGAGTAAAAGATCAAAACAACATAAAACAACATTTTACTTTGGAATGAGAGAGGCAGAGACAGGTGGCTATTAATATTTTTGACTCCTGGCAAATACTTCATCAGACCCTTACACCCACTACTTGCTTGGTAGTAGGACATCTGCAGCCTTAGTAATTTCCTAGAAGACAGGTTCTGGGTAGGGAAAGGCAGCCCAGGGCATCATACACTCAGTAATCACTCAGAAAGGGGAAGGGTATATACTTTCAGTCTAGAAAGGATATTCTTTAGATAATCTGCCAACCTTTCATGCAATAGGAAAGGACCCTAATGCCCAGAGAACAGAGGTGATTTTTCCTTAAATCCAGTCACTAGAACCCAGGGATCCTGACTCAATCAGGCATTGTTTCTACTATTCATGAATCTACTATCCCTCTCTCTTTAGGACATCAAAACTTCACAAATATAGCCAAAATGTTCAGAAAGGGAAAACAGTCATGAAACAAAAACTAAGACTAGAGGAGTGCTTGGCTGGCTCAGTCAGAGGAACATATGACTCTTGATCTATAGGTCATGAGTTCGAGCCCCAGGTTGGCTGTAGAGATTACTTAAATAAACTTAAACACCTAAGATTAGGAATTCTGACTCTTAGCCACAGACATGAGAACTTAAGAACAAGTCATCTGAACATCCTCAGTTGTCTACCATAGATGCTGTAAGTTTGGCTGGATCATGGCTTCAGACAACTGAAACAGATTTTCCCAGTGCTGTTATGACTCACAGTCCTCCTCTGAGAGAATGTGCCCATCTAGTTTCAAAGACTAAACGTAGTACAGGGATGCACAGCACCAACTCAGTGAAATTAATCCAGCAAGGGGAAGTAAACCAAAAGGCTGAAGATGCCTGCTGGTTTAGCATAGTACAGGAGGAGTGCCAGCCAACACCTGAACACTGTTTTCAGTCTCCAGAGACATTCAAGGTCAAAGGCAGAAGAAAAAATCTGGGCCATGCAAATTTCTTTTGTCATCTGAGTTCAACAGGATTGGGGCTCTAAATGAGTGTTCATGCCCAGCTGTCTTGAATCATCACTTTCTATTCTCCACTAAAAGCGTTTTAGAAAAACATTCTAGAAAAGCAGTATCTCCTTGAAACTGGCTCAGGTCATGATCTCATGGTTTCTGGGATTAAGCCCTGCATGGGGTTCTGCACTGATAGCATGGAGACTGCTTGGGATTCCCACTCTCCACCCCTCCCCCACCCACACTCCCCCCCCCCCCCTTCTCAAAATAAATAAACGTTAAAAAAGAAAACAAATGAACCAGGGGCACCTGTGTGGTTCAGTCAGTTGAGTGTCTCTTGATTTCAGCTCAGGTGATGATCCCAGAGTCATGGGATCAAGTCCCAAGTAGGGCTGTTCGTTGAGCATGGAGCCTGCTTGGGATTCTCCCCCTCCCTCCCTCCCTCTCCCCCCCCACCCCCTCCTGCCACTCTCCCCTACCTGCACTCAAAACAGGGAGAGGGAGGGGTACTTGGGTGGCTCACTCAGTCCAACCTTGATTTTAGCTCAGGTCTTGATTTTGGGGTCATGAGTTCAAGCCCCATTTTGGGCTCCTCACTGGGTTCTGCACTGGGCCTGAAGCCTACGTAAAAAAAAAATAAATAAATAAAATGGCCAAGGGTGCCTGGATGATTCAGCTGGAAAAGCATAGGACCCTCAATCTCAGAATAAGTTCAAGCCCCATGTTGGGTGTAGATATTACTAAAATAATAATACAATTTAAAAATAGTTTTTTAAAAATGATCTAAAATAGTCAATTTTGACTATATGGGCAACACTATACAGTCTGTGCTCATTTTTACTGATGCAAATAGTAATTTTGCAGATAGCTGGTTAGTTCTTCCTCATGATAAATCTGAACATCTGAGCACACAATTTTAACTAAAAATTTAAACTATTTAAATTCACAAATGACTGATATTAAGCATTTATTTTTTTTCTTGCAAACAGCCTTGAAACAGGGTATTCCACTCATTTTGTTGGAAATTCAAGACCTAGACAAAGATCCATTGTGAGAGAGAATGTCACTATGACAAAAGAAGGGCACAAATTTTCTTCTTTTGCAGTAATTTTATTATATTAAATACTGCTTGAAACAAGTAGGCAATTGGCTAGACCAGGGAAACGCTTCCGTTGTGCAAATTATTTATGTTAATCATTATTTATCCTACGGTAGTAAAATTTGGACTCTACACATTCTTATGGTTCCCCATCCTCCAAATATCAATGAGTACATTATCAGAAGTAAACTTGTCAACTTTCAACTTACAGCTGAAACTATACAGTTTCAGTGGACCATGCAACACCTGGGCAATGACAAACTCAGGGTAAAATATGTGCTTTCATTAACTCATATGCATAATGGTCATCTTGACCACCCCCCCGCCATGATGATATTTATCTTTGGAATACACTAATTTCATGTAGCAAATACACTGTTAAAATTACTTGAGAGTAGGGGCACCTGGGTGGCTCAGTCGGTTAAGCGGCCGACTTCGGCTCAGGTCATGATCTCGCGGTCCGTGAGTTCGAGCCCCGCGTCAGGCTCTGTGCTGACAGCTCAGAGCCTGGAGCCTGCTTCCGATTCTGTGTCTCCCTCTCTCTCTGACCTTCCCCCGTTCATGCTCTGTCTCTCTCTGTCTCAAAAATAAATAAACGTTAAAAAAAAAAAATAAATAAAATAAAATAAAATTACTTGAGAGTATATTAAAATTTTTGTCCTTCCTCAGACACTATGCACAGTATCCCAAGGGAAGGTGAGAAATGGGTACTTAAGCAATAGGCATTGCCTTCATTTTTCCACAGGGCTGCTAATCTGGCTTGGGTCAGTCAGAAAATGTTACTCAGTTTTGAAATATCTAGGCAAATGCTGCCTTTAAGTATTTCACATGATAAATCAATAAAGCTCTTTTAACAATGTATCACTTTATTTAAACTCCTCTGGCTGTCATCACCTCCTCAGGAGTACTTTAAAACCAAAACGCACAAATGACCAAGTGAATGTGTGAAGTCAAGAATACACACACACAGGCTGAAGAGACAACTTAATTTGGGCAGGGTCCTCATCTAGCCAAGACAGGGAAAACCTCTGGTAACAATGACGAAGTAGAGAAACTCAACCACTTTCACTACTCCTCAGTATGGCTACATCAATTTATTAGCGGTGAACTGGCGACGAAAGGGCATTATATGCAGGCACTGTGTAACAGGCATGTTGCTCAAGTTTCCTAATGTGTAAGATGGTCAAACTGTCTTCAAACCATAACATAAGAACACGATGAGATAATATAAGAAAAATAGTTGGCTCAAAGTTCAGTTTCCTTTCTGTGCTAAGCCAATATTGTTATCACTACATGGAATGTACCATCTGCATTAAGAAAAATGCATGAGAGGGGCGCCTGGGTGGCTCAGTGGGTTAAGCATCTGACTCTTGATTTCAGCTCAGGTCATGATCTCACAGGTTGTGGGATCAAGCCCCGAGTCGGACTCCAAGCTGACAGTGCAGAGCCTGCTTGGGATTCTCTCTCTCACTCTCTCTGCCCCTCCCCCATCCAAGAATAAGTTTTTTGTTTTTTGCTTTTTTTGTTAAGATGCATGAGAGCAGACAGTATGCAAACATGCAGTCTGCATACACTTGAGTTCTGTCATCTTTATAGGTACTGTTTAGATCTGGAAAGAAGTTCTTAACTACTAGTGATGCCTTTTCCCCTTGAAAGGAAAGAATACATTATTGCAAGAATTCAAGGATGACACAACATACAGCCAAGCAGTCCCTCTGAGTGAAGCATGGTTAACATTCTAGGATTACTAATTCATAATAGGCCCCAACTGCTGACTCCAACAGACTCTATCATCTTAACTAGTTACTTTCAGGAGGAGAGGAGGCAGGAGAGACTGACCTTGATTCACCTCATTACCAGCCAAATGTAGAAAACCCTGTAGCACAGTGGTTTTCAATCTTGTCTGTACATTGCAACCACCTGGGGAGCTTTTAAAACTCCAACTGCCCAGATCACACCCCAAACATCTGAATATCTGGGGGCAGGGTACAGCCATTCATAATTTTTTAAAGTCCCTAGTGATCCAAGATGCTCCCAAGGTTGAGAGCCACTGTCTAGGATCATGCCTTCTGACTTAAATTACACGCTGAAAGCCAAACTAGGAAAGTCAGCCTAGAGCGTTTCACAACCACAACTTCTGAGTAGAGCAGGTACAACAGGGTCCCAAACGCTGGATCACAGGTGCCTGCACCGAGGTCCACACAGAGGGCCAAACAGAAAGCTTATCATCAAAGCTTATCATCATCAGATCCTCAGCTGAGAGCCACCTTTTTAAACAATTTGCACTAAAAACAAAAACTCCAAGTTCACCAATATTAAGAGATGGCACGAAAGGCCACTGAGATTTCTTTTTTTTTTTTTTTTTTTTTTTTTTTTTTCCTTTTTTAAAGACAAATCTCCGGGAAAGGACACTGTATATGGGAGCGCGCCCCACACACAAAATCTATAAAAAAGCAGGCAGAAACGTACAATTCCCATGGCGGCCTAGAAAACACCCCGTAAACTCCCCTCTGCGCAGCGCAAGCGGGCGCGCGCCGGCCCATGGCCACTGCACCTGCTGTCGCGCTGGGCCGCACCTGCCGCGCGGGGCCCTCTTCTCCTACCTTCCAGCAGCTCGTCCAGGCTGGAGATCTTCCGACTGCCATCGATGGTATAGATGGTGCGGACGCCCTGGGGCAGGTTCACGTTGTCCGACAGGGAGCGGGTGAGCTCGATGAGCAGGGCATCGAAGGACCGGAAGCGGTCGCTGGAGATGGCAAACACCAGGCCCTTGAAGTAGCGGTCCCCATTCCGGTAGAAGCGTGCCTTCTTGGCCTTCTTCTCCGAGCTCAGAGCCTGCAGGGTCCGCGTGCGGTAGAAGCTGCAGTGGGCACTGTGCGCCGGGCTGGGAATGAGCCCGTTCCCCTTGGGGCCCGAACTGCTGCTGCCTCCCGAGGAGCTGGGCGCCCCTCTCCGCGACCCTGGTCGCGGCCTTTTGTCCCGTTCCTCAAAGTGCTCCAGCTCAATACTCCTGGTGCTGGCCATCGCGGCTGCTCCAAGGGCTCCCCACAAAAAACGTCCCAGCCACAACCTCTCTGTAGCCTAACGTCAATGCGAGAATCAAGTACAGGGACGTCTGACCGTGAGAGGCCTCACAGCGCCGGGACACCTGGCTCTGGCATCCCGCCCTCTCCTCGCAGGTGGGGGCCTCTGAGCAGCCGAGGCGCCGACCGGCCCGCGCCCCCACTAAAAGTGGCCACAGCGTCGAGCTGCCCAGCTCATTGTCCAGAGCGGCTCGCTGGATCCCTCCCGCCTACCCGGGAGCCTCACGCCCCCCCGCCCCCCAACCCCGGTTGCCTTCTCCACCAAGCCACGCCTCACAACTCCCGCCAGGGAGCCGGCCAGGAGCCGCAAAGTTGGACCGCCCCAGGCTCGCCCCGGGCCCGCGGGCGCACACAAAGCTCGGGCGCCCGCCGCGGCTCGCGTCCGCCGGCAGCTCCCGGGAGGCTGAGGGGAAGGAAGAGGAGGGGGAGGAGCTGGGAGCGTGGGAGAGGCGCCGCGGGCCCGCAGGGGCGTCGCGCCCGGCCTCGGCCCGCCCACGCGCCCAGCCAGAGGCCGGGGATGCGGCGCCGCCGCCTCGCTCCTCCGCAGGCCCTGCCCTGGGGCGGCGCGCGCGGACTCAGGCTGGGAAGGCAGTGCGGGGCCCCTTCCTCCCCCAGAGCCCGGCCCTAGCGGGAAATAATGCAGCCCGCCTCCCTCTCTGCCGGCCGGCCCAGTCCACCCGCGAGCATCCGCACCCCGACTCCGCGGGGTTGGGAGGGGGCGTTCCTGCCCCCAAAGGGCTGCCAAAACCCGGGAGGGAAGTGGGTGCGCCAGGAGAAGGGGGACGCACGGGTCGGCGCGGAGGCTCTGCGGCGCGAGAGGAGCGGCTCCTCCCGGGTCCTAGGCAGCCCCGCCCGCCTGACAGCTACAAACCCGCGCAGCGCGCTAATGGGCGCAGCCGCGGCGCGCGCTCCTCCGCCTGGGAAACGTAAACGCGCAGGCCAAAAAAACTACAAAGGAAGGAGATTCAAGGGCAGAGATCACATCCCTAACTAATCTCCAAAGGAGGAACCGAGGCCAAACTAGGGCAGAAATTCGAAACATGCCATTGGATTTGGGCACAAAATTTACTTTTTAAGAGGAAATTTGAAGCTTTATTTTAAAAACCTTTAATAAAACAGTTTCCATTGCAGATTTGCTGACATAGGATGCTGAATAACTTTGAATGAATCATCAGAAGTTACTGGGTTTTGAGGGATTTATGTCAACAATTATTTCTTAAGAGCATGCCATGTGCTAGGCATTGTTTCCATCACTGGGGATGCATTAGTAAGGGAAACAAACACCTCCCCTCCCCCACTTGCACTCAAGTGGTATTAAATGTTGTAAATTTAAGCTTCTTATTAAGCAATATGTCTAACATTTGTAAGCACCCATCACATTGGAAATCTTAGTTTACTAGCGCTTGGTCAACAGTAAAAACATATCTCCTAAAGGCTTGTGAGAAACATTAGTTACTTCCATTTGCCATTAGGGAAATATAAAACTAAAAGATGTTTGTTCCTAATCCAGCAGGTTACCCAACCTACCCTGAAACCTTATTTATTCAGCACCTGGTTCTCTGGCCCTAGAAAACAAATCCAAATAGACCTGTAAGTTAGGAAAGCACGGATACTTCTTTTGGAATGATCTGAGTCCTGGAAGAACATGAATATGAGAAGGCAGAAAAATCCGCAGTAGTTCTTAAGCAGGTATGAAGTTGCCTTGGCCTGGCAATGCCCCAGAAGAATCCTGTTCAGTGCAGCATTGTAGCCCCAGAGCAATCTCAGGGACAGACCCGGACATAGCTGACTTCTAGAATCAGGCCTGGAGCAGGCCAGGAAGTCAGCTGATCTGAGGTTTCAGTGTAGTTTTCAAGGGGAAAATTTCTAAAATAGACCTCAGGGGCACCTGGGTGGCTTGGTCGGTTAAGCATCCGACTTCGCTCAGGTCATGATCTCACAGTCCGTGGGTTCGAGCCCCGCGTCGGGCTCTGTGCTGACAGCTCAGAGCCTGGAGCCTGTTTCGGATTCTGTGTCTCCCTCTCTCTCTGCTCCTCCCCTGTTCATGCTCTGTCTCAAAAATAAATAAACGTTAAAAAAATTTAAAAAATATATTATAAAATAGACCTCAATCCAGGCCAATTCAATCACAATTTACTGTTGGGCTTCTCCAACAGTAGTTTCTGAAAGTGCTCTTAATGTACATAGCCAGGGTTTCCAACTACAGGCTGTAACATTATCAAACACATAAGTGTTCTCAAACTTCAATGTACTTACATGCAGTGGGGGAATCTCATAAAATGTAGCTTCTGATTCAGTAGGTCTGGGATAGAATTTGAAATTCTACATTCCTAACAAGCTCCCAGGTAATGCCAATGCTGCTGGTCTCAGCACAGCACTTTCAAAAAAAAGGAACTAAATGGCAAATTCCTTGAGATAAGGCCTCATAAGTCCAAGTAATTGCAGAACCAATCAGCTTTGTAAATGACTTAAATGACTTAAAATGTTTTGCTATTACTATTTCTTGGAGGGGGGAAACACACACACACTTTCTAATCTATTGCTGTAGTAACAAATTATCCCAAATCTTGTGATTTACAGCAATAAGTATTGCTGTAAATTTCTTTATTAACTCAGCAGTTTCTGTGATTCGGAAATCTAGGGGCAGTTTTCCTTGAGTTCTCATTTGATTGCAGTCAAGATGTTGATTGGGGCTGCACTCCTGTGAAGGTTTGATTGGCACCAGAAGATCCACTTCCAACCTGGCTCACTCACATGGTTGGTAGGAGCTCTCAGTTCCTTGCCATGAACACCTCTCTGTAGGGTCGCTTGAGTGTTGTAACATCTCAGCTGGCTTCCTCTAGAACAAGCATTCATGAGAGAACAAGGTAAAAACCATTATGTCATTCTCATAGCATCCTGTGAGTTACATGGGTCAGCCCTGTTAATGTGGGACAGAAGGGTATGACTACCAGGGGTCAGGGATCATTGGGGTCATCTTGCAGGCTGGTAGTGCAGGCTTCAATCACTCGAGCTTTAGAACACCAACTACACACATTTTCTCACTCAAAGATCCCTGACAAAAGATTTGGCCTTCTTTCATAGTAAATACAATTATGTAATATGCCATTATTTTAACATTATTCCCTAACATTATATCCCTAAATTGAAAAAAGATTACTGTTTCTCAACAAGAGTGAAGGGAGAAGAGAAAGAATTTCCACAGCTGTTAGTTAAAATTATTTTGCTTATGCTCTTTGCATTAATTTGTGTAAAGAATTTTATTCCTAACCCTCATATAAGAATTAAGATGTAATCACTTTTCATAAGTTATTTACTTAATATGTGGTATGTATCAAAACCCAGTTTGCCAAAATTTGAATTTTTATTGCGATGGCAAAAAATTAGTTTCAGCATTACAATCTTAATGCAAACAAAATTTGGGGATCCTAGGTGAGCAACTATTAATTAATTAGGGTTAATTCATAGTAGAAGCAAAGCAAATTCTCTCCTTTTAAGCCACTGCAGAATTTGAAGAGTAGGATGTTTCAACTGGTATTTACTTTGTTGAGATAACTCCTTTTTTTCTAACCAAGAAACACTATCTTTGCTAATCATTCGTCATTACAGAGATGGGTCTAATTCTCCTTGGTGGTTGCAGTTTCTACCAATTCTGTCTGCCAGGTCCTGATTGAAGAGGGCTTCATTAGGAGGGACTGGCCCTGACTGGCCAGCCCTTGTGTGGAAGCCAGCCTTGACCTTAGCTCTCTGTTGGTGGTGGATTCTCTGTACCTTTTCTCACACCTCTTAATCTAACATTTGTCTGAATAAAAACTTTTGTGCAGACTGCTTTTATTTATTTTTTTATTTTTTTTAACGTTTATTCATTTTTAGAGACAGAGAGAGACAGAGCATGAATGGGGGAAGGTCAGAGAGAGAGGAAGACACAGAATCTGAAACAGGCTCCAGGCTCTGAGCTGTCAGCACAGAGCCCGATGCGGGGCTCGAACTCACGGACCGCGAGATCATGACCTGAGCCGAAGTCGGTTGCCCAACTGACTGAGCCACCCAGGCGCCCCCAGACTGCTTTTAAAAAAGACTTCATGTCTATGCTACAGAGAATCTAAGAATTTTAATCCAAAAGCTCTTCTCCATTTTTCGCATGATTACAAATGGCCCTTTTCTGCTCTTGATAAACAATAATTTTAAATCACGAAGTATCTGGATGTGAACATTTTCTTGATGATATCCAGGAGGAGTCTTTTAAAAACCATTTGGGGCAGAAAAGCTCAACTAGGCCTGAAGGGAAGGTAATTGTTTTTTGTTCTCAACACTTGTCCTTAGATCACACAGATTATCAACACGATTTTAGAATTTTGGAGCTGCCTTTTTGCCAAGTGGTAACTCCCTTCCCCCAACCACCTCACCTGCCTACCTCTACCTTGACTTACAAATACAATGCAAATTTTTCTTTAGCATTATTTGTTTAAATGAGTTTTCGTGCCATACTTCTTTATGGAGTTTTACATAAGAAAAGTTGCCTTGAACATCTGCTGATTTTGCTTCATGCTACTTTACTTTTCAAATGCGTTGGCTAGTCTTCACTTCTGGCCAGAAACTTTAGCTCTTACAGGCAGTTTTCCAGCTCCATTATTTATTACCTAAAGATGCTTACAAGCCTTTTAGACCGCACTGTGCTAAGACTTTCTGCTGTCTCATGTTTTCATTCCTGTTCACTACGTGCCAAACATTGCTCCCAGAAGCAAAAATGATGAAATGACTATTTTCAGTGAAAGGGCCCGGTGACTATGGACTTGAATTTTTGAAACTGAGCATTATTTTTAATTTCATAATCTTTAATGACTATACATTTTGGTATTTTTGTCTAGTTCTAATAACAAAGGACAAAAAGCAAAATGGTTCAGGGAGAGACTGCCTCCATTTACTCCATAACCTGAACCTAGACCAGAAAAAAGATTCATATAAACTGTTCTCTTATTTGTTGTTTCACCTTGGGAAACTTGCTGCCCTTTCTGCCATGATTCTTACAGCTTTTTACAAATATATTAATGGCTTCTTTGCAAATGTACATGAGGGAATTATTAAAACTACTTTTTCAGGTTCAGAAAATTCAAACTCAGCTTATTGGTTAAGTCTTTAAAAAATTCCAAGTTTCAGATGCCAGGATGGCTCAGTGGGTTTGTTGAGCATCTGACTCTTGACTTCAGCTCAGGTCATGATCTCCCAGCTGTGGTATTGAGACTTGAGTCCTCCCTGAGTGTGGAGCCTGCTTCGGATTCTCTCTCTCTCTCTCTCTCTCTCTCTCTCTCTCTCTGCCGCTCTCCCCTGCTTGTGCTCTCTCTCTCAAATGAAGTAATTTTTTTAAAACGTGTATTTATTTTTGAGAGAAAGAGCATGAGCAGGGGAGGGGCAGAGAGAGCGGGAGACACAGAATCTGAAGCAGGCTCCAGGCTCTGAGATGTCAGCACAGAGCCTGACACGGGGTTTGAACTCACAAACCGCAAGATCATGACCTGAGCTGAAGTTGGAAGCTTAACAGACTGAACCACCCAGGCACCCCTCAAAATAATTATTTTTAAATTCTCAGGTTAATTTTTTTATAAAAATATCATGAAGAAAATTCAAACATGCATGCTTTAAATGTATATAGCACACAAATTCTTTCTTTTTTTCTAAGAGAAACTGTGGTTATTATTTCCTCCTATTGGTACATTTCACTTCCACAAAGTGTCTGGGACAAAGATTCTCACTTTTTATGTAAATTCCATCTACATATTCAAAATTATGCTCAGTTATTTCGTGATTTATTAGTTCAGCTACAATAATCGTTCAGATGAAGTAAAAACATTAAAATTATACAGCAACTCTCTTCTTAGAAATTTGAACTTTTTCTCTGAAAGCTTCCTAAGAAGCAAATCTGGGCAGGTAGTAGTGTTCCTGCTTTCCAGATAAGGGAATGGAGGCACAGACAATGATTTTCAACAATTATTTTAATAATATCAAAAGTGAAAGACCATGGAAAAGTACCACAGTAGTCTCATTTTGTTTCTATAGAATCAAATTTCCTAAACCCAGTATAAAATTTACTCTTCAAATCTAAGCTTTTTGCTTCATTTAAAATTCAAAAAGAATTATCTTAAAATCGATCATGTTTCTAGTGGTTTCCTCTTCTCAGTAGCACATTCCATGTTTATATTAATACTGAATGTGACAAACTGTGTTCATGCACTTGAGAGTAAAATAATGATGTTCATGAGTACTTAAAGGGTAATAAAGCTTTTGTGATGATTAATCAGTAGTTATGACCTAGTTCAAGAAACAGATTATAGATGAGGAAATAAGAAAGATTAAGCAGCAGAGATAGAAATTGACTCCAGGGTATGCTAACTCTAGAAAATGTTCATCTCAAGCTTTCAAAATTCATTAATCATAAAGAAGTCTGTCTCTTTAGGAAGTTATAATTAAAAATTAATGATTTTTATACCTACAGTAGGTTTACAATGCAAATTAGCTGGTTATTTTAAGACAGGTGTTATCCTGTACACATATTTGAAATATTCAAGAGTAAAAAAAATATGTTTATCATATATATGTTAATAATAATACTACCAACACTTTACCTTTAGTAAATCTACATTCATTTGGCTACAGATTTAGGGTCAAGGGCTTTTCCTTGGTATTTCCCAGAGTCCTATCTGAGACACCTGATATTGACCATGATTTATTATTTATACAAAAGATCAGATATATGTGTGTGCAATAAGATTACACATATTTTTTTTATTTATTTACTTCAATTAAAAAAATTTTTTTTTAATGTTTATTTGTTTTCTTAAGAGAGGGAGACAGAGCGTGAGCAGGGGAGGGGCAGAGAGAGAGAGAGAGGGAGAAACAAAATCTGAATCAGGCTCCAGGCTCTGAGCTGTCAGCACAGAGCCTGATGCAGGGCTCGAACTCACAAAGCCCAAGATCATGACCTGAGCTGAAGTGGGACGCTTAAACCAACTGAGCCACCCAAGCACCCCATAGTTTATTTATTTACTTTGAGAGAGAGAGAGAAAGAGAGAGACTGTGAGCAGGGGAGGGGCAGAGAAAGGGAGAGAGAGAATCACAACCAGGCTCTGTGCTGTCAGCACAGAGCTAGGTGTTGTGCCCCAATATTATACATCCTAATGTAACCCATATGTTCATTTTTAATTGTTTGCTAACATTATAAAATTACATTTATTTCAGTACTTAAATTAATTAAAATTAGTTACTATTTATTATTATTACTGTAATAATAATAGTATTTTTTCCCCTATAATTCCTCCCTCTAGTGGTAAGCTCTGAATTCCTGAGGTCTTACCTGGTTCAAAAGCTTAGTCCCATGTCTTCATGAAGAGACATCTATGAAATGACTCAGCCCTCCAGGGCCCTCTGTCCCAGCTGTCATTGCTGTGTCAGCGCCTAGCACTGTTTCCTACCTTCTGATGACCCACATATGAGCTACAACTCTGGGCCTAGCAACAGATTCCAAAAGCATAGAGAAGAACAAATAAAGAAGGAAAAATGTGTTCTCTTGAAACAAAGTCTTGGTGCTAACTTGGAAGAAAGATCTGTTCCAAGGTGACATATTCTTTTCATTAAGACATAAAATGCTTGACTAAATCTAGGTATATAGTTACAAATATGTAGAAAATGGGGTTTGCCCAAGTAATTACAAATAATTTTCCTTTAAATTCTTATTTTTTAACAAGGACTGTCTTAATCTCTTCAGCTTTCTCAGATTCTTTTAATAGACCTGGCAAGGCCTGAATATGTACACGACAGGCCTTGTAACATGATGGAAATTCTGCAAACCACTATAAATTGCCCAATTGTTTCTCTTGAAATGATTCTGAAGCCACCTACCACGTATCATGTAGTTTACCAGTTTGTCACATTTGGTCAGAAATTCTTAAAGTAACTTAGAATGTTAAGAGAAAGGCAGCAGAGAAATGCAGTATGGCGGTCCTGGTATGTGTCTGCACACGACTGCTTCGTTTGTTCATTTTTATTGAGGTAAAATTGACATACAACATTGCAATGTACAATTGCTTTATTTATTTATTTATTTATTTATTTATTTATTTATTTATTTTTCCTTTGAGAGAGAGAGACTGAGAGGAGGGGAGGGAGCAGAAGGAGAGAGAGAGAGACAGACAGAGAGAGAGAGAGAGAGAGAGAGAGAGAATCCCAAGCAGGCTCCATGTTGGGAGCTTCCCACGACCCTGGGATCATGACCTGAGTCAGACACTCAACCAACAGAGCCACCCAGACACCCCAACAATCACTTTATATTTTAATGAATCTTAATTCAAACAATGTGTAAGCTTTATATTTTTGAACTGTTGTTTGAATAGGTGGATAACATTGATCACCTTTTCTTTTATTACTAGTTTGGTCAAAGACTTTCCCTGGGGCAAAAGTTTTACCCCAATGTAAGTTTTGTAAGAGGTGGTATAAACTTGTTTGCTGGGGACACCTGGCTGGCTCAGTCCATGGAGCATGTGACTCTTGATCTCAGGGTTGTGAGTTCAAGCCCCACACTGAGTGTAGAGATTACTCGGAAATGAAATTTTTAAAAAGACAAAAAATATATAAATAAACGTGTTTGCTACAGTTACTTTGAAGGCCATCACCAAGAAACTGTAAATTCCCAGATTCATTACGGTCTATGTGCCAATGTCAAGATTTTCAGGCAGAAATGATAAATTTATCCACATTCTATATCAGAAAAATCTTTTATAAAAATTGAAGAAAGTCTTAAAGAGTTACTAATAAGGTTGCTGCTGATATATAATTTTTTAAAACACTGCTTTAGGGGCACCGGGTTGGCTCAGTCAGTTAAGTGTCTGACTCTTGATTTCGGCTCAGGCCATGATCTCATGGTTTGTGAAATCAAGCCCTGCATTGGGCTCAGCACTTTTAGTGCAGAGCCTGCTTGGGATTCTTTAAACAAACAAACAGACAAACAAACATTTTTTTTTAAATCCTTCTTTTAAAAAAATAAAAAGAAAAGAAAAATAAAACACTGCTTTATTTGGAGCAAATGAGTGATTAAAAAAAAAAAAAAACCTCTGAATTATATCACAGACTAAATGGTATCAGCTAGCTCGAAATTATTTTTTCATATTTTAGTTATAATTCTCTCTGGTAGATACAAAATAATCTTTAAGTTTGTGTCATTAAAAAAATTTTTAACAACCTCACAGAAAAGGTACAAATTCAGTACAAAGCACTTTTTTTCTGAATCATTTGAAAATAAATGTTAATTTATTGATAATATAATGTCTTATTATCCTTAAATATTCATCATATTTTTTTTAAATTTTTTTTCAACGTTTTTTATTTATTTTTTTGGGACAGAGAGAGACAGAGCATGAACGGGGGAGGGGCAGAGAGAGAGGGAGACACAGAATCAGAAACAGGCTCCAGGCTCCGAGCCATCAGCCCAGAGCCTGACGCGGGGCTCGAACTCACGGACCGCGAGATCGTGACCTGGCTGAAGTCGACCGCTTAACCGACTGCGCCACGCAGGCGCCCCTCATCATATATTTTTTATAAACAAAAACATTTTCCTACACAGCACAACTCAAGTATCAAAGTTAGGATATTAACTGATAAGTTGCTGCTTCTAATTTTCAGAACCCATTCACATTTTGCCAGATCTCCTGATGATACCCTTTTAAGTAAAAGGATCCAGTTCGGAACCACACCATGTGCTTTGCTGTCATGTCTCTTTAGTCTCCTTTGGCCTAGAACATTTCCACAGTCTTCTCTAGCCTTTCATGACCTTCATACTTAGAAGATTACAGACTAGTTATTTTGTACAGTTCCCCAGTTTGGGGTTTGATTTTTCCTCAGGACTAGAGTTAGACTATGCATTTTGGGCAGGCAGAGAAGTGGTGCTATGCTCTTCTTATTATATCATATCAGATGGGGCTCAGTTTCAGTTTGTCTCATCACCCATGATACTCCCTTTGATCACCTGATTGAAGTGGTACCTGCCAATCTTCTTCACTAGAAACTTTTCCCCCCTTTGTAATTAATAAATATTTTTTGAGAAGGTGCTCTGAAGCTCACATAAATATCTTATTCTTCCCTGAACTTTCCATTTATTCATTTATTTTATCAATTTGGACTCACAGTGATAGGATTCAATTACTATCATTTTTTTAAAGTTTATCTATTTATTTTGAGAGAGAGAGAGAGCGTGAGCGCACAACAGGAGGAGGGGCAGAGAGACAGGGAAAGAGAGAGAATCCCAGGCAGGCTCTGAGCCATTAGTGTAGATGCCTGATGCAGGGCTTGAACTCACAAACCACAAGACCATGACCTGACCCAAGATCTAGAGTCAGATGCTTAACTGACTGCACCACCCAGGTGCCCCAATTACTATCATCATTTCCTTTAATTCTCAAGTGACTCCCACTTTGGCCAATGCATTCAAGCTGATTTCTATGTCCTTTTGCTGTCCCCATCCTTTTTGAGGACTTCCTTTCTTTCAGTTATATATTCTGGACTCATGTGGTACTTTCTCTGCCCTAGCCCTGGAATCAGTCATTTTTCTTCCTTTCAGTGGAGAATGATATTTAGGGGACAAGATCTGTGTAATAGGGGTTTTCATTGCTATGGGTTTTAGCTGCTCCTGGGCCTCTCAGTGGACAGATCTAGGGAGTATAAAATGTGTATGTATACATACATACATGTACCTTGATGGCCATCAGTTCACATGGCACACAGATGTCCTCCTCACCCCACTCAGACCTTAGTGCCCCTTGATGGGCCACCTCCTGCATGTGTGTTCTCCTCTTCCCACTTGGACCTGGATACCCCACACTGGATGGCCTTCCTATACAGATGCTCCTCTTAGGCTCTGACACTCCTCACAGGCCAGTCCTCGCATGTGTTACCCTTCTCACTCCACTCAAGCTCCAACACACAGCACTTGGCTACCACTGCTGTCTCCTTACCTGAATGTCTTTCTCGCCCTTCTCAGGGTGTAACACCCTGCTTTGGTCCACCATGGCTACGCCCTTGGCCCCACCTCATGGCTTTAGTTCTGATTTGTTTGGGAAGGTAAAAAAGAAGAAGAAGAACTCTTTTTTTTTTTCTTGAAGTTTGTTTTACTCCATAGGTGTCCTCTAGAATATAACCAACAGACCTCGAATGAGCCAGTATCCTTAGTCACCCAGCATCTCTTACCCTTGCTTTTGGTGGCGTGTCCTGATTTTTTTCTCTGGTGAAGTACCCTCTTCCACTCTCAGTACATGTGTTTTAGGCAAGATTGACTTCACCCCTTTGCTTCAGCGATGAGATGGGCATGTGACTCCGTCCTGGTCAGTTGACACCATTGTCTTCGTCCTAGTGGCTAGCAGTCCATTTTGCTTAAACCAACCCACCAGACAAACAAAACAAAAACAAACAAAAATCACGTATTCATCCACAACTTCTTTTTCTTTCTCATATTCCACCTACAATTAATAATTGTCTTCTTTCAAAACATACACCAGCTATAACCACTGCCATGTACAGAGGTACCCTACCTCAAACCATTTTCATCTCTCACCTGATATCCCACCTCCACCTCTACCGTAGAGTAATCTTCACACAGTAGCCAAAATGGTCTTTTAAAACTTGAGAAAGATTATGTCACTTCTCAGCTCAACAGGCATCATGAGCTTGTCCTTACACTCAGAACGATATCTAATATTCTCACAGTATTGCCAACCAGGGTTTCCATCAAGATATATTCCACCTGAGGAACTGATAAAACTATGGATGCCTGTGCCCACCCCAAGAGATTCTGATTTCATCCAGTGGCGGGGCCTGAATATTGGTTTCTTCTAAAAGCTCCCCAGTGATTCTAACATGCAGCCAGAGCTGAGAACCACTGCCTACATGATCTGTTGCAGGCCACCTGGCAGATCTCATATGTATCACACTGTTACCAACACTCACTCCAGCCATCTGGGCCTCTCTGCTGTTCCTTGAGCATTCCAAGCAGGATCTCACCTCAGGATTTTTGCATTGCTGGATGCAATGACTTCTGACACTAGCTGCCCAGAGTTAAACCAAACTTCACAGGTTAAGGGCATAGTCCTCCATAACACCACCCTCGCTTCAAGCTCAGAAGTTCCCAGGGTATCTACACTGCTGACCAATGGCTACAAATTCAGTGCTCACACTACCCCTTCAGGTTTGATAATTCATTAGAACGACTCACAGAACTCAGGCAATCATATACCTATGATTCCAACTTTACTATAGCAAAAAATAACCAACCAAATTGGGTCCAGAAAGAAGAAGGCAGGGTAGGGTCTGAGAGGGTCTCAAATGCAAAGCTTCTATGTCCTCTCCCTACAGACTCCAGATGCATTGACTGTCCAGCACACTGCATGTAACAATACCCACATAATTTTGCTAATCTAGGATGGTCACTCAAACTTTCTCCTCTGGGGTTTTCACTGGGATTTCATTGATTCGTTGATTGAATCATTAGCCATATGATTGAACTCAATTTCCAGATTGAGCTCCTCCCCTCTGTGGTGGTCAGGCTTTATATCATATGGCTTATATCCATAATCCTCTAATCATACAGTTGATCTTTTTGGCATGGCCAGCCTCCATCCTAAGTCATCTCCTTAGTATAAACTATTTAGAGACCCATTAGGAGTCACTTCATTAGCATAAACTATCAGGCTCCACTGTAAATAACAGAAATACTCTTATTACTCAGGGAATCCCAAGGATTTAGAGGTTACCTTCTAGGAGCCTGGGGACAAAGGCCAGCCAAATTCTCTATTATACAACACTGGGTAAAGACATACCCGGTCCAATCTACCCTGGACGTTTTGGTTACATGATCTAATAAAACTCTTATTTGTTCAAGCCAGATTGAGTTGCATTTTCTGTCACTATTAAGAGTTCTTAGTGACACACAAATCAATTGGTTTTCCTCACTCCTATGTCTTCCCTCTAGTTTGTATCGCAAGTAATTGCCGGGTGGATCAATCTTCCTAAACAACAGTTCTGATCTTGTCATTCCATTGCTGAACATTCCTTTCCTCCATCAGTAAGTTACTTGAAGTGCCTTTTCTTTATCTGCTCATCTGAAATATTTAGTCTGACAGTCAAGGTTTACATCATCTGGCTCTGATTTTCTTGATCTCCCACAATTGATCTTTAGATGTACACTTTATTATTTTTTTCAAGTAACATCTTTTTCTTTAAGTTTTTATTTAAATTCTAGTTAGTTAACATACTGTGTAATATTAGTTTCAGGTGTATAATATAGTGATTCACGCTTTCATATAACACACAGCCCTTATCACAACAAGGGCACTCCTTAATCTCCATCACCTATTTAACCCATCCCCCACCCACCTCCCCTCTGGTGACCATGGGTTTGTTCTCCATGGTAAAAGTGTCTGTTTCTTGGTAGATAGACACTTTGACCAAAATGGACTGACTCTTTCCCTTTTCTGGAATGCTTTTTGCATTTTCAAATTCTGTGCCTTTGTTAGATCATCTTGTGTGTTTGGAATATGCAGGCTCTTCTTTCTACTTGTCAAATTGTACTTGCCTCCCATGAATTCTTCTCTAATAATCCCAGCTGGAAGCAATTTCTCGCTATAAATTCTTCAGCAGTGAGCACTGTGTGCTTCTCTAATGACACCCATCACATCTTCCTTGTTACTAATATTTGTCTTTTACTGATATATGTACACTTAACATTATATTAATTAAACCAATATTTAATGAGTTCTAACAATTATCTAAGAATATAAATATGAATAATTAGTTTATGTCCCAAAGCCACTAATTATCTAGTAAAATAGTAATCTTCTAGTAAAAGAAGAAAATATATCTTTTGTCAGTTGACTTTATTAGCCAACCATTATCTCTTGAAATGTTTTATCTTCCATGTCCTGTCTATTCTCTCCTTCTGGAATTCCTGTTAGATGGAAATTAGACCTTTAAGTTTATTCTCCAAGCCTTTTCATATTTTCTATTTCTTTATTTATGTCCTATATTCAGGAAAATTTGCTTAAATCTACTTTCCAGTTTACTAATTCCTTCTTCAGTTGGTTCTAATCTGCTGCTTAACCCGTTTGTTTAGTAGTAAATCTAAATGACTATTCATTTCTAAGAGTTTTAACATGTTCTTTTAAAATTTGTGTTTTTTTCCCACAGTGAATTGCCATTTCTAAATTTTTTTCAATGCCTTTTCGATTTTCAAAATGTAAAATATATTTATATTATGGTTTCTTTTAGATCATTTTTCTATTGAAAACAATTGAATTTTGAGATGAAAATATTGTATTCTATCTGATTATTTTTTTAATTAAACAAAATTGTTTTTAACATTTGGAGAGACAGAGCATGATCAGGGAAGGGACAGAGAGAGAGAGGGATACACAAAATCTGAAGTAGGTTCCAGGCTCTGAACTGTCAGCATAGAGCCTGACACAGGGCCCGAATCCATGAACCATGAGATCATGACCTGAGCGGAAGTCAGACACTTAACCAATTGAGCCATCCAGGCGCCCCTATTACTCTGGCATTTAATTTCCTCGTATGTCTGGCACTTGAAGATTCCATTTCTGTCAGCTAAAATAAGCATTTTTTGGTTCTTTTTCTTTTTTTTCTTCAAGTTTATTTATTAGAGAGAGAGAGAACAAGGTGGGGAGAGGCTGAGAGAAGGAGGGAGAGAGAGAATCCTAAGGAGGTTCCACACTGCCAGCATGGAGACCAATGCAGGGCTTGAACTCATGAACCATGAGTTCATGACCTGAGCTGAAATCTACAGTCAGACACTTAACTGAGCCACCCAGGCAGCCCTTTTTGTTATTTTTCTATCCAGTGTTCCTAAGGGCTTATAGCTAGAAGGCTTCTATGTTATCTAGTTCACCAAATTGCTAGAACAACAACAAAAATTGATATGTATCCAACTACATACTATCTACCCCTTCAGAAGGCAGCCTGATACATGCCATAATAGAGAAGTAAAGAAAATCCCATGGAAATTCTTAAAAGGTAGTCATGAATTGTGATTGCAGGGTTTGAGAAAGTCTTGATTGAGTAACTATCTTAGTCCATTCAGGCTGCTATAACAAAATACCACAGATTGGGTCGCTTATGAACAACAGACATTTATTGTTCACAGTTTTGGAGGCTGGAAGTCTGAGATCAGGCGGCCAGCATGGTCAAGTGAGACCTTTAGATTTATTCTCAAAGCTGCTGCTCTTGGGCTAAATAAAGAGCCATTGCCTAGAAGTTCCCTTTTGAGATTCCAGTTTTCAAAAGCTTTCTCTGTATGAAAGCTTCAGTTTCTAAAAATAAAATAGGAAGACTTCTCCTTGAAGGAAACTTTTAGCAAAAACAACCACAAAAGTTTGAGAAGGAAACTCATTGTCCAATAAAAGGAAGGACAAAAATCTAGCTTTCTTCTAATTTTTAAAAATACATTTTACTTGCTGAGTTTTTCAAAAGTTACTTAGGTAAAAAACAAAAGGGAAATGAAACAGTCAAGAGTATTTCAGTTTATATTTTTAAATAAAAGAACAACTAACCAACACTGAGTCATCTGAGAATTTTGTTTGTTTGTTTTTAAAGAGTAAAAGCAAAAAGCTATTAGGACGCCTGGCTGGTTTTGTAGGTAGAGCTGGGGACTCTTGATCTTGGGGCAGTGAATTTGATCCCCATGTTCAGTATAGAGATCACTTAGAAATATAAAATCTTAAAAAAAAAAGGACAAAAGCCATTATGGTTCATTTTTATGACATCCACAATGCATTCATTCATTGATTCATTCTTTATTAAATATTTGTTGAGCATCTGTGTCAGACATCCTAGTAGGCACTAAACTGGAGATGTGACTTAACTAGTAACTAGAAATGATCAGTTGACTTGGTGAATTCAGTCTTTCCTTCTGTGTTTGGCATTGTGGATGGGCTAATTCAATTTTTTATTTGATCATCCTTGTAGTACGTGTTTTTCTACTGTAGAGTTTGGAATGCTGAAAATTTCATTTTTCATGATAGGTTCCTCCAGTTTGGTGCACCTGCATGAGATTTGAGAGGCAGAAGTAAAGTGAAAGCCATTTTCCCGACTTTTGCTTTATCCCATTGGCAAACTAGACCATGAAATGTGAAGTTTCTGGTAGTAATGTTTCCAAGTCCATTATCTAGCATTCTGTGTATTGAGAGGAGTTGCTGGGGAGAGGAAACCATGTTTAGCTTGTTCATTCCCACTTCCTAATTTCTCCACTACAGCCATGACCACGTGTTCTTGAACTCTATCTTTAAAATGATAGCCTCAGAGGAATAGCATCCCATTGAGTCAGTTCTAAGGAGTGGCTCTAGCATTCATTTCTAGATCTCTAGATCTCTAGATCTCTAGACTAAGATCAGCTAAGCATTTTTATTAGCACCTAATTCCATGCATTAAATCCTTGTCTGTTTAACATATGAAGAGTTGTTTCTGTTTCTTGCCCTGAATCATGCCCATCACACCGTTCAATGTTGTTTAGGGATAATATTAGAACTATTAGAGATGCAGCATTTGGAGTTATGTATGTTATAACCGATTCCTGTATATTTAGTTTCTCTTTTCTTATCAACTATTTCAATGAAAATTAGGAGATACACTCTCAAGGTTAAGAGCACAGGCCTCAAGTCAGATAATCTGAAGTTCTCCAAGAGAATATGAGCTTCTTGAAAGCTGGAACTTTGGTTCACCATGGATTCCTCAGGTTCTAGAATAGCACCTGGCACACCCATTTGTATTCACCTGTGGGGCATGAACAGTCAGGTATACAGTTCAAGAAAAACACAATGTTCTCATTCTTTGGTGAGAGTGGTGATTACATATCTACTGATGATCACCTGATTGCCATTGGCCCACCACCAACATTATTCCAAAGAGGTTTTTTTTTATTTATTACAAAGTACTTTTTCATCAGCTAAAATAGCTTCCCAGCATGATGTGGAATAAAGATTTGGCATATGACAAGTAAATGGGTCTCCTATTAGCCATGTGACCTCAGCAAGTTGTCACCCTTCTCTAAACTTTGGTTCCCTATGTGTCAAAGGCAGAAAGTAATGGTCACCAGGTAGTTGTGAGGATTAAACTTGTGTATGCAAAACATAGGTTCTACCCTGACTTTTCCACCTTATAAATGAACCCAGTAGTTTGTGCTCTCCTCCACCTCCTCTCTGGACATCTTTAATCACTCCTGAACCTCATGGCACTGCTTTGTGCAGTATGCCATTCATGTGAAATTTCTGTGCATTATTCATTGAGCACCAAGTATTGCAAAATATCACAGTAGAGGCTATGGGACACCCAAAGATGAACAATACATAATTATTTATTCATAATACAATAATAAATATAATAGTATTTAGTTGCATTTTATGAATTTTTTTGCAAGTCAAAAATGGTCAAATTGTTCCAACATCACATGGCTGATCTTATCTGCCCTGAAGTGCTCACAATCCACTGATACACACGTAAGTCCCTTAGGAAGGGCTACAACAGAAGTACACACAAAGTGTTATGTGGATAAAAGAGACAAGAAGTACTTACGGGGAAGTTACTGTTGCAGACTATGAGTCTGGAGTTCTCTCTTGTCCAGCAAGAGAGTGGACACAGAATTGAATATGAGAGAGGCTAATGTCTGGGAGGAGGCAAGAGCCCTGAACAGGGGTTTCGTTTCTGTATTTGTTGAGCGCACAAGATAGTCTCTCCTTGGTGAACATGAAGAAAACAAGATCTTACACACGTGGCGAATGTGAAGAAAACAATCAGACAGTAATCATTAACTTGTGTGTGTAAGCAAAGGCTCTGGGGGGGGGGGGGGGCAAATGGAGTTTGTGATCAAGGTACATTGGTGCCAGATGGAAAGTAATTTCCTGCAGGTGATATAACAAGTTACTCGTGATCCATTACAATATCCCATTAATTAGCCTCAGGCTTTTGCCCCATGGTGGCAGCTTTCCACTCTAAGCTTTTTTCTAACCCATTTATGTAAGTAGAACCTATTTCCCCATAGTTGTGAGAAAAATTTGTGGAATAGGTGGCACTCACCAGGGCCTAAAATTACCAAGAAAGGGACATGTCAGTCTCATGAAGTATAAGCCTGTAGGAGGCATCATCCAGTGTTATGGCCCAGTGACCAAATCCACTGTTCATTGATTCAGAAGAGCAGCTGCCAAAAATGAACTCAGTGGGTTTATTTTAGAAGAGCCATTGAAATGTCAGTGGGGTTAAGGAGACAGAACCAATTTTCCTACAAGGAAGAGTGACACATGCTTGTCTGTGATGAGAACAGTGAGGCCCCCAAAGAATACTTAGGTCTCTTATTCATTTACAGCTTACTTTGAATAAAAGTTTAATATACTAAGGGCACCTGGGTGGCTCAGTCGGTTAAGCATCACTTCAGCTCAGGTCATGATCTCAAGGCTTGTGGGTTTGAGCCCTATGTCGGGCTCTGTGCTGACAGCTCAGAGCCTGGACCCTGCTTTGGATTCTGTGTCTCACTCTCTCTGCCCCCCCCTTCTCTCACTCTGTCTGTCTCCCCCCCTCTCTCTCTCTCTCTCAAAAATAAACATTAAAAAATTAATATACTAATGAGAAGATAGGGTGAAGAAACTCACTTTAACCTTAACAATTAAGGCTTGTAAATTACATATCTACTTTTAAAAATTCGTGGTAAAATATACATTTAAAAATTTACTATTTTAGGGGTGTTTGGGTGGCTCAGTTGGTTAAGTGTCCTACTTCAGCTCAGGTCATGATGTCATTGTTCCCAAGTTTGAGCCCACATTGGGCTCTGTGCTGACAGCTCAGAACCTACAGCCTGCTTCACATTCTGTGTCTCCCTCTCTCTCTCTGCCCCTACCCCACTCATGCCCTGTCTTTATTTCTCAAAAATAAATAAACTTTTAAAAGTTTACCATTTTAGTCATTTTTTAAGTGTACATTTCAGGGGCATTCAATGTATTTACTTTGTTATGCAACTATCACGACCAATTCTCCAGAACTTTTTCCATCATTTCAAACCAAAACACTGTACCAATTAAACAATAACTCCTCTTTCTCCTTTCTCCCCAGTCCTTGGCAACCACCATTCTACTTTCTGTCTCGATGAATTTGACTGCTCTAGGTACCTCGTATAAGTGGAATCATAAAACACTTGTCATTTTCTGTCTACTTATTATATTTAGTATGGCTTTAAAGTTCATCCATGTTGTAGCATATGTCAGAATGTCTTTCGTTTCTAAGGCTGAATACATTCCATTGTTTGTATATACCATACTTTGCTTACCCATTGCTCTATCAATGGCCATTTGGATTGTTTCCTCTTTTTGTCAGGAGCTACGTTGAAGCCAATTTGGGCAGCATAAACTAAGCTGGCTTCAGAGAACTCTTCACCTGCTAGCCCTGGCTGGGAGGATGAGATAGAAACACCCCAACTACCAGTGCCCTGAGAAACTGCGGGAGAGATCACTAGGTATGCCTTGTCCCAGTCAGGGATATGGCCAGCCAGGGAGGGCCTGAGACTCTGGGCCCTAACCTATGTCTCCATGTCCTTGGTGGAGCAGGGAGAAAGACTGACCTTGGAGACAATATTCCACCAACCTCATCACATCCCACCCTCCACAGCAGACCACAGAATTCTTTTTTTTTTTTATAGGTTTTTTTTTTTTTTTTTTTTTGGCAGGGGGCACAAGCTTTATTTCTTGTGAAATAAAGCACAAGCTTTATTTCCTGTGAGTCTGCCTAAAAATCCCTTTTACAAATTAGGCCTCCAGGACAATGGCTTTCTTTCAAATTAGTAATAAGTGGCAGTTCATTAACTCCTCCTGCTTACCTCATTCCTTGTTGTCTGTTTTTCCTGGTGTCATCAGGCAGTCAGTCTCAGGAAGGGAAAGTCACCAAAACTGCACTCCAGGGGCCCACAAAGTGAGAAAGACATTTGCTTTTCTTGTTTATTCCTAACACCTCTTATTATTTTTTTAAATTTCTTGTAGCTAAGACATTTTTTTTAAGTTTATATATTTATTTATTTATTTATTTTGAGAGAGAGAGAGAACAAGCAGGGGAGGAACAGTGAGAGAAGTGGGGGAGGGGGGCAGAGGATCTGAAGTGGGCTCTGTGCTGACAGTGGAGAGCCTGATGCAGGGCTTGAACTCACAAACTGTGAGATCATGACCTGAGCCTAAGTTGGATGCTTAACCATCTCTAAGCCACCCAGGTGCCCCAACACGTCTTAATTTTTTTTAACACCTCTTAATTTTTGACATTGTGGGTAAAGTCCTCTTACACTTTCCCCCAGAGGAAAAGAAGGGTAAGGTTTTTCATTTTGTTTTGCAAAAATGTGTTGATACGACACATCTTCTAATTACAACTTCACTATCAGGGTATCATAATGGTTGCTTCGAAGACCAAGCAATAATAGATTTTGAGGAGTATAACTAACACCCATGCTCTCTTAGTACATCTATAATTATTTGTACATTCTAATTACAATGTGCTTCTTACCTAGATATTCTTGCTCAAGGAAAACAACAACAACAACAACAGCAATAACAAACAAAACAAAACAAAAAACCCAACTGTGCTTCTATTTTCAGTCAGTCTCTTATACTCTTAGGCCCAAACCTGCCTAGTGCTACCTGGGCTCTGCCATCGATAGTCTTTCTAGCAGCCACACACAGGTGACTTCAGTAAGCAAATGGACAGCACAGTATAATTGCAACCTGAAATTAGATAAGATTTTTCATGCAAGACCTCAAATGTTAGAGTCTTAGCCCTGTAATTCTTGAGCAAAGAAACACCCCACCCATCTGGGCTAATTTTTACCTTTGCTGCTTAGCCTATTTCTCTGGAGCGTGAGTGGGTGGAGGGTGGAGAAAAAAGTCCCACGGGAGTCAAATACTCTCCACAATAAGTTGTTTCCATCTAATTAGAATTGAGTAATCTCATTGGCTAAGTTTTCAAAAAATATGCAACAAAAATCATTGTTTTGAAAATTGCTTCCATATTTTAATGTTTGCCTCATGAAAAGTATAGAATTTATTAAAAAAAACCCAACAACCTCTAGTCAAAACTGGCAACATCCACACTCCCTAACATTTTTGATACCTCAAGTACTGTTCAAAAGTATGGGAATGATTGATTAGAAGTAGAGTTAATAAATTTAGAGTCATTATTTTGTTTCATGTCTTGTCAAACATAAATTGTAGGAAGGATGTGGAAAAACGAATCAGAAGAAGAAAAGCATAACCTGGCTCTGCCATTTATTGTCTCTCAAGGAAATCATCTAAGCATTCTGAACTGCAGTTCCTTTATTTTAAAAAAATGCAGATGATCACTTTCTCAGTGATATAGTTTAGCATTCTGAAACAATTGTCTAGGTATTCTAGCCATGAGCAAAGAGGTCAATATATCAAAAGAAGAGGGAACTACCAAAATGGAAAAGGACAAACAAGAATGATCCCTGCAATGTTGGATTGGAACGGGGGTATCAGAATGAACTCATAGCTTTTAGGTGAGGGAAGGAGCGGGGAGGGGTGGGGGGAAGAAAAAGGGAGGAGGGAGAAGAAAGAAAGAAAGAAAGAGAAAAAGAAAGAAAGAGTAAAGGAGAAGGAGAAGAGGAGGAGGAGAAGAGGAGGAGGAGGAGAAGGAAGAGGAAAAAAAAGGAGGAGGAGGAAAGGAAGAGGGAGAAGAGGAAATAAAAGGGGTGGGGGAGAAAGAGGGAAGGAGGAATGGAGGAAAAAGGGAGGAAGGAAAGAAGCTAAGTTAAGGCCAATTCAAGGGTTAGGGTAGGAAAAGTACAAAATGTGCCTAGAATATTTTATGTTTCAGAGTGACCAGGCACACTGAAGTACTTGACAATCTGCATAAATCTTGGAAGATTGGACTATGTGGGTTGGGTGTCTAGAAATAATTGTAGCTGAATTTCAAAGGACCACATTTGAATCTAGACTAAATATAAGGAGTCAAACCAAAGCATTCTGATGAAATTATTTTCCTTAAATTGTAGATCTGATGGGACCAAGACCTTTTGATCTTCCTCTGTTTTATACTTATTATCATGAAGTGTAATGTAAAGCAAAAGAAAAAAGGATTCATTCATATCACTTCTTATGTTGTAGATAATTCTAACTTGGAAGTCAGTGGGGCTAACTTGACCCTTAATTTTCATTGCATCTACTCCCTGAGCAATTTTAAGATTTAGTGATAACTTTTCATTACTCCTAGAATGAGAATAAAAGTCCACACCCATAGTCTGTGAAGCCTTGTACAGTTTGGGTCCAGCCCTGGTATGCATATCCACTCCTCTGTGCTCTGGCCATGCCACCCTGCACTGACCTGTCATTAAGTGCACCTACAGGCCAAGCTTTGTCCTACCTCAGGGCCTTTGCATATACTGTTCCTCTGCTTGAGATGCTCCTTTCTATCCTCTTTGTCAAATTAACTCCTACTCTTTTAATATCAGCTTAAAATTACTTCCTAAAATTACTTGCCCTCTCCCCTCTCTAACCTAGTCTAGGTTCCTGGGTCTTTTCCTTTATAGTATTTAACAAAATTGACATTTAAATATTTGGTTCATAATTATTTGTTTTGTTTCTGACTCCCCACAAAATTATATAAGCTCCATAAGGTCAGGGATGGTAAAACAATGCCTTACATAAAATAGGGACTCAATATATATTTGTGGAAGGAAAGAAGGAAAGGAATAAAAGTCAAGAGATAAATAATTCATTAGTGCTGTGTCCTATATTACTTTTTTTAAAAAATGTTAAAATGTTTCTAAAACTATTCTTCATTTTTTTCTTTGAAAATTATTTTATATTTAAATAAGTATACATGGAAATATTTAAAATTAGTATTCATCCATAATTTTAGGTTACTAGTTGCTTTTTTATAATCATGAACTGTAGTTTTACATGCACACAAAGTATTGTACTGTTAAATGTTTAAAAATTGGCACTTTAAGTATGGGTCTGACATGAACACTGGTTGATATTTTCATTTGTATTATTATTTAAAATAAAAGAAAGAAAATGAAAATGTATTGCAAGACCTTCACTTAAATTTGTCAGTAAGAGGAGCAAATTTTTTGCTAAGCTGGACAATAGTCTTCGAAGACTGGAGAAACACTCCTTAAATTTTTAATGCCACTCACAATGTAATAGCAACAGATAGGACACATTTTGAAGTTTAATCGGCATTATTAACATATTCTCTACTGCTTTCTTAAGTCTAGACAATCAACGAAGTAAAGAAATCAACCCTGATTTGTAGCATTTGTCAGATTCCTTGGTGTAAACACTCCCATCATGGCAAATTTAAATCAAGAGACACCAAACAAGATGGAGTTAGGAAAACATGTGCAGTAGTGTGGCATGATGTAGTATTCCTACTATACAAGTATTTGTTTAATTTACTATTTATTTATTTATTTATTAAATGTTTATTTATTTTTGAGAAAGAGAGAGAGAGAGAGACAGAGTGTGAGCAGGGGAGGGACAGAGAGAGAGGGAGACACAGACCCCGAAGCAGGATCCAGCACAGAGCCCGATATGAGGCTCAAACTCACAAACTGCGAGATCATGACCCGAGCCAAAGTCGGATGCTTAACCGACTGAGCCACCCAGGCGCCCCTGTTTAATTTAGTTTTTAATAATGGCTGGGTTTCACAACTCGCTTGCAAAATTCCTGAAAATGTGACAGTTGGCTCTCACAAACCTGTGATACAGGCCCGTTCCAGCACATCGCTGTATGTCCATCCACACGTGTACAGACACAGTTTGTACATATGCACAGTTTTAGTGTAGACACAACTTGTGTTCCACAATTTGTATTCTAGTTGGTTATATTTCATTTTCCCATTATTATATTTAATAGTCATTCTTTGATATACCAGAAATATATTTAAACATATCTCTTTTATTAGAAATTTAATTGATTTCCAATTTTAAATTATTATAAAATCTATATTAAATAGATTCATACATTTAAATTTTTTCCTCTGTAGAAATACTTACCAAGAATACACTTCTGGGAATGGGATTGTGGATAAAAATATTTTTAAAGTTTATTTATTTATTTTGAGAGAGAGAGAGAGAGAGGCAGAGAGAGAAGGACAGAGAGAATCCCAAAGAGGCTCCTCCCCGTCAGCACAGAGCCCAACACAGGGCTCAATCTTCGACACTTAAGGCCACCCAAGCACCCCTGGGTAAAGATATTTTTATGACTCTTGCTCTTTTAATGACTTAGAAAGATCTAAGTTTACATTGTTTAGTTTACATTCCCACATGCAGAAATGTTTTCAAGTGCCCCAGTATTTATTTATAAGCCAGTAGCATTTTAGGACTCTATCCATCTCTGATATCAAACTTACCCTAAGAAATAAAGGTTAGTTACACTGGTGAAAAAGTTCCAGGATGTTTTTATTTGTTCCAGGGAAAGAGTGCATTAGTATTTTCAGGAGGCATGGAGGAGGCCTTTTACACACTTGGCAGCAATGGGGTCACTTAACCAGTTTCAGTGTATCCATTGTCACATGACCTAAACTGGCTAATTGGCACCATCTGTCCAATGCATAAATGTCTCTTCTTCCCAGAGATTCTTTCTTCTGGATCCTGACTCCTCTCTAATTCCTATAAGAAATTGCCCCGCTCTTGTCCCATACCCCAGAATTCACACAATAGGAGAACTTTAACACACCCAAGCTGTTCATGGCTTGGTTTTGAACCACTTACCACAACTTTTCCCTTTGAATTCACTCCATCCCATTCTACATCTGCTTGGCTTCTGACCTAACTGGTCATTTTCCTATTTCCAGCCTTTCCTAATGTCTGGAACTGCCTTATTGGTTCAGACCGTGGGGCCCACTGGACCCAATTTTGTTTCTCCTTAACTTACGCTGTGTTGGAGTGGCTTGCATGGAAGCCACTTCTGATGTGACTGGAGTCTCTCCTCGTCCTCCTCTTGCTCTTACATGCCGTACTCCCACCAGTTCTTCATGCAAACATGCATGTGTTCAACTAACAAATATGTATCCTAGACACAGCTGGGATAGAGTGAAAAAAATACAGAGAAACTTCATGTTGCAGTGGAGCTTACATCTCATTTGGAGAAAAACAAGAGACAATTAACAAGCAAATATGTAAATACTTAAGACTTTCAGACGGGGTAAGGGCTATTAAAAAAATAAAAAATAAAAGAGGAAGCATGTAAGGAAAGAGAGGCCCAGGTGGGTAAGTGAGTATGATGCTAGAAGAGGTGATAAAGCGAGAGGCTCTGAGGTGGTGGCATAGACACACATGAGTGGTGGAAGGGGCCAACCAGGTGATGCCTGGAGGGGATAATACTACAGATGGCGGGAACAGCAAATGCAAGGGATATGAGACAAAAAGGAGCCTGGCGTATTGAAGGCACAGAAAGTAAACCAGTGGGGCTAAGTGTAGCTAGGGAAGGAGAGAGAAGTATGAGCTTTGGGCAGAGAGGCAGGGAGGGTCTATGTCACAAAGAGCCTATGGGTCATTTGATTTACTTCTTAGTAAAATTGTAAGGGTCTTATGCTGGCTTATCTTTTTTTTTTTTAAAGTTTATTTATTTTTAGAGAGAGAGCGCATGCAGGCAGACAGAGGGAGAGAGAGAGAATCCCAATGCTGGGCTCAAACTCACAATTCGTGAGCTCATGACTTGAGCTGAAATCAAGAGTCCCTCACTCAACTGACTGAACCCCCCAGGCACCCCCTGCTGGCTTATCTTTTTAACAGGGGAGTGGGGGAATACGGAAGCAGGTAAATCAGGCGTCTAGATCTATAGTCCAGGTAAGAAATGAGGTTGGTTTGGAATTTTACACTGTGGTGGCAACAGTGAGGCAGGAGAAAGTGGGCAGGCTTGGTATATGTTTTAGAACCAGAGTTAACAACACTATATTTGTGAATTGAATGTTTGGGGACAAAAGGAGGACCAGAACCAAGGACTACTGGTATCTGAGTTTGAACAGCTCCATGTGGATGGTTATTCATTCATGGAGTTAGGAAATCAGAGTCACGGTTGTTTATTCTTTCAAATTTAGAAATCAAGGGTGTCATGTTGGATATGCTGCATTTGAGGTGCAAAGTGCGTATGTGAAGTAGACATTTATCAACATAATTATGGAACTTAGAGAAGTCAGGACTGGGGATATAACTTCAGGAGTCATTAGAACATAGGTGGTATTTAAAACTGGACTGTATGCATTCCCTTAGAGGGAGTGTGTTGTCCGAGAAGAGGGAGGAAGACGTGGCAGGGAGACCCGGGGGGCATGGGTAATGGAGGCCAAGAGCAGTGACTCAAGAGGGAAGGGTTGGTAAATGGTGCCACATACTGGTTGCAAAGCCAAAAAATACCAAGCTCAAAACATTTCACTAGCTGTGGCAATTTGGAAGTTGGTGGTTTTGACAAGAACAGCTTCAGGGGAGTTGGAGGTGGTAGAATACTGGGTGGAGGACGGTGTGAGGAATGTGAATATAAACCACTCTTTTGGGTTTTTTGGACAAATTTTGCTGTGAACATGTGGCAGAAACACTAGCTGCCTTCCTGGAATGCATTTTCCTCTTTGATTTTAGAAGCAGAGCCTCACATTTTACCTAGACTTTGCTCCCTGGGATAAGGAATTTGCTAGTCTCCCCGCAGCTGGGGATGGAGGCGTGGCCATATGACAAGGCTCTTGACATAATATTTCAGAGCAGGCTTCTTAAAAGAAAGTTTCTTACAAGGAAGCTGGAAGGAGCACCACTTTGCCCTTTCCTCCTCCCTTTTTTCTGCTGCTTGGGATGTGGGATGTAATGATTGACACCTCAAGAGCCATCCTGGACCATGAGGTAACTCAGAGCATGACATCAAAATCCAGTGCAGTGACAAAAGAGGAGGAGAATGGTCTCTGATGATTCAATGAATTGCCTACTTTTGTACTTCTTTAATGAGAGAGAGAGAGAGAAAAAAACCCACCTGCATGGTAAAATCGTTATCCCCCCCCCCCCTTGTTATGGTAACTAAATCTTTTCCTAATTGATGTGGAATCTAAGCAGATAAATGAGTGGTAGGTTGGAGATAGACATGAGGTCAATAGATGTTTTCTTTGTTTCTAAGTGGAATGATTTACTGGGTAGGAATTAGATACTCTGATCAATTTTTTGGAAAAAGTTCTACAGTTATTCAACATACTTGGTATAAAATGCCATTCAAATTTTTGTTTCCATATTTAGATTTAGTGTATCAGTCAGGAATTTTGTTTGCAAGCAATAGACACTGACTCTGGCTGATTTAAGAGGAAAAGGAAATGACTGAAGGCAATCAGTGCCTAACCAAATTGTGGATGGCTGGAGAGCCAGGCTTGGACAATAGGCACAATGAGGGTGTACATGGGACCACACACACATTCATGCCACAGAATCAGTCTGTCAGGGACACCGTTGCCATTACTGATGAGCTCTGAATGCCTCTTCTATCCATGCTACTTCTGGAAGATCAATGCTTTGCCGAATAGATTCTCCACCACACTTCCCTCCTTCTTTGTGTCCTAAGAGCCTTATTCAAAATCTCTGATGGGGTAACTGATTGGTTGACCTACCCATTTGCCCACCTCCTAGCTGCATGGGAGGCTGGGAAGCAACAATCAGGTCTTTTTAGACTTCTAGAGTGAGAGGCGCCTCCCACAAGAAGTCATATGGGTGTTCAGATGCTAGACAAAAGCAATAATTAAAAATGCTAGTAAATATCTACAATGATTAATTCTCAAATATACCTTTTTATTTCAGGTTTTATTAAAAAATTTTTTTACATTTATTTATTTTTGAGAAACAGAGTGAGACAGAGTGCAAGCAGGGGAGGGGCAGAGAGAGAAGGAGACACAGAATCCAAAGCAGGCTTCAGGCTTTCAGCAAGCTGTCAGCACAGAGCCTGGCACAGGGCTCAAACCCACAAACCGTGAGATCATGACCTGAGCCGAGGTTGGACACTCAACCAACTGAGCCACCCAGGCACCCCTTAAGATTTTATTTTTAAGTAATTTTGACACCCACCATGGGGTGGTATCGAAGTCACAACCCCAAGACCATGAGTTGCAGGCTCCATCGACCGACCCAGAGAGGTGCTCTCAAATATAACTTCTAATATTCATTTAAAAAATTAATAGGCGAGGTGCCCATGTGGCTCAGTCAGTTGAGCATCTGACTCTTGGTTTCGGCTCAGGTCATGATCTCAGAGTTCATAGGCTGAAGCCCCACATTGAGCTCTGTGCTGACAGTGCATAGCCTGCTTGGGATTCTCTGTCTCCCTCTCTCTGTCCCTCTCCCCCTCTTTCTCTCTCTCTTTCTCAAAATAAATAAATAACCATTTAAAAAAGTTGATAGGTAAGTGACCTGTACTGTGGTAATTCCAATGTGGATTTTAAAAACAACAACAACTTTGTTTTTAAGTTTATTTATCTACCTTGGGCGGGGGGGGGGGGGGGGTGGGAGGCGGTACAGAGAGAAGGGAGAGAGAATCCCAAGCAGTCTCCGCATCATCAGTGTGGAGCTCGATGCGGGGCTCTAACTCACAAACCGTGAGACCATGACCTGAGCAGAAGTCAAGAGTTGGACACTCAACTTACTGAGCCACCCAGGTGCTCCCCAATGTGGATTTTTGAGTATATTTGGATTATGTACAAAAATATAAAATATTTAAAACTTCAGACTTACTAATATATGTAGAAACAATAGAAGATACATTTGAATAGTAAGATCAGCTTCTAGATCATAAAAGCTATTGCCAAGATAAGCCAGGGAAATGTGTCAAATACAAATAAGTTTTTTCAGTATCACTCTTACCTTTTTTTAGTTTGAATATTAACTTTTTAGTTTGATAAGACTAGAGTGTATTTGTATGTCTTTTGAGTGCAGGGTGATGTTCATAGCCAAGAGGAACAGTTGGCAACTTCATCTATTATTTTTGTGAACCCTTTTGGTATTAACAATTTACCATTTATTATTTACTATATGCTTGGCATTGTATGGGGAATATACATTTTCTTATCTAGACCTCACAACAAATTTTCAAGTCATCCCCACTCTACAGGCAAGAAAATTGAGGCTCAGAGAAACCAGGTAACTTGGTAAAGTTCATGCCGCCAGTAAATGCCATGACTAAAATTTTAACGGAGGCAAATTTGGGTACAATTTAGCAATGAGTGCTAAAAGGCACTGAAGGAGCTCCAAAACCTTATCCAGGTCAATTCACTTCAAGAATGATCCCAATTTAGGGGCGCCTGGGTGGTTCAGTTGGTTGGGTGGCCGACTACAGCTCAGGTCATGATCTCACGGTCTGTGATTTTGAGCCCTGTGTTGGGCTCTGTGCTGACAGCTCAGAGCCTGGAGCTTGCTTCCGATTCTGTGTCTCCCTCTCTCTCTGCCCCTTCCCTGATTACTCTCTCTCAAAAATAATAAACAATAAAAAATTAAAAAAAAAAGAATGATCCCAATTTATATGCTAAGTTGGGAAAATCTAGATGCTATAGCTAGATTTCTCCATGAGTTGGGTTAATGTCCATATGATTAGCCTGCTAGATGAAATATGATGATCAACAAAAAATACGACTTGACAGTTTGTCCTTAGTTACTGAAATATCTCCAGCTCTATGTTGATAGATGTGACAGTTTCCATATACCTTAAGCTGAAGATCTACTTGTGAAAAGTGGGTTTGGCCCAAATTATCTAGATTTCATGTTTATGGCCATCAAATTTACCCACTTGGCTTATTAGTGGGTCAAACAATTAGTAGAATAAATAATCAAGTGTCTAGTTTAATTAGAATATTGTCCCAACATACTATGACCAGAACTGACTAGAAATGAGTCATATCAAGCACAAATTGAGTGGACATGTTGACATCTTGTTTTGCCTGTATACTTCTGATTATAAATATGATATAATCTTCATGTTCAGATTTTGGTGTCTTGTAGCAGAACCTGGTAGGATGAATCATCATCATATTGGATAGTGTTAACCCTCATGAATTAAAAAAAAAAACAAAACATTTTCTACTAAAGGAAATAAAGACAAGAAGTGCATTAATTCCCATTCCATAATGACACAAGGGGAAATGCTTGCTGTTTGATAAATTGAAAAGGAAATGGTCTTTGGAGAGATGAAAATGGAATTTGTAACCTTTTTAGAGGATTTAGTTCCTTTTTTCCTCTGCCTCTGCCTTTGATTTTCTGCTCTTATTCGATTTGTGACAGTGAAATCTATTGAAAGTGACTTTTTTCTTGCCTAAATGGAGAGAAGAGTTACACATTACTAAGTCTCTGAGCATGCTGTGTCCTGGGCTAGAGAAGAGGTTCTTTACCTGGCACCTATGGGGGTTTCTTTGGGACTGTGGAGCCCCCAAAATCATGTACAAAATGTTGCACTTAGGAATTTGAGAGTGTGTTTGTAGGAAGAAATTTCGTAGTTTTCATCGTTGGCTCAGAGGGCGTCATGCCCCTCAAAGTGTAACCAACTCTGCTTCTCAGTGGTGGTCCTGTTACCCGAGCACCAAAGCTGACATTTTGGCTCTAAGTCAAAGGGGTGTTTGGGAGTGGGTGTAGAGTTGGTGTCCACATGGCATTATTTCTTATTATAAATAACAAACATACTGCTTTCAAGTGCTTTAATATAAATAATCCATTTAAAGAGAATTTTACAATTTCCATGTCACTTTTATCTATATTTGCTCATTTAAAAATCACAGTAATCCTGTGCTAAGCCTGGATAATGATTATCTTCTTTTTACAGCTAAGCAAATAAAACCTCAGAGGGGACTAAAGCAACAGCTTGTTCTGGGTGATTGAAAGACTCACAGGGATGAATTCCCTTCCCATAAGAAATTGGCCTTACTGGGTGAATCAGAGGTCCTCCATGAAAATTTGGAAGTGTGGCCAAAGATCAAAGTGTTTGCCCAATTGGGTTCTGGGGTGTTTGTCTTCTGCCTATCATCAATAGCAAGCAGGGGGAAGGATGAGAGGGGAGAAGAGGGGGAGGGATGAGAGGGGAAGGAGGGAGCGGTGGGGGGGGGAAAGAGTGGGGATATGGAGGAGAACTTTTTTGAAGTGTTGACTTCAGGCTGTCTGTCTGCCACAGGGTCCCTGAGACAGCCTTGCATCTGTGACAGCACTTGCAGCAGAAATTGGATAGACTAGAGAAAGATACTTTTAATTTTTATTGGAATATAGTACTTGAAAGTGAAGCAAAGAACTTATCAAACATGACAGACAGAAATAGGAATCCTACTTGGCCCAGTGCTTGCAAGAATCATAAGATAACACACAAAAGATAATTTAAAGGGAATTCCCGGGGCGATGGGTGGCTCCATCGGTGGAGCATCTGATTCTTAATTTTGGCTCAGGTCATGATCTCACAGTTCGTGGGTACAAGCCCCATGTTGGGGTCTGCACTGACAGCATGGACCCTGCTTGGGATTCTCTGTCTCCCTCTCTCCCTCAAAAATAAATAAATAAACATTTTAATAAAGAGGACATTCCAATCTCATCTTGGGTCTCTTGAGGATTGGTTTACAACCAATAAGAACATTTTTTTAAAAAGCCATTTTCGGGGTGCCTGGGTGGCTCAGTCAAACGTCTGACTTCAGGTCATGATGTCGCGGTTTGTGGGTTTGAGCCCCACATCAGGCTCTGTGCTGACAGCTTAGAGCCTGGAGACTGCTTCAGATTCTGTGTCTCCTTCTCTCTTTGCCCCTCCTCTGCTTGTTCTCTCTCTCTCTCTCTCAAAAAGAAATGAATGTTAAAAAAATTTTTTTAAGCTATTTTCATCTGACTCCTGGTTTTCCATGCCTGTTTTGAAACTACTCGCATGACAAATTAAAATACTCTCCCTTACATTTCAACATGTATGGATTTATACCTCATTGTTCTCACTGCCGCCCCATCTTTCCTCTCTTGTTCTTTCTTTTCGTTATCTTTATTGCTCATCACAATAAATAAAAATAATAAATAATGCCCTCCCTGGAAACTTGGGAGGGGGTTAGGAGGGAATAGGAGAAATTTGGAAAAAATTGATAATATTTAAATACTAAGAAATATCACTCCTGACACATATGTTTATAATAATTTTCATTTGTGTGTGTGTGTGTTTTTGCCTAAACTGATATGAACCAGTTTATATTATTTCTAAAACAGAGTTCTAAGTAATATGTTCATGGAGAGAGTGGCAGAATTGAGGGGAGAACTCTGGCCTTTTGATTTAACATCTGTTGTTCTTTTTACTTACCTGGTTGTGTCTGCCAGGCTGTGACATAGACTTCTATTGTCAGAGAATTGAGGATTAAAGACTGGGTACTTCCTAAACATTTTGATACCAGTCTGTGAGTTCTAGTAGGGCAGGTACGTCCAGCACATTGTTGTTGTGTGAAAAATTGTTGATGCTAACGAAGTGAATGAATGAATCAAAGGCTGAATGAAGCCTTAATCTTCAATCATATATTATAATCTCAGGGCGCCTGGCTGACTCAGTCAGAGTAATATTCAACTCTTGATCTCAGGGTCATGAGTTTGAGCCCCATGTTGGGTGTAGACATTACTTAAGTAAATTTAAAAAATACAATCTTATTTAAATTTGTGGAGTATCTTGACAGAAAAAAATGTAATAAATATAAATTGTATAATTATCATTGCTGTTAAACTTATGCTGCCTTACAAAATAAAATACTAAATTTCTGTTAATTTTTCATTGTTATTCCTGTTTTTTCTCCCCTGTGGTTTATATCTCAAGGGAAACTTTTCCAATTAACTGTGATTTCTGTTGAAAGCTCTTTACTCAAAGAGGGCAATCAGTCTTATCTTCAATTTAAGGCTTTTGTGTTACATGTTAACACAAAAGGGAGTGGAAGCTAATTTTGCTAATCAGAAACAGCTCTAGTTACATAGCTCAGGCCTGAAAATATGGGCTGGACTATAGATATGGGGAAAGATTGATGAAACAATATTTCAAGCATGTTTTCTACATATGTTGCAATGAATCTCTATTTGTATTATGATGAATATAAATCATAATTGACTTGGTTGAAAGCCCAATGAGTGTGTTATGTCATAGTGATAATTGCTTTGGACTGTGGAAAAAAAAAACCTTCCTTAGGGTTTGAAAAACCTTGACTTCCTGCTCTTATAGCCCAACATTTGTAGCAAAAGCTACTTAACTTTAATATCTACTTTATTCTAAGAAACATCTTCCTAACCTGTACTCCCAAAGGACCTGAACTTTTTCCCTCAGGGACTCGGGGCTTCCTGCTTCTCTCCTCAACCATCCTTAGATGTTATATTCAGAAGGAGGCAGACGCAATATTCCAGAGGCAAGAGGGGGTCACAATAGGCATAGTTTTCTTCTTGATATATCACACTGGGTGAAGTTGTCAGTTTGGAGCAAAGAACGCTCTGGATTGCTTTCAAAATTTATCTCTGGTACTTCCTCACTTTGTGACCTTTTGCAAATTAATTACCTCTTCTGATCCTAAATTTACTCTACTGTAAAATAGGATAAAGGGCCCCTGTTCAGATCTATTATTGAATGCAGTAATATGTTAAATACCTGGCACATGGTAGACCCCCAAGAAGAGTGCTTCCTCCTTTTCCTCCCTAGTGTCTTGTCTTCACTCAATTTTATCTCCCCATGAAGGAAAGCTTACGAATTTCCCTAAACCTTCTGAGATTTTCCTCTGGAAAAATACTTTCCTTTGCCTCTTGGAAAGAACTGCAGAAACTACAGAGGCTTACCTCTTCTGTGTACCTGTGTCTCCAGAGCACTGGGACTCCAAAGCCTAATGAGCTTGTAGGGAAATCTCAGAAATCTCTAACCACTTTTTTTACTCAAGCCCTTGAATACTAAGGTATAAACAGTCAACGATTTTGATACCTATTCTACTTTTATTGTATCAGGAGTTCATAAGCTACCATAAGATAATTGGTTACAACAGATAATTGGATATTGGTGATGATATAGTCAACGGGTAAAAAGATTATATTTTAGATACTTTAATAATAATTTAGACTTGCACGTTAATTTGCCCGAACCAGGATAAAATTTTAATAGAGAGTGTGGGTATTAGACCAATGAAAACTTTGCATTGTGCTAAAAAACTTCATTTAGCTCATTTTCAAAATATAGGAAAATTACTTTATTGATGACTATGGTTTACTATATCTGCTGAGATACAAGCAAAAAGTTCTAACTTTAATTTGTGCTATAGTCAATAATTCTCTCAGATTCTATGATTCTTTGTACGGGAGGGGGAGAAAATAAAGCCTCCTTTAATATCTGCAATATTTTGTTTTCTGTTTTAATCTTTTTTCTGTCTTGGATAGTACAGCCAAACATCTCAGTTTGCCAGGGATGATCTTGTTTGGAGACTGTTTTTCTGATATCATCAGTAACAGAATCCTTTCCCCACCTAAAGTGGATTGGACAATGAAATTTTATGAGTACACTGATCTTAGGGCATTTGATATACTTTTCCTCTGGAATTTCAGAAGAAAAACTTGTAGTCTCAGTTTTCTCTTTAGAACAAGAGTTGTGTGGATGGAAGTCATAATTTTGGGGAATAGAAGAGAAAAAAATGTATGCCTTTGTTGTATGTCACTCTCATTGCCTTTCAATTACGGATATAGGTAACAAATCAAGGGGTATTAGTACTCCTGTGACTTTGTTACCAAGAAAAACCACAGGCACTTTCATATCACATTACAGTTATTGCAGATATTGCAAAAGATCACTCCTCACTATTACTTTTATTATTTTTTTTAAAGATTTTATATTTAAGTAATCTCTATAGCCAATGTGAGGCTGGAATTTATAATCTCTAGATCAAAAGTTGCATGCTCCACTGACTAAGCCAGCCAGGTGCCCCACTGATTATTACTTTTAAATTAGATCACATGAGGTCATAATCTTTGCGTCTACAGATATTGTGCAATGTTCTAAGTCAGTTATTGGTCAACTCTGTACCTTCACCAAACATGAAGTCACATATTCTTATAGCGGCATCCCCCTATAATATGCTGGCAGACATTTATGCTACTTTATAGGATTGCCCATGTACAATTGTTTGCTATTCAATACAAGGAATTACTTCTTAAAATTTTGCAAAACTAGACAGTTTAAATAAGAATTCTTAATTCTCTGTAAAGCAGCAGGGCCTTTTGAACACAGCACATGAGTCTTAATGTCACCTTAATGGATACTCTTGGAAATCTACAACATTTCCTGCCTGAGCTGCTAATGTGGAACATCTTTGCCAACTGTCAATGCTAGAGGGAATGCTTTACCCCATGAAGATGAGATACAAAGTTCTTTGCCAATCTCTGTGAAAAGAGAAACATCTGGAAACATTTTGGAAAGTTTTACAAGTTATTTTATCTTGATGGCATCAAAGTTCAACTGTGGACCATCATTCCTTTTTCTTTCTGATATAAAGTATGTTAAGATGAGCATCTAGCCAAGGAGAAATTCATTAGTCTTAGGTCAAAACACACACACACACACACACACACACACACACACGCTACGATTGTAGTTTAATTTTAAAACCCTTGGAAAATTCAGGTGGTTTTTGAAAGACACTATCTTTGTCTTGTAAAGTAGCTATAAAAGCTTTAATCTGTTTGTAAGAACTTATCTTTACAAATCAGCATTTTCAACACCTGTAAGAAATAATAACAACAAATTGAAATCAGTTGTTTATCCGAGACATGCCTATAGCCTTTTCAAAGACTTCTCTTTTTTTTAATGTTTATTTATTTTTGAGAGAGAGAGTGTGAGCGGGGGAAGGGCAGAGAGAGGGGGACACAGAATCCAAAGCAGGCTCCAGGCTCCCGGCTTCCGGCTGTCAGCACAGAGCCCCATGTGGGGTTCCAACTCAGGAACTGTGAAATCATGATCTGAGCTGAAGTTGGACACTCACCCAACTGAACCACCCAGGTGCCCCAAGACTTCTCCATCTTAATGTTCTTATTCAGTCTACCAACAACAGCCTTTTCACTAAATTTTTATTTTTTTATTAGAAAATTTTTTAAGAAAGTTAAAAACATGGGGCTTGAACTCATGAAATCAAGAGTCACATGCTCTACCAACGGTGCCAGGCAGGTGTCCCCTACTAAAATTTTAAAAATAAATTTATTTTCAATTTGTCTATATTTTAATGTATTTTCTTGTCCTTATTTAATGTATTTCTTATTCTTATTTAATGGATTTTCTTGTCTATATTTTAATGTATTTTCTTAGGTTCTTATTAATATGCATTAATAAAAACGCATAGTATTATATTACGCATTTGTGTTTCAAAACTATTTTGATAACTATACACTTGGTTTCTTTTGTAATTCTGTGTATTTTATTCTTCATATTTAAAAGCATTATGATGAAAGGAATCCATAGCTTTATCAGATTGTCACTACATTGCCAGCAGGGTCCATGACGCACATGCAAAAGATTAAGAAACTGGCTTTGGAATTACATCTCAAAGTAGAAACCTCTAGGAGGCACAGTAGACAATCTTCCATTTATTTGCTGTACAGAATTATAAGGCTTTAGATATGGAAAAGACTTTGAATAGGAGGCCTATTATATAGGTCACATAGGCATTCTGTCAGCAAATGATTAGAAATGACAAGTCCCACAGAGAAATATAGGTCAAGTTCTAAGGATGGTCAGAAGAAAGAGAGACCACTATCTATTAGGGGACACATGGAAGAAGTGTTATTTTTGTTGATTTTGGAAGGATGGGTAAGATCTGAATATTTTTAGTTGGGAAAATTCATGCTAAGGTCATCCATAGACTTACCCAAAACAGAGATTTTGACTTCTTCTTACCCATGTTTCTGTGATCAAGTCTTATCATTTATGCCTCCTTCCTATTTCTTACATCCACCCCTTCCTACTCATCCTCCTTGATCTTGCCTGGCTTATTACTAGCACTACTGGAATAGTCTCCTACCTGAAGTTCCATCCCTTCTCCTGCAGATGCAGGAGCCTTCCACACAGACTATCCTAACCACAATGACACTAATAGATTGTTTGCAGCAGTAATGTTAAAGAAGTGTTGAGTTTTAGTATTATATACATGATATAAGCCCCACATTAAGATGTTGAATGTTCATATACAATATGTATGCTAAAACTGAGGATGCACCAGAGAAGTAGCTATCAATCTTGGCAACACATTATAATCACTTACAGAGCTATTAAAAGGTCCTGATACAGGAGCCTTGCCCCCACAATTCTGATCATTGCCAACCAGACAGAGCTCTTTAACTGTCATCCCTGTGCCTTCCTACCTCTGTAGTTTTCACATGGATCATGCCCCACCTTATACTCTATCCAAGTGTTGGTGGTTCCTCAAATTCCCATGATGGTTGCATGACACCCTACATGCAAGGTACTTTTCCTCCTTATCCATTCATTTTTTAACTTTCAGCTCACCTTTCCTGGGAAGCATTTTCAGTCTTCTCCAGGTAAAATTGTCCATTCTCTCTTCTTTTTGTCCCTTCTTTGATCTGTATTCTTGTATCACAGCAGCGTGCATAATTTACATGTGTTCCTCCCTACCTGTCACTAACAATGACATTGTAAAGGAAGGCATCTCCCTCATGTCACTTATGTAAATATATTTTTAATGATTTTAAAACCTTGCATGCACAGCTACTGCTATGTAGAAATATGACTTAAACTGGAGTAAAATCTGGCTTTTATCTATATTTGCTTATATAGTATCTTATTTACCAATCGCATTTTATAGTAGTATAAGTAATAAGGTCCTGTTTTTCTGACAGACATATTTGTAATAAAACGTGTATGAGAATTCAACAGGGAATTTTGAAAAAAATGGGTCCTTCAAAAAACAAAAACAAACAAAAAAACGTTGGAATCATTACAAACATAGCATTAAAGTTTCTATCAGGGGCGCCTGGGTGGCGCAGTCGGTTAAGCGTCCGACTTCAGCCAGGTCACGATCTCGCGGTCCGTGAGTTCGAGCCCCGCGTCGGGCTCTGGGCTGATGGCTCGGAGCCTGGAGCCTGTTTCCGATTCTGTGTCTCCCTCTCTCTCTGCCCCTCCCCCGTTCATGCTCTGTCTCTCTCTGTCCCCCCCCCCCCAAAAAAAAAACAACAAAACGTTGAAAAAAAAATTAAAAAAAAAATAATAGTAAAGTTTCTATCAAAGTAGCAGTAACCCCAGATGCCAATCTTTTATTTTGCTCCGGAGTTTCATATCAACATAAATCAGAGAAGTGGCAGTTGCTGGTTTTACAAGTGGTAGAATCCTCCGGCAGATGGGACCAGCTCAGCTTTGGACCCTTTGGAAACTGTGGGGGTAGTACTTTCCGAGCTCGCATTTGCAATGCGGGCAAAATTTGCAAAATGGCTTCTCAGCAAGGAGTCCCTATTTGCGGACTCAAGTTGGATCAGTACAAATATGAATGCTTCCAACTTGGTTCCCTTGTCAAATCATCACCCTCTGACAAAACTGATCTATCTTGATTATTTATTATAACCTACACCTTTGAAAGTTTAAGCTTAACTTTAGTTATTTCCTCTTTCTTTATGATTTTCAAGTCATTAATCCTAGTCATGAGAAAATTAAGTTCCCACTGAATTCTCTTATATACTCTAAAGGATATAGACCCCTCAAATAATTAAACTTGCGGGAAATACTTTTTTTTTAAGTTCATTTATTTATTTCGAGAGAGACGGAGACAGTGTGAGTGGGGTAGGGGAAGAGAGCAAGAGAAAGAGAATCCCAAGCAGGCTCCACGCTGTCAGCGCAGAGCCCTACCCGGGGCTGGGCTTGAACCCACAAAACTGTGAGATCATGACCTGAGCCACCTGGGTGCCCCAGGAGAAATACTTTTAAAGGGACTTATTTCCCATGTAAAAGTTTCCCTGAATCTTTATCTCAGTGCTATCACTATTAGATTAGGTAGTCGAGCTGTAATGAAAAATCACAATTATGTAAGAATTCCTACTTCCCATATGCTACTTTAAAAATGTAATCAGAAGACAACTTACATCAGAATAAAATGCAGATTCTTGCTCCATCCCTAATGAGGAATTTGGACTCTGTGTGATTTCTATGAACCATGAAGTTTGAGAACTTCAGTTCTAAGTCATTTTGAAAACTGCATACTCCAGATAAAAGGGTTCTTTGAAAATCCCTTTTCATACTCTGCTGAGTGCAACTCCAGCTTCCGCTGGCATTTTTAATTCTCATATCAGGTTGGCCATATTTGTGCCTCAAGATCTAGTATGGATAGGGATTTCATTCTAGGTGGCCAAAGACAGAATCCAATTATTATTAACCTCCTAACTGGCTGTTTTTCTTTTGTTATTTCTTTTGCATTTGACATCTTTAACTTCAAATCTTAGGTTCTTAAAATATGGTTATTCTCTTGCTTAGTCAGCTGTAAGTATTCTTTTAGAAACAGCAAGAACTCTTTAAAAAAAGTCCTTATGTTTTAATGTTAGTGTTTTAATATCTGTTCAATCACCATCCAGATTCCATTAGAAGACCTTTGGATAATAGTGATAAATGCCAGCAAGAGCTATGACCACTATTCAGTACAGAAATCCTTCACTATCCCCACTTTTGTAATTTTAATTCACTTCTGTCTTTAATTCCAAATGTATATCCATTACATATTCATAAAAATATTCATTTTTATCATTGTTGCCAAGTAGTTTATAACAAGTGTCATAAGGCTGTGGAGCGTTTCGATGACCACAACTTTTTAAACAGTGTTTCTCTCTTCTTTTCTTAGTTAACATGCCTGGAATTACTTCTACATTATACTTTCATATATGCTCTGAAGAGAAACCAGAGTATAGCTACCTTGCAAAAGAGCACTCAATAACAATTTAACATTTCCTGCCAAAAACCCTAGGTTGTGGTAATTTTCAAACATTGTATAAAATGACACACATTCCATATATGAGGTGTGATTAAAACATAAGACAAGTCGCACATGAAAATGGCTCTCATTACTTTATGGTCACACCTCATACATAATCTTAAGCAATCAGTCATGGAATATAATTTTTAAAACCCTCACCTTATTGCCCACCTACCTCTAATCCAACTTCCCCTCTGGCCACCCCGAGGTGAGAGAAAGTAGATTGCCATCCAAAGACATCTGGTTTGGAATATAGGGGGGTAATCAAACATCCTCCAGTGGGATGTCAGCGGGGGATCTGCCACCACTAAAAACTCAGCACTTATGTGGTCTTGAAATTATTTCTGGCTGTTTCATGTAGGGGCAGCTGTAGGCAAAATCCCGTAGTCAGTGAAGTCTGGTTCCTGCACTTCTCCCATAGCTTCCAGACCTGTGCTGCTGTTCCCTGCACCTGAGGGTCCTCCTCTGCGGTTTGTGCTTCCCAGGCAGTTCTGAATCAGCCTTTCTCATCTCAATTCCCTACTGATCAACATGTAGCCATCTTCTGTCCTGTCCCATCATTTGATTCCTTTCTTTTCACAAAGATTTATGCTGAGCAACTATTATGTGCCAGGCACTGTGCTTGGCGCTCCAGGTACACATTGACAAAACCATGGCTTAGCTTCGTGGAATGTGTGATTTAGCTGGACAGGACAAATAAATTTGATTACATAAAGTTAAGATGGTTTATTTTTTATTTTTTTTTAAGATGGTTTATTTAGGTAACTGATGTATTCTAAGAGTTGACACAGTGCTCTCAGTAAGTATTTGTTCATGAAATAGAAATACCCTAAGTGCTTAGCTAGAGGCATACACTAGGTACCATGGGGTAGGATGGTTCAAGGAACGTATCCTGAAAAGATCACAGCTGAGCTAAGTATGAAAAGGATGAGTAAGTTATTCAGGATAAGATAGGCTGCAAAGGCACTCTTGGCAAAGGGAAAATATGAGCAAGGTATGGGGGTTTTAAATAACACAGTGTGAGGACATTTTAACAATGGGTTTTATAAGACTTTAGGATATGAAACAAGGAGGGGCACCTGGGTGGCTCAGTTGGTTAAATGTCCGACTTCAGGTCAGGTCATGATCTCGCGGTTTGTGGGTTCAAGTTTCGTGGGTTCGAGCGCCACATTGGGCTCTGTGCTGACAGCTCGGAGCCTGGAACCTGCTTCAGATTCTGTGTCTCCCTCTCTCTCTGCCCCTCCCCTGCTCATGCACGCTCTCTCTCTCTCTGCCAAAACATTAATAAGCATTAAAAAATTTAAAAAAGAAAAAGATTTGAAGAAAGAAAAGGTAGGAGATAAGGCCAGAGAGGTATATAAGGATGAGATTAAAAAGTATCTTTTTTGCCATACTACAATAGGGTATATTTTATTTGTAGTCAACAGCAAGTCATTGCCATATTTGCTTTATTCCCCGCCCCCCCCCCCCCCCAATCTTTCTGTAAGTTGAGGAATAGATTGGAGGGAGACAAGAATAGAGTCAGAGTACACATTTTGGAGGTCACTGCAATCAGTGAAGCTAGAGATTGGTGGTACAGATGAGAGCCTGAGCTAGTGTGAAGGTGATAGCTAGCAAATCTGATGTATTTATCCTTGCTCATGAGGTAACAAGCCTTTATATGTCAAATACCTTTTCTCTTATGTAAAATATAGATCTTCCCTTGACCTTGGTTCCCAGGAAGCTCGGAGCTGAATGTTTGCCTACTATTGTACATGCAGGTTAAAATGGTAACGATCCCAACTGTCCCATTTGGTTTCAGCAACAGTATGGCCCCTGGCTTGCGATGGTTCGATGTAACAATTTTTCAACTTCATAATGGTGCGATTGATATGAATTCAGTAGAAACTGTACTTCAAATTGTGACTTCTGAGTTCTGCTCTTTCCCCAGGCTAGCGATGTGTGGTGTGACACTCTCGTGTGACGCTGGGCAGCAGCCTCTGTGGCTCCCAGGATGCCATGTGGTCAGAAATGTACACACGTGATACTCTTATAACCATTCTGTACCCATACAACAATTCTGTTTTTCACTTTCAGTACAGTATTCAATAAATTACATGAAATATTCAATACTTCATTATAAAGGAGGTTTTGTGTTAGATGACTTTGCCCAACTGTAGACTAATATAAGGGTCCTGAGCACCAGCTTCTCTGTCTCATCAAAACGGTGAGTCTTGAGACAGTGAAAGAAATGTGGGTTCTGGTCAGCCTCTGTGGGTTCTGGTTTGTTTCTGTTCTCCCTCACTTCCTATCCATCTTCTCTACCTCATTTCCTGCCCTGCTTACTTCAGGATCCAGCACCAGATGCAAAGCCAACAGCTTCACATAAACTGTTTAACCAGATCCCATAATTGTTTGTGGTCCAATCCCTATAATAAATCCCTTAATGCTTATTTAACTCCTAGTTGTTTGTTCCTCTGATCAAACCCTGATACACGAAACTTCTCTCCATACCCTATAACTGAGAAACGGCTAAACAGTTAAGAAAAATTTTGCCCCAATGCTGGGGAATAATAAAAGGAGACTAAAACTACAGCAATATGAATCTGATTAACTTGGGTAAACTATGATCCTTTATCTCTAGTTCTGATTTTCCCCGCACAACCTCCTTCCTAGATCGCATTTCAAAGACTCTATTCCCTTCTACTGGGAGGACTGTATTAGCTACATTTATTCATCAAAATATAGGACAAGAAAAGCAAGCTTGAATCCCCTTTCCAATCTGCTTACAGCCTGCTCCTCTGTCCCTAAGTCCTCCTGAGGATCTGCCTTCTTTCCTGCTTGACATCAGGAGTTCCAGTATCTTTCAAGAGGGAAATGGTCTACCACCCAGTTGTGACCTAGGTTTAGAGAATACAATAGGATAACTGAAGCCATGCAAACCTACCGCAGTCAAATAGCAAAACCCATACCTCCAGCAGCAAATTTTCTTTGCCACAAATATGCTATAAGAACGCAATCCATTATTAAGGTAAATTATATGAGTCAGCCCTTTTTCCTCAGGACAAATGATATCCTTACTCTTTTGTGATCTCTTTCTGCCCTTGATCGTTTTAACTTAGATTTACTGGTGTAAGATTATTGGGGGTTGGGAAGAACATGCTGTGATTTCTCAGGTTCTTTGTGCCCTCCATTGATGGATGCTTTGGTAGGGGAGATATTTTGAGTCGAGACAGCTTATAGTTCTGCCATACACATGCTATGGAGAAAATGGCTTACTCCTCCCAAATCTTTGGGAGGCCCTAGGCTGCCATCAATGTTTTATCTTCCCTCTCTAGCTCAGTTTTATTTGGTGCTTGCACAAGGTAGAAACTTAACAAAAATACCCAGAATTCAGACAGATATAATCACAGAACCAGGTGAGATTATAGAGTACTTATAGACCAACAGAGCCATTTTATAGATGAGAAAAATGACTCAAGGAAGTTAAGTCATGGCATGTAGCTATTTGTGGAATAGTAGCAGTGAACAGGGTTGACAGTGGGTATTGGCTAGCCAACCCCTAGTGTCCACCACAAACACTGTGTTCACTTTTACACATCACTGATTAGCAATGACTAGCATAGTGCCTGGCACATTGTAGGTGCTCAAAAACATTTGCTGACTGTCTGAATGAGTAAACGAATATGTGAAATGTGCTGAGAGGTAACTTACCTAACGCCACAGGTCTAGTAGATTACAGAGCCAGGATATACATTAAGGCCTAATGTCTTAACCTCCATTCTTGGCAAAAAAATGATTGGTTGGTTTGACTCTGCAGACCTTCTGGAGTTCCCTGTAGAGGAAGAATAGTATAGGATCTGCCAGTGGGAAGCCATGGCAGGAAATGTGAGGAGCTGACCTTTACTGTGGCAGTTCTATTTTTCCCTTGTGGTGACAAGGGTTCCAGGTGTTTGTGGCCATATAATAGCAGAATCTTGCCTCAAAATCTATAAGTCTGGATCTGTGGTTCTAAATGGTTTTGACATCTTTAAAAAATATTTGGCCCCCTCACTCATTATAAATGGACAGCTGTATCATTAAAGAAAATATTTTCTCAGTGTCATAGATTTTGAATAAATATTGTTATGGATTCAAATTTATTTCACTTGAACTTGGAAACATCAGTTGTTGATTTTTGTTTACCATACACTTTACTTTTTTTTTTTTTTTTAAGTAGGCTTCATGCCCAGCACAGAGCCCAACATGGGGTTGAACTCACGACCCTGAGATCAAGACCTGAGCTGAGATCAAGAGTCAGCCGTTTAACTGACTGAGTCACCCAGGCACCCCAATTTGCCATATACCTTCAAAACAAACTTTAAAGTCCTGAATCACTTCCAAATAACAATTATAGTGTTTTCCGAATCATAGAGCAAAGGAAACCATTATCTTGGGAACTCTTCTAGTTTAAGGATTTTTTTCTCTCTATAGATGTTCTTAATCTAAGGCCAAGAATTTTTTTATTTCTTCTTTAACTGACTCCGATTCTCATGTTCTCTCTCTTTTACTCTCTCTCCCTCTTGGTCTTGCTCTTTCACTCTTTCTCTTTTCAGTATGCATTATTCTATTGCAATTTAAAAAATATACACAAAAAAAGGAAAAAGCAATTTCTGAAAAATTATTCTGTGACTTTGGATGAATTTAAATAAAAGAAAATTATTTCAAAATCTTTGTTAACATTTGTGCTAGCTTCTGTAATGGATAAAAAAGAAGACTTTGTCCTAGTCCTTTAAAAAATAATTTGAGTCAAGCTGTAGGCATACGCTTAGTGGACAGCTGCCTAGTCGGGTGATTTTGGAAACCCCAGAAGGGAAAATAAGAAGCCAGAATCTACTTAATGGTGTTTCAGAAAAAGCATAAATATCAGGACGGACCTTCTTAAAACTAATGATAATTAAAGTCATGATAGCTAATAATAATTATTACTAAGCTCTTTCTTACGTGTTGGCTCTGTGCTAATAAGATACTTTTAGTATGTCCACTTTATAGGTGAAGAAACAGAGGTTTGCTACTGAGTAAAGGGCTACCTAACTGCTTTTTGTCCCAGAAAAGAATTCATCTTGGATGCAGATAGGGAGGCAGATTTTTTTTTTTTAAGTAGGCTTCACTTCCAATGCGGAGCCCAATGTGGGACCTGAACTCATACCCTAAGATCAAGACCTGAGCTGAGTTGGATCCAACCAAGAGTTGGATGCTTAACGAACTGAGCCACCCAGGTGCCCCCAGGCAGATGAATTTGTAAACCCAATCATAACAGATAATGGGTCCTGGAACTGAAGAAAGGGTGGGGGAAGGGACCAGGAGTGAAAAGAAACAAGAGTCTCAATACACCTGAGCCTTTGTAGTGTCAGCTAATATTAGGATATAATGATGCTGAAATTAATGCGCTTAAAACTAACAGAGTAGCATCTGGCATAAGCCTTGACAGTACTTACTTGTGAATGTTATTTTTCACTTCAGAATCTCATTTGGATTTAAGTTTCTGCCTACAGAAAGGGCAGAACAAATCATTCTAATTGTGATGAAAATAAATGTTAAGTTCACTTTCTTCTAAAATTAGGTCATCCTGAACACTGGGTTTAAGCAAAAGAAATGGCAAAACCTACATTAAAAAATACTTTTAAAATGTAGGCGTTTTCTCCCTCCCCAACACTGTATATTTGGATATTTTACCAGTGTGGCATTACCCTAGGAAATTGGATAGTATTAACTGGTAAGAACTTTCAGGAAATGAATGACAACAACAACAACAACAACAACAACAACAACAATAATACGAGATATATATCATTAGCACTTAAAGTATGTTAAGCACTGTGCTAAAAGCTTTACATTGGTTAGCTCAGTAACTCAGACTTGGGCAGAATATAAATGGCTTTGAGGAAACAGTATTTTCCATCTTCTTTTTTTTTTTTTTTTTTTTTTAATTTTTTTTTTTTTCAACGTTTTTTATTTATTTTTGGGACAGAGAGAGACAGAGCATGAACGGGGGAGGGGCAGAGAGAGAGGGAGACACAGAATCGGAAACAGGCTCCAGGCTCCGAGCCATCAGCCCAGAGCCTGACGCGGGGCTCGAACTCACGGGCCGCGAGATCGTGACCTGGCTGAAGTCGGACGCTTAACCGACTGCGCCACCCAGGCGCCCCAGTATTTTCCATCTTCAAGAAAATTTCAAATGCCACAATCTGACTTTTTAAAAATATTTTGTATTTTATTTTTATTTTATATATTTTCCCCAGCTCCCTGAAGCCAACCTTCATTAGGTGAGAGAAAAACCTGCCTTCTTGCTGTGGGATTCTTCTGTGGAACTCTCAGTGTGACAGATTTTCTACCATGTGTGCGCAGTTTACCATCTCCTTCTCTGCCCTCCCAGTTACGGCAGAGCTTTCCAAACCAAAATTTCTCAAAATATGCTCATCTATTCTATTCTATTTCATTTTACATGATGCTGGTCAACATCTACTTGAGTGATTGACGAAACTGATTTTATGCCTCACCTATGGGTCAAGCCCATTTCAAAAACACTGGTTTAGAATCTAACACTTGATTAGAGAGGGTCAACTGGAGATGGATGTGGGGTCATTTGAAAATGTTGTCCTTATTCTTTATTGTACACTGGGACTAGATCTTTTTCAATCCCATAATTGATTTTGCATGAAGATGTCTGATATGATTTTCCTATTGTCCTCAAATTGTGACTCAGATCAAAAGCTGAGGACAGGGGCGCCTGGGTGGCTTGGTAGGTTAAGTGTCCGACTTCGGCTCAGGTCATGATCTCACTGCCCGTGGGTTCGAGCCCCGCGTCCGGCTCTGTGCTGACCACTCAGAGCCTGGAGCCTGTTTCAGATTCTGTGTCTCCCTCTCTCTCTGCCCCTCCCCCGTTCATGCTCTGTCTCTCTCTGTCTCAAAAATAAATAAATGTTGAAAAAAAAATTTTAAAAAGCTGAGGACAAAAGGTATCCAGTATCCCATATTCTATATTCAATAATTAGGAACAGCCTTTTCACCACAAGTTTTCCCAGCATGCTCCAGGACTGGCCCTTCTACCATTTGAGTTCCCACACTCTGAATCAATAGAAGAGAGGAAGTAATTTTTATGAGGGGGAGCACAATGTGCACTAAATGCCACTCCCATCCCCATGGAGGATAGGACGAGATGTTTCTTCCCCTTATCTGAGACAAAGGAAAAGTTCCAGAGAACCACTTATAAAGATTTAGGATGTGTGCAAAAAAGGGGGGACTAGTATCCTCTTCCATTATTGATCAATTTCTTAGAAGCAGACTTGATGACCTGTTCCTGTGGTACTGGAACTGGGGAAAAGAGACACTGGGAGGGAGGGCATTTAGGATGGCTCACCAGAGGATTGCCATCTGTCCTCCCGTCCCCAGTTCTTAGCTGCTGAGACGTATGGAGGATGGAACCCATAGGTCTGAAATTGGCCATGGAGGTTAGATGAGATTGGGGCCTATGTTTAGGGATTGTGGCAGCAGTAGCGTGGGAAAAGAGGCATGATAATCAGAGGAATTTGCCTTGATGTTCCCAACTGTCAGGTGTCAGCTGGAAGATGTGGTCAATTTTGCAAGAGGTGATCAATGCTTACGGGAGATGTGTGTTTCTCTGGATCTCAGGGACCCCTTGTTTGGTCTTCTAGTCAGACACTTGGCTTCTCTTGGGGTTTTTGCCACTTGCATCCACTAAATAGTTCCCTGATTTAGCCTGTTCTCTGGTCAAAGTCAGGCGATAATAAGGGAAAATGAGAGGGGGGGAATAATCATGAAATTCACTGCTATTCACTTTGTTTTTTAAGTTTTGACTTTCCTCCTGAATCTTCCTGCTATTGTTTACTTTTCAAGGTCTTTAGGCAGGGTTTTTGTTTTGTTTTGTTTTGTTTTTTTTGTTTTGTTTTTGTTTTTGTTTGTTTGCTTTTGTATCTTGTCCAGAGTTTTAAGTTTAGTTGTGGGAGACATAAGCTCTCTACAGAGACACACTCTATATTGGACAAAATGAGAAATCTTCATGCCTCCAAACCCTCCGTTTTAATACTGTTGTTCTCACTGAAGGATCCAAAATATCATGGGACAGTTTCTCAGGGTTATTTGATTTAAAATCTGCATTGGAGAGGTCTGTCTCTTTTCTCTTTGGGTCCTGAGAGCTATCATCCTGGTGCAGGAAGAGTCCCACCCTAACATCCTGCTATTATGTTTGGGAACATCTGACAAACACCGGTGGCATAGGCGTTGATATTGTCACGAAAGGCTGGGCATTGCTGTGGGATCTCCACATGGCTTTGCACGTAGTAAACTTGGACAAATAGGTTGGGCATTGGAGCTGGGTGGAAGAATGGGGCTAAAGGAAGGGGTATGAGAAGGGATTTCATGTCGTGGAATCAAATGTTTAGGTTCACATATTCTCACATAATCTGTGATGTGTTTCTTCTTGAAGGATCCATTTCTCGGTCTCTAAAGTGAGAACAACTCATTTCATAGGTAATTGTTAAGATTAAATGCTTACATGTGAACTGGTTATCAAAATGATCAGCACAGAGTAAACACTCAACAGCATTTAATGAATGTTAGCTATTTTTATTCTTGTTTTGCTAAGTGCTATTTGTAGCAGACAAATTGCTTTGTGGGTGTCTGTGAAGCATCCCCTTTGGATGTGTCCAGAATCATTGGGAAGAGGTGGGATTCTGACTTGTGGCTGAGCTCCTGCTTTTCTGTAGTTACAAAGCCAACAGGGAGTTGTTTTAACTTCAGACAAATGGTATAGACTTTGCCCTTGGAGAGTTTATAGTCTAATGTGGGAAACAGATAAAGTATCCTCATGACAGCTCAGGATCATGGTTACCTCTTGAGAAGTAATAAAGGGAGTGAAACTATAAGGAGGGCTTCACTATAAGGGTAAAAATAGAAAGAGCTCTGAAGCAAATGGAGCAAAATGTTAAGATTTGCAAAACCTAGGTACTGATGTAAGGTTGTTCTTTATATTATACTTTACATCTTTTTATGCTTGAAATAATTAATTAAACTTAAAAGTTCCTTTTGGGGCACCTGGTGGCTCAGTCAGTTAAGTGTCCGACTTCGGCTCGTGTCCTTAAAAGTTCCTTTTGGGGCACCTGGTGGCTTAGTCAGTTAAGTGTCCGACTTCGGCTCGTGTCATGATCTCACAGTTTGTGAGTTCAAGCCCCGCACTGGGCTCTCTGCTAACAGCTCAGAGCCTGGAGCCTGCTTCAGATTCTGTGTCTCCCTCTCTCTCTGCCCCTCCCCTGCTCGCACTGTCTTTCTCTGTCTCTCAAAAAAAAATGAATAAATGTTTAAAAAAATTTTTTTAATAAAAAAAGTAAAAGTTCCTTTCAAAATGCCCATACTCCCCAAAGCAATCTAGAGATTTAATGCAATTCCTACCAAAATACCAGCAGCATTGTTCACAGAACTAGAACAAATAATCCTAAGGTTTGTATGGAGCTACAAAAGACCCTGAATAGCCAAAGCAAGTTGAAAGCATCACAATTCTGGGCTGCAAATTATATTACCAACCTGTAGTAATTAAAACAGTGTGGTACTTACACAACAATAGGCACATAGATCAATAGAATAGAGAACCCAGAAATAAACCCACAATTATATGTGTATTAATCTTCAACAAAGGAGGCAAGAATATGCAATGGGAAAAAGTCTCTTCAACAAACTGTTGGGAAAACTAGACAGCTACATGCAAAAGAATGAAGCTTGACCATCTTTGTACACCATACAAAAATAAACTCAAAATGCATTAGGACCTAAATCTAAAACCTGAAACCATAAAAACCCTAGAAGAGAGCATAGGCAGTAATTTCTCCGATATTGACAGTAACAACATCTTTCTAAATATGTCTCCTGAGGTAAGGGAAACAAAAACAAAAATAATACTGGGACTTTATTAAAATAAAATCTGCACAGCACAGGAAATAACAAAATTAAAAGACAAGCTACTGAATGGGAGAAGATATTTGCAAATGACATATCTGATAAAGGATTAGTATCCATAACGTACAAAGAACATATACAACACCTTAAAAACAAATAATATAATTAAAAAATGAGCAGAAGACATGAACAGACATTTATCCAAAGAAGCATGCAGATGACCAACAGACACGTGAAATGATGCTCCACATCACTCGTCCCTCATGCAAATGAAAACCACAATTAGATATCACCTCACGCCTGTCAGAATGACTAAAATAAAAAACACAAGGAACAACAAGTGTTAGTGAGGATGTGGAGAAAAAGGAATCCTTATGCACTGTTGGTGGGAATGCAAACCAGTGTAGCCACTGTGGAAACAGTATGGAAGTTTCTCAAAAATTTGAAATAGAACTACCATATGATCTAGTAATTCCACTACTTGGGTATTTATTCAAAGAATACAAAAACACTAATTTGAAAAGGTATGTGCACTCCCAGGTTTATAGCAACATTTTTTTGTAATAGCCAAATTATGTAAGAACCCAAGTATCTATTAATAGATGAGTGGATAAAGAAGATGGGGTATATACATACAATGGAATATTACTCAGCCATAAAAAAGAAAGAAATCTTGCCATTTGTAACAATATGGATGGATCTAGAGAGTATAATGCTAAAGAAATAAGTCAGTCAGAGAAAGACAAATACTATATAATTTCACTCATATGTGGGATTTAAGAAACAAAACAAATGAACAAAGAAAGAAAGAAAGAGCCAATAAAGAAACCAGACTGTTAACTAGAGAAAATAAACTGGCGGTTAGCAGAGGGGAGATTGGTGGGAGGACGGGTGAAATAAGTGAAGGGGATTAAGAGTACACTTATGATGAGCATTAATGTATAGAATTGTTGAACCACTATATTGCACACCTGAAACTAATATAACACTGAATGTTAACTATACTGAAATTAAATTTTTTTTAAGTTTCTTTCTTCCATTTGCCTCCTGCCACCTTCCATGGACTCACAGAGCCAATGCTGTATTGGCAAATGAGTTCTGTACAAAATAATATATATGTTGGGGAGGTAGAAGATCTTCCAGTCTCTTTAGGAAATGGGGCTTGGCTGATTCATCAATAATAGCTCTAGAAGGACAGATAAGTAAGATTTGGAGAAAGATGATATCCTCTTTTTCTCCTCCCCAAGAAAAGATAAAGAATTATAAACACTTCTTTTCATTTTTAAGGACACTGAAAAGGCACATTTAGGGGCCTCATTTTCCTGTTCAGAAGGTGCATTTATTTTTTTAAAGCCAGAAATGGTCAAGGCTGGCTTCCGGGGAATGCAAGGGGAGACAAGAACTGGAAGGACCCTGGCTTTAAGAGCTGGAGATGGAGGTGATCTTTTACTGCTGAGCCTGCCTGGCTGCCTCACAAGCTGGCAGAGACCCAGGGCAGAAGCCCCTCACTCAGCAACAAGGTGGGAGATGCTCCTCAACCTATAGCGGCAGGAAAGAACCCCAACAACTTGTCTGTGATGGGGCCAAATTTTAGCTGTAGGTGAGTGTTCTTTTGTCCTCTACCTATATAGGTTCTTGTCTTTATTTGGAATCCAAAAACAATTCTAATTTTTCTTGCTTTGTTTTGTTTTCAATTGGGTCTGTAATGTTTTGTGATATAGAATCTGGATAAATGAGTTGGTGGGGGGAAACTTGCTGAGCTCAGAAGTTGATTCAACCAACATAATAAAGAGACTTACAATAGGTAACAGAAGAAAGAAAAGAAAAAGAAGGGAAACCTGAAATTTGGTAGTCTGGAAGAACTTCTTTGGAGGGCATTGTTGAACGAGAAGTTTAGGAACAACTGTTGCATGTGAGAAAATTGGGGAGAAGAGAGGATGTGGAAAATGTGGAAAATGAGTTTCAACCTCTCTAAATGTTCCTCAAGAGCACAAATGAAGAGTAGAATCTTTTTTTTTTTTTAATGAGGGAAAGCGAGAGAGAGAGAGAGAGAGAGAGAGAGAGAGAGAAAGTGAGCACCAGGGAGGGGCAGAGAGAAAGGGATAGAATCCCAAGCAGGCTCTGAGCTGTCAGTGCAGCGCCTGATGCAGGGCTCTATCCCACGAACTGTGAGATCATGACCTGAGCTGAAATCAAGAGTTCGATGCCTAACTGACTGAGTCACTCAGGTGCCCCTAATTCTCTTTAATTTTACTCTGCATTAGACTGTGTATCTTTATATATGCAACTTCCAGCAAGCTGAGTCACGTGGGGCTCCAGGAATTATTTGGGGTATAGCTGTGCACTTACAGTGTACATCAACTCTAAATACCCTAATCTCTCATGTGAAAATGAGTCTATGGTGGACAAAATTACCCTTGTTGCAAATACTATGCTATCCATGTGGGAAAATGTAATTATAACTGTATTAGCTCCTATGAACTAAAAAGATAAGTCTAGCAAAAATGTTGAAACACTGGAGTTAGAAGACTGTAAAAAGTGCAGGAGTATAAGGACCATTTTGGAAAGGCCCTTGGAATAGAGTTGAAGGAACTGTTGACATTACGAATTAGGAAGAACAGATGCCATGTGGTGAAGCAAGTTGGCAATGAAGTAAGTGCAAGTACCCTGGAGAGGTAAGCAGGGAGCATGTCCCTGAGAATTACGGAGGTTAATAGAATGCTCGGTCTGGCTTTCTGCCCCAACAACTGTTCACCTTCACACCTGGGGGTGTGTAGTTCCTCCCGAGGCTTGGCATGGACCAGTAAATTGCCATCAGAAAACCCAAAGAATTCTGAACTGGTACTTCATCATTTATAATAATGATTATAACTAACACATATTGAGCAAATATATCTATACTGTATCTAGAAATGTAGGTACACTTATTTATTTATATATCACTGTGCTACACACTTTCGATACAACGTCTAATTCCCATAATATATCACTTAGTCAGATATTACTGCCCTAATTTTATATGAGAAGAGGCTGAAGTTTGGGAAGTTAAGTAAGAAATCACATAAGCTGGTGTTCAGAATAGGAAATAGAAATGACTTGGATGGTTTCAAATAGAAAGGATCCAGTTTTCTATACTTTCATTATAAAGACTCCTTTTTTTCAGGTATTTATTCTGCTTCATGTTTTCTGAGGTTCCTAGACCTGTGGCTGGTATTAATTTTAGAAAATTTTCAGCCTTAAAAAATGAAAAAATGAGAATCCTCAGCCATTATTTCGTCAAATATTTCTTCCATTCACCTTTCTTTCTTTTCCTTCTGGTATTCCATTATGTATATCTTTTGTGATTGTCTCTCAGTTCCTGGATATTCTGTTTTATCTTTTTTATTATTTTCTCTTTTTGGATTCAGTTTTAGAAGTTTCTATTGACATTTCTTAAAAGCTTACTGATTCTTTCCTCAGCTCATCAATTGTATTGATGAGCCCATTAAGGTATTCTTTATTTCAGTTATGGTGGGATATTTATTTATTTATTTATTTATTTTTAGAGAGAGAGAGAGAGAAGCAGAAAGAGAGGGAGAGAGAGAGAGAAAGAATCCCAAGCAGGCTCCTTGCTGTCATCATGAAGGATGACAAGGGGCTCCATTTCACGAACTGGGAGATCATGACCTGAGCCGAAATAAGTGTCAGACACTTAACTGCCTGAGCCACCCCAGGAACCCCCCCACCTGCCCCCCGCCCCAGTTTGGGGTTTTTGATTCCTAGCATTTCTTTTAGATTCTTAGAATTTCCACCTTTTTGTTTATATTACCCATCTGTTCTTGTATGTCGTTTACTTCTTCCATTAGAATCTTTAGGATATTAATCATAGTTATTTTAGATTCCTGGTCTGATAATTCCAAAATCCCCACTATATTTGAGTCTGGTTCTAATGCATGTTTTGAGTCCTTTGACTGTGTTTCTTTGCCTTTTAACATACGTTTTGAAAAAGTTTTTTGAAAGACAGACGTGATGTATCAAGTCAAAAGAACTGAGGTAAACAGTTTTTGAAAAAATTCAGCTTTATTGAGGTATCATTGACAAATAAAGTTGTAGGATATTTAAAGTGTACATAGTGATGATTTGATATATGTATGCATAAATAGGCTTTGGGTGTGAGTTTTATGTTAATTTGGTTAGGAGTTAAATGAGATTTACCGTTTGCTGTAGCTGTAGCATCAGAGGCTGAAATTTCCTCTAGTCTTTGTTTTTTGTCCTATTTGTCTTCGTGTTTTCCCAGAGACCTCTTAAATAGGGTCTGAGGCTTGCAATTGTGTCAGCTGTAATCCCGTTTTTATACAGAAGCTCTATTGATGTTGGTGACGTTTGGGGGGAAAGAATCATTCTATAGTCCTGTGATTAGGTTTGTCTTTTAATGAGCCTTTATCCCTGGGCTGTGACCTTCACGCATGCTTCTCAGTTCCCCCTCCTCCGCCTTAAGTGAGACAACAAAGGGAAAGGGGCTGGAGATGGGTATTTGCCTTCCCTCAGATCAGTTTTGTTAGGTTTTGTGAAAGAGTTTCCTTTGAGGGCAAGCCTTATCAAGGGTAACAGAGGTCTCCACGCATATTTCAAAATGGTTACTTTTCTTTTCCTCCTGTGGGAAGCATGATAGGATTTTTCTCTAATCATCACAGTGAGAAACCTTGTAGAGCTCCTGGAGATAAAACTTGTGAATGTGTGGGAGCGCCCCCACAAGCCTGGGGCCCCTTAGAATTCTTAACTCTCAAGTTAGTCTACACTGAGCCTCCAGCAATTCCTCCATTACAGTTTGAAGTGTTCCTACCAACACTGGCTCCAGGGTGGGCTTCTGTTCCTACCTAGCAAACTGTGGCTTTCTGTATCCACCTGTTCTCCAGTTTTTGGATCTAAGAAGAGATGTTGATTTTCAGTTTGTTTAGCATTTCTCCTTTTGTGAAGACACGGTGACAACTTCCAAGTTCTTTCCATGCCTAGCTGGAAATCACAAGTCTCCCGTAAAGAGACTTAATACAAGCAATTAGATGTTTATGGGATCTAGGGAAGGATGAAAGAGTGTAAGTTGGGGGCTGGCATTGACCTTTTAGTTTCAAGTTCTCACCACCATAATTGAAGTCTAATGGTCAGGAAGATGCTGCTGACCCCACCAGCCCCAAGCTAAGCGACACTGCAGTGTGGGGTCTGTTTGTCAGTCTGACCTGCCTGACCAGTCCAACACCTCAGGACAATTTGTCACTAGTCTCAAGTCTAGTTACTGTACTCTTTTTCATTTATTGTGTTTGCTCTTTGTTCCAATTTACCAAGTCTCTACCTTGCTCCCATCTTGTTTCGTGATGTCTGATTCCCTCTCCGTCTTGCAATCCTGGCCCATATTTCTGCTCATCTTGCACAGAGTCCTGCCTTCCCCTGACCATTCCTCTCAGTCCTTTGAGAAGATCCCCCCAACCCATAGTCTGTTTTCCAGGAGCTCCACCTATTTCTTTCCTTGAAGATTTGTCTGTAGATTCATGATATCTTAAGTGAAAACAGTATATTATCAAATAGAATTTGATATGTGTACACATATTTATTTGTATGTGTGTGTGTGTACATGGGGTGCATGAAGACTAGAATTATACGCATCAAAATATTAACAGTGAATATTTCCGTGTCGTTGCATTAATTTTATTTTATTTTTGATATGGAAAATATTTTTCTAAATATCCATACTGGATATACATTACTTATGTGCAAAGGACTGTCTCTGAAGCATATTGAAGATTTTAATGTTGGGGAGCCTGGTGGCTCAGTTGGTTAAGCATCCGACTTTAGCTCATCTGACTTCAGCTCATGATCTTATGGTTCATGGTTTTAGGCCCCATATTAAGCTCTGTGCTGACAGTTCAGAGCCTGGAGCCTGCTTCGGATTCTGTGTCTCCGTCTCTCTGCTCCTCCCCTGCTCGTGCTCTGTCTCTCTCTCTCTCTCTCAAAACTAAATAAACATTGAACACAAAAGTTAAAAAAAAAATATTTTTATGTTGATCAGCTTATTTTCTGTGGCTGAAAGCCTTTCACTTTTTCTGTAAGTAAACCAAATAAAAGACTAAGGACAGAAATATGCTGTGCCCTTGGCAACCTCTGTGTGCAAATTTCAAAGCATAATAAGATCCATCTCTACTCCCACTTCACCTAAAATATGTAAAATAGAACTGTGGGAAAAGTCTTGCAAGATAATTGGAGGCGTAGCTCTTATAGCACCACCAGTCATTCTTCAAAGATTTCAATTTCATAAATTAAATAACCAAACTGGTGAGGATATCTGTTTTACTTCATAAAATTGCATTATCTTGTGCATTCCAGTTTTGAGAAATTCTTTTTTTTAACTTTTTAATGTTTATTTTTGAGAGAGAGAGAGAGAGAGAGAGAGAGAGAGAGAATGAGAGGGGGAGGGGCAGACACACACACACACACACACACACACACACACACACAGAATCGGAAGCAGTTTCCAGACTCCGAGCTGTCCACACAGAGCCCAATGCAGGGCTCAAACTCACAAACTCAGGAGATCATGACTTGTACTAAAGCGCGACGCTTAACCGACTGAGCCACCTAGGTGCCCCACAGTTTTGAGAGTTTCTTAAATGACACGAAGTTGTCAGCAGATTTCTCAAGAATGAGAAACTTAGAAACAGTTTCTCAGAAGAACTAGAGAGACCCAGGAAGATTGCTTTTCGTAAACTATTCCCTCACTTCACTTGAAAGTCAGAAAAAAATACAACAGTCACCATTTGCTGAGCATTTGCTGTGTACCAGGAACTGTTCTAAGCATTTTGCAGGGATGGTAGAGCTATTATTATTATCCCCAGTTTTATAGATGAAGAAACTGAAGTGTAGGAAAGTTCAGTATTGTATACAGTGTAAGATCCTCAACGTACAGGCCCGTGTTTCCCATACAGTTTCACAAGACCAGGGTCCTATAATCGGTTATGCTAGTACCAAAGTCACATAAGCAAAGACTGCGTTTGAATAAGCCCCTAAGTAGCACCCATACTTGCGGTTGCTCTCAATAGATTCTTTTCCTCCCTGAGGTGGAGGCCTTTGCAAAACGTAACCTTCATAGTTATCAACAGTGGCTCCTCAACAATGCCACCAAAGCTAACAAATTGTTCAACAAGGAGCCACTGGAGTCAGATACCAGAAACCTCTGTTGTATCCGGAATATTATATTGTTTTTTTTTAAAAAAATCCGATTGTAGATTCTAGAATCCCAAGAATTATTTCTACTTTTGTTTGCAGTATTGAACATGGATAGGTATCAGCAGAAGATGAACTCTTGGGAAGTTTTAATTTCAATAAAGTGATGAAAGGAAATATGCTTCTTGGCGACTGTGGAAATGACTTCAGTGCCCTACTCAAGAAAAACCATGTAAAACCTAGCATGCTCTATCTCAAAAAAGGAAAGCTTCCAAATTTTTAGGAAAAATTGGTTTCTAACACTTTTTTTCTCTTCCCTTCTAAAAGGTGCTATCTTATCATACACTCTACAAAGCCTCTCTATGGTGTTGTACTTCCGTGAGAAGGACATCATCCATAATTTCAAGTTATTAGTGTGTGTGTTAAATTTTTTTAACGTTTATTTTATTTTTGAGAGAGACAGAGAGAAAGTGCGGGGAGGGGCAGAGAGAGAGGGAGACACAGGATCTGAAGCAGGCTCCAGGTTCTGAGCTGTCAGCACAGAGCCTGATGTGGGGCTAGAACTCAGGAACCACGAGATCATGACCTGAGCTGAAGTCAGACGCTTAACTGACTGAGCCACCCAGGCACCCCGTTATTAGTGGTTTTTGAATCAAAGATAGTACACTAGTACGTTATTTGATGAGCATAACCCTGTTTCGTATTACTGCTGCTCTCCCAACAGAGTTAGAACAGTGCTAAAGCATGACATGTGCAAGGGCATTAAATTCTCAGTTGCTTACTAATCAAAACCTGTTTCATCCATAGAACATAAAGTCAACAAAGAAATTCTTGCTGTTATCAGCAGGGTCAAGAAGTTGTACAACCACAGCTATAGTCATGCCTTTTAGTTTGTATTGATCAAATGCCTCTATGGTGACCCTTCCATACTCTTAATTAGGTCACCATGTAAGGAGCTCTGGAGTTTTTTGTTGAGTTCATATGTCCTTGGGTTTGTCTGTGGGCTGGGAAGATTTACTTCAAATATTAACTCCTTGGTCCTTTCACCATAGGGGAAGTTGCATTGGGCTTTTCTAACCTGGCTAGAATTTTGATGTTTTATTACTACTCTGACTCATCTTTTCTAGATGACTAAATAGATGATTGTCAGTTTTTCACACTATCTCTTGTCTTATATTGGGCATAAGTGGCATGCCAAAGGAGTTTAAGGAATTTAAACAACCATAAGCAATGAGTTCTCTGTTCTTGGAACATGCCTTGTGTGGGAAAATTACATTGTTTTTCAGCATGTATGAAGATGCAATAATAGTTGACTAAATGGATTCTAGAAGGGGACCTTCATATTACTTTAACCATATGATAAGATGCATGTCAAAGAAATTATTTCTATGAAAGCAGTGGTTCGAACCAATGTCTAGTAGCCTAGCATAGTATCAGACTGTGAAATGAATGGTAAGCTAATGCAATTCACTTATTCAATGTTTACCAAACTACCATTATGTGTCAGGCTGCTTGACATAGGTCATCAATGCCTTTCGTTTAGGCAGTAGAAGACCAGCCTTTTGATTACTGTAGGGGAAAGACTTTATTGGGCTTTGGTTATATCTGATAAAAAAGACATAAAGTACTGCTAGTTACACTTCAGATCTATCGAACAAAACCACGTTCCGAGCCACGTATGTCAGATACTTCTGTTTCTCATAATTCTGTATATTTTATCCTAGTTCAATCGTTTTCAAGCAAATAGTCCACAGATTCTTTATTTTCAAGTTTATTTATTTTGAAAGCGTGAAACAGAGCATACAAGTCGGGGAGAAGCATACGAGAGAGGGAGGGGGGACAGAATCCCAAGGGGCTCTGCACTGTCAGCGCAGAGCCCAGTGTGGGGCTCGAATTCATGAACTGTGAGATCATGACCTGAACCAAAGTCAAGAGCCAGACACTTAACTGACTGAGCCACCCAGGCACCCCTTTTCCACAGATTCTTAAGGTTTGTTTGAATTAAACTCATTAGGTATTTTTTGTTCAGCATGCCCTCATGAGTTTTTTTCCACAGGATTCAGCAGAATTGTCTTGGATTTGAATTCTGGCTCTGTCACCTAATCTGGGCTGACCACTTAACCCCCCTGAGCCTCAGTTTCCTCATTCACAAAATGATTAAATTAATACTGCCACGGGTAATGCCCATAAGTCGGTAAGAATTAAATAAGAGGCAAAATTTAAACTGGGTTTTAAAGGAAGATTAGCCTCTCTAGACAAAGAAGAAAGGACACTGAAGTAGAGGAAATGTCATGTTGTTATGTACATAGACTGTGTAATATTTGTTACAATTATAAGGTGTTATCAGTTTATCTAATTTGGTGCACATCCAAGGGCTGTGTATACTGGCATTTAACCACTCTAGAGGAGGCTATGGCAAGAGCTTCAGCTAGTTTTATCTCTGATCACCACTAAAGGGGTTTAAATAATCATAATAAGTGTTAGCAATGTGACTTTCATTGGTGAAATTAGTGGCTGGTTTATTAGCATAAATGATATTAGAAATGGGCTTTTAGTTGTCAGATTAGTGGTATTCAAGATATGGGATGGGGCACCTGTGTGGCTCAATCAGTTGAACACCCGACTCTTGATTTCGGCTCAGGTCATGATCCCAGGGGCATGGCATTGAGCCTCGTGTCAGGCTCTATGCTGAGCATAGAGCCTGCTTAGGATTCTCTCTCTCTCTCTCTCTCTCTCTCTCTCTCTCTCTCTCTCTCTCTCCCCTCCCCGACCCCCGCCCTTCTCCCCCACTCTCTCTATCTCTCAAAAATAAAATTAAAAAAAAATTAAAAAAGAAAAAAAGAATTGTGGATTGGTGAAAATATTTGGGAGACATTCTCATCTTGCATGAATGGGGTATAGAAATTTAGCAAGGTCTCTTTTACTTTTAAGAATGGCACCCCCTCACCTGGCTGGCTCTGTTGATGGAGTATGCGACTTTTATCTGAGTGTGTAGTTAGCTGAATCCTGCGACGAGAATACTGCCTCATTTGCCTCAGGGGACTACTGAAGTGAGGCAATGCAGACAAATTGCTCAAACTTCACCGAAGTTTGAGTTAAATACGTTGTTTCACTGTTTTGTGCCAGTTTGCTAATAAATGTGAGAAAGAATTTGGTCTGAGAATTACTTTCATTATAACTAAGTAGGAAATGAGAGTGGCTGGCTCACTTCCTTCACATGTTGTCTGGGACTTTACATATCTACCAAAAAGCACCTGAGAGTTGAGCCTGACCAAACTGGCTTAGGTCAGTTTGGACCTGATATAAGGGCATAGAGGCATTAGAGAAAGAAAGGAGTTTAGAAAGTAAGTTTTGGGGCCACCTGGTGGAAGAGCCTTGTATGTCAGTCTTATCAGTGTGTTTGTAAAGGAGACATCAGAGATTTTTAAGAAGGCACGTTCCATACGTACAGACTTGTATTTAGAGAGTCATCTCTGGCTGCCATGTAGAGAGAGAGACCATTTAGACTAGGGGTTCCAAACTATACCCATGGACCAAACTCTGCTGGCCACCTGTTTTGGCACAGCTGAGAGCTAAGAATGGCTTTTACATTTTTAATTGGGGGCGGGGGGGGGGGGGAGTATTTCATGATATTATACGAAATTCAAATTCTAGTATCTATAAATAAAGTTTTGTTGGATCACAGTAATGTTCACTCATCTACATATCGTCCATTGCTGCTTTTGCACTATAACAGTGAAGTTGAACATTTGTCATAGGAACTATTATAGCTCATGAAGACTAAAGTATTTGCTCTCTGGCCCTTTACAGAAAATGTTTGCTGTTATATAATGATTGCCATAGTCCATGTGAGATATAATAGGTATGGTGGTGAAGGAGTAGGGAGAGGTGCTTTCTGCGATGAATTATAAGGACTTAGAGATTAAATTTTGGTGATGAGAAAAAGGTTTCCCTTCTCCCTCATCTTGTGGTGCTATTAAATGAGGAAGAGTATTCAGGCAAAGAAATAATGTGGTGAGACAGAAGAGTAGATAATAAGTTGGGTTAGGTTAATTGAGTCTGAGCTACCTGTGGAAAATCTAGGTAGAGGAATCTCATATGTATGTCCTGAGGGAAGTTGGAGCTAGGGATATAGATTTGGGATTTATAAACTTAAGACCCCGTTTGCAAAGGCAGAACTGAAGAGTGAGTTGGTGAAGACAGAAAGAATGTAAATAAGAAGAGATAAGGACTGTGGCAATTCCTCTGAAAATCTCGAACATTTTAAGGTTCTGACTGCTGCTGAGAGCTCAAGCTAGCTGAATACCGAAATGGGCTTATTACATTCAGCAGTTGGCTTATTATTGGCATTATTAAGCAGTTTTACTAATGTTAAAGATTGCCTACTTAGTATTTCCACTTGGAAGTCTTATGTGCACCTCAAAGTCAATGTGTTCTAATTGGAACTAATCATTTTCCTGATTCTGACATCCCACCACTGAATCAGTATTTCCTTTTTCAGTGATGACAACATCATCTATACAGCTGTCTAGCCAAAAACCTGGGATCAGTCTGGACATGCCCTATTTCTCACCCCAGATAGCCAATTAATCACCAAGTCATGTTGATTCTATCTACTTAATATTTCCCCGGCATGTCCAGGATTCTTATTTCCTCTGTCATGACTATAATGCAGTGATAGAGTCTCTCCGCTAGACTCCTATAACAGCACTTTACTTGTTCTTTCCCATCTGTCCTTTCTTCTCCAATGTATTCTCCACCTACAGCCAGAGTGATCCTTTTAAAATCAAGTTTGATCAGGGGTGCCTGGGTTGCTCAGTCAGTTAAGCATCCAACTCTTGATTTTGGCTCAGATCATGATCTCACAGTATGGTTTGTGAGATTGAGCTAAGAGTCTGGCTCCATGCTGACGGCATGGAGCCTGATCAAGTCACATCCCTGTTTAAAGCTCTTTTCCCATTTCCCTTAAAGTCAAGTTCAAATCCTCAATATGTTCCATAAGACCCTCATGACTTGTCCATTGAGGGTCCCACAAACACCGAATTCTCTATTACAAATACCACATCAGTCCTCTTCCAGTTTCTTAAAAACACCACATTTCTTTCTACCCCAGGGTCTTCCCACCCATTAATCCCCTCACCTGGAATCCCACCCTGCCTTATGTAGCTAATTCCTCTGATTTCTTGCTTGATTAGGTTATGCTACTTCTTCAGGAAAACCCCCAATTCCACATTCTAGGCTGGTCTCTTTACCTTGCACTCTCTGGTCTCCTTATCATGCAAGTTCTGGAGTTTCTCTATGGAGACATGTAGGTATTGTTTGGTGTTTGTTTTCTCTTCTTGAAATCAGGAGCAACATCTGTCTGGCTTTACTGCTGTGACTTCCATGCCAGGGACAGACAGTTCCTCTTCACTCAGTGATTCCTTGTAGAATGAACACATGTGGTAGGAATGCAGAAATGGTGGGTTCCATAAATTTTGGGTTCATTAAGTTTTCCATAAACCTGGATCTCCAAGGGAAGGAGAATAACTTAGTAATGGCAAAAATAGGTTCAAAATAGAAAGAAAGATTCAAAATAAAGTGTTTTTTAAATAGATTGGGAAGGTTTGAACAGGCAGCTGATGTTCGAACAACACAGGTTTGAACTGCATGGGTCCACTTATAAGCAGATTTTTTTTTTAATTTTATAAATACAGTACATTACTGTAAATGTCTTATTTTCTGTATCATTTTCTGGATGACATTCTCTTTTCTCTAGCTTACTTTATTGTAGAAATACAGTATATAATACATAAACATACAAAATACATGTTGACTGACTGTTAATATTATCAATAAGGTTTCCAGTCAACAGAGGCTATTAGGTTTTTGGGGAGTCAAAAGCAATATGGATTTTTAACTTGGAGGGGGTTGGTGCCCACGCCCTCTTCATTGTTTAAGGGTCAACTGTATTTGCGGAATACAGCAATGAAATTCAGTAGGAGAAGTGAAGTTCTGAGGCGAACGCTGAGAGAGGGGCAATTGGTGAAGTGGGAAGGAGATGGAGCCTACAGCTGAGGTGGAAGGTCCAGCAACACAAAGGAGAGAACCGTCTTCTGGTACTGCAGGGAAGTCCTAAGTGTTGAAGTCACAATAGATAATTGTGGATATTTAATTTTTTTGAAGTTTATTTATTTGCATTGAAAGAGAGAGAGAGAGCAAGTTAGGGAGGGGCGGGGGGGGGGGGGAGAGAGAGAGAGAGAGAGAGAGAGAGAGAGAGAATCCCAAGCAGGCTCCACACTGCAGTCAGAGCCTTACATGGGGCTCAAACCCATGAACCATGAGATCATGACCTGAGCTGAAATCAAGAGTCTGAGGCTTAACCAACTGAGCCACCCAGGCACCCCAATGACTGTAGATATTTTAGAAGAAAAATACCAGTTTTGTCTGAGAAACAGAAAGTTACTATGGTTTGAGATGTGTTTCCACCAAAAGGTTTATTGAAGTCTGAACTCTTGATACCTGTTAATGTGACCTAATTTGGAAATAGGATCTTTGTAGATGTAATCAGGTTAAGATGGGGTCATTGAGGTGGGTCCTAATCTAAAATGACTAGTGTCCTTACAAGAAGAGGAAAAATAGCATGTGACTACAGAGGCAGAGACTGGAGTAAGGCAGCCATAAGCCATGGGATGCCAAGAATTGGTGGCTACCACAAGAAGCTAGGAAAAAACGAGGAAAAATTCTATCCAGAGTCCCAGAGGAAGAAGGAGGGCCCTGTTGGCACCTTGGTCTTGGATGTTTGGCCTCCAGAACTGTGAGAAAATAAATTTCTGTCCTTTTAGGCCACCAAGTTTTTGGTACTTTGTTACAGCTCTAGGAATATGGTACAGATTTATGATCATTGTTTTTGAGTGGTGGAGGATAGTGTTGGCTTCAGGACAGAGATGAAGGTGTAGAAAAGTCACTGTGGGGAAAGACAAAGGGAGCTGATTAAAATAAAGCAAAAAGCTAGCTGAATGTTTCCTGAACCCTCAAAGCCAAGATACGGTGATTAAATAATAGAAAATAAAAAAGACCATGTGGAAAAATGAAAAATACTTAGGTATATAGAATGTTTTAAGCCTTAAATTTAGCTACACTTTTCTTATCAGCCAAGTCTAAAAAGGTACAAGTTGGATACATTTTTTTTTTATCTTTTATTTTTATTTATTTATTTATTTAGTTATTTATTTAGAGGAAAAGGGTGCAAGTGAGCAAGGGGCAGAGAGAGAGAGAGAGAGAGAGAGAGAGAGAGAGAGAGAGAGAGAAGTGGGGCTCCCCCAAAGCGGGGCTCTTGTTCACCCAATGAGGGACTCAAACTCATGAACCATGAGATCATGACCTGAGCTGATGTCAGATGCTTAACTGGCTGAACCATCCAGGTGACCATCTTTTTTATCTTTTAAAAAGAAGTATAATGATTCTCAATAAGAATGATTACTTTCTTGGTCAGGGTTTCTTATTTGAGAGACTGTGAGCAACATAATAGCAACAAATTTCATACAAGATGTAGATTCAGTTCGTATTTAGCATCTGCTCTGTGTCAGATCTCTATGTTATCTCATTTACTTTAAGAATTACTAAATCTAGGTATTTTTTTCTCTTATTAATATGAGAAAATTGAACTTTAGTGATATGACCCAGTTGGTATGGGAGCACCATTGAGCATTAAATGAAGGTCCCTAAGTCCTAATTTCTAACACCTTCTAATTCTTCTTTCCACCATATCAGATTACTAGAAATGTTTTTAGGTAGGCACTCCTTAAACTGACCTTTAATAACTGCCAAGTGCATAACAAAATGTAAATTCAGTGGAGATAGTTTTTCAAAGGTCTAAATCTATGCAATCCAAGTAAATAGCTTTCTGGAGATCTATTTTGATAAAGAAGACAGTTTAGAATACCTAAAGAGATGAATGTATAAACTGTCTTGCTCAAACATCACTTCTCTCTGCTGCCTTTTGACAGAAGCTGTGGAGCAGTCTGTTCAAGTTAAATTCTGGCAAAAATCCAAAGTAAAAATATCAGACATTATTACTTGAAAGAAGACACACATGATTTAGATATCAGAATGCACAAGGCAAGCTTAACATTCTACTGAAAGTTGAAAAGGCTGACTTGTGTTCTTGCCTGGATAGAGGGTCATCCCACCTCTATGTCCTAATTAAAAATTCATTGAGTGAATAAGTTAATTTAAAAATTCTATATTAGCAAAATTAGCTCAGAAATCATATAATGGATGCTCCATTGTGGCTATTTAGAGAAGCATAAACTTTCCTAGCCTTGCTGCTGTTGAACATTCTAATTTCATTGCCTGATCTGAAGGTCAAGGGCATGAACTTGATGAAGAAAACCCTCCTTTGGGGAATCATTAGAGGAAGTGTGCCCCAGTTCATCACCAGTGATCACAGAGGAAGGTGGTATAAATGGTGCACAAAGCATACTTGCCCTTCAGTGACCCTCAATGCACCCTGTGGCTCCATGTGTCTTTGACCAAGTTTACAGCCTTCCATTGCCCTTTGTGGTTATCGTGAAGCACCCAGGGGAGAAAGATGATCTCAGGTAGCCAGGACCCAAACTGTGCAAAATTCTTGAGATCACAATCACCAGTACTGATTATTTACATGCAGTACCAAGCGTGTGATCTTTATCGGTGGGATCAGGAACCACACTGACATAGATCATCTGGTGCTGCTTTGGTACTACATCTCCTGGGCATTAAGATGGGAAGTGATAGGAACTCCACAGAGGACATGGATTGTATAACCATGTATTTTCTTCCCCACATCTGAAAAGCAGTATAAGCTCAACATTTGATTAAATCAGAATATGTAATGAATTATTAAAATAAAAAAAAACACCACATGCAGCTTTCTTGAAGGTTCTAAAATCTCAGCTAGAATATAAATATCTCCTCAGTACTCACAATGCTTTAACAGTCAGAATCATGCTATCAACTACTTGTTCACTGTAACTCTTTTCCAATAGCAGTAAGTTATACTTGAGATTTAAAAGAGAGAGCTTTGACATTTACTTTACAAGTTCATATAACTTTTTGTTGTTGTTGTTGTTGTTGTTGTTGTTGTTCTAGATATTTTCTCTCTTCGTTGGTGCTAGGGATAGGGCAGAACATAAATTAATGGTGAAGAGAATAAAGAGTGTGGGATTTTTTGCTGGTATTTTATCCTAAAATGCCAAATATATGTATTTACTCTTGCATGAAATTCTTGAGATGGAATAAAGAGTAGGCATGTAACAAAAAAAAAGTGAGAGAGACAAATGAGCATGACAAGTTTCTATGTGAATCAAAGACAAGGATATATTCACTTGGGGATGGAAATTATACAAATGAAACAACAGAATGAGAACACCAATGCTGTTTACTTGATATAGATCACAGAAAATAACCATCAAGAGATGGAATTATTCAAGCAAGAGTTGTTATCGGAATTACTAGAAACTTTCATAAAGGAAATTGAATCACAATTTAGTGAAAACTAATTAGGTTTTCTGTTAACAACATGAAAAATCAGTGAAAGAGAAGCAGTTCCATGGCAATTTAAGGTAAATCTGTTACATTTTTCACAATGAGAAGTAGGGTAATCACTAAAGAAAAATATCAAAGGTAGATAGATTTTTCAGCATAATCCACTGTGAAAAAAAATTTAATTCAGAGTACATAGCCTTTTGACCTCAATTCCCCTGACTGGGTTAAAAAAAACATAAGCAGGCTAGACTGTCCAGCTGATGACTTGGGGAAGGAATGCTGTTATTTTTAACTAGGCAAATACTTACAGAGTCATCTGTTTTGAACAAAGAAGACTGATAGTCCTGTTCTGCATTTTCCCTGTGTCTGGAGTCTGAACTTGGCTGACTCCAAATTAGGAAGAAACACCCTTGACTTCAACACAACTTTAGAATCAGTTAAGAGTCTCTATCAGCTATAACATTTAAGTGTTCACTTATAATATTAAGGCATTGACAAATTTTCTAAGAACAAATGAAGGAATAAGAACCCAAAGAGTTGTCTGATGAAAGGGGTTCATACACTGAGTAAGAATCTTCAGTAAATCATTAAATGATGTCACAAATAACAGCCCCAGAAGCCTCAAATTGAGCAAACAATTAGTTCTGCAGAAAGAACCACCCTGCACTAAGGGTTGACATTTAAAAGATGTTGACATTGTGGCTTATTTCTTATTGTTTATGTTTTACTGTCAGAGATCTACAGCTTGAGGTAGTGGGCTCAGACAGAGAAAAAAATATTCAACTAATTTTTTTTTTTGCAGGTAGTTCACACTTAAAGTCTAAATTCATTCAAAAACAGGCTATAACTCTCAGTTAACATTGTTAAGAAATACTTTTTATTTTACTTTACCACATTTCAGTATGTTGAGGCCAGGCTACATTTTGATAAGTGCTATAGACGGAATTGTGTCACCCAAAATTCATATGTTGAAGTCTTAACCCCCAATGTGACTATCTTTGGAAGATCGGGTCTTCAGGGTATAATTATGGTTAAATAAGAGCCTAAAAGTAGGGCCCTAATTCTATAGGACTGTGACTTTATAAGAGGTTGTAGTGAGAAGGCTGCCATCTGTAGGCCAGGAAAGGAGCTCTCACCAGAAACCAATTCAGCCTGCAGCTTTGATTTTGGACGTCCCAGCATCTTGAACTTTGAGGATAAAGAAATATCTGTTACTTAGGCTGCCCAGTCTCTGGTATTTTGTTATGGCAGCCCAAGCTGATTAAGACAGTAAGGTTCAGTCTACTTCTGATTGTCCCTTTTTCTAGAGCATGGCCCTTCCAGGGCTTTAATTCAGAGCTTGCCAAGTTTTTGTTTCCTCAGCCACAAGAGAGATCATGGAAAAGTCAGCTCTGCTTATCAGAGACTTTAGATTTAGATTTTTAAGTTCTTTCCTCATTTTTGAGGAAATTTTGGAATTAATGAAGTCTTAGATGGTAAACTGTGTGTTTGAGGCTCCTGAAGTCTCCAATTTTTGTCATTCAAACCCTGGAGCAACTGCCAATAGTTTGCCATTTTCTCTGCCCACATATAGATTCTGCTGGGCCAAACCCCAAATGTCAGTGTCTAGCCCCATCCAGAATTGGGTAAATTCCCCCAAGAGAAAAAAAAAAGATGCTTGGATCCTCAGCTCACTTCTAAGAGGCTTTCCTCTCTCCAGAATTTCAGTCCTTGGATTCCTCTTACTTCTAAAGATCTTGGACACTTAAAAAAAAATAAATGAGTTTTGTATTTTATGTCAATTTTCTGGTTATTCTTGGTAGAAGCATTGGCCTAGCTCAAACTATTCATTCTATTCCATCCATGCAGTTCCTTTTCAATCTCATCTCATTAAGGGTTCAAAAAAATCATGGAGTACAGCTTCTCCATGGTCATCAGGCATACAGCAGAGATAGGGGAAGGAGAATCTGGTAGAAAAAGTAGGGAATTTCAAGTCAGACAAACTGAAGTCCTCATCTGGGTCTCCTACCCATCACTGGGACTACAGATAACTGTCAGTTAGTGGTCAGAGGTACCTGCTCAGGAAGCAGATGGCCTGGGCTGTATACTGGTTCCACAGCTAGCTATATGAAAATTGCAACATTTATTTGAACTCTCTCACTCCCTGTTTCCACATAATAGAATAGGAACACTATAGTACATACCTACCATCTAGGATTTGTATGAAGATTAAATGAAATTTAATGTACAGTACTTGTATCAATAAAGACTAGCTCTGGTTATTATTATTAATTTGGAAATGTTACATATTCTCACTAAGTTGATTTCTTCATGACCAACACCAAAAATTAATATAATACCTGTCTCATAGGGTAGGTATAAGGATTAAATGAAAATGAACATTAGTGTATGTGACAATATAGTACTTTTTAGTACTCTGGTCATGGAGGCTACTCAATAGTTTATTTTCCATCTGACAAACTTTCTCTGAGACAAGATGAGATTGTTTGCCTTTCAGATTCAGTTGGTTTATTTTATATGGATTCAGATTTTTGAAGCACAGATCGTATCTTATTCGTCTTTGTATCCCTAGCACGAGGCCCAGAGCCTGTCATGCCAATGCATATTTGTTGAAAGAATAAATCGGTGAGTACTAACCTACAATTCACAGTTCATTATTCACTCTAGCTCCCAGCACTTCTCCTGGTTCAAAGTAAGAGCCAAATAAATGTTTGTTGAGTAAACGAATTATCCAGTCATAAAAAGCTTATTCAGGGATAATATCAATCTTTTTCTCAACCTCAATTTAAGAGACAATTTTCAACTGGACAATGATCTACTTGGTTCTGATAAAGGGGGCCTGAGGGTTATATAGGAAGTGGGGCCAAGAATATTTCCTCATCAAATACAAGATCTTGACTTCTATTTATAAGTTTTGGTCACCAAATACATTTTCATATTATCCCTGATTATAGGGTCATGCAGCAGGAATGTAAATTAAGATGATGGGGTCATGTATAGCTGGATTCAGAGTGGAAGCCAGATGGCTTTAATCCTAAAGGATTAAAACCTAAAACAATAATTAAAAACTTTCTTTTTAAAGTGTACATACTGCACATACTCTTAATCATAATATGAAAGTTTAATATTCAGAGGATAGATACAAGTATGCTTTGCCTGACTAGGAAAATAATCTCTAAAGCATTATCAGTTGTCACTTTGTTAAAATAATAAAATACCATTTAGTGAATTTTTATAATGTGCTTGGTATTGCACTACAGGCTCTCTGAACATTATCTCAGTTAATCCTCAAAGAAGCAACAGTACTTTCATGAGACAGGTTTTTGGTGTCCCATTACATAGATTATGACACTGAAATAATAAGTGTTTTAAGAATTTGCACAAGGAGACACAGGCAATAAGTGACAGGCAGGTTTTTAACTCCGGTCTGGTCATCTCCTGGTTTCTTAACTATTACGCTCTGTTGCAGTGGCTCTCCTCACGAGAACCAATGTCTTCTTACCACCCTGGAATGAAATTCATAGATAATGTAATTTCCCTACACACATAATAAAAAGAAAATAAAGTTCTCTGGCTTTGACATACAGGGGAAATTCAAGGAAAGTAATTTTTTAATGAAATGACGTGTATTTTAATGTGCAAATAGTGTGACTTGACGATACTAGAGAAATTATGACATGGTCAGATGCTTACACCCATCTGTAGAATCGTTATGAATGTATCGCCTATAAAAAGCAGAATGGTACTAGTGTGTCAAATAGGCAACTCAAATACCAGCTGTGGCACTGCCATTAGTGAAAGGTTTTTCCCAAAATGATTAAGAATTTTTGGTAAAGTTTCAAACTAAACATAGTACGGCCTTCCTTCTATTTACAGTCATGTTGCATTCCTGGAAAATTCAGTTTACATGAAAACCATGCAAAAGATTTTGTGTTTACATGTAAGTCATGAGATAATTATAAGCAGGCTGTTTATGTACATAAATGACCAGTGGGATGTTGGAAAGTAATGAGGGATAAAGAGTAAATTTTCCTTGTGCAGGATGGTTTTTACTCCTGGCGGGATGCCTACAATTCCTGGCCCTCATTCATTAATTCCAGAAGCACCCTCCAAATCATTGCGAAATCCACAAAAAAACCTCCACAAGTTTCTAAATGGCCCACTATGGTGGTCCTGGCCCAGGTAAAAACTACTGCTCTATTGAATGCTCAAAAAAACTAGCACTGCAAAACCAAGGGAAATTACATAATGCCAGACAAGCTAATGGAATATGGGACAGAACTTTAATCATGTAATTAATTATTAAGTGGTTTTTAAAAGTAGAAATAGAAACAGGGTCTAGAAAGAATTACATTTTAGGAATGAAGAATAAGCACTTTCAGGAAGGATTCAAGGAAGAGCTCTTGCCCTGCCCCCACAACTGGATCAGGCTCTCTTTTAATATCCTATCATAGCATCCTGTGCATCAGCTTAATAATACAACAATTGTCATTAAGTATGTAGTTGCCTATGGCTTATTTAATATGCATGTCTCCCATTAGAAGGTAAGTTTCAATATTTTTATTGTGTTTGGAGTATTACTAATATATATATTTTTATAAATAAATTTTATAAATTTTGTGTCACTAAATACTTGTAAAATGAATATTTTGTGATGCTTGTTTGAAGGTTTTGGAGGAGGATTCTGAGAAGTTAATGGCCTTAATGCTGGTAAATATATTTCAAGTACACACACTGATTTGTATATATTGTGATTCCCATTCTAGTGAGCTGTTCGAAGGCTGCTAATTAAATACTGTCAATATTTAGCAGTGGTTTTGCAAGCATAACTCTAGTGCCACCTTCTGCCAGGAGAGAAATATGCTGAGATCATTTGCATTCTGAGAATCTGGATTTGATGCTCAGCTCTTCATGCTGTAGAACTAGATTTTTTTAAATGTTAAAATAATGGAAGCCTATAAGCTTCCATTTAAAAATGCAAATTTTGGGCAATCTATAAATAATGCTGACTGGAATGAACAAAACTCCTATTTCAGTGGTTGAGATAGAGAGTTTTCTTAGGGAAAAAGAGAAGATTTATGATTTTGGTCTTACTGATTCAATGTCAGTGGCATAGGTTTAAAAATTATTACAAAATGCCCCAATTACTATGAAAGCATATACATAGGCACTTGCTTCAGGAAAACAGCTTTATGAATAGAATTCTCACTGAAGTTCTCTAGATATTATGGAGAAAACAGTTTGAACACTAGTATCTCTGAAAATATTTGATCACAAGGGCTGCAAATTAATGAAGTCTTTTGTTTATCATAAAAATAAAATCCATGTTTTTTTTATATTCATGGGTAACTAGGCAACTTGAAATGGCCGTTTTCTCTGGTAAGATAGTATTTTCTCTTTGTATGGCACTTTTTGTAATTGGTATGCTATTGCCCATTACATGAATAAACAATAATATCCCCAGACTCTGATGGGGTTAGGTAATAGATGTGACACTGTTATGGAGCAGGTGGCTTTGTGCTGCACAAATAGGAAAATTTTTTTTCAATTTTCACTTCAAACCGTAAGGAAGAGCCTATTTCAATGGAAGGAGGATCAAAACCTTCTTAGGGCTCCCAGGTGGCTCAGTCGGTTGAGCTTCTGACTCTTGGTTTCAGCTTAGGTCATGATCTTGCAGTTCATGGGTTCAGGCCGTGTCAGGCTCTGTGCTGAGATAGCACAGAGTCTGACTGGAATTCTTTCTCTCTCCCCCTTTCTCTGTCCCTCCTCCGCTTGCACTCTGTTTCTCTCAAAATAAATAAATAAACTTAAAAAACAACAACAACAACAACCCTTCTTATATAGAAGCATAGAGCAAAGGTAAGCAATTTTTTCTTTAAAATATCAGTTGGGGGCCGGGGTGCCTGGGTGGCTCAGTTGGTTAGCATCCAACTTCGGCTCAGGTCACAGTCTCCTGGTTTGTGGGTTCGAGCCCCACGTTGGGCTCTGTGCTGACAGCTCAGAGCTTGGAGACTGCTTTGGATTCTGTGTCTCCCTCTTTCTCTGCCCCTCCCCTGCTCATGGTCTGTCTCTCTCTGTCTCTCAATAATAAATAAACGTTAAAAAAATTTTTTTTTTGTTTTAAATATCAGTTAGGGGGTGCCGGGGTGGTTCAGTTGGCTTAGCGTCAGACTCTTGGTTTCAGCTCAGGTCATGATCTCACATTTTGTGAGTTCAAGCCCTGCATCAGGCTCTGCACTGACATCACAGAGCCTGCTTGTGATTTCTCTCTCCCTCTCTCTCTGCCCCTCCCTGGCTTGCTCTCTCTCTCTCAAAAAATAAATATATAAACATAATAAAAAGTTTTTAATAAAAAAATTAAAAAGTTATCAGTAAATATTTTATTAAAAATCTTTTTTTAAAAAATTCTGCTCTGAAGTTGTAACTTGAAAGCAGCCATAGACATTGTATAAACAAACAAACATGTCTGTGTTCCAATAAAACTTTATTTACAAAAAGAAACAGTGGGCTAGATTTGGCTTGCAGTTAGTAATTGCCAACTTCTGGCACAGAGCTTTGATGATGCAGCTTCAGAATAGACAGCTCTGTTCTCCTAGGCATCTCCTGGGCAGAACTGTAGAGCTTGCTTAGGAAGAGATGCAGAACTGCAGATTCTGGCGTGTCAGAGTGGAGGGAAGCAGGGTTTTTCTGAGTCAGCAGCTACAGATTGCACTGTGATGGAGTAGTTAAGCAAAGACTAAGATACCACTGGATTCAAAACTGCAAGAGACACAGGAAAACAAATATGGAATCCAGTAGCCAAAGAGTCCGCAACAAAGTGCTAACAGGACTACTGTTAAACGAAGCCCACAAACCTCTGTAGCAGCAGGGACAAGGAAGCTTCCCTGTTCTTAGTCTCTAGGGTCAGTCTCATGTTCCTGGAGACACGCCACTATCAGGCCTCATTTAAGACTTTCCGCCGGAATTGGTGTCTGATTGGTTCAGAAAATATGGTCATCACACATTCATTTAGCACATACCGTGGTCAACTACGTTGGCAGTGTCAGGCAGTTCTGGGCACTGATGACATGGCAGGAAGTAAACACTTGTCCTATCTGGAGTGCATGTGTAGGCAATAAGCAAATAAGCAAGCAAATATATAGTATAGCTATTCTAAACCTTTTTTTAACTGTTTTTTTTAAGTCTATTTATTTATTTTGAGAGAGAGCGCGAGCAGGAGAGGGACAGAGAGAGAGAGAGAGAGAGAGAATCCCAAGCAGACTCCTCACTGTCAGTGTAGAACCTGTCACTGGGCTCGAACTTACAAACCCGGACATCATGACCTGAGCTGAAATCAAGAGTCAGAGGCTTCACCAACTGAGCCAGCCAGGCGCCCCACCATTCTCAATCTTTTTATCTGAATGAACCCTTGAAATAATTTTCAAGTCTCAGAGAAACTCTGCCTAAAAATGATTATATCTGCAGCTCATGGTATGTTAGCAGGTTCGGTAACTTGTAGATATGATAATCCAAGAAGCATTTTCTTTTATTTATTTATTTTTTTATTTTGAGAAAGTTTATTGTTACATTTTTGCAATAACAGAATGAGGCACGACTATCTCCTGCTTCTCCAACAACTCAATAAAAAAGACAATAATCAAGGATAACAGTGTAATTAAAAAATACAAAAGCCGAAGGTTTTGGAGACAAAAACGACTAGTCTATGTGTAGGAAAGCCGTGAATGGTTTTAGTTGAGCCTTGCAAACAGTTTCTTCTCCGATCCCCCTCGAAGCCCTGAACTTGGAACCGGGGACTTTAGAGACCTCCCCACGTGCCCGGAGGTCAGCAAGAGCGGAAGCCCTGGCCCGGAAGACAGGGGAGGCTGGGGCCCTGCGGGTCGGGGACCCAGGCCTGGCGCCCTCCCTGACTTCCAGGCAGCTCTGCACAGCCCCACCCCTTGCGCTTGTGCGGAAGAAGCATTTTCAATGATCTTTTGATAGAGTATGTTGTTTTCCTATAGATCTATTTTGGCTAGTATACTATTATTTTTGTTTGGTTCCCCCTCCCCACCAAGCATATAAACCCCACAAAACAAATCAGTAGTTGTAGGAAGAGGAAACTCAGGTTTTTTTTCTGTTTAAAAAAATTACCTGTTCATTGTGTATGTGTGTTTAAAACCTTATCCCGTTAGCCTATGTATTGGTTTCCTACTGCAGCTATATGTATAACAAATTACCACAAATTTAGTGGCTTGAAACAATACAAATTTATTAGCTTATTGTTCTGGAGATCAGAAGTCCACAATGGTTTCGTAGAGCTGTTTTCCTTTTGGAGGTTCTAGGAGTGAATCCATTTCCTTGCCTTTTTGAGCTTCTAGAGGCTGGCTGTGTTCCTTCACTGATGGCCCTTTTCTCCTTATTCAAAGCTAGCAGCTTAACATCTTCAACTCTTTCTCTCTCTCTGACTCTCATGCTTTCCTCTTATAAAAACCCTTTTCAATACACTGGGCCTACCTGGATAATCTAGTATAATCTCCCTATTTTAAGACCCTAAGCTTAACCGATCTGTTAAATCTCTTTTGCCATGTAAGGTAACACATTAACAGATTTCAGAGATTAGAATGTGGACATCTTTAGGGGCCAATATTCGGTTTACCACAGCCTAGAAGTGTTATTACAAATTTCTACGATACGAAATATAAATAGAGTATGTGAAAAAGTAGATTTTTCCTATTTAGAACAATAAAGAAGGCTTTTAAGCCAAATTTTCTTGAAAAATGTAGGCAGTTAAGCTTACTCTACTTAAAATTTATTTTCTTACCATTCATAAAATTTAAAAACTTATGTGACCAACATAATAAATTTGTTAAATAACTGTCTTAAGCTAAAATGGGATTAATTTCCTAAAGGCAGGCTTTATAGATTTAAATAGAAGTTGTAAATTGATTTTAATTAATGCTATTTTCAACATGAAAATTTATTTACAATGTTGGATGGTAACACTACCAATACCATAACCCAAAGCAATATGAATAAAAATATAGACTAAGACACAGTTTTATTCAAGATTTAGAAGAAACAATTTATTTCTTGACAAATTCAGGCTTCAGTATAGTTATTAATTATTAGGCACATATAGACTTATAAAATTACACTTGTTAGTTTCCCAGTTTCTTTTATAGGCATGTACATGTACAAAACATTATTTTTGAAATCCAAAGTAAAGAATGTTATATACCTTTTAATATTATATTTGTGCCCCCTCCCTTTTTTTTTTTTTTTTTTTGCTGCATAAACAATCAGTTTTGGGTCAAGTGAGATAAGCTACAAATTTTATATTCAACTGAAATAAAACAATTTCCGTTTTTGCTTCTGATGCTTATATGTCTGTCTGTTTATCTGTGTTTCTTTCTTCCTCTCTCCCTCCTTTCTTCTCTCTCTAGCCCCATCTCTTTCTCTTATTCTATCACTTGTTGCAACAGGACAGTGAAATATCTCAAAAGATTATACTTCTTCATTACTAACCTTATGAAAATTGTTCCTAAGCCTGGGACAAGAATTCTCTTCTCCCATCTCTCATCCACTTTCAAATATCACTATGTTGGAGATCAGTCATTTTTTAAAGCAAATGATAATAAAATAGAAAACAAGAGATCACAACAAACAAACTAGAAAGGAACAAAGACTATGAAAACATCCAACACAATTCTTTTCTAATATGCACAATCTATGCAGTATCTACAACAACAGGAAATTGACAGAGGAGAAGCTGAGTCATGGTGCATAAAAGTTTCTTCTTCAGAATAAAAATTTCCTTTAGATTTTCTGCTGTACTGGAAGAGTTTTTGTTTGTTTTTTGTTTTTCCGTAGGTCAACGTGGTATGTGCAAGGAGTGTTTGGGGATGTAATTTGGAAGAGAAAGGTAGACATCATTAGTCTACTGTCCTCCATTCTGGGCAATTCTGCGCTCAACAATTATCAATAACCTTCTATATTTCATACCAAAAATTGGCAAAGAACCTAATTGAATGAAATGGTCCTACTGCACTGTCATAAGGGGCAGAAAGACTTCTTTTTTTTTTTAATTTTAAATGTTTATTTATTTTTGAGAGAGAGCAAGCTGGGGAGGGCAGAGAGAGAGGGAGACACAGCATCTGAAGCAGGATCCAGGCTCTGAGCTGTCAGTACAGAACCTGATACAGGGCTTGAATACATAAGCCATGAGATCATGACCTGAGCTGAAGTTGGATGCTTAACCAACTGAGCCATCCAGGCACCCCATGGGCAGAAAGACTTCTAAAGAAATTATTTTTTTTTAAAGTTTATGTCTTTATTTTGAGAGAGAGAGAGAATGCATGAGCAGGGGAGGGGCAGAGAGAGAGGGAGAGAGAGAGAATCCCAAGCTAACAGCACAGAGCCAGATGCGGGTCTCAAACTCATGAACTGTGAGATCATGACCTGAGCCGAAATCAAGAGTTGGCCACTTAATAGCTGAGCCACTCTGGTGCCACTAAAGAAATTTCTAACAGGGCTGCTTGGTCTTTATCCATTACTATGAGTGCTAGAATTACATGGCATGCAAAATTCAAAAATTAATGTTTATATTTTTCATCACTTCTCCTATAGAATCCTTAATAACATATCACAGATATTCTAGGATTCTGTGGAACCTCAGTGAAGAATCCCTGATAAGTGCTGAAAAATATAGCAGGATAAAGGGGATAGAGAATGCTGGGGAATAGTGGAAGTTGTGATTGATATCTAGATCAAATATAAATCAGAGAAACAGTGACAAGCAAAGGAGAATGAGTACATCTTGTTTCTATAAAAATGGCCTTCGATTTGCAAGCAAAAGTAGACCTTGGTTTCACAGCTGAGGTTTGTACTGAACTCATAATAAGACATTCGAATATACATGCTTATCTTACCTCTTTCCTGAAACCCACTAAAATGGCAGTTAAGAAATAATAAGGCCAATAAGAATGGGAGAGAATATCATACCAAATGGAAACTGGCACTGAAAATATGAAAGATAGAGCTCTGTAGCTGACTTGGCAGAGCCTAGGAAGCTGAAATCTAATGGCATACAAAGGGAGCAATCAATAAGAATAAAATAACTAAAACCACAGATTCCCACGAACTGTACACAAGAGATATCTCTGAAGAAGATGAGGGTGGAAATGAAAAAAAAAAGATTGGTTAAAAGTCTACATAAAGAACTGTGTATTATTTGGGTATTGCTGTATAACAAACCACTAAAACATGGTGTTTTAAAATAACAAGCATTAAGCTCATAGGTATTCTGGTCACCAGGGGGCTGCACATAGGACAGTCTTGCTCATGTACCTGTAGTCATCTGACAGGTTGGGTAAGTAGTTTTGCTAATTGTGGCTGGGTTTTCTCACATCTCTGGGGCTTTGGCTGGTGTAGTTAGGCTGACTCAGCTGTCGTCTGTGGGGTCTCTCATCTTCCAACAGGCTTTTTCATTAGGCAGAGGCATGGCCTCAAGAAAATGAGTAGAAGCATGTGAAACTCCCTGATGCCTAGGCTCTACCTAGTACATCATCATTTCTTCCACATTCCAGTGGCCAAAGCAAGTCAGAAGACCAGCTCAGATTCAAGAGTGGGGTAAATAACTTTACATCTTCATGAAAGTGGTTGCAAAATCATATTTCAAAGGGTATGGATATAGAGAAGAGAGAAGTATTGTGGCTAGTTTTTGTTATCTATTATAAAGAAGTCCTCAGAATATTTCTCTTGCCTTCTATAATGAACTGGACACTACTGACATTTTTAAAGCATTGAAAGAAAAAAAAGGAACTATTGGAAATGAAATGTGATAGAAATTTTAAACTTTTAATTAAAAAGTTGGAAAATAAAGTTGAGAAAATTATCCTAGTGTTATTTGTTTTTGATTGTTGTGTAACAAATTATCACAAATCTAGTGGCCTACACAATAAACACCTTCATATTATAGTTGTGTGTGTGTGTGTGTGTGTGTGTGTGTTAAAAGTTCATGCATGGGTTAGTAAGGTTCTCTCCTTTGGAGTCACCCAGGGCTACAATCCAGATTTCAAAGGGGCTGCGGTCTCATCAGAGGCTCACCTGGAGAAATTTCCAACTTGAAGCACAGTTAAGTTCTTGGCAGAATTCATTTTCTTGCTGCTGTATGAGTCCAGGATTCACCATTTTTTCCTCTTTTCCTGGATATTGACTGCCTTCAAATCCTACAGGCCACCTAGAGATCACTTGCTGTTCCTTGTCACATGATGTTTTCAACATGCTTGCTCACTTCATCAAGCCAGCAAGGATAATCTCTCATTAGTTTGCTAAGACCGTCTTATATAACATAATGGGTCATGGGAGTGACATCCCATCAACTTTGCCAAGTAATGGGGCCTAATCAAAGGAGTAATATACCATCAAATTAGAACAAAAAATACTAGGATAAGAACATGAAAGGATCAAATCTGGTGATCTAATATCTGATTAATAGTCTCAAAAATAAGGAAGTGAAAAATATGAGATGAGGAAATTTTTTAAAAAAGCAAGAAATAAAGCTTCCCAGAATAGAGGGATGTAAAGTTCCAGGATGAAATTATATACTGAATACCCAACATATTATTGGGAAAGAAACTTAAAACAAAGCATATCTTTTTGAAACTGAGGGTAAATAGACAATCTTCAAAATGCCTAGAAAAAACCTTGAGTCATATATAAAGGATCAGTCTTCAAAATGATATTTAATTTCTGAACACTAATCCCTAAATCTAGGGAACAATGCAAAGTGGCTTCAACATTCTGAGTAAAAGTTATTTCCAATATTGAATTCAAGAGTCAGCTACTTATGTTTTTCCAATAAGGGTTATAATAAGGTCATTATTTTACAAGGACAGTTTAAGAAAATTAAATTCCAATGTGTCCTTCCCCCCCCCCCCCAGGAAGCTTCCAGAAATGTGTTTAGCCAAAAGAAAGAAGTAAATTAAGGGAAAAAAAATAAAAAAAAGATGTGAGATCTGAGAAAAAGCAACAAAAACATAGAATCCTGGAGATAAAAGTACATCCTAGGATGACAGTGAATAGATGTCCTAATATGACAGCTGTGCAGTAGACTGAGCCTAAAAGTCCAGATTGGAGTGGGAAGACAGTGGGTTCTAGGACAAATATCTCTAAGAAAAAAACCTCACGTATTGCTTAATATTTTTATTATATTGAAAAAAATTTAAAGTTCTTTTGGAGATTTTGAGAGAGGAATAAAAAGAATTACATAGATAAAAGAATTACATAGAAAAATAATCCACCCTTCCCAAACCCAAAACTGTGAAGTGATTATTAACTCTAGGAAATACAAAAGGTTGTACATAAATGGGAGTATAATCATTGTACACTAGAAGGCTTATGTCTGAACAACATTCAGATACTCATGATAAAATACTGATTTAGTAAAAATTTTGCCACCTGTCTGTGGAATGTGGTAGGGGATAAGTGGAGTGTATATACATATGTGTATGTTTATGTGTGTGTATATGTGCACAGTTGTGTAAATAAAACATAAAATCTAGTATTTTGACCATGTTTGAATGTACAATTCAGGGGCATTAAGTACATTCACATTGTGCAAGTATCACTACCATCCATTTCCAGAACTTTTTCATCTTCCTGAACTGAAATTCTGTATGTGTTAAACAATAATTCCCCATTCTTCCCTACCCTCTGCTCTGACAGCCATCATTCTATTACTCTAGATACCTCATATAAGTGGAATCATACTTATATTTGTCCTTTTGTGTCTGGCTTATACTTAGCATAATTTCTTCAAGGTTCATCCATGTTATAGCATGTGTCAGAATTTCCTTCCTTTTCTTTTTAAAGTTTTTATTTATCTTGAGAAAGACAGAGAGAGACAGAGAAAGAGAGAGCACAGGGGAGGAGCAGAGAGAGAATCCTAAGCAGGCTCCGCGCTGTCAGTGCAGAGGCTGATGTAGGTTTGATCTCACAAACGGAAGACCATGACCTTAGCCAAAAATCAAGAGTCAGATGCTTAACTGGCTCAGCCACCCAGGTGCCCCAAGAATTTCCTTCCTTTTTAAAGCAGAGTAATATTCAATACTACCACACTTTGTTTATCCATTTATTCATTGTTTGGCCATTTAAGACATTTGGGTTGATTTCACCTCCTGGTTATTGTGAATAATGCTGCTGTGAACGTAAATGTACAAATATCTCTTTGAGTCCTTGCTTACAGTTCTTTGGGTATATACCCAGAAGTGATATTTCTGGGTCATATGGTAATTCTATTTTTAATTTTTTGAGGAATTGCTATATTGTTTTCCACGGTGGCTACACCATTTTATATTCCCACCAATGGTGTACAAGAGTTTCAGTTGCTTTATATCCTTGCCAACGTTTCTTATTTTGTTTATTTTTATTTTTGTTTTTAATTGTTTAGCCATCCTAAGGGATATGAGGTGGTACCTCATTGTGGTTTTGATCTGCATTTTCCTAATGAATAGTAATGTTTAATACTTTTTCATATGCTTGTTGGCAATTTGTATCTCTTCTTTGGAGAAATGTCCATTCAAGTTCTTTGCCCATGTTTAATTATTTTTGTTATTGTTGATATGTAGAAGTTCTTTATATATTCTGGATAGTAACACCTCTGAGCTATCACTGGTAAGTATTTTCTCCCATTCCCAAGGGTTGCCTTTTCACTTTGATGTGTCCTTTGATGCACAGAAGCTTTTAATTTTGATGTAGTTCATTTTATCTATTTTTCCTTTTGTTGTCTATGCTTTTGGTGTCATATCAAATAAATCATTGCCAAATCCAATGTCATGAAAATTTCCCCTTATGTTTTCTTCTAAGGGTTTAATAGTTTTAGGTTCTTACATTTATATCTTGGATACTTTTTTGAGTTAATTTTTGTATATGGTATAAGGTAAGGGCCCAACTTCATTATTTTGCATGTGTTATTTCACTTTTTAAAGCATGGATATGTATTACTTTAATAGATACAAAAATCATAAATTATATAAAAAAGAGCAATGTCTTGTTTTTAATCAGCATATAGAAATATGTCATGATTTGAAACTCTGGGTTATTTGCAATTACTTTATCTTGTATAGTCCTTAGATTATTGTGGAACTGGTGGTAGTCAAGTTTTAAGCGAGGTATTTCATATTTGATGATTTTATCTTAAATATTTTGTCATTAAAAAAATTAACAATTCAAAACTTTTCTGTTTTAGAAATAAAGGCACTTAAGAAAAACAAAAACTACACCAAAACTGTTCCCTATACCTCACTCTCAAAAAGTGTTTATAGATTTTCCTTAGGCCCTTGACATAATTTCATCACTGTGAAAATAAATGAATGAAAATGGATTATAAAACTTGTTACAGCAAAAAGAGATCAAATACTATTTTGCTAATGAAAAAATTGAACAAGTTTTGTTTTGTTTTGTTTTATAAATTATTAATATTACTCCCCCCTGTATAATTATAATTCTCTAATAAGTCAGTGGAATGGGGAATTGAGAAAGAGGAGGAGGAAGAAAGTTGGAGGGAATTAAATGCTTTGGATATAGAAATCACTATTCCCTGTACTTCCAAGAAGGATGAAGTTCTTTTCCTTAAATGATTTTCCAGAAATGATATCCTAAATATTATTTAAAATTTGTTTGCAAAAGGAATTCTACTTTTTCTGAATGTAACTGCCTATCAAAAAGCCAATGAAATGTCTATTTTAGGCCAGATGAAAATTGGTATTATTTCTACTATGTTGGTGGCAGAACTCAGGAAATTTCAAATAAATCTTTTTTTTTTAATGCAAAATTTTATTGCAAAGCTTTATGCTTCAAATCTAGACAATTATACTGCAGGATTCCTACTAATGAATACCACATGTTAGGCTCAATAACTTCAGCTGCAGGGTGGAGAAGACTGTGTTAAAGCTGCTCAGATAATAAATAGCTATCTAGGCCCATTTCAGCTAGAGCAAGTCAACTGTATTGAATGTGAGTGAAACATTAATTCTTTATAAGAGCATACCCAATTGGCAGACACTTTGACATGTAATATACATTAGTTTGCCATTCAACTCCCATTGAATCATTTTATCCTTTGCTTGAGTCTGCACTTACATTCATACCTATCTCTGATCTCCTCAGTCCTTCTTAGGGGTATCGCTTGCATATACTTACAAAACATACATTTTTAAACAGACACATAAATGAGAAAGGTTCTAGTTTCTCAAAAGTGTTAGTTTGTCATTATTTCTGTTTGTTCTGCAAATATCACATGGCTCTCTTCTTCCCTCTGGGACTATTTCTGGGTTCTCCCTCCCTGTCCTTGGGACTTTGACAACTTTCTACCCTTTCGTTTCTGAAGTCTTGTAAAAACAGAGGAAAGAGAATATTACATGTTAGTATTGGACACAAAGGGCACCTGGGGCTTGTTTTGGCTCCAGAATTAAAAAAAAAAATTAAGAAATGAAATGGGAGAGACAGATCTTTCTCAGAAAGGGCTGCCTCACTGTAGAGGTTATTCTCATGGGACAAAGTCTTGCTTTTGAAAGCCAGTCTTGGGAAGCAGCAACAGGAAATGCAGAAAGGAATAAATCTGTCAGACTCATTTTCCTTTCTATTTTACAGTGGAGTTGTTTTTGTTTTCTTCCCTCTCCTCTTGGATGGAAGCCAAATCTCCCTGTGGCTGGTATGAATTCCTTAAACAGAAACAGTGAGGGGTAGGTGGGGGCAGTGGTGGAGAATGTAACACTCTCCAAGTTCTGGCTGAGACACTTAATTTTCTCTAACCATAGTGATGAGGGAAACTGCAGACTTTTATAACATAGTTTCTTCCTTCTACAGCATTCCTATCATACTTTTTATCATGTTACTATATGCTAACTTCATTTTGTTCAAATTTTGAAATATATATAGTATGTCAAGAATTGAATAAAATGAAATTATATATATATATATATATATATATATATATATATTTGATATGTATATACAAATGAAGAACATTCTTTATGGCCATATATACATTACTTTATATGCATCAACACAGGTCTTAAACACAGTTCTAAAAGATAGGTAGACCGTCTTTTTTAAAGCTCAGGAAATTGTGGTTTAAAGAGGGAATGGGACTTACTTAAGCTCATAAAGGATTCTATGGAGCCCCTCAAGATCCAAGTCCATTTCTTTTCTCTCCACCAGTGGGGTTTTTCCCCCCTTCTAAAAGATTTTATTTTTAAGTAATCTTTATACCCAACATGGAGATTGAATTTATAACCCTGAGATCAAGAGTCACACGCTCTACCAACTGAGCCAGCCAGGAGCCCCCTGTCCATCAGTGGTTTTTAAATGGTCCCCATGGACCTCTTGGGGCTGCTCTGCTTGGAGGAGGTCAAATAAGGGAGGGGTTTCAGCTCAACCCATCTTGCTCCTTCCCCTCCAGAACCACACTAGGATTTACTTGTTTTATTTGTTTATGATTCTGTGTGACATTTGAGGGTCTTAGACTTCAAGTTCTCTTTCTTTCCCTGTTGCAAGACCTTTATGCTATACCATGCTTGGCAATAATTTAGTTGTTTCAATCCGGAATAGATCTTTGCCTTTCACAGAATGAGTCTTGGATGTCTGTCTCATTTGTGAGTGACCATTTGTGGTCATCTGAAGTTTTGCTGAAGCACAGATTTGAATTTTAAGTGCTGAGAGGCTGCTTGGGAGCAGTCAATTAGCTAGTGAGAGAGCCTACTTTATTTTATTTTATTTTATTTTTTTAATGTTTAATTTTGAATGAAAGAGAGAGAGAGAGAACAAGTGGGGGAGGGGCAGAGAGAGAGGGAGACACAGAATCTGGAGTAGGCTTCGGGCTCTGAGGTGTCAGCCTAGAGCCCAATATGGGGCTTGAACTCATGAACCATGAGATCATGACCTGAGCTAAGTCTGACGCTTAGCCAACTGAGCCACCTAGGTGCCCCTTTAGAGAGACTGCTTTAAAATATGGATTTTGGGGGCACCTGGGTAGCTGAGTCGGTTAAGCACCCAACTCTTTTTGTTTGTTTGTTTGTTTGTTTGTTTGTTTGTAGTTTATTTATTTATTTAGAGAGAGATAGAGACAGCACGAGCAGGAGAGGGGCAGAGAGAGAGGGAGAGAGGGAGAACCCCAAGCAGGCTGTGCACTGCCAGCACACAGCTAGATATGGGGTCTGAACTCAGGAAACCGTGAGATCATAACCTGACCTGATATCAAGAGGCAGATGCTTAACTGACTGAGCCACCCAGGCACCATAAGAGTCCAACTCTTGATTTCAGTTCGGGTCATGATCTCATGGTTTGGAAGATAGAGCCCCCCCATTGGGCTCTGTGCTAACAGCATGGAGCCTGCTTAGGATTCCCTCTCGCCTCTCTCTCTCTCTCTGCCCCTCCTCCCACTTATGTACTTTTTCTTTCTCTCTAAAATAAATAAACATTAAAAAAAAATATGGATTCTGCAGCTCATCTTGCCTTTGTTGTTTATGATAAGCTAGACAGATGGTATCATCTTGGTTTTAGGTCAGAGATTAGTAAATTTTTTCTGTGAAGGGCCAGATAGTAAATATTTCAGGTTTTGCAGCCTACATAGGATCGCTACTGAATTTTCTTCCTCTTCTCTCTTTCCAACCTCTAAAAAAATGTAAAAATTCTTATCTGGAAGGAAGACCTTAAAAACAGTCTAAGGGGCTGGATTTGGCCTGTGGTCATGGCTCATCCATCCCTATTTTAGGTAATCCTATCCTTACATTAAAGATTAGCACATATCTCAGAGACGGGAAGTGATTAATCTAGGTTATGCAGCTCACAATGAGGCAAAACTTGGCATGTTTGGCTCCTAGTGCATTTGTTTTTCACTATACCTTTTGTTATAGTCTATTTCCTAAAAGGTTTCCTTTCACAATCCTCAGAAAAGTAGAGACACCAGTTTGTTTTTTTTAATTCTCATTTTCCTGGAACTTCTGATGACAAGAAACGCATCCAAGGGAATGGCCCCATTTCTCAGAATTGTGATGAAAAACTAATATGAAACAGACATAGAACCCAGGTTAGTTACCAGAATTCTGGTTATGAGCTGTCAAGCAAAGAAGATGACTCTAATAAACATCTCATACCTGGGAATAAAGTAAGTTTCAAGTAAATCACATTCGATTAATGCATACTTTTATTCACTGATTTTTTTTTAATGTTTATTTATTTATTTTGAGAGAGACAGAGACAGTGCAAGTTGGGGAGGGGCAGAGAGAGAGGGAGACAGAGAATCCCAAGCAGGGTCTGCACTGTCAGCCAGTGTGGAGCCTGATGTGGGGCTCCAACTCATGAACTGTGAGATCATGACCTGGGCTGAAACCAAGAGTCGGAGGCTTAACCGATTGAGTCACCCAGGCGCCCCATTATTCACTGATTTTTAAAAACAAATACAACAACAGTAAACCAAAATTCCGGACAAGCAGGCTCAGGAAGGAGCAGGAAAGGACACCTGCGGAGACTGGTCTAAGTCTAAGCTTTGAAGCTTTTGTAGGTCACTTGTTCCTTCCCCTGGAAGCACGGGATGAGATGATAAGGAACTGAAGCACCTTCCCAAAACTGCCTGCTTAGTCTGTTCTCTGAAAGTGGGAGACAGTATTGCTTGGTGGTTTGAAACCTGCCTGGTCTGGGCCTGCTTCCTGGCTCTATATCACTCCCCTGCAGTGTCTTTGGGCAAGTTACTTAACTAGGTCTTCTCCTATGTAAACGGAGACAACAGTAGTATATGCATCATATGCTATGTGGACCACATGAGGTAAAATACATAAAGCATTGAGCGGCAAGTATGAAAAATACCAGTTCTTTATTGTGCTATTGCCTTTTTCCTAACACATACACAAGTGCTGGCCTCATGAGCCAGCACAGTCTGGACAGGCTTTCCAGTTATGCCGTCTGCTTGACCTCCAGATATGGTTTCATCCCTTTATTATCATTGTTTTGTTATTATTTTTAGATTTTCATAACCTCCCCTCCATGTTCTGTGGTCTGAAGACCAGACTGACCCCCTCTGTGCCCAGTCCCAGAGGGGAGGAGAAGATAAACAAGAACACATCAATCAAACAACTTAATAACATGTTAGTCAGTCTATGGTAGACAGCACAGAATGGTCTGATGGATATAGGAAGTGGGAAGATTATTGTAGAAATAGTATTGTGATGGACTGGAACTGGGTGAAATTCTAAGACTGACAATAAGAGGCCATCTTAGTCAGATTCTAGAGCAGGGTGTCCCAACCTGCCAAATCATAAGAATCACCTGGGGTGCTTCTGAACGTACAGATTCGTAGGCTGCAGTACAGACCCACTGAATTGGAGCCTAGTGGGGGAGAGCTTTTAACAAGTCTGTCTGGTGATTCTTAAGATTGTACGTTTTGGAACTACTGTCCTAAAGTAAATGGTAATGTAATCAGACAGAGACGTGGGGATGAAAACTGTTCTCGTCAACTCTCAGGATTAACAGCTGCCACATCAGTAGTCTTCAAGTGAAGCGTGAGCCTCGGAGGCCTTGGGGTGTCTGGAAGCGACAAGACCTGAAGGGATATCTTTGCTCTTCTGCTGTCTGGGTGGATATAATCTCTTTCTCTGCATATTAGTAATACTGTGGTTATCAACCCCCACTGCACATCAGAATCACCTGGGGAACTTAAAAAATAATAATTCCTGGATTCTATTCTAGACCAATTAAATCAGAACATATTTAGGTGGGTCCTCCCCACCTTTTTTTTTTTTTTTTTAAGTTCTCCAGTGATTCGTATGTGTGACCGGGGTAAAGGGTTACTGCACCAAACACCTTGTGTGTACCTCTTGTATTCTAGGTATAACTCTTGTTTTCAAAATAAACTTTACCAGGATATTTTACATACAATCTGTTCTAGTTGTTTTTATACCCCTGTTATCTTCTGGGGGTTCAAACAGATGATCCTAGTTCGCACTGGCTTGGGGAAGGAGTAGAACCATGAGAATAGGTGCTTGTGTTTTCTTCTCTGCATTGTGATCATACACTGAGGCTTTAAGGTAGTGGGTTTAGAACTGTTTTCTGTTTAAAATTTTTAAATGTTTATTTTATTTTTGAGACAGCACAAGCGGGGGAGGGGCAGAGAGAGAGGAAGACACAGGATCTGACACAGGCTCCAGGCTCTGAGCTGTCAGCACAGAGCCCTGGGTGGGGCTCCAACTCATGGACCGTGAGATCATGAACTGAGCCAAAGTTGGACACTAAACTGACTGAGCCACCCAAGCACCCCTAGATCTGTTTTTGGTGCTTATTTACTTTTAAGAGAGAGAGAGACAGAGTGCAAGTAGGGGAAGGGCAGAGAGGGAGACACAGAATCCAAAGCAGGCTCCAGGCTCCGAGCCGTCAGCACAGAGCCCATCATAGGGCTCAAACTCACGAAGCAAGAGAGCATGACCTTCGCTGAAGCCAGATGCTTAACTTGTTGAGTCACCCAGGAGCCCCTAGAACTGTTTCTGGAAACAGAAAAGCCCTTTCCTCAGAATAAATGGAAGCCCACTACATAAGCCTAGCTCTTCTGAATCCTCATCGCAGCTGCTGAGGCACTGGAGAACCTCTGGGCCTTGTGGAGCATGCCTTGGAAACCACCTTGAACAGTCAGAGACATAGACCCCACCAGAAATCTCGTTTTGTGAAGGGACGTGACTATGGGGAATAGCACCCCTTATATATTTCGCCTGATTCAAGGGGAGAGTCTCGCAGATGATGAATTACCACCCATTGCCATTCTCCTGCATCCTGTTTTATACTTTGTGGCTGCCAGAAGCCTTGAGAGGAGTTTCAGGTGTGTTAAGTGATGACTAACGATGTCACAACAATTAAACCATGAGGGCTTTTATGAAATCCAAACCTTGAAAAAGCAGGCCCTAAAATGGTTATGTCATTTAAAAATGATAAAACCTTTGAAATATTTACATGGCTGGATACTATGCTTTTTTCCCTCCTAATATTAGTGATTTTGTTTTTTACTTCAATCTTATACATTTGGATGGTCTTATTGATTTTCTAGGATACTAGGTGCTTTCTTCCAAAGAATGTAATTATTCTCAAAGGTTAGGTGGCACCTATAAGCATGTCCCTTAGAAGGCTGGAAATATTAACACCAAATGCACATTAACTGAAAAAACAAGAGCCCCTGGGTGAGAAAACCAATGTCAAAGAGGTTAATATAGCTTCGCCCAGCAGATTCACACACAGGCCTGTCTGCTTAATGGACCAGGGCTCACAACTGTCACAGTGAGAGAAAACAGAAACAACATGTACGTTTCAACTTGAAAGTTTTGACCATAAAACTTATAAGTGAAGCAACTTTGTATTAATTGTCATTAACAGCGTCTGTCCCACCAGAATGGGCTACCTCTAGGAGTCAATTATTTCCTTTCAATAATTTTCTTTTACAACAATTGTAGTTGTAGTTACCTTCTTGTTGTTGTAGTTACTTTCACATCCTTTATATAACCATATTGGCCCTCATTTTCTGAGGTGATGAGGCAACCGACTACTTTGTTTATTCTGATTTGGGAAAAGTTAGGACATACGTTGGTATGATTAAGTACAACATTCATTCACCATCTAATCAAAATCAAAATAGGAGGTTACTGTTTTCAGATGTTGAATCAGGCAATCAACTTTCTTCACAAACACAGTGCAGATTATATTCTGATTTAACGCTTAACATTTTCCTCACTTCCTCTATCTTTAACATTTTTTAAAAAATGATTACTTATTTATTTTGAGACAGAGACAGGCAGAGAGAAAGGGAGAGAGAGAGGATCCCAAGCAGGCTCCAAGCTGTCAGCACGGAGCCAGATGCGGGGCTGGAACACACAAACTGTGAGATCGTGACCTGAACTGAGATCAAGAGGTGGACACTTCACTGACTGAGCCACCCAGGCATCCCCTATCTTTTAACATTTTTAAAAATTGAAATTCAAAAGGTATTTTGTGTCACAGTTATTAGTTTTTATAATAGTCCCAACATGACAATTTGCTTTCTTATCTCTGGTATCAAGCCTGCTTTCACTTTCCATTCAGTAATAATATTGATAATGGTAATCACTCTGCCTCTGTGCCAAGTCTTACTTAAACACTTTACACATGGACTCCTATAATAGTGATAATATTTATATATTTGAAAATGATTTATTTTCATTTGTTCCTTAAATCTTATTCCCTTTTAACTTCAACCCAAAGGGTGGGCTAAACTGTGAAGTTTCTTGCCCCAGGGAAGGAAAAGGTGATATCAGACAGAACAAAAAGGTAACAGTAAATTTCCTGACTTTTTTAGGTTGGGAGAAAGGGTCTTGAAAATAAGATTTTTGGACAGAGAGGGAGGGGCGCCTCGGTGGCTCAGCTGGTTAAGCGTCCCACTTTGGCTCAGGTCATGATCTCATGGTTTGTGAGTTTGAGCCCTGTGTTGGGCTCTATGCTGACTACTCAGAGCCTGGAGCCTGCTTCAGATTCTGTGTCTCCCTCTCTCTCTGTCCCTCCCCCCTGCTTGCACACACACACACACTCTCTCTCTCTCTCTCTCTCTCAAAATTAAACATTAAAAAAATTTTAAAGGTTTTGGACAGAGATATGAGATTTCTAAATTCCAAGGACTTTTATATATCAAGATTCAAGTTTAGTAGTAGTTTCTAAAATCATAATTAATTTTTTTAATGTTTATTTACTTTTGAGAGAGAGAGAGACAGAGAGAGAGAGAGAGAGAGAGAGAGCAGGAGTGGGGGAGGGGCAGAGAGAAGGAGAACAGAATCTGAAGCAGGCTCCAGGCTCTGAGCTGTCAGCACAGAGCCCTGCGTGGGGCTCGAACTCATGGACCGTGAGATCATGACCTGAGCCAAAGTCAAACGCTTAACTGAATGAGCCACCCAGGGGCCCCCCTAAAGTCATAATTAGACCTAATGACTGAGCATTGAGGCTTACTGGCCCCAGAATTGAATGACACTGGGAAGTCCAAGGTAGGGGAAAAGAGGAAGTGTGAGCCCATCCCTTTACATGTGGTGGCTGGACAATGAGGAGAGACCAGGAGGAAGGGAGGTGATCAGACATCCAGAACGTGTAATGGGCTTCTCTGCCTTGCGCTGAAATCCCAGAATGTGTGTGCGTGTGTGTGTGTGTGTGTGTGCGCGCAAATACTACAGAGGTTTAAGCCAAATACTGAGGGATTCTTGCCTTCTTTCCCATTTGGTACCCCAAGAGCAGCCATACCCTGGTAAACTTCAGAGTGTAACTGGGTTAGGCAGAGGAAGAGCCTGACTGGCTTGGGGGAGTCTCCCTTACCTCCAATGTGGGATGCAAGGCATCTAGAAGTTCTCGCTTGTCCTGGGGAGGTTAAGGAAGGCTGGTAATCTTATCAAGAATGTAGGTGCAATGGGGATGAAAGCAAAGGTGGCAGAGTGGATCGTGTGGCCTCAGAATCAAAGCCCCATCTCAGGAGGGATGTTCAGCTGAGAAAAGAGCTGAGGCTGGTATTACTACGTCAGCAGTGAGGGCTGCAAGGCCCAGAAAGAGAATAGGATGTCAGCTGTGAATATCAGGGTGTGGGACCATCTGGTGCATAAAATTCCCCTTACTGCCCAGGCCACCAAGGGCTTGGGGAATACCACAACGTCTCCAGGAAGAATAAAGTTTTATTTACCCTACCATTAGATGCCAGCTTTGGAGAGGGGAAGTGGTGATAGTGGGGGTTTTTAAAAGCCTGAGCTTTTTACCTGAAAAAAAAAAAAAAACAAAAAAAACAACTATAACAAACTGAAAGCAGACTGCTTAACATGAAGTGACTGGGTATTACTTCTCAGCAAGTTTAAATTTTTCTTTTACCCATAACGGGGGTGGGTGGGTGGGAGGTTGGTAAGCTAGATTAGCAAGACAATAGGAAAATAAAGAAGCTGTATTTGCTTTGCATATCTCGGTGTAGTGTGAATAAATTGTGTGCCACTCTAGCTCCATGCTATAACAAATGGAGAGAAGCAACCTTATGCATTTGTTCCAAGAACAGATAAAGATCAATATTACTCAAAGTTGATGACTTAGAGAGTCAAGAGAGATTGGAACTTCTTAAGATGCAGTATTTTTGTACCTTTCAATTTATGTATTCATTTTAGAGATTGTAACAGATGTTAAGACATGGAATGTATTATCCAGACCCTTCCTTTTGCTCCTTCTCATATCTCTCCAAGTGTTCTTCATCTTTGTCCTTTACCCAGAGAGTGGTATGTCATTAAGTATGGGAAACAGGCTTTCCACTGCAGTGACCGCATTGTGGGGCCTCAAAGGAAAAATTTCCTTTTGAACACACTTAATAAATGACTCTCTGAGGCAGGACATCAGGAAAGATCCCACATATGTAACAGCAGATGATAAATTCTGGTAATTTACATCCCTAGGTCACTCTAAGGACATTTCTGATTTATGACTTTGAACTGAAAAAATCTAACTCAATTCAGAATCTTATGAAGGCAGAAAGATGAAGTTGAGCTCATGTCTGCCATCTGGTGTAAATAAAAGGTAAATACAGCCATACCTTAGGGCTGAATGCAATTACTTTGTCACCTTGTAAATACTGTCTTTCTGATGACTTTTGTTAAAATTCTTAAATCCATGCAAAAACATTTCTTTGAATTATAAGTTTTATAATATAAGAATTTCCCTAATAGGGCTTTTCTTTGCAGTTGGGATTAAAAAAATCATATTTGCTACTTGAAAATAGGAGGGGCTGGAGTTTATAAAATGAGGGTGGGAATGATCCCTTATGCTGTTATTTTCTTCTTTATGATTAAATTCTCTTTTGATTGGAATACATATGTGTAAGGGAAGCAGAAAAATTAAAGAAACAGAAATTTCCTTGAAAATTTATTTTATTTTGTTTTATTTTGAGAGAGAGCGCCAGTGTGAGTGCGAGAAGGGCAGAGAGAGAAGGAGAGAGAGAATCCCAAGCAGGCTTCACAAAGCAGGCTCCATGCTTTGGAATCAGGCATGGGGCCCAACTTGGGGCTTGACTCCATGAACTTTGAGATCATGACCTGAGCCGAAATCAAGAGTTGGATGCTTAACTGACTGAGCCACCCAGGCACTCCTCCTAGAGAGTTTAGAATAAGGTTTTGGTTTAGAGGACAATGAAATTCAGGGTTAGACAGGGTGACCATCATTCTGGTTTTCCTGGGGTTTCAGTGCCACAATGGGGAAAGTCCTGGGTGAACTGGGATGGATGGCTGTTCACCCAAGGTCAGAATCTCAAATAAGGTACCGTTTACTAAAGCACACACCAAAGAAGCTGTATGGAAGTGTTGGTTTCAAACTGGATAAGTTAAAGTGGGCAGATGTTATTTGCAAATATTTTCTATTTTTTCTGTTCCCTTAATCTATGTTTACTTTCAGCAGATCTGTGCTTTTGTAAGAGTTTGAGAGAGCCACTTTCTGAAACATTGGGAAGCTGGAGGCAGACTCTGTTTAGGGACATCTGGTGCTGACTCTACATTCCTCTATTTTCTGGAAGAGTTTATATATGATTGATATGATTTCTTCCTTAACTGTTTGATAGACGTAATTGGTGAAGCAATCTGTGCTACTGAGCTTTGCTACATCAATGAACTTTGGTAGTTTGTATCTTTCAAGGGATTTGTCCTTCTCACCTAAGTTGTTGAATTTATTGGTGTAAGTTGTTACAAATATTCCCTTGTAAACTAATATTATTTGTTTAATGTCTGTAGAACATTTAATTTCTGATATTGGTAATTTGTGCTTTCTCTCTTTCTTTTTCTTGAACAGTTTAGCTAGAAGTTTATTAATTTTTATTGATTTTTTTTCCTGAAGAACTAAAATTTAGTTTTATTGACTTTTCCCCATTGTTTTTCTTTTTTTCTAGATCTGATTTCTACTTTTATTTCCTTCCTTCTACCTACTTTGGAATTAATATGTTCTTCTTTTTCTAGTGTCCTCAGATGGACTCTTAATTAATTTTATGCTTTGCTACTTTTCTTCTGTTTCTAATATAAATATTTAAACCTATAACTTTTCCTTTAAGCAGTACTTTAGCTGCCTACCACAAATTTTGATATATTATGTTTTCATTTTTATTCAGTTAAAAATATTTTCTAATTCCCCTTGTGATTTCTTCTTTGTCTTTTTGGTGATTTACAAGTGTGTTGTTTAAGTCCCAAGTATTTGGGGATTGTTCTGATTTTGATTTTGAATTTAATACAGTTTTGTTCAGAGAATGTACTCTTTATGATTTCCATTGACATTAATTGAGGCTTGTTTTGTGGCCCATCTTTGGTGTATTTTGGTGAATGATACATATGCACTTGAAAAGAGTGTCTATTATGTTGGTTTGGGGTTTATAAATATCAGTTAGGTCAAGTTGGTTCATAGTGTTGTTGAGGTGTTCTATATCTTTGCTAATCTTTGTACTGTTCCAGCAATTGCTGGGAAAGGCGTGTTTACATCCCTAATTATAAATTATGAATTTGTCAATTTTTCCTTTAATTTTTGAAATGTTTATTTATTTTTCCCTATGACCCAGCAATAGCACTGCTAGGAGTTTACCCAAGGGATACAGGAGTGCTGATGCATAGGGGCACATGTACCCCAATGTTTATAGCAGCACTTTCAACAATAGCCAAATTATGGAAAAAGCAAAAATGTCCATCAACTGATGAATGGATAAAGAAGATGTGGTTTATATACACAATGGAATACTACTTGGCAATGAGAAAGAATGAAATATGGCCTTTTGTAGCAACATGGATGGAACTGGAAAGTGTTATGCTAAGTGAAATAAGTCATACAGAGAAAGACAGATACCTTATGTTTTCACTCTTATGTGGATCCTGAGAAACTTAACAGAAGACCATGGGGGAGGGGAAGGAAAAAAAAAGTTAGGTTGTTTGGTTGAGATTGTTCTTTTTTTCCCTTAATGTGAGCACTTATCACTACAAACTCCCTTTTTAGAACTGCTTTTGTATCCTATTGGTTTTATTTTGTTTTTGTTTTCAATTTTCATTTGTTTCAAGATATTTTTTGATTTCCCTTTTGATTTTTTTCTTTGAAATATTGATTGTTCAGGACTGTGTTAATTTCCAAATTATTTGTGAATTTTCCAGTTACCTCTTATTGATTTCTAGTTTCATGCCATTGTGGTTGTAAAAGAGAGTTAATATAGTTTCAGTCTTTTAAATTTGCTAATCCTTATTTTGAGAATTATCTATCATATGATCTATCCTGGAGAATGTTCTGTGTGTAATTAAGAGGAATGTGTATTCTGTTGCTCGTGGATTGAACGTTCTATATATGTTTGTTAGGTCCATTTGGCCTAAAGTATGATTTAAGTCCAATGTTTGCTTATTTATTTTCTGTCTAGATGGTCTATCCATATTTGAAAGTGGGGTATTCCAGTCCCCTAGTATGATTTTTTTGTCTTTTTTTTCAGACCTGTTAGTATTTGCTTAATATATTTAAGTGTGTTGATGTTAGGTGCATATGTATTTGTGCATATCTATTAGGTGCATATCTATTTTGTCTGAGATTTTGTCAATATTTTATTTGCATATATTTGTCTTTTGGTTTTCACTTTTATGGAATATCTTTCTATCCCTTCACTTTGAGCCTATCTGTGTCCTTAAAGCCGAAATGAGTCTCTTGTAGGCTGCATAAAGGTTTTTTTTTTTTTTTAATTCATTCAGCCATTCTTATGTCTTTTGATTGGATAATTCAATCCTTTTACATGTAGAGAAATTATTGATAGGTAAGAGCTAACTAATGCCATTGTATTATTTTCTGGCTGTTTTATAGTTCCCTTGTTCCTTTCTTACTCTCTTGCTGCCTTCCTTTGTGACTTGATAATTTTCCATAGTGGAATGTTTTGATTCCTTTAACTCCTTCCCTTTATATTTTATGAATCTGCCACCGATTTTGCTTTGTGATTACCATATAGCTTATATACACATCTTATAGATATAAATGTCTATTTTATGTTGATAACAATTTAACTTAAATTGGTTACAAAACTACATTTTCACTCATCCCTTTCTGTTTATATCACAATTTACATATATTTTTATATTGTGTATGCATTAACAAATTACTATACCTATAGCTATTTTTAATATTTTGGTACTTTAACCTTTACACAAGAGTTAAGTAGTTACCACATAATGTTACAGTATTAAGAGTATTCTGAATCTGGCTATATACCTTTACCACTGTGTTACATATTTTCCTGTTTTTTTGTGTGTTACTAATTAATGTCCTTTCATTTCGGCTTGAAGAACTCTTTTAAGCATTTAGTTCATTTACATTCAAGGTAATTATCAGTAGATATGTATTGATTGACATTTTGTTACTTGTTCTGTGGTTGTTTTGTAGTTTTTCTTGGATCCTTTCTTCTCTTTCTCTGTTTCATGGTTTGCTGGTTTTCTTTGGTAATATATTTGGATTCCTTACTCTTTAGTTTTTGCATAACTATTACTGTTTTTTTGATTTGTGATTACCATTCAGTTTATATATAACATCTTCTGTGTATAACAATCCTTGTTAAGCTGATGGTTACTTAATTTTGAACTCATTCTTTACTCCACTTCCCTCCATGTTTCAGATATTTGGTATCCCATTTTATATCCTTTTATTTTGTGCTTCTCTTGACTGATTTTACAGAAATCTTAATTTTTTTCCTTTTATACTCCCTAGTTTTTTTACTCTTACTTATGGTTTTTGTTTTCCACTCAGAGTCCCCCTTAACATTTCTTGTAGGGCTGATTTATTGTTAATTAATTCTTTTAACTTTTGTTTGGGAAACTCTTTATCTCTCCTTCTATCTCAATGATAGTCTTGATGGACAGAGTATTCTTGGCTGCAGATTTTTCCCTTTTAGCACTTTGAATACATCATGTCACTCCCTTGTAGCCTGCAAAGTTTCTGCTGAAAAATCAGTTAATAGCCTTATGGGGTTTCCTTTGTATATAACTGTCTTCTTTTCTCTTGCAAACTTTAAAATTCTTTTTTTAATCTTTTTTTTTTTTTTGCCATTTTAATTACTATGTGTCTTGGTGTGGCCCTCCTTGGGTTGAATTTTTGGGGGATCTCTGTGCCTCCTGAATCTGGATTTTTCTTTCCCTCCCCAGGTTGAGGAAATTTTCAGCTATTATTTTTTCAAATACATTTTCTGCTCCCCTTGTCTCTACCTTCTCCTTCTGCAATCCCTATAATGTGAATAGTACTACACTTGATGGAGACACTGAGTTCTCTAAGTCTGTTCTCATTATTCAGTATTTGTCTCTCACATGTTCAGCTTGATTGTTTGCCATTACTCTATCCTCCAGGGTACTGATAACATTTCTTTGCTTCTTGTAGTCTACTATTTTATTCCATCTAGTGTATTTTTTAATTTCATTTAATGAACTCTTCATTTCTGATATGTTCTTTTTATCTCTTTGTCAAGGGTCTCACTGATGTCCTCCACCCTTTTCTAAAGTTCAGTGAGTATTTTTATGATTATTATTTTAAATTCTCTATCAGGTGGATTATTTGTTTTGCTTAGATCTCCTGCTGTAATTTTGTCCTGTTCTTTCATTCGAAACTTACTCCTCTTTCTTCACATTTTGTCTAACTCTCTGTGTCTGTTTCTCTGTGTTAGGGAAGTCAGCTGTGTCTTCTGCTGTTGAGAGTCGTGGCTTTATGAAGAAGAGGTCCTGTAGGGCCCTGCAGTGTGGTGTCCCCTGTTCACCAGAACCTGGCACTTCAGGGAAGCCTCCTATGTGTGTTGCTTGCATCCTGATATTTTGTCTGAGAACCTTTTCCTTTCAATCCAGACATCTGCACTGACTCCTTGTTGTAATCTGTGCTTGCTGTTTGTGATGTTAGTAAGACCCAGACAGGCAGGTTGTGAGAGGGCATGACCCTGGGAGGGCTCAGGGGAGAGGTAGTGGTTTAAGCAAAATTTGCACTGAGCCACTAGTCCTAGCCTGGATCCCCCACAGTGTGGTAACTCCTGGGGGCATGGCATGCAGAGGCAGCAGCTGGGTGGGGTGTTGACAAAATTAGGGCTGAGCCCGGGGCCAAGGCCAGTTAGTTTGCAGTTGCCTTGCGAGTCCTCAGGAGAACCTATGGGCAGGTTCTGCTAGTGGGTTAGACAGTGTCTGTGCAGCACCCCCTCCTGCAGGTGGCTCTGTGTTTATGCTGGGGTGGGAGATGGGGGTGGAAAATGGCACCTTCCAGCTCCTTTGTTCCTGAAGAAGTATCTCAACTTCTCTGTATCTCAACAGTCTCTGAAATCTGTATAAACAAATCTCTCTCCCCTTTACCCCATGTATTGTGTACACTGTACTTTTTTTTTAATATGAAATTTATTTTCAAATTGGTTTCCATACAACACCCAGTGCTCATCCCAAAAGGTGCCCTCCTCAATACCCATCACCCACCCTCCCCTCCCTCCCACCCCCCATCAGCCCTCAGTTTGTTTTCAGTTTCCAAGAGTCTCTTATGCTTTGGCTCTCTCCCTCTCTAACCTCTTTTTTTTTTTCTTCCCCTCCCCCATAGACTTCTGTTAAGTTTCTCAGGATCCACGTAAGAGTGAAAACATATGGTATCTGTCTTTCTCTGTATGACTTATTTCACTTAGCGTTATGCTATAGTGAACTGGAGTTATACTCTCCAGTTCCATCCACGTTGCTACAAAAGGCCATAATTCATTCTTTCTCATTGCCATGTAGTGTTCCATTGTGTATATAAACCACAATTTCTTTATCCATTCATCAGTTGATGGACCTTTAGGCTCTTTCCATAATTAGGCTATTGTTGAGAGTGCTGCTATAAACATTGGGGTACAAGTGCCCCTATGCATCAGCACTCCTGTATCCCTTCTTCTATGTCGACTTTCTGTGGGCTGTTATCTCTTTAGGGGTAGGGGTCCAGCTATCACATGTCCTTCCAGCTTGCCCAGTGCTGAGTCCATGAATATGTTTTTTTAAAGTTTTTTATTTATTTTTATTTTTTATTTATTTATTTAAAAAAAAATTTTTTTTCAACGTTTTTTATTTATTTTTGGGACAGAGAGAGACAGAGCATGAACGGGGGAGGGGCAGAGAGAGAGGGAGACACAGAATCGGAAACAGGCTCCAGGCTCCGAGCCATCAGCCCAGAGCCTGACGCGGGGCTCGAACTCACGGACCGCGAGATCGTGACCTGGCTGAAGTCGGACGCTTAACCGACTGCGCCACCCAGGCGCCCCTAAAGTTTTTTATTTATTTTTAGAGGGGGGAGGGGCAGAGAGAGAGGAAGAGAGACAGAAAATCCCAAGCAGGCTCCATGCTGTCAGTGCAAAGCCTGATGCAAGGCTCGATCTCACAAAACATGAGATCATGACCTGAGCAGAAATCAAGAGTCAGATGCTTAAGCCTGGTCACCTAGGTGCCCCTGAGTCACTGACTTTTAAAGCTCCAACTTCTAAGTTCCACTGGTTATACAAACTCATGGAATTCGGCCCCTCTGGTTTTTAAGGCCACACATTACGGGGATTTGTTTTCTCCATGAGGGTTCCCTGGTGCTTTCCCCACTCTGCCTACAGCTCCCTTCCTCCTGTGGGCAGCTCCTTACCACTGTTTCTGCCCTTCCTAGCCTCTTCTATATGGCTTCTTTTCTACATTTAGTTGTGGAATTTGTTCTGCCAGTGTTTGGGTCATTTTATGGTTTATTTACTTGGATGTGAGTGATATACAGATGTAAATGTGGGTTGGGTGAGTTCAGTGTCCTCCTACTCAGCCATCTTTCCAAGCTCCTTTTAAAAAATATATACCAATTCTTTATTTTTAAAAATTGAAGTATAGTTAACATACAATGTCACATTAGTTTCAGGTGTACAACTTAGTGATTTGACAACTGTATACGTTATGCTGTGTTCACCATAAATGTAGCCGCCATCTGTCCCCATACAACACTATTACAATACCATTGACTATATTCACTGTGCTGTACATTTTATCCCTGTGAATTATTTATTACATGACTGTCTGTATCTGCCACTCCCTTAAACACATTTTGCCCATCCCCCCCAACCTTCTTCTCTGGCAACCAGCAATTTGTTCTTTGTATTTGTGGGTCTGTTTCTGCTTTTTGTTTATGTATTCGCCTGTTTTGTTTTGTTCCATATAAGTGAATCATAAGGTATTTGTCTTTTCTGTCTGACTTTTCCCACTTAGCATAATACCCTCTAGATTAATCCATGTTGTCACAAATAGCAAGATCTCATCCTTTTTTATGGCTAAGTAATACTCCATTGTGTGGATATATATCACATCTTCTTTATATATTCGTCTATTGATGGGAACTTGGGTTGCTTCCATATCATGGTTACTATAAATAATGTCACAATGAACATAGGGATGCATATCTTTTTGAATCAGTGTTTTTGTTTTCTTTGGGTAAATACCCAGTAGTGAAATGACTGGATCATATGGTATTTCCATTTTTAATTTTTTGAGAAACCTCCATACGGTTTTCCACAGTATGTTCTAATTTACATTTCTACCAACACTGCATGAGGGTTCTTTATGTTTCCCTGATTCTTTATGACTCTTTATGATTGTATAGGTGACTGTCATTTGAAGAAGCAGTCACCTCTTTTTGACTTTATAGACTGACTTTGGTAATGGAAGAATTTCACCTGTAAGTGGGCACACACCAGAACGCTCTGTGACTAGCGGTGTTCTGAGTCTTGTGGTGTAGGATGCCAAGTGCAGGGTTGTGTGTTGGTACCATATCTGAGGAGGCTTCATATTTCTTCACCTCAGGCTGCTGGGGTCCACAGCGTCAACAACTGTGTGGTCCTTGGCCAGCACTGTGGAGACTGTGAAGTGGCTGCAAGTGCTATTGGGCTCCTTAGCACTTGGGGACCAGGCAGCAATGGTGGCTGGATCCAATGGTGTGCACACATTTAGTTGTGGAGGCCAGCTGTAGCTGCCTGTGTAGTGGCAGGAGCCGGTGGCAGACATATACATAGTGGTAGGGCCAGGGCAGGCAACAAGAGCTAGGGTCAACTGTGGGCACACTGACAGCTGTGGGGTCCCTGGTTGTTGGCAAGCACTGATGTGGCTGGTGGGTCTCACCGTGAACATGTGGCAGTGGAAGCTGGTGACAGGTTGGGCCAGGGCAAGTAGGTACGCAGGGGTAGGACTAGCTGCAGATGAGTGCAATGGTTCGGGCCAGTGACAGAAGATGGAGCCTGATCTAGGCCAACAAGCAGCTGCAAGGGTCCCGGATGTTGTGTTCTCCTACAGCTGCATAGTCTCCCCTAGGTATGTGCACAGCAGTGGAGGCTGGTGACAAGTATTAGGCTGGTAGCATATAAGTGCATAGCTGCAGTAGTGAAAGCTGCTGAATTTGTCTGCAGAGCACATCACCAGGAACCATAATTGCTTCAGCTGTGTTGCTGCTATTGGTATCCCCTGCTTTTTCTCCTTGTTCCTAAATGTCTCTGTACATCTCAGCTTTGCTGGTCTGAGTAGAATGAAACCAAAGTGGGATCTTTGTACAGTGTCCTGAAAGGCTGGGAAATCTGCTTACTCATCCTGCTCTTCATCTTAGTGATGAAAAGTCTTTCTAGCTAGGTTGCTCCTTCTTGGTGCTGAGCAATGCCGGCTTGGGTGATGGGGATGATACAGGCAAAATGAAGTTGTCTTTCTTCCTTTACGTGTAGCTTCTCTCAGGTTTTTTGTTCCACTGTGTTGCTGATGTTTCTTAAGTGGACTCCAGAGCTCCCCTGGAGCGGTTTTTATTCTGGACAGCTGTCTAACTGTTGATTCTCATTGGAGGGTGGAGGTTGGGGTCTTCTATACTGTCATTTTGGTGACATCCCCTACTGCTGGCCATTTCCCCCAGTTTTTTCAGTGCCATTTTTCCCTGCCAATTTGAAATAATGCCTTTCTTATATAGCGGATTCTTACATGTGTTTAGACCTCTTTTTTGCTTTTCTTTTCTGTACAATTGCTATGTTTGGTTATTTGATATCTCACTTTTAATTATTATTACATTATTATATGGGTACATTTTACTATCTTTATGTCTAGCCTTCCCTTCTTCTTCTTCTTTTTCAGAATTATTATATTTTAATGTATAATTCCCATCTGAAATTTAGAATCATCTTATCTAGTTAAAATAAATCATTTTGATATTTTTAATGGGATTATGTTAAATTTATAGGCATATAATCTTCATGATATTGAATCCTGCTGTCAAAGAATATGCTATAATTTTCCAATTGATCAAGTTCTCTTTCAGGCCTTTATAGCTTTTGAAACCTTTAATCACATAGATCTTGCATGTTTAAAAAAGTGTATTTCTATTATAAAATGGCTGGACTTTCTGATTGGTTGTTGGTCTTATAAATAAGCTATTGAGATAGGAAGATGGCGGCGTAGGAGGACGCTGGGCTCACTGCGCGTCCTGACGCTGATCACTTAGATTCCACCTACACCTGCCTAACTAACCCAGAAAACCACCAGAAGACTAGCAGAACAGAGTCTCCGGAGCCAAGCGCAGACGAGAGGCCCACGGAAGAGGGTAGGAAGGGCGGCGAGGGGGTGTGCGCTCCACGGACTGGCAGGAGGGAGCCGGGGCGGAGGGGCAGCCTGCTGGCCAAGCAGAGACCCCGAGTCTGGCCTGCAAACGCGGAGAGGCCGGAGGGAGTGTGTTCCGACAGCAAGCGCGACTTAGCGTCTGGGAGGTCATAAGTTAACAGCTCTGCTCGGAAAGTGGGAAGGCTGGAGGACAAAGGGAGGGAGAGCTGCTGAGCCCCCGGACAACAGAGCTCAGTTTGGTGGGGAACAAAGGAGCTCGCCAGCGCCATCTCCCTCACCCATCCCCCAGCCAAAATCCCAAAGGGAACCAGTTCCTGCCAGAGAACTTGCTCGCTCCGCGCAAACACCCAACTCTGTGCTTCTGGGGAGCCAAACCTCCGGCAGCGGATCTGACTCCCTCCCGCTGCCACAGGGCCCCTCCTGAAGTGGATCACCTAAGGAGAAGAGAGCTAAGCTTGCCCCTCCTGCCCCTGTGCACCTTGCCTACCCACCCCAGCTAATACGCCAGATCCCCAGCACCACAAGCCTGGCAGTGTGCAAGTAGCCCAGATGGGCCACGCCACCCCACAGTGAATCCCGCCCCTAGGAGAGGGGAAGAGAAGGCACACACCAGTCTGACTGTGGCTCCAGCAGTGGGCTGGGGGCAGACATCAGTTCTGACTGCGACCCCGGCCACCAACTCCAGTTATACACCACAGCACAGGGAAAGTGCCCTGCAGGTCCTCACCACTCCAGGGACTATCCAAAATGACCAAACGGAAGAATTCCCCTCAGAAGAATCTCCAGGAAGTAACAACAGCTAATGAACTGATCAAAAAGGATTTAAATAATATAACAGAAAGTGAATTTAGAATAATAGTCATAAAATTAATCGCTGGGCTTGAAAACAGTATACAGGACAGCAGAGAATCTCTTGCTACAGAGATCAAGGGACTAAGGAACAGTCACGAGGAGCTGAAAAACGCTTTAAATGAAACGCAAAACAAAATGGAAACGACGATGGCTCAGTTTGAAGAGGCAGAGGAGAGAATAGGTGAACTAGAAGATAAAGTTATGGAAAAAGAGGAAGCTGAGAAAAAGAGAGATAAAAAAATCCAGGAGTATGAGGGGAAAATTAGAGAACTAAGTGATACACTAAAAAGAAATAATATACGCATAATTGGTATCCCAGAGGAGGAAGAGAGAGGGAAAGGTGCTGAAGGGGTACTTGAAGAAATAATAGCTGAGAACTTCCCTGAACTGGGGAAGGAAAAAGGCACTGAAATCCAAGAGGCACAGAGAACTCCCTTCAGACGTAACTTGAATCGATCTTCTGCACGACATATCATAGTGAAACTGGCAAAATACAAGGATAAAGAGAAAATTCTGAAAGCAGCAAGGGATAAACATGCCCTCACATATAAAGGGAGACCTATAAGACTCGTGACTGATCTCTCTTTTGAAACTTGGCAGGCCAGAAAGGATTGGCACGATATCTTCAGTGTGCTATACAGAAAAAATATGCAGCCGAGAATCCTTTATCCAGCAAGTCTGTCATTTAGAATAGAAGGAGAGATAAAGGTCTTCCCAAACAAACAAAAACTGAAGGAATTTGTCACCACGAAACCAGCCCTACAAGAGATCCTAAGGGGGATCCTGTGAGACAAAGTACCAGAGACATCACTACAAGCATAAAACATACAGACATCACAATGACTCTAAACCCGTATCTTTCTATAATAACACTGAATGTAAATGGATTAAATGCGCCAACCAAAAGACATAGGGTATCAGAATGGATAAAAAAACAAGACCCATCTATTTGCTGTCTACAAGAGACTCATTTTAGACCTGAGGACACCTTTAGATTGAGAGTGAGGGGATGGAGAACTATTTATCATGCTACTGGAAGCCAAAAGAAAGCTGGAGTAGCCATACTTATATCAGACAAACTAGACTTTAAATTAAAGGCTGTAACAAGAGATGAAGAAGGGCATTATATAATAATTACAGGGTCTATCCATCAGGAAGAGCTAACAATTATAAATGTCTATGCGCCGAATTCCGGAGCCCCCAAATATATAAAACAATTACTCATAAACATAAGCAACCTTATTGATAAGAATGTGGTAATTGCAGGGGACTTTAACACTCCACTTACAGAAATGGATAGATCATCTAGACACATGGTCAATAATGAAACAAGGGCCCTGAATGATACATTGGATCAGATGGACTTGACAGATATATTTAGAACTCTGCATCCCAAAGCAACAGAATATACTTTCTTCTCGAGTGCACATGGAACATTCTCCAAGATAGATCATATACTGGGTTGCAAAACAGCCCTTCACAAGTATACAAGAATTGAAATTATACCATGCATACTTTCAGACCACAATGCTATGAAGCTTGAAATCAACCACAGGAAAAAGTCTGGAAAACCTCCAAAAGCATGGAGGTTAAAGAACACCCTACTAAAGAATGAGTGGGTCAACCAGGCAATTAGAGAAGAAATTTAAAAATATATGGAAACAAACGAAAATGAAAATACAACAATCCAAACGCTTTGGGACGCAGCGAAGGCAGTCCTGAGAGGAAAATACATTGCAATCCAGGCCTATCTCAAGAAACAAGAAAAATCCCCAATACAAAATCTAACAGCACACCTAAAGGAAATAGAAGCAGAACAGCAAAGACACCCCAAACCCAGCAGAAGAAGAGAAATCATAAAGATCAGAGCAGAAATAAACAATATAGAATCTAAAAAAACTGTAGAGCAGATCAACGAAACCAAGAGTTGGTTTTTTGAAAAAATAAACAAAATTGACAAACCTCTAGCCAGGCTTCTCAAAAAGAAAAGGGAGATGACCCAAATAGATAAAATCATGAATGAAAATGGAATGATTACAACCAATCCCTCAGAGATACAAACAATTATCAGGGAATACTATGAAAAATTATATGCCAACAAATTGGACAACCTGGAAGAAATGGACAAATTCCTAAACACCCACACTCTTCCAAAACTCAATCAGGAGGAAATAGAAAGCTTGAACAGACCCATAACCAGCGAGGAAATTGAAACGGTTATCAAAAATCTCCCAACAAATAAGAGTCCAGGACCAGATGGTTTCCCAGGGGAGTTCTACCAGACGTTTAAAGCAGAGATAATACCTATCCTTCTCAAGCTGTTCCAAGAAATAGAAAGGGAAGGAAAACTTCCAGACTCATTCTATGAAGCCAGTATTATTTTGATTCCTAAACAAGATAGAGACCCAGTAAAAAAAGAGAACTACAGGCCAATATCCCTGATGAATATGGATGCAAATATTCTCAATAAGATACTAGCAAATCGAATTCAACAGCATATAAAAAGAATTATTCACCATGATCAAGTGGGATTCATTCCTGGGATGCAGGGCTGGTTCAACATTCGCAAATCAATCAACGTGATACATCACATTAATAAAAGAAAAGATAAGAACCATATGATCCTGTCAATCGATGCAGAAAAGGCCTTTGACAATATCCAGCACCCTTTCTTAATAAAAACCCTTGAGAAAGTCGCGATAGAAGGAACATACTTAAACATCATAAAAGCCATTTATGAAAAGCCCACAGCTAACATCATCCTCAATGGGGAAAAACTGAGAGCTTTTTCCCTGAGATCAGGAACACGACAGGGATGCCCACTCTCACCGCTGTTGTTTAACATAGTGTTGGAAGTTCTAGCATCAGCAATCAGACAACAAAAGGAAATCAAAGGCATCAAAATTGGCAAAGATGAAGTCAAGCTTTTGCTTTTTGCAGATGACATGATATTATACATGGAAAATCCGATAGACTCCACCAAAAGTCTGCTAGAACTGATACATGAATTCAGCAAAGTTGCAGGATACAAAATCAATGTACAGAAATCAGTTGCATTCTTATACACTAATAATGAAGCAACAGAAAGACAAATAAAGAAACTGATCCCATTCACAATTGCACCAAGAAGCATAAAACACTTAGGGATAAATCTAACCAAAGATGTAAAAGATCTGTATGCTGAAAACTATAGAAAGCTTATGAAGGTAATTGAAGAAGATATAAAGAAATGGAAAGACATTCTGTGCTCATGGATTGGAAGAATAAATATTGTCAAAATGTCAATACTACCCAAAGCTATCTACACATTCAATGCAATCCCAACCAAAATTGCACCAACATTCTTCTCGAAAGTAGAACAAGCAATTCTAAAATTCATATGGAACCACAAAAGGCCCCGAATAGCCAAAGTAATTTTGAAGAAGACCAAAGCTAGAGGCATCACAATCCCAGACTTTAGCCTCTACTACAAAGCTGTCATCATCAAGACAGCATGGTATTGGCACAAAAACAGACACATAGACCAATGGAATAGAATAGAAACCCCAGAACTAGACCCACAAATGTATGGCCAAGTAATCTTTGACAAAGCAGGAAAGAACATCCAATGGAAAAAAGACAGTCTCTTTAACAAATGGTGCTGGGAGAACTGGACAGCAACATGCAGAAGGTTGAAACTAGACCACTTTCTCACACCATTCACAAAAATAAACTCAAAATGGATAAAGGACCTGAATGTGAGACAGGAAACCATCAAAGCCCTAGAGGAGAAAGCAAGAAAAACCCATTCTGACCTCAGCCGTAGCAATCTCTTACTCGACACATCCCCAAAGGCAAGGGAATTAAAAGCAAAAGTGAATTACTGGCACCTTATGAAGATAAAAAGCTTCTGCACAGCAAAGGAAACAACCAACAAAACTAAAAGGCAACCAACGGAATGGGAAAAGATATTTGCAAATGACATATCGGACAAAGGGCTAGTATCCAAAATCTATAAAGAGCTCACCAAACTCCACACCCGAAAAACAAATAACCCAGTGAAGAAATGGGCAGAAAACATGAATAGACACTTCTCTAAAGAAGACATTCGGATGGCCAACAGGCACATGAAAAGATGCTCAACGTCGCTCCTCATCAGGGAAATAAAATCAAAACCACACTCAGATATCACCTCACGCCAGTCAGAGTGGCCAAAATGAACAAATCAGGGGACTATAGATGCTGGAGAGGATGTGGAGAAACGGAACCCTCTTGCACTGTTGGTGAGAATGCAAATTGGTGCAGCCACTCTGGAAAGCAGGGTGGAGGTTCCTCAGAAAATTAAAAATAGACCTACCCTATGACCCAGCAATAACACTGCTAGGAATTTACCCAAGGGATACAGGAGTACTGATGCATAGGGGCACTTGTACCCCAATGTTTATAGCAGCACTCTCAACAATAGCCAAATTATGGAAAGAGCCTAAATGTCCATCAACTGATGAATGGATAAAGAAATTGTGGTTTATATACACAATGGAGTACTACATGGCAATGAGAAAGAACGAAATATGGCCCTTTGTAGCAACGTGGATGGAACTGGAGAGTGTTATGCTAAGTGAAATAAGCCATACAGAGAAAGACAGATACCATATGTTTTCACTCTTATGTGGATCCTGAGAAACTTAACAGAAACCCATGGGGGAGGGGAAGGAAAAAAAAAAAAAAAGAGGTTAGAGTGGGAGAGAGCCAAAGCATAAGAGACTGTTAAAAACTGAGAACAAACTGAGGGTTGATGGGGGGTGGGAGGGAGGGGAGGGTGGGTGATGGATATTGAGGAGGGCACCTTTTGGGATGAGCACTGGGTGTTGTATGGAAACCAATTTGACAGTAAATTTCATATATTGAAAAAAAATAAAAAAATAAAAAAAAATAAGCTATTGATGGGGTGCCTAGGTGGCTCAGTCGGTAGAATATGTGACTCTTGATCTCAGTGTTGTGAGTTTGAACCCCACGTTGGGCATAGACATTACTTAAAACAGAAAAAAAAAAATAAATGAGCTATTGATTTCTTTATATTAACATTGCATTTAGTCATTTTACTAAAGTTTCTTGTTGTTTATAATAGCTTTTTAGTGAATTCTCCTAGGTTCTCTAGGTATATGTTCAAACCATATACAAATAATTTCACCTCTTCCTTTACAATTTATATAATTTATATATCTCTCTCTTCTCAAATTGTTTTGGCTAATAAGCACAAAAATGTTGAATAGTGGTAGTGATGATGGACATTCCTGTCTTGTTTTTGCCTTTAATGAAGTACTTCTTGTGTTTCCTCATTAGGTGTGATGCTAGCTTTGGAACTAGGTGCATATATTTTATTACGTCAAGGAAGTATCTATACATTCCTATTTTATTAAAAGCTTAATTTTATTAAGAGCAGATGTTGAAGCATAAAAACTTTTTCATAATCTTTAGAGAATGATATTTAGATTAAATAATAAGAAAATGGAAAATATCAATATATTTAATTAAGGTAAATTAAAAAAACTCTATTCTTCTAAAGAAATCATAAGAAGAATGAGAAGAAAAACCACAAACTGAAAGAAAACTTTTGCAGTAGAAGAACTGCCTGTAGAATATATAGAGCACTCCTCCAGATTAATATTTTCCCCATATGAACTCCACAAATCAATAAAAAAGACTTATAACCTAATAGAAAAATAGGCAAAAGACATAAACAGATGGATCTTGAATTTTAGCAGTGCGTTTGCAGCATATTTAGAGACGATCCTTGACAATTTCCTAACACTAAGTATATATAAACTAAATATATAAAATTAATTATATTTACTTTATTTCCAGAATAAATCACACTGATTAATTTATTCTCTTTGCTGATATTTTAGTTTTGCAATTTGCATTGGGCATTCTTGAAATGTTCATCTGTAGTTTTATATTTCTTGTGTGTGCTATCTCTGTCAGATTTAGGAATTATTGCAATGTTGTATGCATATATGCCTTCTATTTCCTAGACTAGTGTAAGTAGCACTGGAATTATTTCTCTTTAAAAACTTGGTGGACTTTCCTCTATAAAACAATCTAGGTAAGGTACTTTTATAGGTGGTGTGTGTGGGGGGGGGGGGGTGGGAGGGTGATGTGGAGGTGGTAGTGAGTGAATGTTTTCTATTTCTTCTATCTTATTTCCTATGAAAATAGCTTCCCAACTTCTCCCTCTGACTTCTATTTACCTCTCTACCCCAATCCTATTCCCACACTGCTGTGTCTTTAAAACACAGATTGGGTTCTCTCATTTCTCTGCCTAAACAAAACCCATAAAAATCTTTCAGTGGCTCCTAACTGTTCATAATAATTAAGTTCAGACCAACCTGACTACTCTGTGCTTTACTCTTCTCATCTGCCACTCTTTCTTCCATAACTCATGTCGTGTGTTCTACCTGAAGAGTCCTCCTCATTTCTTCCACTATTCCTTAGCTGGTGAAATATATTAAGGCCTAGATTCACTGTGAATTCCTGAAGTTACAGCTTGTGTTCTATTGAACTTCACATCTTCAGTGCTGATGTTTAGGACAATGCAGGCTCATAGCATATAAGTGATCAATACATATCTCTGAATCACACTGGCTTCATGTATTTGTTTTCATGGTAACCGAATATGTGTGTGGTTATCAAAGTGATTCTTATAAGATAAATAGAGCTGAGAGGTGTTGGTGAGGGGAGGTGGATACAGACATCATCTATAGATATTAGGATTTGACTTTGAGCATATATGCTCTTTTTAATAAAGTTTTTAGCTTTATTTTATTCTGAGACAGAAAGAGTGCTATCAGGGAAGGGGAAGAGAGAGAGGGAGAGAGGGAATCCCAAACAGGCTCCACTCTCAGTGTGGAGCCTGAATTGGGTCTCTATTTCATGAGCCCTGAGATCATGACCCAAGCTGAAATCAAGAGTCATATGCTTAATAGACTGAGCCACCCAGGTGCCTTGGAGCCCGTCTGCTCTTTGATGAAGGGCGACAAGATTCCTCCCCTACTTAAGAATCAATACAGACAGGATGCAAATATACGTTCTAAGTATAAGATAGAGATTCAAAACTAAATGCCACATAGGAAACCAAACACTTCACTCAATTTCTCAACAATATCAGGCTATGCCAGTATTGCCAGGTAGCTACTGGGGTTAAGTGGGGCTGGCTCTCTATTGCTTTCAGTCAGACTCTCTGTGTGCCTGGGCCAACCAACTTAGTGCTGTTTGCATAATATTTGTTCATCTGAAGAATAAAAAAAAAGAAACCTTGTTCAAAACAACATTCAAAATCAGGTCACTTTACACTTAATGCTTAATGTTCTAGAGGTGAAGGACAAAATCTATGCGCTTCATAGATTTTCAGTTTTTATTTCCATCAAACTTAACCACTCATCTTTTTTAAAAAAAATTTTTAATGTTTTTATTTATTTTTGAGACAGAGAGAGACAGAGCATGAGCAGGGGAGGGGCAGAGAGAGGAGACACAGAATCTGAAGCAGGCTTCAGGCTCTGAGCTGTCAGCACAGAGCCTGACGCGGGGCTCAAACTCACGGAGTGTGAGATCATGACCTGAGCTGAAGTCAGACACTTAACTGACTGAGCCACCCAGGTGCCCCTAAACCACTCATCTTTAAAACAGTATTCATATGTGTTTACACTCACTCTACTTGATAGTTCTACGACAACCTAGATAAATTATGGTGTTTTGTTTTTTTTTTTTAACAATTGATTAGAATTTAAAGTTTTTTGGAGCATACATACATATATATTTTTTATTTGCCTAAAATAGAAAAAAACCCACTACCCACAATTTTATTCCCAACTGAAATTATATTTTCACTTTTCAGTTTTTATCTGTATACTTTCGGAAATCGTTCCTGTATGAGTTTCATACCAGATAGCAGAAATAGAAAATCCACAGTAATTCTCAGCTTCTTTTTGGTGTTTTGTTCTCTTTTTGTTCCCTTCACAGCCATCTCAATTCTTTTATTGCAGCTGCATAAATATATTTTACAGATCTCACTTTCCCCCAAAGTCATATTAGAATCCAAATAAAATCCTACCAATACAATAGCAATAACATTTTGAAACAGAGTAATATATCAGTGGAAGAGCTAAAAATGTTTCTTTTAGACCTAAGTTTCTATCTACATCATTGTTGATAAAAGAAAGAGGGTAAAGTAATAGATCTGGACTTACAGTGATGTGGCTGGCATTGTGAATTTTAAAATGACACTTATAATGCAGACTTTCAGACATTGAAAGAAAAAGTCTAGCTTTGGTTATTGACTGTTCCAGAAAAAGTTTTGGTGGCTGTAAGAGGGAGAGCTAGAGAGAGGCCAGTACCAGCGGAGGGTTGGAGTTAAGCCAGGGACTGAAGAAAAAGAAAAACAATGAGAGGGGACAGAAAAAAGTGAACAAGTGTCCCTGGGCTGGAACTCAGTTCCCAAGGAAGCAGCCCCAACTATAAATTGGCCCCTCTTGTTTTCACACAAGACTCTGGATTCAGCTTTTGCCTTGGCTATTTATGAGCTTTCACCATGAGAAAGTTACTTCAATTTTCCAAGTTTTGCTTTCCATGTTTCCTTTTTTTAGTTTATTTATTTTGAGAGAAAGCATGCATGCGTGTGAGTGGGGGAGGGGCAAAGAGAGGGGCAGGGGGAGAGAGAATCCCAAGCAGGCTACTTAGCACAGAGACAGATGTGGGGTTCAATCCCATGAACTGTGAGATCATGACCTAAGCTGAAATCAAGAATTGGCTTAACCAGCTGAGCCATCCAGGCTCCCCTTTGCTTTTCATGTCTTAAAATTGGACAAAATAAGGCCCATTTTCCTAGGGTTATTGTGAAGATTAGAAGAGATAAACACAGAAAACTCATGTAAAACTCTCAGTCTAGTACCTGGCACACAGTAAGCCCTTGACAAATGTTAATTTTTTTCCTACCTCTGGCTTACTTTCTTATCCTCCCCAATGCCCAAGGGTTAATGGAGGAAGGTGTCCAAATGCAGAATTTATTGGTTTTCCTATTCAGTTTTAAAATAGGTCCCCTCCAAACCCTTCATTCTAGTAGACCCCAAAATGTGTTGATGCAGACCCAAGAAATCACAGGAGTGAATGTTCAGAAGCTTTCTGCTACTGTTCCCATAATATAGTAGGGTTTGGCACATGGAACCACTGTGATTTCACAGGTTCTCAGTCTCACTTGGTGAGATGTGCACCTCACTTGGTGAGATGGCTGGAAGCTGTGATCTCCATATAGACCACTTCAAGTAGATGGGCACTTGTTCTAGTCTGCATTACCACTCTTGATTTTCTTGCTAGTACATCTTTACTTCCATTCCCAGTATAAGGCCAAGATATTTCTTTTAGCTCTTGATAATGGAGTTTCCTTGATTTTTAACCTCATTTCCTTCTTCTTCATTAGGCCAAGTCTAACTCATCCTTTAAATCTCATATTTCCTGTCAAGTAATCAGGAAAACTTCCCTGCTCTCTTTGAACCACCTTAGGCCTGCTTTATATACCTTCTTAGTACTCTGCCCTTCTTTTTAATCCAAAGCTTTCTGCGTACTCTTCCATGTGCAGTGCTGTTTGTGGTAAACCTGTCCCCACGGGGGTAGTTGTGCAACTGATTGCCTATTTTATTTATTTATTTATTTATTTGTTTATTTATTTATTTATTTTTAATGTTTATTTCTAAGGTAGAGAGAATGTATGTAGGTGGGGGAAGGGCAGAGAGAGAGGGAGACAGAAGATCCCAAGCAGGCTCTGAACTGTCAGTGCAAAACCTGATGCAGGGCTCAAATCCACGAACTGTGAGATCATGACCTGAGCCAAAGTTGGATGCTTACCCAAGTAAGCCCCTCAGGAGCCCCTGATTATCTATTTTAATCATATATAAGAAAACAAATAAGGTGAGGGCTTCCATTATATTACCACCTTCCTAACTAAATAATTTTTTGTGCTTATTGAAAACAGTAAATACAATACTCAGTATTGTTATTAGTTATTACTTACTTAGTGTTAGTTCTAAGTTATTAGAACTTAGTAATTTAAGTTCATACAAAAAATTCTAATTTACAGTGTATAAAATAATGACTTTTATTCAACAAATTTTATTGAGTTACTCTGCTATGGGCCAGTGTTTTTCAAATTTTAGTGTATATCAGAATCACCTGGAGGGCTTGTAAAACCCAGATTGCTTACAACATCACAAGACAACATCACACTCTTAACGACTGACAAAACTCCTAGACAGGACATTATCAAGAGTACAGAACTGAAAACACCATTGAATAATAGGTTATAATTGGCATTTATAGAACACTCCATCCAACAAAAACAGAATACACATTCATTTCAAGCACTATGGAACATTCATCAAGCTAGACCATACCCTGGGATATAAAACAAACATTAAGCAATTTAAAGAACTGAAATCACACAGAGTATGCTCCCTGACCATAATGGAATGTAGTCAGAAATCACTAATAGAAAGACAACAGGAAAATCTCCAAATACTCAAAAATGAAACAACACAGTTCTAAATAATCCATGTGTCAAAGAGCAAATCTCAAAGGAATTTTAAGAATACATAAAACTGAATGAAAGTGAAAGCACAGTATATCAGAATTTTGGGATGCAACTAAAGCAGTATTGAGAGAACTCAATACTTACATTAGAGAAGAAGAAATATTTCAGATCAATAATCTAAGTTCCTACTTCAAGGAATTAGAAAGATGAGATAAAAATAAACCCAGAGCAGAGGGATGGATAGCAGATATCAAGGTAATAGAAGTCAGTGGATTCAATATCAGAGAAAATTAATGAAGCAAAGAGCTGGTTCTTTGGAAAAAAGTCATTAAAATTGATAAACCTCTAGTAAGACTGACAAAGATAAAAATAGAGAAGAAACAAATCCCCAATATCTTTAATGACAAGGAATGTAATTATGGATGCTGCAGCCATTCAAAGGATAATAAGGAAGAACTATGAATAAGGTTACACTCAAATTCAATAACTTTGAAGAAATAAGCCAATTCATCAAAACCCACTATCTACCAAGATGAAAAAGATAACTTGAATATATCCATAATAATTAAAAAAATTGAACTTATTATTTAAAAACTATAAGAAATATAAACATCCAGGTCAAGGTGGCTTTATTGGATAATTTTATCAAATATTCAAAGAAGTAACACAAATTTTACACAATATTTCCTAGAAAATAGAAGGTGAGGGAACGTGTCCCAAATCACAAATTTTATGGGGTCATTATTACCTTGACATAATAAACTGGACAAATGCCTCCAAAAGAAAACTACAAACCATTAACTCCCATAAACTTAGGTGTAAAAATCCTCAACAAAATTTTAGCAAATCAAATATAACAATGAATAAAAGGAATTATAATCCATGTGGGATTTATTCCACATATATGAAGTTGGTTCAACATTGGAAAAGCAGTATCAGTGTAATGCACCATATCAACAGGCTAAAAAAGAAAAATTCACATGACCATACCAATGTAAAGAAAAAGCATTCGGTAAAATTTAACATTCATTCATGATAAAACTCTCAGTGCAGCGCCTGGTGGCTCAGTTGGTTGGGCGTCCTACTTCAGCTCAGGTCACAATCTCATGGTTTGTGAGTTTGAGCCCCGCGTTGGGCTCTGTGCTGATGGCTTGGAGCCTGGAGCCTGCTTCGGATTCTGTGTCTCCCTCTCTCACTCTGTTCCTCCCCTGCTCACTCTCTGTCTCTCTCTCTCTCAAAAAAAAGAGATAAACATTAACATAAAAACCTCTCAGTACACCTAGGAAATAGAACTTCCTCAAACTCAGAGCATCAGCTAAAACCCTATGCTAACATTGTACTTAATGGTGAAAGACTAAATGTTTTCCCTCTAAGATTAGGAACAAGTTAAGGATGTCTGCTCTCACTTTTCTTATTAATACAGTGACTAAAGTCCTAGTTGGTGAAATAAGGCAAGAAAAAGAAATAAAATGCATTCATATTGGAAAAGAAGAAAAAACTTTTTATTTGCATGTGAGATAATTGTCTATGTAGAAATCCCAGGGAATTTTAAACACACATACTTACATACACATGTGCACTAAAAACTGCTAGGACTAATAGCAAATTCAGCAAGGTCACAGAATATTAGATCAGCACACAAAAAAATCAATTGCTTTTCTATATACTAACACCAAACAGAAACTAAAGTTAAAAAACACAATACCAGTTACAGTTGTTTTGAAGAAATTGAAATACTTAGATATATATCTAACAACCTGTACAGGATTGGTATGATAAGCATGATAAAATTCTGATGAAATAAATCAAAAAAGACCTAAATACTTGGATAGACACACTGTGTTCATGGATTAGGAAAGTCAACATAGTAAAAAATGGCAATTCTCCCCAAATTGATTGTTAGAATTTAACAATTAATTCTTATCAAAACCCAGGCAAGTTTTTTTTTTTGTAGATACAAACAAGCGTATTCTAAATATATGTGAAAGGGGGACAGCCAAAACAATTTTGTGAAAGAAGAATTGAGTGGGGGGCAATCCTCTTCTAGATGTTAAATCTTGCAATATGGCTATAGTAATCAAGACAGCGTGGTACTAGCAGAGGGATAGATGCATATAAGCCAATGAAACAGAAGAGAGAATCCAGAAACAGATGCACACAAATATGACCAATTATTTTTTGACAAAGGAGTCAAAGCAATCTAAAGGAAGAGTGATAATCTTTTCAATAAATAGTGCTGGAGCAAGTGGACATCCATAGGCAAAAACAACACAAACAACAGTAACAACACAAACCCCCTAAAAATCCATCTAAATCTCACACTTTATACAAAAATTAACTCAAAATAAATCATGGACTTTAATGTAAAACATAAAACTATAAAACTTCTACAAAAAAAAAACAAACAAACAAACAAAAAAAAAAAACAGGAGAAAATCTTTGGACCCTAGGACTAGCCAAAGAATTGGCAACAAAATAATGACCCATGAAAGAACAATTGGTAAGTTGAACCTCTGCAAAATTAAAACTTTTGCTCTATTTTAATAGAGCAAGTATCTGTTAAATGTATAGACATTCCACTAAAGAAGATATAAAGATGGCCAATATACACATGAAAAGATTCTCAACATCATTAGCCATTAGAGAAATCCAAATGAAAGCCACGATGACATATTACTACATCCCTGTCAGAGTGACTAAAAGTTAAAAGAAAAGCATAATATTAACACCAAATCCTGGTGATAACATGGAGAAAGTAGACCATTCAGATATTGCTGGTGGGAATATAGAATGGTACAGCCATTCTGGAAAACAGTTGGCAATTTTGTTTAAAACTAAAAATGGACATATTTGATCCAGCAATTGTACTCTTAGGCACATACTTAGAGAACTGAAAACTTATTTGCCTGCGGGAATGTGCATGAGCCTCAAATTAGAAAATACCTAAATTATCCTTCAATAGATGAATTGTTAAACAACCTGCAGTACATCCACGCCATGAAGTATCACTGAGCGATAGAAAAGAATGGACTATTGATACACATAAGAACTTGGATGAACTGCAAGGAAATTATGCTGAGTAAAAAAATTCCCAAAAGGATCCATACTGCATGATTCCATTTGAATAATATTCGTGAGGTAATAATTACAGAAATGGAGAACAGATTTAGTGGTTGCCAGGAGTCAGGATGTGGGGGGGTGGGTATGGCTATAAAGGGGTAGTACAGAGGGGTCTTGTGTTGATGGTATAGTTACATATTATGAATATGGTGGTGGTTACATGAAACTAAACATGTGATAAAACTGCATAGAGCTAAAATACACACACATACACACTCACATATGGGTACATGTATAACTAGTGGAATCTGCATAATCTCTATGGATGATACCAATGTCAGTTTCCTGGTTTTGAACTTGTTCTAGTTATATAAGATGTTAACATGGGGGTAGTCTGGGTAAAGGGTGCATGGGACCTCCTTGTACATTTCTTGGTACCTCCTGTGAATCTGTAATTATTTCAAAGTAAGAAGTTAAAAAAACACCCTGATTCTGAGCTCTGCTCCCAAAGTTTTTGATTCAGTAGGTATGGGATAAGACCTGAACACTTGCATTTAAAAAAAAATGTTTATTCATTTTTGAGAGAGAGAGCAGGGGAGGGGCAGAGAGAGAAGGAGACACAGAAACCGAAGCAGGCTCCAGGCTCTGAGCTGTCAGCACAGAGCCTGACTCAGGGCTTGAACTCACAAACCATGAGATCATGACCTGAGCCGAAGTCAGACTCTTAACCAACTGAACCTCCCAAGAGCCCCTGAATTTCTAGTATGTTCTAAGGTGATGCTGCTGCTGCTGCTGCTGGTCTAGAGACCATGTGCTGAGAACCACTTAGCACACTGTGGGAAATATGAAGACAAAAAGTAAGAGCTTCCATGATCAATATGTTCATAATTTAGTGAGAATAAGACAGATAACAAATATGACAAACAGATATGATATGGATGCTGAAAAAGAGGTAGTTCCAGGATGTTTCTAAGGAGTAAAAGGTTAAAACTAAGGGATCAAGTGAGACCTCATGGAAGGTGTGGCATATGAGATGTGTATATGTAGGGATGTGGAAAATTATAAATTGCACAACGCGGGGAGGGCATTTTAAGCAAAACAACTGCATGAGCAAAGGCAATGGGAGAGAAAAATATCACTGGAGTATTCAGGGAATAAAATTGGATAGAACTTGAATACAGCACAGGAAAATTGTATGGGGGTAATGAGCAAGCATATGAAAAGTTAGATTCTAGTCCATGTTATAGAGGACCTTCCTTGCATACCAGGCAAAGAATTTTGTACCTGACGTTAAGAGCAATGGAGACCAGCTGAAGCTTTCTTAAAATGTCATTGGAACTACACTTTAAGGTTTGAGGTAGTTTTATTATATAATTCTAAAAATAAAAAGCTTTGAATCCATCTTATTGTGTCAGAATTAAACATACTGTGGTGATCAAAACTTCACATTTTAGAGTCCCATCAACGTGTGTTCAAATTCAACACCTATAAGCTGTAGAACCTTGAATATATCACTTCACATCTCTGATCTCCTTAGCCTCATCATATTTACCCCCTTATAATATGAGGGTAATAATCCCGATATCTGGTGTTGTTGTTAAGCTTACATCAGATGATGGTCATAAAGTACTTATTAGCATGCCTCCATAAATGATATCTATTATTATTATTATTATTATTATTATTGTTAGGGGCATAGCACAATTGTTCAGGTTGAAGCATAATATATAGATATTTTTCCCTAATTGATATGATAATATACATATTTCTTGAAATAGTTGAGATAGAGTTCATGCTTTAAAGTTTCCATATATACTTGATAAAACTGGCCTAGCTGTTAACACAACATACTATATATTCAAATATTTTTTCTTATAATAATAGATATATTTCATTTAATCCAAAAGTTAAAAATTGGTTGTCTTTAATAGCAGGTAATAATGACCTAAAAACACATCATATTTTTTTCCTATTTTTCCAAAGACATCTCTATTGATATGGTTGCTTAATAAGTGTTGTCATTTTAATACAAATGACAACATTATGATAAATGATGTAGGTAAGGCACCTTTCCAGACTTGCTTTTCCCGATTAGCCTTCCTGTTCTTCATTGTCCTTTATTTCCTTCTAAAGTAGTAGTATTCAACCTCAGATACACATTGAATTACTGTGGGAGCTTTCAGAAATCCTAATGCCCAGGTCATGCCCTAATTGATTATCAGAATCTCTCATGGTAAGAATCAGGCTCCAGGACCTTAGGTGATTCCAATACAATCAAGTCTGTGAACCAATGATTTAAAGTTTGGTACTATGCTTTCAGATCAACAGTCAGGTGGGAATGTAGAACAAATGGGGTGAAGCTAACAAAGGCATGAGGGTAAGCACTTGATGATCCATCTCCCAATGATTGGGCATCAATCAACCGTCAATCTATTTACTTAGTGCCTATTATCGAGAAGCCACTATACTGGGAGAAGTATACACAAACCCTTACACACCATTAAATTAATATAGGCTAGACTCTACCATATATAAAAAAGAATAAGACTAGCATTAAGTGGCAGTAACATATCATACTATAGACCAAAATGTCAAGATTTTGAAGAGGACTTAAGGAGTGAATTCATGTCTAGGCACTTTTTCTTGGACCTGTGTCTCCAAAAGCGTATGCTCATTTCCACTTATTGGTGTTTATTTATGCTGCTCCCCACGTCTTGAATGCCATTCCTCTTCTGCTCTGTGACTAAGACCCTCATGGTCAATAAGACCTTAGCTTTCCATCTGCATGTGTCAATCACACAGGTCACCGGTAATGTGTTCTTGAAGTCCTTATGCAGTTCACGCCTGTCTTTAGTTCTCCATGCATTTACAGCTTTCGTATCTTCCACAGCCCTCAATCTGCTGGGCTAAGGTTCTCACAGTGTTGATTTTTATTATAATGAGCATTATAGGCTTTAGAGCATCATGACCTCATCAGCCATCTTCTGTTAAAGTTATCAGTTACCTGGAGAATGCTCTTGGCCTTGGACAGTGTAAGAGAATAAAGAATATGCAAAACAAACAAACAAACAAAAAACAAACAAAATAAAACAAAACCCTCACTGTGTTAATCGTTAGAGCTTATTTTCCCTTTCATCAGTATGACAGCCTGAAGCCAACTGTAAGTGGAACAGAAACAATGAATTCTGTGTAAATATCCTTATTATAGCACATTACTCCTGAAACTTGTTTGGTCTTTTTGAGTGGGCCTTTCAGAGTTGACTTTTAGTAGACAAAAGATTGATTCCCTGTCACTGCAAGGGCTTGTAGAGTGAGGGCACTTAATAGGGGCATGATAGATACTAGTTGAATTGAATTGAATTCTCTAGTCTTAGAGAAATCCTGTCAACGAAAGCGAATATAGTTAATTCTCGTAAGACAAGAAGCATTGCTTTTAAGTACTTATTGACATATTTGAGCAGAGTGGATTAAAATACCTCCTTGCCTACAGAATTAATAATCTGTGTTATTTTATTAAGTTTTCCCATGCTGGTTACCTGGGCTGATTTTAGGCAGAATTCTGAATTCAGAAAACCACGCTTTCATTTTCTCTCCCTTGTGATCTGATACTTTTCCCATGGGTAGAGGCCACTGAATTTTCCCCCTTCCCTCACTTCCCTCTACAGATACCAATGTTTTAGTTTGAAGCCCCATTCTTCCTAGACAATTCTTGCTACCCTCCTCAGAACTGACTAATAAAACTAATAGTAGACAAATACTCTGTTTAATAAAACCCAATCCAGGCTAATGTGTTCTTGGGAAAAGGGTAAAACCCCAACCCTTTTTCCTTCCTTAGTAACTCAATTACATTTAATTATTGTTTTCTCCAGATCACACTTTTGCCTGAACTCAGAGGAGTGGTTTTTCTAATGACCCTTTCAAGTCAGAAAGAAAGGTGAGGGTCTCTATAGAAAAGGAATAGTGAAGGGAGGATACTAGTATTTGTTGAATGATTACTCTGTGCTAGGCACTTTGCTGCAAGCTATATACACATGATTTCATTAAATCTGCACACCATATCTGTGAGACATATCTCACATATAGGCACATCCTATAGGCTCCATTTAGAACAAAAGACCTGTCCCTTCTTCCCAACTAATGCACAGGCTCTTGGAGAACAAGACTACCACCCCTTCACCACCACCCCTCGTATCTTATATGAGTAGTCAGTATCAGTAATAAATGTACCTGGGGCGGGGGGCAGGGGAGATATGAGAAGGGAGAGACAACAGGTGACCCCCTTCCTTCAACCCCTTCTCTAGCTGCATGGAATACTGCCAGCCTCAGAGAAGTACTCAGAACAATGGTCCCAAAGTTACTGAAAACTATGAAAAAGCCCAGTGATCCTGTTTCTTCATAACTGTATTTTTATTTTTTTTCTCTCTGTTCTCTCTTCCCCATCTTCCAAAATATGGGGGAGGTGTGGGCCTAGAAAGCAACATTGATAGATAGCACTACTAGGAAAAATGCTAGAGATAATCATATGGAAAAATTAGAGACTGTTTCTGGATTTGAATGCCAAAAAAAGACAACGTAATACTAGAGCTAAAGTGTCAAGGTTCTGGGGTGGATTGAAATAGTTTCTAGGCATTATTTTGGATGTCTACTCCTTCCTCTCTCAGTGCTATAAGGCTCATTCTGCTCCCCACCTGGAGTGGCCTCCCTCCTGGAGTGGCCTCCCTCCTGGATCTTCTCCCCAAATGCTTTATGGATGACTGGCCTCTCTGACTCCCTGCCGGATCTCCAGTACTTTCTTCTCCTGTCCCCTAGCCAATCCCCAACCTCAGCTCATTGTCATCACAGCTCTTCTGAATCTACCAGACTTACTACTCCTGCCCCTCCCAATTTGCACATCTCATTATTATCTATACCACAGTTGTTTCGGGATTTATTTGGAAAGTAGGTGAGTCTTCAAACTCTGATGGCACCCAAATTCAAGTGAAGGTTACAAACCACACTGCCCAGTCATGTGTGGCTTCCTAAGCTCCTGTACTGACTACCCTTTCTTCACAGTCTACCACCAGGACCTATTCTCCTGACCTCCACCAAGTGAGAATCAGCCCTGACCAATTAGCTATTACTGTGAACAGATATGTTTTAACTTGTGAAACTGCTGTCAGCTGCACAGTATTTGCAATCTTTTGGGGTGTATGTCATCTAAGCAAGCATGACAGAATCAGTGTGGTGGGAAAATAAAGATTTGTATTTATTCTCTCTGTATTATCCCATTTCCCTCCTGACCCCTCTGCAAGCTGGTAGCCAGCCTTTTTCCAGGCAGCAAAAATTGCTTGAAGTTTCTGACAGTTTTGTTGTTGTTGTTGGGACTAAACCCATTGAAGACATTGAGTGTTCTGAGAGACAGAGAAGAGGCTTTTGAGGGCCCTATGAGGGAAGATGGGGAGATAGTAGCAGAGAGGTTCCTGGGGCATAGTTAGAATTGTTGGTGGAGGCTTGTGGCTCATTCCAGGGTATTATCCTGGGGAGGAGACAACATTTTGAGGCTTAGGTGCTTCCAGTTAGAAGCAGTGGGGTCTCAGGATATGAGGAAATCCTTTGGGTTGGGAAACTGGGCATCTCTGATAACTGGAGTAGCCAGTTACTGGAGGAGACTCAGATACTTTTGCATCATGTGAAAATAGTGATGATGACGATAAATATTTACTGCACACTTAAGTGCAAGACATTATCCTAAGAACCCTGGATGCATTAACCTAACTGTTCAATAACCCTATGAGGTAGTTACTGCTATTAATTACTCTCCATTAATCATCAAGAGGTTACGTAAGTTACCAAATGTTACACACTAGTAAGTGACAGAACCGATACAAATCTAGGTAGTATGGTTTCAGAGCTTTCAAAGAATGTCAATATCTGACTTCTCTGAATGACCTTTGCATGACCTTGAGTTGGAGGTAGCAGTGAGTAGGAGAAAAAGAAACCCTATAATGACTAAAATTAAATTTTCCACCACCTGGTGGGGCAGAGATTGAGTTTTATTTAGGCTCATAGGAAGGAAATAAAGAAATGTGCCATTTCTTGTTTTCCTGGTTTGTAGACCAAGATTCAAGCATTTTTCATATCTAAAATAACTTATTTCCTAAGAATTCGCATTACTGCCACCCAATACAAGGGAGGAGTAAACCCGAGACCACATGAGTAATTTAACCTTGCATATTGTATTCTCTCATCAGGTCTAGAGTGCCTGCTGATTCCCCTAGCTCTGTGGCTCTCTGAAGAGACTGTTCCCCACTGACACGTACAGGGGAAACACAGCTAGATGGTAAGTGAGCTGTGTATTCTATGAAGATGGATGTCATGGTAACCTCCTGAAGGAAGGCCAGTGATTCTGAGTTAGGTGGGTGGGCCTTTGTAGAGACACATACAAATGCTTGTACATTGATTAGAAAACTTCCTGGTGTTTCTCAGTATTTGAGGTATATCATTATACTAAAACAAAAAGAAAAAAAAACTTTTGAAGAAAATTTCCTTCCTAATTATCAGCAGCTTGAGGTCATGATTTAGACAGGCTTTCTGGAGGAGAAATGAGAGAGGAGGAGTAACGTAGATATTCCAGGCAATGATTTCAAGATGGCCATGAGCTGTGGAATAAACCGTGACGGAGAGGTAGTAGCTACAGGAGGAGCGTCAGTTTGTAGCCACATGGATTTGCTTGCAGTTCTTTGAATAGGCTGAGCTTTTCTTAGCTCTGGATCTTTGTACTCACTGGGCCTTTTGTCTAGAAATCTCTTCTTCCATTTTCCTCCTATCTGGCTCCTTCTCATCCTTCATGCCTCAGTTCAGGGTCACTATAGGCAGCCTTTCCTGGCTACTTGTTCTAAAACAGGTCTCCTCCCTCCCTGTGCTACCTCTCAGCATCCTGCTTGATTCCTCCATTGTAATATTACAATCGTCAATATTTTATTTGCTTACTTTTTCATCAGGTTACTTATTTATTTGATTTTCTCTCCTCCTGCCTCCCTGACATAATGTAAACTCCATGAGGTTAGAAACCATGTTTGTTTTTTTCATTCCAGCACTCAGCATAGTGTTTTTAATTTATTTTTTACTTTGTTTTTAAATTAAGTAATCTCTATACCTAACACGGGATTTGAACTCACGACCCCAAGATCAAGAGTCACATGCTCCACCAACTCAGCCAGCCAGGCGCCCCACTCAGCATAGTGTTTTGCACAGAGAATGCCATTAATTAATATCTGTTGGGTAATGTATGAATGAAACTTCCAGGAGCCAGATGTGGATAATTGCATTACCTTTTTCCTCCACGTGGTTATGCGGCACTTGAAAAAGCCACCTCTGTGCTTATATGCACTGTGCTTTAATAGGATTCTTTTCATATTATTATCTTTATTTGATTGGGCCCTCGGCTTCAGTTCCATAGAAGATTATTATTTTATTGGCTCTGTGTCAACCTGATTCTCCACCTCAGCTTTTGCCTCTGGTTTTAGCTGCTTAACTTGGTTTTTCCCAAATTTTGCTTCTTTAATTCTTAGCAATGACTCCTGTCATTGTTAGGGACTTGACTGGGTCTTCCTTCTTATCTTCTGCTTTAAATTCTCATAGCAGATGAGTTCCAATTAAGATAAAAATAATTCAATTGAACAAAAATAATCTATACTCCTACAAAAGAAAATAAGAAGCAGATCTTCGCATAATTTTATATCAGTAACTTAACCTTAAATTAAACACAATTTTAAAATACACAAATTACTTTTTCAGTCCCATACTCCATTTTGAAGCTTGACAAGTCTCCTTTGTCATTTACTGTTGGCAACTTTTGAAAGTTTCTCTAGAAAAAATATCTACATTTACATCATGTTCTCTAAGGACCTCAGAGTGCCCAAATTCTTTGAGTCAATTTACGTGACAAGACATTACCTCAAATGTTCTTGTTAAACCTCCTCACTGGTTGGAAACACTGAAATTAAGGGAGGAATTCTTATTAGGAATCCTATGGCTTTCTCAGAAAAGACTAAAGTCTTCATCATTAAATGCCTTCATTCTAAGGAAGGGTTTTGGGATTTCAAACTTTAGCCAAAAAGGAAAAATCCTCCCCAAAGATTTTTGCTTCCTCTACTTTCTGATTGATGCCAGATCATTTCTATCTTTGTGTCTGAACCAAAATCATATTATCTGCCTGCTACCTAACTTCTGAGGTCTTTCAACACCCTCTGCCTCAATCGAGAATAGAACCATATTCAGAAATTTACTCTTATCTTAGTTGATGTCCCTTCTGTGCATCAGATGGAGGCTTTACATTATGTTTTGGGGGAGCAGGTGGGAGGAGCAGCTGGTATGAGAAGTGAGCAGCCTGACAACAGTAAAATTGAGAAGTGTATGTGTGTATGTGTGTGTGTGTGTGTGTGTGTGTGTGTGTGTGAAAAGAGAGCAAGTGCCACAACATGAAAATTTGCCCAAGAAATTGTAAACCTTGCAGTCTGTTCTCCATAGACAGTATAGTCAAAGTGCCAGGTAAAAAGTCAATGACATCCTAGACATCATGAATATCAGAACAGCAGAAACTTGGATTAATACTAAGGCCTAAAGTGATTTACAATGAATTTCAATGATAAATTATAATATTACATTTTTGTATTTGTTTTTTTTGTTATAATTCCACTTAAATCTTTAACTTATTCTGTGAATATTTGTTGTGTCCCTATGCTGTGTCAGATCCTGTCACAAGCTCTGGGGGATGGCCAGAAACAAGACATAGAACATGCTTTAATGGAATTTACTGATTTTCTTTATTTTTTAAAATTTATTTTTTTAAAGTTTATTTATTTATTTTGAGAGAGAGAGAGAGAGATGGAGGGAGGGGCAGAGAGACAGAATCCCAAGCAGGCTCTGCACTGTCAGTGTGGAGCCCAATGCAGGGCTTGAATTCACAAACCGTGAGAGTACAACCTGAGGCAAAATCAAGTCAGACACTTAACCAACCGAGCCACCCAGGCACCCCTGATTTTCTTTAAATGAAAGAACATTGAGACTATTTTGGAACTGCTGTAACTATTGCTTTTATGTAATGAAATGAACATCATTCCTTTATTTTTTCAATTATTAATAAATTATTTTAACATTTGGTCTGTTGCAACAATGCATTTTATAGAGATATTTAATTTAAATCTTTCAGCTCTTTATTTGGGATGTTGCCCAAGACTGAAAGTCTAAATATCCTTTCAAACATTTATTTTAGTCCAGGATGATACTTGTAAATAGAGATTATAAACTATATTTTTTAATCTTTTTCATTGTGTGAGAATTTTCTTTTTCTTCTATTTCATTCAAATCTAATTAAAAATTAATTTGACTAGGTAATATATGAACAGTTGAAATATTAAAAACATGCACAGAGGTGTGAATTATAAGAGTAATTCTCCCCTACTTCTCTTCTAGCCAGATTCTTCTCCCTGGAAGCAAACTATGTTGAGTTTTTTGTGTATACTTCAAAAAATATTCATTACACAAATATGTACATTTACATATACATATATAGTCTTTGCTTTTAAACACAAAAAGAATTATAATATGCATATTTTTCTGCTCTCTTTCACCCAACAATGTATCTCTTTTCATTCCCTATCAGTATATAGAGAGCTCTATTTAATAGCTGTATATGGTTCCAGTGTATAAATATACTGTATCTATTTAACCAGTTCTAAGTGATGAACATTTAGGTCCTTTCCAATCTCTCCAAACAATGCATCAATGAATATCCTGGTGCGTGCATCACTTGGCAAATGTTCACACATACAAAAAATTTCTGGAAGGGGAATTTCTGGTCAAAGGTGTGTACATTTATACATTTGATATATATTGTCAAACTGCCCTCAGTATAAGTTGTATTAATTTCTACTTAGCAATATGTAACTACCTGTTCCTCAAAATCTTGCACAAAGAATGTATTATCAAAGTTTTTGTTGTTTGTTAATCTAATAGGTGGAAAATGACACCTCTTAGCAGCTTTCATTTATATTTCCCTTATTATAAGACTGAATAGCTATTTGTATGTTTAAATTATCAACAATTTCCTTTTGTATAAAGTGTCTATTCATAATCAGAAAGAAGAATGGATATGGGGGATAACTGGTAGTCTATGCTAAAGGCTCCTATTTTATTTATTTTCTAGCTGGCTACCCATTTGTTCCAACAGTATTTACCAAGTAATTCATTTTCACCCTTTTCTGTCCTTCTCTTCATATACCAGGGCTACACTGCTGTGTTCTCATTTCTAGTTTTATAGCATATGATCAGAGAATACTATTTTCTCCTTTTGGAATTTATTCACTTTTATTTTATGGAGTATTATAGGAACTTTGTGTTCTATTTTGTTTTTAATGTGATTGTTCCAAAGATACTTGACAAATGAGTTTATTACCTCTTTTCAGGGCATAGAAGGTTTCTTTTTTTAATAATGTAACAAGTACACCTATCTTATCAAGTATGCTTTGTTTTTCTAAATTCTCTTTCTGTTCACCTGAGCTTTCATAATTTGGGAGAGATGAATTATTTTATTTTATTTTTTTTATTTTAGAGAGGTGGGGGGAGGGAGGACAAAGGGAGAGGAAGAGAGAGAATCTCAAGTAGGCTCCAGGCTTAGTGTGGAGCCTGACATGGGGCTTGGTTCCATGACCCTGGGATCATGACCTGTGCTGAAATTAAGAATCAGATGCTCAACTGACTAAGCCACCCAGGTGTCCTGGGGGAGATGAATTAAAGGTACTACTGTTAACATGTTTCTTCTTGTAGCGCCTTGTACTTTTGCTTAATACAAGTTGATGATTGGTTACGAGGTGCATAGGTAATGATTACTTGAGGATATTCATTGTGATTGCATCCTTTATTACGATGAAATGGCTTCCTTGTATTGGTTAAATATTTTTGACCTTGAATCCAACTGGGCCTGACTATTAAGATCATGAACACTTTTTTATGTTTATATTGCCTGGAATATTTCTGTCCATTATTTCACTCCCAACTTTTCTGAATCACTTTTAATTCTTTCCCTTATCTCTCACCATATTGTTGATTCCAATCAACTTTTTCTTCCCTGTTTTTTTTAATACATGAGTTTCCTTATCTGATGTATTTGTTAGTTTGTTCTTTATGCTTCACTATCTGTTGCTTTAGCTTAAAATACTCAGAAATGGTCTGCCTTTGATTTCCAAGTGTTTGTTTTCATAATTTGAAAGGTTTGCATTTTGTTCAGCTGGTTACTTTTTTAATTAAAACTTTATTAAATACTCTGAATAATCTGTTTCTTTAGGAAATATCTCTTGACTCTGTACTATAAGCAATGAAAAAAATGAATATATTTCCACTTCCTCTGACTACCTTTACCCAACCATTTAGTTTTAGTTGTTTACATTCTTTTTGTGCTTACCTTTTTTTTTTTTTAATTTTTTTTAACGTTTATTTATTTTTGAGACAGAGAGAGACAGAGCATGAACGGGGGAGGGTCAGAGAGGGAGGGAGACACAGAATCTGAAACAGGCTCCAGGCTCTGAGCAGTCAGCACAGAGCCCGACGCGGGGCTCGAACTCACGGACTGCGAGATCATGACCTGAGCCGAAGTCGGACGCTCAACCAACTGAGCCACCCAGGTGCCCCTTGTGCTTACCTTTAAGTGTACTATATATTACTTGACTAATTCACTGGATATAACCTCTTTTGGCTTTTGGCTGTCAGCATCATAATACCAAGACTTACTTTAGTCTTAGTCCTATGGCTACAGCCAATGCTCAACTGTTAGTTCTTTTTTTTTTTTTAACTGTTTTTTTTATTTATTTATTTATTTTTTTTTTTTATTGTAAGTTCTTCATTTCTCATTTGGTTTCAGTTTGTTGTCTAATAGCATCTTTCAGAAGGGCTCAGGGAGAAATGTATTCTTTGGGTTTTCGGTTATCTTTCTATTTGTGGCTCTTTTTGGCTGGGATTAAATCCTTGGGTTACATTTTCTTTCTTGAGGATTTTGCAGGTATTTCTGAATCACGTATTTGTGTTGGATGTGTTGAATGTTGAAAGCCTTATAGATGGTGTTTTCTTTCCTGTCTCGATGCCTAAAGCATTCTTTATTTGAAGTCCTTTCATTTTACTTGGATATTTTGAGTGTTAAAATTTGTATGTTAATTTTTCCTAGACAGAGTGTATCTTGCTTTCAGTTTTTAGATTTAAATCTTTTTGGATTAATTCTTTGCTTTTTGACTTATAACTTATAAACTTTCTTATATTTATTTTTGAGAGACAGAGCACGAGTGGGGGAGGGGCAGAGAGAGAGGGAGACACAGAATCTGAAGCAGGCTACAGGCTCTGAGCTGTCAGCACAGAGCCCAGTGCGGGGCTTGAACCCACGGACCTCGAGATCATGACCTGAGCTGAAGTTGGACGCTTAACTGACTGAGTCACCCAGGTACCCCTTGACTTATAACTTTTTTTTAATATGAAATTTATTGTCAAATTGGTTTCCATACAACACCCAGTGCTCATCCCAATAGGTGCCCTGCTCAAAATCCGTCACCAACCCTCCCCTCCCTCCCACCCCCCATCAACCCTCAGTTTGTTTTCAGTTTTTTAAGAGTCTCTTATGTGTTGGCTCCCTCCCTCTCTAACCTCTTTTTTTTTCCTTCCCCCCCTTCATGGTCTTCTGTTAAGTTTCTCAGGATCCACATAAGAGTGAAAACATATGGTATCTGTCTTTCTCTGTATGGCTTATTTCACTTAGCATAACACTCTCCAGTTCCATCCATGTTGCTACAAAAGGCCATATTTCATTCTTTCTCATTGCCATGTAGTATTCTATTGTGTATATAAACCACATTTTCTTTATCCATTCATCAGTTGATGGACATTTAGGCTCTTTCCATAATTTGGCTATTGTTGAGAGTGCTGCTATAAACATTGGGGTACAAGTGCCCCTATGCATCAGTACTCCTGTATCCCTTGGGTAAATTCCTAGCAGTGCTATTGCTGGGTCATAGGGTAGGTCTATTTTTAATTTTCTGAGGAACCTCCACACTGTTTTCCAGAGTGGCTGCACCAGTTTGCATTCCCACTAACAGTGCAAGAGGGTTCCCATTTCTCCACATCCTCTCCAGCATCTATAGTCTCCTGATTTCTTCATTTTGGCCACTCTGACTGGCGTGAGGTGATATCTGAGTGTGGTTTTGATTTGTATTTCCCTGATGAGGAGCGACGTTGAGCATCTTTTCATGTGCCTGTTGGCCATCCGGATGTCTTCTTTAGAGAAGTGTCTATTCATGTTTTCTGCCCATTTCTTCACTGGGTTATTTGTTTTTCGGGTGTGGACTTTGGTGAGTTCTTTATAGATTTTGGATACTAGCTCTTTGTTTGATATGTCATCCCCATTCCGTTGGTTGCCTTTTAGTTTTGTTGATAGTTTCCTTTGCAGTGCAGAAGGTTTTTATCTTCATGAGGTCCCAATAGTTCATTTTTGCTTTTAATTCCCTTGCCTTTGGGGATGTGTCAAGTAAGAAATTGCTGTGGCTGAGGTCAGAATGGGTTTTTCCTGCTTTCTCCTCTAGGGTTTTGATGGTTTCCTGTCTCACATTCAGGTCCTTTATCCATTTTGAGTTTATTTTTGTGAATGGTGTATAGAAAGTGGTCTAGTTTCATCCTTCTGCACGTTGCTGTCCAGTTCTCCCAGCATCATTTGTTAAAGAGACTGTCTTTTTTCCATTGGATATTCTTTCCTGCTTTGTCAAAGATTAGTTGGCCATACGTTTGTGGGTCTAGTTCTGGAGTTTCTATTCTATTCCATTGGTCTATGTGTCTGTTTTTGTTCCAATACCATGCTGTTTTGATGATTACAGCTTTGTAGTAGAAGCTAAAGTCTGGGATTGTGATGCCTCCTGCTTTTGTCTTCTTCAAAATTACTTTGGCAAATATTTGGGACCTTTTGTGGTTCCATACAAATTTTAGGATTGCTTGTTCTAGCTTCGAGAAGAATGCTGGTGCAATTTTGATTTGGATTGTATTGAATATGTAGATAGCTTTGGGTAGTATTGACATTTTGACAATATTTATTCTTCTAATCCATGAGCACGGAATGTTTTTCCATTTCTTCATATCTTATTCAATTTCCTTCATAAGCTTTCTATAGTTTTCAGCATACAGATCTTTTACATCTTTGGTTAGGTTTATTCCAACATATTTTATGCTTCTTGGTGCAATTGTGAATGGGATCAGTTTCTTTCTTTCTGTTGCTTCATTATTAGTATGTAAGAATGCAACTGACTTCTTTTTTTTTTTTTAGTATTTTATTTTATTTTATTTTATTTTATTTTATTTTATTTTTTCAATATATGAAATTTATTGTCAAATTGGTTTCCATACAACACCCAGTGCTCATCCCAAAAGGTGCCCTCCTCAATACCCATCACCCACCCTCCCCTCCCTCCCACCCCCCATCAACCCTCAGTTTGTTCTCAGTTTTTAACAGTCTCTTATGCTTTGGCTCTCTCCCACTCTAACCTTCCCCTCCCCCATGGGTTTCTGTTAAGTTTCTCAGGATCCACATAAGAGTGAAAACATATGGTATCTGTCTTTCTCTGTATGGCTTATTTCACTTAGCATCACACTCTCCAGTTCCATCCATGTTGCTACAAAGGGCCATATTTCGTTCTTTCTCATTGCCATGTAGTACTCCATTGTGTATATAAACCACAATTTCTTTATCCATTCATCAGTTTATGGACATTTAGGCTCTTTCCATAATTTGGCTATTGTTGAGAGAGAATGCAACTGATTTCTGTACATTGATTTTGTATCCTGTGACTTTGCTGAATTCATGTATCAGTTCTAGCAGACTTTTGGTGGAGGCTATCGGGCCTTCCATGTATAATATGTCATCTGCAAAAAGTGAAAGCTTGACTTCATCTTTGCCAATTTTGATGCTTTTGATTTCCTTTTGTTGTCTGAGTGCTGATGCTAGAAATTCCAATATTATGTGAAACAACAGCAGTGAGAGTGAACATCCCTGTTGTGTTCCTGATCTCAGGGGGAAAGCTCTCTGTTTTCCCCCATTGAGGATGATATCAGCTGTGGGCTTTTCATAAATGGCTTTTATGATCTTTAAGTATGTTGCTTCTCTCCTGACTTTCTCAAGGGTTTTTATTAAGAAAGGGTGCTGGATTTTGTCAAAGGCCTTTTCTGCATTGATTGACAGGATCATATGGTTCTTCTCTTTTTTTTTGTTAATGTGATGTATCACGTTGATTGATTTGCGAATGTTGAACCAGCCCTGCATCCCAGGAATGAATCCCACTTGATCATGGTGAATAATTCTTTTTATATACTGTTGAATTCGATTTACTAGTATCTTGTTGAGAATTTTTGCATCCATATTCATCAGGGATATTGGCCTGTAGTTCTCTTTTTTTGCTGGGTCTCTGTCTGGTTTAGGAATCAAAGTAATGCTGGCTTCATAGAATGAGTCTGGAAGTTTTCCTTCCCTTTCTATTTTTTGGAATAGCTTGAGAAGGATAGGTATTATTTCTGCTTTATGTGTCTGGTAGAATTCCCCAGGGAAGCCATATGGTCCTGGACTCTTATTTGTTGGGAGATTTTTGATAACTGATTCAATTTCTTCGCTGGTTATGGGTCTGTTCAAGTTTTCTATTTCTTCCTGTTTGAGTTTTGGAAGTGTGTGGGTGCTTAGTAACTTGTCCATTTCTTCCAGATTGTCCAGTTTGTTGGCATGTAATTTTTCATAGTATTCCCTGATAATTGTTTGTATCTCTGAGGGATTGGTTGTAATCATTCCATTTTCATTCATGATTTTATCTATTTGGGTCCTCTCCCTTTTCTTTTTGAGAAGCCTGGCTAGAGGTTTATCAGTTTTGTTTATTTTTTCAAAAAGCCAATTCTTGGTTTCATTGATCTGCTCTATGTTTTTTTAGATTCTATGTTGTTTATTTCTGCTCTGATCTTTATTATTTCTCTTCTTCTGCTGGGTTTGGGGTGTCTTTGCTGTTCTGCTTCTATTTCCTTTAGGTGTGCTGTTAGATTTTGTATTGGGGATTTTTCTTGTTTCTTGAGATAGGCCTGGATTGCAATGTATTTTCCTCTCAGGACTGCCTTTGCTGCATCCCAAAGCGTTTGCATTGTTGTATTTTCATTTTCTTTTGTTTCCATATATTTTTAAATTTCTTCTCTAATTGCCTGGTTGACCCATTCATTCTTTAGTAGGGTGTTCTTTAACTTCCATGCTTTTGGAGGTTTTCCAGACTTTTTCCTGTGGTTGATTTCAAGCTTCATAGCATTGTGGTCTGAAAGTGTGCATGGTATGATCTCAATTATTTTATAATTATGAAGGGCTGTTTTGTGACCCAGTATATGATCTACCTTGGAGAAGGTTCCATGTGCACTCGAGAAGAAAGTATTCTGATGCTTTGGGATGAAGAGTTCTAAATATATCTGTCAAGTCCATCTGATCCAATGTATCATTCAGGGCCCTTGTTTCTTTATTGGCCGTGTGTCTAGATGATCTATCCATTGTTGTCAGTGGAGTATTAAAGTCCCCTGCAATTACCACATTCTTATCAGTAAGGTTACTTATGTTTGGGATTAATTGTTTTATGTATTTGAGGGCTCCTATATTCGGCGCACAGACGTTTATAATTGTTAGTTCTTCCTGATGGACTGACCCTGTAAATATTATATAATTCCCTTCTTCATCTCTTGTTACAGCTTTTAATTTAAAGTCTAGTTTGTCTGATATAAGTATGGCTACTCCAGCTTTCTTTGAGTTCCAGTAGCATGATAGATAGTTCTCCATCCCCTCACTTTCAATCTGAAGGTGTTCTCAGGTCTAACATGAGTCTCTTGTAGACAGCAAATAGATGGGTCTTGTTTTTTTATCCATTCTGATACCCTATGTCTTTTGATTGGCACATTTAGTCCATTTACATTAAGTGTTATTATTGAAAGATATGGGTTTAGAGTCATTGTGATGTCTGTAGGTTTCATGCTTGTAGTGATGTCTCTAGTACTTTGTGGTCCTTGCAACATTTCACTCACAGCATCCCCCTTAGGATCTCCTGTAGGGCTGGTTTAGTGGTGATGAATTCCTTCAGTTTTCGTTTGTTTGGGAAGACCTTTATCTCTCCCTATATTCTGAATGACAGACTTGCTGGATAAAGAATTCTTGGCTGCATATTTTTCCTTTCATCACATTGAAGATTTCCTGCCATTCCTTTCTGGCCTGCCAAATTTCAGTAGATAGGTCTGCCACTAGTCTTACGGGTCTCCCATTATAGGTTAGAGCGTGTTTACCCCTAGCTGCTTTCAGAATTTTCTCTTTCTCCTTGTATTTTGCCAGTTTCACTATGATATGTCCTGCAGAAGATCAATGCAAGTTATGTCTGAAGGGAGTTCTCTGTGCCTCTTGTATTTCTTTTTTTTTTTTTAATTTTTGGGACAGAGAGAGACAGAGCATGAACGGGGGAGGGGCAGAGAGAGAGGGAGACACAGAATCGGAAACAGGCTCCAAGCCATCAGCCCAGAGCCTGACGCGGGGCTCGAACTCACGGACCGCGAGATCGTGACCTGGCTGAAGTCGGACGCTTAACTGACTGCGCCACCCAGGCGCCCCTGTGCCTCTTGTATTTCAATGCCTTTTCCTTCCCCAGGTCAGGGAAGTTCTCAGCTATGATTTGTTGAAGTACACCTTCAGCCCCTTTCTCTCTCTCTTCCTCTTCTGGAATTCCTATGATAGGGATATTGTTCCATTTGATTGCATCACTTAGTTCTCTAATTCTCCCCTCATACTCCTGGATTTTTTTATCTCTCTTTTTCTCAGCTTCCTAGTTTTCCATAATTTCATCTTCTAATTCACCTATTCTCTCCTCTGTCTCTTCAATCCGAGCTGTGAAGCTGTCGCTTCAATCCAGATGGTGGATCTCCTTTGTCTTTAATATCAGTCATATTCTCTCTAATCTTATTTTTTTTCCTTTGGCAGTTTGTTTGTTTGTTTTCATTCCTGTCTTCTGTGTCCCTTACTGTGTTTCCAGTAGTGTCTTGTGTCAAAACAAGTCTTCATTCTGTGGTGGTTTATTTTCTTCTTTTATTTCTTTCTTAAGATTTACTAGGTCATTTCCATTTTTTTTTCTGGTATCTTAACAACTTTATAAACCCTTGTATCTTTGCTTTGGATTCGTATTTTATGAAAGTCTTTATTATTTATTTAAGCCTTTTTTTTTTTGATGGCATAGAAAGTTTGGTTATGATTTTCATTGGCTCCATGGCCACATTTATCTGGTGGTTGAGGTTTGTGTGTGGTTTGTTTTCCCTGTTTTAAAAAAATTCAGGGGCGCCTGGGTGGCTCAGTCGGTTGAGCGTCCGACTTCGGCTCAGGTCATGATCTCGCAGTCCGTGAGTTCGAGCCCCGCATCAGGCTCTGTGCTGACCGCTCAGAGCTGTGCTGACCTGGAGCCTGTTCAGATTCTGTGTCTCCCTCTCTCTCTGACCCTCCCCCGTTCATGCTCTGTCTCTTTCTGTCTCAAAAATAAATAAATGTTAAAAAAAATTTTTTTTAAAATTCAGTTCCTAAGTATAGATCCATTGGTGACACATTTTAATTACTGAAAATGTTTGAATGAGGAAGGTTCTTCTTGGACAAGCTATTTGTGGGAAATTTGTACTATGGAGGGGTCTGGTCTATGTTCTGGAGTTGCAGTCTTGCAAAGATGATGTATCTGTGAGATTTTTTACTCAAAACCACCTCCTCTGTTTGTTCTCTGTCAGGGAAGTTCTCTAACAAATTATTGTAGGCTTTGCTTTTCAAAGTTTCCCACTTGGTTTGGAGAACTGTGTCCCTTATCTTGGTCTGAGATATTTTCCTACAGGCATTTTCTTCTTAGTATTCCTCTGTTTGACCTTCAGATGATCAGATAGTTAAAAGAAGTAAAATAGAGTAGTTGTTACAGATTAGGCTCTAGAGCCAGACTGCCAGAACTTGATTCCTGACTCCTTTATTAGTCAGTACTGTGACCTTGAGCAAGTCACTTAGCTTTACCATGTCTCATTTTTCTTATTGTGAAAGAAAGCATAATAGTATTGATCTCATAGGGTTTATGTACATTAATACATGTAAAGTGCTTAGAAGACTAGGCATAAAGGAAGGGGCCAACTTTATTGCCATTTAAAAACTATAGAATCAATAGTTTCCTTTTCTAGTTTAGACTTCTCGAGGCTTTTCATGTTCTGCAGTGTTTGGAAAACACTCCCATTTTGGTTGAGAAGCAATGTGGACATTCTTCTCTAACCTGTCTAGACTGGCAACCTCTAGCTGTGTTGCTAAGCAGAATCTGTGGATGGTCATGAAGTTATCTATAAAAGAGAGCAATTCACTCTCAAACGATTCTTTCTTTCTTTCTTTCTTTCTTTCTTTCTTTCTTTCTTTCTTCTTTCTTTCTTTTTTGATTTTATATATCTTTAGAAGTTCAAGTCTCTTTCTCTTATGCTCATCAGCTCTTTCTCTGACATTCTCTTTACTAGAGTTTACTTCCTCATTAACACAGACAAAATATGGTTAATAGATTTCACAATTTTTAGAAGCACAATTTTTAAAATCTGAGTATTTAAAACATATATTTTGAGACACATATTCTCACACAAAACATGAATATGCATGAAAGGTTAAGAGTAGTAGTCTCTTGGTGGTAGGAACATGGTATTTTAATTTTAATTTTGCTTGTCTGTATTTTCTAATGTCCTACTGTACACATGTGGCTTTTGTAAATTTTTTTCATAACAAAAAGAACACTGTGGATTAAGTCAAAATTATGGTAGTTGTAACATTATTGTTCTGGTCAAATAAAAAAATATATTTATTTTGGACTTAATCCTAAGAAAGAAAAATCTAAAAATTCTTTAGTCTGGAGGCAGAATATAACAAAATTAAATTTTTAATAGTCTAATTTTTTCTATTAAATTAGTTAAATATAGACGACCAAAATGAAAATGGTAAGTATTTTTGTCATTTTGTAACATTATCAAATAAAATTATTTTCTTATATTGACATCAGTGATTCAAACATTTGCATATTGGAACTTTGTCTTTATTGGGCAGTGAGAAGTTCCTGATAAATAATTTTACCTAAGGAGGAAGAGGGCTCAAAATGGACTTTGTAAAGACAAACTCCACAGTAGAGGTATGAGAGATTATGACACAGTTTTGAATGCTAGGGTTTGTTTAAGATGGAATTTTTTTTAGAGAGATAACAGAGAGACAGAGAGGATGTGAGCAGGGGAGAGGGGCAGAGAGAGAATCTTAAGCAGGTTCCATGCTCAGCCAGGAGCCTGACGTGAGGCTCAGTCCTACAACCCTGGGATCATGACCTGAGCCAAAATCAAGAGGTGGACACTCAACCAACTGAGCCACCAGGCACCACTATATGGAAATCTTTCTTAAAGGCAATAATGAATCACTGGAAATTCTTAATTAAAGGAGCTTACACAATCAAAGCACACTAAGCATACTTTTCATCTGTAATTATTTGATTTTGATACCCCGAAAGTGAACTACCTTTGTAACATGGTTATATATTAAGAAACAGAATGCATGAGACTGAGTTCATATAGAACACTTCAGTAGGCTCAGATAAACATAATCCTGAAAAAAAAACAAGATTGAGGATTATGACACTGCATCTGGATTCAAATTTACAACTTTTTCAAACAGAGGTGATTGCCATTCTAATCAGGATCGACTACATTTATATGAGAGCATCATATTTCCAGGGAAAGAAAATTACTACTATTTAAATAGTATTGGAGGCAGACTACTATTTAAATATTAACTTTGTCATTTAACTAATTCTATGCTTTGGGACAAAGCATAATCTCTGAGTTTCTGTTTCTTCATCTTTAAAATGTGGAAGTAATATTTATCACACAGGGTTGTTAAGAATTGAGGGAATGTTGATAAAACACTTAATATAATGTCTGCCATATATAATAATCACTTAATGAATTAAAAATAATACTAAGCTCAAAAGTCCAAAACCAAAGAAACTGAGAAATAAGTTTTATAAAAGAAGGGAAGGTAGCTGAAAGAAATTAATACAATGTCCTTCTTCTGTCCTTCATGTACCAGAGACACTGGTACTTAATACACAATTATACAAAAATAATTTATGTGCCTCTCTCCCATTTTCAGACTCAGATTTTGAAGGGCAGGGAGAATGTATTTATTTTTATTTTTTCCTACTTGGACAGTTGCTGGCATATAATACGTGATCAATATTTGTTGCACTGAACTGAACTCAACCACCATTATCTATTTCTCTCCATTTTCTACGATATTGTGAGAAAATGGCTGAACAAATATCTACCAAATTTGGAATATGTTTGTAATTTTCTGACTTCAAGTAAGGAGTATGTGATGTACATAATATTCAACTGTAGGGAGGGCTCTGGGAATACCTTAAAGAGAGAGATGTGACCTGAAAACGAAGGCAGGACAGAAGTGAGACTGCTGTCAGGACAGACATGCTGTGCATTAAGATGCTCTGGACTGAGAAAGCAAAAATGGTATACAATATAAATCTTAACTGGAAAAATTCCAAAGACAAGAATTCTGTTTCAGGCAAGTCCTCCAGGTGAGGAACGGCAAGGATTTCCTCTCTTTTTTATTTTCAGGTGTGCTAGGTGTTAAGGATACAAAGGTGAACATCTTAGGGGCTCCTGGGTGGTTCAGTCAGTTGACCATCTGACTCAGGTAATGATTCCAGTGTCCTGGGATTGAGCCCAGCATCAGATCTGTGCTGAACATGGATCCTGCTTGTGATTCTCTTTCTTCCTCCACCCCTCTCCCCTGCTCACACACACACACACACACACACTCTCTCTCTCTCTCTCTCTCTCCCCCTAAAACAAACAAACAAACAAACAAACAACAAACAAAAAACGACCTCCAAACCATCTCAGTCTCTACTTCATGGTTGAGTGTGACAGGGTGTGAAAATTTCTTACAGTGTTCTGGCTAATTTTTGTCAAAATAACCTTTAAGTTTTGCTTTCTTCAAAAAAGTTTTTTTGAACCCCTTTTTTTTTTCTTGCCCTGAGCATCATTGTACATCTACCTCAGCTGAAGTTACCTCTTTCTCATCATAGTCCTGGTTTAATACCCACATTGAAAAATTCATAATTGTTACAGTGGTCATTTCAGGATGGAGGGGATTATTGGTGGATTTAATTTCTTTTCTTTGTGCCTTCCTATCATGTAGTTATATGCAATAAATGATCTTTACTTTTACAATTAAAGAAGTTATTTATTTGTTTGTTTGTTTGTTTTGAGAGAGAGAGAAGAGAGAGAGTGTGTGTGCCAGTGGGGGAGGGGCAGAAAGAGAGGGAGAGGGAGAATCCCATGCAAGCTGTGTGCCCCCATTGCGAAGCCAAATGCAGGGCTTGATCCCACAAACAGATCATGACCTGAGCCAAAATCAAGAGTGAAACCCTTAACCGACTGAGCCACCTAGGTGCTCATAAAGAAGTTATTTAAGAAATGTCTTTTCTAACTTGCTCTGAAAAGTCTTGATTATGTTTCTTTGAACATTTAAACTCATATATGTTAACATCTTAACACAGAAAACCTAAGTCTGCCCCACCCCTACCTCCTGAGACATTAATGTATTATATACTTTGCAGTTTTCTGGAGGCAGTATCTCTCCAGGAAGTATGAGATGGGGAGTTACCCAAGGCCTGGCAGGATCTATGCACAGTGAGGTCACTGTTCCATCTGAGGGATCTTCACAGTCCAGAATGTTGAGAGCTGCAGGACTTACTCCAAATGCCACATGAATCTGTGGACTGTAACCCAGTAATCACATTTTCTGAGAGGGGCTGCTAGATATTTGTTGAGAAGCCAGTTGGTATTAATTAATATTACTATTTTCTTGTCAGTTGCTTTTGACACTTTATAAAATTATTCATTAGCTAACTAGCTCTTTCTCCAATTCTTTTTACTGTGTTTGCATTAATTTAATTTGGAATTGTTACAACCGTTGCCACATTTTTCAGAGTGGCTAAATCTTAATCAGTAAATCCAGGGACCTATAAAGTTCAAGACAGCAGAATGTTAGAAGTGTGTTAAACTATGCTTAATATACCTTCTGTGTGAAGCTGACACTAACTGGTTACTTCCAAACCCAGCTTTCTCTTGTCACCCAACTCTTCTTAAACCTGTAAGCACCCACCTACATTAAGATGGAATACTAGAGGTTTAAAATGAGTGGTGATAGGGTGAGATTTATTTCGAGTCCAGGCAGGTTGAGATTAAAGTTACTTTCCTTAGCAATGACTGTTTTTCCCCTTCTCATGGCTACTCAGATACTTATAGTGAAGAATTTTCAGACTTCAGTCTGTATTACGTAGAGAAGTTATAGACTTGCCTTCTCATATGCATGGTCCTAGGATAGACTTGAACAATCTGCAGTAATTGAGGCTCCCTAATAGAGCCTAAAATAATTGAGTATACCCTGGCAAATATTTAGATAGTGAACAGATGAGATATGTTAATGAATGTTTTGACTTATTCTTCTCTCTTACTTGGAAATCATAAGCAACAAAAGCAGTGTTGCAATGGGTCATTATTCCAAAATTTTTCCAGACTGATATAGTAGGCCTGTATTCTTTTAGGTAAATGAATGATGGATTAGAGGGTAGTAAGTAATGAGAAGACCATGGGAAATTGCAGAATAGTCTCTGCATGTGAGGATTGAGAGACGTGGTGGACTTTTAGAACGCTCTTTGCAGTGTTGAATCAACACTTTCTTAATGTCCATTTCAATCCTGTGGTTCCATTAAGGCTACAGTAAGAAATTTAAGTACCTACATATACAGCATCCAAAACATTAAAATTAAATTAAAATTCTGGGGTTAAAATGTACGGCACTGTGACTTAAGTTAACAATATTGTATTAGAGAGTTGCTAAGAGAGATCTTAAAAATTATCATTATAAGAAAAACATCATAACTGTGTGAAGTGATGGATGTTAACTAAATTTATTGTGGTGATCATTTTGCAATATATGCATTGGTCAAGTCATGTTGTATACCTACACAATGGTATATATCAATTATATCTTAATAAAGATGAAAAAAAACCCAAAGAAGATATCCAAAATTGTATCATTAAAATCTCACAAAACCCTAAAAGGTAGGTATATTAAGCCTGTTCTAGTGAGCAGGAAATGGAGGCACAGAGGGGTTAACAAATGCCCAAGGGGAGCAGAACTGAGGCTTGAGTCCCTGGTGTCTTGACTCCAAAGTGTTCTTTCCACTGCTCTGTCAAGAGCTTGGAGCAGGGGGATGGGAGAAAAGTGTGAAGGGAATCAGAAGGTACAAAGTTCCAATGATAAAGTAAGTCCTGGGGATGTAATATACAGCATGGTGAACAGTTAATACTGGATTGTATATCTGGAGGCTGCTAAGAGAGTAAATCTTAAAAGTTCTTATCATAAAAAAAATTTAAGTGTGTGAGGTGATGAATGCTAATTAAACTTATTGTGGTAATCATTTCACAATATATCAAATACTGAATCATTACATTATATACCTGAAATTAATGTGTCAATTATACCTCAATAAAAAGACTTTAGGGTACTGCGTGAGGGGAGACAGGGCCATGGGGTCAGTGAAAAGAGGCCTTTGAGAGCAGCCAGCCTTGCCTTACTTGGAAATGTTCTCTTTCCTAGTAGGTGGGTCTATTCTTCCAAGCCACGTGGTAGCTGGGAGGCTGCTCTTTGGATTGGGATAAGGGAAGGCACTAGTCACAGAGGATCCCTGAATTGGGGTGATGTGCTGACAAGGGCACCGGTGGGAGTTGGCTGCACTACAGTTCTCTTCCCTGCTCACCAACATCAGTTTGTGGGGCCTCTAGCAGACCTCTCACTTTCTGGGCCTCAGTTTCCTCATCTGTCAAAGGAAGGCAGTGGACTAAACAATCTTTAAAGACCTCTGCTGTAAACATTCTCTGGTGCTGATGTATCCTCATTCTGAAGAGCAAGAGAATCATCAATCCATTATAAATTGAATTGGTTGTTAAAAGCTCTTCAATCTTATTTTGGTTTCAGAATATGTAACACTGTATTGTTTTGGTAATATTTTCTTCCTCTCAGGGCAGATATAGTATACGAGGAAAATGAAAAGAAGCCTGTGAATAGAAGTGAGAAGAGTTGGGACAGTGAATCAGGTGGCAGAATATCTGGAAGCTTCTTGTAGACACAGATGGTTGATGTAAACTGTTCTGGCAGGGAATCTCTGCCAGACATCCCATGGAGTTTATTACTAAATGTGGGATCAGTAAACTTTTAAAAACATACTGTGCATGTAAAATCATTTAAAATAACTGCAAGTGAAAAATCCTTTTGTTTCAGCAGTATCTAATCCTTTGTTTCTGCTTTATAAATAATTTAGGTTAAAATCCCAGCTTTGGTGTTGAGAAATTTTATTATCTTTTATAAAGTTCTATCCTTTGTAAAATTGTTGAGGGACTCAATCGAAAAGTTGAAATTCTGACTGTGTGGTCCCAGGATATGTTTCATTTGACTCAGTAATTTTTTAAGACAAAAATACTGTAAAGGACAATTAAAAAGTATAACATTCATGCGAGACAATGGAATAAAATGAAGGATATTATACCACAGTGTGTGGTCAGAGTAAAATGCATTAAAGTTGAACCAGCTGCTAAACTCAGTGCTCAAGTGTAACAACAGTTAATCTTATGATATAGGAAACAACTGTAATTAGGAAATGGTTAGATCTTTAAAATGTAACTCAGTGTAGTAAAACCAGGCAACCTTGTGAGTAGAAGCAGGGATTTTATGGAACATTGAAAATGTTTCAGTGCAAGAAATCCTAGCTGCAGAAAATTTTAATTGAATATATGCTGTTTTTCCTCTCTATATAATGGCTAATATTTACAATTTATAAAAGTATTCACATACATTGTCTAGTTTGATTTGCCTGCAATCTCCAAACAGTATGTGGGAGGTATTACTGCATTAATAGCTTTACTTTAGAGATGAAAAGTTGGGCTTTAGATAGGCCAATGACTTGTCCAGGTTAATACAACCAGTAAGCAGCATAGCTGGTACTCAAATCTGGTTTCTACTGGAAGAGTCTCTCGCCAGCAGCATATGGAAGCTTCATAGAAGTGCACGTACAGTGCTTTGTTCTGAAATGAGTTGGAGACACTGGTATTTTTTTAATCTCCATTTTTGAGAGAGAGAGAGAGTCAGAGCACGAGTAGGGGAGGGGCAGAGAGAGGGGGAGACACAGAATCTGAAGTAGGCTCCAGGTTCCGAGCTGTCGGCACAGAGTCGGACACGGGGCTCAAACCTCACAAACTGTGAGATCATGACCTGAATCAAAGTTGGACACTTAACCCACTGAGCCACCCAGATGCCCCCGACACTGGTATAATTTTGACCTTCAGGCAGAAAATGTTACATTTGACTCCTTAAGTTCACTCCTCCACAAGTAGTCCATGAATTGATATTACATTTATTACATCTATTTACCAGATAAGTTTACTTTGAGGTTTTCTGAATGAAATAAATTTACCAAACATCTTGTCCAAGCTGATGTTAGTTTTTAAATTCTAAATGTGTTGAAGGTGAAGGATACAGGCTGGTTCCTTTATTCGGCATGGGCAAAGATGCTCCCCCCCCCACCAACTTTATACATAAATATGTAAAGAAAAATAAACTAATGGAATATAGAATGTTAGAAGAGATTGTTAGGTCATTGAGCCCAAACTCTTCCCCTCTACAGGAATATGGTCCACAAGGCTTGGCGAATATTTGTCCAGTTCACTATTTTAAAAAAACAACCCATCTTATGTGAGAAAGCAGTAATTGTTATTTTCTTTCTCAAAGTGAATCCAGCATTGCCTCTTGATAACTTCTTTTCACTGGTACTAATTCCATCTGTTAGAGACCCTCAGAATTAGTCTAAATTCCTATTCTCATGAAACTATTTTCTGGTTTGTTCCCCACCCCCTCGACCTCTTTTTTGTAATTTAAACTGTTTTTATTTATTTTTGAGAGATAGAGAGACAGAATATGAGCAGGGGTGGTGCAGAGAGAGAGGGAGGCACAGAATCTGAAGCAGGCTCCAGGCTCTGAGCTGTCAGCACAGAACCTGACATGGGGCTCGAAATCGCAAACTGTGAGATCATGACCTGGGCCGAAGTTCTTTGTTCAGCCAACTGAGCCGTCCAGGACCCCCTGTTTATTCTTTACGATATGGTTTCTAGACCATTCCACTTCCTGGTCCCCTTCCTTAGAAGTGGTTGTCAATGTGTCCCTTAAATGCAGGATCCAGAGTTGAACAGAATGATCTAGATGTAATTAGATCCAGTAGCCGTGTTACTGACTCTTGTTCTAGGCACAATAATTCTATTAATTCTGCTAAAGCTTGAATATGATATGTTAGTGTCTTGTCAGAAGGTTGGTTTACAGCAATGTTGCAAATAACAAAAGATCATACGTTTTTTGTGCCCTATACAATTGCTATTTTGCCAGGTCTGCCACATTCTGAGCCTCAAACAAGTTTTCATTTTGATCCTTGGTGCAGTATTTCATATCGATTCCTATTAAATTTTACACTCATGTGATCTATTATTTTAATGTTTTGAAGTATTCTTGATTTATTAAATTTTCTCAAATTTATATTCTTGGCAGATTTTGTAAGCATCTTAAAATGCCTTCATTCAAGTTGGTAAAGTGTTTAGGAGTCAGAGTTGAGTGTAATATTCTATAAAATGCAGTATTTCCCTCAATATTGACAAAAATCTATTAATATTCTCTAAGCATGTTGTTCAACCAAGTACAATGCAGTCAGAATAATCACACTATTCCCTAACCCTTCATCATCATAATTGGTCCTTGGTTCTTTGAATAATCCCTTATAGAGCACAGGTCCCTGACAAAGTTCAGTTTAACTGATTTGAATATATGTATCTCTTTGTGACTGCTCTTTGCAAACAAAATCTTGTGTACACTTCAGAGGACAGCTCATATCACTCCTCCTTCAGAAAGTTTTCCTCTACTGAGTCCAAGCTACATTAAATCTTTTTTAAGTCCTACATAGCTAAGCTGCTTGTATCACACATCTGATCATTTAATTATGGGCTCCTGTGCACAGTTATCTAAAGGTTTATGAGTGTAGGAGTGTGTTTGCAATGTATGTTTGCATAGTGACAGCTATTTTCTTTTTTTTCTATGCAATATTTTCTACCGTTTCTGCCTCTTCTCGTTACATATCACTTATAATTAGACCCACTTTGGTCATATTTTATTGGTCCAACGTTGCTCACCTGACCGAAGCTGGACCAGAGTCCTTATCTGGAAATTTTGGAAATTGAAACAGAGGTGCTAACTCTCTTCAGGAGAGTTAAAATGAAAGCTGGGGAGTTCTCCATGGCTGTGGCCATGTAGGCAGAAGATATGAATAAAATCAAAGATTGGGAGACAGACAGAAGCAGAGACAGAGAGAAGGGCAGAGAGACAGAGATGGAACATCTCTACAGAGAAAAAGTGGTCACTACAATCAGAAGTTCTTTTTTAATTTTTTTATGTTTATTTATTTTTGAGAGAGAGAGAGAGAGAGAGGGTGAGAACAGGGGAGGAGCAGAGAGAGAGGGGGACATAGAATCCGAAACAGGCCTCAGGCTCAGAGCTGTCAGCACCGAGCCTAATGTGGTGCTTGAACTCACGAACTGTGAGATCATAACCTGAGTCAAAGTCGGACTCTTAACCAACTGAGCCACCCAGGTGCTTCTACAACCAGAAGTTCTGAGAGAATTTGAGTCCCTGGACCTAATGTTCCCAAGACCTAGCCGCATTCCTCAGCTAGGGACCCAAAAGATATATTCATTAAATTCTCCTTTCTTTATCTAGTTCAGACTGTGTTACTTCAACATTTAAAATAGTAATTTTAGAGTTGTCCATTGGCAACTCAAATGGTAGAGAGAAACCCTAGAATGTGAGATAAATGGCAGGATCTTCCTGCAGCTGAATTTGGCACTGCATATAAATTTTGTTTAGCTCACATAGTATTTACAAAAATATTAAAGTAGTAATTTTAAAAATTAGGAAAATTTTCACAGACTGGATTTCTGGTTTCTATGGGAGGTACTCCCTAGTTTGTTCTTGCACTCATCATCCTGTACTTACTGGGAGATGAGGCCAACATCAGTTGCCATTTCATAATACCAACACACACACATACACACACACACGTTTTCTTAACTGTAGCTTTAAGAATGAGAAAAAAATTTGGGAAATGAAAGATTGACAAAGCCCTATGTTAAATTTTTTTTTTCTTTGTGAAAATAAAAGCTATTCCTGTATTTGCTTTCCTTTTGTCACTCACTTTATCTGCCATATAAGGCAGGGTATAACCAACTGTACATGAGCCTAGAGAGAAAGTTTCCTTAGTAGGTTAGAAAAAAGACAGGACTTACTAGGGAAATGGCCAATGAAATTATATGTGGTAAGGAATGTCCAATGAATTGCTAGAGAAATTGGTAATTAACATACAGTCTAAACTTGTTTATACCTTTACCTCCATTATCCTCGGCCTTTAGTAAATATATGTTATACATAATGACCTTAAATTAAGGGTGTTCGGTGAAATAAACGTGAAGAGAGTTTGAATCTGGGATGGTAGCGTGTAAGTAGAAATCTCCAGTGAGTAGAGGGCAATTGTTAGAAGCCAGATGGCAGTGAGGAGGACTGAATCCAGACATAGGCATGAAAAAAGCTCAGTTTCCCAAATATACTAGAAAACACTGATAAGATTATATATTGTGTGGGCTGGGTGATGTAACTACGCAGAGTCATTTTATGTGACCTTAAATGAAATCACTTGAATTGCTAGTGTGTTACTTTTTACTGACCTCTAGTTTTGGTTTAAGTTGTCTCTTGGGTTTTGCCCTCACTGATAGTTATCAACGCTTTATATACATCCTTTACTCAGATTTCTGCAAGAGGTCTGGTTAGGTGGGTCAGTCTCTATCTAGGACAAAACATTTCTAGTGACCAGAGGTCTTCTGCCTGATCCTCATATAAGTTGCCGACCAGCCTGCAGATGGCAGTTACTGGGTTAGATATGACCCAGGATGTGGGTTCTCACCCACAAATTTCCCGACTATAGTAAACTTAACTCTAAATATGGCACAGCAGTATACTTCCTATCATTTTACTTGATTTTGTGTAATTTTTTATGTAGGCCATTTCCTACATAAATTATTTTCCTGGAAGTAAATAGAAGAGTACAATTAATACAATTTTAACTTTTAGGATAAATATTTCAATGTCTTTTGGCATTCATAAACTCAAGCATGACAGTCATAATTCCAAGATTGTTGTTACTTCACTTCATTCAACATTTCTTCAGTTGGAGAAATCTTCACAATATACTTCACTCAAAAACTGAAAAACTGGGGCACCTGGGAGGCTCAGTCGGTTAGGCGTCTGACCTCAGCTCAGGTCGTGATCTCGCGGTTCAGGGTTCAAGCCCCACGGTGGGCTCTGCGCTGACATCTTGGAACCTGGAGCCTGCTTTGGATTCTGTGTCTCCCTCTCTCTGCCCCTCCCCCACGTGTGTGTGTGTGTGTGTGTGTGTGTGTGTGTGTGTGCGCGCGCACGCACGCCCGAGCTCTCTCTCTCTCAAAAATAAACATTAAAGAAATTTAAATAAAAAATAAAAAAATGAAAAACTAAGATCTCATGTGCAAGCATTTTCATGTTTTATTTGATACACTTAACCTTCATTTTATTTTAGCATGCAACAATGTTATCAGAAAAAGCCATTTAAGTACTCCAATATTTAATTTCCATAGTATCTGGAAAGAAACTTTCAGGAACATTTTATTTGAATAAGAATTAATCAGTATGTCAGCCATGGCATAAAAACTTACTTTTACTTTAGTTTTATATGATGCTTTTAGTCCACTTAAAGTATGCTTGAACTGACTTCTGAACTTCTGTTTATTAGAGTACAGTTTAGAGAATGTTGACTGTGAGGAAACAATCACTGAGCCACCTTTTAAATTTTGGCTTTAAATGAGTAATGAAATGTGAAGCAATTTTGCATTAACAACTCAGGCACTTCTTTGTTTTGAAGTGCTAATCTGTGTGTAGCTATAGTACATTTAGTTCCACCTCATCACTTGCCTAGCGTATATCAATAATATTGATTAGAAATGCCTGCCCACCAAGTGCAAAATCAAACACTGGAAAGTCAAGTTGATCGTAAACCATATTTCCGAGCTTAAAGTGACAGTTTGAAAGCTACTATATGATATTCTCTGCCTGTTCCCTGAAATGCCAAGTTAGCAACCAATGTTCCTGCTGCGTAGCATCTGCATTGTGTGGTCATCTTTCTAGTAAGAATGTGGAAACTGGCCATATATAGGCTTCTGTAATTTTAGATTTGCACTTGAGGAAGAATAGGTAAAATTACTATCAAGGAAACTACTAGATTGGAGCCAGGGAAGCATCTAGGAAAAATGTGCTGCATAGAATTGTAAAACAAAGTGTCCAAAGACATGATAACTGCTTTGTATTCATTAACTAAAGTCTAGATAGAAATGTAGACTTTCTGGGAATTTTGAAAGTGTAATGCAACCATAGATTGGGAAGAGAAAGCCTTGGCAATGTTTGGTGGGAATGGGTGCGGGTGATTGGGGGTGGGGTGGTGGATTTCAATGTATGCATCACTTGTTGGTTTAGATTTCTCCACATAGGTTGTCACTGTATTAGTTTACTAATATATCACTTGAGATAGCTTCAACAATTATTATCATTATATTAAATCTAGAAGAATAATTTGAGTAATAATATAAAAAGTGTTGTTTACTTTTAAATGTTTTAGAGATTTAAAGAAATGGGTTAGACACTTCTGATGAATGGGGTGCCTGGGTGCCTGGGATGGTGATTGTGATAGATAGGGTGCCTGGGTGACTCAGTTGAGCATAGGACTTTGGTTCAGGTCATGATCTCGCAGTTCATGAGTTCGAGCCACACATTGGATTCTCTGATTTCAGTCCAGAACCTGCTTTGGATCCTCTGTTCCCTTCTCTCTGTGTTCCTCCCCCACTCATGTTCTCCCTTTCAAAAATGAATAAACATTTTTTTTTTTAAAAAAAGCTTCTGGTCAAAAAAAAGTAGAATCTTTAGGTATTTGATAGCTTTCAGAAAATAGGCAACCATTTGAATGCAGAAAAAAAATCACCAATATTATAGGACAAAAGAAAGGTCAATTAAATTCTTGGATTTAGAGTATTCATTTTGCAGAAAAGAGCTTCAGAAAGATAAGAACCATGTCAACTCCCCATCCCCTAATCCATAAATTGCTTTTGATGTGTTTTTTGCTATCAAAATTGGGATTGGGTCTACTCAGTTTCTCCCTCCCCACGCTCCCCAAATTGTTTATTGTACTGAAATGTAGTGATATACATTTTCTAGCTAATGTTCAGTGTTTGCTTTTTATTTGACATTGGTATATGTAAACATATTTTATATATCACATTAGAGAGTAATAAGAAACTGGTTAGAAGGGAAAGAAGTCTGAAGCTGTGACCCTTTGTGGCACAAGGGATATTCTTGTTAGAAAATACATCTGCATTCCTAGGTCAAATCTTGAAGATAATCAGATTATTAAAATATTTGAAAAAGTTTTCTAACCTCAAATTTTGTAACCCACTTGAATAGTGGCTCTTTTTAAAAGAAATTTATTATAGCAAACATACCTACTGCCTATTTTGCTTAATCTCCCCATTTGTGTTTGCCCATTTACTTTTCTCTGTGACCTCTTTCCTTTTAGTTATTGAATGATCATTTGAAATTTTGCCTCCTACACCAAGACTTCAAGATTTCAGTACAGTATTCCAGACACAAAAATCATCCCTGGGTAAATATTTGGAGTCATTAATGATGGCGATTGCACAATAAGCTCTCAGAAAGACACTGAATAGTTTCATGTCTCAATGATTTCTGATTGTTTTTCATGTTCTGCTACAAATGTCAAAAACACAGAGTAGAGATTAAGCTCTGTCAGTTGTGTAGTGAGGTGAGTAGAGCTGGGTTCTACTATTTGCTATGGCTCTAGTCTAACTCAGTGCACAAGCTATTCCTTGTTGCTTTATTAGTAAAATAAAAGGGATTCATTTGGTGGATCTCTGTGATCTTATTCTAAAACTGTATGTTTCTATCTAAAACGAATTTGTCTCTCAAGAATCTTTGGTCTTTTTCGATACCAAACTTCCTTTGCCTTTAGGATAGATTCTTTTTGTTTTGGGGCTACACAAAAGCTACAAGAGGTGCAGTGTTGGCCTATTTTGTGGGACAGTAGGTGTAGCTAAGTTGCCCACGTGGGAGGCCCTCAGAAGTCAGGGGACAGCACGATATTGAGGAGAATCTGTGGGTGGGTGTGGAGGAAAAAGAAGGAGATGGAAGCCACTGAGGACAAATTTTACCTGGTTCACAGTTTTGCCCTGTGTGAGCTCTGTGCGAATGATTTCTACGTGAGGGAAATACAAGGAAGTAGAATAATGCAATCATAGGAGTAATATAGTGATTCTGCTTTCTTTTATCATAATCATAGTAAAACTCTTTTTAAGCACCAGTGTTGTGCCAAACCACATGGAGCTAGAGGAGAAAGGAAATATCAGTAACACTAATCCTATCTTTATTTAAAATTTTAATATATTGTTCATCATGGATATTCTTGCACTAAATTTTATTTTTTGAAAATATTGTATTAAAATATTATTTATCTTGATTACTGTGATTTTTTGGCACCCATTAAGTTTTGCACCCAAGGAGAGCACCTCACTGCTAGCCACTCAATAATACTTTGTGATTCCTATCTGCTGCCTAACTAGTAATATGAGAAGGTCTGTTTTTGGTTGTACATTGAGAATGCACTGTCTGGTGGGGTTCTTGCTCTATGAGAACTTAATACATCAATCAGTTGAAACCCCTCTGCTTGGGGTACATAATGGGCCAAAAAGATGTATAGAGTGCAGTTTTCAAAAATGCCATCTGTGGCTCTTTTGGCTGCAATCATGTGCAATTCACATTCCTAGTAACCACTAAATTGTATATTTAGTGGAGTTTTTCATGAAATTTTAAGACAAAAGATTAATGCAGAAGAAATTTTTTCTGTTTGCAAAGCAAAACCACACCACTAAATGAGACAATCAATCTGTCAGAAGCAGGAAGAGCAGCCTGCAATTGCTCTGGGAATTAACATAGGGAAACTTGTTAAGGGAGGAAAAAGACTGGAAAGTGTAACTGCAGTCTGGTGAGGTGGAAGGATCTGGGTATTTAGGAGACCAGAGAACAACTCCCAGCATATGTGTGTGTGTGTGTGTATATATATATGCCTAATAACAAGCCCTGGACATGCTTCCTTCCATTCAACCAAAATGATGCTTTCCTATAGCCTTAGCATGGAAGATGCAGATAATATGGGCCAGTGAGCCAAAGAGAGAAATATGTACTTAATTACACATTACTGTATAATAGAAAAAAACAAATATAAAACCAAGTATTAAAATGAGGGCTATTTTACAGTCCATTTATAAAAGTCTGCAGGATGGCATGGCAAGATGAAAGGTTATGCAGGCTGGCTCCTTGAAATATAGGCTAGTGCTTTATTTCTTCCTTTTCTTTTTCTCCACTCTGAGGCTTAAGAAAAAGTTGCATAAAAAAAGGAAAAAAATTGCTTGTGGGAATGTAAAATGGTACAACCTCTGTGGAAAAGAGTTTGGTGGTTCCTCTGAAAGTTAAACAGAATTAACATATGACCCAGCAATTCTCCTTCTAGGTATAAACCCAAAGGAATTGAAAACAGGTACCCAAACAGAATTATTTGGTTGTAGTTAAGGGCCACTGTTTAATGTAGCATTCTTTGCAATAGCCAAAAGTCGAAACAACTCAAATATTCATCAACAGATGAAAGGATAAACAAGATGTGGTATATTCATACAATGAAATATTATGCAACTGTAAAAAGTTATGAAATTCAAATACATGATACAACAAGGATGAGCTTTAAAACCATGATACTAAATGAAATAAGCCAGACACAAAAGGACAAATATTGTATGATTCCACTTATGTAAAATATCTAGAGTAGGCAAATTCATAGACAGAAAGTAGATCAGAGGTTACCACGGGCTGCAGTAAAGGGGAAATGGGAGATTTATTGCTTAATGGGTATCGATTTTGTTTGGGGTGATGAAAAAGTTTTGGAAATAGATATGGTGATGACTGTAAAACATTATGTATTAGAATTAATGACACTGAATTATATACACTTAAAATGATTAAAATGACAAATTTTATGTTATATAACAGAAAAAAACCCAAAAAGGTAAAACAGGAAATGGTGGATTTGCGTGAAAAATAAATATAATATTTCTGCATTAGTCAATTAAAGCCAATTCCTGCATTTGGAAGCCATTCTTAATTGGATTTAACCAACTCAACCTAGAAAGCAGAAGACCAACTTTCCCCAGAAAACATTTTCAGGAGTAAAAGAGGTTGTACAGAAATAAAAGGTTATTCGAACCATTAAACAGGTACTTAATATGAATTAAAGCACACACGTTGCCCATTTTGGTTTCACAGAGCTCTCTCCTCAATTAGGGCTAAATTATACCGACTGTAGCAACCACTCCGCCTCCTGTTCTTCGTGTAGCTAATTAATAGCAGCATCTTGACGAAGCCCTGACATCTCTCCCACAACTGCCCTAATGTTTTGGGGAAATTTTTATTCATGGTGGTAGTGGACAGGGGCTGGGAGTAGAGAAATATGGTGCTTCATAGCTCTTGCAAATTAAAAATAGCTGCTATCTTTTTGGCACAATTTTGCAACATTTGTGAGTCTGAATGTCTGAATACATTAGAATGTGGATTTAAAGCATTTATGCTATAGATTTCCTATGATTAAGCTAAAAAAACAGTGTGGCAGGTTATACTTAAAAAAATCTAATTTGAATTTGCTATGCATTTCTATGCAATAAGAATATTTGAGGGCTAGATAAGAAATTCTGCTTATCTTTTCATTAAATCCAGGTTCTCCATATTAGCCATTTGTTGGTTTTCTCAGATTATTATAGATATTTAAAAGTACTAAAGTTTCATTAAAAATATCTATTTCTATATTCCAGAGTAGACTTTCTGGCTGGCAGTCTGTAAAGGTATCACTCCATTCTTAGCTGCTATAAGCTGAGGCACAGTTCTTCATGCTTGTCTGCCTATTTAATTCACATTTGGAAACCAAAGGAAGAAATGTGTGCTTCCTCTGCTGTTGGGAAAATGTTATTCCCCTTCAACCATACTTTTATAATTTTCTCTTCAAAAATTTCCTTGTTATTTTTAGCCCTTGTTATTTTTAGCTTTTTGCCAACTCCCCGTGTGTTTTTCTTTCTTTTTTTTTCTTCTTTGCTTAATGCTCTTTAAGCTCAGAAAGGGTAAAGGGGACTTTATTACTTAGTGAATCATTTATAAATATGCCACATCTATAGAATCTCCACCTCAAGTGTAAAAACATGCAGGGTGTTATGTAGGTGACTGCGTAAGTACCTGTATATGTGTGTATAGACATGCATCTCTTCACTTTCTATGTAGAAACAGGAGCCAGAAAAAATAGAACTGGGGTGTTCTGTTGGTGGTAGGTGCCACTTATAACCGAATGACTATATGTACAGTGCTGACATCCATACTTACATATAAACAATGACTCAATAATGCACCTTTTATAAGTGCATTTATTTAGGGTATGTTCGAAAATGTCATAAACACATGTATTAATCTCTAGAGTTGTCATTTTAAAAAATTTAGAGTGTTTTCTTGTTTTGAATGCCTCAGAACTCTTGTTTTTTGATTGGGTCTGGAATTGATGAAATGCCTCCAGATATAACACATTCTTCGTGACCATGTTTAATTTTGAGGAGTCATTAGAACCAGCTCTGTGTGCACATTTGTATCAATAGCTTATTCAGCTACTAGAGTTACGGCTCAAAGACATGGTTGCTGATGCTGAAGGCCCCTACTGCAATCTAAGTGGCGCATCCCGGCTACAGACAGCTGTTGTTGAATGAATGAATGGGTGAATTAATGAGAAGATAATATTTAAAATGGTCTGTATGCTTTCACTGGAATGGGAGTGTGAGATGAAGTCCCCATTAATCCATCACTGAAATGAGGTTTTGGCATGAGGATGAGATAGAGCTGAAATATAATTAGGTGAAAGCAGAATGATAGACAAGCAAAATTCTTGCATGCTAAATAATGTTCTAGATTGCTATGAGTCCAGAGAGGGGCAGTCCAGTAAACCTGTTGTCCCTGGAGCCTGTGGCCTTTTTCGTGTTGTCCGCTACTCTCTAGAGTGGGTCTATACACATGCCCTTAGCCCTCCTTGTCTTGTTAGCCACCCACCTGCTCTGGTTGGTTTGTGCCTATACTTCCGTCGATTTTGTCTGCCTATCATCTGTTCTTACTTCTTCTAATAGCAACTTAGTTTTTCTTATGGGGGAATGGCTCCTCCCCTGCTGAACGCAGTTTCAGTGAGACTGTCAGGCAAGGTAGCCATTTAAACTCCTGACTGGGGTGAGCACAAACTCAAGATCAGGCCCTTTCTCTTTGATTTGAATTTTGTTCTGAGTGATACAAGGATGGGACTAGAACTCATTCCTCATCATAGTGGTATGGATGGGGTGGTTGAGAAGGAATTGTCTGTTTATTCCTAAATTCCTAGAGCTGCTGGGATTCTGGCTTTTTCTAAAAAAAATCTTTCTTGCCTTCCGCTTTTTCTTCAAATCTAAGAGCAATCTCATATTATGGTAAAACATTCTTTCCCCTTAAGCTAGCTGGAATCAGTTTCTATTATTTGCAACTGACAAAATCTAAGTGATACGGGCTCTTTTTCCTGAATCCTACAGCCACCATGGGTAATTCTTCCTCTGCCCAGGATCAGCCTTGGGCAAGGCAGAAAGAGGAAGGAGGCTGTCAGGCCTTCCTTGGTGTTGTCATTATTTCCTGTTTGGTTTAAAGATAAATTTAGTTTTCTTGTTTTCTTGACTCCTCAGGTTACAGAAGATAGATGAAATCTATACTCAGAGCATTTTCCTGTTCTCACGTATTTTTTTTTTTAAATTTATTTACTTATTTTGAGAAAGAGAGAGAATGTGAGCTGGGAAGGGTCAGAGAGACAGGGAGAGACAGAGAATCCCAAGCAGCCTACACTGTCAGGACAGAGCGTGTGAGATCACGACCTGAGTTGAAATCAGTCTGATGCTTAACCGACTGAGCCACCCAAGCACTCCCGCTCTCGTGTCTTCTTAATCTATGGTATCAGGATGCTCTTTGCTCACCCTAATCTCAGTCTCTCCATAGCAATTTGAGTGTATATGTGCAACAGTGACCTGCCTTGGTTCCTTTAAGAGAGGAAGGGTAGGATTACACACAAAGAGGCCCCATTACAACCGGTGCACACACATATCCCTCTTCCATTTTCTCCTCTTTGCCACCCCACCCTAGGAGGGGAAGAGATAAAAGACAGACACTAGAGAATAGAGAAGCACCAGCAATTTCAGCACTGAGTACACACATATTACTTATTCTGAGAATTCTCACACTTCCAGCATGTGAACTCCTCAGAACTACATATGTGTTTTTGTTCAGTGTAATTTCAACAGCTGTGTAATATTATAAACATCAACTGAATATCTGTGCCATCATGAAAGAAAGGTCCTGCTTTTATGCAAATATTAACAAAGTAGTTAAGAAAACACAAGGAAGTAACAAAGAAAATATGACTTGTGGGCAGATGGTTTCTGAAATTATATATATATTTTTCCTGTAAAGCATTAGTTGTTTTAAAAGCATTAATGTTGATCTTCCTTTTGAATGTGGGTGTATAATTTAAGGTAAAACACCTTCATTACACAATACATAGCTTACTTTCCCAGGTACTTGTTTTATAATAACTTTTTTCTCTTGAAATATTTCCTTAAGTAATTTTTCACGGGGTGGGGGACACTATTTCTAGGAAGATTCTTATTTGAGGACTGAGAGAAATTTTGAGAGTATTTTCCAAGGCAGGCTAGAATACACGTTATTGAAGAATGCCCTAAAAGGAAATTCTATGGTTTCTCATACAGACCCTTTCTAAAGTTTATCAGCTGCTCTCTGCCAGAGAGTTGTTTTTAATCTTGACCTAAATATCTCATGTTGTACATCTAAACCTGTATTTTATTTTTCCTAAGTTGAAGAACAGCCGGGAACAACATTCTGAGTAAGGATGAAAGCATAAATGTGAAAGGACAGCTAAAATTCCCTGATAATATGAATTTTAAAATAATTTTTCTCATTGGCATACTTGCTGATTTTGAAGAGTCTCCTAGCCCATTTTATACCTTTACATTTCCTTTGAGTGGAGAAGACAGAAATGGACACACAACAGAGCAAAAGTGGAGAATAACTGGCCTCACCCTCAGGGCAGGGCTCCTATTTCTGTATCCCATTATAACTGATTTTTAGATCTCAGTGACATGTTGATGTTTGTAAGTCAATCTGATGTCCAAGCTGACCCCTAAATTGATTTCTACTCTCGACTGATTAGTCTCAGCATGTGAGACCATCTGCTTGGTCACCCACACCATTGGTCACTAGTGTGGATTTGCCTTGTCAGACAGCATGGAGGCGCAGCTGTGGAGAAGCTGGTCCCTCCCTTGCTATCCTGTGTCTCTCATCAAATTAATTGCTTGATGGAAAATCACCACTTTCCTTGCCAAAGTTCTTTTTCATGTGAAGGACTATGAATTGTGCTTCCTAGTTAGAGCTTCAGTTATTTTTCATATTTTATATATAGAATATTAATTTCTCTTCCTGAGATGTACTTTTTTGGCAATCTCTCTTAAAATATTAGATTCATCTTGACCACTTTCTTGATTTAATAAATACATCTCCATATGAAAGAACACTTCTCACTCCCTCTTAGATAGATGTTAACTGCATTCTTAAGGCCTCCATTGTCTTTATTCCACTGAAGCCAAGAGACATGTGAACTTAGGATTGCCTCTAGTTTTGCTCCCAAAGGTTGCTAATGGTCTTTAAGGAAGAAAAATTATCCATCTTCTTGTGTGCTGTGTAATTTTATTCTATTGACTGGAGTCTAGCTCTAGACTATGCTATCCCCACTTTCTATATAAATTTTCTTTCCCCTTCCCCTTTTTTGATGAGAATTCCATATGGCACAAGATAAGAATTCTCACTAAAGTTGGGACATTGCATTTATCGCTTCCTCTCTACCTGCCAGATCTATTATTCTGCCATGTTACAAAATTAGGTGAGCCTGATGAGACCTGTTCCTTACAGATCATACATTCTGATGCCTTCAAGGTGTCTGTGAATTTATTGTGTAATGATTTCTTCTAGCAATTTTCTAGCATGGTTCATAAATTTGAAAAATCAGAGGTATTTCCTTTTTCTAATATAACTACTCTATTTACCCTCTTTCTGCTTGTTTTAAAAAGAGAAATAATGCAAATATACAGAAAAAACAGACTAATATGACAAAAATATTATTCTAGTTAACCACATAACACTTTTAAAAGTCCATTCTTCTACTGGGAGGCATATGAGTTATTTTCACTATTTTGCTCTCGTATGTAGCAGTACAAAGAATATTGCATGCAAGTATCTTTGGTTACCTTGGAAGAGTTTCTTTAGGATATAAACCTAGGAGTGGAAATGCAGAGATAAAAACATATATGTATCTTCAATCCGTTTAGATATGGCCAAATTTTTCTCAAAAGGTATACCTATTTATAACTATCTCCATCAGCAGTTTATGAGAGTTCATTGCTCCTTATTCTTGCCAACACCTGGTACTTTAGATTTATTGCTAACCTGATAAATATGAAATAGTCTCACATTGTGGTTTTAATTTGCATTTTCCAGATTACTGGTTAGAATGCACATCTTTTCATCTCTTCATTAATTGTTCGTGTTTCTTCCTCTTTGACTTGCCTCTTTATGTCCTTTGGCTATTTTTCTATTGAGCTCTTCTTAGTTTTCAGAGTACTGGGTAAATTCTGGATACCATCTATTGATAGTTATTTTTGTTGTAAGTAGCTTCTCCTTGTCTGTACCTTGTCTTTTCTTGTTGTCTTTTGCTGTGTGCAAATTTTATTTTTAAAATGTAGTTGGTAGTGTAAGTATTTTCTTTGTACTTCGGCATCTTGTTTCAGAAATCATTTTCTACCCTGCAGACATAAAGATTGTTGCCCCTCCTTATAGATGTTTTACATTTTTGTTTTCCACTTGTTTTGATCTTTGAAACTACAAACAATCTTTGTATATGGTAGCCCAATTTATTTATTTTCTATTTGGCTAATTTGCCAAGAATCCATTGTCTTAACTTTTAGAGTTTTATAGTAAGTGTTAATTACCTATGGCTCTGTCAAGTTACCCCAGCTTGTTCTTTGTTTCCAAAATTGCCTCAGCTTTTATTTTTCAGTTTTTCAAGTTCAGCAGAAATCTCTGTTGGTATTTCTATTGGAATTACATTAACTTATGTATGAGGTGAAGCAAAATGAAATCTTTATAGTTTGATTCTTTCTATCCGTGAACATCATATATTTCTTCTTTTTTGCTGTCCTTTTCTACCTTTTGATAATGTTTTGGAAATTTTCTTCATATAAATGCTACTCATTAAAAAAAGTCTATGTATTTTGCAGTTTTTTTGTAATTGGGGTCTTTTAAAAGTTACATTTTCTAATTGTTTCTAGAATGTGGGGATGCTATAGATTTCATATATGATTCTTTATTTCACTTCACATCTGTTGAATGCTTTTCTCATAATTTGTCTATAGATTCTTTTAGAGTTTTTTAGGCTAAAAGTCCTACAATCTGTAAAGTAATGACACCTATGCTTACTCCTTTCCAAATCCATAAATCTTTGTTTTATTTTCTTTTACTAACTGGTTTGGACTTCCAGGACATGGCTAGTAGAACCAGTGATAGAAATACCACTGTCCCATGTTTGACTTTAAAGGGAGTGCTTCAGCTTCCCATTAGTGTAATGGTCATTCCAAGTTTTTAGTATGTATCCTTTTTCGGGTTAGTGAAGTTCTTTTTGTTTTTGTTTTGTTGTTGTTGTTGTTGTTGTTGTTGTTGTTGTTTTTCTAGCACTGTGCTGAGGTTGGTTTTGAAATATTTTTTATTTATTAATTATCATGGGTAGGATCAATGTTATCTAATGCTTTTTCCCCCTCTACCTGTTGAGATAATCATGTAACTTCTCTCTCTCTCTCTTTTTTTTTTATTCTTTTTAAGCAGGCTCCACACCAAGGTGGGGTTAGAACTCACAGCCCTGAGATCAAGGGTCGCATGCTCTATTCCACTGAGCCAGCCAGGTGCTCATATAACTTCTCATATAATCTAGTAAAGTGGTCAATTATGTAAGTACATTTTTATCACAGTTAATCATCCTTGCATGGCTATTATAAATAAAATCAGTTACGGTCTTTTTAAAATATACTGCTAGATTTGGATCAATATTTTGTTTAGGATTTTGTATGCTTATAAATGAAATTAGTCTGTAATTTTAGTTTTTAAAAGTATCTTGGTTTTTGTATCAAAGTTACTGTTGGCTTTGTTAAATGAGTTAAGTACCACCACAAGTCCCCTTTTCAATTAGTGAAATAATCTGTGTAAAATTAGAATATCTGTTCTGTGAATGTTTTATGGAACTTACCTCTCCCTTGTAAAGGTATCTGAGTCCAGGGTTGTATTTTTTTGTGACTGAACATAATCTTTTAATAACTGTTGTTATATTTACTAATGTCTTTTCACTAAAATTTATATGTGTTTATATGTATTAGAGAATTATTTGTGTGAGTATGAAAATATACCAATCTCCCTATGACACAACTCTAACTTATATAAAAAATATAATGCCATACATATTATTTATGATAATATCTAACCAGGGACATAATTTTAAATTCTTTGCCCCTTTGTAAATCCTGAACTCCTTAACTTTTGGAATATTTTATTATCCAGACATATCAGATTTAGTATGTTGGGGGCATAACAACAGCTAATATTTATTGGTACCTATTCTGTGTCAGGAAGTTATGTTTTTACATTTAATGCCTATAATAATCCTGTGAGAGTTGGCTAAGCCCATTACATTTGAGTAAAGCCTAGGGGCTAGATAAATTGCACAAAATCTCATGAGTAGTGAGTGGCAGATTTGAGATTTAAACTATATGTGTCTGAGGGAAAGCTGGTGTTCTTTTTCCAACATCTTACTGGGAAGTGGATAACAAGGACTGAGAATCAGTTTTGATAATAAGTAAATTTTATTGGTGTTACTGTTTGAAATTCATGATACGTGCTTCCAGGAAATCATAGTCAAGGCTTCTAGGAAAGTTGACTATGGTAAATATAAATACTGCTAGAGCTTTCATGTACTGTCTAATAGCTTATACACTGCACAACTCCAGGGGCCACTATTTACATGGGATCCAAAGTGGATGGTGCTTCTCTGGATATATGCAGTATTATGGTGTTTAATGCTGCAAACAGGTATCTACATTGCAAGGTTCTGAGGAAAGAAAGAAATCATTCCAATGAAGATATTCTTTCTTTAAGTAGAAGATGAACTGCATTATTGGGCTGAGTTTGGGGGTTCCTGTTAGTACATGTAATGAGACTTGTTAGGATTGTATTTTACAAAATGTGTACTTGGTATTTGCTGTTCTGTTTGCTTCATAAAAAAAGGAGAAATATATTTTGGTTGAGGGCTGCTAATTACCTTCCAAATTTTTCTGTGGGCATCAGCTGTAATATTAAAGAAGTTTAAAAAGGAAATTCACAAGGTTTGATGATTTGCTCTTGCAGTGCAATGGAAAAAGGAAGCAAATGTGTTTTCTTAAAGAAGTCCAGACTTTCCCATTTAATTACTTTCCCTTAATGAAATGCAACATGGAGTTTTTAGTAACTAAGGATAAGTGACAAATACAGAAAATGTGACAATTTATTTAGTCATCATTCTAGATTTGGAAGTAATTGGTATACTAATAAAACAGAATTTCATAACATGCACATATTTTATAGGCACTAGAAGTTTTGGGGGTTTTTTGAGACTTTATTTCTGGCCAATATTGTGCCCATTATATTTTATGCTTTCAATGCAAAAATTTTGCAGTATTTCTGATTTCCCCTGACCCATCCATTCTTTTGTGCTCGTTTCTCCATTTTCCACTAGACTTTGACTACCTTACTCAAGATATATTTTTCTTCCAAGTCCTTTTTTCACAGCAGTATCCATTCTCCCTGCTGGCTGTCAGTCCTTTTTCTCCTCTCAAAGTCATTTCAGTCATTGTTCTTTATGCTTCTCAGAGGAATAAAAAAGGGCTGGTCTCTGAATTATTATTTCTCTTTGAAGCAAGGAGAATGCAGAGTGTGCTAAAATCACTTTAATTTAATAGGCTCCCAAAAAATGAATTCAGTTTTTTCTCTGCTGCCATTAAAAAAATTTATTTATCCTGTCATTTAAACTTTATAATAGATTACAAAAACTTTTAACGTTTAAAATGACACGAACATTTGGGACTTTTCATTTTGGACTCACCTTAAGGCAATGTATAAAGACAGCGTTTCTCTGTGGCAAAATCTTTGACTTCTCAAAACAAATGTGTTAATGCAATGTTTCTGAGTGAAGTAAAGCTAAACAAGTTAACGTTTTTCCCCTTCAAGCAAAAATTCTGCACTTATTCCCTAGGAAAATCTTGAAGTCTTTCTTACGTATTACATACATATGCACTTATGCATGCAGTCCCCAAACTGCACCCTCCAGAAGTTAAAATGTTGGCTCATTGACTAGGATGTAGTATGCATTTCCTCACAAGAACAATAAAGTCGCTGGTTAAGGCCTATTCAGTCCTAGTGTCAGTGTTATATCACTGTGTCTAACAGCATTGACAATGTTGCTTACATGAGCACTACATTTTGAGATCTGGTACCAATGACGGTTATGAGGTAGGGTGGGCAAGGCCTATCAGTGACATCTCCCTAGTGAATGACCTTGGACTCCAATGTTCAGGGAGAGTGATGAAGATCACCTATAGTCAGAATCTGAGTTACAACTAGCTACATATGATCTCGAGGTTATTTTTACTTGTTATTTATATGGAGTAAAAAAACTCACAGATCTTGAGGAAATAAGATAATCTTCAGAAAAAAAAAAAAAAAACAACGAAGCCACATGGGAACCTCCAGTTGTGAAAATTAGAAGAGAGTGTGGTATAGGTCAAGGATTCTTAGATATACCATAAGCAAATATATAGGTGCCTTAACATAGTTTAGTGAAAATGTAGTTAGGGTTCCCTGAGTGGCACATTTCTATTTTCAGCATTGACCATAAAAGCCCCTTCAATTTCTCTTTATAGCCAAATCTATTATAACACTGGGCTAAAGAACACAAACTTTTACTGTCTTATTCACAAAGAAGTCTCAGGCTAAAAGGTGAAGTATTAGTCTTTCTTCAAATTGTCTTTTCTCTAGGTCTAACTACTCTAACTACCCAGTTTTCCTTGTGGAGTCTAAAGTGTATTTGTATACAGATTTCAGACCATAATTTTAACCTTTAGAATATCCTCTCTCTGTTGCTCTTTCTCTCCCTTCTGTCTCTTCTCTTGACATTTGTGTTACATTTATCTTATTTCTCAAATTTGGTAATTCAAATATTGTGCCTGTATCTAATTTCATTAGATTTCTCCATTTTCATTTTTTCTATTGGAATTAGGGATTTATAAGCTTAACGTACAACTATGTGTGCAAACTCTATGCAAGTTTTATTTTATTTTTTTTCTGGGAATTTAAGACCAATGGTACCTGAATTTTTCAAAATAGTTTTAACAATAGAACCTGGAATTCCTCCCTTTGTGGAGCTGGTTTTTGTCTAAATGGAGGTTTAAATTTGATTCTTAGTCTAAATTCTGTATTTCTGGGTTCAATCTGTCTTTCACCTGAGAGTTACATAACAGAGTCTGCATGCTAGTTAAAATAAAATCCCCAAAACAGTAATAAAAACAAATGTTATTGATATTACTGTACTAAATGTCTGTGATGGACAGTTTATTATTTTTGCATACTGATTGGATAGAAAAGATTTGAAAATCAATTTATATCAGGTAATTTGGGATGAGGTTAAGACACAAGCAAGATATAAGAATCAAAAGAAAACCAGAACTAGATGTCAGCTCAGAATCCCAGGCAGTTCCAAGGATTGGGACAATAGGACTCTATGGATTTTGAGTTAAGGACTCTACTGTCAATGAGATTGAGTTATTTTTCATATGTCTGTTCAATTCTGCTCTCTCTCTTGACTACATTCTTCACCCTCCATTCTATGTATATCTTTGTCTACCTTCTGCTTTCTGCTTACACATGATTTTGGTTTACTCATAAATTGGGCTGTCAGTTTCCTACACCCTATATTTTTCCATGAGTCTTCACTGGCCTTCTCTGACAGCTATAATATATATTTTTTTACAAGTTTAAATTCCCTAAGATAGAGGTTGATTTTTTTCATGTCAAAACATATTATAGATTGCTAGCTAGACTATGGATTGGCTTCTTATGGATTAAATGATCACTTTGGTCCAACCAGCAGGTGCTGTCCTAACTTTGAAAGAGCTGCCTTAGGCTGCCACTGTGCAGAGGCTGTGGGGATAGGCAGTTCCCATATGAAGAGGCCACTAGCATAGCAGGTACCATGATTAACAAATTGAGTTACTGTGGAGTATCTAATCCCTTTTTCATGTATAATCTAATGATCATTTCTTTTGGAACAATGACCTAGAAGCACAAGATCTGAAGCTTCTCAACATCCAAAAAACAATTATATTATGTTCAGTAGAATTTGGGTAGTAAGTATATTTTGCTGTATTCTAATAGTTTAAAAGTTGCTAATTTCCCTATATCATTATGTGTTAAGTATTAATTAATCCAAACTATTTCTTAGGACACACCAATTCCCAACAAGTGATTATTGATGTGCTGAGAAATCTTAGAGTCTTGGAGACAAATCCTCCCACCCCTGCCCCTTCAGCTGTGAAGTAATAGATGGCAAAATCTGCTGCATATTGTCTTATGGATCCTTACCCTGAACGTGTTGTGTTGTTTTTTTTTTCCTTTGAATTGCTGGTAAGAGCCAGTAACAATTTCTGTTGATCTGCAATCAATTGTTAAGATGTGCTCATCATTATATAATAGGAGGTAACAGCTTCTCATTAAAATATTTGATCTATTAAGCAATGAGGTGCTTTCCTTTAGAAATAAAATCATACAAGTAGGGTTGCTTTCATAGGAAGAATATCTTGAATATTCTTACACCCAGATTCAGTAATGATTCATCAGTGTTTAAATAATTTGTATAATGCAATTAAAGTCTAGAAGTAAATACTTTCCAATTCTTACTACTGTAAAACACACTTACCTTTTTTTTTTTACCTTAACTAATATTTACTAACTACTGTCATCTGTATTATCACCATAAGTCTAAATTGCAGTGACTGGTTGCTGAAAAAGCAATGGAAACTATAGGGCTTAGGAGTGTGTATTGTAGAATTCAGGTAATAATACAAAACCATTTTTTTTGAGGGCTTTGGGTATTATAAGATGGTCAAAATGAATTGCTTAAGTCTGTTTGGAAAATATAGCTACTATTTCTAATATTTATTTCCATAATTTGGAAGATAAACTATAAGAGATGTTCTTAAACACCAACAAATTATATCCAGTTGGAGGACTGGACTGGTGGGCTGTAGGATGGTTAGAAGGGAATCACTATTAATCACCTACTGTATACCATGTAGTGTGCTATATGTATGAAACATTTATTATTATGCTCATTTTCAATAAGGAAGTTGGCTTAAATAATGCCTAATGTCACACAATCCTTTGATTCATGTCCAAAGTTCATAATCTTTTGATAACATGATGCTGCTTCACTTTGACTCCTTTCTGGTATTCTTCCCTTTCTCAGTATTTCTCAATTAATGATGATTTCTTTAGCTACTTAATGATAGTTTCAGTATTCCAGCAGGTGCATTGTAGGCTGGTGAGGAAGGATGAGATGGAAAAGTAACTTAGCTATAAACTTTTGGACTGTTAAAGGACTCTCAAAGGTCTTACCTTTGAATACAAGAAAAGGAGGATAAGTACTTGCTATTTTTAGGCCTTCCTGCCATGATTGGTGATTGTAGAATAGGGAGTAAATTAGTAGAATGGTTGAGTAAAGCTGTGACAGTGAATGAAGGTATTTTTCCTGTGGGATACCCAGATCAGTTTCTATATTATCTCCAAAAAGCCCACTAACTTTGCATTCTTTTTTATAGTCTAAATTTATGGCATACACTGTGCAAGAAACTCTAGCATAAATAAAGTAGTTAAAGATCAGTAGGCCTTAGGGAAATGAAGCAAATCAACATAATAATCCATTGGTTTGGGGGCAAAGGCTCCTTAATTTTTTTTCATGTAACTTAGGTTAATTAGAATTAAGCCCATAAGGCTAAATGCATTGGCCACTGTACAAATTTAATTTAATTCTACTTTAATTATAATTACAATTATAAATACTTATAAAATCATAAATAATTTTAAAGCTTCTTTTTGTTTTGTTTTGTTTTGTTTGAGAGAGAGAGAGGAAGAGAGAGAGAGAGAGAGAGAGGAGTGACAGCAGGGGAGAGGGGCAGAGGGAGAGAAATAGAATCCCAAGCAGGCTCCACACTCAGCACAGAGCCTGATGTGGGGCTTGATCCCACGACCCTGGGATCATGACCTGAGCCAAAATCAAGAGTTGGGTAATCAACCTACTGAGCCACCCAGGCACCCCTAAATAATTTTAAAATTATAAATAAAATTATAAATAATAAAATTATAAAATTATAAATAAATCTTCATTTTATCTTTTAGTTTTATTAATCTTATATATTGAACATATTTCCAGTGTTCAAATAAAGATTTATAATCTAAATTTTCTATTATTAAACTTAATCATAAAATTTCAGAATAAGGGACACTAGGAAATCATGTGGTCTCTAGCTTTCAAACTGATTTATTGCCTTAAAAAGATATTCAGCTCTGATATGCTATGAGTCTAGGGATCTAAAATTATGAAAATGAACAAAATTTAATGAAATTTAATTTTGAAAATTATGAAAAAACCCAAAATTTAAAAAGTAAATGTATCTTTGAGTATTGGGTTGGTTGATATAAAAACTAAGTAAACCAACTTGATCTAAATATTATTAACAGAATACTTTAAACAATGGCAGAGCAGATCATATGCTGAACTATAAGACACTTCTCAACTGCTTTTAAAGGATTAAAATTATGCAATTTGTTCTATGATGACAATTGAATTAAGTATTAATAACAAAAAACTCTTAAGGATCCTAAAATATTTGGAAATTAAATCACATACTCTAAAAATCACATGGGTCCAAGAAGAAAAAGCAAGGGGAACTAGAAAATAGAACTGAAATGTTAATGAAAATATAATATATCAAAATTTGTGAAATGCAGCTAAAGCAGGGATTAGAGATACATTTATATCTTTAAATGCGTATATTTAAGGAGGTTTAAATTCAGTGATCTCTCTTTCCACTATTAGAAGCAGAAAAAGAACAACCAAAAGTTAGTTGAAGGAAGAAAATAACAAAGAGAAGAAATTAATAAAATAAAAATCAAACAAACATTAGATAAAATCAATAAAACCAAAGTCTCGTTTTTTGAAAAGACCAATACAATCGATAAACCTCTGACCAGAGTAATCATAAAAAAGTGAGATACACAGTTTGTGTGTTTGAACCCCATGTTGGGTTCTGTGCTGACGGCTCAGAGCCTGGAACTTTGGATTCTGTGTCTCCCTCTCTCTGCCCCTCCCCTGCTCACACTCTGTCTCTGTGTCAAAAATAAATAAACATTAAAAAGATGTTCAAAAATAAATGAATAAGTGAGATAAATCACCAATATCAAGACTGAAAGGGGGGATATTACTACAGATCCTATAGACTTTCAGAATATAATAGAGGATGTTTATGAGCAATTTTATGCCAATAGATGTGACAACTTAGATTAAATGGACGAATCGTTGAAAGACACCAATTACTAAAATGAACTAAAAAAGAAATAGAAAATCAGGATAGATCTATATCTAAATCTATCAAAGAACTTGAATTCATAAATAGAAACCTTGCTTCAAAAAACCCCCCAAAAACTCTGGACCCAGGTAAAATATATGAAGGAAAATTTCCAAATCTTACAGAAACTCTTTCAGAAAACAGAAGAGGAGGCTAAACTCCTTTTATGAGGCCAACATTACTCTGATATCAAAACCAGGCAACATTACAAGAAAAGCAAACCACTAATCAATATCCTTTCATGAGCACAGATGCAAAAATCCTTTACAAAATACTAATAAATATGTAATATGCTAGAATCACTCAGGGGGATTTATAACTGGAAATGCTAATCCAATTTACACCCAACCTGGCTAAATGAGACATTTAAGTTTGTACAAAACTGAAAATAAAAAAATCAACTTTGCTAGGGGCGCCTGGGTGGCTCAGTTAAGTGTCCAACTCTTGATTTCAGCTCAGTCGTGATCTTACCTTTTGGGAGTCTGAGCCCCATGTTGGGCTGTGTGCTGACAGTGTGGAGCCTGCATGGGATTATCTCTCTCCCTCTCTCTATCCCTGCCCCTCCTCACTTGCTTGTGCTCTCCCTTTCCAAATAAACATTACATAAAATTTAAAAACCCTGCTAAATGAGAGTTTGTTAAATGTAAATATATCTATAGGTGTACCATACTTATAAAATATTGTAACATAATTCTTGTTTAGTTACTCCTAAATATTTACAATATATTTCTTGTCCCTTGTTTTCCTGGAACCTTTCCATTAGCATTGGTGTTGTGCCAACTGAGGAGAAGTGAAGGAAAGAAAAAGAGTAAAAGAAAAATTTTTAGTTGTCACCTCTTTCATGGTCTAAAATAATTCTTCTATTTAAGGCCAGACACTGAAAAAACACAAATCTTTTAAAATTGAAAGTATAATGTTTGGTCATGGGAAAAAATTTATGTAATATAAATAAGCAAATCCCGTGCTTGGAGAAAAGTGTTATTAAGGTCTTGATAAAACATCCCCACTCTAATTTAATTGTAGATATGTCCACGTGAAAAGAACCAGAGAAAATCAATAATTTATGAGTTCTAATTTGGGCAAAATGGCTATAAGACTTGCTACTTTTGGGTCTCGGTTTCCTCATGTATAGAATGTGAGAGCTCAATTAGGTTTTTTTTTTATGGTGTCTTTATGGTTAAGTATATACAAATCCAAAGTTAATTTCATGACTCTAAGGCATAGAAATAAAAATAAAGTCCACACAAAACAGAAGGTGGCAGTGTTGTTGAAGAAAAGGGTTAGATTTTAATCCTAGTAAATGCAGGTGGATTGCTACAAAGGTGTTTGTACTTTGATAAAATTAGTGCTGTAGCAAATTAGTGACAAACCACTAATTTAGCAGGATTAAGATATCCTGTTACAATAGTTATGTTTTTCTGAGGTTGATAACATCATTATACATGACATTGCTTTACTGTGAAATGCGACAGAATCAAATGTGATCACCTAACGCTGACACAAATATAGAAGTCATGCTAAGCACAGAGCTTTCAAGCACAGAGCACAGAGCTTTCAAGTGAATAATAATTATTGTTATATTGGTTTCTGGTATTTTGAAAGCGTTTGTCTGGCTATTATTAAGTGATGACTTTCCCATATATATTTGCAATTTGGCATGGATATTTTTAGTGAAGCGAAGAGTTTCATTATTTTTTTTTTGTTTTGTTTTCCAACTTTTTGAAATGAAGGAGCATTCAAGCATATATATTTTAATGGACTTTAGACAGCTTATCTTTAACACTTGGTAATGGAATTTAATAATTCGGTCTTTGTTCTATCTGAAACTATTTAATAAGAGTTAAATGTTGATACTGGGCTTAATATATGAAGTTAAATGTGATCTTTTGTTTATTTATCAGAACATACTAGAAGAATATTGTTCAAGAAAGCAACAGATTGTTTTTTTATTTAAAAAATTTATTTTAATGTTTATTTTTGAGAGACAGAGCATGAGTGGGGGAGGACCAGAGAGAGAAAGGAACACAAAATCCAAAGCAGGCTCCAGGCTCTGAGCTGTCAGCACAGAGCCTGATGAGGGTCTCAAACTCATACACCATGAGATCATGGCCTGAGCCAAAGTCAGAAACTTAACTGACTAAGCCACCCAGGTGATCAAGAAGGCAACAGATTGTCAGGGCATTTGTTGGAAGTCAAGATTTTGTTTACAATGTTTTAATATATTTTACTTGGGTCAGGTATAGTTTTCCCCCAGGGTCCTTCAGATTCCTACATTAAGTACACTGCTTTTTATTAGGATACCCTCTCCTCTCAGCATTTCTTGGAATATAATCTATATAGAACAATCTTCCAACCTAAATTGTCTTTCTGTCCCCCTGCAAAGTTTTTGAGAAAGGTTAAACTATCAGAGAAAACAGAATTAGCCATGTCAAAGATGAAGCATGAAAGACTAAATGTTAATGCTAACACTCCTATAAAACCCCTTTCTCAGCGTGTGTGTGTGTGTGTGTGTGTGTGTGTGTGTGGTTTCCACGAAACTCACAGGTAGTAGGGAGAAGCCAGTATGGGAGAGCGGGGCCTCTCCAGTGGCAGAAGTCAAAGCCTCCAGCCCTTGTACTGCTGGGTTGCCACCTTTTATGCTTGTCAACCTGCTCCCCGATTACTGTGGGCTCTTGTAGCAGGAGGACTATAATTTCATTTTAGGTAACATTCTCTTCCTCCATGAGGCCAACTCCTCTCTCTGGTTATTATTTTATAGGAAGAGTCACTCCATATCATATATCACCTTGGTTTCTCCACCTCCCAATACCATCAGTCTAAACTACACATTCCTATATCTGTGGTAACTTCCTATTTTGTACCAGGAGCCTCTATTACTGCCTCAAATCCCCAGTGGCAGCAATAGTTATGGTGACCTCCTTGTCTTTCCTCCATTATATGCTCCCATCTCAAGAATTTTTTTTTATATTGGGGTATGGTTGAGATAACATTATATTAGTTTCATATGTACAATGTAGTGATGTGGTATTTGTATATATTGCAAATGATCACCATAATAATTCCAGTAACATCCATCCCTATACATAGTTATAATTTTTTTCGTGTGATGAGAAAGATCACAAGATCCACTCTCTTAGCTACTTTCAAAACTACAATAAATACGATATTACTAACCAGAGTTACCATGCTGCATACTACATCCTTATGATCTATTCATTTCATAACTGGACACCTCAAGATTTCTGTAATTGTTGCTCTCTCTGTCTGGAATGTTTGCCCTCTGATAATCACATGCCTAATTTGCTTGGCCCTCTCAAATCTTTTTTTGTTCTAACGTCATTTTCTCTGTGAGGACTTCCCTAATTACCTGGAAATGCTATTCCCTCCCCCTTTCCCATTTGATTCTTCTCCATAGCACTAACCACCTTCTAATAACTACGTAACTTATTTACTGATTTTGGTTACTGTTAGTCTTTCTACACTAGAATGTAAACTCTATCAGGGCAGGAATTTTGGTCTGTTATATTAATTGCTGCATTTTCAGTGCCTAGAAAAAAAAGTGCTTGACACAAAGAAAGTATGTAAAAAATCTTTGTTGAATGAAGGTATGATTCAGTTTCCTCAATGGATATTTAAAAACATTTTTTAAGGCTTATTTATTTTTGAAAGACAGAGTCAGAGCACGAGTGGGGGAGGAGGAGAGAGAGAGAGGGAGACACAGAATCTGAAGCAGGCTCCAGGCTCTGGACTGTCAGCACAGAGCACAACGTGGGGCTCGAACTCACAGACTGGGAGATCATGACCTAAGCTGAAGTCAGCTGCTTAACCAAATGAGCCACCCAGGTGCCCCAAAATGTTTGTTTGTTTGTTTGTTTGTTTATTTATTTATTTATTTATTTATTTATTTTATTAAAATTAAAAAAAAATGTTTATTTATTTTTGAGACAGAGAGAGACAGAGCATGACTGGGGGAGGGTCAGAGAGAGGGAGACACAGAATCAGAAGCAGGCGGGACCGTGAGATCTCATGGACCATGAGATCATGACCTGGGCTGAAGTCAGATGCTTAACCAACTGAGCCACCCAGGCGCCCCTGCTTATTTATTTTTGAGAGAGAGATAGAGACAGAGTGTGAGCAGGGGAGGAGCAGAGAGAGAGGGAGACACAGAATCTGAAGCAGGCTCCAGGCTCTGAGCTGTCAGCATAGAGCCCGGGGCGAGGCTCAATTCATACACTGTAAGATCATGACCTGAGCCAAAGTTGGATGCTCAACCGACTGAGTCACCCAAGTGCCCCTCCGCAATGGATGTTTTAAAAACATTTCATGAAGATTCTTTGTTTTATAATTCAACCAGACAATTTACAGAAAAATACGTGGCAACATAAGACATGAATTAATATCCTGCTGTACAGGCTTAATAATCGAATCATTTTCAGATATAGATTAAGGCCAGCTGAGATCTTTTTGCATCTTCACATTGATGAGTTTATTATTCTTTGCTCACTGTTTCTTCTAGTAGCCTTCAATGATTGTTTGGCTGGCAAGTCACTAGACAATGTTGCCAGAAGGTGCTGGCTATTCCCCCTCCCTTCCTTTCCTTTTCCAGGCCAATACTGAAAAATGCAAGAGGCAAAACATATTCTACAGATCACTAGTCACACTGCTTCCTCTAAGGTATTTGTCTAGGTTATGCATTTAAACTAGCAATGCAGGTTAAAATTTTATACTTAAAGAAAAGTATTTTGATAGCACTGTATCTGGTGAGTAAGACATACTCTGAACTTTACCCAGACTGGACAAACTTCTTTTCTTTATAAAGTTAGCCTTATTTCAAAATTCCTCCCCACCCCACTGCCCCTTCTCATGAAAAGACCTTTTCAGTCTTCATACATTCAAGTTTTCCTCATTCTTTAAGGCTCAATTCAAAGGCTTCTTTATTTTTGTCCCTGACTTCTCTAGATGGAAATAGTATCTACCTTCTCTCCACCACCAAAGCATTTTGATTCTATCTGCATTAAATGTTAGTCTTGCATTTCAAGGAGTTTACAGGTCAGCAAAAAGATGAGATGTATATGTTAATAACTGTGACACAAAGTAGTGGTTATTTGGTATCCTTTTAGATAATCAGATAAAATGCTGTGAGCATTTGGAGGACAGTGCAGTGGTTTCTGACTGTTTCTCAGTGGAAATGGCAGTGGGCCCTTGAGGAAAGGATACAATTTAGGGGGCAGAGAGAAAGAGGAAAGAAGGGCTTGCTAGGGTAAGGTATAAACTGAGGAATGTGAGCAGGAATTCTTATGAAAAACAGAAATTGGCTCAATGAATAGAGCATAACGAAGTTTATCAAAGGAAAGTGAAAATGGGTGCTAGGACTGGAAAGATAGCTTGGGCCAAATCATGAAAGGCTCTGAGTGCCGGGCCATGGAATACAGTCTGCTATTATAGACAGAGAACCACTGATATTTCATCAGAGGAATGATGTGGACAGAGATGTACTTAAGGAAGATTAAACTAAACCAACGTATACATATAGTGGTTAAGAGGAGAAGAGACTGTAAACAAGGAGATCAGTGCAACAGTTCAGTGAAGAGATGATCATAATAGTAGCAGGTGAGAAAAGAAAGAGTGGGATGGTTAATTGACATGGCCAAGCTATAAGTGACAGGACCAGACAACTGACTGGTTGAGAAAAGGTGTTGTGTCTAGGTTATTGGGAAGATGGTTTCATGGGCCAAATTACACATGCAGGCTTTCATTTATGCAGAAAGAGGAGTTTTTACTGGGGAAGGGAGGAAATGTTGAGTCTGAGGTGGCTTCAGGAGTTCATTGAAGAGTTGATATCTAGTAGGTTATTGGACGCCAGTTTATTTAATTCACAAATATTATTATGTGAGCAACTTAAAGTGAGGAATGGTGTCTGAAATCTTTCATTTTCACCTTTCATCTCTCCAGAGTACTAGCATAGTGCTAAGCACACTGTAGGTACTCAAGAAATGCATATTGATTGACCCATGCATTTTACTTTAGAAACCAGGTTTGGGGAAAGAAGGTACTAACCTAACTCTAAAATTTCTGATTAATGTTTGTATTTTGGCTGTGTTGGTTGTGAGTCTCCTCTTTCATTCTTGATTTTATTTATTTGGGTCCTTTCCTTTTTCTTTTTGATCAAACTGGCTAGGGGTTTATCAATTTTGTTAATTCTTTCAAAGAACCAGCTTCTGGTTTCATTGATCTGTTTTTTGTCATTTTTTTTGTTTGTTTCAATAACATTGATTTCTGCTCTAATCTTTATTATTTTCTATCTTCTGCTAGTTTGGGGTTTTATTTGCTGTTATTTTTCCAGCTCTTTAAGGTGTAAGGTGAGGTTGTGTATCTGAGACCTTTCTTCCTTCTTTAGGAAGGCCTGGATTGCTATATACTTCCCTCTTATGACCACCTTTGCTGAGTCCCAGAGGTTTTGGGTTGTGGTGTTATCATTTTCATTGGCTTCCATGTACTTTTTAATTTCGTCTTTAACTTCTTGGTTAGCCCATTCATTCTTTAGTAGGATGTTCTTTAGTCTCCAAGTATTTGTTATCTTTCCAAATTTTTTCCTGTGGTTGATTTCGAGTTTCACAGTATTGTGGTCTGAAAATATGCACGGTATGATCTTGATCTTTTTGTACTTGTTGAGGGCTGATTTGTGTCCCTGTATGTGATCTATTCTGGAGAATATCCCATGTGCATTGGAGAAGATGTGTATTCTGCTGCTTTAGGATTAAATGTTCTGAATACATCTGTTAAGTTCATCTGGTTCAGTGTGTCACTCAAAGCCATTGTTTCCTTGTTGATTTTCTGTTTAGATAATCTGCCCCTTGTTGTAAGTGGGGTATTCAAGTCCCCTAATATTATGGTATTATTATCAATGAGTTTCTTTATGTTTGTGATTAATTGATTTATATATTTGGGTGTTTCCCATTTGGAGCATAAATGTTTACAACTGTTAGATCTTCTTGGTGGACAGACCCCTTAATTATGATAGAATGCCCATCTTCATTTCTTGTTACAGTCTTTATTTTAAAGTCTAGATTGTCTGATATAAGTATGGCTACTCTGGCTTTCTTTTGGCGACCTTCAGCATGATAGTTGGTTCTCCATCCCCTTCCTTTCAATCTGAAGGTGTCATTAGGTCTAAAATGGGTCTCTTGTAAACAGCATAAAGATGGATCTTGTTTTCTTATCCATTCTATTACCCTATGTCTTTTGATTGGAGAGTTTAGTCCATTGACATTTAGAGTGAGTACTAAAAGATATGAATTTATTACCATTATGTTGCCTGTAGAGTTGGAGTTTCTGGTGGTGTTTTCTGGTCCTTTCTAATCATTGTTGCTTTTTTTTCCCCATCTTTTCTCCCCTCAGAGAGTCCCCCTTAAAATTTCTTGCTGGGCTGGATTAGTGGTCACAAACTCCTTAAATTTTTATTTGTCTAGGAAACTTTTGTTTCTTCTTCTTCTTCTTCTTCTTCTTCTTCTTCTTCTTCTTCTTCTTTTCTTTTTGTACATTGAATATATCCTGCCACTCCTTTCTGGCCTGCTAAGTTTCTGTGGATAGGTCTGTTGCAAACCTGTTCTGTCTTCCCTGTAGGTTAAGGACTCTTTTTCCCTTGCTGCTTTTATGATTCTTTCCTTGCCTGAGTATTTTGTGAATTTGACTATGATATGCCTTGTTGATGGTCAGTTTTTGTTGAATCTAATGGGAGTCCTCTGTGCTTCCTGGATTTTTATGGCTGTGTCTTTCCCCAGGTTAGGAAAATTTTCTGCTATGATTTGCTCACATAAACCTTCTACCCCTTTTTCTCTCTCTTCATCTTCTGGGACCCATTCTGATAGTATTCTTTTTTAATGAGTTAACTGAGTTCTCTCATTCTTAAATCGTGCTCTTTTGCCTTAGTTTCCCTCTTTTTCTCTGCTTCATTGTCCTCTGTAAGTTTGTCCTCTATATCACTGATTTGCTGCTCTGCTTCATCCATCCTTGCCGCTGTGGCATTCATTTGAGATTGCAGCTCAGTTATAGCATTTTTAACTTTGTCCTGACTAGATTTTACTTCTTTTATCTCCTCAGAAAGGGATCCTAATATATTTTCAACCCCAGCGAGTATTCTTATTATCGTGATTCTAAATTCTGGTTCAGACATCTTTCTTGTATCGGTGTTGATTAAGTCCCTGGCTGTCATTTCTTCCTGTTCTTTCTTTTGGCAAGGGAAACAAAAGCAAAAATGAACTTTTGGGACCTCATCAAAATAAAAAACTTCTGCACAGTGAAGGAAACAAACAGCAAAACTAAAAGGCAACCAACAGAATGGAAGAAGATACTTGCAAAAGACATATCAGATAAAGGGTTGGTATCCAAAATCTGTAAAGAATTTATCAAACTCAACACCCAAAAAGCAAATAATCCAGTGATGAAATGGGCAAAAGACATAAATAGACACTTTTCCAAAGAAGACATCCAAATGGCCAACAGACAGATGAAAACATTCTCAATGTCACTCATTGTCAGGGAAATACAAATCAACACTACAATGAGATACCACCTCATACCTATCAGAATGGCTAACATTAACAACTCAGGCAACAACAGATGTTGGAGAGGATGTGGAGAAAGAGGATCTCTTTTGCACTGTTGGTGGGAATACAAACTGGGGCAGCCACTCCGGAAAACAGTATGGAGGTTCCTCAAAAAATTAAAACTAGAACTACCCTATGACCCAGCAAATGCACACTATTAGGTATTTATCCAAGGGTACAGGTGCTGTTAAAAGGGGTAAATGAACCCCAATGTTTATAGCAGTACTATTGGCAATAGCCAAAGTATGGAAAGGGTCCAAATGTCCATTGACAGATGAATGGATAAAGAAGGTGTGATACATATATATATATATATGATACTTGGCAATCAAAAAGAATGAAATCTTGCTATTTACAACTACATGGATGGAACTAGAGGGTATTGTGCTAAGTGAAATTAGTCAGAGAAAGACACATATCATATGACTTCATTCACATGAGGAATTTAAGGTAAAAAACAGATGAACATAAGGGGAAGGGAAGAAAAAAATAATATAAAAACAGGGAGGGAGGCAAAACATAAGAGACTCCTAAATATAAAGAACAAACAGAGGGTTGCTGGAGGGGTTGTGGGTGGGGGGATGGTCTAAATGGGTAAGGGATATTAAGGAATCTACTCCTGAAACCATTGTTGCAGTGTATGCTAACTAACTTGGATGTAAGTTTAATTAATTAATTAATTAATTAATTAAGTTCTGATTAAAAAGCTTCAAGCCTCTAAAGTGCCCTTCATTGACTTGTAATTCCCTACACTTGAATCCCTTGAGCATTACAATGTAGCTGAATATTAACATGTAAATGGTGTCTGGGTGGTTATAATACATTAAATCATTAAGCCTTATTAGTTAACATATTCCTTAAATGAATGTTTCATTTCTTTAGAACACCTGGTCCTCAGGGAATAAGAGAAAGGACAGATACTTTGAGAGGGGAGGAAATGAGAAGGGAAAGTAAGGGTCAGTGAGCAGTCCAGTACAAGGGTGAATTTGGGGCAGGCTTGCAGCAGAGGCAGGAGGAAAAGAAAGGCAGGCAACCTGCCTGCTGGACAGGCAAAACCCAACAGAATGCTAGATGAATGGGATCATTTAATTCAGTCATTTGTCCTCACTTAAAAAACCCTGTAAATTGCAGTGTTACAGTGACTATGAGGTGGGGTCAGAAGACCTGCTCTCCCTTAACTGGTTGCATTGCTGAGACAATCTTTTAACCTTCCAGTACCTCTTTGTGGAAAGAGGTTTTGGATCTAGAAATAGAAAACTCTGAAATCTCGGCTCTTTCATTTACTAGCTTTGTGCCCATAGAAAATGTACTTAACCTTGTTGATTCTTAGTTTCCATCTTTATAAACTGGAGATGTCATTGCTTCACACTTTTTAAAGAAGAGGAATGAAATGACAAATATATAAAATAATTGGCTAACTCTAGGATTCCAGTAAATGTTATCCTCTTTCCCCTTTCCTTTTCTTCATTGTCTGAACCTATGAAATGATAGAACTGGACTATATGCACACTGTAGGTACACATTACACATTTCCCTGTTTCTTCTTTTTTGTTTTTTTAAATGATTCTATGAATTCTTGAAATCTTTCCTTCCACTTTTCTGCCAAAAGTTTCCAAGAATCATAAATTAATGCTGCCAGAAAAATGAGTCAAATAAATGACTTCCTTCTTCTCTCTCTCCCCCTCCCCCTCCCCCTCTGTTACCCTTCCTTTCCATTTCCTCTCTATCCAGAAGGCTGTGTCTTAGCCTGCTAGAGGGAGACTGCAACTGGGCCTTTCAAAATGGTACTGATGAGGTTTTGGGGTGATGGTGGGGTTCATGGGGCTTGGAGCTGATGGCCAAGAAAGAATTCTTGAAGACATCTTTGGTGCAAAGAGGTGATTTTGTTAAAGCAGGGGAAAAGGACCTGTGGGCAGGAAGAGCTACACTGAGATTGCGTAGAATGACTAGTTATATACTATGGATTTGGGAGAAGTAAAGATAGGAGGGAAGTTTCCAAAGAGACTTTCATATGCTAAACACTCACAGATTACTGGAGGCCTACCTATTGTCAAGCTAAGGTTGTTTTTCTCTCTAGCAAAGCATTAACATTAAGACAGTAGGGAGTTCCTGGAGAAATGTTATACTCTACTCTGTATTTGCCTCAAGTATTTGTCAGTGGGCTGAAGGTTATGAGGAAATTCAATTTTACCTGCCATTTCCTTCTTGCCTTTGTTCCCCACATCATTATGGAGGGGAGGTTTTTTTGTTTGTTTGTTTGTTTTTTTGTTTTGTTTTGTTTTTTTTTTTGCAGTTGTAAAGGATTCGTTAAGAGAATACAGCACCAAAGAGAAGCAGGGTTAGGAAGAACATTAACTGATATTTTTAATTATTCATTACCCATGTACAGTTTATTTATTTATTTATTTATTTATTTTTCTTAAAAGGCATTTTTTTTTAATATATGAAATTTACTGTCAAATTGGTTTCCATACAACACCCAGTGCTCATCCCAAAAGGTGCCCTCCTCAATACCCATCACCCACCCTCCCCTCCCTCCCACCCCCCATCAACCCTCAGTTTGTTCTCAGTTTTTAACAGTCTCTTATGCTTTGGCTCTCTCCCACTCTAACCTCTTTTTTTTTTTTCCCTTCCCCTCCCCCATGGGTTTCTGTTACGTTTCTCAGGATCCACATAAGAGTGAAAACATATGGTATCTGTCTTTCTCCGTATGGCTTATTTCACTTAGCATCACACTCTCCAGTTCCATCCACGTTGCTACAAAAGGCCATATTTCATTTTTTCTCATTGCCAGGTAGTATTCCATTGTGTATATAAACCACAATTTCTTTATCCATTCATCAGTTGATGGACATTTAGGCTCTTTCCATAATTTGGCTATTGTTGAGAGTGCTGCTGTAAACATTGGGGTACAAGTGCCCCTATGCATCAGTACTCCTGTATCCCTTGGATAAATTCCTAGCAGTGCTATTGTTGGGTCATAGGGTAGGTCTATTTTTAATTTTCTGAGGAACCTCCACACTGCTTTCCAGAGCGGCTGCACCAATTTGCATTCCCACCAACAGTGCAAGAGGGTTCCCGTTTCTTATGGAGGGGAGGTTGATGTTGGGGCTGTAGGAAACTGAGTCTATAGGTTTCTGGAGATTAGGCTATTGATAAGATTGCCTTTTTCTTGTAAACTGGTGGAGACTCTTATCAGTTTAACCAATTGTTTTTTGTCCTTTCTGTTTTTTGGGTAGCCAGGAGTGTCCAAGGAATATCATACATATCCCACCTGGTGTGTGTGTGTGTGTGTGTGTGTGTGTGTGTGGTAGCTTGTACTTTGCCTTCAGCCTGCCGTATACTCCCTCATCAGTACTAAGTGATCATATGTGAAAACAAGGCTACTTTTTTTTTAACTGGCCAAAATGCTAGCGCAGATATTGGCAGGAGGAAACAAAACTAAGATTCCTTAGTTTTGGGGATAGTGATTCAGGATTCATGTACTATTTGCTGGGAAAAAAAATACCCTTGACATCACCTGAGGAGGAAAGGAAATGGATCCTTTTGGTAATCCACACAAATACAGATGGCCAGGAACTGCTAAGACCACTTGTAGGAACACTGATCAAGCAGAGGTGTTCACTGATTACCTGGTACAGTGAATATGAGACAAGCTTTTCACACAGATTCCAAGGCCATTCTTGATTCTTCTAGGCCATCTATCTGAAACAGGGATGGGGTCTTCCCATTGCCTGATCCTGACTCTTGAATCCTAGCTATTGAAATTTGGACTGAAGTGCCCCAGCTGCCCCCTGACATTTTTTTTCTATTACTTACAAGAGGTTTGCTTCTGTTTTTCCCCTGGAGTGTTCGGTGTTGGGTCCCTGTTCTCTTTATTATTCCTTGTGTTTGCTCCTTAGCTTTTTCTGTTCTTACTTGACCAGAATCACAAATATACTAACAATTTTTGATTTTTGTTCACCTCAAGTAAGCCTGCAACCTGAACCCCGTTTCTGAATAGAAAGAGTTCTTTTCTGTGTTTTTCTCTAAGATTTGTCCATTGACAATATTCAGGATCTCCACCTGGAGCCCAGGTTTGCCTACTGTGTGCTGAGTGAAATTGGTAATGGATCTTTTTTTAAAAATTATTTTAATGTTTATTTATTTTGAAGGAGAGAGAGAGAGTGAGCATGGGAGGGGCAGAGAGAGAGGGAGACACAGAATCTGAAGCAGGCTCCAGGCTCTGAGCTGTCAGCACAGAGCCCAACGTGGGGCTCGAGCTCATGAATGGTGAGATCATGATCTGAGCTGAAGTTGGAAGCTTAACCGACTGAGCCACCCAGGCATCCCGGTAATGGATCTTAACAAGATACCACTCCACATAAAAGAAAGGGAGCCAGTCCTCTTTCTCTGTAAGTTAATTTGCTATTCAAAGAATAATGTTTTTCATGTTCAGAACCAAAAGAGGAATGTACCTTTCTGTTATTATTTAATTACTCTCAGTTTCAATTAATTAATTAGTCAAAACTCATCTGAAAAGGTTGGGAAATAGGATTTGATCTAACGAGATTTGCATGTAGGCTGGCTGGAAAGAGATCCACAGGATGAAGCTCCAGCTCACCAAAACTCCTGATTCTGGGCTCAAACTCTTCATTGACTAAGACAAAGCTTTTCCTGGCCACAGAAATCCTCTGTGCTTTTTTCCCACCAAAAAGCTCTAACTTGTGGCAGCATCAGAGAATATTCTGAGAATCATGCATTTCATCAATTTCTCATGGAGTAGAATAATACCTACTGCTATTATAAGCTATTTCCATAAAATTTAATGGACTTATTTCTGAGAACAGAACTGATAAAGGTGATTACCTCTAAGGCATAGGAACGAAGGATTCATATATTGTATTTGGATTGATCCAAAGTTGGGTTTTATACAATAAATAAAAAGACCAGGAGAGCAAGACAGATGAGGAAATATTGAGGACCTAACTAAAGGCATCTAGGAAAGAGCCTTTAGCTCAAAAGGCAGCTAAAAATTGAAAATAAATGGGGAAAGGGTGTTATTGAGAGACTGGAGCTTTCAGTGATGTAAAGAATTAGATACACTGTGCTAAAGTAGTGAATAAGTTGGAGAGTTAGGAAGTATTAGTCATTCAGTTAGGAAATGTTATTTAAGATTTCAGAGGGAATAAATGTTAAGGCCTACATAGTACATGTAGACACTTTGTGAGAGGAGCTGCATCAGTTAAGACTGGAGTAGTAGGCTGGGGCCATAGTGAAGGTCTTGTATGCCTCTTTAAGGAGCATGAACCATCTGAAGGCAGCTGAGGTGTAGCAGTGGGATCTTTATACAGAGGAGTGATAGTATGAGCAGTTGCTTTTAGGATCAGGTATGTGAATGTGTGCAGAATGGGGTGACATTGCAGGCAGGAGACCAGTTAAGAGGTTATTTCATCAATCCATTTGACAGACAAGGAGTGGTTGGTCTAAGGCAGAGGCAAGTGTTACAGGAGAGATTTGATTTGTGAAGCTTTTCTGTGATAGAACTAATGAATTCTGGTGATGCATTGGGGTATCAGGGGTGAGAGAAAGGAAGCACAAAATATTCCCAGGATTTTACATTTGGAGTATCACCATTAATTGAGATAAGAAAAATAGAATAGGTTTTGAAGAGAGGTGGGGTAGGATAAAACCAAAATAAGTTTCAGTCACAGTATGTAAACAGAGCCTTTGAAACATAAAGATGGACCTGTGTGTCTGGATCTTGAGAGAGACTGGGGCTGGAGATGAAGTTTTGAAACTCATGTCCTGTATAGATGGTGGCTGAGATCATAAAGGGACAGGAGGTGGTGTGAATGGAGGAGAGTACTCACTATGTAAACATGAGAACTGCTGGGAGTAGAGGTAGAAGTCAGTAGTGAAAATGATCAGAGTGGGAGGAGGAGAACCATATGCTCTTAGGGCTCTGGAGAGCAATGGAAGAGACCATCAACGTGGGTAAATGCTGCAGAAGACCAGGAAAGACAAAGACAGAAATAGAGCTGGATTTACCAACTGGAAGGTGATTGGGTATTTTAATGAAAGCAGTTTCTGGGGGTGTGGAGGCAATGAATTGAGGAACATACTTGTACTGAGAAAAAACAGACAGTGAGGCTAGAACTTGCCTCTGAGAACTCTGGTGATAAAATATACAGCAGGGGTATCTGGGTGGCTCAGTCAATTAAGTGTGCAACTTTGGCTCAGGTCATGATCTCACAGTTTGTGAGTGCAAGCCCTACATGGGGATCTCTCCTGTCAGCACAGAGCCTGCTTCAGATCCTCTGTCCCCCTTTCTCTCTGCCCCACCTCCCCCTCTCAAAAATAAACATTTAAAAAATGTTTAAAAAATATAGGTGTACAGGAGTAGAAAAGAAGGGTCTCTGGTGAAAGTAGTTTGGTGGACTCAAGTACTAAAGCCTTAATCTTGCAAAGGCTACAAGAGAGTTTGGAAGATGTGGTCATAGTGAAAACACTCCTTATAGCTGTGCTTTCCTGGGCTTGAACTAATGTAATGGTTATGACTTGGGGGATATGAATTTGATCTTCAGTATGTCTAGATCTATTTGCTAGCAAGCTGTATTATAAGCAACTCTGTTGGATATTATTTTAAATATCCTTCCCACCCCCACCCCCCTTATCCAACTGCAAACATTTCTTTTTTTTAATTTTTTTTAATGTTTATTTATTTTTGAGACAGAGAGAGACAGAGCATGAACGGGGGAGGGTAAGAGAGAGGGAGACACAGAATCTGAAACAGGCTCCAGGCTCTGAGCTGTCAGCACAGAGCCCGACGCGGGGCTCGAACTCACAGACCGTGAGATCATGACCTGAGCCGAAGTCGGACGCTTAACCGACTGAGCCACCCAGGCGCCCCTAAACATTTCTTTTTTTTAAACGCAGAGCTGGTCTGTGGAGATGGTTCATGGCTGGTGGCAGGTGCAGGCTTTGAGACTTTCTCTTCCATGGACTGTTTTTCAGTCTTCCCTAGTTCTCTGAGATCCTCTGAGAGTGAGGTTCTCTGTGCGTGAAGAGTCAGATATCTTTAGTTCCTTTGGTTGTTATTTCCTTGATAGCATTGATACAGATTGACCCACAACCTTCTGTGGAATTCCTGCCTCAATCTCTTCAATGAGTGACATGTTAGCTATGAAGACTATTTCCAAGTTATTGTTTTAATAGACCTTTGCCATAAGGATCAAATAAACCATGACTACTTCACAGTGGTTAGAAGACAAATTTAGATTTAATGGGAGAGCGCTACTAAATCACAGTATAATACATGGAAAATTTACCTCCTTTTAATGTCATATTTCTTTCTAAATGGCTCTGATGAGTGGTTTTTTAGAAGGCTCATGAAAGTAGCAGAGTATTCAAAACAGTTAAGACTTTATGACAGGTTTCAAAAATATCTGAAAATCAGTATATATGTTCAAGTTTAATAGTTCCATATCATAATACCCATAATAGATTTTAAAAACCTTTCTTGGCAATTAAAAAATTAACTAATGCTAAAGAGATATAAAAAACCCCCTAAAACCAAATGAAAAGTGTCAAGATTATTAGGTAGAAGCTGAAAATGAGTATGTGGGTTGGAGGATAAGGGTAGACTTTTATTTAAAGCTATCTAGAATTTAGGCAATGTGAAATTACTGATCAGTGTAATTCTCTCCTTCAGCAACCGGGGGAAAGAATTCTCCCAGTGGTTAGGAATCTGAGTCTTTGTGTTTATGACAATGTGACCTCTAAAACCATGGTAGACAGGGGTAACACTAAATACAATTTTGGGCCAGGTAAAATTTATTTTCAGTACCTTTGGGCCTTCTTTTCTGTTCTCTCCCTCAGGGCTCTCAGATTCTTCCTGGCCCCTTGCTCTGCCCAAACCTCCTCTCAGAGAAGGGTTAGCAAAGGAAATGTTCAGCTTAAGTTGAAAATTGCCCATGTTTTACCTTTTCTAAAGGAATTTATATTATAAGCTCTTTCTGTATGAAAGGAAGTCTTGGCCTCTATCAGATTTTCAGGCATTAGTTAGTGGATGGAAAGGTCTTTACGGGGCAAACAGGGTTTCTTGGCATGTTTAAGATCATACTACATTTATAGAAGCTTACCATAAACATCTACTCAAGACCAGCATGGTTTCAACAAGTGGGCTGAAAGTGTGACTATGTATTTGCCATGTTGCATAAAATAAGCTGCATGTGTTCATCTAGAAAGAGTTGGGTCTGCCTACTCTCATTTGCTCACATCTTACTTAATCCTCAGCCCACAAAACCCAGCTTCTCTCCCTCCCCACTCCTCTTAAAGTCACTAACGGCTCCTTAGTTATTCAATCCAGTAGACTTTTTTTTTTCCTGCGCATTTTCATGTCCTGGCAGCAACATTTGGTACCAACAACCATTCATTCACCCTCTCTGTGGTCTCTTTGGCTTCCAGCTTCTCCTTAGGAATTCTGCTGACTTTGCTCACCTCTCATATGACAGACTTCTTGGTCCTTTCTTTTTCATCTACCCTCTAGCTAGGTGAACTCATTCATGTGCATTGATTGAACTGCACCTTTTGTCTTCTTCATATCCAAATCTCTATCTTTAGCCCAAATCTCTCTCCTGACTTCCAGATCCAACATCTGCACCCGCAAATTACACAGACACCTCATACATCCTAAACTGAAGTCACAAACCTCTTTCTGCCCTGATCTTTCATCAGTTTTAATCAAGATAGAAACTTTGGCGTTATTCTTGTTTCTTGACTCTTTCTCATGTTTTACCAAATTCTGTTAAGTTTGTGCTCCTAAATATGTATTTGAGCATACCTGCATTTCTGTGTATTGTGACTACTGCTTTATTTTCGGCACCCACCACTTCTAGTCTGGGGTTCTTACTCTGCTTTTCCTCTGATCCACGCTTTGTTTTGGGGCTAGAGCTTTCCAAACTTGAAATTAGTTCGTTCCTTTGTCATAGTTCTTTTTGTATCACCTGTAGAGTAAAGCCTGAATTCTGTAGCCGGGCATGACTGATCTGTTTCCTATCAACTGCTCCAGTTTTCTCTCCTAGCTCTGACTCTCCACCTAATATTTCACCCTTTGGCATTATAAATCTCTTTGAAGCATGTCAAGCAGGCACTTACATGCCTCCAGATTTGGGCAGATGGCATTCCTTTTGCCTGGAATGCCCTCTTATCCTTCCCAGGCTGAGAAAAATCTCTTTTCTATTTATTTTTTTTCCTTTATGAATTTTTGCCTGACACCTCCAGAAAGACATTGGTCCTTTTTATGTTCCCATTGTATCTTTTACATATTTCTAATACTTCTGTTGTCATACTGTATTGTAATCATTGGTTTAGGAGAGTGTCCTTCTACTAAACTATAAACTCCTTAAGGAAAGGGATTTACATAGGTATCTGTGGTTTCTAAAAGAGTGCATAGCATTTTCAATATTTTTTTTTTAATGAATGAATGTGTGGATTAATTTCAAATGTATAAAAATGTTTCTCTCTATTTTTTTTCCCTAAAAGTGTTGGGGCCCTTAAAAGAGTCTCAGCTGCTAGGTTCTTTGCCCTAATTCCTTTATAGACATTCTTATTTCTTTAGTAATCATTTATAGGATGTTCCTGATTTATACTTTTTGAATCACTCTCGTAGTTCCAGTTATGGAAACTCAGAAAAGAGACAGAAACCACAAAAGGGTAGAGTGATAAGGAAGAAAAGTAAACCCCAAATATGGCTCTACTTTTTTTCCTAATGGAAATAGCATTTGAGTTTTTTTAAGAGTATAATTGTGATCAGAAGGTACTGATTTCAAATACCTTATAAATATTCTAATTTGTTTTTTCCAATATGTTGGCACTAAATATTTAGAAAATGATATTTCATTAGAATTATTTCCTTTTAGACCTAATATTTAATTCTTATGTAAAGCCAACACAGTACATTGGCACACTTTTCATGCAATCACAGGTCTGGCAGCTGGGTGCTGTTTTAAAGCATTCTCTTGATCATTAGAGAGAGCATTTATTGAGCAATTACTACCAGACAGGTACTGTTTTAGTTGCTTTCATGTATTAATTCATTCCATGAGGTAAGCATCATTAATTATCCCTCATTTTACAGATGAGGAAACTGAGGCATAGAGAAGTTAAGTAATTTGTTTAAAAGTATAGAAATTAAGAAGTAGCACCAGGATTTGAACTTATCTATCTAGGTCAGTCTGTTATGATATATGAGAAAACAAATATCCATCAAGGGTCTTAATTACCAGGGACCCAGTTCTATATTTTTGGTTTCAGGTAGTCCATCAGCACTTTTTGATTTATTCAGGGTATGTGCTTCAAATGGGTAGACCATTGGAAATAGCCCTTTTCCATAGCCAGTATTAGTCTTATTTAGTGGCTGTTCATAGCAGGAAAAATTTTCTTTTGAAAATTTTCTTTAATTCAGAATCAGAAAAAAAAAAAATAAAACACATATATCCCCACACAATCATATACATCTGTGCAATGAACATTCTCAATCTAAGTGAGTCTCTTTGATTTTTGTGGGGATATAGAACAGATCAGAACATTTTGACTGCATCCATATAAACAGTATAACAAGATGCAGGGATATACATGATGATTACTTGAAATTTGCTTTTAGAATTTCTAAAATTTAACTTTGATACAAAACTATTTCATGTCCAGTTTTTCTCTAGTTCTGATGTAAGAGTTTGAATTCCCGAGTTCTTGGCCTCATTTTGGGAAGCAGTGGACCCATATGGGACTGCACATGTTAAGTTGCTATGGTTGTGATTTGCTCATGAAGAAAGCTATTTCACTGTTTTCTGTGGGATTACAAATATAATTGTCACACTGGTTTTTGTATCTTTACATTAGGAGTTCTTCGTGGTGGTGGGCAATTCTTTTAGCAGCATGTTTCTGGTTATTGAAAAGCTTTGCTGAACACAATATACCCACTTTGCTATGTAAATAAAGACATTCTTGTTGGAATAATGCAGTTCATGGGATGCCTCTTTGGGTAGGCCTATCTGTCAATCTGTGTTTAGTTGACTTTCTCAGCCCACCCATTCTAATTACTGCTTTTCAGACTCCTAGAATGGGTATCTAGGAAGGGGATTTTTTAAACTTGGGTTATTTAAATGGAATTTTCCAAATATATGATATCTCCTCCTCAGATCACAAATTCACTCCCCCACTCCTTCCTACTTGCTTTAGAAGCTCTTGGCAGGCTATTATTGAGAACTGAAGGGCAGGTTTCAAGCACCCTCTATTTATGATACGGTGAGGGCCAGTCAGTAAACTGCATGTGTTTGGGATTATTACCTTTTATTCTAATTTCATGCTGACTGCTGCTGAGTGTAAGAGTGTGAATTCTCTTATGGAGATAACTTCATGAATGCTCAATGGCAGATATGCTGTCAGTCATCTGGCCATTTTGGTGATTAAAGTTTGGATGACTTTTGACTTAATATAGGTCATATTCTAAACATTTTGTATCATCCAGTAACTTATTATAGAATCTATTTTTTGAAAAACATGTTAAAATGTTAAACTGAAATCATGAAGGAAAATACTACTTGAAAGGTAGCAGACCTGTGACATTATTTGTGTTGTTTAGAAGGCAATAGCTATCTTTGCCATATCTCTGCCCTTGCCCTCTTAGCCAGTGACTCAGAGATAGATTTTTAAAAGCTAAGAATATGGTCTATGTCACATCAGTGCAAATTTTCTATATATCTTCTTCGATATGAAAACCTGCTGTCTCTTATTGTGACTTATTTATAAAGGAAACACTGGAAGCAAAATTTCTTGCTTTGCAAAACGAATGGTTCTTTTCTACTCTGTCTTCTAAATGGTTGCAAACTTTACATGGCTCATAATCCCTTTAAGCAGTCATCTTATCCTAATATTTTCCTTTCCCAATCTTCCTTTCTCTGCCAGACTTCTTAAAATCTATTACTGTTGCATTTCTCATCACTGACTCATGATGTCAGTTCCTCATAGACTGGCTTCCATTCCCACTCCCCAGTGATCCCCTGGGGGTCACTGATGGTCTCCCCATTGGCAAATCCAGTGACCATTTTTCCATATTCATGTCTTTCTTTTTGAAAATGAAAAAAAATTGTTTATTTATTTTTGAGAGAGACAAAAAGCAAGCAGGGGAGGGGCAGAGAGAGAGGGAGACACAGAATCTGAAGTGGGCTCCAGGCTCTGAGCTGTCAGAACAGAGCCTGATGCAGGGCTCAAACTCATGAACGGTGAGATCATGACCTGAGCTGAAGTCAGACACGTAACTGACTAAGACACCCAGGTACCCTATGTATTCATGTCTTTCTAATGTCTCCATCGTTTCATATTATCGATAATTTCCCCATGGCCCTTATATTTCTTTGTAGGAAAAAAATAATGATGAATACAATTATTAGTGATAAAATTAATTACAAATTATGTATTCTTTATAATCATATTTATTGCTATTTTAATCCTTAGTGCTGTGAAATTCTGGTTCTCCTTTCACTTTCAAGTCAACTTACTGCATCTTCTTTAATGACTCTACTTTCTTCTGCAATCTAATCTCTGTAGGCATATTCTAATTCACTTAGTCTGGAAATTTTAGAGTTACTTTGTCTCCTTGCTCTCTCTTCCCCTCATGATTAGTCAGTAAACAAATATTTTGGATCTTCCTGTGTGGTATCTTTCACACTCAGCCCTTCTTTCTTATTGCTACCTTCTGATATAAGTCTTCATCATCTCATGTACCTCCCAGTAGAGCCTACATGTCACTGCTGGAATGAATTCTCTATTCCACGAATACACACAAAAATAATCTGGACCTGAACTAAAGCAGTGGTGGTAGGAATGAAGCAGAGTAAAATATATTTAGGATTCACAGGACTTTGTGGCTGATTGGGTACTGGGGATAGTGAGTTGGGATAGTGATGTGGGCATTGTTGTATAGAGGGCAGTTGAAGCTGTAGGAGGACATGGACTCACTCTGGAAAGAGAAGGCTTGGGACAGAATTCCACTTCTGAAGAACAGAGATGATTTTCTTTTTCTCCTAGTAGTGCAATTAGAACTCTATTCAAACAAACTCTTAACTGGATGTCAATATCTGAAGCAGATATAAATGAAACTGCTTATGCAGAAGGCCAGCCTGGTTGACCTCCCCCTTCATCTTGCTCTGTCACTGGCTAGGGCTTCCAAAGCACCACAGGGAAACCACTACATAGCATGTGGTATGGAAGGATTAGGGGTGAGGGAAAAGGGGGGAAACATATTTACTGAGTATCTCTTCTGTCCTAGGCACTGTTGTAGGTACTTCCTGGAAGAATGACTTATGATTATGATGATCATGGGGAAGGTAGCTGGAATTAACAATTACTCTTTTCAAAGATGTTAAAATTATTGCTAGGCAAATTCTTTCAAAATCATTTAAAAATCACCCATTCCACTTGGAACTGTCCTGTGTGCTAAATCACAAACAAACAGGGATAGGTTAAACCTGTTACGTAAAATTGGTTGCTAGAAGCTGTTTGACTCCAGAAACGTACTGTATTCATGTTCGTTTTCCAGAAAATCTCTCCTAAAAATATAGGTGTTCCAGGTAACTGTTGGTGATAACCCCTATGAAGGATTATTTTACCAGATTCTTTTAGCACAACTGGCAAATTCATTCTCTTTTATTTTTAAGGGCCATAAATGACACATCACAAATGGTTCTTAGCTGTGTATTGTGTTTAATTTTAAAAGATTTTCTGTGCTTGATGCCTTTGGAGATTTTTGAAAACTAACACTGTAGAGAAATTTGTTTGGCAGCTTTCACACGTAAGCTGTTATCATCCTGGGCTATATTTAAAAAGTTTTTCTTTACTTTTGTCAGTGTATACTAGTAAAAATTTCTGTAATTTCCTTGGCTTTGCATTGCTTTACTTCATCAGAATGTAGTAGCAAAGTTTTAAAATGAAATTCCTCGAAGCGTTAGAGTTTTCTATGTGTTGTTTTATTTTTTTAAAAGATTTTAATGTTTATTTTTGAGAGAGAGAGAGAACAAGTGGGAGAGGGGAAGAGAGAGAGGGAGACACAGAATCTGAAGCAGGCTCCAGGCTCTGAGCTGTCAGCACAGGCCCGACACGGGGCTCGAACCCATGAACCATGAAATCATGACCGTGAGTTGAAGTCGGATGCTCAACCCACTGAGCCACCCAGGTGTCCCATTCTATGTGTTAAATTTTAAATAAATTATAAAGTCCTCCCTTTATTAAAAAAAAAAACTTTTTTAAATGTTCATTTATTTTGAGAGAGAAAGGGTGAGGGAAGGGCAGAGACAGGGAGAGAAGAGAGAATCCCAAGCAGGCTCCACACTGTCAGCACAGAGCCAGATGAGGAGCTCAAACCTAGGAGTGGTGACATCATGACCTGAGCTATAACCAAAAGTCGGATGCTTAACTGATTGAGCCATCAAGATTCTCCTAAGGTCCTCCCTTTAAATGCATTAATTCACTTTAATTTTGTCTCTCCTTTGTGAATACTTGATTAGACTTTTACAGATTTCCTTAAGAAATCTGTGTTTATAATTTTTAACAGGACAATATGTTACATCTTTTTAAGATCTTATGATGTAAGATAAGTCATGAACCTAACTCCTTTGTATATACACTTCATGCTTAGAGACTACAAACATATAAATTCATGTGCATGTAGATTCTTAAAGATTTAGGTTTTAAGTTTCTAAATTAATATTTTAAAACAGGGCTTTCAGAGTTTCCATATCTGAGGAAATGTCCCTTCTATTGTAATAGGCAACAAAACTATTTTCAAAGGAATTTTTCATATGGTAATTTAATTATTCACAGTTTGATGGGTTGTTTTGGAAATAAAATCTTTTCAATAGTAAGAAGCAAAAATTATAAGCCAAACAATCAATGTACTAAGGTCTTTAGGGCTATCTCAACAGCGCAGCCAAGGACCTAAGGGTTTTGTGTGTGTGTGTGTGTGTGTAAGTGTGTTTCCTGGTAAGACAATTAATGGACTGCCATTGCTCTCTTCATTGTTGGAATTACTGTGACCTGAATTAGGAAGGCTTTTGCGCTGTCACCCTTTAATTTAATTAGATAATGATTTTGTAGTCTGGAGTTCCCTGGAGATAACAAATGTATTGACACTGCAAATCAACCTCTGGATATAATTTCATGCTGTTCATGGCACTGTTGGTGGACAGAGTCCACACAGAGTACGGGAAAAATGTTAATTCTCCCAAAGATGAAGTCCTTGAAAAAAATGGTGGAGAGATTGGGATAGGAGGCTAAATGCATGAAGTCCTGCAGAGATGCCCTGCATCTCTTATAATTAAATATGTTAAGATATTGGGTAGCTGGAATATTGCAATAAAGTGAGTCAAATGAATTTTTTGTTTTCTCAGTGCATAAATAAGTTATGTTTACACTATACAGTAGTCTACTGGGTAATAGCATTATGTTTCAGAAAAAAACAATGTGCATTTATTGCTGAAAATGCTACATCTGAGCTTTCAGTGAGTCATAACCTTTTTGTTGGTGAAGAGTCTTGCCTCAGTGTTGATGGCTGCTGACTGATCAGGCTAGTAGCTGCTGAAAGTGGAGGTGGTTATGGAAATTTCTTAAAATAAGACAATAATGGAGTTTGCCACATTGATTGACTCTTCTTTTCATGAATAATTTCTCTGGAGCATGTGATACTATTTTATAGTATGTTACCCACAGGAGAACTTCTTTCAAAATCGGAGTTGATCCTTTCAAATCCTGCAACTGCTTTATCAGCTAAATCTGCATAATATTCTAAATCCTTTGTTGTTATGTCAACAGTCTTCACAACATCCTCAGCAGAGGTAGATTCCATCTCAAGCAACGACTTTCTTTGCTCATCCATAAGAAGCAACTCCCCATCTGTTAAAGTTTTACCAAGAGATTGCAGCAATTCAGTTCCACCTTCAGGCTCTACTTCTAATTCTAGTTCTCTTGCTATTTCTAGCACATCTGCAGTTACTTCCTCCACTGAAGTCTTCAACTCCTCAAAGTCATCCATGAGGGTTTGGAATCAGCTTCTTCCAAACTACTGTTGATATTGGTATTTTGACCTCTTCCTATGAATCACAAATATTCATAATGGCATCTAGAATGGTGAATCATTTTTGGAAGGTTTTTAATTTACGTCGCCCAGATTCATTAGAGGAATCACTACTATGTCATCTATAGCCTTATGAAATGTATTTCTTAAATGATAAGATTTGCAAGTCAGAATTACTCCTTAAGCTATGAGCTGCAGACTGGATGTTGTGTTAGTAGGCATGGAAACAACGTAATCTCATTGTCCATGTCCATTAGAGCTCTTGGATAATCATATGCATTGTCAATAAGCAGTTATATTTTGAAAGGAATCTTTATTTCTGAGCAGTGGGTCTCAACAGTGGGTTTAAAATATTCAGAAAACCATGTTGTAAATGGATGTGCTTTATCCAAGATTTATTGTTCCTTTTATAGAGCATAGGCAGAATAGATTTTGCATAATTTTTAAGAGCCCTAGGATTTTTGGAATGATAAATGAACATTGGCTTCAACCTAAATTCACCAGATGCATTAGCTCCTAACAAGAAACTCAGCCTGACGTTTGAACCTTTGAAGTCAGGGATTGATTTCTCCTCTCTAGCTATGAAAATACTAGATGGCACCTTCTTCCAGTAGAAGGCTGTTTTATCTACATGGAAAATCTGTTGTTCATTGTAGCCACCTTCATGAATTATCTTAGCTGGATCTCCTGGGTAACTTGCTGCAGCTTCTTCATCAGCACTTGTTGCTTCATCTTGCACTTTTATGTGATGGAGATGGCTTCTTTCCTTAAACTTCAGGAACCAACCTCTGACAGCCTCAAATTTTCTTCTGCAGCTTCCTCATCTCTCTCAGCCCTCATAGAATTGAAGTGAGTTAGGGCCTTGCTCTGGATTAGGCTTTGCTTAAGAAGAATGTTGTGGCTGGTTTGATCTATCCAGACTACTCACACTTTCTCCGTATCAGCGATAAGACTGTTTTACTTTCTTATCATTTGTGTATTCACTAGAGTAGCACTTTTAATTTCTTTCAAGAACTTTTCCTTTGCCCTCAACTTGGCTAACTGGTACAAGAGTCCTAGCTTTCCACCTATGTTGACTTTTGACATGCCTTCCTCACTAAGCTTAATCATTTCTAGCTTTTTATTGAAAATGGGAGGTGTGTGACTCTTCATTTCACTTGAATACTGAGAGGCCATTGTAGGGTTATTAATTGGCCTAATTTCAATATCGCTGTGTTTCAGGGAATAGGGAGGCGTGAGGAGAGGGAGAGAGACAAGGAGGAATGACTGGTCACTGGAGCAGTCAGAACACATACATTTATCACTTAAGTTTACCACCTTACATGGGTGTGATTTGTGGTGCCCCCAAACAACTACAATAGTAACATCGGAGATCACTCCTCACAAATCACCATAACAAATACATGAACAATGAAAAAGTTTGAAATGTTACAAGAATTACCAAAATGTAATAGATGGTTTCTACATTTTTGTCCTGCTAACAGGTGAAGAATGGTGTCATTTACTGAGACAGTGAAGACTTGGGGAGGAGCAGATTTGGGAGAAAAAGAAATCTAGAATTCTGACTTAGGCAGAGCTGTCACCATTGCTGATGTCAGAGATAGAAGTGCTTTCACTGAGTTGTCAGCAGATATGTTGTGGCAGATATTTAGAGATAAGACTGGTGACGGACATAACTGTTGAACTTTTCAAGCTCCTTAATACATCACCTCATACAAAGCAGCAACCAGCTGCAGCAAAGAAATCAGTTTGATACTCTGGGGACCTTGAGTCAAATGAATTCTCCAATATCATTATGGTTTTGGTGTAACTGGGCTTTTTAAGTAAGAAATACCTTCTAGGGCTTTGCATCTGGGTGGTTTTCTCTAAATTAAGTAGGCCACTGTGCTTTTGAAGAAACACAGAACAAAAAAAGGAACATGGTAGGGGAATAAGCATGGATAGCATAGCTAAGGGAATGGGTATTTTCACTTTAAAGAGTGCTTAAGAGTAGATAATTAAAATGGGAAATAGTGGAATGAAACTCTGAAATTAATCCTATTGGATGCTACTTCCATCATATTGAGAATGACTCTTAATCCTGAGTCAAGTCAGAACTTGGTCTTCTTTTCAAAATCCTCCAGGATATGGCCCCATCTAACCATATTTCTCAGTCTGTGCTACTAGCACATGGGAGGTATTTCTCCTTTTTCTCTTTTGTCCAGCCCCTGGACTGTGTCCATCCATCAGTGGGATGAAGGCTGTTCCACATATTATACAGAGCTGATGTGGCCTGTAGGTCTACCAGCAGCTTTAGCACCGTATCAGGTGGGGTTTAGGATTAAGTCCTTATTGTGTGTATCAAATTACCATGACATACACTTTAAATATCTTACAATTTTATTTATCTATTACACCTCAATAAAGCTGAAATTTAAAAAAAGAATTAAGTCCTATTTCCTACCAGACCAGAAGACCAGGGGCACCTAGACAAGCCCTCTAAACTTTCTGAATTCACCCCTTGCATCACAGCACTGCACTTTGAACTGGGTTTCCATCTCCACCCCATGCATACACCAGCCAATTATTTTGCATGATACCATTGTTTCCTTTGAGGATTGAGGATGCTGCTCTGATTTCTAATCCACATATTTCTTCCTACTCTTGTTACCTTGGAGGAGTTGTATTATGCTTCCTTTAGTCTTAGATATAGGCCATTTTCCCCCCTGTGGTAAATGGATAGGTCTCCCAGAACTACCCACAATTCTCATTGATTCTCAAGGTACTACGAGAGACTGTTGTCACCATGTCTTGTCCTGTGGATTAATTTTAGTTCTGAGGTCTATCTGAACAATATGTAAGTTTGTTTTGCTCTTGCACTCTGTGTTGTACCCTTATTTTTAGGTTTTGTAGTATCTCTCGTCTCCCGACTCCTGGTCTAGATTGCTGTTCCCACCTGGCTGATATGACCATTCTCTCCTCTGTGATTTTTCTTTTTCTTGCTATTCATATAATTTGGAAAGATCTTCTTTTTTCTCTCTATATTCTAGATCCTACGTACCTGACAAGATCTAGCTCATGTTCTAGTTTTTAAATCTTTATCAATTTCTAATCCCAATGTATTGCTTCTTCCATTTGACCTCTTTTAATGGTTGACCATTTTAATCATGGACCCATTTTTAAAATGTTTCATGAATTATATGTATCTCTCTTAATAATGAGCCCTTGTGGGGCACCTGGGTGGTTCATTTGGTTGAGCGTCTGCCTTCGGCTCAGGTCATGATCTTATGGTTCATTAGTTCAAGTCCCACATCAGGCTCTCTGCTGTCAGCACAGAGCCCATTTCAGATATTCTGTTCTCTCTCTGCCCTTACCCTGCTCATTCTCTGTCTCTCTCAAAAATAAATAAATAAACTTAAAAAAAAATGAGCCCTTGTGGCCATAAAATCAGATTCATGTTTAAATGATTTGAATTGAAGTTAAACTTCCCAAGTGAAATTTTGGGTTTTTTGCATCCAGACTGCATCTTACCCACTAGCTACACTTCTCCTCTCTACCAGCTTATATCTCTGTTTAAAAAGGTGCTATTGAAATCTTTGTGATCTTTAATTAGATAATAGTTTCTTAGATATGATACCGAAACACAAGCAACAAAAGAAAAAATAAATAAACTGGACATCATCAAAATTAAAACCTCATGTGCTTGAAAGGACACCATCAAAAAGCAAGGCCATCCAAAGAATGGGAGAATTTTTTTGAAAATCATATCTGATAAGGACATGTATCTAAAATATATAAAAGATGTTTACAACTCAATAACAAAAAGACAACACAACTGAAAAGGTCTGATTAAACATTTCTCCAAAGAAGATTTACACATGGGTATATGAAAAGATGCTCAACATCATTAGTCATCAGGGAAGTGGATGTGAAAACCTCCATGAAATACCACTTCATACCCACTTACCCACTGAAATGGCTATATGTATAAAAAGAGATAATAACGTGTTGGCAAGAATGTAGAGCAACTGGAACCCTCATAGTATGGAAGTGGGAATGTAACATGGTGCAGCTGCTTTGAAAAAGAGTTGGGTAGTTCCTCAAATGTTTAAACATAGAGTTACCATATAATCCAGAAATTCTACTCCTTGGTATGTATCTATGAGAAGTATTTTCATATAAACAGCTATACATTCTTAGCAGCACGAATCATAATAGCCAAAAAGTGGAAACAGCCCCAGTGTCCATCAATTGATGAATGCACAAATAAAATGTGGTATATCTCTATTAGATTATTATTTGACAATAAAAAGATATGGAATACTGATTCATGCTACAACACAGATTAACATTGAAAACATTATGCTAAGTGAAATAAACCATTAACAAAGGACCAAATATTGTATGGTTCCATTTATATGAAATGTTTAGAACAGAAAATCTATCGCAGCAGAAGCAGTGGTTGCCTAGCACTGGCAGAGACAAGGGGATTGGAAGGGTGATGGCTAAGGAGTATGGGATTTATTTTTGAGGTAATAAAAATGTTTTAAAATTGGCTGTGCTGATGGATGCACAATTCTGTTAATATATTAAAAGCCATTGAATTGTACACTTTAAAATGGTGAATTGTATGGTATATGAATTATATTTCAATAATGCTGTTTAAAAAAAAAAAACACAACCTCTACTCTGCTAAAGGGCTTCAGTTTTTCCCTGACAAAAAAGAAAAGATACCATTGAATATTTCTCTGTAGTGGATGCTGAGATGCACGATGCAGACCCACACTTTAAAGACTGAAGGATTTATTCTCTCAACTGCTCAGAGTGTCGACTCACACTGAGTGAGCTCAGTGTGCTCACTGAGTGCTGGTGGCTCACAGCAAAAGTCTTTCTTTGGGAATCGCCTTCAGTTGATGAAATTACTCTTCAAAGGTTACACCTCATCCCATCCACAGTCCACATCCTATGATAGAGCAATGTGGGGGTCCAAAGGCCAGATTCCCCTGCCTCCATTGATGACCCCTCTGAAGGGCCATCTCAACTCAAGGGCTACTGCTGGGATCAGCTGGATCTATATCACAGTTCAGTTTCCCTTACTCTTTTATAGGTATTGTTCTAAATAACACTCCCTGATAAATCTTCTCCATACAAATCTCCATCTCAGAGTCTATTTCTCAAGGAGTTCAACTTAAAAGACACCCAACATTGAATGACTATGACTTATTCTAACCTTCTTTAATATAAGCAGTCCTTATCAGTTACTTAGTAGGGGCTCAAAGTGTTTGATGAATTGAATTCTGCTCCAGAGACTGACTTGTTTGCTCTCTATGTGGAGAATGAACTTACAGACAATGGCCATTTATCTTCCACTTGATCCCTGAAAGTAGTTACTTCCCGAGGTTGAGTTCTCTGACCTCTGGTTTTGTTCTGTACTTTTGGCAACTCAGCCCTTTCCACAATTTCAGTTACCAAATAAATCTTTCTGCTGGTGAGTCATATCCTTGCCAGGCTGCTAGACATCTCCACTTGCCTGTCCTGTGTATTCCTAATGAAGATTGAATGCTAGTCTGTGTTGTGCCTACAGGTTGGAAGAATTAAGAGTGGTAGTGAGGGGTGGAGGTGAAAAATTCTGAGTGAGCCCCTTAGGACTCTAAGGACAGAGAAAAACATAAGTAAAATATGAAATGTGTCTGGATGCTTATGAGGCAGTTGAAAAAGAGTGGAAAGGAAGGCATGCTGAATGAATTACAGAAGAGCTAGCCAGGACTTGCAATTAGGACTGAGAGGTAGGCACATTGTAATCAGAGCAGTTAGAAATCCTGGCTTACAGCTTGAGCAGTTCCTATGAAGCAGCCAGGGTTATTTATCTCTGAAAATGCCAGCTTTGGTGGATGTCACCACAACCTCTAACTCAACAAACTAAAACTCACTTTCCTATTTCAAGTTGATATCCATAAATATCCATTATCAGTTATTGGCCCTATTCTTGTTCTGGTCACTCATCCTTGAAATATTCAAGAAATCTCTGACTTCTTCAGAGACAATGCTCCTCATACTCAGAAAAATCTCACTATTTTTATGAATCTCATTCTTTCTCCAATTCAGTAGAACTGAATTATAGTCACTGCTGCTTTATTGTGTATAACTGATTCATTAAATAGTTATTTATTGAGCGTTTACCATGTACCAAGAAATACTCTGTACTGGGAAACATTCTTTGCAATGAAAAATAACATTCATCACTCTCAGCTTGCAGTCTAAATAAGGAGATAGATGCTAACAAAATAATTATATAAATCAATATAAAATTGCAGCTGTAGCAGGTACTAAGTAGCAGCAATAGGTCTTAACAGAAAGAATTTGATCTAGTCAGAGACGGCAGAAAGAGGTTCTTGAGGATATGGGGATATGAAGATGTATCTATAGGACATATGATAAATAGGCATTAATTAGACAAGGAAGAGAGGGAATTGTATTCTCAACAGAGGGACAGTTTGTGAAAAGACACTTAGTGGGAGGAAACATGGCACAATGAGGAAATTAAAGAAGGAAACCATGGCCACAGCATAGAACATGCAAGGGGCCAGTGGCATGCAAGCCACGTAAGGCATTTGGGCTTTATTCCAAATGTTCCACATTAGGAACCATTAATGTCCCCACACAAGTGAGCGACGTGTGTAGTGCTCATACGGAACAGATCATCAGCTGCTGAGTGAGATTGGATTGGGTAGGCTGGTGAGAGTGGATGGAGGTAGAGCACCTAACAGGCTACCGTAGTCATCCATATGAGAGATGAGGGTGTCATGGCATTCAACGCCTGTGGTGGAGATGGAAAGGAGTGACATATTTGAGATTTTAAGAGGTTAAATAGGTAGGATATTGTGACAGATTCAGAGAAAAGTATCAAAGATAATTCTGAGGCATCTGGTTTTTGCCACAGGACAAATTATGGTAGCATTCAGTGACATAGGAAACAGTGGAAATTAAGCCTAGAATTTTGGGGAAGATTATGAGCTAATTTTGGGTATGTTGAATTTTGAGGTACTTTTAAAACTTCCAAAAGATGGTGGTCAAGGAGAGGTACTGGTCAAATAGGCAGCTGGATGGGCAAGTCTGGAACTCAAAGGACAGGTCTGGACCTGTAAGAGGCTCAATACGCTATGGAGGATAGATAACTAACCCCATAGTGTATTTTCGCCTAGGAAGAGAGTAGAAGTGAGAACAGGAGACGGCCTAAGACTGAGACTTGAGGAACTCTAAGACCAAATGGCCAGGCAGTATCAGAAAAAAAAAAAAAAAAGTTATCAAGGTAGAGGAAAAACCAGTATTGCCTTCTATTACAGAAGCCAGGGAGAGCACACTGCATGGTAAGTAAGACAAACAAAAAAGATCCCTGGTTGGAGAAAAAATGCTCTAAGTGTCCAGTGATATGAACAATATTGATGATCTTACTTAGGGCTGTTTTGTTGAAAGGATGAGAACAAAAACAGATGAGAGGGTTCAAGAATGGGTTGTGGTTGAGGAAGTATGTGAACTCTCTTGAGAAGTTTATCCATGTATGAGAAGAGAGAGGAGGCTTCTGATGAAGAGCAATGAAGGGTGAATGAGGGATTTTGTTTCTTTCTTTTTTTGGGTGGGGAGAGAGTTTGTACACAGTACTATGGAACAGTTTGGAAAATATGGACAGAAAGAAAGGCATCTAAAATATGAAAGATGATTTATGTAGTTGTTAAAATGAATAAAGCAGATCTATTATGTACTAAAAGGAAATAATCTCCAAGATATATTTGTAAGAAATGGTAATATGCAGAACAGTATTACAGATATTACCATTTGTATATGAACTTGTATATGCATATATGTCTGGCTTTGTGGACACTTAGATCGTTTCCAAATCTTTTTTTTTTAAAAAATATGAACAATTTTGTAGTGAAAACCCTTGTTCATATCTTTGCAAACATAGATGTGTATATCTGTAAGACAGATTCCTAGAAGTGGAATTGGTGGTCTATGGATATTCATTAAAATTTGTTGTTGTCAGTTTTTCCCTGAGACATTATTATTTCAGTTATATACTCATAAGAATATATGGGAGTATCTATTCCTCCACATACTGGTTGACACAGTGTGTTAACAAATTACCAAACTAAGGAATAAGAAATCATCTGTCAATGTTTTAATTTTATTTCTTTAACATTGATTATTTTTACAGTTTTTTTATAAGTATAAATTACATTAAGATTTCTTTAAAAATTTTTTTAATTCTAGTTTAGTAAACACAGAGTGTTACGTTAGTATGTAAAAAATTTTTTTAATGTTTATTTTTGAGAGAGAGAAAGATAGTATGAGTGGGGGCGGGGCAGACAGACAGAGGGACAGAGAATCTGAAGCAGGCTCTATGCTGATAGCAGCGAGCTGATGTGGGGCTCAAACTCACAAACTGTTAGATCATGACCTGAGCCAAAGTCAGATGTGTAACTGAGCCACCCTGGTGCCCACATTAGTATTTCTTTTTAAATTGACTATTTAGTCATGACTTTTGTCATTTTTCTGGTATTTGGATTATTGATTTTTTCTTAATGATTACTAAGAGCTTATATATATATGTATACATACATACATATATATGTGTGTGTGTGTGTGTGTGTGTGTGTGTGTGTATATATACACACACATATATATATACACACACACACACATATATATTTAGTGTTTATTTTTGAGAGATAGCATGTACAAGTTGGGTAGGGGCAGACAGAGAGGGAGACAGAGGATCCAAAGCAGGCTCTGCGCTGAAAGCAGAGAGCCCAATGCAGGGCTCAAACTCAGGAATTCTGAAATCATTACCTGAAATCATTACACTACCTGCCAAAGTTAGATGCTTAACCCATTAAGACTCCCAGGTGCCCCAGGAGCTTATATATTAAGGAAATAATCCTACTAGCTATCATACTTACTTGCAAATTTCTTTTCTTTTTAAAAATATTTTAGTTTTATTTGGTGGGGGAGGGGCAGAGAGAGGATCTGAAGCCAGCTCCCCACTGACAGGGGCTCAAGCCCATGGACCATGCTTAAGTGACTGAGACACCCAGGTGCCCCACAAATTTCTTTTCTAATTGGTCGCTTCCTGTTTGGCATGGCTCGTGGGGAATTATTTTTGTAGTGTTAAAAATTTATTTTATAAAGTAGCATTTATGAGTGTTGTATATTACCTTCCTCTGAAATAGTTTAAAAATATTTTTTGGGGTCACCTGGGTGGCTCAGTTGGTTAAGCATCTGACTTTGGCTCAGGTCATGATCTCATGGTTTATGGGTTTGAGCCCTGTAATGGGCTCTGTACTGAAAGCTCAGAACCTGGAGCCTGCTTCAGATTCTGTGTCTTCCTCTCTCCCTCTCTGGCCTTCCCCTGCTTGTGCTCTCTCTCTCTCTCTCAAAAAGAAATAAACATTAAAAAAAATAAAAAAAATATTTTTTACTCTGGTAAATGTATGGCTTTGCTTTACTTTTATGCTTCAACAGTTGACCTACTATGATATATGATAGCATAAAGAGTGAGGTAAGAATACATTTTTTTTCAGATGACTAGCCAGTTTTTTCAACATCATTTTTCAATCCTTGTTTTCCTACTAATTTGAAATGCAACTTTATTGACTAGAAAATCTGATCTATATGGGTCTATTTCTGGACAGTCCATACTTTCCATTATCAGACCATTCTAAATAATTAGCTTTATCTTGTCATTTATTGTGGCTTTAAATTCTATGATGATTTTTTTCCCCATTTCTTTCCTGAGTTATTTTAGTTTAAGAGAAAAAAAAAAACTTCTTTTTCTTATTTCTCCCTTGAATCCTTCTATGTGCTTTGAACTCTTATTTCACAGAGGCCATTTCTTTCTTTTCTTTTTTTTTTAAGTTTAGTTATTTACTTTGAGAAAGTGTGTGCATGCGTGTGCTGCAGGCACAAGTGGGGGATGTGCAGAGAGGAGAGAGAGAATCCCAAGTGGGTTCCAGGCTGGTAGTTCAGAGCCCAGAGCCAGAGGTGGGGCTGGATTCCAGGAACCTTGAGACCATGAGCTGAGCCAAATTCAAGAGTCAGAGGCAAAAGGGACTGAACCAACCAGGTGCCCCATAGTGGCCAATTTATATTTGCTAAAGAATAGTCTGGCAAGATGTTTACCTATTTCACGGGAAAAATTTTCTCGTGTGCACTCTAAGTCTACCTTCTATTTATGCATGTTTTGTTCCTCCATTTCTTTTAGTATTTTCACATTGATTTTATGTGTCCTTTCCCAGCATCCTTTTGTACCTTGGTCCAATTTTACTGCAACACTTGTTCAAATATACTGTGGTATTTCCCATCTCTTTCTTTTCCTCATTCTTTGTTGTTTGCAGATGGTTCAAAGGGAAACAGCCTCTGATGTTATTGTTCTGCTCTTTTAAAGCTGGGAGTCCTCTGACTTTTATCTTCCAAGGCTACTCTTTTGGTTCTTCTTGCGCTTTACAGATTAAGAGTTACCTGGGATGGTTTTCAGGAACTTATGCTGATCAACATGACCCTGTCACTGGGCAAGAGTAGCTATAGGATCATGGAGTAAATCAGAGTTGGAGGAAAAAAAATAACATGCAAGAGTTTAAGTGGAAAAAATAAACCTTAGTGAAACAGTAAAATGAAAGTAAATAGCTAATGTTTTCCCTGAGGAATTGGTTGTATAATGCAGTAGTGAAAGTGTAAGTATAAAGTAGGCTCATTGCTTATATTTTATTTTAGTTTTTTACTCACTGCTTATATTTTAAGAGTTTTAATGGTTCATGGAAATCTGCTTTTTATTGAAACACTAAATTATTTTTGAAAATGCAAAGATTTAGTTGATAGAGATTTTAAGGTATTACTGCTTACTGTTCAAGTTAATGTATTAAATGGTACAAAAATAAATATGACAATATTCAGCCCAAGAAAACATATATATGTGCCTCAACACATGAGCAAATATAAGAATATTTTTCTCTGTTGCAAAATTCATCAAGAACCTATTTTTCAGGGGTGCCTGGGTGGCTCAGTGGGTTAAGCATCCGACTTCAGCTCAGGTCATGATCTCACGATTTGTGAGTTTGAGCCTCACGTTGGGCTCTGTGATGACAGCTTGGAGCCTGGAGCCTGCTTCAGATTCTGTGTCTCCCTCTTTCTCTGCCCTTCCCCTGCTCACACTCTGTCTCTCTCTAAAAAATAAATAAATGTTACAAATTAATAATAATAATAATAATAATAATAATAATAAAAGAACCTGTTTTCCACACAGCATGTTTTACAGAACCAAAAGTTTTCACTTCGGTTTTTCTTTCCACCTTGTGTAGTAAACAGTGACCTTACTACATCCAAAATCAGGTTTAAGAAGTGTTTTTTTCCTGGCTGTTAAAAATGTGTGGCTTGTTCATCTTTCTTTCAGTTTTGTTTTATAGTCACTGTTGAGAGATGTAATTTTTTGATTACTTATGGTAACAGGCAAGTCGTACAGTTAAACAGAAATTTTCTATTTTTCCACTTCTTCATGGTTATTTTAATCCATTTTCTTTTAAAGGGTTCTGCAAGTTCATATAAAAGAAGTTGATCCAAGATGTTTATATCCAAGACTTTTCTGGAACTTATGTGCTATTTTCTATAAGATGACTTGATCTTTCTTTTTTTTAATTGTAGTTGACATGCAATATTATATTAGTTTCAGGTGTATGACACCGTGATTTGACAATTCTATACATTATGAAATGCTAAGGTGATTTTTCTAATAACAAAAGCTGCCAACATGTTAAAGAGTGATCAACCACTATTACCTATTTATCATTCCAAAATAAATGACACCGTTGAATTTTGGGCTCTCGTCAAAGCACTAAAAATTAAGCAGTATTATAATTTGGTTTTCCCTGATTCAGAACTGTGATTCACTGCTCATTACTGTTCTTACCTTGACACACATTATATGAAATGGCTCTAAGTTTTAATTACCATACTGATTCCAATGTACTAACCATCAGTAATCATACTATATGGAGCATTCAATCTAGTGTAAAGGAGACTCAGGATGTTTTATTATATTTTCTTCTAATTAGCTGTTTTTTTTTTATTGGAAATGTGGGAAGGAGATAGAGTCTTAGATAATCTTAATCAGAGATCCATCCAAAAGTCACTAAAATTGGTATTAATAAATTGCATGTCATTTTCTGGTTGGACATAAAATTATGTCTCATTGAAAATATCCATGTTTGTTGTTCCCCTGCTGCAGAGAAAGATCTGTAGGGTTTCTCTAAATCCCAGCCAGGAGTCAGGAAAGTGACCAAGAAGGAGGGTTCTGGAGGAGAAAATACATGTCAGGGTACAGATATAAGAGACTCCATCTACAGAGACAAGATTGAATAAAAAATGGTCAGAATCCACTAGTAATATTATATATCTGGGGAGGGGGAGGCAGGAAGATGGGTTTGAGGTATGGTAATTCCCTTGTTCCTTCCTGTTCTCTTTCACAGTAGTCAAACCTGTATCAATATCTGAGGCTCTCATGGCCTCTTTCAAGACCCTTTCCATTTTTCCTCACCAGTGTTTCCCCCAATAACACTCTTACATATCTAGTTATGTCTTGGCACGTGCTTCTGAAGGTTTTGTCCACACGTGCTTTTGTCCACATATGGACCAGGGTTTTTTTTCAGAGGGAGCTAATATCCCTGGAATCTGTCGTAACAGGAGCACTAACAGAAGTGAAAGTGATAGAATTTGGATACAAAGAAGAAACTCCAGGAGCTATTTGGTTAGCTGTCTCTTCACATCTGGACATTTTTACCTCTTCAAGCCTACAATACTTGGACACAACGGCTTTTACTTTGCTGTTATTATACATTGTAATGGTTTCATTTATCTAAAACCAGGCTTCAAACTGTTCTCCTTAATACCTTCGTAACAGGGCACACATCTATTTATCTCACTCCTTGAACCTTATATCTGTTTACATTCATTTACATGAAAGCAGGATTTGCTTTAAGAGACATGAGGCGTTAAAATGAATGGATTGGGCCACATACTACAGTGTCTGCTCCTATTTTAATGTGTGGCATTGGGTTTGAGCTCTTTGTCAGAGAAGAGAGGTCCAGAAATTTGCAGAACAATACAAGAGGGACTTTTTTGAGATTCAGGGCATAAACAGAGCTGTTGGGTTATGCAGGTGACAAGATATGACAAAAAGTTGGACAGGATGTCATTGTCTTGTCTTCTACAAGGATCCCAGAATAAATCTGAGATTCCTAAGGACAGAAGTGTTAAAAGTCTCTGTAGTTAGTACCCTTAGCTTGAATCTTGAAGTTCCAAAGACAATGTGAACAGTGGAGCCTCTCTTCCTGGCTTTATGGGTAGTGGACATGGTCCAGTTGAAGTGTGGCGATTCCAGTGACAAATGGGTTGTGGGCATATATGAGGCGATCTTTTGATCAACTCCAAAAGAACTGAAGGAAATTTTGGTAAAACTAGTTTCCACTAGTTTATTGAGAACTAAGATTACTAAAATAATGGTCTTTAAAAGTGAACAAAAATTTAAGAATGCTTTCATTAATTTTGGGATCTCCTCCAGGATTTTAAAAATCCTTATGCAGTATATATCTACAACCAATACTCACACTAAGAGAAGTAGAACCATTGCTCTTTAGCAGGATTATTATTGAATCTGGGCAACTAGGCCCCTGCTCAGGGCCTCAAGGTTTGGGGGACCTCATTCTGGTCCTTCTCTTTGGGCCCTCTCCACAGGGGGAGGAGCTGCAGCACCAGGACATGTGCCTAACCAGAGCCTGTGCCCTCCACTCTACATTACACTTGGGTTATCCTGGAATTCCTTGCCCAAATGACCCCAAGCCTGGTTCCAGAGCTAGCATGGTCTTCTTTGTTGTGGGTGTCCTAAGGGAAGACCATGGGGTCTAGGCCTTAGGGTGACCATGAAAGATGGTTGTCTAGAGAGGTATGGATGAAGGTTGGCTTTGTGGCTGGAGTATGCATATGGATGTGTTGGAGGCTCCATACACTGCAAGAAAAAGCTGTGTGTGAGAAGAGAAGAGTAGTGGGCCATGGAACTAGTATCTCTAAATATCCTTTTACCCCAGGCCCTGAAAATACTGGGAGAAGGCCTAAAATTGGGACAATGTCAGTGTCTTTGTTGAAGAACTGGCTCATGGAATATGGATGGGGATTTTTAGAGATCATGTCTGGCTTGATAAATATTTATGAATTGAGATAAGAGTTGAATTTGGAGAGATTTTTGCAGGTGGCCTTCAAGCTCCTGGGAAGAAACTACTCATGAGGGAAGAGCCTTAAGTTTGCAGCCTTACTAGAGTTTTCCAAACATCATAATTTATCCATAATTCCTCAACATATATGAGGAGAGTAGGGACACATGGAAAGTGATTTTCTGTTTATATTTAGTCCTGAAGACTTCTAAAAAGACCAACTCTTTTTGTGCATAAAAGGGGATGTGTCAAGGTTTTAGGTATGTGCCTTTCTTCATAAGTGTACAGTGATAATGTCATTGCTGTGGTGATTAATGAAATGTATATTTGTGCTTTATTGTCTTTGAAAAATTTTTCAGTTTTAATTGATCATGCAGTAAGTATCAACAGGTATAACCGACATAAATAAAAGTCTTTGGTGTAGGCAATCATGTTAAAGAGAATAAAGACTCTTAAAACCACAAGGTAGGGGAACACTGGGTTAGACGTTAACTGTTTCTCACAGTGATATGGACAGACAAATCACTGCTTAGATACACAAGTGTTTTGCTAATAGCTATAAGAAGGGGGCAAAATGCACTGTAATTTTACTCCTGCCCAGTAAAGCAGTGGAATGTTACTTTTCTATTACACCCACCAATAAAGACACTGACCAAAACAAGACAAAACAAATCTAGGTGACTTACTAAAACAATCACAGCAAACTGTTGACTTTTTACTCCTGATCTTGTTGATAGGAATCAGAGTGGGATAAGGAGGCCCGTACCCAGGTGAGATTTCCTGGGCAGTATTCCTGACCCCATGGGAAAGACAGAGGACAGTGAGGTAGTGATTCAGAGGATGAGGATGGAACCACTAACATCTCATACTGGAAAGCTGGCCTGTGTATTTTTGCAAGTCTTAACCAGTATCCTTTGCTCCTGAAGGTATGTGAAGGACTTCTCACCTGTAGACAAAGAAGTCACCATGAAATACAGAGGGAAATTCTTACTCTGAAGTGGACCTTGGGTGAATGCATGGAATATTCTAGATGGGGGTGACAGTGGAGAGATTGTGGGAAGGAACAGGGTGCGACATAGATCTGTTTTGCAACGCATGTCATGACTGAGGTGCTAGGGATGGAAGCAATACAAAAAAGTTGGATTTATGGTGCAACTCCTTCTTGGGTCCCAACTCTGAAGACGTACACAGGTATATCAGTCGCTGCCAAATAATTATTAGAAGAGTGAACTTTATAAAGGAATATAAGTATGTTGTCAGAAGGAGAGAATATATAGAACAACTTTATTTCCTGGCTTACAATTATCTTCCTTCCACTGTTATCTGTATGGCAGGAATACTATTTTGAAACAATTTCAGATATTTTCCATTTCTCTTAATTCTTGCCATCTCAGCCTTTCATGCAATGAGAAGAGGCAGCACTCAGCCAGAATAACAATAAAAAATAATAACTAATACATAGTGCCAGACACTGTTCTAAGAACTTTATAGAAAGTCTCTTTCTTAAGCATTTATAGGCAGAACACCTTGTCTTTTGTTGTTGTTGTTGCTCTGTACTTTTTCTTTCATTTTATTTAAGAAAGGGAATGTTCTTAGGGAAACTTCCAAATTCATTTTTGCACTTCTTATTTTATATGTTAGAAATAAAATAGGATTGAGCTGAATACCTGTTTCCATTCTTTTGTAGAAGGTCTCTGAGAGATCTCCAGTTCCTGACTCGTATGAGACAGAGAAGCTCAACATTCAGTGGTTCTGGAGACAAAAATAAGAGCTCAGAACAAAATTTCTAAGGGTTTATATGTGGTTACAGCAAGGAGGATCATATTAGTAAACATTACTTCACCTATCTTCTATAAAATGCTTACAAATATAAATTCTACTGATGTCAGATTTCATAACTGCATACGGTAGGACAAAGTAAATTCTATCACGTTTTTGTACACATAGAAAATGGTACTTACATCATTGGATTACTTATTTGTTCAAAGAGTTAGTGCCAGTGACCTAGAGTAATACTGGAGAGTAAACAGAAAAACAATCATGTTCAAGCCTGAACTGAAGTGAAATTACAAATATAAAATCTGTTTGCTATATCAGCCAGCAAATGCTTCAAAAGATCATTTGGAAGAATGAGAAGAAATACAAGTCTTTTAGCATAGTTGTGTAAAAACTTATTTATTAAAATGCAGTTGTGATTGTTTGGATCAATTCAGAGTTAAGAAACTTAGACCCCCTTTGAATTACTTAAGACTTAGCTTTGTATTTGCTACAAATGATCCAGTCATAATATACACATGTGTTTTAAATATACTTGGAGTCTCTGAAAAGGAGTAATATATGTATTTGACTATGTGAATGATCACAGCATGAAGAACTATTACATGTTATCCTTTGAGTTACAGTTTAAGATAAATTTGATCTTTCCTTTTTATGCACAAGACATTCAAACTCACATAACTACATATGCATCAGGGAGGTACACAATTCAGAATTAGCAAATATGTTCACATATTTATTCTACTTGCATGGTTCTCTTCAAAATAAGCTGTAATAGAATTTTAAAATCAGCTTTTGACATCATATCATTGTTTTAACTTGATAATTCAGATTGATTGGCACAAATGACAAAACAATCCCACATTCTAGGCATATGCAGGAGTAATTGTGTATCTAGTAATTAATAAAATCTTTCCTTGATATTCTTCTCCTTAAGTAAACCAAGAGAGTTGGAAAATGAAACCTGGGACCTAGAGTGTCCCTGCTTGGAGGAATAAAAAATCTTAGATCTAAAAAACATGACATGATGGACACTTTACTGTGAGAGTGTTGACTTACTACGAGGTTGTAAGAATTGCTCCTATAATCACATGGCACCCAAAGACATAAACCTAAATGTAACTGCAAACACCCTCATGCACACACACTCTCCTGTCCCATACGTTTTTTCACAGTGTCGTGATACTATACGTCATTACAGAGTTTAAACCCATGGTTCTCAAACTGTGTGCCAACATACTATGAAGCGCTAGGAACTCACAAGGTCACTGCAGGATATGTAAAATATCCAAGGAAACACAATGATACTTGTCATTTATCATAAATTGCAGGGGTACCTCAGTGGCTCAGTTAGTTAAGCATCCAGCATCAGCTCAGGTCATGATCTCACAGTCCATGAGTTCAAGCCCTGTGTCGGGCTCTGCGCTGACGGCTCAGGGCCTGGAGCCTGCTTTGCGTTCTGTGTCTCCCTCTCTCTCTGCCTCTCCCCACTCACACTCTGTCTCTCTCTCAAAAATAAATAAACATTAAAAAAATTAAAGAAATTGCAGAGGATTAGCTTCAAGTAGTTCACAGTCTCAATATTAGTGCTACATTACTTTCAGTGATGCTGTATCTTTATAGCACTGGGTTTTCGGTGGTTCCCTTGAGAAAAAAAAATTGCTATGTAAAAATCAATATGGAATAGGGAAGGAATGTGGGGTGTACAATCTGATTCTGAGACTTGAGAATCTTGTGTGCCCAAAAGGCTCACACATCCTGTTAGCAATTACTGTAATTTATGAATGAAATAATATTTTCTTCCAATTAATGTTTATTATTTTTTCAGAGGCTGCTAAGTTCTTAGTATATAAATACCTGTTACATTGTTTAGACCTAACTCCTTAATAAACAAAACTGTTAGGTATTTCTTTTTGGCCTAGAAGTGCTGTAAAAAGATTACTGTGATACTAAGGGTGTTGTGAAAATATGGGAATCTTTGTAGTAAGCATTTATTTTCATAGCAAGAGCAAAAGTCATTTTCCTAAATTGAAATTTTCAGTACTACAAATATTTCATGAAAAATGCTCTTTGTGAATGAAAAGAAATTTTTGTTTCATATCACTTTTCACTTCCTATTTGAGAATGTTCTCAAAAATGGCAAAAGGTAACCTTTGTGCAAATCAGAATATGGGGTAAATTCTAGGTCTTTCCTATTTTTTCCCCTCTCCATGTAAGCATCTGGCATTTGGGGAGACTAAGCACATCCAAGCCCTAAGCCCTGCAGGTGAATACTCAATCAGGTTCTGGGATTGAGTTTATTTATGTGGGAATAGGAGGGCAATGGTAATGGTTGGGAAGAGTGGCAGGGAGCCATGAAAAAAAGTGATACCTATTCCTGATGGATATGAGGCTCAGGGTCTCCCAAGAGGAGAGACTAGAGAGGGATTGGCCCTAAACTAATGGTCCAAGGTTTTCCAACTACCTGGACACTGATGTTTTCCTCTGCTGAAGGTTCTGAACACCACCAAATCTGCATAGCATACTCCCCACCCCCCCACTCCCACCCCCAACTACCAACACTGCTTGTCTGGCTCCATTATTTTCTGACAGGTTTTTCTCTCCTGTTTTAACCCTAGACCAATAAGAGATGGCATAGATCATGGTGGCTCCCAGACTGTAAGTTTTCACCACGATCATTCCATCATTTCCAATAAATATGTATATATATCATTTTAATATACAAACCTAATTCTGTATTCCCAACTTAAAAATAAACAACAACCTACTTTTAGTAGAAAGCATTGTGTTAAGTCCCAGCTGGGACTTAACACACACAGGAAGGGTTCGTGCTTATATGAAACCGGTTATTGGAGAGTCAGGATATAGCGGATGTATTGGTGTTTGTACGTAGCAGGCGGGGTGTGTGTGTGTGAGAATATGCCCTGAAAAACTGGAACTTGGAATACCCAGAGCAATGAGAAAAGGTGTCTGGCTTCTCCTGTTCTCCTAACTCTCCAATCACTGAGAGGTCATTGAGGCATGTCCACTAAAACTGCAGCAGCAGGTAACTGATGCTGACTTCCTGTGACTGTATCAAATAAGAAATAAAAAAAATGGGAAGAACCAAAACCCGTTAAGCAGAGACACGTAAGCAATATTTTAAAACAATCTGATGATAGAAATATAATGTATTAAGATGACCTAATAAAAGCAGCATCCATCTTGTTAGTTCAGATGAAAGAATGAACACTAGAGGTCACATCATCCCCAGCACTGCTTAACTGGCCAGGAAACACGTAGACCCAGGCCCAGGAGCTAGGAATGCTTGCTCATCATTCAAAGGAACATAAAGAAATGCAACCCCACTAGCTTACACAAGTATAGTTAGTTTGAGCACAGTCAGCTAATCAGCACTATCCTGAACACACAGGCACCAGATGCACCTAATAAAATCTCTAACACGAAGACAGAAGATATTTTTCAGATTCCAAGTCGACTTGAGATGGAACAAAACTCGGTGGGACCAGACAGAGTGGCACCAATAACAACTAAATAACATGCATTAATAAGACCTCATGGACCTCCAATTAAGTGTCCACCTTCTCATAAGACCCCTGCCCAAATTTTGCCCTTAAAACCCTTCACTGGAAAGCCATCTTGGAGTTAGGAACTTTTGAGCATTAGCTCCCAGTTCCCCTGGGTGGTGCCACGCCAATAAATGGTCTTATCCTCGTTCACCGCAAAAGCTGTCAGTTTTTATTGGTGTTTTCATTATTTTATTTTATTTTTTATTGCTTAGGTCGCATCAGGTGGAGGAATTCTCCTTTGGGTTAGTTACACTAAGGGTCTTTCTCGTGTCTATGTGGAAATCAGAAAACCTTAATTTTTACAACAGTAACACATCATACCTAGTGACAACCAAATATCTGGAGAACTGTTTGCAAGCACTCAGAGTAAAATCCCTTGTAGTGAACAAGCTTCCCAGCGGTTCTTGAGAAGAATCTGAAAGACGGTCTCCCGGGCTGTGGCCCTCAGTAAGACAAGGAATCAAGCATTTACTAACTTACTCTGAGTCGGCTTTCTTTCTGATCACAGGCAGAGAACAAAGCAGAACAGAGGCGGAAGGTAGGAGAATGTTCCTGCAGCAGCTTCTCTGGCCAGGTCTTCCTACACAGCCCCTACGAGGCAGAAATTCCGACCGAGCCTTAGGGAGTTAGTGAGGGAAAGATGCCCTCCTCGTGCGTGTAGCCGAGAGGGAACCCAGAGGTGGAGCTCCGAAGTGGCAACTCCGTGGTTCTTATTTCCAGCGGTTACCTAGATGCCTTGCATCCATATTCTAGTAGTCCTGGACCACAGACTAAGAGGCCACAGGCCTATAAAAACTTCTTAGCTAACAGCCTACTTTTGAAGTTCGTGACGACCTCTGAATCTTGGTAAACTGCGGCTACATCCGGGGTTTGGCAATGGCCATAGTTTTAGGTGCAGCTGTGTCCCTCTTCAAATGCTTGGGACGCCTCTTTGCCTGGGGAAGCACTCATTTATACCCCGAGGGCACTATCCCGTTTCTTAGCAACTCTGTCAAGACTTGGAAACCTCAGCCACAGATGCGGGCTTGGGGGAGAAGCGCCCCCACAGCACGCAGGCAAGGGCCCTGCATGGCCGCCTCAGCCAGGGGAGGTCCGAGGTGGAGGGAGGGAGGGCGCGAAGGGAGGAGGGCAGTGCTGGGAAGGGGGGCGGGGCTTGGCCAGACCGGAAGGTGAAGGCGCTGAACGTCCTGGAGGCTCCAGGCGCTGTCTAGGGGCTGAGCATCGGGACTCTGGTGAGCTGCGAGTGCCAGTTAGGGGTTGCAGGAAGGTTTGGGCGAGGGTTGGGGTGTGTTTGGGGGACGTGTATTGTGGTTTTTAATATTTAAGCTTTGTAGAGTGGACAAACCTTTCAGGCATTGTTTATATTGCAAAAATATATTTATGAAACGCAGTACATTTTAAACAAAAAATGTGCAGAAAAAGTCTGGAGTTAATCCAAAGGGGTAGAAAATGAGAATTGCGAGCAGGCGTCTTGCACAGCCAGTGTTGGGCATCTAGGATGCTGCACGTTCTAGGAGGGGCCCCACTGCCTCCTGCACAGTGCGATCCTGTCATTGGGTTCCTGGTCCCAAACAAATTTTCCACAATGCCTTTTGTATTGAGGCCTTGTTTTGCCTAAAACTGTGCAATGAGAAAGTGTTGAAGAAAATAGCGAAATAGCAGAGCAACCGAGAAAAGCAATTACATGGAAAAGAAGATGTGACTTCATACAAAGCAACTTTTTAACAAATTGTTAATGATGTAGTAATCAGAAAGATGTTTTGAACATCTAAATACTAAAATGATATTTAATAATTATGAATAGGCATTTTTACGGCTTTAGGAAGGTGACAGCATTGTGCCAAAAGCTCTAGCTAGGACTGGCACACTCATAGGAAGCGTTACTCTTGTATGTAACTGGTCATTGTGGAGTCAAGATATAGTAATTAAGTAGGTGTGTGTCGTGGGTGGGGTGTGTGAGGTGGGGCACACATATGGATTTTCTCTTTTAAAAATAATGCAGTCTGGTGAGCATTTGTGCATACACCATTCACCATTCAATTTTTAGGAATGGATTACTGATGTTAGTGCTTTTAGTGATTTATCTAATCCTTACCACAGATTATTTAATTTGCCAGGGTCACACAGCTAGTTAATGGTAGAATCAGGATTGGAACCCAAGAAACCTAGCTCCAATGTTTATGTGTGTGTGTGTTTTAATGTTTGTTTGTTTATTTATTTATTTATTTATTTATTTATTTATTTATTTAAACTTTTTTAACATTTATTTATTTTTGAGAGGCAGAGAGAGGTAGAGCACAAGCAGGGGAGGAGCAGAGAGAGAGGGAGACACAGAATCCAAAGCAGGCTCCAGGCTCTGAGCTGTCAGCACAGAGCTCGACGTGGGGCTCCAACCCACGAACTGCCAGATTGTGACCTGAGCTGAAGTCAGCTGCTTAACCAACTGAGCCACCCAGGGGCCCCATAATGTTTATTTATTTTTGACAGAGAGAGTGAGAGAGAGAGAGAGAGAGAGAGAGGGAGAGAAAACACGAGTTGGGGGGGGGGGGGCAGAGAGAGAAAGGAAGACGCAGAATCTGAAGCAGGCTCCAGGCTCTGAGCTGTCAGCACAGAGCCCGACGTGGGGCTAGATCTCACTGACAGTGAGATCATGACCTGAGCTGGAGTCGGATGCTCAACCGACTGAGCCACCCAGGCGCCCTAAGTGTTTGTGTTTTTAACCACAACTCTATGTAGATTCTAAATGATACTTTCAAAATGGTCTGATTTTAACGCCCTAAAAGAAACAGCCATGACAGTGGCTTTTAATGGCAAAAATCTGATATTGGAAGAAAACCTTTTTGCCCTTATCCCTCTAGGTTGTCTTTGTTCTCTCTCCCTCACCAGTCCCATTTCTGCTTCCCCTTTCAAATCAAAACCCTTTAGGGTTAGAACTTCTGAGAAGCTTTGGACCTGTGTTCGCAGAAGGGACTTGTGTGCTGCTTCTTATTGATTACCAGCATGTTTATTGTCATTTCTTTCAGGGCAACAGACCCTTAGACACAGTAAGATCTAAAGAGTAAATAGTTTAGGCTTTGCAGGCCATACGGTCACCATCATGAGGACTCAATGTTGCTGTTGTTGGGTAAAAGTAGCCCTAGACTGTACATAAATGAATGGGACATGGTTGTGTTCCAAAAAAACTGTTTACAAAATCATGTGGCCAGCTGGACTCGGCTTGTGGGCCAGGCTGTGGTTTCCCTACCTCCAATCTAGATCTTTATAACATTTTTATGAATAATAGTTAATGTATATCAAGTTAATGCTGTGTGTCAGGCACTGAGCAAACACATTAACATGTGGACTCATTCAATACTCACACTAACTCTATGAAATAAGGACTTTTAAAATCATGTTTTAAAGATAAGGAAATCAAAACATACAGAGATTAAGGTACTCAGTTTTTCGTAGGCAGACTGGGACTTCAGAGATTTTGCTCTTAAATCTATTAATAGGTCAAACAAGGTTATTGTTTTGTAAGTATGCCAGTATTATTTTATTTTGATTTCATTACTCATTCTGATACATTTGGAAACTTCTCTGTTACCATTCCAGTTATTCATATTGCCTTTTGAGATCTAGTCTGCAGTTTTTTTTGCTTATGGGCTTGACATTTCTATCCTGCACCTTTAAATTTAAATAAAAATCCTGATTGCCCATTTTGCATTTGATGCTTAGCCTGTAGTCATTAATATTTATATAAGGCTTACAAAACCCTATCTGTTTATGGATGGAGTATAAAAGATCTAATGACTTTGAAGAACACTTAAGAGCAGTATCCAAGTATTTGGGGATAAGTGCTTTTGGAAGCACTCAACAAAACTATAGTGGAAGATGCAGAGACAAGATTACTTCTCTTTGCAAAAAAGGACCAAAGACAAAAGACCATCCTGGGAACTTGAGGTTTTTTCTTTTCAAGTATGCACGTGCCAGCTGAGAAAGCTGGAACAGATCAAATAGAAGGGTGTAATTCCAGGGGCATAACTGACATCCTTTGTGAAAATCTTTGGTCTTTCACCAAAGTATCGTGGCTCCAAATCTGACGTCTGGTGAATCTTACAGACACAATGATATCATTAAGCAAGCAGGCACTAGAAATCATCAGGAAATAATTTTTATATGCAATAAGATATATATTCTTTTGAACATAGTATTTTAACTTAATAAAAAAATTACCATACACTCTGAAGTGTATCTAAAAGAAATAGTTGTTCTATTTAGAGTTAGTGAATTTGCAGGGTACTCATAAGAATGTCAGAAGAAAACTTACTTCATGGTAGTTATTTTTTTAACTGCAGAAAAGTTTAAACAAAGGCCTCAAGGAATACAACAAACCATGTTATTTTTGTGCCAAACATTCTTGGTTTTAGCCTTTAAGTAGTATGTCTGTTTTCCAGTAAAAACAAAAACTAAAGCCCAGAATATAGAACCCTGCTTAAGGCTTTGTAATAGATCAGGACAGAGGTGCTGACCGAATCTAAGTTTCCTGAATGTTTTTCAACTCCTTATACAACTGGATTAAACAAATAGCTGATAGAGAAAATTAAGTCATTTTGGGCAGAAGTTTCTGGCAGTCCCTCCCCCCCACTTAAAAAAAATTCAATTAGAATAAATCAATAACATTATGGAAGTTTGCTGAGCATTATAACTGTTTCAGTTTTTGAATATATACTGAAACTGTATTATCCTGTTCTCTTTATAGCCTAAATATATTTCATTGCAGAAATTGACATTAGATAAAGAAGTCACTTTGCCCACTGTTATTAGGTCACTAATATGAATACAACTCTTGTGAACATCAAAATAATCAGAGAATGTGAGAGATGAAGGGGACTTTAGAAACCATCTACTGTGCAAAGTTCCTTAGCTTCAACAATAGGAGCATTTTGGACTGGATGTTTTTCGGTTTGGGGAGATATAAGTCTTGTGCACAATGGGGAGTTTACCAGTACCCCCAGTCTCTATCCACTAAATGCAGATAATTCATTCACCAGTTTCAGCTGTGACAATCAACAATTTCTCAATATTGCCAGTGCTACCTGGGGGCAGGGGAGTGTTAGTGGTGCAAAATTACCCTCAGTTGAGAACCACTGATCTAGTGCAATCTCTTCATTGTAAAATGTTAGTGTTGTACTGATGTTTTCTGAATTAAGAAACGTTTCCTTATTTACCTAGTTAATATTATAGCCAAGTCTAGTGTGTCAGAGGTAAGAGAAAAAGAATGTCATTATGGATATAACTTAAAGCCTGACATTAAATAAAATTGACAGATGTAAAACTTCTATTGAGTAAGTTTCTTCTTGCTTTTATGGTACTTTCTGTTATGTTTAGTTCTTTATCTAGGGCCTTGAGATTTTGCTATAGATCAGTGGTATGCAAAGTCACTGAACTTTAAATTTAGTGTTAAATTTAGCTGTTAAATTTAACTGATTTTTTTTTTTTTTTTGGCAAGACTTTCTCAGAAGCAATGTGTGGATTTACACTCTAGTGCAAGCTGCTATCTCCTCACTATACTATAACACAGTTCACAGGCAAGTGCAAGTCTGTGGTCCCTTTTGGTAGTGCTAATATAGATGATTAGGCCTTTAGGGGGCTCCCTATCCTGGCCCCCATTTCTTACCTTGGAGCTCTCTTTTCTGCCTGGCATATTCACAAAGCAAATCACATTATTAACTATACTAAATTTATTACATGTAAATAATTCTTTGTTAGTTCTCTAAAAATTTTATTTGCATCTTTATAAGAATGTGTAGTAAGAGAGGTTTTGAGACAGGTAAGTATCTTAATGGCATCACTGATTCTTTCAGACATTGATAAATTCTATAAATACATACATCTATATATCTATATTTGTATCTATGTCTGTGTCTATGTCTGTATCTCTCTATATATCATCTATATCTATCTATATCTATCAGAGAGAGAGAGAGAGAGAGAGAGAATGAGAAGGGAGGTAGGCAGGTAAAAGGGGTGGGGGTATTTCCAGCAAGAATGTTTAGGTGGAGAGAAGCATGCTTACAGATTCCAAGGCAGGAAGGAGCATGGTACCTTCCAGAATGGGAAGAAGTTTACTGAAGCTAAAGCTAGAGTTCAAGGGAGAAATGAGACCTTGAAAAAGTAACAAAAGGCAGATGGTAGGGAGCTTGTAAGCTGAATTAAGTAGTTTGGGTTTTATCGCAAGGACAGCGGAAAGCCAGGGATGATTTAGTAGAGATTTAACAGAGAGTATCTATCAGAAACCATTTCCAATGATCCAAAGTTTTCCAGTTTTTTTTTATTGCTTTCATCATAGAACTGGTCTTAAAAGTGACCTAGAGAAGAACTAAATCATAATTATAAGAATATCAAAGAAATGTCATTTTCTAACTGTGTGAGTGTTTGTGGAATGATGCCAAACTAAACGGAGCGATCAACATCAGATCACAATTTCACACAGATATGAGGATATTTGGTTCAGAACCTAACAGCCAGGAAAAAGGTCTAGGAATATGACCAGATCTTCTAGGTAAGAGAGAAAAGCAACAGTTTCTAAATTCAACTTAGAAAACTGATGGCCACAATAACTTCTATTAGCTTTGAATAAATAACCTTAGCCCTAACTAGAGCATGCACATTTGGAAAACAGTCACAGTTTTGGAGAAATCTGCTGTCAGTTCAATTTTTGTTCTGCTGATGGAACAATCTGTTCCTGTTATGGTGCCCTGCTACCTCGATGAAATAGAGAGATTGCAAGCTGTACAATTGGGAAACCAACAAAGTCAAGCTGTCCTGACTTTTCTGGTTTAGCCTTTGAATTGTCAACTTAGATATAAACTGGGACATGTTTAACACAGGAGGAGGCCCATATTGCTAACCCCCAAATGTAGAATGCTTATTACTTTTTCCAGATTTAATTAAACATATGATTGTTCTATGCAATATTAGGGGGTGTGGCCAATGAATCAGAGGATGACTAAAATAATCATGGTGCTCTTTGATGTAAAACCAGAGTTTATATAACAGTGGGGTCTGGAAATAACTTCTGTCATTTTTCAGTTTTAAAGAGTAAGTCTGACTTCTTACTGTACTTCATGTAGATGACCAAGAAAATGAGAACATTAATAGTAAGTTCTAGTTAGTAGTTTTCCCTGAAGCTACTGGAAAAAATTATTTTCATATCATGAACTAATAAACAGGAACCTAGTATGTTATGTATGCTGTCTCTCAGACTTTGAAATGCAGGAAGTATTTTATTATATGTTAGAAAAAAATATCATTTTCAGGATTATTTTGGGACATATATGGGGTAAAAGTACCACTCAAAATGTTTTAAAATTAGTTGTTAAATATTTGACACAGTATTTTGAGATTCTTAGTTAAATGCAAAGGACTTCTGTGAGTTTTTGCTTTAAGATATCAAATTCTTTTCTTTTCTTTTTTTAAATTTTTAACGTTTATTTATTTTTGGGAGAGAGAGACAAAGTGCAAGTGAGGGAAAGGCAGAGAGAGGGAGACACAGAATCCGAAGCAGGCTCCAGGCTCTGAACTGTCAGCACAGAGCCTGATGTGGGGCTCGAACTCACGAACTTTGAGATCATGACCAGAGCCCAAGTCGGATGCTCAATCGACTGAGCCACACAGGCGCCCCTCAAATTCTTTTCAAATGAGGGTTTGGGGAAAATTATTTTGGTCATGTTGGCTTTAGTAATAATTCAGTTCATTCATTGTGTTTTATTTCCTGCCTTTTTAAATACTAATTTTGATTCTGAGGAAATTAAGAAAGTCAATGTGTGATAAAGACATTATTTTCTTTTACTCAAAAAAAAATCTTAGTAATTTTCAACTCAGTTTTGTATCACAATTATGGGGTTACATTAAAAAGGATTTTTTAGGGGTGGTGCCTGGGTAGTTCAGTTGGTGGAGTGTCTGACTCTTGATTTTGGCTCAGGGCATGATCCCAGGGTCCTTGGGCTCCGTGGTGAGCATGCAACCTGCTTAAGATTCTCTCTCTCTCCTTCTACCCCTCTCCCCTGCTCTTGCATGCTCTCTCTCTCTCTCAAAAAAAAAAAAAAAAGATCTTTCAAACCTGTATATTTTGTTTTTCTTTTTTAATTAATTTTTTTTTTTTTTTTTTTTTTTTTTTAAGTAGGCTCCATTCCCAGCTTGGAGCCCAATGCGGGGCTTGAACTCATGACCCTGAGATCAAGACCTGAGCTGAGATCAAGAGTCGGATGCTTAACCGACTGAGCCACCCAGGCGCCCCTGTTTTCCTTTTTTTGTGGAGGTTAGAGGGTGATTGTTAGGCTACATTTGGAACTTTGAGCAATATTGTTATTCTGTCTACATGATTCTTGAACATAATAGGAGAAATTTCTTTACTGGGAACAGAACAAAGATGTAAGTATAAAAATTGCAGAGTGAAAATGTCATAATGCCATACTGAAAAACTAGTAATTCCTACTAGTTTTTAAGCAGGAGTGGAGGGATTGGCTACGGTAGAGACATGTCGATCAAGAATGACTGATGGCTTGGAAGAGAGCACTGGGGATGTCAGACTTTTTTGGTGGGCAGTGGGTGTCTACAACTAGCTACATTTTCTGAGGAAAGAGGAATGGAAATGAAGGGGATTTGATTTACTGTTCATGTTTATTCACTCTCACCTCAGTGGCTACTCTCCATATCTTTCCAGCCGTTTGCTTTTAAGAGGAAAATTTCTAATTATTTTTTGGTTCCATCACAGTGATGCACACTAAATATGAATAGTTTAGGTGGACTGATAGTAGTTAGGGAATCCAGTAAATAGTTTTCCCCAAACTGAGATATTTGAACAGTCTTCTTTTGATTTCCACTATTGCAGTTAATTAATAATATTGATTCTCAGACTCGATCATTATTAAGCATTTCTCCATATAGTTAAATCTAAATGCTTTTTAAAATTCTTGTTTATGATTTACTAAAGATTTTTTTGTTTAGATTTTTAAATTTATTGTTTTAAGTAATCTTTACACCCAACGTGGGGCTCAAACTCACCACTCTGAGATCCAGGTTTGCTTGCTCTTCTGACTGAGCCAGCCAGGTGCCCCACCCACAATAAAGATTTTCACATATTTTTTCCTTCTCTTTCTGTTCCTTCCAATTTCTCAAGCTTCTCACCATTTGTAATGTGTAGTATATGTAGTGAGTGCTGAACTAACCACTTCTGTGTTTGAACATGATTTTTACCCTTTTAGACCCTTTTTTACTCATCTGGAAATGAAGGAGTTGGACTAAAGCAGTGTATCTCAGTGGCGATTATCATAAATCAGGTTCTGTGCAAACAGATTCGGAGGGGGAGACTTGAATGCACAAGCTTTACTTGTAGATGCTTACAAGAAATGCTCCTGGTCTGAAGTTAGGAGGGCAGGATGGGGCACAGGGAGAAGCTGAGTTGCAGTAGGATAGCAACTGATGTCTCAGCCAATCCTACAGGGAGCCATGGAGAAAGGAAAGCCCTATGGAATTGTCCCAAGTGGAAGTAGAGGAGTCAGGCCTTTGCAGCTTTTACCAGATACCACCTATGGGTTCCTTCTGGGAGGTGCAGTAATCTGGAGCAATGCTCGGTGAGGGGCATAGCTGTGAACCATAAACAAACAATATTCCTAGCCCCTGGGGCATTGGCCTTGAAAAGAGGTTCAGGGCAGAATATCTACTTCTACTACTAGTACTTTGGGCAGAACGATTCCTTGTTATGTGGAAATAGCCCAAGCATTGCAGCTGTGTAACATCCCTGGCCCTACCCACCAGGACTATAAAATACTTGCCATATTTCCAAACAACCCCTGGGACCCTGGTTGAGAATTATAGGAGATCACTAGGCTAAAGCTTTGCTCAGTCTACAGAGGATCTAATGATGTTGTTTCTGGACGAGTGAGTGTATTTGGGATGAGAGTACCACCTGATCAAAGTTAGAAAAGATTTGGCAAAAGATTGAGTGTCCTAGGACTCAAATAATGTTGTGCTGAGCCTAGTTGAATATAAATAGTTCTGGGGAATTACTGGCTCAAAGGGCATGAAGATTTTAAAGAATGTTGTTATGTGTTACTCTGTGGAGTGGTTGGGCCAATTTCTATTCCTCCTAGCAATCTAGTGATCATATGCTTTTACTATTTTCTCTCTATTAACTACTTGGATCTCTGTAAATTTCATTGATATTGTGGACAGAGTCTGGGAAGATAGGTAAGGAAATGGGGCTTGTGTACCACAAGCTATGCTACTGTGTGTGCTTTTATCCAGGTTTCACTAATGCTTAAAAGAACCCCTCTGGAAACATGAGGAGAGCCAGGCAGAAGGGAGTGGGAGAATTGCTGGGCACCTTATCTACAATTAATGTTTAAGAAAAACCAGAAGGCTTAAAAGAGATAAAGATTTATGGGTAAGAAAATGGACATATTTTAAATATTCACTATACAATTCAATCTTTCTTGATGGTAACCCTTTATTAGATCAGTTTAGTTTAGATTAGTTTAGATTAGTTCAACTCTGTCTTTTTAATATCTATTAACAGTTCAAAAAGAAATATCTGTAGTTAGCCTAGTCTTGTTCCCAAGAGGCCAGCTGGTGCTGGGTTTGGCAGCTTCTTTGGAGAAAGACTCAATGGGTGTGGAGACTAAAATAACAAATTTGTTTTGAATACTTAGTGATTCCAGAACATGATTTGAGACTTGAAAAATTAATTGCAGAAGTATCCAACTAATATCTGTGAACAGAAAAATCTGCTGTCTTCCACATTTACACAAAATTCTTGATGTGGTCAATTTCAAGATCCTTTATTTTCTTCCTGTTTATTTTCATTTTCTGTAATTACAGTTCATACACTAATTAAATTGTCATCGTATTGTAGTGTGTCAGTAGATAATGATGCTTTTCTACGTTGATAGAACATGAGTCAGCCAATCAACAACATATGTTGGACCCCTAACGTTGAGTTACCCATGTCACTTGAAAAACGATTTGATGTGTGAAGAGACTTATATTTGACTTTGGAAAGACTAAAGTTATAATGGTGAAATCAAGACTGTGTATTAGCTGTGTCCCTTGGTTTTACATTTTTAGAAGTGACTAATCAATTATCCTAAGTATGAAAAAATGCTAGGAAGTTTGGTGTATTTTGCTATAACAGCAAAAAAACACAACAACAGTATTCCATAAAAAGATTGGTTTTCTGTAATTAATGTTTATGGGTCTATTAAAATAGGTTGATATTTTAATCTAGATTCTTTCATTGTAAGAAATGCAAATAATTACTACAAGGGAAAAACACATTTATTAAAGAAAAGTCAGGAACTATGGAAACAAAAGGAAGAAAACAAAAATACTCATAATTCAACCATTTTTAAACAACTATGTTTATATAAACCTTGGTTTAAATTCTTCCAAGCTCTTTTCTTCTTTTTTGGTTACACCATTCCAGACTTAAAAAAAATACATTTAGATACGTATAAAATGTATTATTAATAATTATTTCCTAGCCTACTTTAATCAAGTGATAGTATATCATGAACAACTTTATAAATTTGATCTACTTTATTTTTCTAAACAAATGAATAACACTTCATACTATGGAAACACTATAATTTGACAAATAAATTGAGGGACATTTATGTTGTTTTAAATATGCTGTTATTTGGCACAGCATGATGACTATAATTAACAATACTGTATTACATACTTGAAAGTTTTTAAAAGGATAGATCCTAAAGGTTGTCAACACACACACACACACACACACACACACACACACACACACAGAATTGTAATTATGTGAAGGAATGGAGATGGAGATGTTAACTAACTTTATTGTGGTAATTATTTTGCAATATATACATGTATCTGCTCATCATACTGAACATCTCAAACTTACATATGTGATATGTCAATATCTCAACAAAGCTGGGAACAAAATAAATTAAATTTAAAAAGCCATTGTTTTAAGTAATTCTTCATTAATATCTTTGTGTATAATTCATTGAATACTTGTTAGGTTAGCTTCTTAGAAACATTCCTAGCAGAATTGCCAAGTTTGAAGGCATGTACATTTTAAATTTGATACAGATTGCCAGATTTCTTTTCAGGATGGTTGTACCAATATACATGCCTATTTATCGGTACCTAACCTCCCCCACCAACACTGCACATTAACAATCATATTGATTTTTTGCAGATAGGTAATTATCAGATTGTTGTCTTAATCATTATATTTTAATAATTTGTGAGATCAAATTTCTTACAGTTATTGGTCATTTGCTTTTCTTGTATGAATTGTCTCTATGTCTTTTAATTTTTAAAAACTATAGTGTTCATCTTTTTAAATTGATTTAAATGTACACTGTTGATTAAAGATATTAACCTCTTGTCATGTCTACTACAAATATTTTTCCCAATAACTTCTATTTGACTTTGCATTTTGTTTATGCTATTTTTTTCTTGAACAGAAATTATAGTTTTTACATGTAAAATCTTTTCATATTTTCCCTTATGATTTCTCAGTTTCAGTTCATGCTTATAAAGAACAGTCTCAAGATAAAAATATTATAGTTTTTATAAAAAATTTTTTTAAAGATTTTATTTTTAAGTAATCTCTAAACTCAATGTGGGGCCTGGATCCACAACCCCGAGATCAAGAGTGACATGCTCCACCAACTGAGCCAGCCAGGTACCCCAATATTGTAGTTTCAAAAATATTCTATTGGATTTTACAGATAAAACTTACTGCTTCTGGAATTTATTTTTGTGTATTGTGGTATAAAGTAGTATTACTTTTTTTACTAAATAAAGGGTAATTGTCCCAATTATATTTGTTTTATAATTCATTCTTTCCCACTTATTTGAAATTAGCCTTTTATCTTCTACTTAGTTCCCCACTGTGTGTAGATATATCTGGATTTTCTCTTCTCCACTAATATATATGATTACAGTAGAATAAGGGAAGGTGTCATAACTTCCATCTCCTATGAGAATGAGTCTTATCATTAAGGATATTTGTTGTTGTGTTTATTTAAAAATGTTTTGATACTGTTGAAGGAATTTCTATCTTTAGTTTACTAAAGGCTTTAAGTAATATATCATTGTGGGTGTCAGTTTTTTTCAAATGCATTTTTCAGGATCTATTGAAATGACCCAATTGTTGTTCTTACTTAGTCTCACAATGTATCAATTTTTATCAATAGATAGCCTACTGTTGAGCTTTTCTTGCACTCTTAGTATAAAGACTGCATGTTTTTGATGTTATTTGTAAGTAAGCCACTGGATATGAATTTTTAATATTTTACATAGGAGGCCTGCATTTATATTCCTAAACAAAACTGACCAGGTTTTGATACTAATGTATGCCTGACTCAGAAAATAAACTTACATACCTTTTTTCTTTTTTTTTCTTCTATGCTCTGGAATTTTTAAAATGATATCTTAATTATATTGAACTAATTAATATAAGAAAGCACTGATCTGGCAGTTTTTTGAGGCCAGCTCTGCGACAACTTCCTCATTTTTCCCCCCATGGTTTTAGTTTAGTGTTTTCTTTTCCCTCTCCTTTATGAAATCAATTTTAGTAGCATGCATTTTCCTATAAGAATATCCCCAGGTTTTCAAATTTTTAGCATGATATTGTTCAAAGTAGTCTCTTACATTCTTTTCAAAATCTTTGTGTTTCTAGTTCCTTCCCTTCCTGGGTCAGCAGACAGCATGTTAATACGTGAGAGTGTGGACTTAGGGGCCACACTGCCTGGATTTGAATCCTAGCTTCACTGTTAACAAGCTGTGTGACCTTGGGTAAATGACATTATTTCTCCTGCCTCTCCAACTATGAAATGGAGAAAGAAGTGGTTCCTACCTATTGGATTGTGGTGAGGAAAAAATGAGGCAATATATGTGAGAAGTGCTTAGAACAGTGACTAGCATTTATAAACACTCTATAAATGTTTGTATTATTATTATTACTCATCCTTAATTTTGTGGATATTCCTTTCCTCCCTTAAAAATATTAGGCTAGTTGGTGGTTTATCTGTTACATTTGTTTTGTCTTATTGTCTTCCATTTAACCCCCTGCCCTGATTTCCTCTCATTTTTGTCCTTTTACCATATATATACCTTTATAAATTACCTCAAATGTAATAAAGCACCTGATAAACATGGTTTAAAATGCTTAAAAATTTGATAATAAATACTTCATTGCATTTGAGGACATTTATAAAGATACAAATGGAATATCTTTGCAGCAGGTATAAACAAACAAAATGTATACTTAGGAAATCATAGGTGCCATAGATGCCTATATTCTCTTCCAGAATCCCGATACCAGGGTTCAGACTGTGAGGGAATCCTCTGGCTGGACAATTTTAAGGAGGTCGAGTTCTCCTGGAACTGACAGTCTGTCCATCTCCTGTCCCTTCTGCCAAGTCTGCCACTGCTGTTGAATAGCACGTAGGGGTGCTTTGTGTGCCTAGAGGAGAGAGTCTACAGGCCACTCAGCAGGAGGCCAAGGTGAGGCAAGACCAGAGGAAGCCTTCTGATAGGACTCTTATCCTGGTGCATTCTCTCCATCTTGACTTTGTGCAAACTGGGAGGCATTAGGCTTGGACTCTGATGGCATTTGCAGTGATCCTGAGGACAGAACTTGGTCATCAGACCCATAGAGCTCTGTGTCTGTTTTCCTCCTTCCACTCCAATGCCTGTATTGTGCCAGTCTCCCTCAAATTTGTCCCAATAGAATTGCCTGTCCGAGGGCTTGCCAATTTTGAGAAGGCCTTCCTTCTCCAGGAAAGATTCTTTGTTAGAGCAATAGAAAAGAACTCCATGTTCTATTTTATTGCCATAATACAGAAATTGGAGGATTACGAAAGAAGCCAAAATGATTCCCTTTTTTATCTGCTAGTCAACGCAATGGTAAGTAGTATATGTACACTGACCATATTGGGCCTGGACTTTGATGTCATTTGCAGTGATATTGAGTCATGCAGAGCAGTGTGCCTTCCTCTGGGACAGGGTAGATGATCGTGGGGGTTTTCTTTCCTTTCTTGCTAACTTTCTGCAGACCCTACCGGGCTACCCTACCAAGGAATGGGGGTATTTGGCAAAGTAGGAGTTAATTGTCTCATAAAAAACTTGCCTTGCAAGCAGAAATTATGGTCTCAGGGGACATCTAGACACAAATTTCTTACCTTATTAGGGACACTGTAGAATGTGAGTGGAGACAGTGAGGCAGAGAAAGAGAAAAACAACAATAACAATGTAAGGATGTGTTATTAAGGTTGCTGCTATAGGCAGTGAGGGCACTGTTCTATCTGAACCTCTGAGAAGTGTGCAGAGTGTTTCTCAGAATTGTCTGCCCTAAGAACAGGAGACTAGAGCAGAATCCATGGGCTTCCTTTACCCACTCGTTGAGAGTTGGCCTCTGAGGTGTTGACTCTTCTCCACTCCTCAATATGTCTGAATCCCCCTGTTCAGGGCAAAGTTTCTGGATGCTTTCACTTTCTGATTTTGCCTTTGGTTTTCTAATTCATACCTGAGCGTATTTAGTTCCTAATTTCTGTGCTTTGTCTGCTGTTTCCAGACCTTGTGTTTGTACTCCCTGCTAATGTCAAAATTGGCTTCTTCAGTTTTAATTCTTTACACTCCCAGATATTGTATGGGAAAAAAAAAACAAAACCAAAAACCATCTATGATGTTGTGTTGGTGTTGTATACTTGCTTTGGCCATCCTACTCATTCAAGCTTGACTTTCCTAGAACCCAGTCCTGCTGTTCATATTTGCTTCCTTGCTGAAACTTTTGTCCTCTCCCAAACCTCTGCTTGGAAAACTGGATACTAGCCTAGTAAGGAAAGGTAAGGTGCTAAAGGGAAGATGTGTCTGTAAGAATGGTTAACCCTGGCTTGCAAGCTCTTAAGGGATACCTTGACGGGAAGCCAGCATTCAGGACTCATTATGGATAGAACTCACTCTGTGCCCATTGATGCTTACTCTTGGGCTTGCTTTTGTTTCTAGTACATCTCTAGGTTCCATGCCTCCAATTTTCTGCCTGTAACCTGTGTAAATTCTTAAATTTCTTTGACCTTTAGTTCCTGCAGCTATAAAATGAGAATACTAATAGATAATTATAGAACCACCTTAATTGGATTATTGTGTCTGGCATATTAGCTGCTAGTGTTAGAATCTTGAGTTTTCCAATGGACTCATTTCCCACCCAGCAATCAGAAAAGGTCCATAGTGGTTGTTCTCTGGAATTTCATTAAACTCAGGGCCAGAAAGGTGTGTGGCACCCAATATGCTCGCTTCTGCCCACCTTTTGTCTTTGTTCTTTGTCTTCTGACATAGAAATGCATAATAATAACTTTGACTTTGTCAGACAGTTAATAACACCATACACTTTCTCATATATGTTTCCGACTGTTTACATATATTGGCTCATATAATCTTTCTGGAAGTTAGATTTTATAAACTCTATTTTATAGCTTAAAACCAAAACCCAACTCAAAATTAAAACAAACAAAACAAAAAAATAACAGCAAAACCCAGAGGCTGTGAGTGATTACAAGCTAGCCTAAAGTTTTACATCCAAGAAGAATTCCAATCAGGATTCCAATTCAGGCTTTTAGTTTTTTTTTTTTTTAAGTATATTTATTTATTTTTGAGAGAGATAAAGGGAGGGAGAGAGAGAGAGAGAGAAAGAGAGAGAAAGCGCACAAGTGGGGAAGGTCAGAGAGAGAGGGAGAGAGAGAATCCGAAGTGGGCTCTGTGCTACTCACAGATCTCGCAAACCATGAGATTAGGACCTGAGCTGAAATCAAGAGTCAGTGCTGAGCTACTCAGGTGCCCCCAGGTTTTCAGTTTTAAGCAATTCTTCAAATAGTGTGCTTCTTCACTATTTTATCCTCTGGATATTTGGTCTGTTGTCCTAAGACAAAAAAACAAAACAAAACAAAACAAAACAAAACCCCTCTGTTTAAATATTTTAAAAAACCTCATCATTTCTATTCTCCATTATTCTAAGCTTGGAAGCCAAGGGGAAAGTTCGGTAAATATATTACCTTGACTTGTTGCCCATTGTGGTAGCACCTTATTCCCTGTTTCCTCCATCTTGTGTTCTTGAAGGGATTTGCTATACTTTTGATTAATCTCTGAAAAGCCTAGAAAGATATCAGCATCTCTTAACCACTTTCTCCATCTTGGAAACATTTGTGGCAGCTAGGCCTTTCTCCACTAGTGGAGATCAAAATAAAACTACTTATAGAATGGAATGCTTGGGAACTTTTCTGTCTTTATTTCAACCTTGGTGACATTCCTGCTTGCTTTATTACCAGTTGGGTGTGAGGAAGTCAACTAAAAGAAATGACCAGATATAAGAGATATAGTAATTGCTGAAATGTGCAAGTTTGGAGGCTTCTGCATTTGGACCAACTCAAACTTCTATTTAGCTTTTCATTTTCAGAAAAATTCCAAGGCGTTTAAGTCCTGCTTTTCTTCCATTTTTTTTTTTATCTACTGTTCTATTTTTCAAGTATCAGGTGTTTATAGTTTCTATACTGAGTTCTAATATAAAAAAAAAAATCAGATGGAAACATGCATGTTCTTCATTCAGAAGTCCAAAAATTCTGAAATCTTTTTTAGAGTGTGCCCACTGTGACATAATAGTGAAAAGTTACAAGTCAGTGTTGTTGGTGAATTATGACCAAGGTCATGGAAAACACATTGCTTTTTCTAGTGGTTGCATGATTATCAGGCCTCTGATGATAAATCTGCATCCACTGGAAATGCAGTTAACTTACCTTGGTGATTTTGATTTATTAGCCTTGCAGTGGACAAGGTTGCCCATTTGTTAGTGCTTGTTTTATATTTGAATAGCTTGGAAGCATATAAATTTGAGGCAAAGCTTAAATTTGTCTAGTATTTCATATGTTATAGAAAGCATCTGATCAGAGGACTTCAACTTCTGTTATTTTGATTGTGGTACTATTCAGTTTTTAATATAGTGAGCACATTTGATTTGCATTTTAGAGCATCTCTCTTTGTGATCAATGCTGGAGTTTCTAAGAACTGTCAGAACTATAATAAAAACATGAAAATTATAGATGAACAATCAACTTCTTTTGGAGGTTAAAAGTTAAATGTTTTAAAGGGAGGACATTGAAGAACTAGTGATTGGTAAAATGTATTCTACTTAAGCTTCTCTGTGAGCTTTTATTAAAAATTATACTTAATTTTAATTATACAGGGGAATCTTCTAGCATTGGTCTGGAAAGGCATAAAGAAGATTCTTGACTGAATGAAAGGGTTAGTGACTAGAATGAGAACTTAATGATACAGTCTTTGAGTGCTGAAATGTAGAATACATTTCAGAGTTAAATTGACCATATAAGGAATTATATCCCAGCCTGAGTTCTCTTTTCTCCTTCCTTATTACAGGTTGAGGCATAGCATCTGAGGTTTTTATTGCAAGCTGAGGCCTAGCACCTAATAGGAGATTTTGAGTGTTAGTCCTTGTAGCTGGGTTTCTCAGCTTCCACAGAATAGTCATTTTGGGCAGGGTAATTGTGGGTGGCCAGGGGAGTTGTTCTGGGCATTGTAGTTATCTAGATGCTGGTGGCACTACACTCAGTTGTAATAACTGAAATTGTCTCCAGCCATTGCTAAATGTTCTCTCACCCTGGGGGTAAAAATCACCCTTGACTGAAGACCACTGATGGATGTTCATGATGCAGGAGAGAAGAATGACCCATGAGAAGGTATCTATCTCGAATCCATCAGTGTGTGTATGAAAATAAGATGCAAATCATAGTATTTAAACCATTTGCTATTAAGTGCAGTCAGGCTGAGCTAACGCTTATAAGTTTAAGCCAGTGAGAGATAATTTCAGTGTTATTTCAATATTCTAGATCTGGCAACTGTGCAACATTTGATAGTTTTGCGTTTGATGTTGTATTTGAATAGAACATTGAGAATGATCAAGTTTTTTGATGTAATTTAATACTTGACATTTATAAATACTGAAGTTTTAATCATCATGGATAATTGTAACTTTATACTTACATGATAAATATTTTAAGAAATGAAAAATAAGAAATGTTCATCTTTCAGTCAACTTTTATTGATTCTTCTAAATCTTACATGCTGGAAGTGGATTCTTCCTTTTGTGAGGTATTTTACTGTTTTCTGTGGTCAGATTTGGTATTCTCCACAAAGGAGGTTAGCCTGAATTCTTGCCTAGAATAGAAAGGCTCACCTTGTTATAAGTAGTTCTATAGTAACAGCCAATTATCATCTAGTAGATTACAAGGAAATATTCTGATTCTAGAATTCTTTGGGTGTCTAATGAAGGCAGACATATGTGAGAAGTAGGAAATAATCACAGGGTTGTCAGGGGTCTAGAAAATGAATTCAATTATTTATGACTTATTTGGAATTGGTTTTAAAAATTTTAAACAAAAATTTTAAAGGTGGATAATTATAGATTAAAAAAAGAATAAAGGAAGAATACAGGGATTAGGTACTATCAAGCTGCTGAGCTCATTATAACTTTGGGGCAGTGAATTTGTTTCTAGAAGTTTCATTGGAGCTAAGGCAAGAGGTAAGTAGTTAAGCAGTATCGATTGGGTTAAGTAGTATTCATTATCTGTTTTTTTTAAAAAAGCGTTTAAAGGCAGTTTTTTTTGGTCACAAAGTTTGTCCAGAGAAACACGTTTTATTGTAGGATTTGACAAAATTATATTGATAAAGTTTTTTTGTTTAGAGATGTTAAGATATATAGTCAACAATGTTTGCTGTTTTATAAGATGGAAACATGTTGTCTGTTAGCTCTCAGAGTTTTGAGCCTTATAGGATGGAAAGCCTTCCCTTCTGTAGGCCTCAGAAGGAAGAATTCTAAGTGGAGGTTACTAATTTACCACATCGTGTGTAAAGACAATTAAGGCCTCGGGCCAGTGTCTGATTTTACATAGTATTGCAACTTCATGCTAACTCAATTATAAACTATATAATTGTAACTTTGTGAGTTGACTCACATATTTGAGATACATAATTTTTTTCACTTAAAAGTTGAATAATTTTGCCAAATTAAATACATTTAGTATTCAGTACATAATGCTGAGCTATTACAACTGTTGTCAACACAGACCAGCACTTCTTTGAGAAAAAATTATGCCAGTCTCAAAGAGTAGGACACTTACATTGTTTTTGTTGCTTTCCTCTAAAAGTCAGTCCCATCACTAAACAATCCATGTTATTTAGATATAGATTTTTTGTGTACTCGGATGCAGACATATTTAATTTCTTGAAAGATGTGTATTGAATGGGGCATGAGAAAAATCTCAGATTTTAACTGTAATAATGTGATTCAGATTTGAAAGTGGTAATATATAGGCTCTATGTGAGCATTATACATTTATTTTTTTTTTACTATTGATGGTCTCTGTCCATTTGGTCAAATGCTAATGATAGAACAAGACGTAGGTCAGAGAAATCATTCTCAGCTGTTCCTATGTGAGGTGGAACAGAGGTGAATAAGTGATTATTAGAATAACTAGTAACTATTCTGGACACCTGGTGGATATTTGTGATTTGTTATGAAAAAAGTTATCATGGAATTCTAAAACATACTAAAAATACTATGTTTATACTTTTGAAGTGATAAAGTGTAAAAACATTACCTTGTTCATCTTTAGTAATTACTCTGTAGACTTAAGACAATTAACTTGATATAGAAACTGGGTGGTTCTTTCCAAACAGGTTATTAATACAATTCTAGTGATGAGATGATCATTTTCTAGAGCTGTTTCCAGTATAGCATAGCCAATTATATGTTTTCAAGGGGTGGAAGTTACAAGCTTCTAATATGATTTATGGTATGGAAATATCAACATAAACTATTTTGGAGTGAAGTTCCTTGATCAGTACCTGATGGAAATTTGCTCTTCAGTATTTCCTCTTGGAATGTCTTGCAATTTTTAAACCTAATTCTCTGTATTTGAGAAGTTTGGGTAGTGTGTAAAGGTTTTATTCTGATGAGTATTAAAGAACCTAGGACCTAAGCTCTGTTTGATTTTCTATATTTTAAGCTTATCCAGAGAGTCTCCTGCTTATTTTTAGAAATGTGAAAGAATTCAGAAGACTCTTTTCAACTGCCTTCTCCAATTTAGGCAACTCCTTCATGAAGCCCTGGATCCCAGCATGTTCCTAATGAATTGCAGATTTCCAGTTCTGGGGAGGTTTGTAATGAAGCTTTGGGGTTCTAAATGGGTCAGAGCAGATTTCCTACTTGTCAAATTATGAGAAAATCCAACAAGCAATCTGTGCTAAAGACTCTGGAATAATAATTTTGCCACCTGCTGGTTTCTTTGTTTTTCTAGGGAGAGAAGAACATTATTGAGGACTAACCAATGAGAGTTCTTTAATGGTATTCCTTATTTAGAGATGGATCAGTTTGCTCCAGCTCGGGATAGAGATGAATCAAATAAGATTCTAATACTTTAAGTGAAGAATGTTCTATTTGGCTTAGATATTTGATGGTATTTGGATTCGTTTTCTTCACAAAATTAAACATGGAGAAACAGCACTAAAGGGCACCCAGCTCAATTCTTTCTCAAACTTCAGTCGTTCTGGTTGAAGAGATGAAAAATTCTTGAGTTACGTTATTGATGATTTTCTCTCCTCTGTTTTGTCTTCCTGGAAATCCTGCTTTATAGTTGTTGACTTCCTAGAATCGTCTCCTACCTTTTGTATCTTTCCTCTCTCTCTCTTTCTTTCTCTCTCTCTTTTTCACATCTTTTTATCCTTTTGATCCTGGGTGATTGCTTCAATTTTATCTCCTAACCCTTATACTGATTTTGAAATCCTGCTTTTTAGTTTCTAATAGTTCATTTTATGGCTGTTCTTTGAATATTTCTTATTTGTGATATTTTAGTCTTTTGATCATGGATGAGATATTTTGACTTACTGCTCTGATTTTTTTTCAACGTTTTTTATTTTATTTTTTTTGGGACAGAGAGAGACAGAGCATGAACGGGGGAGGGGCAGAGAGAGAGGGAGACACAGAATCGGAAACAGGCTCCAAGCCATCAGCCCAGAGCCTGAGGCGGGGCTCGAACTCACGGACCGCGAGATCGTGACCTGGCTGAAGTCGGACGCTTAACCGACTGCGCCCCCCAGGCGCCCCTGCTCTGATTTTTTTAAAACGTTTTTTTTTTTTTCCTCCCTGAATAGCCTCTGTGTCATACAAGTTGCTTCTTAAATAAGATGTTTGTTTTGGGCTGTCTTCCCTAAATGGGGGCTGAAAAGCTTTTTGGAAGCTCCGAGTATTTTAGCAATGTCAAATTTAAGCTTTACTGTGGGAGATAGGCCATTGATTAGGTTGATCAACCTCCCTAGAGAAATGCATTCTAATCTCCTTTCTGGAGGAAGTTCTAGCTATCAGTCTTCTGGCACCAAAAAAAGAGGGTATGGGGGTGGAAGGAATATGTCTCAGCACCTTGTATCCTGTATGCACAGTTACTCAATCTCTTGTTTTCAGTAAGGTTCCCATGTCCTCAGTTGCTTGGGATTCCCCTGATTTAAAGACTTTCTGTTTTACTCTTTCTAGACCTCAGTGGGAGTGGTAGAGGGGGAAGTGGGCAGGGGTGAGGGTCATTACTCAGGAAAGTGAAATAGGGGAAGACATATAGATGTCTAACTACTTTTCAAATAGCCTTTATCAAATCCTACTTATTTTAGGTTTCCACCTGCCTACCCCACTTTATCCTCAGTTGTAGAGTAACTGGTACTAACATTTGCTGAACATTGTGGAGAATCTGTTGTGTAACTATTAGTTCTTGGCTTTTCTCACTGACCCCTTAAGATTGAACTTTCTTGGGTCTGGGTGTGTATCTGCTCTCTGCCTTCCAAAACTTAGCTGCTATTGTTTTCTCTCCTATTCTTCCCCTTCCTGTGGGTTCATGTCTTTAAAAAATAGGCCAAATTAGACATTTGTTAAATATGCTCTTTTGCCCTGGGGTACCCTATTCAAAATGTACCTCTGATGAGAAGTTTTCAGAAGGCAGATTTTAAATTAATGGTGCACATTTTGGTGTAGAAGGTTTACTTAGCAATGAAGTGGAATTTACTTTTAGAGCTAAAAGGAAAAAAATATCAATTAAACTTTTCTTGTTTGGGGGATAGATATTGCAACTATGTCTTTCTTGTATGGTAGTTTTCTATTCAACCAACCAAGTGAATTTTGAAAATTAAGGCAAAGTATAATGTTTTTATGCAGTGAAAAAGTTCACCAGGGGCTAAGTAGATATTTTAATGCAGGGAAAAAATTCACCAAAGAATAGGTATAGGTATAGCCTGACATTTCTGCAGAAGAGATCCTTGAGATGCTAATGCAGTTGACTCATAATAAGGGTCAAATTGTTGATTTTTACAACTGTTACAACAAAGTAAAATGCTAATGACTTTTGTCATGACCACAGAGGTCTGTGTGGTCATCTTGTTGTAGGGGAGGGCAAGATTTATAATTAGCTAGAGTGGAAGATCAGCTTCAGTTTACATAGATGAAACTGGAGGCAAGAAGTAAACAGTTCCTTCTCTTTGTATTTTATACCAGGGTTAAAGCAGGAAAAAAAAATACTGTTAAAGCAAAAAGGGTGTTGTAATTACGTCTAACCTATTTTGTCAACAATAAAGACATGTTAGCAGTTTTATTATCAGTGTTATTCCAAAGTTTTTAGGTGATACTTAGCTAAATTTTAAGAGGATACTCTATAAATAATATTTGGGAAATAGGGCTTTTTACCATCACTGAATGTGTGTGTGTGTGTGTGTGTGTGTGTGTGTGTGTGTGTGTGTGTGTATGTGTAGATGATCTAGAAGGTAGGATTGATGAGGTGAGAGGCTGAACTTTACCTTGAAGTTTGTAGAGGTTCCTCTGCTATTATATTCTCATTTGTGTCTCCATAATATGTGGTTATATCACATATTTCTGGTGCTCACTCTCATCCTCCAATTAAAAGTTAAAAAAACATGTGATTAATCTAAAAAGAGTATCTGTAGGGTCATTTCCACATGACAGAGGATTTGACCTTTGTCATAGTGATATTTGGTGTTTAAGGATGGCTCTTGGGATTTTGACTCCAAGTTAAAAGAAGCATTTATATTTCTCAGTTCACCCGGAGGAGTAATAAACCATACTTCAACTTCTGAAGTCTGTTTCAAAGTCAAATGTCTTCCCTTTGAGAGTACTTTGCTGCTCACTTATAAAACTGGAAAAGGGCATTTCAGTCAATGCTTTATTCTCCTAGTCAGGAACTGAGGCTGAGTTAGGTGGCCACCAACAGGGATAATTTAAGAGACCCTCGGAAGGCTCTTCTATCAAAACATATTTTCCTGGAATGAGCCTATATATTTCCCCCTACTTTTTTGAACTGTGTCAAGTTCTGTCCATTACTGATTCACTTAGATTACAGTCTCCTTTTTAAAAATAAAAATGTCCCAGGGAGGGTCAAGTAGTCTATTAATCAATCATTCAGAATCCAGTGTGGCTTAGTTTAATTAAGTTGCTTTTCTCTAGTTAATGGACATTTTGAGGGGGTCAGAAAGAGAGAAGAAGGAAGTAATTTTGTCCATGTGGTTCTTCAGTGTAAGGCAAACCTTAGCAGAGGGTACTAAGGTGGGCTCACTTGACATCTAAAGACCAACAAGAAGGTATGGTATGTCTGGGATTGGGAAGGTGAGCCCCAAGCCCTAGAAGATGAACGGAGAAAGAGAAATGGGAAAATGACAAACTTTGAACTTGGAAATATTGTAGGCAAGTTCATTTTCTATAATAAAGGACTTTTAGTTAATACTATTGCTTACTTTGGAGAAATGGCTTTGTATTTTTGCTTGGAATTTGTGTTATGCTTTGTGTTATGTATATTTTAATATTTTGGGAAAGAGAATATAGACCCTTACAAAGCTATTATCAGAAAGATGCCATAAAACATATATGGTGCTTATTCTGTCTTATTCATTAAATGTTTAATATTTAAACAAACGTTTAATTCAATTAAACATTATTCATTAAACATCCATTAACTAGAGGAAAGCAATTTAAATAAACTATTTTTATTTTAAACTTAAGGGAATAAATAATCAGGGTTATGAGACTAATTATTGTCAAAAGCAAAGCAGAGATATCAGAATTATTCAGCAGATCAATTCAGCAACTCTTTGATTGAAGGAAATAACTCAGAGATGTATTTTTTTCTTTGTGTTTTGCTATGTGGCAGGGACAATGCAATGTGGTTGTATCCTTGGTAGGTTTGAAAAATATTTTAGTTTAAACTAAATTTCTTTTAGTTTAGTGTTTCTTTTTTCTTTTTTTTTTTTTTACGTTTGCTCTAAATTGTCAAACCTTTGAAATATAATCTATTTTAGGAATTATTGGGCTTGTTCTTATGGAATAGCATATGTGAGTAGAAAAGCAAGTGAATTTAGGGTTGCCTGGGTGGCTCAGTCTGTTAAGCACCTGACTTGGGCTCAGGCCACGATCTCACAGCTCCAGGCTCTGTGCTGACACAGAGCCTGGAGCCTGCTTCAGATTCTGTGTCTTCCTCTCTTTGCCCCTCCCCCACTTATACTCTGTCTCTCTCTTGCTCGGTCTCTGAAAAATAAACATAAAAAAAAAAAAGAAAGCTGATTTATTTCCTTGGTTAGTCACACCAATGGGAAGCTGACAGCTATACTAGACTCCAGATACCACCTACCACTTTTGAGTTTTTATCTCAATTACAAATATATTACCTATGAAGAAACCAATGATGTCATTCATAGCAGTTGGGCAAAATCAAATCTGAAAGGTCAGAAGCTAAAGCTGCATGTGTAATAGTAACTATAGTAGAAAGTGATGTTTAAAATAATTAAAGTGTTATCCATATATTCTTATCACTTCTGAACTCTCAAGTGTAGTACTCTTTCTTCTGCATTGTGCAGTCTAGAAGTTAAGTTCATTGAAAGAATTTTTAAAATTCAAATACTGTATTTTTTAGTTTTAGAATTTCCCTTTAGTTCTTTTATAGAGTTTCCATTTATCTCCTGAATACCCCATTTTTCAATCATTGTATCTTGCTTGTGTAGGATATAGACCGTTTCTGACTTTTAATGGTTCGACTTACAGTTTCTTTTTAACTTTATGATGATGCAAAAGCCATATACATTCAGTGGAAACCATACTTTGGATTTTGAATTTTGATCTTTCCCTGAGCTAGCAATATGCAATATGATACTCTGTCATGATTCTGGGCAGTGACAACTCCAAGTCAGCCACATGATCACGAGGATAAACTTATCAATACACTTACAACCATTCTTTTTTTAAAAAAAAATGTTTATTTTGAGAAAGAGAGTGAGGTTGAGAGAGAGAGCACACACATGAGTGGGTGAGGGGCAGAGAGAGAGAGGGAGAGAGAGAATCCTAAGCAGGTTTCACATTGTCAGTTCAGAGTGTGATGCAGGTCTTGATCTCATGAACCATGAGATCATGACCTGAGCCAAGATTGAGAGTCAGTCAACCCACTGTGTGGATTGAGTACCCACACAACCATTCTATTTCTTTCAGTATAGAATTCAATAAATTACATGAGATATCTGACACTTTATTATTATTATTATTATTATTATTTTAATGTTTATTATTTTTAAAAAATTTTTTAATGTTTTTATTTATTTTTGAGACAGAGGGAGACAGAGCATGAGCAGGGGAGGAGCAGAGAGAGAGGGAGACACAGAATCTGAAGCAGGCTCCAGGCTCTGAGCCGTCAGCACAGAGCCTGACGCGGGGCTCGAACTCCTGGACTGTAAGATCATGACCTGAGCTGAGGTCAGACGCTCAGCTGACTGAGCCACCCAGGTGCCCCTTATTACTTATTTTTCAGAGAGGAAAAGAGAGAGAGAGAGAGAGCGCGAGAGAGCGCGAGAGAGCGCAGGAGAAGAGGCAGAGAGAGGAAGACACAGAATCTAAAGCAGGCTCCAGGCTCCGAGCTGCCAGCACAGAGTATGACGTGGGGCTCGAACTCACACGCTGCGAGATCATGACCTGAGCCGAAGTCGGACGCTTAACCGACAGAGCCACCCAGGTGCCCCAGACACTTTATTATTAAATAGGCGTTGTGTTAGATGATTTTGCCCAACTATAGGCTAATTTAAGTGTTCTGAGTGTTTAATTTTTTTTTTTTTAACGTTTATTTATTTTTGAGACAGAGAGAGACAGAGCACGAACGGGGGAGGGTCAGAGAGAGAGGGAGACACAGAATCCGAAACAGGCTCCAGGCTCTGAGCAGTCAGCACAGAGCCCGACGCGGGGCTCGAACTCACATACCGTGAGATCGTGACCTGAGCCGAAGTCGGACGCCCAACCGACTAAGCCACCCAGGCGCCCCCTGAGTGTGTTTAAAGTAGGCTAGGCTGAGATACTGTATTTGGTAGGTTAGGTGTATTAAATGCATTATTGACTTAGGATATTTCCAGCATATATTGGGTTTATTGGGATGTAATCCCATCAAGGAAAATGTGTATGTATTCTCTTGCTTGTGAATTTCTTGTCTCTTTGCAGGTTTTGTAATCATAAAAAAATTATATCTTGTATATTGTTTATTAAAGTACAATAAAATTTGAAATATCTACACATCTGTATTTCTATCTTACCATTTTATTATCTTTTTCTTTTTACTCCATGGTTTTCTTGACTTTATATTTTAGTTCTTCCATTGAAATTTAATTTCAATAATTATATTTTTTAAAACATTTTGAGTATAGTTGGCACACATACTATATTTCAGTAATTATATTTTTAATCTCCCTTAAAATCTTATTCTCGGGGCGCCTGGGTGGCTCAGTCGGTTAAGAGTCTGACTTTGGCACAGGTCATGATCTCGCAGTTTGTGAGTTCGAGCCCCGCGTCGGGCTCTGTGCTGACAGCTCAGAGCCTAGAGCCTGCTTCAGATTCTGTGTCTCCCTCTCTTTCTGCCCCTCCCCTGCTCACACTCTGTCTCTCTCTGTCTTTCAATAATAAATAAACGTTAAAAAAAATTAAAAAAAATCTTATTCTCTAATTTACTCCTTTTTCCCCTCATAGAAACCTATTTTTATTATATGGATGCAATATTTCTTAGACTAGTCTTGTGCTATTTATTTTCTTCAAATGTCTGGTAGTGCATGGTTGATCATTTTTACTTGTTAATTGGGAAGTTTTATTAGCATAACTGGCTGGTGTAGCTTTCCTATGCCGTTATATATTGCTATGTCCCCCTGAGTAAAAACTACGTAAACTTGAGTAGGCATGTTGACTGGTAGATAGATGTGTACTGTGTAACAGACAGTCTGATGCTTTCCTTTGGAGTGTAAGCCTTCCAAGGAAAAATATCTAAATTCTTTAGGGATAGGCTGCATTATGTGGTATTTCTGCCAGTTGTCTGAAAGTGAAAGTGGGAAGGACTTAGCCAGCTGTTCAGTAGTTAGCCCTTTAATACCCTCAGTATTGCTGTACAACCTATTTTTGCTTTCCATGCCTGCGGGTTGTGTTGTTAAAACCTTTCTGGGACCTCTCAGGCAAAATAGACCTGCCTTCTGTACAGCCGTCATCTGCTGTTCCATGTTTTGTCTTCATACATATTGTCACACCAATAATTCCATCTGTAACCTGTCTTCTCCAAATTCATTAAACTTTGTAGACGACTCAGAACTTACTGTCCATTCTGCTTCCCTTCCTAATTCACTTTTTGCTATCACATTCCCTTTTCTGCATTTGTAGATTCATTTCAGTCTTATTTGAAAGGGAGAAAGGTAAATGTTTGTGCTCAGCCTGCCATCCTGCCTCAGTAGTAACATACATTTTGAGCATAATGTTATTTAAATGCTTATGCCTTTTTTTTTTTTAAAGAATTTTAGGGGGAGTGAAACCAGATTTAAGTATCTTCTGGTCCTCCTCTGTCCCCACAACCTGTCCTTGATCCCTTATAAATTCTGTCATGGACCGAATATTGGACAGATCCAGTAAATACTTCTTGAATGACTGAGTCTTAAAACTGACTAACCATAATGAAGTATTATAACAAAATATATGAAAGTTTTGTGGTGACAAATTTGTGTTCTGGTAAAAATAGAAAAACTGAAACCCATATATAATATTCACATTTAAAACATATATTTTAAAAAATGTTTATTTATTGATTTTGAGAGAGAGTGCCAGCAGGGGATGGGCAAAAAGAGAGAGAGGGGGAGAGAGAGAATCATAAGCAGGCTCTGTGCTGACAGAGTTTGATGTAGGGCTCAAACTCACAGACAGTGAGATCATGACTTCAGCTGAAATCAAGAATCATATGCTTAACTGACTGAGCCACCAAAGCACCCCAAAACAATATATGGTTTAAAAAAAATTTTTTTTAATGTTTATTATTTTTGAGAGAGAGAGAGACAGAGAGCAAGTAGGGAAGGGGCAGAGAGAGAGGGAGACACAGAATCAGAAGCAGGCTCCAGGCTCTGAGCTGTCAGCACAGAGCCCGATGTGGGGCTCAAACTCAGACTGCGAGATCATGACCTGAGTTGTAATAGGCCGCCCAACTGACTGAGCCACCCAGCACCCCAAAACAATATATGTTTTAAATGATTTTTGCTTAAAGTTTTTATTCACTTATTTATTTTGAGAGAGACAGAGATAGTGCAAGGGGAGACGGGCAGAGAGAGAGGGAGAGAGAGAGAATTGCAACCAAGAGTCAGACGCTTAACCGACTGAGCCACTGAGGCACCCCTAAATGAGTTTTACTTAAAATAATCTTAAGGTTTGCTTGATTTTATAGATAGGAAGCAGGAGTGAATAGAGGGAGCAGGATAGAAGCTGGTGGAATTAGAGCAAAGAGGCATGAGGAGAAGTAAAGTAAAAGAACTGATGATAGTCAACGGGGGAAGAGGTGCCTAAAGGCAAAGAGTAAAAAAAGGAAAATATCTGGTCTCCTGCCTCCTGCTTCCTTTGGCATGGAAGAAACTTCAAGATAGTCCTGAACACTTAAAACTCAAAATTACAACAGGAAAACAAATTTGAATTTCTGTAGATGATCTTGGGTATAAATATAGTGGATTCATGACCTGTCCTCAGTCAGAAGGTAGTTACCTAGTTTTTATACCAGTGGAGCATTTATGTGAACTAGTTAGGACATCCGCACCTTTCTTAATACTTCCTAATTAGGCTGAAATTCTGTCAAGGGATTTGTGCTGACCTCATAAATAATGGATGTGAAATTTAATTTTCCAAAGTCACAGGTGCCCAGTCAAGGATACAGACAATTTATGTATCTTTGTAGGATAGTCTACGACATATGAACATTGCTCCAGTGTTGAAATGCACGGAGCTAAGTGTGGAGCCTGCTTTTAGCAATGGTTGAAAACTTCTGAAAGCTTTTGTTTCTCTGGACACTTTGGGGACCAGTCAGGTGCATTACTGCCTAATTCACAACAATTTTGCAGGGTTTCTGTATTTTTCATGACTTGGTTTGATTGCTTTTCTAATTCTAGAAATAATCTAGTAAAATAAAAACAGTAAACACAGTAGCCAGTTTTTATTTCTGTTTATAAACACTGAGTGCCAATAATAAGAGAAGATCACTGATGGTGGGTCAAAGACAAAAATAGGTGTTACTGATAGGCTACATTTTTCTGTTGTTTGAAAATCATCTGTGATGCACCTATGAACTATTGAACAGAAAATATTCTAAAAATCAAATTCCTTTATATGGCTATCTAACCTTCCAATGATGAAGTGGCCCAACTTATGTAGCTTTTATGAAAATTACAATATGACTTTTTAAACTATAATACGTTGCAATTAGCGTCACATAATACAAAGTGCTCCTGCCTGAAAATTTTATATTTAATTTTAATCTTGCAGCATTACACTATAATTGTATTAATAGTCTTACACTATCAAAAGTCAGTTTAAAAATGCATGTTTTCGATTTTACGTATGGTAAAATCTTCTCAAGTAAATTAAAATACTGTTATCTTTTCATTGAATAATAAATATGGGTTTCCCTCTGACATAATTAATAAACCTGTCCTATTCAGTAGAAAACAGAAATGTTAAATCGTACGTTAAAAAGTGGCTAAGAGTATTTCATTACCAAACCAATTCTGCAGTTTCCTTATACTTGTGGATAATGTTATTCACCTCTTGGGGAAAACCTTTGGCAAAAAGCTGAGTTTTGCTTGGCATCCTGTTTGCATCTGTTCAGTCTCTGGTTAGCCTGTTCTTGATGTCTGTTGCATGTATACTCTCTTCCATGTTGTGGAAGAAAAACAAAACTTTAGTTTTTTTTTTCTGCTGATATTTAATCTCTATGTTGAGTTTAAGATTTAGGATTCCAGGGTGATAGTTTAAATGTGTACTGTTTGCACTAATGACAATTTTCAAGTAATCGAACGGGAATCTGGAGTTTTGCTTCTTATTCTATAACAGGCTCTTCATCCAAACATCCCTGTGGTGTAAAATAAGGACATCATATGAAGTGTGCTTATATTTCTGATGTGGAATGAACCTTTTAGAATTCTTAGCCATTCAATAGCATGACTGCAGGTTAAAAATTTTCTAGGTAGAAAGCATAATTACAGTCAATGAAAGAAAGGGAAAAAAACAACAAAAGACAGTAATAAAATTTAGTCAGTAAATAATGTTACTTACAAAAGCTATTTATATTAATGAAATATGAAACATAAATCTCATTATTAATCCTTTCATTGGAAATTTTGGTACCTTAATAAAATTATTCATACTTTATATTGCCTTCCTTTTTAATTACTGCAAGTTTGATTATCTAAAATAACCATTGCTCTTTCTAAAATGAAGTCAATGATCTAACATATAAGAGGCTGTTAGGGAGTATAAATTCATAATATTTATCTTTATGTTAATATTGAGATGATAAATTTAAAAAGACCATTAAAATTGGATGACTGAGCTACTTACTTGAAGTCATCAGATTGTTTTAGCATAAATGTATAAGAGCTAGATTTGGCATGTATTTAATTGATACTAGAGGGAAGTGGGTGTGCATACGAGTGTATGTTTTTCCTTGACATATGGCCTGACCCCTGGGTTATCTCAGAGTGGAATTTATAGTTGCTGAGTCGTGCTGTTTCACTGTCATTTTTGATAATCATATTATGATTTCAACCTATGCTGTAGGGAGAATTTCTTTCTTAATTGTGCAAGGATCTTCCCTTAGTCCTTAATTTATCTTTTAATTTACAGCACAGATTGTCATTGTCTAATTACCCCCACAAGTTATATCATGTGAGTTATTCATCCCACTAACACTTCAGGGTTTCTTGCATCAGAGAACACATTTTATTTGAGTTTATCCTTTTATGGTAACTGATCCATAGTAGAGGTTATACTTAAATAATTTTGACAGGTCTCTTTAATTAAATTCAAAACATCATTCACCTTCCTTCCAAATATAAATTGTATATTTGAATGGTGGTGGACCTTGGAAGAAATAAGCATCTGTGTTTGTCTACTGCGTGATTTTTTAATCTCCACAATTAATCTAAGGTATGGTTGGGTTAGGTTAATATTATTCCTACTTTAAAAATGAAGAAATTAAGATTTAAGAGAGTAGGTAACCATCCCAAAGTTATCTGAACTAGTAAAATGTGGAAATTGGATTTGAAGCCAGGTCTTTCTGACTCCAAAGACTGCTGTCAATCACTAATGTGCCAACTGCCTAAAAACACAGTAAGTAGTAAGTTGGTTCTGTAGATGCAGTGGTGAGTAAAAATAAACACAGTTCCTCCTCTCCTGAACTTTACAGTCTCATTGGAGAAGATTGATAGTTTCCAAATATATTAATATAGAAAGTATACCACAACTGTGATAAATGCTCTGAAGGAAGAGGACACACCTTTATTGGCCTGAGTAATATTAACTGAAGAAGCTTGAACTCAGATGGGAACAGTAGGAGTTAACTCCTGAGCAATGATGGAGGAGCATTTCAGAAGGAAGGGCAAGTGCAAAGAACCTGTGGAAGGAGATAGCATGATGTTTTCCACATGAAAATGTAGGGCAGGACAGCTGAGGTGAAGAAAACTGAGGGGGTATAGTTTTGGGACTCTGGGGAAAGATGCAAAACAAGGCTGACTTTTCAAAAGTGTTTTTTTTTTTTCTTTATACCAAGAACAGTGGGAAGCCATGAAGGATTTAAATCAGGTGTGGTCTGATTAGATTTGTGATTAATAGGGGTGAGCATTTATCAGAATATCATGCAGTTGAGCTCCTTAGAGACCTCCATAGATTTGGGGGACATTTTCATTTTCCACTTGTGTTGAGTACACTTGGAAAGAGCCCTCTAGTTGGGTTTCTGTTCCCTCTTTGTGTGTAACTTGCTAACATTTTAGGTTCTCTGAGATTTTCCAGCTGTGTAATATGTGTGAATGTCGTCTCTAGAACTATAACATGCTGTATGCTGTATGTCAGGCATTTTTATAAGCCGTAGCTTGATACTCAGTATCAATCCAGTGTAATTAGTCTATTACCACCCAATTTGATGGACAGTAGATAGCTTTCTTCTTTCTGATATCTCAAATTCCCTCCTAGTAAAGAGCACAGATTCACTTCTTAGTGGCAGAACTGACCAGGCATGTGAAGATCATAAAGTGCTAAAAAGTGAGTGCTAAAAAGGCATCCTTGATGGTAGGGGTGAAGTCCAGGTGTAGCAGGTTGAAGGGAGGAGGAAATACCAGATGAAGATAGGTGAACATCAGAAACATACCAAAGGGAATGAGGGAGCCATAAATCCCCTAAAATTTTTTGTTGTCAGTTTTGTCCTGGGGTGTTGAAAAATGCATGAACACACAATTTATTTATTAACTTAATTAATTTGATTTGTTTATATCTAGACAGACTCTATAATGGCACGTAGAGGGCACAAACATAGTACATCACCTCTGGTTGTAGTTTGTGCTCTCTAGAGCTCTCATAAAGTCAGGCATTAAGATGATAGTTCTTAGCAGGGATAGTGGAAAGCCACTGTCACCCCAGTGGATAGGGAAAGCATGGGATCAGAGGAGTCTGGGAAGGCAATAACTGCAACATGAGGACAGTGATGATGCTATATCCATGGTGCCTAGCAGAATGTGTAGAAACTAGCAGCACTAAATATAAATTTATTGAAAAAATGAATGAATGAAGTAGAGATGTTTTAGGGTTGGGGTCATATAGAAAAAGAAACTTAGGAACATGGGAGCCTTGGAATTGCAGTACAAGTGGGGTTTTCATTTTGAGGAATGTAGCAAGAATCCAGTTATTAGGCCCAGGGAACAAAGTCAGTAGGAGACTGAGAGCAAGGCTAAATTAATATAGGATTGCTTATCTGGGGTCCTTAAATTCTTCAGGATTAGAAATCTTGCTGCAGAACTGGTCTTGTAGTTGGGAGTGAAGAGGTCTTAGATTTAAGAATTAGAAGGATGAAGTGAATCATCGTAATAGCAGACCTCTTCCTGAACTGATTTTCTGGTTCAGTCAGCAAGAGTGTTATTTGTTTCTGTTTTCTGATTGTTTTCTTTTGCTTTTTGCTTGTATTGGACTTTTATGTTGCCTTAAGCTACTCACTGGGCTGCTGCAGCAAAGAAGTGTGAATCTGAACAAGTTTCCCTCTTTTTTGTTTTCCCTTCTTCAGGTTAATACTGTTTAACTCAAAATGTTTTTATTAGGAACCTATTTTTTTTTCTTCTCATGTGTTTTATCAGATAGGAACATGGTGGTTTCTGGTGGGTATTCTGACAACGTGAATTCCGAATAGCCCCAAATGAAAGGATATTAGTATCATGGTATTTTTGTAGAGGCTGCAATTTGATCTGTATATCATATGGCTATTAGCCTTAGATAGTGAAAAATCTAAGTTTCTGGTACAAATAATCTTTTTTGTGTTTAATCATTTAGTAACATTTTCCTGATGTTCCTTATAGAACTACATGTCATCTATTTTTAGTCCATGTAGTGTGTGTATATCTCCAGGGGAGAGTATAACCTCTACTGAACAAAAAGAACATGTGGCCCAAGCCAAGGCTTTCAGAGCCAGTGAATTTATCCATGGACCTTTGCTAAAATTAAGGCAAACAGAGTTTACTGACAGAGTTAGCCTAGAACTGTTGGAAGCCATCTTTTCACTGTATATAGGGATCCTCCTGGGGACAGAGCCGACATAGGTGAGGGCTGAGAGATAGAAAGATGGAAAATGAGTCCTGATGAAATTTTCAAGCCCCTAGATCCAGCCATGCCTGTGATGTGTTACTTTGTTTAAATTTAATGAGCCTATGCATTCCCCTTTTGCTGACCTTAAGTTTTACTTTGCTCTCTGGAACCTGTTACAGAAACAGATCCAGTTTTCTTTGTTTATGGAAGATAGACATACAAAATTAGTTAATGGTAAATATTAAATAGTGATAGAGGATGAAATAAAAATCAAATTTTATCAAATGCCAAGTATATCGTGAACGATTAAGATAGACTCTATAAGTATAGTTAGTCTAAGGTTACATAGTTGATATAGGAATAGTTGGTACAAAGGACCTTATTGGCTTAATGAGCTATAGGTTTTTGTAATAGCTATTGCTATTTTTCACAATAGCATATTTTACTTTTCAGTAAAAAAAGAGACTTTCCAACATTTATATGCAATTGAGATGCTTATCTCTGGGGGCGACTGGGTGGCTCAGCTAGTTAAGCTTCCGACTTTGGCTCAGGTCATGATCTCGTGGTTCATGAGTTTGAGCCCTGAGTGGGGCTCTGTGCTGACTGCTCAGTGCCTGGAGCCTACTTCAGATTCTGTGTCTCCCTCTCTCTCTTCCCCTCCCCCTCTTGTGCTCTGTCTCTCTTTCTCAAAAATAAATAATAATAAAAAGATGTTGGGGTGCCTGGGTGGCGCAGTTGGTTAAGCGTCCGACTTCAGCCAGGTCACGATCTCGCGGTCCGTGAGTTCGAGCCCCGCGTGGGGCTCTGGGCTGATGGCTCGGAGCCTGGAGCCTGTTTCTGAGTCTGTGTCTCCCTCTCTCTCTGCCCCTCCCCCGTTCATGCTCTGTCTCTCTCTGTCCCAAAAATAAATAAAAAATGTTGAAAAAAAAAAAAAAAGATGTTTATCTCTTGATCTGAATTCTTTATTATTATTATTATTATTTTAAATTTATATCCAAGTTAGTTAGCATGTAGTGCAATAATGATTTCAGGGTGGACAGTGATTCATCCACAGCATATAAACCCCTGTGCTCATACCAACAGGTGCCTTCCTTAATGCCCCTTGCACATTTAGCCCATCCCCTCACCCACAGCCCCTCCAGCAACCCTTTGTTCTCTGTATTTAAGAGTCTCTTATGTTTTGTCCCCCTCCCTGTTTTTATATTATTTTTGCCTCCCTTCCCTTATGTTCATTTGTGTTGTATCTTAAATTCCACTTATGAGTGAAGTCATTTGATATTTTTCTTTCTCTGACTTATTTCGCATAGGAAAATACACTCTAGTTCCATCCACGTTGTTACAGATGGCAAGATTTCATTCTTTTTGATCGCCAAGTAATATTCTATTGTACATATATATACCACATCTTCTTTATCCATTCATCAGTTGATGGACATTTGGGCTTTTTCCATAATTTGGCTATTGTTGATAGCACAGCGATAAACATTGGAATGCATGTGCCCCTTCAAAACAGCACACCTTTTCTCAATCTGAATTTTTGCCCTTTTCTGAAGTACCTGATTAAGAAATTTGAGCAGGCATTTGCCTGAGAAATATCATTTACCAGAAAGCCATATATCATGACCTAGACTAAAATGCTGATCGTTATAGATAATTCTTTAATAAAGAAGAAATATAGATATGGATAGGGAGAGAGAGAGAGAGCGAGCGAGCATGAGTGGGGAAGGGCAGAGAGACAGAGAGAGAGAGGGAGACACAGAATCCGAAGTAGGTTCCAGGCTCTGTGCTGATAGCTCAGAGCCTGACCAGGGCTTGAACTCATGAACAATGAGATCATGACCTGGGTTGAAGTCAACTGACTGAGCCACCCAGGCACCCATGGATACAATATATTTTAAAAGTAGCTTACTAAGGGCATGAAGGGAGCTAAACATTCTGAGGACAATCCTGTTGGAGCTAAAAGCCCAGGGATTGTGTGGAAGGTTTGTCAATGAACAATAGTAATACAAAGAGAAGGCTCAAAGGATTAATTTGGCTCTCTTCATTCAGTTTCCAGTAGAAAAATCAAGTAAACAAAAAATATAGAACCATTGGAATCATCTGCCTCTTCTCAGTTGAGCTATAATATGTGGTTACATTGAAAACTTAGCAGGTGAAATGCAATTGTTAAATCCTGATTTATTTAACAGATAAATGACAGTGGGTATTTTTATTTATAAATAGTATGAGTTTGCTGGTCATTCAGGAGTTTTAATTTTTTTTAAGGTGTCTAAATATAGCTTGGCAAATTATAAGTCATCTTAAAAATGTCTGTAGATATGAATTTTAATAGGATGCACCTGAGAATTTTTTACATTTACTGAAATCAGCCTATTGATTTCCTTGTTTAAAAACTGAAGTCAGAGGATAACCACTCTTAAGGATATGGTGGGGAATGTGATTTCAAGCATCTACATATTTAAGGAAAAATTTGAAATTCTGTAGATATATTTTAGAAATCAGAAAGTTATTTCAGTAATGTATACAAAACAGTCTTGTAAAGAATATATAATCTGAATGATACAGTAAGGCTAATTTGATCACAGGGTTCTCTAAGCTTAATTGACTATTATTAAGATATCCTTTTTTTCTTTTCCTTTGTAATCACTTTATTTTGTAGAAAAAAAAAGAATTCATTTACTTTCAGGACAAGTATAATCTCGGTTGTTCTTCTTGAAGCTAGAATTTTTTATCTCATATTGTCTCTAGTCCCCTACATGAGGAAACCCATTCTCTCCTTTTTGAAAGTTGGCCTGATAGTACTCTGTCCACTGATATTGTCTAACAATTGCATGAATTGATTAGATGGCTTAGGTGTTCCAGTAATTTTTTGTTTAGGAGTAAAGTAAGAGTAACAATTTTCCAGTTCCTCCCACAGCTAGTCTGGGGTATAGATACCATCCTTTCAGAGCCTAATTTCTCAAATAAGTGCTTTAAACCATTTTTTCTCCTGCCTTACCACTCACTCACTGCCTAACACCCTGTAATTTGGCTTCCCCATTCAACTTTGTAGAAGGTGTACTGATCTCCTAATTACTAATCCAAATGGTATTTTCTCAGCTCTCTTGCTTATCAAGCTCTCTGCTGAATTAATCACTTGATCAAATATTTCTACTTGAAATACTCTTGTTTTAGTGACATATTAATGACATTACACTAATTTGGGGCTTCACTATTACTTTCCAAAAGAATATTTTATTATTCTACTAGAATGTTTTATAAAAGTGATATACACCCATTTCATGTAAAGTTACAAAGAAGAAAGCTGAAAATTGCTAAGTCCTCACTCAGAAATAGCATCTGTTATTAAATAAACATTCTCTACATTATAGATGGATGCATAGCCATATGAAGTGAATGGAAAGTACTTAAATAGAAATAGTTTTATTAAAATAGGATCAAAGTATATACTATTTCTGACAGACTCTGACATAGTCCCTAGCAACCCTGCCTCCTGGTATTCATACAACCCACCAGTAAAGACATCTGAGCCAGGAGTTTTATTTTTAGGAAGGTTTTTAACTACAGATTTGACTTACTCAGTAGACTTCTTTGCCATTCATGTCTTTTTTTTTTTGAATGAGCTTTGGTAGTTTGTGTCTTTTAAGGAATTTTTCCATTTCATCGAAATTGCTTAATTTATTGGCATAAATTGTTAATATTCTCTTATTTTAATTTCTATAGACACTAGTGATATCACCCTTAATTGTGATATTGGTAAATTCTATTTTATCTCTCTCTCTCTTTTTTTTTTTTTTTTTTTTTTGCTGATCAGTCTTGCTACAAGTTTATCAATTTTATTGATGTCAAAAGAACTAGCTTTGAATTTCATTGATTTTTCTCTATTTTTGTTTTCTGTATCATTGATTTTCACTTTGATCTTTATTATTATTTTCTCTTACTTAATATGGATTTAATTTATTATTCTTTTTCTGTGTGTGTGTGTGTGTGTGTGTGTGTGTGTGTGTTTAGTTAAGGTGGAAGCTGAGGCCATTGTTTTGAAAACTTTATTTTTACCTAATATAGACATTTGGTGCTATGTTTCTTTGTAGATACTACTTTATTATTTTATTTTATTTTTTTAAATTTAAATCCAAGCTTGTTAACATACAGTGTAATAATGATTTCAGGAATAGAATTTAGTGATTCATCACTTACATATAACACCCAGTGCTTATCTCAACAAGTGCTCTCCTTAATGCCCTGTGCCCATTTAGCTCATCCCCCCACCCAACACCCTCCAGCAACCCTCAGTTTGTTCTCTGTATTTAAGCGTTGTCTCAGACTATGAGTCCAGAGTTCTCTCTTGTCCAGCAAAAGAGTGGACGCAGAATTAAATTTGAGAGAGGTTAATGTCCAGGAGGAGCCAAGAGCCCCGAACAGGGTTTTCATCTCTGTATTTATTGAGCTCTCAAGATCTTACACACATGGTGAATGTGAAGAAAATAAGATCTTATACTCGTGAATGTGGAGAAAACAATCAGATAGTAACCATTAACTTGTGTGAGTAAGAAGCAAAAGGTCTGGGGGACAAGTGGAGTTTGTGATCAAGGTACATTGGTGCCAGATGGAAAGTAATTTCCTGCAGATGATATAACAAGTTACTCATGATCCTATTATAATATCTTGCTAGCTATCCTTGGCACTTTCACCCCATGGTGGCAGCAGCTTTCTGACCTAAGCTTTTTTCTAACCCATTTATTTAAGTGAACTTATTTCCTCACAAGGAGTATCTTATGATTTATCTCCCTCTCTGTTTTTATTTTTGCTTTCCTTCCTTTACTTTCATCTGTTTTGTGTCTTAAATTCCACATATGAGTGAAGTCATATGATATTTGTCTTTCTCTGACTTATTTAGCATAGCATAATGCACTCTAGTTCCATCCACGGTATTGCAAATGGCAAGATTTCATTCTTTTTCAGTCTTTTTGGTCACTGAGTAATATTCCATTATATATATTTACCACATCTTCTTTATCCATTCATCAGTCAATGAACATTTGGTCTCTTTCCATAATTTGGCTATTGTTGGTAGCACTGCTATAAACATTGGGGTGCATGTGCCCCTCCAAAATAGCACTCTTGTGTAAAAGCTACTTTAATTGAATCCCATAAATTTTAGTATGTTGTATTGTCATTTTTATTCAGTTCATAATGTTTTCTAATTTCTCTTTTGATTTCTTCTTTGACCTTTGAGTTATTTAGGAGAGCACCACTTAGCTTCCAAACATTTAGAGATTTTTCTGCTATGTTTCTGTTATTGCTATCTATGTTTCTGTTGTTTCTTTCCAATTTAGTGCCATTGTTGTCAGAAAACGTACTTTACATGATTTATATTGTTTTAAATTTATTAAGATTGTTTTATTCCTTGAAATGTGCTCTATCTACCCAATAATTATTCTGAGTCTACTTGAATTGAATGTGTTTTTGTCTGTTGTCAGGTAGAATGTTCTGTAAATGTCAGTTAGATTAAGTTGGTTGATAGTATTATGCAAGTGTTTTATATCCTTACTGACCTTCTGCCAATTTGTTCTATTAGTTACTAAGGTAAGTATGTTGAAATCTCTGACTATAAATTTTATTTTATTGATTTATCCTTTAAGTTCTGCCATTTTTTGCTTAATGTATTTTAAAGCTCTGTTACTAGGTACGTAAGCATCAAGGATTGTTATGTCCTCTTGATAAATTGACTTCTTTATCACTATGAAATAACTCTGTTTATCTCTGGTGAAATTTTTTGCTATAAAATCTGTTTTGTCTGATATTAATATAACTTCTTCAGCATTATCTTGATTAGTGTTAGCATGGTATATCTTTTCCACTCTTTTCCTTTTAATCTATTTCTCTCTATATTTTAAGTGGATTTCTTACAGGCAGCATATAGTTGGTTGTTCCTTTTTACCCAACAAGAAACACTCATTTCAAAGGATTTTAAATTTGCAGTATTTATACCATTTACATTTAATATTAGTATTGATATGTTTGGGTTTAAAGCTTTCATCTTGCTATTTGTTTTCTATTTTTTCCATTTTTTGTCCTCTTTTTCCATAACATAGTTAGCTTATAAGTTTGCTTCCATTTCTTTTCTCCTGGCCTTTGTGCTATTTTCATATATTTTACTTCTTTTTTAAAAAGTTTTTATTTAAATTCCACTTAGTTAACATACAGCGTAATATTAGTTTCAGATATATGATATAGTGATTCAACACTTCCATATAACACCCAGTGTACTTCACGGCAAATGTGCTCCTTAATCCCCATCACCTGTTATATATGTGTCACAATATATTGTTAATATTTTCACTTTAAACAATTTTTTGAAAGACATTTAAAAAATGATTAAGTCTTTTATATTTACCCACTAGTTATCATTTTCTGTTTGCTCCATTCCTTTGTTTAATTTTTTTTTAACATTTATTTGATTTTGAGAGACAGAGCACGAGCAGGAGAAGGGCAGAGAGAGAGAAAGGGAGACACAGAATCTGAAGCAGGTTCCAGGCTCTGAGCTGTCAGCATAGAGCCTGACATGGGGCTTGAACTTACAAACTGCAAGATGATGACCTGAGCTGAAGTTGGATGCTCAGCCGACTGAGCCACCCAGGCACCCCTTCATTTCTTTGTTTAGATCCAGGTTTCTATATTATATCATTTTGCATTTGAAGGAAAGCCTTACTTTCACAATTATTATAGCGCATGCTTGCTGATGATAAATTCTTTTCTATGTCTGAGAAGGTCTTTATTTACTTTTGTGTTTTTCAAATAGCTTAGGTTAGATTTAATTAAGATATTGTAACTCCATTTTAAGTATACAATTCAGTGATTTTTAGTGTATTTGCAGAGTTGTGCAACTATCCCCACAGTCTAATTTTAGAACATTTCCATGATCTCAAGAACAAATCTTATGCCCATTTGTACTAAATCCTCATTCCTTCCCCCAGCCATATGCAATCATTAATCTACTTTATGGCACTTTTACTGGGCATTTCATATAGCTAGGATAATATAAATAGCATTAATTTGTGTCTGGCTTCTTTCATTAAGCATAATATTTTTGACATTCTTCCATGTTGTAGCATGTATTGGGACTTTATTGCTGTGTTAAATCACCAAATAGAATTCTGTTGTATAGGTGTAAACACATTCATCAGTTGATGGGTATTTGATTTTTTTCCATTTTTTGGCTGTTTTGAATAATGCTGCTGTGAACATTTGTGTGTAACTCTATGTGAATGTATTTTCATTTCTCCTGGTAGATATCTAGGAGTTGAATTGCCAGTTTATATGGTTATTCTATAGTTAATATTTTGAGAAACTGACAAATTATTTTTTAAAGTAGTTACACCATTTTACACTCCCATTAGCAGTGTATGAGGGTTCCTATTTCTCCACATCCTTGTCAACACTTGTTATTGTCTGTTTTAATTATAGCCATTCTAGTGGGTGTGAAGTGGTAAATCATTATGGTTTTGATTCGCATTTCCCTAATGACTAATGATGTTGAGCATCTTTTCATGTGCTTATTGATCATTAGTAAGTCATATTTTTTAAGGCTTTCTATTTTTAAGAGCAGTTTTAGGTTTACAATAAAATTTAGAGCAAGGGACAGATTACCTATATACCTGCTGCCCCTACACATGCATAGCCTCCCCCATTATGAACATCACTTACAAGAATGGTACATTTTTTTTTTCTTTACCAAGGATGAACTTAAATTGGCACATTATGGTCACCCCAAATCCTTGGTTTTTCTTAAGGTTCATTCTTGGCATTGTATCTTGCATGGGTTTGTAAAAATGTGTAATGACATAGATCTATCATTATAATTTCATACAGAGTATTTTCACTGCCCTAAAAAAACTCCTCTCTCCTCTGCCTGTGTCTCTATCTTACCCCTGCTTCCTAGAAACCATTTGATTTTTTTTTTGTCTTCACAGTTTTACCTTCTCCAGAATGCCAGATAGTTAGAATCATATAATAGTAATACACATTTGAGGTTCCCCTGTATGTTTTCATGGCTTGATAGCTCTTTTTAGCGCTGAATAATATTCCATTGTCTAGATGTACCGCAGTTTATTTACCCATTCATCTACCGAAGGACATATTGATAGCTTCCAGGTTTTGGCAATTATGAATAAAGTTGCTATAAATATCCTTATAGGTTTTTGTATGGACATAAGTTTTCAGCGTCTTTGGTAAATACCAGGGAGAATGAGTACTGGATTGTATGGTAAGTTTAGTTTTGTAAGAAACCAAGTTGTCTTCCACAGTAGCTGTACCATTTTGCATTCCCACCAGTGATATATGAGAGTTGCCATTGCTCCACATCCTTGTCAGCATTTGGTTTTGTCAGTGTTCTAGATTTTAGCCATTTTAATAAGTATATACCTTTGTTTTTGAAAGCTTTTTTTCCCCCATAGGTTTAGAATTTTAGGTTGCCAATTCTTTTCTTTTAGTACTTTAAAAATGTGACCCCACTACCTTTTGGCTTTTCACTGGTTTAATTTGTATTTTTGTTTCCCTGTATGCAATGTGTCTTTTCCTTGGCTGCTTTTAGGTTTTTCTCTTTATCACTGGTTTTAAACAATTTCTTGTGGTTCATTTTTTTCTTGTGCTTGGGTTAATTGAGTTTCTTGCATATATGGTAATATAGTTTTCATCAAATTTGGAAATTTTGATGAAGTTTGGTGGTTGTATTTTCAAATATTTTTCTGTGTTCTCTCTCTCAAGGATTCAGTTAAACAATGAGCAGAACATTGATAAATTGTAGGATCAGTTTAAATATTCCCACAACTCACGGACACTTTGTTCATTTATTTTCCAGCCTTTTTTCCTTATGTGTTTCAGTGTGGGTGATTTCTACTGATACACTTACAAGTTTACTAATTTTTCCTCTTGCAGCGTTTATCTCTGTTAATCCCATCTGGTGTATTTAAAATTTTTTGTAATGTTTATTTATTTTGAGGCACAGGGAGAGAGTGAACATTGGAGGAGCAGAGAGAGGAGGAGAGACAAAATCTCAAGTAGGCTCCATGTGGTCAGTGCAGAGCCTCATGTGGGGCTTGATCTCATGAACCACAGGATCATGAGCTGAGCTGATATCAAAAAAGTCATACGCTTAACCGATTGAGCCACCCAGGTGCCCCCAGTATATATTTTTAAAGATCTTAGACATTGAAGTTTTCACTTCTAGAAGTTATATTTGAGTCTTAAATATCTTCCAGGTTTTTGCATAACATGCTCAATCTTTCTTCTAGCTATTTGAACATATGGAATACAGCTGTAATAGCTAGTCTAATGTTCTTGTCTACAAATTTTATCATCTGTGTAATTTCCATGTTGGTTTTAATTTAGGTTTTTCCCCCTCCTTATTGTTCATATTGGCCTGGTTTTTTGCATGCTTGATAATTTTTGGTTGGATGTCAAACATCATGAATTATACCTGCTGGGTACATCTTGGCCAAAAGTGGAAGCCCTAGAAATTATCATACAGGTTTAAATACAAAATACCACAATCAGCTTTACTTACATTTAACAGAATCAAAACATTCTACAGTGGGAATGAAAGAACAGTAGAATGTTATTTAGCCAGGAGTCAACAAAATACAGCAGGCAGGTCAAATTCAGCCCAAGGCCTGTTTTTGTGCAGCTTGGGGGTTAAGGTTGGTCTTCACATTTTTAGAGTTATAGAAGAAATAAAGAAAGAAAAACATAAGAGAGATTGTGTGCATCCCACAAAGCCTAAATATTTACTTTGTGCCAATCTACAGAAGAACTTTGTAAAAACAATTCTGAAAAGATCTAAGGTTACTAAAATTATTATGAAGAATAAATTAAGTTGTTTGGGCCATTAAAAAAATTTCAGGCTTCAATTTTTGAGATAATATAAATTTTCTCCCTCATGTGAATTATGAGGAAATATTCTAATATCCTTTTACTTCCTCTTACCACTTCTCCACCAGTCTTTCAGCTTTGTCAGTTATATTATTTCTCTTTGTCAAAGTTTAAAGCATTCAAAATGTATTTTCTAGCAAATTTCTGTAGTTGTCTAACTAGATTTATTTAAATTGATTCAATGCCCACCAACACTTATTTTATTCATTCTTGCTTTTCCATTTCCGAGCCCCTTATGTCATCAATTTCTTGACTGGTAGAACTTCAGTTTTCATAAAGCTATTGTAGAAATTATATTTCTTATGATTTTTTTTTGCTTAATAAAGTCAATTGCCTGAATCTAAAGAGGAAAATCTGATTGAGTATAAAATAGTAAAGTAATTCTCTCTTTCTCTTAGAACATTTTAGTCATTGCTCCATTGTCGTGTGGAAGTTGTTGTGAAATATGGAGTTAGTCCAATTCCCATGATTAGGAAATATATGTGTATGTGGGTGTGTATATGCTCATATATATATATATATATATATATATATATATACACACCCACACACACACACACCCACATACACATACACAGTAAAACCTTGGATTGGGAGTTACTGGTTATGAGAGAGTGTTCCACAAGATGAGCAAACATCTCTAATAAATTTTAACTTGATAAATAAGCCATGTCTTGCAATACAAGTAATACATGATGCTGAATGTCACATGATCACAATGGAGCCAATGGTTCTTCTCTCTCTCTCTTGCTGTGGGATTGTGGGTGATCATTTCCCATGTTCGGATGCTCGGTCTCAGGCTGTAGTGTTTGGCAGAAATTGGTGATTTTTCAGAACATTGGAAGGTGCCCACAACTGGTACTACCAGATACTACCAGGTAGTACCAGGTACAACTGGTACTACCACAACTGGTATTTTTTGTCACTTCAAAGCACCTAGGAACAGTCCTTTGCTTTTCCATACAAGAGTAAGCTCAGGAATTCTTTGCTTCATTCTAGATCAGGCTGTCTGCAGATACAGACCCTTTCCTCTGCTGCCTTATTGCCAGTTACATTAAATACAGTATATGACAAGAGTTTATTAATACTGTGCTATAGTCAACATCTGTACAAGCATATACAATGGCCCCCACGCAGAAAAAGATTCCATTGAGCCAAAAGATAGCAGTGATTCTGTTGGTGATAATGAAAGTTGTCTTACACAATAACCCTCCTCTCTATTGTCTCCCTCACACCAGTCACAGAAGTTTTCAAAGGTAAGTGCAGGTTAATTTGCTTATTTTTCTTTATATTTTGTATTTTCTTTATTATTTTCTATTATATTACACTATTATAATCATTTTTATATGAATATTTTTGGGCTGTGGAATGAATCATCTGAGTTTCCATTATTTCTTATGGGGAAATTTGCTTTGATATACGAGTGCTTTAGATTACGACATGTTTCTGGAACAAATTATGCCTGGAAATCAAGGTTTTACTGTATATATATTTAAATGTTTACTGTATATAATGTTTTAAATGTTTTTGAGAGAAAGAGTGTGAGAGAGCATGAGCTGGCAGGGGAGATAGAGAAAGAGGGAGAGAGAGAATCCCAAGCAGGCTCTGCACTGCTTGATGGGCTCAATCCCATGAACTGTGAAATCAGGACCTGAGTTAGACGCTTAACCAACTGAGCCACCCAGAGGCCCCAATTAGAAAAAATATATCTATCATTTTTCCCTCCTGGATCATGAGGAATTAGGAAATTATAATTTGTTATAGTTCTGAATGCTTTTTCTATTCTATTTGTTAGATTAAATGTATCTCTACACTAAGTCATTTTGTTAACTCCTCTCTCATTTCTTTAATAGTGCATTTGCTTTGATTAATTAATTTGTTAACTCATCTATCAATTTATTTATTTATTTAACACATGTTGCACATATATAGGTTAACAACAGGTAACAACAACAAAAAATCTCTGCCCCCTTGGACTTTACCTTCTGGTACAGGGACAGATACAATAAACAGATAAACATATCAGGTGGTGATATGAGAGTGCTGTGGGGAAAATAAAGTAGTCAGATGTTAGCAGTGCATGTTGAATGGGGGTTGGAATTCCTATTTTTTTTTCAGGGGAAGTTGTCTCCAACAAAGTGATCTCTGAATAGGTACCTGAAGAAGGTGAGTTGTGAGCTAAGCAGGTATCTGGGAACAGCATTCCAGGCAGAATGCTGAAGGCTCAGTCAGTCTGTCCTATAGGAAATATGGCAAGTCTGTTCTATTTGACAAGCAAAGAGGCCATTGTAGCTAGAGCAAAGTTTGCAGTGGTGAAATGGGAGAAGATGAAGTTAGAGTGGGTAGCAAGGGGCCAAATTGTGAAAATGACTTGGGATTTTACTCTAAGGCAGAGACATTGGAAGATACATTAGTTTCATGATGCTGTGTAACAAATTATTACAAATAATGGCTTAAAACAACACATACAGCTTCTATGGGCCAGGATTCTGGGCATGGCTTGAATGTGCTTTGTGCTTCAAGGTCTCACAAGGCTTTATCTACTATATTGGCCAGGCTGCTTTCTCAACTGGAGGCTTGATTGGAGAAGAATCCACTTCCATGCTCATTCAGGTCGTTGTCAGAATCCATTTCCTGTGGTTCTAAAACCACACAGGTCCTCAGATCCTAGAAGCCAATGCAGTTCCCAGAGGCTGTTGCAGTTCTTTACCATGTGGGCTTCTTCACAGGGCTGCTCACTTCACCAAGCCCACGAGGAGAGTCACAAGTATCTATTACAGACACAAAGATGCAAGTTCTCAAGGAATAAATCTCAACACAGCAATGATATGGAAATTCTTTTAATGTTACCAGTGTTCTTTAAAAGGATGACACATAAATATCATTGATAAATCAACTAGTTTTTGAGTTTTGTAGAAACTGCTGTCATTTTAGAAATAAAGAGATTGTAGTGACTGAAAGAGGTATTTGAAACAGGTTATATCAGATTGTTAGGAAGCTAATAGTGAAGTGGACAATTCCCACCTGCCACCCCCCCAAAAAAAAGCACACATGCATCCTTTTATCATGGACATTTTTTTTTCCTTGTCTGCATTGAGTGTTTTGATATTGGATGTCAGTAGTTATACGTTCTTAAAGACTGAAAGAAATTTGCCATTTTAAAATATCCAGAAATTTGTTGCCAGTGGCTCTAAGACTAAGGGTAGAATTTTGTTTAGAGGCAGTCTTTTGTCCTGAAAGGAAAATATTAGCAAGTCCTATTGGTCACAGATACAGAATAAATCATTGTCCTGTTCGTAGCTCTGGATTTGGAGAAATAATCCAAACCAGACACTTCAGAGTAGGATGTTAGGTATTCTGTTCAAGACTGGAAAAATCTGATATAACTGGGGACAAAACTTTATATGGAATGAGAAGTCTGGAGGAGTCTGGGATTGGTAGGAGGGAGAACTTATTGCTGGAAGATACAAATATTACTGAGTTTTAAAATATTTGTTTTGAATCTGACTATCTTACCAATTTTTAAAAATTCTGGTCATTGTCACTATTATTATAACAGTCTTATTAGGAAAAGGAGATGATTTTATCTCTTCTTATCCAATATTTATCCATTACAATGTACAAGACAATTTTGAATAACAGTGATGAGGATATCCCTCTTTAGACTCTGATTTTATTTGAAATTGTTTTGGCTCTTACCTTTTTTTTTTTTTTGTAGGTCAGCTCTGTCATATAGTTTCCTTTGATTAGTCTGTCTTCATTTATCCACATAATTTTTATTATGAAAGTGAAAATGCCGTCAAATTGGTAAATGTTTTCTCCCTATATTTCTGTACATATATTATAATCAGAAGAACAATGCTTCCCACAAGTTGTCCTTATAGAATTTATATGCATATGTAGTAGTTACAGCGAATGATGAAGCAAGTATGTTATAGTGGAAAGACATTAGGTGTGCAATTAGAAAATCTCAGCTCAGGCCCTGGTCCCATCATTTATTAGTTGTGTAAACCTTAGGTAACTCATTTACTTTCTCTGAGGCTTAGTTTTCCCATCTAAAAGTGGGGATTGTGTTGTGTTATTTATCTCATGGCTTTGTTCTAGTCAAAAAATAAAATAACATTTTTGAAAAACTTAGATTGCAAAACATTGAATACCATAGTTAGGGTAACTGTATGTCCCAGTTTTCCCTGGACAGACTTGTTTATGTCTGTTATCCTGGCTTAATTTTTAGAAGCACTTCTCTCACTCTGAAAGTATCCTAGTTTGAATAACAGATTCAACTTGGGATTTCATTGTTAATTTCTTTCAATGTTAATTTCATTGTTAATTTCTTTATCTCTGTCATCCTGGGGAGACTGAAAACAGACTAGGGTAGGGATGGTTTTCTAACTATGTGTCACCTACACCACCTAGTCCAGTGCCTTTCACTTAGGGCTCTTGATCTTTGAATTAATGAATGTTTTTAAACAGGTATTGAAACCTGTGATAGTTTTTTTTGTGATGGGCATTATTACCTTGGTTGATATCAGAACTTAAAATAGGTTGAGTGGGAGGAACTTACAGCTATGTGATATAGTGCTTGTTACAACTTGCAAGCCCAGTGTAATTTAGAGATGTACCTGCAATGAACTGGAAAATATGTTTTTAGAATCATTAATTTGGTTAAAAGACCTGTATAACACGTAGTGAGTCTGTGAGCTGTGCTGACTAATAGAACTCCTGAAAAGGACATCCTCAGATCAGAAATGAAGAGATAACGTACTATATGCTAACTAATTTGGATGTAAATTTAAAAAAAATAAAAAAAAAAAGAAATGAAGAGATAATGGTTTTATCTCAGATTCTGTAGTAGGTTTTAATACTTTTAGGGATCCATTTTCTTATTGTTTCTTTTTCTTTAAAGTTTATTTATTTTGAGAGAGAGAAAGAGTGCAAGTGAGGGGAGGGAGGGAGAGAGAGAGAGAGAGAGAATCCCAAGCACTGACAGTGCAGAGGCCAATGCGTGGCTTGAACTCACAAACCACGAAATCATGTCCTGAGCTGAAGTCAGACACTTAACCTGATTGTGCCAACCAGGCATCCCTCTTATTGTTTCTTTACTGACAGATTTAAGGTTCTGCTGAGCTTCCATGCATGACTTTCTGGACTATTACTAGCTTTCTCTCCATAGATCTTGAAAACTTTAGGCATTACTTCCTTACCTGGTCTGAGAAATATGTATTCTGGTCTTATCTTGACATTGACTGGGTCAACTTGGTTTTGGAGAAGCAGCATTCATTCACATACTTATTTTAGAGAAGATTTTGTATTTAATCATTTCAAGAATGTGGGTAGAATCAAGAGATCTATCTTAGAAACTTTGAATTTAGGGTAGAATGAAAGAAAGCAACTTATATTTAAAAATGTTTATTAATTTTTGAGAGAGAGAGAGAGAGAGAGGCAGAGAGAGAGGAGACAGGATCTGAAGTGGGCTCTGTGCTGACAGCAGAGAGCCCAATGTGGGGCTTGAACTTATGAACTGTGAGATCATGATCTGAGCCTAAGTCAAAAGCTTAACCGACTGAGCCACCCAGGCACCCCAGAAAGAAATTTATCTTTTAAATGTTCACAAAAAAGGAAGACTGATCCAAAGTGAAATACTTGAGTTGCTGCATTGCCAAAGTAACTTCTTAGATTCCCTCTCCTCTCCTCCCTTCCTCCTCTTTATTTTCTTATATTTTCTTTTTTCTTTCTTTCTCTTTCTTTCTTTCTTTCTTTCTTTCTTTCTTTCTTTCTTTCTTCCTCTTTCTTCCTTCATTCCTTTCTTCCTTTCTCTTTCTTTCTTTCTTTCTTTCTTTCTTTCTTTCTTTCTTTCTTTCACAAAAAGAACCCAAGAAAAATGTTGGCTTTTTTTCCAGGATTATTAAGTGGCAGTGAAGCAATCAAACCCATAAGCTGTCCACTAATGTGGAAGTGATTACTTGGTGGTGAGAAAAATGAATGTCTCATCATTATTACAGCATCTTAACTTGCTAAATTAAAAAAAAAATGAAAGAAATTTTTTCTAACCTCATAAACTTCACTCTTGGGAAAGAGAAAATTGGTGTTTACTTCATCTTTCTGAATGTAATTTTTTTTTCAGAAAGTGGAGATTTTAATTTACTGCAAAGCTTGTTACTGCTGCGGGTTTGTGAGTTGTGGAGATGAAGTGTATTGCAGAGTTAGGCAGCTTGTCTACCTAATTATGCTCTTCTATATTTGAACAGAACTAAGGAGAAAAACTGCTTAAATGCCTTTTGCATTTTTTTTTCTAACAGTCACTTTTCAGGTATGATAAGAAAAAAAAGCCTGTTACTTTTCAAATTGCTTTTATAGTTAGTGTAGCATTAAAACAATATATACTATGACATTTAGGGAAACCTAATATTTGAATAATGATTGATTTTTTTTAAAAAGAGTGAGATGAAACATTAGTGTGCATTTTTCACTGTTTTCACAAATATATAAGAAATACAAGAAAATTGGAAAACTATATACAAAAAGTGAATTCTTAAAACCAGAGTAGAATGGTGGTTACCAGGAACAGGGTGGAGAAAGGAGATATTGTTTAATGTGTATAGAACTTCAGTTCTGCAAGACGAAAAAGTTCTGGAGACTTGTTTTGCAACAGTGTGAGTATACTTAATAAATACTGAACTCTACACTTGGAAAGGTTAAGATGGTATAATTTATGTTGTGTGTGTGTGTGTGTGTGTGTGTGTGTGTGTGTGTGTGTGTGTGTTTTACTACAGTAGTTAATAGAAGCAAATTCTCACCTGGTTAATGTAGTCTATTTTCTGTAAATAAAATTTCTGGATGAGGAACTTACCCAGAAATCTACAATAATGAAGCTTAGGGATACTTATGGTCCATTCGCTTAGGGTGAATGATGTTTACCTTAGAAGCCATGATAAAGCAAGACAAAAGATCAGTCCTTTATAAAATGTATATTCAGTTGTGATAAAATCAGAACTCTGGGCTAGCTAGATGAACTCAGCACTATCATGTTATTATTGTTATAGATTTGGCATTTCAGGGAAGCTGATTTCACAATTATATTCTAAATCCTTAGTGGTATGCCTAGTTACCATATGGAAGAGATCTTATGCAAAGGGAGATAGATAATAGGGATAAAGTGGTTAAGGGAGCTCGTAATACTAATAAAGCACTTTGGCCAGGGATGTTAAACTCTTGCACACAGTCTTTCATTTTAACTTTTAACGTGCACAAGAGTCAACTCATTTGAATGAACTTCTCTCCACCCCCTCTACTTCTAGTGGAAGTGCTAATGAATAGTGAAGTAGCTGAGAAGAATCGGTAACTAATGATGGAACATCCATGTCTTAACAGTTTGCTATAAAACTAAATGTGAGCAACATGGGTCAAATCTCAGGAATAGTAACATTATATGGCGATGTAACGATTTATAAGAAATATATAAGAAGAAGAAGCTGTAAAGCAACCAAAAGCACTTAATTGAGGTCCTAGGGATTGCAATCCAGGAGGCACAGAGTCAACTGAAATTAAAAGTGTGTTCTGAATTGTAAATGGGAGTGCAGGCTTATAAAGGCAAAAACCATAGGGTTATGTAATTTGTTTTGAAAGACTTATGATCGGTGCTGGCAGAGTTTAAACTGACTGCCTAGTAACACAATTGGTTATTTAGCTAACAGATGTGTTGCATTATGTATTTCAGTTCAAAGTAGAAGGATGTGTCCTAGGAAGTGGTGGAGTTGCAGTTGACAAAAATCAAAAGTTGATGGTGTTAAAGGATTGAAACAAGAGACATACATGTGTAGGCCCTACTTCCTCAGTGTCCTTTTGACTATTTTGAGTGACTGTTAGCAGTGCTTCGTTTTAAACCTTCTTTTGCATTGGCCATTCAGATGATCATCTACAGTTCCTGAACATGCTTCAGAGCCATAAAAGTGAAATGAGTGTCTTGTTATTAATGAAGGTGACTTTTAGACATTACCCAAGGTCAGGGGCTGGTTGCCAGGAGGACCAACCATGTGATTGGAGGGTTGGAACTTTCAGTCTGACTGCCTGAACACTGAGGAGAGGAGAGAGGCTGAAGGCTGAGTTGGCCAATGACCAAAGACTTAGGCAATGACTATATTAGCCTTCATAAAAAGTCATGAGAACTACTTTTTGGCCTGTTTTGTTTTTTTTTTTCTCCCAGAGATCTTCCATGCTTGGGGACCAAAATGCTTCTATGTGTCACCGAGCCAGGCCCTAAGTTCCATGAAGATAGAAGCTTAGGTTTGAGACCCTGCCCTGACTATCTCTTCATTTGGCTGTTGATTTCTATTTTTTTATAATATCCTTTAATAAACTGGTAAACGTGAGTTAAGTGTCTCCCTGAGTTCTGTGAGTCCCTCTAGCAAATTAATTAAACCTAAGGAGGAGATTGTTGGAACCTACAGTCTGTAGCTGGTCAATTAGAGGCATAAGTAAATAGCCTGGGCTTGCAACTGACATCTGAGGTGAGGGTTGTGGTGGCAGTTTTGTGGGACTGAACACTTAACCTGTGCAATCTGATGGTATCTCCAGGTAGTTAGTGTCAGAACTGAGTTGAATTCTTGGGTACCATTAGAGTGTCCCAAGAATTGCTTGGTGTTGTGCAGAAGAGAACCCCTGCTCCCACATTGGGATTGGTTTTAGAACATCTAAAGGCATGACATGCCAATTTGAAGGGCTCATTAGAGAACACTTAATCTAAATACCCACCTGATGCTTAGTTTATCACTCTTAAACAAGATTAACGAGAATATCTTTACAAATAACAGTAGATTCCAAAGTGGTTGTCAAGTAGATTCTTTAGCAGTTACCTTACATGTATTTAATGGATAGCAATCCCCAAGTGGGCAGAAAGGGGGAACTTACTGCCTGAGGAAAGATCCCATTTCCTCCTTAGTTAGCTCTAACCATTAGCTATTTTCTTCACTAGATTACACAAAACCTGTGTTTGCTTACATTCTTCCTTAGAAGAAGCATTCCCAGTGTCCTTAAGTGTTTATTCTTCATCAGACTTCATTCAGGTTTTTAAAAATGTTATCTTAATTGCTATCCTTTAGATATATTCCATAAAATAATGTTTCTTTTTAAAGTGCGCACAATGTAATACTCGAGGTAACATTGGGCTGTTTTAAGTTTAAGTAAGACTATATACTACCTTGGTTTGAGAGACTTTTTCTGTTTGAATTACTATTGGTATTAGTAACCTTTGAAAAGGATAATAGCACAGAACGTGATCTGTGTTACTAACCAATGTTACCGTGTTGTTTTTAAAGATGCTTCTTGCTTTATGCTTCATTTGCTTACTCAAACTGGTCTCTCCTCTGCCAAAACTCCAAAAGAGCAGATCTTTTAGAATTCTGATTCTCTCTCTTTTTTGCTTTCCTAGTAATTATTTTTTATGATTATAAAAGCGATGCATTATTAGAGAAAAATTTTAAAATACAGCAAAATTTGAAGAAAAAATATTATTCATGTCATTATTCAGAGATTAACTTTTCATCATTCTGGGTATTTCTATTTTTATGAATGGTGTGTGTATTATGTATGAAATATATAATAGAGAAGGGATTATATTATAAATGCATTTTATATTTTGCCTTTTCTGTTAAAATTATATTTTGAGCTCGCTCACTCAATTATTTTTAGAAACAATGTTTAAGTGGTGCATAGTATTCCATTCATTTATGAACCTTACTTACCTATCAGTTCTTCAGTTGTTGCCTTTTAAATTGTTTACATTTTTGTGAGTTTGAATGATCTAATAATGTACATGTTTATTATACAAATGTACATCCTGCATCAGTGATTTTTTTGAATAGATTTTTGAGGGATTATTAGACCAAAAGATTTGAACATTTCAAAGTCTCAGAGTAATCTCAAAAAAATAGGGTAACCATGTAGTTGATCGTCCAAACAAGGACACTTTTACCAGAACAAATGCTCAACAGGACAGAACTGGATCAACAGGTTCAAAGACTAGACTGACTGAAATGAGACATAGGGTCACCCTACTACAAGAATATGTGATTATCCTTTTAATTTAAAATACCTCCAATGCTACCCCCATTACAATTTTAAAAATCCTTTACCATGGCTGATTTTCAATAAAGGTAATAAAAATGTATTGTCATAACAATTCATTATTAAGTACAAGAATTTGTGCTTTGTTATTCATTAGTAGTCTGTTTATGAGTGAATGTGTAACTACGTTGAGTGTGAGAACTTACACACACACACACACACACAATTTAGGACTTACAGTGTAACTCAATAAAATTACAAATATGAATATAATATATTTCAAAACATTATTATTATTATTATTATTATTTAAATTCCAGTTAGTTAACATACCATATAGTTTTGGTTTTAGGAGTAGAACCCAGTGATTCATCTCTTACCTATGACACCCAGGGCTCATCCCAAAAAGTGCCTCATTAAGGCATTCCTTAATGCCTATCACCCATTTAACCCATCCCCCAACCTACCTCCCATCCAGCAACCCTCAGTTTGTTCTTTGTATTTAAGTCTCTTATGGTTTGCCTCCCTCTGTGTTTTTATCTTATTTTTGCTTCCCTTCCCCTATGTTCATCTGTTGTGTTTCTGAGATTCCACATATGAATGAAATCATATGATATTTGTCTTTCTCTGACTGGCTTATTTCACTTAGCATAATACACTCTAGTTCCATCCATGTTGTTGCAAATGGCAAGATTTCATTCTTTTTCATCACTGAGTGGTATTCCATTGTATGTATATGTATATACATCTTCTTTATCCATTCGTCAGTTGATGGACTTTCGGCTCTTTCCATAATTTGACTATTGTTGATAGTCCTGCTATAAACATTGGGGCACATGTGCGCCTTCAAATCAGCATTTTTGCATCCTTTGGATAAATATCTGGTAGTGCAATTGTTGGGTCATAGGATAGTTCAATTTTTAATTTTTTAAGGAACCTCCATACTGTTCTTCAGAGTGGCTGCACCAGTTTACATTCTGATCAACAATGCAAAGGGTTCCCATTTCTCCACATCCTCTCCAACATGTATTGTTTTCTGAGTTGTTAATTTTAGCCATTCTCACAGGTGTGAGGTGGTATCTCATTGTGGTTTTGATTTGTATTTCCCTGATAATGATTGATGCTGAGCATCTTTTCATGTGTCTGTTAGCCATCGGATGTCTTCTTTGGAAAAGTCTTCTTCACGTCTTCTGCTTATTTCTTCACTGGATTATTTGTTTTTTGGGTGTTGAGTTTGAGAAGTTCTTTATATTAGTGGGCCATATATTTGTGGGTACATTTCTGGGTTCTCTATTCTATTCCACTGATCTATGAGCCTGTTTTTGTGCCAGTATCATACTATCGTGATGATTACATCTTTGTAATATAGCTTAAAGTCTGGGATTGTGATGTCTCCAGCTTTGGTTTTCTTCTTCAAGATTGCTTTGGCTATTTGGGATCATATCTGGTTCCATACAAATTTTAGGATTATTTGTTCTAGCTCCATGAAGAATGCTGGTGCTATTTTGAGAGGGATTGCCTTGAATGTGTAAATTGCTTTGGGTAGTATCAGCATTTTAACAATATTTGTTCTTCCAATCCATGATCATGGAATATTTTTGTATTTTTTGTGTCTTCTTCAGTTTCTTTCAGAAGTTTTCTGTAGTTTTCAGTGTACAGGTCTTTTACCTCTTTGGTTAGGTTTATTCTGAGGTATCTTATGGTTTTGGATGCAATTGCAAATGGGATTGATTCCTTGATATCTTTCTGCTTTTTCATTGCAATCAAAGTATTATAAAGAGGAAGACTGAACTAAGTAACCAACCAACAAGTAAATAAATAATGAAAGATGAAAGAACCTTATTAGTCTGTCTTGTCTCCCAAATAAGATGAGAAACAAATTACACTCTACTATAGACTATTTTGAAGAGATGACTTTCATACTGAAAGCAAATAAATTAATTGGCTTGTAATAAGAGGACATTTTAAGAGAATTTAAGAGACAGTATGACAATTAAGTATGGTACAACTATTGTAAGGCAGTCTTTGTCTTTAGCTTTTATTCTGTTGCCTTCATTTTACTTATATCCTGTGATAAAGCATTGTGTGTGATAGGGGCATATATTTAAATGATAATTCTAAGATAAAAAATTAAATAAGACATTTTTAAAAACCACAGATTTTAAAGTGGTTGCCATGAGAATTCTTGGCACACAGTGATAGTTTGTTGGACAGAAGTTCCCTGGGGTCATCTGACAAAAAATAAAAAAAAGTGTTCTTTATAGGAAGTGCATAATCACTGATGAATGTTAGGTTTTATTTATTTTTAAAAATTTTTCTTTAACATTTATTTATTGTTGAGAGACAGAGTGTGAGCAGTGAGGGGCAGAGAGAGAGAGGGAGACACAGAATCTGAAGCAAGTTCCAGGCTCTGGGCTGTCAGCACAGAGCCTGATGTGGGGCTTGAACTCATGAACTGCGAGATCATCACCTGAGCTGAAGTCAAACGCTTAACCTACTAAACCACACAGGTACCCCAATGAATGTTAGGTTTTAGAACTACTTAGGTTTTAGAACTACTTAAAATATGTGAAGAAAGAAGTTAGGGTCTATGTTTATTCAGTATAATACTGGAAGTCGATAAAAGAAAATGAAATGAAAAGCATCCACATTAGTAAAGGAAGAAATAAAACTTTTGCTATTTACACATGACATGATAGTATATACAGAAAACTCTAAAGACTCCACTCAAAAACTACTAGAATAAATGAATTCAGTAGAGTTGCAGGATACAAAATTAATATACAGAAATTTGTTGCATTTCTATACTCCAATAATGAACTAGTGAAAAGGGAAGTTAAGGAAATAATCTCATTTACAATCACACCAAATACCAATAATCTATCTAGGAATAAACTTAACCAAAAAAAAATGAGGAAAGAAAATATAAATCATAAAATTAGACATATAGTAGAAAGAGTACTGGACAAGTAAAGCCAGTTTGTCTTCTTTTCCTCTCTGGATGACTTTCACTTCATTTTCTTTGCCTTATTACATTGATTAGAACTTCCAGTACAATTCTGTAGAGCAGTGATGAGAGCAGATATTGCTTCCGTGTTCCTAATCTTGGGGGAAAATTGTTCAGTCTTCTGAACATCATTTTGTATGATGCTAGCTGTAGATTTTTCATAGATCCTCTTTATCAGGATAAGGAAATTTCTTTCCATTCTATTCTCTTCATAGCCTGCTGAGATATGATAATGATGATGATGATGATGATGATGATGATGATGATGATGATTAAAGAATGGATGTTGGATTTTGTCAAAAACTTTTTTCTGAATCTTTTGAAATTATCATATGGTTTTTCTCTTTTCATTTGTTACTATGGTGAATTATATTTGTTGATATTTGATTGTTAAATTATTCTTTCACTACTGGGATAAACCTCATTTTGTTATGATATGTTATTCTTTATGTGTATTATTGGATGTATTTTACTAATATTTTGTGGGGGATTTTTTTAATGTATGTTTGTGAGGGATCTGTAGGTTTTATTTTGTTTTTCTTGTATCTGTCTGATTTTGTCTTAATGCTTGCTTCATTGAAGGAATTGCGGAGTGTTTTCCTTTTTCAGTTTTCTGGAAGAGCTTGTATGGAACTGATATGTTTCCCTCAAAAATTTGGTAGAATTCACCAAATTCTACCATCTGAGTGGAGCCATCTGAGCCTGGGGTTTTCTTTGTGGAAAAGTTTTAACTACACATTCAATTTTAAAAATAGATACGGAGCTATTCAGGTTATCTGTTTTTCTTGAGTGAGCTTTGGTAGCTTGTGTCCTTCAAGGATATCATTTTATCTATGTTGTTAAATTTATGGGCATAGAATTGTTGCTAATCTGCCTTTATTATTATTTTACTTTCTGTAGAATTGTAGTCATGTGACTTCTTTCGCTATTGATTATTTGTATTTTCTGTCCTCACTCTGTTTTTCTTTATCAGTCTGGATAGCAGTTTATCAATTTTATTGACTTTCTCAAATAGGTAGCTTTTGAAGTTATTGATTTTTGTTGTTTTTGTTTTCCCTTGTTGAATTCTATCTAGTGTTTTATTTTGCTTACTTTAGGTTTCATTTACTATTCTCTTGATAATGTTATTTAAATCTTCTTTGTCCTTACTTATTTTCCATTTTTGAAAGAAAGACTTTGAAATCTTATAATTTGTAGATTTGTTTTTCTTTGCAGTTCCATCAGCTTTTTGCTTTGTATAGTTTGAAGTTCTGTCAGTAGGTTCATAAACCTTTAGAATTGTTAAGTACTCTTTATCATTATGAAGTGATCTTCTTTATCCCTTGTAATAGCCTTTGCTCTGAAATCTAGTTTGTCTAGTTAATATAGCCATTCTAGTCTTTTTTGGGGGGGCGGGGGGGTAAGTGTAGAAAAGTCTGTCATTTTTATCCTTTTACTGTTTTTTTTTAAAAAATGAATGTATTTATTTGTTTGTTTATTTATTTATTTTGAGAGAGATAGTGACAGCATAAGTGGGGGAGAGGCAGAGGGAGGGAGAAAGAGAGAATCCCAAGCAAGCTCCTTGTGGTCAGCATAGAGCCCAAGGCAGAGTTTTCATTTAGGAAACCATGAAATCATGACTTGAGCCTAAATCAAGAGTCAGATGCTTAACAGACTGAGCCACCCAGGAGGCTTTCTGTCCTTTTACTTTTAACCTCTTTTAGTTATTGAGCCCCACACATTTTTGGGCTCTGTTTTTTACGTGGTGGTTCTCTGATCTCACTATGCACTTTTAGGAAAACTGGCTGGTGCCTTTTCTTCTCTGTTGTGCCCCATTAAAATGTTGGGTCTGAATGGTTGGTAGTTTTATTTGTAACAATGAAGAGGGACACATTTTGGGTATAAAAGGTCACGGGTTTTATCTGGTCAAGTTGAGTTTGTGATTCTGGATGAACCACCTTGGGGCATATGTCCAGCAGGCAGTTGCATATATGGTTATACAACTCAGGCTTTATCTGTCCACAGGAGGTACTTGAATTTATGGGTTTAAATGAATTCCCCTTGGAAGGCTGTTCAGAATCAGAGAAAGACCAAGAATGAAAACCTGGCAAGCATAGATAGTTAATGAGAAAGAATCTGTAGTTTAAGTAAGTTCTAATACAGCAGGGATACTTCTGGCAATGAAAGTTTTCTCACATGTATGAATTGTTAAATGCAAATGATAGTAAATCTTTTATCGCGGAAAATTGTTTGGATATTTCACTGTAAGATCTGTGGTGATTTTTATATTCCTTCTAAAGTGCCTGATCTAAATGTAATACCCTAAATAGTTTAAATTATCCATGAATATTTTTGTAAATTTAGTCTCAGACAGATACTGCAAAGAATTCAGTTGTCCTGGTGAGCAAGTTATATAAACTGCCCAAAGGCTCAAGCTTGTCAGCTGTTTTGTTCATAATTCTTAGTGCCAAGTAATACCACAGAAGATTCACATATCTTAAGCCTTCGGTAAATACATGATTCAATTGCCAAATCTTAGGAGTATTTTCCTTAATGACCTTTGATCTCTCTTTAAATGCTACCATCGCTGAGTAACCTTACTCTGATTAGGGTGGGGAAAATATTGGGATAATCCCCTTACAGACAGAAATGTCACAGACTGGATTCTACATGTTAGATACTCTTGGCAGCAGACATTCAAGTAAGACAGGGTGTGTGGGCTGTTCAGACCATTGATGCTAAGTAGGATTTTATTTTAACTTTAAAATGCACTTGTCTAGAAATTTTTAAGTGATGCAATGACATTTGATATCCTATCTCTACTTAAGTTTGTTTTTTTTCCTGTAGACTGTTGGTTGTTATTGCTGTAATCTATTATGCCCGTAACAGGCTGTAAAGTCAGATGATTCATTATAAATGATTTATCTAATGAATAAACTTTTCAATTTCTAACCCGGTTTTATTATTACAGAAATTGTGAGGTAGGCAAGGTCACTCTGCCTCCTGGTGTTGTGGTTAATCCAGTCTCCAAACTGTAAAATGCTTCACAGACACAGTGAAATTATGTCTCTGCTGAAGGCATGATTACTAACAGTTTAATCTAGTCACCTCTTCACATTTTTTGTGTGTGAAATAAAAGTTTAATTTGAAGCAAAATGCAAGATGTGTGAAAAGAACCTCATCTCCTGTTGAGTTATCTTTCTAGGAATTCAGAGAGGTGATAAAATTTCTTACATCAGGGCTGTGAGTTACTTTCCTTGAGACATAGACTAGTAGTCATACCCATTTTGAATAGTTTTCTTGGCTCATGTAACTGAAATTAGGTCAGGTATGTAAGTTAAAAGTAGTAAATACTCAAAACTCTAAAACAGATCCCCTTAGCACATACACATTTATAAAAAGCCATTTTATTTTGTCTCTTTTTGTTAAATGTATCTATAGTCCCTCCTAGACTCCCATTCATTCTCTTCTTATTTTTCAAACAATTATTTACACATAGAGATTTGAATTCTTCAAAAGCCAGTTCAACTTGTCATCTTAATGACAGAGACTAATGATCAGCAATGATGATAACACAGCTCAACAGACCATTTAATATTCAGAGCTAAAGCATGCAGATACAATAATGAAATTTTTAAGCAAACCAACATAATCAGTGGAGAAAAGACCACAGGCCCTCAAACAAGATGCACTCTTGAAACTAGGGTCAAATTCAGGAAATATTACCCTTTCAGACTGATGCTAGTACCATCCATGTATGGAATTTGCTATTTACAGCCATCTCTTTTAGAAGTGACTCATATAGTATAATTTTGAAATGACAGAAGCTGAATATGACACCAGGAACAAACCATGCTAAGATATAATTAAGTATAATGAAATAAATATCTTAGAACATATTTTGAATTAATACTCTGATAGTAATGTCTGAGCAACACCTGTCCCCATGAAGATCATGATAGTTACTGTAAGAAATGGGTAAATTGCCATGTTGATGGTAGATTACTTTGGTTAATAAAAATCACTTCATTAGCTTTCAATTCTTCCTATTCCCTCTCTTAATAATTATGGGTAATGCATGTTGTTTTTAGGAAAATTAGAAAAGAAAAAAAATTATGAAATTGCATCAAATTTATTTTTATTTTTATTTTTTATAAAATATGATCATTCCTTACATATTATTTTGAACCTAATATTTTTTCTTGTTAATAATATCATTAGGTAAAAATATTTCAATTAGCCTTAGATAAAGTAACAAAAAATGTGATTACTCCTACTAGGGTCAATATTAATCTTTTCTTTTGCAGCATTTTTCTGTTAATGTGGAAAGAATGCAGTAGTGAGATTAAATGTAAAAATCAGAAAGTTATCTGTAGTGAGTTTTTTGTCTTGCAAACCTGAGAACCAAATCCTCTACCTATGGGGATCCACTGAATTTTCTGTTTTCATCAACCATCTTTGGTAAGCTGAGATTCCTTTATAACAGATCCTTCATAACAAATCTTCCAGTTATGGAGTAGTGGTTGCAAGGTAGCAAATGTTCTGTGATTTTTTAGCAAATCAGAGAAATTTTAAAAATAGTGATTAGGGGCAGCTGGGTGGCTCAGTAGGTTAAATGTCCAATGTCAGCTCAGGTCATGATCACGTGGTTCATGGGTTTGAGCTCCACATCCGGCTCTCTGCTGCCAGTGTGGAGCCTGCTTCAGATCCTCTGTCCCCTCTCTTTCTGTCTCTGCCCTGCTCACTCACACACTCTCTCTCTCAAAAATAAAAAATAGAAAAAAAAATAGTGATTAACACAGAACTCTATCTTTTTTCTTCTCATTTTCCAAATTACTTCATCTTTGATTTCTCTCTTGTGGTAGTTATTATACTCTCTTCCCTTGGTCAGTATCTGCTGGGTCCTACGTCATAACAAATCCATTTTTATTCTTTATTGCTCCTTAAGTGCACTTCATGTAGGAGAACACTTTGCAGAAAGGCTCTAACTTATTTTCTTGGTTTCCCTGATCCCAGTATTTGCCATCACATAAGATTTATAAGTATTGGTCACAAATATAAATTTTATTAGGGCATTTCATGGAGAAATATTTTGGGGGATACTTTTCACATGTTTAAAGTGGTTGTGATGTGGTTAGGTAGAGGAAAACATTTCTCTATGTTTAGCAGCTGTCAAATGCCTTCATTTTTATCATATTTTAGGTTGGTGGCAGATTCAAATATCTCTCTATGGCCCTTTTACTCTGTTCTTTCCTGATTACTTAACATTCATTTGAAATGAATGTTAAAACAGTGCTGCTTTTGAGTTTGAGCTAAAGTTACTTTGGTAAAAAGTTAAAGATAGGGGTACCTGGGTGACTTATATAGTTAAGGGTCCAACTCTTGGTTTTGGCTCAGGTCATGATCTCACAGTTTGTGGGTTCGAGCCCTGTATTGGGCTCTGTGCTGACAGTGTGGAGCCTGCTTGGGATTCTCTCTCTCTCTTTTTCTCTCTGCCCCTCCCTTGCTTGCTCTCTCTCTCTCTCTTTCTCAAAATAAATAAGTAAACTTAAAGAGTTAAATTTAAATTTTTAGGGAAATAATTTAAACCATAACTGACCAGAGATATGTAGCTTGGGACTTGTTAATTTTGTTAAAAAACACTTGTAAGATGTGAAGCTTTTATCCAGCTATGACATCTATGGTGCCTGGTTCTGCACTAGGGGACACAGTAGCATCCTCATTTAACCTCCTCTTTGGATAAATCTGGATTTTTTTTGTTTTGAGGAAAATGCATCCTTTCCCTGGCAAGTAGGACATATTGCTCAACTCTACCACTGACATGACCAAATACTTTCTGCTCTTACCTTCTTTTCCTCATTGTGGAGAATCTTCTAGATTGAAAAAAATGAGTTTCTGATTCTTCAGGCTTTGCATCTTTCTGTGAGAGTTTCTCTCATTCCTTTCATGAAAAGAGGCAGTAAGCCCAATGGTTAAGAGTTTGCGTTTTTGAGTCAGAGGATCTTGGGTTGAATCCTGGCTCTTCCAGCTCTTTGGCTTTGAAGAAGTTACCTCTCTGAGCAGCAGTGTCCTTATCTAAAGAAATTGATATTATTAGTACTAAGTGCAGAGCATCTTTGTGGATATTCCATAAAGCCTTGATTGAAAGGGTTTTGCATAGTAAAGATGGTGCTCTCGGGGTTTCCCACACTGATTACTCCTATTTTACAAACCTCTGTGAGATTCTCTCTGATGTTCCATTTCGGGGAAGGAACACCTTGGCTCTTGTGCTTCTCTAAGCCTCTTCTCCTCCTTTTGGAGCTTCTTAACATCCCACCTCTTCTGTGTATTTTCACATGGACGCTAAACTCAACATGCAAAAATATAACACTCTGCAAGGACTCCGAACGTTTGTTCTTTGTGATGTTATGTAAGTCTTGCTAATCAGTACAGTAGCAGCATGATGTACTGTCCATCTCACTGCTTTCTGATGATGACAGTGAAGATGACAGATTCTGTATAAATAGGAAGCCATCATATTTTTAGGATAAAGGCAAATATTAAATAAGATTTAATTATATTTAAACTTCACTCATTGAAACTCAATAGCCTTTGTGATTTTACTTCAGATGGTGTTATCAGAGCATGGGCCTGGTGTGTGTGTGTATGCGCGCGCGCGCGTGTGTGTGTGTGTGTGTGAGTGTGCTTGCACTTCATGGGTATATGTATTTAAATCTAACATTTTTACTAAATCTGCTACTGAAAATTGCTGTGTGGGACAGAGAAGAACATCTCTGAGATCCCCTAATAGGAGTAATTAGGAACGGTGATTTAAATAAAAAAGTATTTTGGGATTTGTCGGTTAGAGGTTGTAGAGATCTGTGGAGAACCTTATCATTAAATTACAACTGAATAGGCTTTTAATAAATTAATCTGAACTAGAACTAATCCCTCATGTGAAACTATACCTAAAACTTATTAAATAACAAGGCAATTAAATATAATTCTCCTATGGTGGCATTGACTGCCTCGTAGAGACGGCCAGATGAGCAGAGCCTATAGGATCAAGATGCCTTTATAATATAGAAATAGCTCAGCCTTTGTCCTAAGTGCTCACATTGTAATGAAGTAAGACTGTCCTTTTCAATTAGCCTTTAGCGCTACCTCACAGAAGATGAAATAAAATGCTTGGTAACTGTTTTTATCAAGAGTTCGATATAGTTTGTGGTGAAGTACAATGCCGTAATTACTGGTAATTTGAATATGAAACCTGGAAGAAATAACTTTTTTCCCCAGACTGGATTTTGGTGTTATCTTTTAAACCACCCTTCATTTCATCTGCCTTGTCTATGAAGAGAAACTTGCAAGGCTGACTTAGAAGGATCATTCTCCAAATTTGATCTTATTCTGTTCATTGTTTTTTAAATAATATTTAACATATTCCTGAATTTCTCCATCATTGAGGAACATTTCCTGTTATGTTGGGTAAGCAATTGTGTATAAAATTATATACAATTTTTAAAAATCACCATATAGTTTTTCTTAATATTTTACTTAAAATTATCATAGTGTAGGATACTACTCCTTACTACTCCTTTTTTAAATTTTAATTTGAGAGAGAGAGAGCGTGAGTTGGGGGGGAGGGTCAAGGGAGAGAGAGAGAGAGAGAGAGAGAGAGAGAGAGAGAGAGAGAGAGAGAGTCTTAAGCAGGCTCCATGCTCAGTGTGGAGCCTGATGTGGGGCTTGATCCCACAACTCTGGGATCATGACCTGAGCCGAAATCAAAAGTCAGATGACCACCCAGGTGCCCTACCTTATTACTTTTTAAAAATTGAGATATAATTGACATATAACGTTATGTTAGTTTCAGGTGTATAACATGATCCAATATTTGTATATATTGCAAAATGATCACAGTTAATAAACATCCATCACCATGCATACAATTTTTTTTTACTTGTAATGAGAACTTTTAAGATCTACTTTCTTAACAACTAGTGAAAATACAATACAATGTTATTAACTACAGTCACCATGCTGTACATGTATGTCCCCATGTCTTGTTTATTTGGTAACTGGAAGTTTGTACCTTTTGACTCTCTTCACCCATTTTACACCACTCCCCTCACCCCGCCCCCTGCCTCTAACAACCACCAGTCTGTTCTCTGTATCGGTCAGTTCAGTTTTGTTTGTTTTATTTATTTATTTTTAATTTAAATGTTTATTTATTTTTGAGAGAGAGAGATAGAATGCAAGTGGGGGGAGGGGCAGAGACAGAGGGAGACACAGAATCCCAAGCAGGCTCCAGGCCCTCAGCTGTCAGCACAGAGCCCAACATGGGGCTTGAACTCACGAACCATGAGATCATGACCTGAGCCAAAGTCAGATGCTTAACCGACTGAACCACCCAGGTGCCCCTAGTTTTGTTTGTTTTAGATTCCCACATGTAAGTGAGATCATATGGTATTTGTCTTTTTCTGTCTGGCTCTTTTCATTTAGCATAATGCCTTTAATCTATGTTGTTGCTAATGGCAAAATTTCCTTTTTTATTGCTGAATAATATTCCATTGTATTATATATACACCACATTTTCTTTATCTATTGATCTATCAATGGACACTTAGGTTGCTTCCATGTCTTGGCTATTGTAAATAATGCTGCAGTGAACATAGGGATGTATATATCTTTTTGAGTTAGTGTTTTAGTTTTCTTCGGGTTAATACCCAAAAGTGGAAGAGCTGGATCACATGGTAATGCTATTTTTAAGTTTTTGAGGAACCTCAGTACTGTTTTCCACAGTGGCCGCACTAATTTACATTCCCACCAACATTGCACAAGGGTTCCTTTTTCTCCACATCCTCTCTAACACTTTCTATTTCTTGTCTTTTTGATAATAGCCATTCACACAGGTATGAGGTGATACCTCATGATGGTTTTGATTTGCATTTTCCTGATGATTGGTGAGGTTGAGTACCTTTTTATGTACCTGTTGGCCATCTGTATGTCTTTGGAAAAATGTCTTTTCAGATCCTCTGCCCATTTTTAAATCAAGATTTTTTTGTTTTTGTTTTTGTTTTTGTTTTTGTTTTGTTTTGTTGTTTTTGTTTTTGCTGTTGAGGTTTTTGCATTTTTAATATACTTTGGATATAACTCCTTGTTAGATATATTATTTGCAAATATTTTATCCCAATCAGTAGTCTTTTCATTTCCTTGATGGTTTCCTTTGCTGTACAGAAGCTTTTTAGTTTGATGTAGTCTCACTTGTTGAGTTTTGCTTCTGTTGCCTGTGCTTTTGGTGTCAAATCTAAAAAATCATAGCCAAGACCAATGTCAAAGAAGTATTGCCTATGTTTTCTTCTGGATGTATTAGGGTTTCAGGTCTTACATTCAAGTTTTTGATCTATTTTGAATTAATTTTTCTGTTGGATGTAAGGTAGTGGTCCAATTTCATTCTTCTGTGTGTAGTTGTCCAGTTTTCCCAGCACCATTTATTGAAGAGACTGTCCTTTCCCCATTGTATATTCTTGCTTCCTTTGTTGTAAATTTATTGGCCTTATATACGTGGGTTTATTTCTGAACTCTCTATTCTGTTCTATTGATCTATGTGTCTGCTTTTATGCCAATACCATACTATTTTGATTGCTGTAGCTTTGTAGTATAGTTTGAAATCAGGAAGCATGATGTTTCAGACTTTGTTCTTCTTTTTCAAGATTGCTTTGGGTATATGGGATCTTTTGTGTTTTCAAACAAATTTTAGGGCTTTTTATTCTATTTCTGTGAAAAATGCCATTGGAATTACTTCTTATTTGACTAGACTGATTAATTTTATCTGTCCTCCTTAAATTCGACATCTATTATCCTGTCTCTTCTTTTTTGTTACTGTTTTTTCCTGAAGAACCATGCCTAGATATTTTATCCTTTAATCATAAAGTTGATTTTGGGAACTTATACCTTTTATTATCAATTAAAAAAAATTGTGAGGTCTTGCTCTTGTGTCTTTCCCTTTCTTGTGTTACCTCTTTCCCTGTATATATTGTCCTACATGATGATTAAGTCTTACTAATGGAGATCAATTCCTTAGTTTCTTACTGTAAGCTGTCAGACTTCTTCTTTTGGGAATACTTATAATAACATCCACTTTAATTCTAAGGTACTTGATTTTTCACTTTATATAGTGGGTAACTTTTTTCATAAATTTTATAAGTTAAAAACTTTTTTTTCCATTATTATTTAATGCTATATGTTTGGGAAATTGAGGTCCCAGAAAATGGGTGATGTCATATAAGAAGTCAGCAGCTAAACCTAGTTTTGGTACATATATTTCTGGGGAACTGGCTTTTTGTACTACTAATAAAATTACCATAATTAATTGCTACAATCAATTTACTTTATTTAGAGAACTTTCCTAGGAACTGATGGATATTATGATAATTCAGACAGAAATATTATCCTTGAGACTTTTGTAGTGTAATGGGGGAAATAACATCTGCACACAAATAACCACAATACAAGATTTAAAAGAACAAGTGTCATAAATGAGGAATACTGGAAGGGCTGTGGGGTTCTTAGGACAGAAGGAAGACTTCCAATGTGGAGAATAAGAGCAAACTTGTGGAGGAGGAGGCGTTTGATATGTTCCTCTAAGGAAAATCAGGATTGTTTGCTTTTTGGGATGTAGCAAAGTTGATACCTAGGTGGCAAAAACAGAATGAACGAAACTGAGCAAGGGAGGAATGCGCAGGGTGCTTGTGGTGGGAATCAGAAATGGGATCTTGTGTGCCATGCCTAAGTGAGAGCATTGAGACTTGGGAGTTGGACTTACCTCTTTGGGTTCTTTATTACCATATTATTTTATAAACATTGACATCTTGAGCAAAAGAGGAGTGTGAATATGGTAGTCCCTATTATCCTGGGTTTGTTTTCTGTGGTTTCAGTTACTGTTTGTCAATCAACCATGTTCTGGGAGCAGATGATTTTCCTTCTGACTTATTGCTACAAGGTTAGTAGTAACTTAATGCTCCATCTCAATGTCTACATCATTCACTTCACTTCCTCTCATCATGTAGGCATTTTATTTTCTCACATCATCATAAGAAGAAGGTGAGTCCAGTATGATAAGATATTTTGAGAGATTATATTCACCTAAGTTTCACTACAGTATATTGCCATAATTGTTCTATTTTATTATTGTTGTTTAATCTTTTAGTGTGCCTAATTTGTAATTAAGCTTTATCATAGATGCGTAGGTATAGGAAAAAACAGAGTATTACAGGGTTTGGTAGTATCCACTGTTTAGTCATCCATTGGGAGTCTTAGAAGTGTCCCCTGTGGATAAAGGGTGGGACAGAACTAACTGTAGATCCATGATTAAGAGAGATTGTTAGGATTTTTTTCCAATGTTGAGTAATAAGGCCATGTGTGAAGGAAGAGCTGAATTAGTGTATTATTTGGCTCTAAACACTCTTTTTTTTCAATATATGAAGTTTATTGTCAAATTGGTTTCCATACAACACCCAGTGCTCATCCCAAAAGGTGCCCTCCTCAATACCCATCACCCACCCTCCCCTCCCTCCCACCCCCCATCAACCCTCAGTTTGTTCTCAGTTTTTAAGAGTCTCTTATGCTTTGGCTCTCTTCCACTCTAACCTCTTGTTGTTTTTTTTTTTCCTTCCCCTCCGCCATGGGTTTCTGTTAAGTTTCTCAGGATCCACATAAGAGTGAAAACATATGGTATCTGTCTTTCTCTGTATGGTTTATTTCACTTAGCATCACACTCTCCAGTTCCATCCATGTTGCTACAAAGGGCCATATTTCATTCTTTCTCATTGCCATGTAGTATTCCATTGTGTATATAAACCACAATTTCTTTATCCATTCATCAGTTGATGGACATTTAGGCTCTTTCCATAATTTGGCTATTGTTGAGAGTGCTGCTATAAACATTGGGGTACAAGTGCCCCTATGCATCAGTACTCCTGTATCCCTTGGGTAAATTCCTAGCAGTGCTATTGCTGGGTCTTAGGGTAGGTCTATTTTTAATTTTCTGAGGAACCTCCACACTGTTTTCCAGAGTGGCTGCACCAATTTGCATTCCCACCAACAGTGCAAGAGGGTTCCCATTTCTCCACATCCTCTCCAGCATCTATAGTCTGATTTGTTCATTTTGGCCACTCTGACTGGCATGAAGTGATATCTGAGTGTGGTTTTGATTTGTATTTCCCTGATGAGGAGCGACGTTGAGCATCTTTTCATGTGCCTGTTGGCCATCCGGATGTCTTCTTTAGAGAAGTGTCTATTCATGTTTTCTGCCCATTTCTTCACTGGGTTATTTGTTTTCCGGGTGTGGAGTTTGGTGAGCTCTTTATAGATTTTGGATACTAGTCCTTTGTCCGATATGTCATTTGCAAATATCTTTTCCCATTCTGTTGGTTGCCTTTTAGTTTTGTTGGTTGTTTCCTTTGCTGTGCAGAAGCTTTTTATCTTCATAAGGTCCCAGTAATTCATTTTTGCTTTTAATTCCCTTGCCTTTGGGGATGTGTCGAGTAAGAGATTGCTACGGCTGAGGTCAGAGAGGTCTTTTCCTGCTTTCTCCTCTAGGGTTTTGATGGTTTCCTGTCTCACATTCAGATCCTTTATCCATTTTGAGTTTATTTTTGTGAATGGTGTGAGAAAGTGGTCTAGTTTCAATCTTCTGCATGTTGCTGTTCAGTTCTCCCAGCACCATTTGTTAAAGAGACTTTTTTCCATTGGATATTCTTTCCTGCTTTGTCAAAGATTAGTTGGCCATACGTTTGTGGGTCTAGTTCTGGAGTTTCTATTCTATTCCATTGGTCTATGTGTCTATTGGCTCTAAACACTCTTACTCATTTTCACATCCTGGCCTATATATCATAGGCATTGGAATTGACATAGGCATGGGTCCATGGAATTGACAGTAACAGTTCTGTATTTTGTGATTTTAGGGCTACTAGGAAAGCTTGTTTTACAAGACTTAGCAAAATTCTCTGTCTGCTAATATCTGATATTTTCTTATACAAATTCCTTAAAGGCAAGTGATCAATTTCTTGATGTATTTTCCCCTATTAAAATATAAAAGACTTTGGGTATAGGTCAAGAGCACTGTGCAGAGAAAAGATATCTACAAGGGGGAAGAACATTTCTCAAGAATATATAGGCAAATATGGATTTTTATATTTTAGATTGACTTCACAGTTTTACCTAACCTACTGTTTTGAATAATATCTCAGGAATATAAAATATAAATTCATACATACATGTAAGTAAAATACACAAATACAACACAGAGTTCATTGGTGGTTTTATTATTTTTATTTAATAAAAATGAAACAAAATGATCAGTGTTTCATACCTAAAAGGTGTTTCGTTACACATGAAATCAGGAACCAGACCCTTAGTGGGTAGTTGGATGTGGGATTTTTCTTTGGATGAACATCAGCTGTTCTTTTTTTTTTTTTTTTTTTTGAGGGGCAGAGAGAGAGAGAGAGAGAGACAGAGGGAGTGAGAGAATCCTAAGTAGGCCCCATGCTGTCAGCGCAGAGCCTGACAGGGCAGCATGCAGGGCTCTGTACAGGGCTAGATTTCATGAACCGTGAGATCATGACCTGAGCTGAGATTAAGAGTCGTGTGCTTAACCAGCAGAGCCACTGAGGAGCCCCAGCTCCCAGTTCATCCTTTCTTAATGAATACCTTGATTTCTGTTAATGAGCTACACAGATGTATAAAAGAACAATTAAGTTCACTCTCAGCCTTCTGCTATATTATTATAATTTTGTATAAATAGTTCTTAATAAAGTCATTTTCTAAATGGATTTTATTTTATGTAATGCTAGTTTTCTACTTAGAAAGGAAAATACTTGAAGAGCTAGCATATGGTTACCTTATGCTGCTCTACACTTGCTTCTTCCTTTAGTGCGTTTCATGCTCTTTTCTGTGTTTTTTTTTTTTTTTTCCTTATTTTATGTGATTTCTTCTCCCATGTAGAATTCAGTGCCTTCATGCTGCTCCTGGGTGTTTTGAGTCTTCTTCACTTTTCTGCCTTACCTGGGCCTGTTTGGTTCCTCCAGTACTCTAACAAATCTAGATTACCCTCCCCATCCTCTTCAGCCTTTCCTTTTGTTCCTAATATTGCTTATTTGTCCATCTGTCCTTTCTTCCCACCCTCTCCCTGTCTTCTTTCTTTCTTCCCCCCTTTCTCCCCCACCTTCCTTCCTCCCTCCCTCCCCACTCTGTTTCCTCCTCCTCCTCCTCTTCTTCTCCCCCGCCCCCATCTTTCTTTTTGTGGTACCTAGAGGCTTGTAGATATTGTCAGTATTTACAAAGGACTTGTTTTTGATTTTGGTGATAATCTCTACTGTTTCATTTTGTGTGGTGGTTTTCTATTATACTTATTTTTGCTCTTTATTAGTTTCTTCTACTTTCTTTGAATTTAATAAATTTTGCTTTATGTGTGTTAAAGTTGAATATCTATTTTATTTTTTTATTTAAAAAATTTTTCTTGAATGTTTATTTATTTTTGAGAGAGGGACAGAATGTGAGTGGGGGTGGGGCAGAGAGAGAGGGAGACACAGAATTTGAAGCAGGCTCCAGGTTCCTAGCTGCCCACACAGAGCCCAATGTGGAGCTCAAACTCACAAACCGCGAGATCATGACCTGAGCTGAGGTCGGATGATTAACTGACTGAGCCACCCAGGCGCCCCTGCATTGCTATTTTAAATACTTGTTTCATTTAATAAATACATTTAAGGCAATACATTTACGTCTTGATTCTACTTTGCCTGCATTCCTCCACAAGTTTAACTTGTGGTTTTTCCATTTACTTCCTGTTCTAAATATTTCATAATTCTCTTTTTGATGTCCTCTTTAATCAATTAGTTATTCAGGAGTACACTTAAAAAAAACTGTCTTTACTGTTGATTTGTAACAATTGTATTATTCAAATATTTAACATTTATTGGGACATTACATGTGACTTAGTGTATGGAAAAAAGTTTTAAATGCCTTATATGTGTTTGAAAAGAATGTATATTTTTTATTTGTGCAGGATTCTAAAAACATATATTACATCAAGCATCTAATGTTAAATCTATATCCTTATCATTCTGTATATACTTGATCCATGTTTATAATAGTGGTGTGTTAAAATATCCCTCTCTAATTATCTTAACATTTTTTCCTTGTAATTCTATTACTGAAAAGTTTGGACCTATTTTGTTAGGTATGTACAAATTCATGATCGTCCTACTTCTTGAAGCATTGTTTCCTTAACCATGATTTAGTGTACCTCTTCATTCCTATTAATAATTTTGTTCTAATGTCTGTTTTGGACTAATGTCTGATCTAATGTAGTAATAGTGTTATAATCGCTTTTTTTGGTTATTATATGTAGGTAAATATTTTTCATGAATTTCCAATCTTTCTGTGTTCTTTGGTTTTAAGTCTACCTTTTAAAACAAACCCTTTAGTTAAATTTTTTTATATTCTATAATCTTTGTCTATTCAAAGATGGGTGTAATCTACTTATATTTATGGCACTTATAAATATTAATAATTTATATTTATCTTACTATCTTATTTTAGGTTCCCATTTGAACTTTTTTCTTTGCCTTTTTTTTTTCATTCTACTGCCTTCTTTTGGCTTGATAGAGTTTTCAGTAATTATATATTATTCCTCTGATAGTTTCAGAGCTATATGTTATATTGGTGTTCTAGTAGAAGTCATCCTTAATATGTTATTGGAAATATATGCCTCTAATTTTTTCTTAAAAAACTAGTCAGTATATTTATTCTCCTCTTAAGCAAGACAAGAGCCCTGAACTTTTAATCCACTGAAAACTGCTCCCTTCTGGGTCATCCCTGCCCCCTTCCTGGTTATTATATTAAAATTTTTAGTTTCACATTGGGGTGCCTGGGTGACTCAGTTGGTTGAGCATCTGACTTTGGCTCAAATTGTGATCTCACAGTTTGTGAGTTGGAGCCCCACATCAGGCTCACTGCTGTCAGCCTCTTAGCACAGAGCCGGCTTCAGATTCTCTGTCCTCCTCTCTCTCTTCTCTTCCCCACTCATGCTCTCTCTCAAAATAAATAAATAAATAAATGAATAAATGAATAAATAAATAAATAAATCACACTAAAATAATTAGTTTCCCATGGGAAAAAACCCATATTAACTACTCATAATATTTTGTAGGTAATAGTTATTTATATTTACAAACATTATCATATTTCTGTGCTTATATATTTTTTATTGCATTCCATTCATTCCTTTCAGATTCACTTTCTTCTTCTTCTTCTTCTTCTTCTTCTTCTTCTTCTTCTTCTTCTTCAACGTTTATTTATTATTGAGAGACAGAGAGACACAGAGCATGAGCAGGGGAGGGGCAGAGAGAGAGGGAGACACAGAATCCAAAACAGGCTCCAGGCTCTGAGCTGTGAGCACAGAGCCCGAGCCAGGGCTCGAACTCACAAACCGCGAGATCATGACCTGAGCTGAAGTTGGACGCTTAACCAACTGAGCCACCCAGGTGCCCCCAGACTCACTTTCTTCTTAACTGAAGTATGTCTGTTAACTGAAGTATGTCCCCTCATTTTAGGGGGATCTGTGTGTGTACGTGTATGTATGTGAAGATTTCTTAGACTTAATACTTCTAAAAGTCCTTATTTTCTTCTCACTTTTATATGATAGTTTATATTGACTTTGAATTTTATGTTTATTGTTACATTCCTTTAATATTCTAAGATATTATCTTCTGTCAACTGTCATTGCTGATTAGAGCTTTTGCCTAAGCTGTCATTCTTTTCTATATGGCCTATCTTTTCTCTATGTGGAATTTATGTTCTTTTAAATTCACTTTTTCATTATTCTTCAAATATTTATTGATTGATGACAGTTAGTGCTCTAGGCACTGGGTATTCATCAGTGTACAAAGCAGTAAAAATTCCCTGCACTCAAAGATCTTACAGTCTAACAAGTGAATGTATTAGCTAAGATAAAGCTAGCCATTATAATAAATTAAACACCTGATTATCATTGGCTTAATATTTTGAGATTTTATTTTTTATATTTAACACTGTCTGTTATGGATGCTCCTAGTTAGGGAGTTCTCAAGATACAGGCTTCTTCTACTTTGTGACCGTGTCATCTTTAACATTTAGTTCTGATGCTGTGCTGGGGTCACCAACAGTCTAGCAGCCAGAGAGGGAAAAGATTGTGGAGGATTACATGGGAGTTTTTTTTTCCCCCTAAAGTTTATTATTTATTTTGAGAGAAAGAGAGATAAAGTGGGAGGGGCAGAGAGAGAGAGGGAGAGAGAGAGGATCCGAAGCATGCTCTGCACTGTCAGTGCAGAGCCTGGTGAGGGGCTCAAACTCACGAACTGTGAGATTGTGACCTGAGCTGAAACCAAGAGTTGGATGCTTACTGACTGAGCCATCCAGGCGCCCTAGCATGGGAGGTTTTTTTTTTTTTTTTTTTTTTTAAGTTTATTTATTTAGAGAGAGAGAGGGAGAGAGGGGCAGAGAGAGAGGGAGAGAGAATCCTAAGTAGGCTCCACACTGTCAGTGCAGAGCCTCATGTGGGGCTTGAACTCACAAACTGTGAGATCGTGACCTGAGCCGAAACCGAGAGTTGGCTGCTTAGCTGACTGAGCTACCCAGGCACCCCAGCATGGGAGGTTTCTAAGGGCTAGCCTGGGAGATGGCACTTACCACTTTGGCCCATATTCTCATGGCTAGGATGAAGTCACTTGTTCACATTTAACTTCAAGGGTGCCTGGGAAAAGTAGTTCAGCTGTGGGCTGAAGGAAAGAAGAGAAAACACATTTGGGGGCCAGCTAGCAGTTTCTGCCCTGCCACAAGTAAAACACATGGTATGCTAAATAGTATTAGTGCTAAGGAGGAAAGTAAGTCAAGGAGGGAGCTAGGGAGGGCTGTGGGAGGTGGGATCACAATTGTATATAGGTGGCTGGTGAAGTCCTTGCTCAGAGGGTACATTTGAGTACACACCTGCAGGAAGTGAGGGTTTGGTACCTTGTGGAGATCTGCAGGAAGAACATTTCAGACATAGCAAATAGCAAATGTAAATGTCTTGAGGTCAGACGCAAGCCTTGTCTGGCTAGGGCAACCAGGAAAGCAGTGTAGTTCCAGGAGTGTGAGCAAGGGGTTGGGGTAATAAATTAGGTTAGTGAGGTAACCGATAATGTAGGGCTGTGTGAGCCACCAGTGGGTTTTGAATGGAGGGCATGATCTGACTTAGTGGGATAGCTCTGGTTGCTGAGTTGAGAATAGATTATAGGATAGAGGCAGGGAGCAGAGTGGGGCCAGTTAGAGATACTTTAATAATCTAGGTGGGAGATAGTAATGATTTGGACTAGAGTGTTAATAGCGAAGGTAGTCCTTAGCTATCAGATTCTGAATCTATTTTGAAAGTATTGCTGGTTTAGGATTAGCCAATGGATAGGATGTGGGATGTACAAAAAACAAAAGGAGTCAGGGATGCCTTAGTACCAGGAAGAATGGAGATGTCATTTGCTGATGTTGGGAAAATTATCAGAGGAAGATTAGAACTCACTTTCAATATGAAAAATTTGAGATGCCTTTATGACGCTCAAATGGGAATGTGAACTAGCCAAGGAGAGAGGACCGGGCTGAAAATACATGTTTGCCAATCATAAACATAGAGATAGTATTTGAAGCCATGAGGCTGGATGACATAACAAAATAAATATATGTAGTGGAAAAGAAAAGAGATTCCAGGTCTGAGTCTAGGGACATTTTGATATTTTGAGGTCAGTGAGATGAGGAGGAACCAGCAAAAATACTGAAGAGGTAAAAAAAAAAAAAGTAAGAGAAGGTCTAGGACAGTGGGGGTTCCTAGGAGCCAAATGCAGAAAACATTTCAAGAATGAGTCAGTGATGAAATATGTAAAATACAGTTGATAGGTGAACCAAGATAAAGGCTAAGAATTGGCAGTTGGGTTTAACAGCATGAAGGTCATCAGTAACCCTGATAGAAGGAATGGCAGGTTGTGAGGAGATGGAGATGAGTAAGACTCTGAGATGGAGATGAGTAAGAGGTTTGCTAAGAATTACTTTCATAATTGCCATCTGTGGAAGGGAGGGAAGAAGGCAGGAAGTTGGGCTGTGATGCCCAGTCTAATGAAGGTTGCAGCAAATCCCATGAGGAGCTCTGCTGTTGAGACAGAGTGAGGTATCTGGACCTGCATAAACACCATGTTGACTAGTCATTGGAAGTGGGCTGTCCTGGAAAGGACCCTGATTTTGGACAAAGTGACTCCCTTAGCCAGTGCAGTCTCAGGAAGGGTCAGAACTGTCTCCTGGTGCATTTCTAGCAGCTGGGCAGTAAGTTCTTCTAGAGGCTGTGGTTGGCACATCACAGAGTCCATTAGAAGCAGTTTAGATGGAGTAGTGAGGGCAAAAGCCTGATGAGAGTGGGTTCAAAAAAGAATGGGAAGACAGAAATTAGAGACAGTGAGCACAGATGACTCTTTCCTCTTCATTCCTGATGCTAAGAAGTATCTGGATATAGATTTATTTTTATTCTTCTTGCCTGGCATTCAGAGTGTACTTTGAATCTCAAGATTCATGTCATTTTTCAATACTGGCTCTTCAAACATTGCTTTTTTCCATTTCTTTTTCTTTTTCTTCTTCTTCTTTTTTTCCTTTCTGGAACTTCTTTTATACACATTTTGGGATCTTTTAGTCTATGTTTTATAAATTTTAATTGTTATTTAATCTTTTTATCTATATCTTTGTTATCTTCTGGGAAATTCCTCAGTATTTTTTCTTATACCATATCTAGTCTAGATTTTATTCTGTATACTGAGTTTATAAAATTTTTTCAAAGAATATATTTTTCAATGTTTATTTTTGAGAGAGAGAGAGCAAGAGAGAACACATGCATGTGAACAGGGGAGGTGCAGAGACCACGAGGGGCAGAGGATCCAAAGCAGGCTCCATGCTGACAGCAGAGACTCTGAGGTGGGGCTTGAACTCATGAACCATGAGATTGTGACCTGAGCCAAAGTCAGATACTCAACCGACTGAGCCACTCAGGTGCCCCTAAAAGAGGGATATATTTTTATCCTGAAAGCTCTGATTTTTTTTTTATGTGTTTATTTCTGGCTTCTTTGTTTCATATTGTCATATATATATTTTTAGGAATATTATTTCCTCCTCTGTCTCTTGGTGGATTCTTAACCTACTTATTTTAAATTCTTTTATCATTTTCATTTCCGATGGAGTGAATTACTACAGAGTAGTTGATTTTATTGACTGTATCTTTCTTAGTGTTTGTTTTGGGCATGTGTTTTGTAATTTTGAAATGATTTTATAATAATTTTCAGGCTTACGTAGAGTAGAAGTTGTATCATATTTTTATGTTTTATTTATACTCACTGCATTCTGATTCATAGTACTATAGTTGACACAGTGTTTTCCATTCCAGAACCAGGTCTTAGGTTGGTTCCTAGGGGCTCCTGCCCTTGTGATACTGATGATATTTCAAGTTCTGTCTCTGAGCCAGTGGCTGGTATGGCTGGTCTGGGTGGTGGGACATGTGTATATCTTCTGCCTCCCCAGTATAGAGCTTTTGATAAGTCCTTGCTCCAAGAATGGTTTGGAAGTTGTATTTTCTGCCTCCTCTCATCTGGTGGTTTTTCAGCAGGGCCTGGTCCTGATCCTGCACCTGATGTGGGAATTGGGCTGAGTTCTGGGTTTCCCACTGCGACTGAATTCCAAGTAGCCTCTGCCTGTGTCTAGGAACTAGAACAGCATTCACAGTTTCTTTGCTATCACCACTCTGCATTTGTTTTCTACTCCTGATTACTAAAGATTTCTACCTGATTCAGGCCTGTCTCACTCCTGGGGAAAAAGACTTCAGCCAGATATTGGTGAGAAAAAGATAGGTGTTTTGATATTTGTTGTTCAATATGTTATTCCACTTCGATATTTTTTTTTCTAGAAAGATATAAATGCTAGATATGGTACTGTCTATATCAGTGATGTGGTAATTATAGGTGTTTTTGTCTCTTTTGATGATTCTTCATGTTTCTAAAGTTATCCCATGTAGCAAAGTATTATACCTATTTACCCCTCACTCTCACTTCCTCTTTTTACTTACTTTTAAAAAATCCTTTTTGGAGGGACACCTGGGTGGCTCAGTTGGTTAAGCTTCCGACTTCAGCTCAGGTCATGATCTCATGGCTTGTGAGTTCAAGCTCTGTGTTGGGCTCTGTGCTGGCAGCTCAGAGCCTGGAGCCTGCTTCAGATTCTGTGTCTCCCTCTCTCTCCTTACCCCTCCCCTGCTCATACTCTGTCTCTCAAAAATAAATAAATATTTAAAAAAATAAAAAAAGAAATCCTTTATGGAATCTGCATGTGTTTATAGACTCAAGAGTAGAATTTGTTACTAAGTTTTTCCAAGCATGCCATTGCCCTGAAATTCTTTCATTTCTTGTCTGATTATGCTAAGTGCCTCAAGGCACTCTCTTTCTTTCTGTGCTATTCCCACCCTCCACAAGTCAGCTGCTTGTCCTGTTTCTCAGGAAACTCTTTTCTCTCTCTTGGCTTTACGTATCACTTGAGTCTTACAGACTTTCAAATCTACATCTCTAACATGGAGAGGTGGAAGAGGAAAGGATCCATATGGAAATGAGGGCTTAGATGAGCCAGGCTTAGGAGCTATGCTGAATATTTTCATACAGTTATTCATTCATTTGATCTCCTAGCAGCACTATGAGGCATAAGAATGACGATGATCCATATTTTACAGATAAAAGAGCTCAAGCTTATAGAGTTAAGTAAATAGCTAACCTAATTTATATGGGACTGAGGTGGCTGCCAAGACTCAGGACCTTCAGTTTTAAAACAGGAAAGTCCTAGGCAAACGGATGAATTGGTCCCCCCCCCCCATGTCTAAGGACAATGACCAGGAAGGTGCAAAGCCCTCGGCTTGAACCCAGGTCCTCTTGAGACTACCGTCTTTGCTCTTCACCACCATGTTATATTGTCTCTATTAGAACAAAGTAGGGATAAAAGGACTGATTCACAGAGGAGATAGAAAGTAAAGGCATGAAAGAATTCATGAACGGGGTGTACTATTTCCTGGAAGGAATTTTGTTAGGGAAAATTGTGCTTTAGCAGGAGTCAGGAGACCTGAATTCTGGTTCCAGGGTGTCCACAAACCCAGTGTTAAGTTGGACAAATCACTCACATCCCCATACAGCTGTATTCTCACCCATAAAATGAGGACTAACAAGAAGGCGACTCCTAAGATTGTTTCCAAATTTAAAATAAACTCCAAAACTGTTTCATAGCCCATCAAGTTATAAGGTAATGGGGAAAGAAGAAATCTGAAAATAGATATCAGGATTTATAGTATTTCATGATTTTGTTCATATTTCTAGATCTAGCTCTTTAACATCAACGCGACTATCTGAGCACAGCCAAATTCCATTGAAACAGTTTAACAGTTCTGGTCTTTAATTTATTTTATTTAATTTGTGGTAATTAACTTTATAGTGTTTTCATTGTTGTCTCTAGCTGTTTACATAATGTCCTAAACATCTAAGCAGGAGCTGCTTTAAAATCTGGCTTTCATTCTTTATTGTTATTTATAAAATGTTAATGTCTTCTATTTAAGGCATGTGTGATTAATAGCTGAGAGAATGTACTTTTATAACAGCACAGTTTTCATCTGTGAAAAATCATGAGAAACAGAGTCCCAACATGCCACAATTCTTGTTGAAGGCATAACTGCATGTATTGAGATGTGAATCTTCCTAAGATATATGGAAAGCATTTCTGATATAATAGAGTGCTTAAGAAGTAAAGTACTGTGACCTTTTTTTGTTGTTCCTGGACGCATGAATTGTATCTGATATGTTTCTAACTAAAATTTCACCAAATTCAAATTTACAAGATATAACTTCAAATATTTTTAACATTTCATTCAAGAAAAATCTTATTACCTGCTCCCCGGCCCCTTTCTGTCAGTATCTTAAGGTTAAATTCAAAGACTGGGAGTTTTAGATGAGAAAAACGTGGAATAGTGTTGGCTTTTCTGAAACCAGTGTGTGTGTGTGTGTGTGTGTGTGTGTGTGTGTGTGTGTGTGTGTGTGTGTGATTACTACTCAATTTGGGCCAAAGTAATTAGCTCCTTTCCTCATTTGGATAATTATGGTCTTCCTATCAAGGGAACTAGGTGCATAAAATTAAACAATCCCATACATCACCTGGTGCTCATCACCACAAGTGCACTCCTTAATCCCCATGCTAGCTGTGGGAACTTGGAAAAGTTGTTTGAATTTCACTGAACCTCAGTTTCTCCAGGCAGTGAAATGAAATCCTAACTACTTCCTCCAGCTGCTGGAAGGAGTAAACAAGATAATGTATGAATGCACTTCCTCCCCTACCCTCTTGCCTAGGAAACTAGGAAACACACTTCAGCCATCACTTCACAGATGCCACTTTTTTGAGAAAATCTTTTGTAATGGCCACCCTGTGGGACTTTACCCGGCCTCCTGCTACATTTGGTCCCAGCACTCTGAACTTTTCCTGTGTACATACACATCATCGGTTAGAAGTATGTATTCATTTGCTGGTCATTTATTAATGTCAGTGTCACCCACTAGAGACCATTGGCTCCATTAAAAAAAGTCCATTAGCCATACTGCAAAAAATCATGACACATTACATGGAAAAATTAGTAGTACTGAGATTTCTAAATAAATATTAGGAACTCTGTGAAAACTAAGATTATAATGTTAGAGGACTTCTTGTAGGAATTCAAATACATTTTTTACGAGGTCCTTATTGCTTGGTTAGCCATGTGATCAGTCTTATGGAAGACACAAAAGAAATAAAAAAAAAACTAGTTCCTTCCCTAGTGGGGCTTACATTCTAGTGTAGATATTGTTGGCCTTTAGCAAAGTTCTTAGCTTCATTTTTTCTTTTGAGAAGGAGTAAGAAGAGTAGAAACAAAACTATCTACAATGATGAAAGTAGTGTTTTCAGAGGATTAATAGGTTGCTTTGAAAAACTAATAATTAAAACTTAAAATTTATTGTTAAATTTAAATTGATGTGTAACATACTATCAGAAAAGTGCACAATTCCTAAGTATACAGCTTGAGGAATATTCACAAAGTAAACATGCCTGTGTAACCACCATCTGATAAATAAACATTACCAGCACCCTATAGGCTTTCCTTGTGCCCCATCAGACACTACACCCTTTCTCCAAAAGGTCACCATTACCCTGTTTTCTATTACCATTAATATTTTGCCTTTTGTGAACTTGACATTAATGGAGGTATACATTCTGTCTTCTCCATGCATTATCTCAGGATTGTGTGTGTGTGTGTGTGATAGAAAGAGAGAGGGAGAGAGAGAGAGAGAAAGAGAGAGAGAGAGAGAGAGAGAGAGAGAGAGAGAGTCAGTTATGTCTGTGTGTATAGCAGGTCATCCTCACTGCTGTGACACATTGAATTGTATGAATATGCTGCGATTTATCTATTCTACTGTCAGTGGACACTGGAGTTGCTTCCAGTTTTTCCTGTTACAGAATAGTGCTGCACTCAGTGATCATTCTTATATGTGTCTTTTAGTATACATTGTAAAGTGTTTCTGTTGGGAGTGGGAGGCTGGGCCATAGTTAGGCATATATTTAGCTTTTTTTTTCTTAATATGAAATTTATTGTCAAATTGGTTTCTATACAACACCCAGAGCTCATCCCAACAGGTGCCCTCCTCAATGCCCATCACCCACCCACCCCTCCCTCCCACCCCCCCATCAACCCTCAGTTTGTTCTCAGTGTTTAAGAGTCTGTTATGTTTTGGTTCCCTCTGTCTCTAACTTTTTTTTCCTTCCCCTCCCCCTGGCCTTCTGTTAAATTTTTCAGCATCCACAAAAGAGTGAAAACATATGGTATCTGTCTTTCTCTGTATGACTTATTTCACTTAGCATAACACTCTCCAGTTCCATCCACATTGCTACAGAAGGCCATATTTCATTCTTTCTCATTGCCACATAGTATTCCATTGTGTGTATAAAGCAAAATTTCTTTATCCATTAATCAGTTGATGGACATTTAGGATCTTTGGATAATTTGGCTATTGTTGAAAGTGCTGCTGTAAACATTGGGGTACAAGTGCCCCTATGCATCATCACTCCTGTATCCCTTGGGTAAATTCCTAGCAGCGCTAATGCTGGGTCATGGGGTAGATCTATTTTTAATTTTTTGAGGAACGTCCACACTGTTTTCCAGAACAGCTGCACAGATTTGCATTCCCACCAATAGTGCAAGAGGGATCCCATTTCTCCACATCCTCGCCAGCATCTATAGTCTCCTGATTTGTTCATTTTAACCACTCTGACTGGCCTGAGGTGGTATCTGAGTGTGGTTTTGATTTGTATTTCCCTGACGAGGAGCGACGTTGAGCATCTTTTCATGTGCCTGTTGGCCATCCGGATGTCTTCTTTAGAGAAGTGTCTATTCATGTCTTCTGCCCATTTCTGCACTGGATTATTTGTCTTTTGGGTATGTAGTTTGGTGAATTCTTTATAGATTTTGGATACCAGCCCTTTGTCCAATATGTCATTCCCATTCTGTTGGTTGCCTTTTAGTTTTGTTGATTGTTTCCTTTGCAGTGCAGAAGGTTTTCATCTTCATGAGGTCCCAATAGTTCATTTTTGCTTTTAATTCCCTTGCCTTTGGGTATGTGTCAAGTACGAAATTGCTGTGGCTGAGGTCAGAGAAGTTTTTTCCTGCTTTCTCCTCTAGGGTGTTGATGGTTTCCTGTCTCACATTCAGGTCCTTTATCCATTTTGAATTTAATTTGTGAATGGTGTACGAAAGTGGTCTAGTTTCATCCTTCTGCATGTTGCTGTCCAGCTCTCCCAGCACCATTTGTTAAAGAGGCTGTCTTTTTTCCTTGGATACTCTTTCCTGCTTTGTCAAAGATTAGTTGGCCATACTTTTGTGGGTCCAATTCTGGAGTCTCTATTCTATTCCATTGGTCCATGTCTGTTTTCGTGCCATTACCATGCTGTCTTGATGGTTACAGCTTTGGAGTAGAGGCTAAAGTCTGGGATTGTGATGCCTCCTGCTTTGGTCTTCTTCTTCAATATTACATTGGCTATTTGGGGTCTTTTGTGGTTCCATACAAATTTTAGGATTGTTTGTTCCAGCTTCAAGAAGAATTCTGGTACAATTTTGATTGGGATTGCATTGAATGTGTAGTTAGCTTTGGGTAGTATTGGCATTTTAACAATATTCTTCCAATCCATGAGCACAGAATGTTTTTCCATTTCTTTATATCTTCCTCAATTTCCTTCATAAGCTTTCCATAGTTTTCAGCAAACAGATCTTTTACATCTTTGGTTAGGTTTATTCCTAGGTATTTTATGATTCTGGGTGCAATTGTGAATGGGATCAGTTTCTTTATTTGTCATTCTGTTGCTTCATTTTTAGTGTATAAAATGCAACTGATTTCTGTACATTGATTTTGTATCCTGTGACTTTGTTGAATTCATGTATCAGTTCTAGCAGACTTTTGGTGGAGTCTATCAGATTTCCTGTGTATAATATCATGTCATCTGCAAAAAGTGAAAGCTTGACTTCATCTTTGCCAATTTGGATGCCTTTGATTTCCTTTTGTTGTCTGATTGCTGATGCTAGAGCTTCCAACACTATATTAAACAACAGTGGTGAGAGTGGACATCCCTGTTGTGTTCCTGATCTCAGGGGGAAAGCTCTCAGTTTTTCCCCATTGAGGATGATGTTAGCTGTGCGCTTTTCATAAATGACTTTTATGATGTTTAAGTATGTTCCTTCTATCCCGACTTTCTCGAGGGTTTTTGTTAAGAAATGTTGCTGAATTTTGTCAAATGCTTTTTCTGCATCAATTGACAGGATCATATGGTTCTTATCTTTTCTTTTATTAATGTGATGTATCACATTGACTGATTTGCAAATGTTGAACCAGCCCTGCAGCCCAGGAATGAATCCCACTTGATCATGGCGAAGAATTCTTTTCATATGCTGTTGAATTCGATTTGCTAGTATCTTGTTGAGAATTTTTGCATCCATATTCATCAGGGGTATTGACCTGTAGTGCTCTTTTTTTACTGGGTCTCTGTCTGGTTTAGGAATCAAAGTAATGCTGGCTTCATAGAATGAGTCTGGAAGTTTTCCTTCCCTTTCTATTTTTTGGAATAGCTTGAGAAAGATAGGTATTATCTCTGCTTTAAATGTCTGGTAGAATTCCCTAGGGAAGCCATCTGGTCCTGGATTCTTATTTGTTGGAAGATTTTTGGTAACTGATTCAATTTCTTTGCTGGTTATGGGTCTGTTAAAGTTTTCTGTTTCTTCCTGTTTGAGTTTTGGAAGTGTGTGGGTGCTTAGGAATTTGTCCATTTCTTCCAGGTTGTTCAGTTTGTTGGCATATAATTTTTCATAGTATTTGCTGATAATTGCTTGTATTTCTGAGGGATTGGTTGTAATAATTCCATTTTCATTCATGATTTTATCTATTTGAGTCCTCTCCCTTTTCTTTTTGAGAAGCCTGGCTAGAGGTTTATCAATTTTGTTTATTTTTTCAAAAAACCAACTCTTGGTTTCATTCATCTGCTCTACAGGTTTTTTTTTTTAGAATCTTTATTGTTTATTTCTGCTCTGATCTTTATTATTTCTCTTCTTCGGCTTGGTTTGGGGTGTCCTTGCTGTTCTGCTTCTATTTCCTTTAGGTGTGCCCTTAGATTTTGTATTTGGGATTTTTCTTGTTTCTTGATAAAGGCTGGATTGCAATGTATTTTCCTCTGAGGACGGCCTTCGCTGCATCCCAAAGCATTTGGATTGTTGTGTTTTCATTTTCATTTGTTTCCATATATTTTTAAATTTCTTCTCTAATTGCCTGTTGACCCATTCATTCTTTAGTAGGGTGTTTTTTAACCTCCATGCTTTTGGAGGTTTTCCAGACTTTTTCCTGTGGTTGATTTCAAGCTTCATAGCATTGTGGTCTGAATGTATGCATGGTATGATCTCAATTCTTGTATACTTATGAAGGGCTGTTTTGTGACCCAGTATGTGGTCTATCTTGGAGAATGTTCCATGTGCATTCGAGAAGAAAATATATTCTGATGCTTTGAGATGCAGAGTTCTAAATATACCTGTCAATTCCATCCGATCCAATGTATCATTCAGGACCCTTGTTTCTTTATTGATCCTGTTTCTAGATGATTTATCTATTGCTGCAAGTGGAGTATTAACGTCTCTTGCAATTACCACATTTTTATCAATAAGGTTGCTTATGTTTGTGATTGTTTTATGTATTTGAGGGCTCTGTATTTGGCTCACAGACATTTATATGTCTAGCTCTTCCTGATGAATAGACCCTGCAATTATTATGTAATGCCCTTCTTCATCTCTTGTTACAGCCTTTAATTTGAAGTCTAGTTTGTCTGATGTAAGTGTGGCTACTCCAGTTTTCTTTTGACTTCCAGTAGCATGATAGTTCTCCATCCCCTCACTTCCAATCTGAAGGTGTCCTCAGGTCTAAAATGAGTCTCTTGTAGACAACAAATAGATGGGTCTTGCTTTTTTTAATCTATTCTGATACCCTATGTCTTTTGGTTGGAGCATTTAGTCCATTTACATTCAGTGTTATTATTGAAGGATATGGGTTTAGAGTCATTGTGATGTCTGTAGGTTTCATGCTTGTAGTGATGTCTCTGGTACTTTGTGGTCCTTGCAGTATTTCACTCACAGAATCCCCCTTAGGATCTCTTGTAGGGCTGGTTTAACGGTGATTAATTCCTGAAGTTTTTGTTTGTTTGGGAAGACCTTTATTTCTCTTTCTATTCTGAATGACAGACTTGCTGGATAAAGGATTCATGGCTGCATATTTTTCTGTTCATCACATTGAAGATTTCCTGCCATTCCTTTCTGTCCTGCCAAGTTTCAGTATATAGGTCTGGCACTAGTCTTATGGGTCTCCCTTTATGTTAGAGTGTGTTTACCCCTAGCTGCTTTCAGAATTTTCTTTATCCTTGTATTTTGCCAGTTTCACTATGATGTGTCGTGCAGAAGATTGATGCAAGTTACGTCTGAAGAGAGTTCCCTGTGCCTCTTGGATTTCAATGCCTGTTTCCTTCCCCAGATCAGAGAAGTTCTCAGCTATGATTTGTTCAAGTACACTTTATGCCCCTTTCTCTTCTTCTTCTTCTGGAATACCTATGATACAGATATTGCTCTGTTTGATTGCATCACTTAATTCTGTAATTCTCCCCTCATAGTGCTGGATTTTTTTTTATCTCTCTTTTCTCAGCTTCCTCTTTTTCCATAATTTTATCTTCTAATTCACCTATTCTCTCCTCTGCCTCTTCAGTCTGAGCTGTGGTCACCTCCATTTTATTTTGCACCTCATTTATAGCATTTTTTAGCTCCTCATGACTATTTCTTAGTCCTTTGGTCTCTGTAGCAAAAGATTCTCTGCTGTCCTCTATACTTTTTTCAAGCCCTGTGATTAATTTTGTGACTATTATTCTAAATTCTTGTTTTGTTATATTGCTTATATAATTTTTGACCAATTTGTTAGTGTCACTACTTCCTGGAGTTTCTTTTGAGGAGAATTCTTCTGTTTCATCATTTTGGGTAGCCCCTGGGGTGGTGTGGAACTGCAGGGCACTTCCCCTGTGCAGTGTGGAGAAACTTGTGTTGGTGGGCAGGGCCTCAGTGAGACCCAATGTCTGCCCCCAGCCCACCGCTGGGGCCACAGTCAGACTGGTGTGTACCTTATCTTCCCCTCTCCCAAGGGCCCAACTCACTGTGGAGTGGTGTGGCCCCTGTCCAGGCTACTTGCACACTTCCAGGCTTGTGGTGCTGCTTTGATGGGATCTGGTGTATTAGCTGGGGTGGATCTGTAAGGTGCGTAGGGGCAGGAGGGGCAGGCTTAGCTTGCTTTGCCATAGGTGGTCCCCTGTGGGCCCTGCAGCCCCTGTGGGCCATCCCGTCGGAGGGATGGATCCACAGAAGCACAGCATTGGGTGCTTGCGTGGTACAAGCAAGTAAGTTCAGTGATGGGAACTGGTTCCCTTTGATTTTGGCTGGGGAATGGGAGAGGGAGGTGGCGCTTGACAGCACCTTTGTTCTCTGCCGCGCTGAGTTCTGTCTTCTAGGGCTCAACACCTCTCCCTTCCGGTGTCCTCTCACCCTCCCACTCTCCGAGCAGAGCTGTTGACTTTTAACATTCCAGATGTTAAGTCCTGCTGGCTGTCAGAACACATTCCGTCTGGCCCCTCCGCATTTGCAAGCCAGACTTGGGGGCTCTGCCTTGCCGGGGGGCTGCCCCTCCACCGCCCAGCTCCCTCCCACCAGTCCATGTAGCGCACAATGTCTCCCCGCCCTTCCTACCCTCTTCCATGGGCCTCTTGTCTATGCTTGGCTCCAGAGAGTCTGTTCTGCTAGTCTTCTGGTGGTTTTCTGGGTTATATAGGCAGGTGTGGGTGGAATCCAAGTGATCAGCAGGACATGGTGAGCCCAGTGCCCTCCTATGCCGCCATCTTCTTTTTTAACCTATTTAGGTTTTGAACATACTGCCAAATAGTTTTCCAGAGATTACCAATTTACACTCCCAACAGGCAGTAAATGCATATTTCAGTAGCTCTATATCCTTGTCAACACCTAGGATTTTGTGAAAGCCATTTGTTTGGGTGTGTGGTAGTTGTGGTTTTACTTTGTGTTTCCTTAATGACCAATGAGTTTTGAGCCATCTTTTCACATGCTGATTTCCCATTGAAAATCCTCTTTGCAGTGTCCATTGCAATCATTTGCCTACCTTTATATTAGATTGTCTGTCTTTTCCTTTGATTTGTCAAAATTATCTATGTTGTGTATGTTATTTTTGTGCTTATGATTTTGGAAAGTTCAGGGACTAAAAGTCAATATTTCAGTTCTCTCTAGTAGTTGATCTCTTTACTGAAGTACGGCTACATCTGACATTGATTGCTTCCCTCTCCCTGACCGGTTACTCCACTTGACCACTGTGGAATGATAGTCTTATCTTGCCAACCCTGGCCCTCATCTCCTGTTGGTAAACTTTGATTCTCAGTGGCCTTAAATGTACATGTTCATGTGTTCCCAAATCCTATTTTATCTATCTCTGTATCAAAACCCTAAGGTAAGAACACAGAAAAACTTTATAGCTTATTGCATATGGCTCAGAATGACCAGTTTTACACATTGAAGCCAAATGGGAAAGAATTTGTATATTTAAGCTTAGAGTATTTTCAAGCATCATGTGCGAGTCTTCTCAGTTTAACATCTCCTTTTTAATGACTTGCTAATTGAAATGAAATTAATAGCTATCTTTGGTGATTTGAAGACCTAAATATTTTATGTAAAACCAGGAATATTTGGGATCTCCTAATTAAGTGCCAGTGTCCATGCAAGCCCACAAGGAAATACAGCATAATGTCTGTTTTATGAAGTTGAACCTTACACTCACAAGGCACCTGTAGTCACCGACTGGACTTTTCCAACCCTGGAGTGTTGGGTTGGTGTTGGTGGCAGTGAGGGCCATGCAGGGAGAAGGTCTGAGACTCTCTTGAGTGAGAACAGCCAGGCTTTCATCTATTGTCCTCATTGACTTCTGAGAAACTGTTTCCTTTAAACATAGGTTGAAGCTGCTCTTTTAAGAATTGTGTGTCTATTTTAAATTCTTCACTTATAGACAGGAATTCAGGAAGGAAGTGGAATTCTATGAGGTTAAGTGGTTTGGCTGAGATCACACACTTTGGCAATGACAGAATCAGGACTGAAATCCAACTTTGCTATCTCCACAGTGCTCTGAGATTCTGATATTTGTGTCAGCTGGGGCAATATCCTAATGATTCAATTATGTCCTTTCCCTTCCCACTTCCTGGCTCTGAGAAATGTCTTCATCCAAGTTAATTAGACAATCGGAGGTTTCTGCATCAGGAAAGAAGTGTGTTTGCCACTGTTACATGTGTTCCCCAGGATCCCAGCTTAGTTGATACTGGTGTTGGCAAATTCATAAAGTATCTTCTTTCCAACTCATTTTATGGCTATCTCATTAATTTGGTTCATAATTTTAATTATACAGTTATAAGTTTTTTATTCTCCTGTTCTCTGAGTATACCTTTTTACCCATTATAAATGTCTAATATTGGCTCTGTTATATTGGACCTAGTGAGGACTTGTTCTGTTTCCTTTTTTCTCCCTATACTCCTTTTTTTTTTTTTTTTTATTCCTATTGTTTGGTGCCAGCATATCTGATATCTGGTCTGAGGGACAAGGAGACTTGGCAGAGAGAAGTTTGGAAACAAATCTGGAAAAGGACCCAAAGATCCTTGTTTTCTTGAAAGAGAAAAAGTGGAGGAGGGCTCACACTTATCAGGGAATGAAACAGGACAAGCGACAGGACAAAATCTGAGAGGGAGACCCTGGTGGCCAAGGGTAGAGAGCACATGAGGAGGGTTGCAACCAGGGATGTGATGGAAAGAGGTCAGGCCTAGGCCACTTTCTTGGATATTCTGCTCAGGAAAGTGAAGAGGAACTAGAGGGAGGCACAAACTCTTAACTTCATAGTGTTTGAGTTTTGGGGCCAGTTAGAATTGCATACAAAAGCAATGTAATAACAGTTTTTAGAAACTAATGGGGCCTTCCAGGTCTTATTTCCCAACAGTTTTATTTTGCAAATAAGGAAGCTGAGGCTAAGAGAAGTCAAAGCAAGCCCCTTGGCTCAGTTCTGGATGGAGCTGTGCGATGACAGTGCTATATTTTTCATCCATACTTACTCAGTTGCGAGAGAGAGAAAAGCCCAAGGCAAGAAGCTGGGTTTTATTCTAAATGCATTCGGAAGTAATGGGAAGGGAATGATATGCTCTGATAAACATTTAAGAAGACAACTTCTGTTGTGTGGAGAATGAATGGGAATAGGATTAGATTGGAAATTGAGAGAGCAGGTAGGGGGCTATTTCAGCATTCCAAGAATGAAATGATTGTGACTGGGAAGAGGGAAGATGAGGAGAAGCAGATGTATTTTGAAGTTAAAAATGTAGAAGACTTGATGGATTGGATGTGGTAGGTAAAAATACGGAGGAGTCAACGTTTTATGGCTTGAGTAACTGGGTGGATATAAGTGCAATTTCTAACATGGAGAAGTGGGGAGGGACTAACATGTGATTGAAGGTTAGGAGCATTGCTCTCATTCACCCTTATCTTGACTGTTGAAACTGACTGTCTACATCGATGGACCATGACGTGTTTCCCCAAGTCCTGCTGAATACCATAGGGCAGTTTTTTGTTTTTGTTGTTTTGTTTTGTCACCAGGATCCTTAATTATATAAGGTACCATGATAAATTCTTCCCAGTCATCTACTTTGGAAGGATAAGCTAAGGAGATAAGGTAGGGAAATGCTGTTTCCACTTCTGCTTGCTTTTTTTATCCACATAGAAATAGAATTAGAAACCCTTAGCATTCCTATAACCTGATAGGAGAGCCTTGAGCATCTACGGGAGGAGAGGGGGTGGAAGGACTTTTTCACAGATGTTCCTGAAAAGACATAAGAAGGTAGGGCATCCCTTTCCAGCATCCTGTTGACACAATTACTCATTCCACAAACAGTTTTTGAAATCCTTCTAAATGCTAGGTCCTGTTTAAGGCACTGGGACTGAAGCAGGGAAGAAAAGAGAATCCTTCCTTTATGGAAGTCACATTCCAGAACACTGCTTATGTCATTGCTTGCTTCAAACTATTTCAATGGTTTGTTGCCCACTTCAACAGCATATAGTCTAACCCTCTGCTTAAATCAGAGCCACTATTTGCTGTCCATGTGCTTTCTCACCTTACATTTGCTGTTTCTCTCACCTGTCTGCTTCTCTGTTCCTCTTAAAGCAGCCAACCTGACCCACTCGGGACGGATCTGATACTCAGTACCATACAGGTGTGCTGGCCAGCATCCACTTCTAATTGGTTGATGCCTGTGCTGAACCAGTTTTTCAAAATTTCACTGTTACCTCAACAGTCACCCTTCCATATTTTGCTCAGTCTCCCTTTGATGCATTTCTTCAGTCCTTTCTTAGCCTTCAGTGGTCTTGTCTTCATTTGAACTCATGGCACTCATGGGTTTATATCACTTATTTACAAAGCTCACAGGCTTTCTTATGACATCTGCCATATAGTTGTTTGGATTTTATTTAAAATTTTGACTTATGTGTTTGCCTTTTCTTCCAAAATGGATGAAGTACCCCTTGTAAAACCCAGATACTAGATTTGCTCTTATTAATTGAAATTGGTCAATATATCAGGAGGTACGCAACATTTCATAACTGTCTGCTGGGGATGGAAAGTGGAGAGGGACCCTATCTGATATTCTGTGCTCCGTATCTTTAATCAGTTCCATCCTCATCATTTTCTAGGAAATGGACACCTCTGTCTATCTGATGACTTTTCCATTTGCTTTATACTCTGATCCATGGAATATTTTCACACTTGTTATAGACTCCAAAGACTTCATCCACCCCCAGATTCTGTCTCAGTTACTCCCTATCACCTTGGGTTTGTGGGGACATTACCACACCAGCACCCCTTAGGATGCTTGACTAGTTTTGTGCATTAAAAGGACTGTGGGACGGCTTTCTTGCCAGCCAATTTAATGCAGGCTGACACTCCTGGCATACTGAATTAAGGTGGAAGAGCCAACCGCCCCAGAGAAGAGCCCATTGCTATGGAGATTAAAACAAGAAAATGACAGAGCACAAAACACCTTTGTTTTCTTCTTATATTTAAATGGAAAGGAGATAGTAATTAAGCCAGACCAGAAGATGAGTTTTGATTGTTAATTGCTAAGGGAGGTGCAGTATTTCAATTTGTCCCAGTTCATTTGTACAATCAGGCAAATGAGGTACATGGTCTGTACTCTTGCCCATGGTATAATGCTGACAATTTGAGAATGAATCATTTTTGGATGTTTCAGATTTGCTTTCTAAAACTAACTGCAATATTCCCCCCCCCCTCTGAGTAGAAGCTGAGAAAAAGTGTTGTAGCCTTTTACCTAAGATCATGTTGTCATAGAGTCATGACTTCCATAGGGCCATGATGGCTTGTGCATTTACTCAAATAATGCCCAGAGTATTTAAAAGGTCTTGAATACTTCACCACAGTTTGATGCTCTAGTCAGCTAATTAAAAATTATACCTAGGGTTTTAGAACAAGAGGGTCCATGGGACTCTGTAAAACATTTAATATTCCTATTTCTAATTATAAAGTCATGTGAGCACACAGTAATATGCATTGGTATAACTGACTTCCTGGGGTCATTTGACTCCCTGGGGTAACATTTGACTCCCTGGGGTAACCCCTGACTCCCTGGGGTAACATTTGAAGCATTTTGGATAATCCATTGGAAGTAGTGATAATTTCAAACATAGGAAGAAGGGCTCAGCTTAGTCAACATGTTTATCAGCCCTTTACTGAGCACTTCCAGAATGTGATTCACTGAGGTGGGCATTAGGAAGTTCAAGGCAAAAGGCAGTGGTTCACTCCTCCAGCTGAACCTTTGAATCTTTTGGGAAACTTAAAAAACAAAACAAAACAAAAAAACACAGATTCCTAGGCCCAACTCTAGACTTTGATTTCATTTTTAACCATTTCCCACCCAGGCAACTTAAATAGACATCCAGGGTTGAGGAGCCACTGGTATAAAGTACACTGTGGTTTTCAAGGCACTTAGAGTTTAATTAAGAATACAGAACTTCTATTTATATCTTTCACTCTGTTTTTTTGTTTGTTTTTTTAGCTCCCTACACAGAAGCATGTACTAAGTTTCAAGTAAGAGGCATGGACATCATAACTGCTATGTTTGCAAGAACAGGCCCCTAGAGGCTGGGGTGATCATGGAGGAGGTAGGATTTGAACCTATGTTGTAAGGATGGGTAGGACATAAGAAAACAAAGGTGTGAGAACGGGGCATTCTGAGTAGAAAACTAATGTCAACCTAAGCTCAAGTGTGTTGGCTCAAAGCAAGGATGTGTAAGGTATGTGCCAGGTATTAACTGGATATTAGTGGGAAAATAGTGAGAATTCAGAGGGGCCTGCATAGGGAATTGGGCCCAAAGATCTGGATTTGAGTTCTATACATGCCACTAAATATATGCTTACTTTGACAAGTTGTTTCACATCTCTGAGCTCCAGTTTCCACATCTGCCAAAAGTGGGATAAGTTCCAGTCAGGTTGTTTGGAATCAGTAAGGTGATACACACACACCCACACACACACACACACAAGCATTTGGTAAACCACAGAGCCCCACCCAATGCTAGCTCTTGTGGTTACTGTCTTTAGAAGTGGCAGGCATAGGGGCACCTGGGTGGCTTAGTCGGTTGAGCTTCCGACTTCGGCTCAAGTCATGATCTCGCAGTTCATGAGTTTGAGCCCCGCATCAGGCTCTGTGCTGACAGCTCAGAGCCTGGAGCCTCCTTCGGATTCTGTGTCTCCCTCTGTCTCTGCCCCTTCCCTGCTCATACTCTGTCTCTCCCTGTCTCTCAAAAATTAATAAATGTTAAAAATTAAAAAAAAAAAAAGAAGTGGCAGTCATAGGAGATTTTAGAGCAGAGGAGTGATGTATAAAAAGTGTTAATCATCCTATTTTTTTTTTCATGAGTGGGTGAAAGAAATAGATAAAAGCAAGTATTTATTATCAATGCAGTATTTAATGTGATTGTGTTTAGGGACTTGGAACTCAGCTCTCAAAAAAGATCACCCTAACCGCCCATCACGACTGCTGTGGAAGTTATGTCTGATAAAAAAGAAGGTGAGTATTGCACTTCCCTAACGACTCAGTGCGCAACGCATGGTGCTCCAACAGTTTTGAGAAACTTCTAATTATTTATTTATTTATTTTTTTTAAATATTTTTTTTTAACGTTTATTTATTTTGGAGACAGAGAGAGGCAGAGCATGAACGGGGGAGGGTCAGAGAGAAAGGGAGACACAGAATCCGAAACAGGCTCCAGGCTCTGAGCTGTCAGCACAGAGCCCGACGCGGGGCTCGAACTCACGGACCGCGAGATCATGACCTGAGCCGAAGTCAGCCGCTTAACCGACTGAGCCACCCAGGCGCCCCATAGAAACTTCTAATTATTAATATCTGGAGCACTAAAGTTACTGGTGTGCCTTGTAAGAATTCACCTCCTTCCCTTTATTTAAATATAACCAATCTCTCTTTGAGAGATCTATAGCAACTTTTAATTTAGTGTGCTGTCCAACATGGTATCTACTGGCCACATATGGCTATTGATTGCTTAAAATGTGACCAAACTAAGGATTGAGTGTTTGATTTTAATTCTTTTAATTTAAATGTAATTAATTTTAATTTCAATGTAATTTGATTTATTAAAATATTTAACTCAGTTATTGGAAAACTTTTAACCATGTTTAGAGGAACTTGAGTATGTGAATATACTTTTGCAAGTGGATATTTTAGAGAACCTGAATAGATTATTTTTGAGTAAAGACCAACATCTGAATTGAGAGGTATATAAGTGTAAAATATATACATGATTTTTGAAGACAACAAAAAAAGAATGTAAATATCATTAATTTTTAGTATCGATTGATGTGGAAATGATATTTGGATATATGTCCTTTAAATAAAATCTATAACAGTTATGTATGTTATTAAAATTAATTTCATCTTTTTTCACTTTTAGAAATGTGTCTATATTAGGCTCACATTGTATTTATTTAAAAAGAATTTTTTAAAAAATGTTTATTTATTTTTGAGAGATTGAGAGAGAGAGACACAGAGTGCGAGCAAGGCAGGGGCAGAGAGAGAAGGAGACACAGAATCTGAAGCAGGCTCCAGGCTCCGAGCTGTCAGCACAGAGCCCAACGCAGGGCTCGAACCCACAAACCACAAGATCATGACCTGAGCTGAAGTCAGACACTTAACTGACTGAGCCACCCAGGCACCCTTCACATTGTATTTCATTTAGATCTAATCTAGACTTGGCAACATGCAGGTAACCTTAAATTTAGGCTTAGGTAACCAGATTGAGAAACATAGAGTGCTGCATAGAGGCTGAGATCATTAAGATTTCCTGTTAGGCTACCTCTCTTTGACTCTTGTGACCCCAGGCAGTATATGATACAGGCCAGCCAGCTTCTATTCTGGGCTACAAATAGAGCGCTGTGTGGATTACTTTAACTCTTTATCTGGATAATACAGCACATTTTTAAGATGTATAGGACAGAAGGGAAGAAGATCCATAAAGTAGAGGAGGACTGTTCTCTAGTTCCATTTTGCCTTAGGGTCATGTCCATAATTAATTAAATTATATTTGAAGTCTTGATACTGAGAGCTGGTAATTCCCATGTATCTCCTTAGCAACCTAATCCCACTCTGGGAAAGATTAACATAGAGAGATTGTTTTGGAGGGGAGGTACACTGTAAAATCTCCCTGAGGTAGGTAGAAACCTTAATTAGTTTATTGTTGTAAAGACGATAAACCACTTGGCTAAAGAAGGAATAAAGAAAGTGGGGAAGTGAGGAAAAGTGTGTAAGGGACAACTCAACAGAATGCTGTTACAATGGAACTGAAGAGTTGGGTCTTAATGGAGAATGTGCTGTAGAAAAAATTGTCAAATATGTGTTTTAGGAGATTATAGCCATATGTCACTTGGAATTTGGGTTTCGTTTGGTTTTTTGGGGGGGCGCCTGGGTGGCTCAGTTGGTTAAGTATCCAACTCTTGATTTCGGCTCAGGTCATGATCTCACAGTTTGTGAGATTGAGCCCTGCATCAGGCTCTGGGCTGATATCAAGAAGCCTGCTTGGGATTCTCTCTCTGCCCCTCCCCTGCTTGTGCGCTCTCGCATATTCTCTCAAAATAATCTTTAAAAAAATAAATTCTTTTTGAAAAGAAATTAGATAAATTATATTTTCTTCACTTAAGTGTAGTGGAATTGAATATAAACTATTTTCTTTGAGGTTTCTCTTCAAAGAGCTTCCCTTCACATTCTAGTTTCCACAACTCTTTGCCCTGGAACAAATTAAACCATCTTAGTTTTCAGCTTCTCTCTCCTGCACCTTGTCTCTAAGCTTCTCCCCTCCCCTGACTTAATCCTGCCCGTCCTCTGAACCTGCTTTTAGAAGGAGATCTTTCAGCACACAAAGTAATATTCAAACCTTTGTTAATTTGTTTTTTTACTTGTTTGCTGTGTGTTTGTTATTTTTAGCCAAGGGATATTTCCTACAAAATGAAAACTTAGGAAGAGTTCAAATATGTAAAACAGATAAGGTCTGAGCTTCTGTGATTGAAAGAAGGAAGGGCCCTGAAGGCACATGAAATTGATGAAGCACAGTTTTAAAACCACTGTCTTAGTCTGGATTTGATTCACTGTTTTATTTCTCTTGGGATATTTCTGTTTTAAGCCTTATCTCTAATAATACAATGCAAAGTCTCATATCTTTAAAGGGAAATTCATACATTAGCAAGCTGGCAGTAGGGGGTGTTAGTGACTTACATTGGCCTCTATCACAATGTATGTGCATACTGAATGTCATGGCGTTTATTTACAATATTTCTTTTTTTTCCTGGCATTAGGCTCTAAGTACCTGGAAGGCAGGGCTACCTAATGTCCTATTTATTTCAGCACATTTAGCACCAAATCAGCACCAAATTTAGCACATTTAGCATCTGGGACTTAGTAGGTGCTTAATGAACATATGCTGAACTAAATCTCTTTGAGTCTGAGGTATGGCTTTTCTAACATCTGTGAGATCAAACACATAGGCACTTACTTTGACTATAGAGGCAAAGAAGGCATTAGCCATGTAGGCATACATCTTTGTTCAGGATGTCTCCGTAGTAAATTTTTGTGATGTCTCTGAAGAATGGAACCTGTTAGTAGGAAGGATAGAAACTCTCTTAGTAAGGCCAGTTATTTTTTTTATGACCCAGAAATTTTATTCTTATTCTTATTTTTTATTCTTATTCCACAAAACAAGTGAAAAATTTCCACCAAATGCATTGTGAAAAAGTGGTCATAGCAGTGTTATTCACAATTGCTCCAAACTTGGAATAGCTATAATGTCCATCAACAGAAGAATGAGTAAACAATTTGTATTAGTATTGTGTTGCTGCTACAACAAATTACCAAACACATGTTTGCTAGTCCCTTGGTTTTTCTAGGGGCAGAAAAGATTTTTTTCAATGATATAATCAAGAGATGGCCAATGATTTGTTCCCTGTCATAACTTCCAAAATTAGATCTTCTGGTGTCTTCACTTCAGAGATTTACTAGAGCAATTACACAGAACCTCCAAAGCATTAAGAAAAATATGAAGTTTTATGAACTATCTATCATAATAGCATTAAACTGATGATATAGGAAGAGTGAGTTTTTAAAAAAAATATAAAATAAACGTAAGAAAACAATTTTAGGCTAGTGAAATCATTTGGCATTAGAAATTCATTATCTTCCCCCATAGAAATGTTAATATTTGTACTCATGTTTTATTTAAGTAGTATAAGTATTTAAATCTCTTCATGAACTTTATCATAAAATATTTGTTATTGCTTATAATGATTTTTTACTGCTTTTGGGGGTTTAGTAACTTAAGGAATCCAAAGTATAAAGAAATTGTATTATTTTCAAACCTATTAATTAATTAATTTTGGATAAAAAGAACTATAATAAGACCAGATTTATTCAAACTAATTTAGAAAGTTGAAATTTATCTTTGTGCTACTGAAGAAATGAGAACTGACTGATGAAATTAATTATATAAACATGGTTGGAGAAAAGTTTAGCTCAATGAGAGTAATACCACAGTAACTACAGTAATAATTGCTCACATTGATTGAAAGCTTGTTATGTGCCAGCCTCTGTGCTAAGTGCTTTGTAACCAAGTGCAATTGAATCCTCAAAACTCTGTGCAAGATATATTCTTATTATTGTTCTCATTTTACAAATGAGAAAATGAAGGCTTAAGACAATAAAATAAGGTTCATGAGCAAATTGTAATTCAAGACCAAAATAGTGTGACTCAGGAATGAGAGCTCTTAAAAGTCATTCTATATGCTATGGATGTGTATCTGCAAGTAAACAAAGCTTTAATTATAGATTTTTTTAAGAGAAGGAGCAGACCTTGACAGCTTCCTTTTAATAATTGAAGTTCTAATGCACACTTGAATGTATAAAAGCTGCATGCTTGTATACTTATCCTATTATGAACAGAGAAACAGAAGCTTCAAAGATTATTAACTGGATGGATTCTTAACATCAAAATTGCTTAATTTCTCATAATTTTAGACTCATTTGTTGAATATATAAAGATTCTTAGAAATTATAAAGTTAAGGAACACACACTAGAGCTTTGCCTTTTCTAAGGGCCTGAGATATGAATTCTCTTGTTCTACTTTACGAATTTAACTTTTTGGTTCAAAGGCTAATTTTTAGTTACCAGAGGAAATCAGAACAACTGCCTCAGCATCTTAAATGCCAGTGAGGGCTCGGGATTGCTGACCTGGAGTCAGTGTATCTACATGTCTTCAGTTGGAGTCGTTTTAGGGTCTGTGAGAAGTTGCGCTCTTTTGATGGTGGCTGCCTTTCTCTGCCCTTTTAAGAACAATCCCAGGCCTTGTTGTGTTCAAGAACTTCATGGCTTCACTGTATGAGTTCACTGTGGCAAGTCCCTCAATGAGTCAGAATTTACTTGCTGGCTCCAGGAAGGCCATTAGGGTTGCCAGGGTGTATACTAACTCCTCCACAGTTCAGAGGTGACAGGTGGCTCTTGGTGAGAATCAGACACACCAGTCATCAAAAAGCCCAGCTAGGAGTATAATGCTGACTTGGGAATTTATCTCCTCTGTCTAAGGCCAATTTATAGTTATGAGGGGGAAAATCAGAACAGCTTTATCAGGACATTAAATTACAATAAGCAATAAGGACTCAGGATTGACAGCTTGAAATGAAAGTGTCTTGGTCTATTCAGGCTGCTGTAACAAAGTATCATATTCTGAGTGGCTTATAAGCAACAGAAATTTACTTCTCACAGTTCTGGAGACTGGGAAGTCCGAGATAATGGTGGCAGCAGATTTGATGTCTGGTGAGGCCTGCTTCCTCACTGATGGATGTCTTCTCACTGTATGTTCACAGGATGGAAGGGACTACCTACCTCTCTGGAGGCTTCTTCATAAGGGCACTAATCTAAATCATGAGGGCTTCACCTTCATGACCTAATCACTTCCCAAAAGCCCCACCTCCTAATACCATCTATCAGGCATTAGGTTTCAACATATGAATTTTGGGGCAATACATATCTTTTGTCCATAGCAGAAAGTGGCAATGAAATGCAAATATTTTACTAGAGTGAACAGGCAAACCTCATTGGAGTCTTCAGTACTCAAAAGGAGTGCATGGCTTCAGCAAAAGAAGCAGATGTGTAGGAAAAAGCAGAAAGCAACTCACAAGAATGGCTCCTGTGTAGGCTTCCAGCTCAGCTGACTTCAGTAGGCATTTGGGCCCTCGGCGTGTCAGAGCTTTGCCTATACATGAAGATTAGATCATCTTCAAGGTCTTGTTTGGAATGAAGACAAAATAGTTTCACCAAAACTCAGTGACTTAACCATCTCATCTATGAATAAGTTATATTGTTTGTCATGTGTATGACACATGGAGGTGCTGTAATTATAAGGGAGATTCCATTAGTCAGAAGGATGGATTTGAAGGAGGAAAAATCATCATGAGAGGAAGATAAAGAGGATAAGTTGTGGAGTCACCCCTCAGAATATGTTACTGCCTTTCCTCTGGGAAGTACATGGTCTGGTTAGAAGACCCCTCAAAGTGGATTTGGATTTTAGTTCAAACTTGACAGACAGTTTTAATCCCTGAACTCCTGTCTCTTCCATGTGAGGACAGTGCATCTTATGGTTTGAGTGATGATATTTATAATGAAATATTTTATGATTCACATGTGACTTTGTGCTCTGATCTGTACAAAGAATATGTATACTTTTCCAAAAGCACATGCGTGAAGTCTTGACAATTTTTTTTTATTGGAAAGAATTAAAAAAACCCACCAATCATTATCCTTAGAAATATGTAAATAGCTCTGAATGTGGGGAGACACAGTGGCAAGTGTGTGGTGGACAGGGATATTTGAGTTTGACATGACTTACATACACCACTTTCCATGGTATAGGTATGAATGGAAGGAAGGAAGAAGCCTGAGAGCAAGAAAAGATATTTTTTCTAGAATGACTGCACAGAAATAATTCTAATGCCCATTGATGGGACAACTTAGTAAATGCTTTTTCTTCTAACCCAACATTTTTAAGGGGGTGCTAGAGTCCAGTTGTCTCTCTCCTTTATTGCTAAGGTCTTCTCCCAGGCTTCAATCCTTGGGATGGCATTGCCCCAAAGGAACAGCCACTCATGTGGCCCATGAGTCTACATGGGGAAAAGCAAGGGGAGGTTTCGTGAAGGAATGAAGAGAGAACTTGTCTCCAATATTTTGTTATGAAAATTTCAAACATATAGAAAGCTTGAAAGAATTTTAAATTAACACCCATAGACCTACCACCCAGTTCTTACCATGAATATTTTACTGTATTCAATTTATTTCATATCCATGCATCAACATGCATATCATAGTCAGACTTCATTACTTGTTTATATTTTTATTCTATTAGTATAAAATGTACAACAACAAAATGCCAACATCTTAGACATATATTCACTGAGTTAATTACATATGCCTGTGTGATCCACTCTGTATCAAAATATAGAATGCTTACCATTACTCTAGAAATTTCCTTCATGTTCCTTTTCAGTCAATTCATGCCATCTCCCACCAGAAAAATCACTGTTCTTTTTTTTTTCTCCCATATGTTAGCTGTGTTTGCACTAGAACTTCATAGAAGTGGAACGATAAAGTATTATATTGTGTGTGTGTGTAAGGATGCTTACTTTGCATAATGTTTTTGAAGTTCATTCATGTTGTTGTGTGTGCCAGTAGTTTGAATCTTTTTTGTTGCTTAGTGGTATTTTATTGTGTGAATATACTACAGTTTGTTTGCTGTTCTCTTGTTGATATACATCTGGGCTGTTTCCAGTTTAGAACTATTATGAATAAAGCTTCTATGAGCATTCTGGTACAACTCTTTTGTAAATATATGCTTCATTCTCTTTGATAAATACCTAGGGGTGGGATTGCTAGGTCATAGGATAGATGTATATTAAGTTTTATAAGAAATTGCCGTATCTTTTCCAAACTGATGATCTTACATTCCTACCAGTGCTCTGCAGACTCGCCAATATTGGCTGTTATGAGTGTTTTCAATTTTAGCCATTCTGGTGGGTATGTGGTGGCTATGATCTGAATGTTGCCCCCCCACCCCTACCCCTAGAAATTGGAATGTTGAAATCCAACCCCCAAAGGTGATGATATTAGAAGGGGATTAGGTCATGACGGTGGGATCCTCATCAAAGGGTTTAATGGGATTAGTGCTTTTATAGAAGAGGCCCCAAAGAGCTCCCTAGTCCTTTCTACCATGTGAGGATACCCTCACCTGACCATGCTGACACCCTGCTCTAGTACTCCCAGCCTCCAGAATTGTGAGAAATAAATGTCTATTGCTTGTAAGTCACCTGGCCTATGGCATTTTGTTATAGCAGCCCACATGAAGTAAGACAGTATCTTATTAAGGTTTTGATTTTTGTGAAGATAAAGTTTCTAATTGCTTAAAATTTGAATGGCTGAAAAGAGAGAAAAATCTTGATCCTCCTTTCCTCTAAGGAGGAAATTTTAGACAAGACTGAGAATAATGTAGTCTATGTACATGCTGTAGAATTCTATATGTAGCTCTGGATAAAAAGAATGAGAATCTTAGGAGAATATAAATAAGAGTTATTATTATTTACTCATTTGTAGTTGTGTATTTTTTTATTTCATTGCTATTCCTACTCAGTAAACCTATTGAGTTTATTTTGTAGTTATAATTTTAACATCTAGATATAAGGTAAATATTCTTGAAGAAATGTACAGACATATGAATTAGTCATCAGGTATACAAAATACGTTTAGATTCGTTAGTAATTTCTGTGCCCAAAACATATTATGTCTTCTATATAGTAACATTTAAAGAACTTGAAGAGCTGAAGGAGATTTAGATTTTGTGTGTTTTGTTTGGTTTCCCTGGACTTAAGTAAATGAGGATATCTACCTTACCACTCTCATCATTTTAAGCTGATGTTTTTTTAAAGTAAAATATTACGTTCAAGGATCATTCCGTGAACTTCTTTTGCATTCACTTACAACATCCACTTGTAACACTTACCTTTTATAATATCCTGCAAGATTCATCACTGCCCAAATTTTAATCTCATAGTTTTGCCATTTGTGATCAAGAAAGTACATTAACTACATTAAAAAAACAAACCAAAACATTTTGTGTTTCTGTTTTAGGTCCCATATTAGAGATCGCCAAGCAAGATTTTTTTCAAGAAGCAAAAACTCTCATTGCCCAACATTATGAGAAAGTAAATGAGGTTAATGCTTTCCATTTATCTAACTTATTTTTCAGAAAACTAATAACTATTTTTGTATACTACACTGATTGTTCCAAATGGTTGCATGAACCCTAATAGATTCTGAATAGAAGAGAAAATGAAATCTTCACTAGATATAAAAATTGATTTTAGGTTGCATTTAAAAATAAAATTTTATAAATATACAGATTATTTGATTATATATATATTTAATTTGCAAATTTAATCCAATTTTTAATGTTTTAATGAATTATAACAAATATTTGAATTAACTATCTCAAATAAATATCCCTCTTTAAACACTATTAGATAAAGCTAAACTAGAAAATATACTGTGAGATGTGTCTTTCCCATGCCCCCAGAATGACATTCTCCCCTGAATCTCCTTTCATATCACTTTGCATTAGAGCCCTTTACCAGTCTGACCATCCGTTGAGGGCCGTGACTCTTTTGTGAATGTTGCATCTCCAGCAACAAGCTTTGTGGTTGGTTCAATGAATATTTGCTGAATGGCATAGATTTGGAAGGTGGGAGTGTGAGGGAATCGGTCAGCAATAAGACAGGAATCAGCGCAGGTTGAAATTTTAGAGGATAGCATCTGCAGACGAGATGAGAAATTGTAGGGGAGCAGCAGCTATTGCGAGAAATGGGTCTTTGGGGAGACAGGTGAGGGAAGGGGATCTTAGGATGGCTTACTGTGTGCCACATCATACTACTGCTTTTTGAATACTTATATTTTTTTAATGTTTATTAATTTTTGAGAGAGAAGAAGGGGGAGGAAGGGGGAGAAGCAGAGAGAGAGGGAGACACAGAATCCGAAGCAGGCTTCAGGCTCTGAGCTGTCAGCACAGAGCGCAACACAGGGCTCGAACCCATAAACTGTGAGGCCATGACCAGAGCAGAAGTTGGATGCTTAACTAAGTCACCCAGGTGCCCCTTGAATGCTTTTTTTAAAAACTGAATTTTAGATAAGGACTTTAAATATTTTTAAATGCTTGTAGGTGAGGGGGATATAATTTTACCTAAGTTTCTTTTGAATGGTCCTCTAGGCTGAAACTGGTCATAAGTGGTTTTAATTTTGTAATCAACCTTGTTAACATTGCTTAACTAATTTTTTTCTCTAACCAATTAAAAATGATTTCAAGTTATATTGATTTCACTAGTAGAAACATAGGTTGAAAACTAAAGAGTTAGATAGATGTATTTTAGAAACTTGACCTTTCTAAAGAATTTTATCCAATCCTAAGAGCATACTCTTCTATCTTTGGTTGCTTGGCAAAACATAGTACTATCTTATTAAAATCTTTTTATTGGCATCTTGAGTTGGCACCAATTTGAATTTGTATAAATCTTTTTTTCTGGAGGGGAGTGATGAGGGCAGAGAGCCATAGCTCTGTCTATGGGCCAAGATAATGACTAGAACAGTTATAATTGTTTGGATAATTACCTGTTGGAGACCTGGGACTGTATTTCTATTGTTCAAGGTAGTCAAAAGTAAGAAGGAATTAAGTGATTGAAAGGATCTGAAATATATATCTGATTATTAATATGCTTTCTTGAGAACTTACTTCCAATAAGAACTGTAAGTTCTGGTTCAACCAAGAAGTTTGGGAGTGTTAGCATTTTATGAACATTTGAAAATTCTTCAAAGATGCTTGAAAAATATTAAACTCTTAATATGTTTAGTATTTGAAAACTTCTATTGTAAAGTGGACTTTAAAACTGCATTTGAAAATATCACATGTGAGGAGAAAATTACTATTTTAGAATTTACATTTTTTTTTTTTTTGGAAGTGAAAACTAACCCTCATTCTTGTTAAGGGCTTTTGAAGAACTATAAAGGATAACATCTGCTTTATCTGATTACTGTCATGTGCTTTATAATAAATGTCTTATATAGTAAAGGTATTTTGTAAAATGCAATGAGTGGATATAATTTTATTATAAAATGTATTATATAATTTTTGTATTATACTATTAATAGTAAAATTGAGTTTTATTAAATTTATTTTTGTTTTACTCACAGAATAAAGTTCAAAGTACTTCTATAAATGTTTTTAGAAATAAACATCAAAAACCAAAATCTGTAAAATTCATACCTTTGGAGATTAAAAAAAAGGAAACACTTGATGGGGTCCAAGAACTTTGGACGGCACACAAAAAGATTTGTTTTCCCAAACACCTGTTCAAAAGGGAACATTTTGAGGAGACCCCTCAACAAACTTCTTTTAAGGAGCCATGCATGTTTAGTGTAAAGGAAAAATTCAAGGACTCGATGGATCTAATTGTGAAAGGTAAGTTTTTGGTGGAGCAGAGAATTTCAGCAAACCAACAGGCAAAACTGTTTGCTTCTGGTGTGCTTTTAATGGAATTTCCTTGTTGAAACAAAAGCCCATACTTTAAGTCTTAGCCATGGGAGGTAGGGAGCCATGATTAAAAGGGTTACTAAGCTCTGGGGACTACCAGAAATTGAGAAGAGAGTATGCTAATGGGAAAGAGGAATTTATTAGGACAAAATTGGTTAGCCACGTCTTCCGACAGGATAATATTTCTTCTGATACAAATTCTCAGACCATTGTAGTTCACCATTACTAAAGCAGTGAGAGGTTTATGGCTTTGAATTCTGTTGTTGAGCAGGGTAGATAGTATAGGCAAGCTGTGAGTGTGTTCCCCCAAAACCCCAAAAGGATTTTTAGGAATTGTAGAATTTTCCTTAAGAAAAATTATATAGTAGAGGTTTATTTTCTATCAGGAACTTGGTAAGATGGAACTTGGAAGTCTATTTAAGCAAAGTGATATTGTTTTCCTGAGACTAATGGCTAGAAAAAATGACTTTTATTAAAAAAAAATTTTTTAATGTTTATTTTTGAGAGAGAGAGAGCATATGCGTGCATGAGTGGGGGAGGGGCAGAGAGAGAGGGAGACAGAATCTGAAGCAGGCTCCAGACAGTGCTGTCAGCATAGAGGGGCTGAACTCATAAACTATGAGATCATGAAACCAACTGAGCCACCCAGGCATCTCTAGACAAAATGACTTCTTAAAACACATTTCTGTTTAAGCCTTTGTAACTTCATCTCCATTTTTCCTCTTTTGTTATTGCTTCTTATGTTATTCATTCAATGTGGATACTTTCCTATGTTAGGAGCTGGAGAAATAAAGGTTAAAAGGCTCATAGAGTAATGGTGGGGATGAGTGTCTGAGTAATTTCTTATTATCCAGTGTGACAATTGCTACACTAGAGGTAAGTGCAAAGCATTACGGGAACATTGTGGAGTAACCAACCAAGTGCCAGAAGGAAATTTCTCAGAAGAGAGCTCATTAGAAAGGGGTTTTAAGGAGAAATTTGTTAAATGTAGTGTGGGAACAGAAGAGGCCATTTTGAGCCATGGGAGAAAAATATTAAAGCTCTGAAGGAAGAAAGAATGTGATACGTTTTGGGAAAGGAGATACGTGATAAGAAATGAGGTTAGGAAGACGGGTGAGGCTAGATATAGAAGAAAATATAATAGCAGGCCTAGGATTTGAACCTGTGTGTAATGGAAAGCCACTGGTCATTTCAAGGGAAAAGTGGGGAAAGGGTAAGATATGACCATATTCTTCTGATAGAAAAATAAAACTGTCAGTAGAGGCTGTGCAGAGATTGGTGCCAGAGAGATAAGTGAGGAGGTTGCATGGGAAAGAGATGGTCCATGTAAGAGATGGCAGGGGCCTAAGTGAGGGCAGTAGTCAGCATCAAGTAAGTGTGGAGGAGGGATTTACAGCAGCATTTCTCAAAGTAGAGTCTTCAGAACACTAGTTCTGAGGCATTCACCTCAACAAAAGGGATCTCCAGTTAGATAAGTTTTAATGCATTTACTACTTGGAGATTCATGTTGAGCATTAATATATTGAGAGCTCTGTGAAATGCTGTAGAAAAGAACTCTGTTTGCTCTTTTTAACTTGGCCATCACCAATTCATTTGAGCAAAGAATTCCTAAAGAAAGACATTGAGGTTTCTAGACTGGAATACTGGGTAGGTAGGCATTATTACATTGAGATCGGAATGGAGAAAGACAAGTGGAACTTAGGCAGATGGAGAAAGGAATGGGAAAGATAGTGAATTGAGTTTTAGACCTGACAAGTAGACATGAATATGAAGATAACCATTAGGAAGTTGGAATTGGAGATCTGGCAAATAAGAGAGAGACAGGTGAAGATTGAAGATTGACGTTGGGGGTTAACTGCCATGATGTAATTGTGAGGTTCATGCATTTGTTCAGCCAAGACTTACTTATATGTGAAATGTATAGAGACAAAAGATATGCTACTTACCCTGAAGAAATTCAAACTTGATATATGTAATTTGTATGTGGTTGGATAAAGGACAATAAATAGATAGTTACAATATAGTGTGACCCATATTGTAATAAAAATAAGCTTTACTGCTTTGAAATCAATAGGAAGGTGATACCTTCTTCAGATTTAATAATTAAGGATGGATTCCCAGGAGATTTAAAGTCTTTGGTAAATTTTGAAGGGTGATTAAACATCTACTCAAGGCAAACCATAAGAGACTCTTAAATACAGAGAACAAACTGAGGGTTGATGGGGTGTGGAGGGGAGGGGAAAGTGGGTGATGGGCATTGAGGGGGGCACTTGCTGGGATGAGCACTGGGTGTTCCATGGAAAACAATTTGACAATAAATTATATTAAAAAAATAATGAAAGATGAAAAGTTATATAGAACTCTAACTAGACTCAGATGGTCTAACCTCTACATGATAATGGATATCTGAGAAAGTGATTGTAGTGTCTTTGCAGGAGCTGAAATGATTTTATATGACTGAAATGAAGATTGAGGAGTAATCAGAGATGAGACTAGATTTTGGAGAACTTTAAATTTTAGCCTAAAAGTAATGGGAACCATTTAGATGTTTTTTTTATTTTTAGGTTTATTTATTTATTTTAAGAGATACAGAAACAGCGTGAGTGGGGGAGATGGAGAGAGGGAGAGAGAGAGAGAATCTCAAGCAGACTCAATGCTGCCAGCTTAGAACCCATGAAATCATGAGACCATGACATAAGCCGAAACCAGGAGTCAGATACTTAACGGACTGAGCCACCCAGGTTCCCTGCTTTTCAGATGTTCTAGTGAAAAGTTGGCAGTGATCACATTTACATTTTTAGAGCATTCCTGGTTGCAGAGATGAGGTGTGTTGAATTTTGGAGGCACAGGGTCCATCGATGAGGGGACTAATTCATATGAGAAAGGATGACTTGAATTAAGGTAGTGGCACTGAGAACAGAACTGAGGGAAGAGATTTTAGAGACATTTAAGAAGTAGAGTTTCTAGATTTGGTCAGCAGTAGGTGGAACATAAGACACAGGGGAAGAGCTGTGGGATTCACTGGCATAGTTTGTACTAAGTGGCAGCATGGGAACGGATGCAGGAAATTAAAGTGTTGGAGATACATCTTATGTAATAGTAAAACTGCCACCAGCAATAAGTTGGAATCTAAACCATGTACCTACTGAGCTTTGTTCTAGGTGATGAAGTTGGGAAATAGCATTATTGAATATGTTGGTGGTTTTGGCTGCCTGTGGGAAGTTATTCTATAAAAGAGATGAACTATCAAAAGTATTGGCTGGTTTGCAAGCAGAAATGAAAGGGCATAGAGTGGTACTAGGTATTAGATTCCTTGGTTTTGAGCAAATGTCTAAGACCTATCATTGCAGCAAAAATCAGATTAAGGGTGTGTCCTTCTTAACCCAGCCCATATTCTCAGATCCCCTCCAGGCACTTAACACTAAGTTGAAAGACTAAAGCAAGGGATAAATAAATGAAGATACAAAAGAGATTTTAAAGCTACACTTAAAAAAAAAAAGAACTTTGAATGTGGTTTTTGGCATGAAGAATTAATTAGAAAAAAATGAATTAAAAAATCTAACAAATATTTTAGAGAATGTTATTGCCAAAGAAACCATGAACTTTGATTTAATAAAATGTTCAAAAGTAAAATAACCTGGCTTTATTTGGAAGTGACCCACAAAAGCTGTATAGTCCCCAGGGAGGACAATAGCAAGGTGTAGCTAACAAGCAAAGAAAAATCTTCCCAGAGTAGATCCAGAGACAACAATGAACCAAAAAAAAAAAAAAAAAAAAAAAAAAAAAAGAATAAGGGAGTATACTTCCAGGACAGAATCATTGTGTACTCAAAAAACTTCTCCACCTCCAGGTTAGGGGGGCTCTCAGTGACTCCCCAGCAGGATTCTGTAACTTCTTTAGTCTGGTGATTGCTATGTGACTTTTCTTTTTCTCTTTCACGAATGGAGTTTTTACTGAAGTTATCCTATACCTGCCCCAAAGCTGGATGTTGTGTGCTTCTGGGGGAAGGTGGAAATAATCTTATATATCTTGTATATATTATTACTGGCCAGAAGGAGCCACACCTGGACCTGATGAAGAAGACTTCAAATAGCCAGAGATTCTGGACTCTGAGCTGAATGTAGTACTTTGGTTGAACTTTAGGTTATCTCCTTTGGGGAGAGGAAGAGTGTATTTGTCAGGGAATAAGAATGGATGGATATTTGATGTTCAAAAGGGCTGACTGTGGCAGAGACTGGCTAGATATTTATCAAACTTATTACTGTATCCTTTTTTTCCTGGGCACTTGGCTAACATACATTTCTCATGTCGCTTACAGTTAGGTGGAGCTATGTGACTGAGATTTGGCTCAGTGGATTATAGCTAGAAGTGATGCTTATCCAAAAAATATCTTTTGTTCTTTTCCCAACATGTCTCCCATATTTTCAACTATGAGGACTCTTTTTCAATACTCTTAAAACAATTGCAATTTCATTGATGGGAGAATAGTAAAAGTGCTTTTACGTATTTATCGTTTATTTATTTATTTATTAAAAAATTTTTTTTTCTGTTACACAGAACTTTTGTTTTTTTTAAAATTTTTTTAATGTTTATTTATTTTTGAGAGAGAGAAAGAGAGAGAGAGAGAAAGAACATGAGCCAGGGAGGGGCAGAGACAGAGAGAGATACACATAAAATCTGAAGCAGGCTCCAGGCTCTGAGCTGTTAGCACAGAGCCTGATGCAGGGCTTGAACCCATGAACTGTGAGATCATGACCTGAGCCAAAGTCGTATACTTAACTGACTGAGCCACCCAGGAACCCTGTAAAAGTGCTTCTAATAACTGTCAATTGAAAAATTTTGATTGAGATATTCAGTAAATATGCAAAACTTGGTATGGGGAATACAAAAGGGAAATTTGCTCCCTCATGGAACTTGGAGACTAGCGGGGGAAACAGTTATCAATTAAATAATCACTTACATGCAGTTGAGAGTATATGACAAATGAATGGTGCCTGGACTGGGGTCAGCAAAGGCTTTCCAGAGGAAATGATAATTGAGCTAAGCTATGAAAGATGAGGAAGAATTACTAGGATAAGAAGTAATTCCTGCTTGGAGTTCTACGTCATGAGAAAACCATTTGCAATGGCCCAAGGGAGGGAAGCACAGACATAATTTCAAAGAAGTACAAAAAGAACTTATGAGGCTACAGTTCTGGGAAGGAGCTGGAGAGGGGTAGCCTGCAGCTATCTGAAAAATAGGACCTTGTAGTCAGTGCTGTGCTAGCAAATGTTTATTAACTGGCTATGGTGGGGCAGAGGGAGGAAGCCTGATTTATAGTCTTTGCCAATTTCCATCGTGTAAATACTTTAATGTAGCCAATTTCAAGCTACCAATGTTACATCACTGATTAGGGGAGTTGTGAAGAGATGTGCACAGTCTGTTCTTTCCATAGTTGGGGCAAACACCTTTCACACACCATTTGAAATATTCTTAAATTTACTTCTTATCCAGCTACTGCAGTATAGGCTGCTTCCTTCTCCAGGCTTCCCTGACTCCTTCCCAGCTTGGGACACCAACAAAAATGGGCTCAACACTGGCACATGAGCAACAAGGAAGGGAGGATAAGAGCCAATGGGTAAATGTTTCCTCCTTTCTTTCCCTGGGGAGAATGGTCTTAGTTACACTATATAAACTTCTCAGAAGGTCCTAAACAGTTAAGCAACCAGTTTCTTGTAGTGATGCTCAACTCAGAAAGGTTTCCTACATTATCTTTCTTTCTTGTTTTATTTCCTCATTGTTCTTTCCTGTTCCTTGAGCTCACTTTCTTAAAATACCCTCTTAAAAAATATTTTGATGGTGAGTTGTCAGTATTTGGTAAGAGACAGTATGGAATGTGAGGGAAAGGAAGAGTCAAGAAAGGATAATTCTTAGGCTTTAAAACTTAATGAACTGGAAGATAGGAGTTGCCACTTTCTGAGACAGGAGAGTGACCTACAGTTTTCAATGGGCATAAATGTAGAATTGAGGTTTGGATATTATGTTTAATGTGTCTATTATACATACAAATGAAAATGTCAGATAGGTAGTGTATAAGTGTGGGCTCAAAATTTGAGTCACTAAAGTACAGATCAATATTGTCTAATAGAAATATTATATGAACCACAAATGTGATTGAGAACTTTCTAGTGGCCACATTGAAAAGATAAAAAAGAAATAGGTAAGGGGCACCTGGATAATTCAGTCGAAAAACCATGTAACTCTTGATTTGGGGTTGTAAGTTTAAGCCAAACATTGGATATAGAGATTCTTAAATAAACTAAAAAAACAGAAACCGATAAAATTAATTTTAATAATAGGTTTATTTAACTCATTATAGCCACGGTAGTCAATATAAAAATTGTTAGTATTTTACATTATTTTACATTTATACCCCAAATCCAGTGTATATTTTAGAAATTGGTGTAGCCACATTTCAGATGCTCAGTAACTATAGTTGGTGAGTGGCTACTGCATTGAACATCATAGATATCATTTTAATTTACAATCATAGATAATATCAGCAAATAAATAAATGTAGGTAGAGAAAAAATATCCAAGGACTAAGTCCTGGAGGTTTCTGACATTTAGAGGGTAAGAAGACAAGTGCCCAGCAAAGGAAGTAGAAATGAAGAGCTGGGGAAGAAATCATGAGAGTGTGAAATATATTACTCGTATTTCAGTAAAGGAGGAGGAATGCCTTAGACAGGAGCAAGGAAATCTCATCCATTGTCCTAGAAGAAAGACAGGGCCATGGGCACAGAGACAGTCTCATTGGTAGATTAGATGGTGGGATTGGTACTGTTTGTTTGTTTGTTTATTTCAGTGAAGTTAGAAGTAAGGTCTTCACTTGAGGAAGGGATGGGAAGTATTGCGTTTTGAGGAGTGAGGAGAAGAGTGAGTTAATCATAATCTGAGAAAGTGTGGAAGTGCATGGACTAGGAAAGGTAATTTTCTGTGAAAAATACCCCCCCTTTTTAAAAAAAAATTTTAATTTTTTTTTTAACGCTTATTTATTTTTGAGACAGAGAGAGACAGAGCATGAACGGGGGAGGGTCAGAGAGAGAGGGAGACACAGAATCTGAAACAGGCTCCAGGCTCTGAGCCATCAGCACCGAGCCCGACACGGGGCTTGAACTCACGGACCGCGAGATCATGACCTGAGCCAAAGTCGGACGCTTAACCGATTGAGCCACCCAGGCGCCCCCCCCCCCCGCTTTTTTTTTAAGAGAAAAGAGAAATAGTTGGGAAGTGTCAGTAAGGATTAAGGAAGAATCTGACTTTATCTCTAGCCCTAGATTATGGGAAGGGTGAAAGAGAATAATGGTTACCCCGTGAGAGAACTGTTGAAGAAGTTGTGCCCTTAGGAAAATAAGGGTTAGAACAAGAAGACAGTTCAAACATAGAACATAGCTAGAATATCAGTTCAGCTGATGAAACGTCTGGGGTTTCTTAGGGTACAGTGAAGAGTTTGGGGAGGCAATTCAAGGAAGGATAAAACAGTGGGGGTCTGTGGAGATTAAGGTCAAAAGCAAAGAATGAGAAGACAAGTTCAGAGGGTCTTTTATAGAAGACAGGTAAAATGTTCAAATGGTAGTCTCCTTTTGGGGATTGTTTTCTTTAGCGGTTTGTGATCACGAGGCCAAGGATGTTGGGGGTGAGGGATATGGGAAAGGAGTGAAAGTTTTATCAAGAGCACAAGGATGACAGTGGTCCTCCTGAAAATCCTATTATAGGCTCTGTTGAAGCCAGAGACATTTTACTGGGAGCTTTTGCATGTGTCCCACCAGACAGCTGTGAAGTGCTGATCTTAGAGTTTATATTTGAATTAAAATTGGATTTCACTTCTTAAAGTTCTTATCTCAAAAAGTATATATTAAGTCTGTAACTTGCATCTATTTTTTAAACATACTCCTAATATTCACTTCAGTGTGAATGGAAGCATGATCTAAGATATCAGCAGTATTAATTCCAGAACTTGATTAAAGTTTGTGAGATTAGAAAGAAAAGTGAGTCCTGTGTGTGTGATACATGTACCTTGCTCATGCTGCACTGACAGATCAGCTGCATTATCTTCCATAAGCTAAACATCTGTATGAGAAGAGGCCAAACATTCCTTGAATTTGATCCAAGGATATCAACTTTAAAAATACACTGGGGGCACCTGGGCGACTCAGTCGGTTAAGTGTCCGACTTCAGCTCAGGTCATGATCTTGCGGTCTTTGAGTTCGAGCTCTGCGTCCAGCTGTGTGTTGACAGCTCAGAGCCTGGAGCCTGCTTCGGATTCTGTGTCTCCCAGTCTCTCTGTCCCTCCCCTTCTCATGCTCTCTCTCTCTCTCTCTGTCTCTTTCTCTCTCTCTCAAAAATAAATAAAGATTTTAAAAAATTAAAAAAAATAAAATAGGGACCCCTGGGTGGCTCAGTCGACTTCAGCTCAGGTCATGATCTCCCGGTTTGTGAGTTCGAGCCCCGCGTCGAGCTCCGTGCTGACATCTCAGAGCCAGGAGCCTGCTTTGGATTCTGTGTCTCCCTCTCTCTGTGCTCCCCCACTTGCGCTCTCTCTTTCTCTCTCAAAAATTAATAAACATTAAAAAAATTTTAAATAATAAAATAAAAATACACTGTAATAGGGGCGCCTGTGTGGCTCAGTCAGTTAAGTGTCTGACTTTGGCTCAGGTCATGATCTCACGGTTCGTGAGTTTGAGCCCTGCATCAGGCTCTGTGCTGACAGCTCAGAGCCTGGAGCCTGCTTCAGATTCTTTGTCTCCCTCTCTGCCCCTCCACAGTTCATGCTCTGTCTCTCAAAAATAAACAAATATTAAAAAAAATAAAAAAATAAAGTACACTGTAACAATTATAATATCAAGTATCTTTAGTAAATATGTTCTCTGTGTTTACATGTAATAAATGCCCATATTTTTCTTCATAGAGCAAAATCAGAAAAAATATAAAATGATTTCTTCTTTGAGTATATAGATATTCTACAGTACTGCTTAACCATTTTGTATTGTCAAGCTGCCAACAATTTATGAGTCTTGATAATTAGAAGTCACATGTGAAAATCTGGTTTTGTAATATAAAATATTAGGCTATAGTTACTATATAATATATAGTTTTCACTCATTTATGTATTCCTTTAGGAACAAAAAAATACTTAGGTTTAACTTTGAGTCATTTAAATTTGAAAACAGATTAATTAAACTCAATGAGCTTTCCTGATATTCATGTCAAGCAAATATATTTAAGGTCAATATTGGATTGTTCCTTAACCAGTTTTGAAAGGAGTAAATGTGTATATGTTCGTGTGTGTATGTGTTTTTATGTGTGTATGTATTCTTTGGTCTCCAAACAAATCTTCCTTTAAATATAAAATGAAGGCAGAATGATTTTTAATAATGCTTTAAAATAACTATGTGGCTGGAAAGCACTGGAGAAACCTATCAGGAAAAATGACTTTGTGCTATGTTTATTTATTTTCTTCTCAGTTGTGAAAAGTTACCAAACAATTTTTTTGATCAGCAATGTATATAAAATCTTCTGTTTTATGTTTTAATGATTTTAAATATATATATGATTTCAACAAATATATTAAAATTGTTTTTTTACTCATTCCTACAAAATTATTTAGAAGAATTTGAGGCCAAGTTCCATAACAATATATAAGAAACATGGAATCTAGAGGCTCTTTTAAATGAGGTGGAAGATTATATTGAATTTTATATTACAGAATAATTTGATTTTTGGAGCTTTGGAACTTGAAGCATCTTCCTCCACATATGAAAACAGACTCTACTTGAGGAATTTCTAGATGAGGGAATAAATTTGGGATAATCACACAGAACTTTGCAACCGCTTCTCTGCTTCTCTTAGTTTCTTTCTGGTTTAGGTTGCTATGTTTCTTCCCATTTCTTGTCAGTAATTTTCTTTTGCTTGCCTATGCTCTTGAGGAAAGGACTTAAGGATTAAGATTAGCAAATTATATGTTTGAGTGACACATGTCTTGAACACAGTTCTTTCTTCCTTATACTTTTCTTTCTTTCTTTTTTTTTTTATGCTGACCTGGTAAGTTCTGAAATAGAAAGATGCAATGTGGAGACTCTAAGATAGGAGACTCATTGCTCTATAGGAACATGGTTTATTACATTTAACTAGTCATAAAGTTCATTAACTTTTAATAAAGTAATAGTATCTTAAATATAAAAATTATTAAACAATACAAAGGATTTAGAAACAGTTGAAAGGCATTTTTTTTTTCTTTTTTACCATTTGCCTTCTACTATTTTATTAGCCCAGAGGATAATTTAGGGAATTACAGAAATCTTTGGGTAGAGTAGTGACTTGCAGAGGTTTTATGATTAAGTACATTTGTTCTATGTTTTGCATTTGACAAGGAATACAAGCAGAGGAGAGCTGAGGCTAGTGAAATATTTTACAGTGGGCTAGTGTTCTTCCTAAGTCATTTGTACATAAGTTCTCTGTAGGAGTAAGTAATACCAGCTTCCCCGAGGAACTAAAATGAGAGTCCTTGCTTCCTAGGAGTAGTTTCCTATTTGCAGTGAAAATCTTCAGTGGACCTTTGTTGCTTTTGACTTCTCAGCATCCTTTAACCTTACCTCTGGTAACAGCTCTCAGGTTTGACTTTGGAGAAACATTTCCTCCCACTTTGAGTCTGTGCAGTGCAGAAAGGGCTGTCACCCACCCTCTAGCCCCAGGCTTGGCATGTGATTCAGGCACAAAGAAATGAGCTTATTCTCCTGACCACAGTGATGGGTGGAATGGTTGGGCTTAAATGAGGAAGAATGATGTGAGCCTGGAGGTACCAGAGAATATAGCACAGGAATTCTAGAGTATAGTCAACGTGGAAGAGTAAGCTGAATGATGCAGATAAATAAGCCCTGATGACATTGTTTAAGCCTCTGATGCAAGCTTTGATGAAGACAGACTTTACTTGGATTTCCCAGTTTATGGGAATCAGTGAACTCTGCCCTTTGGAGAAGGCAGATAGTTCAGTGGCTTGGAACATGGGAGTTCAACTCCCTAGATTCACATCTCAGCTTTCACACTCATCAGTTTCTTTGATTCCTTTTAAGGTAATTTGGTTTTCTGTTGGTTTTTTTCTTGGTAGTCTGATGGAAACACCGTCCTTATCCAGTCAATGTAGGAAAAACTCCACTTAAGATGTGTGTAACAGGCTGAATCATAGCCACTCAAAGATACCACATTCCAAATCCTGAAACCTATAAATGTTCCCTTATTCAGAAAAAAGGATCTTTCGAGATGTGATTAGGTTAAGGATATTGGGCTAAAGAGATTATCCTAGATTATTCCAGTGGGCCTTAAATGCCACACAAGTGTTTTTATAGGAGAAAACCAGAGGGGGATTATAGACACATAGAAAAGGAGACACAGAGTAACCATAGAAGCGGGATCGGAATGATATGTCCACAGGCCCAGGACGGCTGGCAGCTACCAGAAGCTGGGATAGGAAAGGAATGGATTTGCCTGTAGAGACTGAAGGAGTGGAGTCCTGCTGACATCTTGATCTTGGACTTCTGGCTTCCCACACTGTGAGAGGACACATTTCTGTTGTTTTAAGCCACCATATGTTATAACAGTCATATAGAACTAATATAATGTCCTTCCAAAAGTAGGTTTCAAGACATTGAAAAATAACCTCTTTGTTATAATGAGTGCAAAAGTGTGATCAGTAGGTCAATTGTTTCAACTTTCATTTCCTCATTCATATGTTTATTCAGCAATTGTATTAAGCTCCTCCTTGAATCAGATACTACATACCATGGCCCCTGCCCTCCTGAAACTTTCAGTTTAGCATAAATTACTTTCCCTTTCTCTCTTTCTCTCAAAAAATATACATATTGCAGGGTGGGGTTTTTTTTGGGGGGGGGGGTGGAGATTTTTCAAGGTGGGAGTCCAGCATTATAAGTAACTGTCTTTTCCCTTCTGAATTAAGAACCAATTGAATGCAGAAGACACAGGAGTTGGACAAATGGAGATTAAAATGTTCGTTTTGTTACAGAGAAAGCTGATGGGAGAATATGGCACTGGATAAGTAGCCCTGTGGCTTAACCACCACCCCACCCCCACCCCTACACACACACAGAGCAACACCTGCCCTCTAATGAAACCTCCTATTGCAGAGGAGAGTGTATTTGCTTGCTCCATTCTTGTAGGCTGGAGACACTCTGAAGGGATCAAGCCCAGCTTGGCTTTTCTAGTCAGAATGAGGAAGGGCACAGGGTGAAGGCAGGCCTTGGCCTCTCACAAACCAAAGCCATGAGCCTTTTTGTCTAGCCATACCCTCATCTCCTTTGTGTCTCTGAAGTAAGGGAAAACATAAATAAATGTGTGCTCCCCAGTACTACAGATTCCTATCGTCAGAGGCCACCATGTTACCACTTGCAGGATTTGCCTATTGTCTGAGGTTTACATACGTTTTGGAGGGTTTGGAAAAGAAACAGCCATAAACTGGGTGTTAAGGTAATTAAATCTTTTACTGAGTGGCATGTAATTTCCTCCTTGCTATGTTGGGTACTTTGGGATTTAAAAAAAAATGTAAGCCATGGAACATTTCCTTCCTCTTAGTGATTTATATGTAGCCAAGAGACCCATAATTATTTTTGTCCTACTGTGTGGAAGTTAGTCAACCCCAACCAGTAACATGTTTATTACTTTAACCTATTTCAGGCACAGATCTGATTGCTGGATAATTAGTACATCAAGTAGAGTTAACTTTCAACATTTGAGGTTGAACATCTTATTAAGATCTTGGTTGTCTTTCAGAGACAATACCTTTCTGAGATTGATATATGTGTAAAAGAAATAAGCAGAGGCTAACTTAATTGTCTTCTCTTTTTACAAATTTTAATGTGAATTTTTTTTTTCCCCACTGACATCCATGTAAACTAAAGAATGCTGTTAAGACAATAATCCCATTTTCAGTCAGAGACAGTCTTTGGTCATTTCGAGCCTACATTATTAATATTATTAACACGCTCCCCTAACTTGTCTCCCTGCCTCTGGTCAAAATCTGATTCAATCTTTAAAAAAAACTTATGCCAGAGTGATTTTTGTAAAATGCAAATCCTACACTCTCTTTTTTTTCAAAAATCCTTCAATGTTTCCCCAGGGCCCACAGGATAATGGAGGTAAAATTATATATTTATGTATCCCAACTATGAATATTTTTTAAAAGTTGGATTAATCATGATAGAAGAAAGACTGAATTATCTCTCTATTCTTTTTATGGAAAATAAGAAATTTTTGTTATATGAAGCAGTAATCAAGGAATACAGAGCCAAAAAAGAAGGCAAAATGTATTACAGAGGTATCTCTGGTAGGTAATTAACAAAAATACTGTTATTTATCTGGATTTTATGATGTTGTGATTACTTTTCAGCTTTAAGAATTTGTTATTTATGGTGATAACCTTCTCTAATTCTAAATATTCACGTTCACACCTCATTTTGTATTTATGCTTTTACAGACACTTTCTTTAGTATGTCCCCACAAATTTTATAATTTTTAGTCCCTAAAATACCTGGATTCACTACCAGTGGAGGCCCAAAGTTAAGCAGGAAAATCAGAAGCTACTGTCATAAAACAGAAATAGTAAAATGGTAATTTGGATTAGGGTGATAGCAAGTATTTAGGCTTTGGGAACCTTCAATAAGATTTGCTGATGAGTTGATTACTGGATGTTTTTGGAGAGAAAAGAGTCAGAGATGAGCAGTTCATCACCAATTCCTATTGAAGGTTCTACTTCAAAACAAACCTGAAACATAAATGCTTTTGTCCCAAGTTCGTGAGGGTAGAGTCACCATTTAGCAAGATGGAGAAGTCTATGGGAAGAACAGATTTGAGTCTTATGACCAGAAATTCAGTCATTTAAATTTAGTCATATAAAATCAGATATCAGTTACACATCTAGGTGGAGATATTGAATAGAAAGTTGGTATCTGGATTTGGAGTTCATGGCAGAGGAATAGGCTCAGATATCACTTTGGGATACCTCAGCTTATAGACAGTATTTAATGCTCTAAGGCTATATGATATATCATAGGAGTGAGTTAAGAAGTCTATGAGAACCTAGCAAAGATGACTGAAAAAGCAACAGCAAATGAGGAAGGAAAAAAAAAAACAAGCAAACAAACCTCAAAAAGGACACTGGGATATGCTGAAAACTGAGTGAAGAGGGTGTTTCAAGAAGGGAGTGATTAACTGTTAAATTCTGTTTATAGATCAAGTAAGGTGAGGACCGAAAACTGACATTGGATTAACAATGTGGAGGTCAATGTTGACCTTAACACCCACTGTTTCAGTAGCGTGTCCAATTCAAAAGAGAATGGGAAGAGAGAAATGAGACAAGTATAAGAGTTATTTCAAGGAATTCTATTATAAAGGAGAACAGAAACTGGGTGCTTATTGGGGGAGGTGAGATCAAGAGAGTAGTATTTTTGTTTACTTGTTTGTTTTAAGATGAAAGAAATTACAACATTTCTGATCAGAACATTCAAGAGAAGAGGAAAAAATTATAATAAAGCAAGGAGCAGGGAATTATTGGGGCAGTGTCCTTGAGAAGGTGAGAGTAGAGGAGAACTGTTGGACACATAGAGGGGTTGGCCTTAGATCGGAACGTGGGTATTTTCACTGGCAATAAGGAAAGGCAGAGAGTGAATGGGTACAGATGTGGTCAGGAGGATAGCTTTGGTGGTGTCTTTTTTTTTTTTTTTAATGTTTATTTCCAAGAGAGACAGAGACAGAGACAGAGCAGGGGATGGTCAGAGAGAGGGAGACACAGAATCCAAAGCAGGCTCTAGGATCTGAGCTGTCAGCACAGAGCCTGAGGTGGGGCTCAAACCTACGAACTGTGAGATCATGACTTGAGTCGAAGCGCCCAACTGACTGAGCCACCCAGGTGCCCCCAGTGGTGTCTTTTGATTGCTTTTGTTTTCTCAGTGAAATTGAAAGCAAGGATATCAGCTGAAAGTATGGTCGGGGAAGTGTTGAAGGTTTGAAGAGAGAGTAGAAAAATGTGAAACAGAGAGGGGAGAATGAATGGACTAAGGAATTGTGTTGTGACTACTGGATACATTAGGCGCACTTGGGTTCTCGTTCATGAATGTGAAATGAGGCCAATCATGTTTTTGTTTCCTACTCTCACATCAATCATGCAGGGTGCAAATACCACACAAGAGGTGGAGATGTAGATTCAAGTAGGGTTTTGTGTTTTCACAAATGAACATGACAAAATGCAGGAGGGTCAAAAGAGCTGAGGGTCTGTGAGAGAATGAGCATGGGGACGGACTTGGAATTGCAACTGGCTAAGTTATAAAGATGGCAAGGGAGTGTGGGAAGGTGGTAGTATCAGTGAATAATAGGTCCTGGTAGGGGTCAAAAATTGTTGGCAATGAGGAATAACCTAAATAAGTAGAAATCGGTGATTAGAGAGTCAGATGCTTCAAACGGAGCTCAAGTGCCGGCTGATTGGTTCACACCAGGGTGTGAACAGGGACACAGTGGTTCCTTGAGGGTCGACAGTAGTTTCTTTCAGTGTTTTATAACCCATACCTCAGCCTGACAGATACTCAATAAATGTTTATGAATGAATTCAGAGAAAAAGTTGACTATCAGCATGGAAGGAGGGTGATAAAAGGTCATTCTGAGTCAAATTTTAATTGGCAATTGCACCTGTCCTTATATGTTTGTGGGGTGCACAGGACAAAGACCCCACCTCAGGCTAGCTCAAGTAAAGGGAATGTATTTCAAGTTTCAGACCTCGCTAAATGCAAGGAATGGGAACATAAAATACAGCTGAGTCTCGTAAGAACTGAGAGCCTAGCAGAAACTGAGGTGCCCTCTCAGGCTGTTGAGGACCAGTTGGTCTCTCCTCCTGCTTCTCCCAGTGGGACTGTTTCCTCTGGTTTTCCTCACAGTTAAGTCTCTTCTCCTTTTCATCAGACACACAGACCAACATGGTTGCCTCATGGCCTAAGCCCACATGAAGTTTTGGGTTTACACTACACATCTAACTCATTTTCTTAAAGCTCCTATTTCTGGGAGAGCAATATGATAGACCTAGGTTTGGTTAGGTGATCCCAAAGCCACAGTCAGGGCAGAAGCGATGGTGGTAAGGTACCATTATGGCCATTTAGGCCCAACCTCTTAGTGGAGACAATAGACGAGAAAGTGGTTTGGGAGAAGGGGACTGCATGGGGCAGACAACCCCAAAGAAGTCATCTTTCTATGGGGGGAGGGGATCAGATAGAGAAAAGCAGGACTTGTTGTATTAAGAAAAAATATTCTTGCAGTTAAAGGAACATATTTTGTTTGCTATTGTAATTTTATCTTCGGTTTTAGCAGAAGTGCAATAGAAGATAATTCTATAATCTAGTTAATATTGGTTATTTTGCTAGTTACTATGACTATGCGCAAACGTTGGCCAGTGAATATCTTTATAAACTTCTTTCAATTTCTTCTGGTGAGGCCACTTACAACCCTGATTTAGTTAATTTGTATCAGAATATACCAAGGTAAGTTACTTTTCAGACCAACCAATTTTATTTATTTATTTATTATTTTAAAAGTTTATTTATTTTGAGAGAGAGAGAGCAGGAGGGGCAGAGAGAGAGAGGGGGCAAGAGAGAATCCCAAGCAGGTCTGCACTGTCAGCGCAGAGCCTGACATGGGGCTCCAACTCATGAACTGTGGGATAATGACCTGAGCCGGATGCTTAACCGACTGAGCCACCCAGGCTCCCCGAGACCAACCAACTTTAAAATAAAAAATCTTTCTTCATAGCTTTCTACTGCAGAGATCCTGATTAATTAGGCTCTGTAAGTCATCAAAAGTCTTCCAAGATGAGTGGACAGTGTTCTTATTATCATTTTAGAGGAGTGTTAGGTATTCCTCCAATTGATAGCTCCAAGAACATCTCCCATCGGAGTGGTTTGCCTATGAACTGATCTGTAATTCACATTAAAAAGTAAGCCCACTAGTGGGAATGGCAGGGATTTTATTTCTCTTGTTTGCTTTTATATTCTCAGTGCCTGAAAAGCAGAAAGATGGGCTCATTTAGAACCTGAGGAGTAGTCCATACACATTTGTTGGATAATGGGATGAAAGGTGTAAGTATGAGTGCAAGTGTAACTCACCAACCAGCTCTAGGCAAGCCTGGTGGTTTTTCAAACAATTCCACTTACCATTGAGTTGATACTTCTGTTACAACGTGCTGATCCCTGTGTTACACCTTAGGAAGACCTAATGTGTATGTGTGTGTGTTTGTGAAGTGTGACAGTTACTGTACAGAATAAAGAGATCGATCCTAATCACTGTCCAGTGTGAAACAGCTGGTGCCCGAGCTATTCAGTGCCCAAAGCAGTTATTCATTTCTCTGGTCTGCATGGATGCTTCCAAAATGATTCTGTCACAGCACGTGTGTTCTGGCATTCCGTCTGAACACTGGGAAACCTGGAGCCAAGGATCTATTAGTGCCTGAAGTGTGGAATGTGTGACATTGATCATCTCCTCTCTGAGCTGGCACTGCTCTGAAACAGCCTGAGAACCAGGGGAACAAGTCTGCTGCCAAGTCCATCTGGTTTTGATCCCATTGCACTTAATGAATCAAAACATTATTTTAGAGACACTTTATTTTTTAAAAAACTATTCCAGAAGTCCAATGAGTACTCTGACTATACTTAGGATGGATCTAAGAAGTGTTCCATGCAGTCACTGTAGAGACATTCATGAAGACATATAATGTGTTATCATTGCATATTTAATAGGTGCTTTTAAGTACTTCAGTGTGATTAAATTGATGGCACTTTCTACTTAAATTCTTGGTTTCCAGCTACACTAAACCACTAAGTGTGGCCTTTAAGTGGCATTTATAAACAGACTGAGATATGAGGTTGTAGCGTGGTAAATAAATGACCTTTGCTTTTTTATTTCTTGATGAAAGTTTGGAAACCTCTATCTCTAGAGGCTAATTTTTGGTGTTAAGAAATTGAAAATGTTTCCACTCTTCTTCTTTTGGAAGCCAAATAATGGGGGACAGAACAGAGGAGCTAAGAAACGACATATATTGAGCATCTACTACTTATTAGACACTGTATTAAGCCATGCATTATCCAGTGTCTTGCAAGATAGACACGTCATTAGTTGCATTGTATAGTTAAGAAAACAGGCACAGAGAGAGACAGTGCCCATGCTGTTGTCATGGATAGCAAATGGCAGAACCAGGACTGAGGTCTTTCTGACTCTAAAGCTTGCATTCTTTCCACTCGTGCATCCTCTTTCTCAGTGGCATCAGGAGCAATTTAGGGTGCTTGGAGGAATGAGGGTCTCCCAAGTGCTCTGGGAGCATGGAAGTGGTGCTAAATCTCCTAATTTCTTGTATACCTTGAGTGAGTCACTTTTCTTCTCTGTATCTCAATTTGCCTCATTAAACTGATCTGTTCTTTGTTGCTTTGGAAAGCTATTGTATTTTCATGCAGAGTTATGATCTTTCAGAAGATGGGTGACATTTAAAGTGCCCAAATTCATCTTAGATAATAATGAAAATTCTGCCATTGTCATTTATGTCCGGTAGCAATTGTAGGCTTTCCTGGTATTCCAAAGATGTTCCCAAGGGGCAGCATCATTTTCAATAGGTCCTTACAGAGGCATCCTGTGGATGAAGACAAAGAATGCCAGTGGAAACCATTAGGTAATTTAGCACTGATTCTATGGATCAGGAGCAAAATATTCCAGTATTGCTGCGGGGTTCACCTTCCTGTCTGACCAAAGCCACAGAGACCTGATGCATTTTAGAAATTTCACCAGAAAAAGAAATGACATCTGAGGGATATATTGTGCTGTGTATTAGAGGACTCAAGAAATTCCAGGAAATGAATCTATTTTTGCTAGTAAAAATGAAAAGACAGCTCATGTTACACAGATATTTTAAAGGTGAGAATATTAGCTTTGGGATGAGCTTTGGCAGTTGCTTTTTTTTTTCTTCCTCTTTTTATTGTGAAAATGGTGACTGTTTCTACATCTACCTAGAAAATCCTTTCTAACAATACCACATTCATCAATGAAAGCACAGATGGATTCCTTGAGTGGGAGGAGCAGCCAGAATATGGGGAAGGATTGACTGTCTCTGTAAAAGAGTTGAAGGCGTGATTACTTGGCTGGGTCAACAATAATGAACTGCCCAAAATGGCTATGAAGGTGTTTTTGATGTTCCTAGACAGTTTCTTAGGTAAAATTGTTATGTGAGTAGTTAGAACTCAGCAATGACACTATAATGCTTATAATTCTAGGACCCAATGCTAGAACCACCAGACATGGGGTTTATACTGCCCAAGGCATTTCTTTGCCTGGCTTTTAAATGAAGGCTGATTTTAATTTGTACATAGTGCCTTTGCCTTGTTTAAAGAAAAAAAATCACAATAGCTGAAACCTCAGTTTGCTCAAATCTGCCTTTCGCAGCTGATTTCATTTACTTATAGGCATAATTACATTTGGAAAAAAGTTTTAAGTTTTATGGCATAAGCAGTAAAATCAAATGAGTGTACACTTTTTCTAATCATTTGTTTCCTACAGACATTTTAATTGTCCAGATCTACAGATCTGGGTCTCTCTTCCTCCTTGACAAAGGAATGTTTTTCGAATCTTGATTGTCACTGTAACTAGAGGCTGTACTCTTTTGGTGGTTGGCCTCCAAATTTTATTCTCTTAACACCTAGAGTGAATTTCACATCTTCCTAGATTTGTTACTGTGTTTGTAGCTCTGATATGAACATCCTGTCCATGAGGAAATATTTGCACTGCTTAAAGGAGCAGCTTCAGTGGTCTGAGAGGGTGGGACAAGAAGACTTCGCCATGGCGCTTCCGTACTCTGAACGTAGTCCAGAATGATGGTCTGTCCATGGATGATAATGGGAGTCTAATCTGCATCTGCTTGGGGAAGAATCTGAGTTTCAGAAAGAAAACAAAAAAATCAAGGTCTCGTTCTCTTCCTACATGATCTTGGTGAAATTATTTAACACATTGATTGCATGCTCAGTTTCCTATTTTTTTAGATGACAATGATAAAAATACCTGCTGACTAGATCGCTGTGAGGATCAAATAAGATTTCTATGCGAAAATATAAACTATAAAATACCAGGTACATTATTAAAGGCTCGTTGAAAGACTAACATAAGAAAAGAATGTACATGCTGATACAAAAGAGCCGATGGCTGTCTTATTACAAAGCAGTTACAAAGCGCTTTTGCAAAAAGAAAATTTTCCTGGAAATCTGAGTGGGTTGTCTGTGTTCCCTCTCCTCCTCAGTCAACAGATCACATTCAAACATTACACTGGGTAGGGCATCTAAAGCTTAGTATGATCCATTCACCTGGCAGTTATTTGAAAACTAATGTTCTAGTTTTACGTAAATGTGTTCGAGCTATGTTGGTGCCAAGCTATGTTGGTGCCCAAGTGTATCGTCTAAGTTTTAGAATTTCGTGTATCATGTGGTTTTCAAGACTTAATAAAACGTTAACTACTTAATAAACTGCCAGGGAGCAACTGTGACAAATGTTGTTGGCATCAAGTGTACTGGGAAATAGGGTTTTAGCAGAAGTGTCTTAATTAGGAGTGGGGCCAGGTTCCATCCTCTGTTTCACCTTGGTTTCTGTGTCTGCAACCAGTCACAAAACTGGTCAGCTTTACAGCCTCGAGCCTTGTGATTCGCCGCAGATGAGTCAGATTCCTGTTCTGTCTGGTGGTTTAATGCCATTGGCAAGTCTGTGTAGATAAACAACAAGAAGACTGCCAAATCCATTTGAGGACAAACAGCATATCGTGGTTTGGCGAACATCCTCTGTCCGTTCGCATAGACTTAGTTTTAGGCACAGGAAAAATAGGACTCCTAATGCAAGGTGAGAAAGTATGTCAAGGTGTTTGAAATATTTTACCTAAAACAAGTGATGGTATAAAATGTGAGGAAAGCTAAGAGCTGGTGAGAAAACAGAGAAAGAAATAATCGTTTACAAATGGCTGTTTACCTCACTTGAAAATGATCCTAATCAGGAATTTGCATTTCCTTAAAGCCTTTTTGTTAGTGATAATATCCCTATCCCTATTTCTCAAAAGGCAATTATCACATAAAATGGCTTATAATAGAAGTGTTATTGCTTTCCTGGCGTTCAGCATGTAAGATTTTTATTGGTATACTTGTCTTTTTTTTTTTTTTCTGAGCACCTGCAATTATATTTACATTCTGACAAAATATAGTAGAGGTGGCACTTAAATCTCCAAGTTCCTGTCTACAATCCTAAGCAATTTTACAGTCTTTTCAGCTATACCTATTTTTTTCTGTAACAATTTCAAGTGCAATTAAGGCACAGAAGTATCATTTGTAAAGTTTCCACAAAAAGGATATATTTTGGGTGTTGGTGCTGGATACCATTACAATAACTTGCTTTGTAATTAGCGTGGCAGATCTGGGATTAGCTCGGATCAGGACCTTAGTAGTCAGGCTAAAAGATCTTAGCTTTTGAGGGCAGGAAAATTCTGACCAAGGAAAGAAGAAAGAGGTGAGGTGCTGGCATTTGTCATCAATAATGTTGAGTGGTTGGCGGGATGGGATGTTGATGGTAGTGTAGTAAATTACTTAACAGAGGACAGTTTGTGCGATAAGGAATAAGGAAGATCACAAACGCCACACAAATTCTCTTCCTGGTTGTAGATTAAACTATAGAACTCTTTATTCATAAGAGTAGACAATAAACTTACCTTAGATTTCTATTAAGAAAAGGAAATGAAATGTATATGAAATATTCTAATTTGTGTTCATACAGCAATCATGGATTTTCAAGCATTTTCATAAGGTCTCTGAAAGGTCTGGGATTTCTCCCTATTTACAAGCTAAAAATTAGCCTGATACAGTTTCATGGATATAGGCAGAAGACAGAATCAGGACCTGTCAGAGAGAGATAAGGACTTCATTACTCAAATTAGAGCATGCAAGCAGAGCTTCATGTCCACGTCTCTTCCCCTTCCCCTCAAGTCCCATGAGAGCCACATGGAGGGCTGCCATTCCCATGGTGGGTTTGGGTTACAGCTGAGAGATGTGAGCTTGAGGGAATCTATGGCTTTTAGAGGAAGCATGCTGTCTGTCTTGGGAGAGGCATTACCTCACTCCTCAAGGTTGGCTTGCTGCAAACACAACCCTGAGAAACAGTCTGAGTAAAGAGCAAAGAACAGCCAGAACCTGGCATTCTTGTCACCCAGTATGATTTTCAGTGTGTTTAGGACCCATGGCAGATTGCCTCTTCTAACCTTTAGGAACTCTAGATGATTATCTTACCAACAATATGTGTCTATTGTAACTTGTATAAATTCTATGCACATATATTTGTAGTTTCAAAGCACTATCATTCCCTCCTTTTGGCAAATAAGGAATTTGAGGCTCAATGTGTTTAAATAAGAAGCTAAAGTCACAAATAAGTGGCACAGCAGGGACTACAATGCAGTATTTTTAATTCATAGTCTAATGTTATTACCATTGGCCTGTTTTTGTATTACTGCTAAAGAATTTTTAGGCTTTGTTGGCTGTGTGTTTTAGTGAGGGCTTCTCCATTATTTTATTTACTGCTGTGTACATTGCAGGAAATGACTCCTCCTTTTCTTCTATTGCTGCATTTTGATTTTATCAGACTAGAGTGTTCCTGCATCTTTTCCTCCTTTTAGCTTAGATAAATCTGTTTATTTCTAAAGGGCTGTAGCTTCCTCAAAGTTCTAGGAAATAAGGTCAAAACAATGAAATTGTTCATAGAATTGCAGAATTGCAGAGATAAAATGTACATCAGCCACAATTTAGTCTAACCACCCCACCTCCATTTTACCAGTAAGAAAGCAGAGGTCCAGAGAGCCCCAAAGAATTGCCACCCAAGGTCAAAGGTCTTATTAGTGGTAAACAGAAGAGCCGAAACCAAGATTTTTTTGAATCTAAAATTCAGAGTTTTTTGTCACTACACTCTACATTGCCTTCTGAGCAAAGAAGAACTCAAGGATATTGGGAGCTTAGTACCTTCTCATTATGTGTTCTAAAGTTCTGTTCGGTAACAATAGTACTTCTGTTTTTCATCATCCTAGGTATTGAAATAACAACAGAATTATAATTGCTTTAAGTCATGGGGTACAAACTTAAATGCCCTTCTGAGATCAGCAGGTAACTATAAAATAGCCAGTGTGATCAATGGGAGGAATAGTGTCTATGGCAAGCTAGAGAAAGCACACCCATCCAGATACACTCTGATTCAATACCTTGAACATTGAAACCTCTCCCCACGCCCCCCGACCCCGGCCAAATCTGTGTCTGGATTCAGCTCTCCAGCTGCCATTTTATAACACCTGACCTGAATAACATGGTTTCAAATGATTTGCTGTATCTTTAAATGTGATCTTGTCACAGGGTTTTTAGAGCTAAATATTAAGGTATTAGTTGTCAGCTGCTCTAACCCATCATTATGCTGAGAGAGAAACAAAAGCGATAAAGTGACTTGCTCAAGTCAGTGTGTGACAAAGCTAGTTTGTCACACCAACTGTGACTAGAACTAAATTTCTAAGACACTTAGTCCAGTGCTCTTTCCACTTCATCCTGAAACATTTTTTTTAAAAAGAGTATTCAGTTTTATAATAAAAGCGATAAGATGGAACAACACATTTTGCAGATAACCTCTCAGGAATCAATCAATAATTATTTATTGGGTGTATTACCACAGGCCCATTCTAAGAGACATGTGGCATACTAAAACACAGCAGGTATCTTTATTTTGTCATTTCTGTCCTCTCTAGTTGGGAAAGTCAAAACTACTATTGCAGAATAAATAAATGGTAGGATCTTTGGCATTGACTTTAAGAAAGCTTCGTAAAGGAAGGAGATTATGGGGGACATGAATGCCTTCACTCTCCATATTCCAACAATTATCTTTAGTAGCATATTTAAGAGAACCCCCTGTCACAGCTAAGGGAATATTATGATATTTGCTAGAGGATGCGAGGACTAGAATTATGTGTGTGCGTGTGTGTGTGAGAGAGATTTGAATTGGAATTTGTGCTATTCGTTCTTCATGTTAAACCAAACTTTTTAACCATTGATATCCTAAATATTTTGTGGGCCCCTAATCTGAAGTTTGTGGCAAGTGCTGACATAGATATGAAAGGTATGCCAACCAAAGTTGTGCTGAGATAGAAGTTACCTACCTTCGTGGAGGTATTGTAAGAAATACCAGTTTTAAAAAATAAACTGTTCCTCTATACCTTTGATTTATGTTTTGTTTTCACCAGTATTTAAGTTCTGCGTTCATACTCTCTGATGCTGCGGTCAGTTTTATTCTGGTAGGGAATTCTTCTCGTTTGTCTGTGTTGCAACTTGGTTGCCCTCCCTAGCCGATTCGTCACTTCTGCCTTTTTCTTTTTCTCCATTTCAGATGCTCCGTCTTATTGCTGTATCTGTAGAACTCTCCATCCTTAGATACTTCAAAATTAATCCTGATGGGGCAGGGGGGCAGGGCAAACTGTTTTTGTAAAAGGTCAGATAATAGTAAAAATATTTGGCTTGGTGGCCCATGTGTTGCCTGTCGCAATTACTCAACTCTGCTTTTGTAACACGAAAGTGGCCATAGATAGTAGGTAAACAAGTGATTGTGCCTGTGTTCCAATAAAAGTTTATTTACAGAAATAGGTAATGAGCTGAATTTGCCCGTGGCTCTGGTTTTTGCCAACCCCTACTCTGATCCATTGATATTATAGTAGGGAATGCTTATTCCAAGGGTTAAGCAATGTGATACCTGGTTATGTAAGAAGTTTCTGTTGATATTTTTCTGTATCTTCTGATTAAAATGTCTATTTTTTGTTTTATAATGTACACAGTTAATAAAGCAGAATGTCAGTGTAATTTATAGATAAACAACTATACATAGATTGGAACCCCTGATAAAATGTTTTTGTACTGATAGTAGAGTGCGAAAAAGACTGGAAGACTGGAGACTTCTCCAGCTTTGCACATTCTTCACAAATACCATGCATTTGGGAATATGTCTGTCTTGTGCTTATACATGAGAAAGACACTCTCAGCTTATGGAGTAACGTGTGGTGGTGTGAAATAGAGAAAGGGTTCTAGAGAATGTTAGGATCTTATGAATTAATTCTCTCATATGCTAACATTTTAAATATTTATTTTATTTTGAGAGAGAACGCATGTACGTACGAATGGGGGAGGGGCAGAGAGAGGGAGAGAGAGAATCCCCCACACTGAGTGTGGAGCCTGACATGGGGCTCAGTCCCACAGTCCCAACACAGGGCTCTATCCCAACCCAAGGCTAAATCCCACGACCACGAGACCATGACCTGAACCGATATCGAGTTGGATGCTCAAATGACTGAGCCACCCTGGCGCCCCTCATATTCTAACATTTTAATCAGAACTGCTTCAGCTACTCAATAGTTAACCATTAGCCTGACTTTCCCTTTAACGGTAATCATTTTTTCCCTTGACATGCTCAAGTAAACTCTGAATTATTACTTTCTAAATAAAATTATTTCTTATTCTGTATAAGGTGTTCTCTAATTCTGATGATCACTCAGACCATATATTTTGTCACTTTTGTTAACCCCACAGCATGTGACAGAAAGTTTGACACAAGACATGTTTATAACTAAATAAAGTGTAAAGCAAAAACATGATTGACTGAAGGCCCAGTCAGTCTCTTTAGAAACCACAGTCGAGGCCTTGGCCTATTGTCTAAACCAATACTTGCCTATCTTTTTAAGGAATTTGTGATACTTGAAAAGTTCTGCAGGTATTTTCTGATCCATTTCTTCCACCTCTTCTCCCCACCTATTTCTAAACATGCCACTAGGAAGTGTTAATTTTAACGTGAGTTGCAATTGATTCATTGTGAGACCTCTTTTGTTAATTTCATGAGGCAGTTTGGTACAATGTCAGTACTTTGGGGCAATGGTAAGTCCTGGGTCAGAATATCCATTATATGTAGCTAACAGAGGTAACCAAGTGGAATCAAAACCTTTTAAATAGTGTGATATTATTGCTTTCTAGTAGCCACTTTTATTCTATGATAAAGAAGTTGTATGTTTTAAGTTTTGTTGTTGCTGCTATTCATTTAATTGTACATACATTTAGAGAGAAAGTTGCAAATATAAAATATGGCAAATACACACAGTTTTGCATTTTTAGTGTGGCGTTGCCAAGGTAGAGTTTAAGTTGGGAACACAAAGCAGACCGATGCTAGCATTCTGTGGTAACGAGCTTTTCTTGCGCCCGTTGTCCATTTTGTGGAGCTTGGTCTTATCTCCGAATACCCAGTTTCAGGATTACTCTGGATTCTTGTTGGAATATTTGCAACTAGAATAGCCCTTTGGACTCTTTGTAGTGCTGGCAACAAGTCAGTATTATTTTCTCTGACATCATCTGTTTCTCTGTTAAGGGCTATATGGAAAAGTTACTCTCCTACATTCTAGCAATTAATTATAATCTTTCAGATAGGCCTAAACTCCTCTTCTTAGGAGGAGAAAAAATCTCTTAAACAGTATTCAGAGCATACCCAAACATGTCACTACTTGAGTTTCCATCTGTATTTGCTTACTTCTCTTTTTGCTTTCTTCTCATGCTTACCAGGCTCTCGGAATCTATTTGTAATGAAACAAACCAGACATTTAAGCTTGAGGAGACATCTTGTGCAGTTAGAAAGACAAGGAGAAGAAGAGGACACATCTTTACTTAGTGCTTGATTTCTGCCAAGTGCTTATTCTAGACACTTCTCGTGTGAAAAGCTTCCTTTTTTGTTTGTGTCTTAACATGTTTATTATTTATTTGTTTATTCAGTTTTGTGTTGACAACTAGACAGGTTATGTTAATAAAAATATACATGTGGTATGTGGGTGGTCATATGCCAGAATACTGGGGGTACGTGTAAAAGTAAGGGAGTCGTCAGTAAAAGTATATAGGCAGAAATAGGACGTCATCAGGTGTGGTAGCGCTTTACAAGAATTGATAGTAAAACGCCTGTCATTATTTGTCGATGTCGATCCATATATTGTTCAGTGTATGATCTGTCTTAACACATTTATATTTATGGCAGATATAAGCCATTCTATCTTTATTTAAATAGATTGACTTCAGCACATTAAACTGAAACATGTGTCAAGATATATACATAGAAATTCGCTCAATATTTACACTGGATTAGATCAGGTGACTGGATTGAGGATTTGGGGTTTGTTATGTTAGAGCATATGGACAAGTTGTAGGCTAGAAAATATGTATGGTGTTTTCAATTTCCTAATTATAGAATCTTATCTATATCAATAAAAGTTTATATTTAACTTTGTGAGAAGTGTATGTGGTGAGCAAAATAATTGTATGCTCCCATGCATCTGTAAAGCATAAATTAGATTTTGATAAAAAGTAAATTGATTCTTGATAAAGTTCTGAATGTTAATGGGACAAACATTCCCATCTGACTCTAACCATTTTCTATTCTTGCAGTATCTTTTTCAGTGATATAGGCTGACTTTTTTTTTTTTGGCACCCACATATAGCAAATAACTGTGAAACATTTCAAACCTCAAAGTGACACTAAAACTGTGAAGTATGAAATGGAAGTGCCAGCGTGTGTGAGACACATTGCATAGCACTGCTCAGTAATTCAGTGTGTGCATGCAAGAGAAATGACAACACCATTGCAAGATGCAGCATGATTTATGCTTCAGAAATTAATAAATAAAGCAATCTCCATTTGCAAACACTCCCTAATGCCTAAAGCTACCACCTTCTATGTTTAGCAGTCCTGCCCTAGTAATTACACCCTTCTCACCCCAGGAATATCTGCTGTGAGGGATAAGATTATAAATGAATACCCTCCTTGCCATGTCAAGGTTACTAAATGGTTATGATTAAGGGCTGTGGTATTTTAGGTTTCTCCATGAATGCTTGTATTTTGTTCCCTAACATGTGAATTTAATTAGCTTTACATTGATTTGTCTTTATATCTGTCACCGACTCCTGATGACTGCTACCTTCCCAGGTTTCTGGAGACAGTATTCTAGGTAGGGTCAAATAAGATCTTTGAGTTCTCAAGATCGAATTCAGGGCCTGTGCTAGAGTGTGATGTATTTACTTGCTTCTGAGACTCAGTTTGTGTGTTTTTATGCCTCACTTTTAGGAAGCATGTTCAGAGGGATTTGGGGTTATTAGCAAGTCTCCTGTATTCTTTAGATTAGACACAATGGGAAAGAAAGATGAGGTCCTTGGGTCCCTCTGGTGATGGCCTTAGTAGTACAAGAGTCCTGCTAGGTAAAGCAAGTGCTGAGGAATTTATGTTTTGTCTTTATAAAAAGCAAAAGAGACAATACACACATCAATGATAGCAGCAACAGTTCCCTATTCTGAGTGCCTATACAGGCAGTGCTTTATATGCAGATAGTTGACAACTTACTGAACACATTAGAGTCTAATTTATAACACTCAGAAGTATCATTCCCTAATTTTAAGAATGATGAAACTGAAGCTTAGAGAGGCTAAGTGTCTTACCCAAGGCCAGTGGTGGACCAGCCAGCTCAGTCTGCTAATCCATATGCCCACACTGCTCACTTTAAGTGGCTCATACTCTCTGGTATGATGCATTTCCTGAGGGAATGAGTGTTTGTAGCAAGTTGTTTTCAAAAACTCTTGAGAGGTATTGCAATGGAATGGTTTAGAACTAGAGAGTTTAGTAGGTGCCCAGCTATAAGCTAAAAGAGAATAGTGCTAAGGTTTTTGGAGTCATAACCCAAAGATGGACTTCCTTGCATGGTGAGGAGGGAGCATGGGGAACAGGTATGAAGGGTGGTGATCTGACAGAGCTAGGTAAAACACTCACACATCTGGAAGTCAGTTCCTTAACTTCCCTCAATGTGGCTCATCTGTGAGGGAAAGGAGTACATCAACCCTGCTTATGTTAAGTTTTATATCTTTAGCTAGCTAGCTAGCTAGCTAGCAATCTGGCTATCTATGTCCGTCCATCCATCCATCCATCCACATCTACCTATCTTGATAAGAAACATGAGATTTCTGTATCAGAGATAGACTTAATTACTCAGAACATCTTACCTCAGTTTCCCTGTACCTCATATACCGTGGAGTTAGTACCACGAAGAGGAACTCTGCAATTGTGAATTTTAGAGTTTATTTGGGGGCATTTGGCACAATTGCCCTTTCTTCCCTGCAGAGAGACACAGCGGAGAAGGGAGAGGGGAGAGGAGGGAGGCAGAGAGAGAGAGAGAGAGAGAAAGGGAGAGAGAGGGAGAAAGAGAGCGAGAGTGAGTGCAAGAAAGCTCACAAGTGCTTTATAAATGATAGAAGGAGGTGAAGTGAAGGTCCCTCTGTTTATTAGTCTTTGGAATGTAAATAAATGTCTCCAGGGGAGGTTCCCCTAAATCTCTTTTGAGTCTCTACCTTTAACTTACTTGGCTTGTTTGCCATTCAGGCATCCTCTAACCCAGGTGCCAGAATTTGTTGCCCAGAAAGCCCTGACAGTGCACAAAAGTAAAAATATTCATAGAGAATTATCTCCTGCCACCTGTTTTAATTTTGTGTAAGGGAAAGATCAAGATTGGCTTACTGGGGATATGCACCAGTATTTTTCCATCAAGTGGACCAGAGCCCGGTAAGGCCGAGCGAAGGTTCAGATTTGTAAGAGTCATTTAACTGTACCCACATCTTTGGTTCTTATTGTTGTTTGGCTTTTTAGTTGTTTTATTTTTTTTAGGAGAGGGTGGCCTAAGAAGATCAATATAAATACATTTCTTCCGGGCAATTTTGTTAAGCCTTTAGCTATGATATTTACTTGGTAGAGATTCAGCTATTTCAGTAGGGGATATCTGGCATTATTTTGCTTTGGGGGAAGAGTGTATGCTACCTAATTTGCTAAAGGCTTAATGAGTACTGCTGTATTTTATGACTAGATAAGAGAGAAATGAATGCTTGATAGAAAAGTTTTAGGCATAGGAATATTTACTTTGCATAATACGACTTTGTGTTTTGTTTTCAATACGTTGTGCTATTACTAAAAGTTTACATACTTGATACAGTATTTTGTTAGCACATTATAGCACATATAGCTTTCACTTTATAACATGTTACATGTCTGCTTCATATCCTGTATGGACTATAATCAATAACATGTTACTTTAACCATCACCACCATGAATTGTATTGAGCATTGGCTATGTACCAGATGTTGTTGTGCTAAGTCCTTTGCATGTATTACTCATCCAATCCTCATGGTAACCTATTATCATCATACACATTTTACAAGTGAGGAAGATGAACTCAGAGATATGATGAAACTTCCTGAGGGTCACACTGGTGATAAAGTTCAAATTTATACCCCCTCAAGTCTCTCTGTCCTCTTAATCATTTTTCTGTGTGATCCCTAATAAATAATGCAGTATACCCCCTAGAGGATGAGATTCAGATTCCTAAAATAGGATATCAGTTAACATAATAATTTGTACCTGGTACATATTGAATTGATTATACTTGAGTAAATTGTCTTAAACTTTATAGGAGATTGGAGTTGTATAATCTTTGTCTTCTTTTTCATTATTATTACATTATATTTTTAGATTTCTGAAAATAGTTATATATTTGTTATTTTAGTACATTTTGCATTATTGTTTTACACACTGAGGTCTCATAGTATAGTTAAATTGTACTGACAAAATATGTATTAATTTCCAGTATTCTTCTTCTGACATCACAGAGAACTTTATATTCTCTTTTATTTAATTCAATCTGTTCTTGGTTCCTGGCAGGGCTTTGTTTATTCATTCAGCATTTATTGAGTACCTAATACATGCTAGGCTAGGCACTTGAGGGATTTGTTCAACAAATGAATGAATGATTATCTTTATTGTGTGATTAATAGAATACAAACTTTTGGAAAGTGGTGATGATGTTTTCCCATTTTCTTATAACCTCCATGGTCTCTGGCACATGGCTGAAGGAGGTAGTCAATTACCATTTGTTAGTTGAATGATATCATATTGTGGACAAAAATACCTACATGAGAATGGAGTACAAAAATATATAGTAAAATCTGAAGTATTCAGACAACTTGTCTAGCATATCCCCTTTCTGACTAAAATTCATTATATCTGTACCTGGTAAATGCATTAATAAATTATTTCACTTATACAATTAACATTTACTGTGCTTCTGATTTATAATGCTATGCATGAGTTAGAAAGGGAATAAAAAATCTCAATTCATAAATAGCTAATAATATGCTAGAAAAAAATCATTCATTCATTCATTCATTCATTCTTTATTAAACATCTATTATATGCCAGCCACTCTTCTTGACACTGATGATATAGTTGTGAAATGGAGCTTACATTCTGCTGGGATAGGATTGACAAAAAGCATATGAATAGAGAAGATAATCACAAAACACAAAGATCACAATGAAGGAAACAGAGTGAGGTAATAGACTGTGGGGATATATTTAGATGCAAATGTCTTGAAGTCATCTCTGAGGAACTCATATTTGATGTGAGATGTCACGGAGAGGAGGACCAGTGGTGTGCTGGTAAACTAGCACTCTGGAAAAAGAAAAAAAAAAGCCTGATATAACATGTCTTGACTTTCATGGTGTAAATATCCCACTGTGGCTAATTTCAGGCTACCAATAGTTTAACATCTGGATTGCAAAAATTTCTAAAAATTTAACAACTGGCCATTGAAAGCTGTATAAACCAGCTGCAACACATCACTGGCAGCAATATGAAAGAAATCCAGGCAGTGGAAAAGCCTTGAGAGGGGACAGGAATTGACTCATTGAAGGTTCTGAAAGGAAGGAAACCATTGTGGATGTAGAGTAATGGCAGAGAAAATAAGGATAGTGATATGAAATCGTGTGAGAGAGATGACCAGGAATCAGATGATGTATGGCCCTGTAAGTAATGCAAGAAGCTGATTTTTGTTTTAAGAGTGGTGGAAAGTGATTGAATGGTTTTAAGGCAAATGTTATGATCAGAATTCCATCTTAACCAGATGTGTTGACCTCTGTGTGTAAAATGAAGTAATAGAGGCTAGAGGGAAATAGACTAACCAGAAAACTATTTTTCACTCCTAATGTTGTTCAACACGTATTCACTCTCTTCCTCTGCTACCTTGGATTGGAGTACGCTTCCCTGACCCACTGATTGTGAGATTGGCCCTGTGCTTGCTTTGGTCAATAGAAGATAAGAAGACATGATGCAAGCAATAGCTTTAAATGTATTGGTGGTTTAACTTGCCTCTTATACTCCACAATCTGCCATGAAAAACTGTGCCCCAGGTAGCTGAACTCTCCAGCCTGGCCCATCTAAGCCAGCTGACTCAGAGCTGCTCTGGCCAAGCTGAAGAGTTGTGAGCAACAAAAATCTAAACCTGTAATCCACTGATTTTTGGTTTGGTTTTCTATGCAGTATTATACTGGCAATTGTTGTAGTATTAGTGAAATTGGAGAGAAATGGCCAAATTAGAGATATATCTTAGTGATAGTTAATGAGATTCTGATTTGAATGGGTGGCTGTATGATAATATTTACAGACATGAGAAATACAAGAAAGAACAGTTTGGGAGAGAAAATCAAGAGTTCTGTTAAATATATTAGAGATACTTATTAACATGCAAGTTCACATGTAAGACAGCTGTATACACGAGCGAAATTTTGAGGACAGATGTGGTACAGACAATAAAGTTTTAGAGTCATTGGTATATGGACATAATTTGTCCAAGGACCTGGATGAAGTTTCCTAAGGAACAAGTGAAATTAATACAAAAGGGCTTGTGATAGAGGCTCAACCCTTTAGAGGGTTGATAAAAGAGGATGAGTCAGCAAAAGATATTGAAAATGAGCAGCCTTGTTTTCCTAGGAGCAAAACCAGAAGAAAGTGTCATGTAATCCCTTCACAGGAGGGTTACTATTAACCATTGTGTACTGCCCAGGAAAAAGCAGACAGAGATTTGTCCAGTGGGAGTGATAGCATGGAAGTCATTGTGCCCTTGATATGGTGTCTGAGCAACCTTTACTGGGAGTGGATCAGAAGTGGGGATGAGGAAGTGTAAACTATGTGTAGACAGCCAGTTTAATCATTTTCCTATAAAGCAAAGAGAAGGTTTTGTTCTGTTTTGTTTTGAAGTGATAGCTGTGATGATGACTGTGTTATGAGGTAATCAGAGTTAAAACCTTTTATTTAAACTTGGTCAGTTTGTTTACCCACCACACTTACTGTTTATTTCAAATCTTTGCCACTCTCCTGAAGATCCTTATCAAACTTCTACACCCCTCTCCCAGTAAATGATCTCACTTCCTACTTCATGGAGAAAATACAGTTCTTGATAGTGAACTCTTTAGAAACTTATTCATAGCTACCTAAACCTTATCTACCTTCTTGAAAAGAAAATATATCTATTTTCTCTAGAATATGGGTAAATTCTATCCCATCCCTTCCTTCTTGCCAGGAACCTACCTTGTCTATTACATATTATTTCTTTTTTTTATGTCTCCACTTTTTCCTTTCTTACAATATTATAAGCATCCTAAAATCTCCTCATCTTAAAAATATATCGACACCAAAACATTCTTTCTCAAACTTATGTCCCCATGATGGTCATTTCATCTCTCTCCTCCTCTTCAAACCACACTTTTTAAAAAGAGAGTCTACATTTATTATTTCCAATGAGTTTATTCCTTCATAGCAGTGAAATCTTGCTTCTGCTTCTATCTTTGCCTTTAGCTCTCCATGAATAGGCTCCTAATTAGAAAAGCGAAAGGATGTATTTCATTCCTTGTCTTAAATGTATGAGATACTGGAAATAGATTTTTTTTTAGCACTGCAATTGGAAGTACTCAATTATTTGTGTAATTAATTATTTAGTTATTGAATTCCCTAGGATATAACCTTCATAATCCCCACATTATGTCTTGCATCCCCAGTGCCTAGCAGACTGCCTGTCACATTAGAGGCATTTGGTAAATATTTGTTGAATTAATGATTGAATAAGTGGATGTTGGATAAAAACACAATCCCTGTCCTCAAGAGACCATGAAAGAGTTCACAATCTAGGGAGGAATTGGCATTCTGTATAACACACATGTGCTAGAAATTCCAACAGTAGAAAATCATATGACATCCACCCAGCCCACACACTAGAATGTGAAATGTCAGTAAATTGCAATCTGTCATTCTTGACTAATGAATCTGTCTTTAAATTTGCAACATTAAGTTTTAAATTTTATTCTAATTCATATGAGATTGAATATAATTTAAACAGTGGGTCCTAAAAAGAGAGAAAGGTGAGAAAAACATTTTATATGAGAACAAACTGAGAGCCGATGGGGGGTGGGAGGGAAGGGAGGGTGGGTGATGGGTATTGAAGAGGGCATCTTTTGGGATGAGCACTGGGTGTTGTATGGAAACCAATTTAACAATAAATTTCATATATATAAAATAAAATAAAATAAAATAAAAAGAAAAGCATTTTATAATTACTCAGTATACAAAACCTAAAATCTCATTTTTTGAATGAAAAGGATCTGGATTTAACCTGTGTGAAGCACTTTCTTAGTATCATTAAATCTCTGCATTGAAGATACATTAACATTCTTCTAGCCCAACTATTTTCATGATACAAAGTTCCTTAATTAATGTTTTCTGGAAAGTCCCTGTCCAGTCTCTGCCAGGAAATACCTGTGATGGGGAACACATTACCTTTTACAGTATCCAATACCTGAATTATTAAAACTCTAAGTTCCAGAAAACTAGGTTCCTACTAAATTCCACTGGTCTAGCTTAACTAAGATTGGTTGCTTTTAGCCACCTGAATTAGAATTTTGGAACAGCCAAAGTATCAGCCAGAAATTATTTATTAATTACAAGAGGAAAATGTACATTCATAATAGAAATATTTGACAGTTGCCACCCAAATCAAATGCCCAAATTTAGCAACACCTTTTGATGAGCTTTAATAGGATGTGTAGGAAGGACACCATACACTTCTGTACTCTTCCAGTCAAAAATGCTTAGTCTTAATCTAGTCATAAAGAAACAATGGGGAGAATTCAGATTGCCTTCAAGATGAAAAAAGAATAGGAGGAATGTTTTAGGTCAGTACTGTCCTGTTGAAAAGCATTGCAAACCACAGATGCAATTTAAAATTTTTTGGTGGCCACATGGAAAAAGATAAAGAAAAACAGGTGATATTAATTTCAATGACATATTTTTATTTAGTTCAATATAGGAAGATATTACTTAAGTATTTAATTAATATAACATTTTAATTTGAAATATTACATTTTTGTAGTAAATTTTAGAAATTCAGACTGTATTTATACATATAGTATATCTTAATTTAGAATCGCCACATTTTAAGACTCAGTAGTTATATGCTGGTGGCTACCATATTCACAGGGAATTTCTAGGTTTAAATAGATCTAAGAGATATATATGATCCTTGTTTAGATTCTGGATTTAAATAAATAAGCATCTATAAAGGGTATTTGGGGGACAGTTAGGGGAATTTTTATAGGCAATTTATTGGATAATATTATTTTATCAATGTTAAATCCTTAGGTGGGGATTATGAATGTGTAAGAAATGTACTTGTTCTTGGGAGCTATGTAATGAAATATTTAAAGGAGAAATGTCATACTGTTTTCAGCTTACTTTCAAATGGTCCAGCAAAAGATAAATTATATGTGTATACATATCAGTAAAGTTATAAAATTTGATTTAAACAACTACATTAGGAAGGTTAACTCATTGTGGTGCCTGGGTGGCTCAGTCTGTTAAGCATGTGACTCTTGGTTTTGGCTCAGGTCATGACCTCAAGGTTTGTGAGTTTGAGCCCCCTGTTGGGCTCTGCGCTGAGAGCATGGAGCCTGCTTGGGATTCTCTCCCCCTCTCTCCCGGCCCCTCCCCTGCTCACACATTCTCTCTCTCAAATAAATAAATAAACTTAAAAAAAAGTCAACTTATTAGATCAATATAGAACAACAATGAGAGGATATATATTTTTCAGACAAATATGGAACATTATGAAAAATTGACTACACACTGTTTTATGGAGTAGGAATCAATAAACTTCAAAGAATTTGGAATTATACTTCATGTTCTCTGATTACAGTGAAATTAAATTGTAAAACAATGACAATGAGGTGCACCTGGGTGGCTTAGTTGGTTAAGTGTCTGACTTAGGCTCAAGGTCATGATCTCGATGTTTGGTGTCAGCACAGAGCCTGCTTCTGATCCTCTGTCGCCCTCTCTCTCTCTGCCCCTCCCCTGCTTGTGCACACGTGCACACACACACTCTCTCAAAAATTAATAAACATTAAAAAATAAGTGAAAACCCATGATAATGAATTAAAATTTAAAAAAATGACAATGATAATTTAAAATCCCTAACTTGAAAATCAAGGATTACTCATGGAAAGTAAGGAGGATGGATTGGAGGGTATTTTGGTTGGAGGCAGGAATCCAAGGAAGGAAGGTATTAGTTTTCAAAGGAGAGAAGACAAAGGTCCATTTTGAGGCCCTATGTTTGGGAAAGGATGGAAGGGATTTAATGACTGATTGTAGGAGGAAACTGAGGAAGAATGAGTATAAGTAACTTCCAAGTAGATGGATGGATGGTAGTGTCATTAATTGTGAGAGAGAAATGTTAATTGGGATGTCTTGGGACATATATATAGAGATAGTTTGTTATTCAAATTTGGCACTTGAGAGCAGGCTGGGCAAGATACATAGATTTTGTGAGGCATCTACATTTAGTTGATTAATTTAGCCATGGGCATTGGCTAGATCATTCAAGTAAAGGGTTAGAAGGCAGCCAAAGAAAGAGCTGTGGGGCATGCACAACAGCTGGAGGTGGCAAGGCAACATGAGTCCATGAAGAGACAGGTGAAGTACTCAGAAGTGAAGGAAATCAAATGGATGATTGATTCCAGGTGAATGAATGGTCCATTCCAGCTGAACTCTGAAGAAAGCATGGTACATAGTGTTAAGGACTAGAGTCCTTTGGCAGTTCCAATGCCTTATGTTCCATATGTTTGATTTCATTACAAAAGCCCTAAAAATTTATTGCTTTACCTGCATTTTCTTCTCCGAGTCTCCCTGTTTGTCTCTTATTTACCAATTATTCTAACCAGAGGTGATTTATAATTTACATTCTAGAACTGAATTTGAGTTTGATGTAATTGGTTTAGAGACTAGATTTTACATAAAGGGAATAGTTATGAACTCTGAGATGATATAATTTGCCCAAAGGCATACAATAAGTCTGGTTCCCCATCCAAAGGTTTATTAAGCTAATTAGAAGTAATGTTGGATTTTTTATATGCTTTAATTGCCTTTCTAGAAATCCCTCTTTTTAAAGGGATATAACTATACTTATTTTTTTAAATTTTGGATGCAGTCCTAACATGATTTAGTTAAATGCTACTGTAGAGGCTTTTAGTTTAGCATTTAAATGGATTATGCCTGAAGTTTTTTAACAGATTTTATTAAAAATGGGCGTATAGGGGCGCCTGGCTGGCTCAGAAGAGCATGCAACTCTTGATCTCAGGGTTGTGGGTTCAAGCCCCATGTTGGGTGTAGAGATTACTAAAAAAATGAATTTAACCCCCCCCCCCCAAATGGGCATATCTTTTGCTTTATTAATTATTATAGTAACCCAATCTTACTTTCTTTAGCATCACTATAAAATTCACTCCTTAGATCTCTGGATCACATGTTCTCGTGATCTTTCCTCCCTATCCTTTTGCTCTTTTGCTTTTCTGCAATAATTTTTGCTGTTAGTCATGCTGTCCCTTGAAAGTGCCAATCATGTTTTATTAATTGTTATGTCTTATATCTCCCCTCTTTAGGAGTTAGCATAGCAATTTTCACTCAGTAGATATTACTGAAATAAAATAAATATGCATATTGAGTATCATATTGATTAACAATGCAGGCTCCAAGGACTGCCTACCTGGGTTTGAATATTGACTCTACCTACTGTTAGCTATATAACCTTGGGGAAGTTAATCTCTTTCTCTGACTCATTTTCCTCATCTGTAAAATGGGGATAATAATAGAACCTAATTTGTATTGTGCTTGTGAGAGTAAAATATGATAACCCATGTATAGGAATTAGCACATTTAGCATATGGCAAATATTTTTAAATGTTTCTATTTTTAAGACTCAAACTTATAAATTCCTTCCCTACTTCTTCCTCTATTTCTCCATCTATTAGTGTCTTTATATAAAGTATGTCTTTTGAGCTCTATTACCCTCCAAAGTAAGCAAGAAAGAAACGGTCCTCTTTCCCTCATTAGGCAGCTGAGGGGAGCCCCCTGAGCTGCAGGGGCTGTAGTGATGAAGGAACTTACAGTCAGAGGGATAGAAGTTGGAGCTCTGTCTCTGTACTTTTTAACTTCCCCGATCTTGGGTAAGCTGTTCTCCTTCCATGTAAAAGAGAGTAATCATTGCACTTCACCAAAAAACAAACAAACAAAAGCGCCAGAAACTGGTTCTGAGGCTTAAGTGTGAGACAATTTATGGGGAAGGCTAACCAACATCCCTGGTATATAAATAGTCAGTAAATTTTAACATTCTGTTAGATTCTGTTTCTCCAAAATTTTTGTATTTGTGTTATATATTTTAAATCTAAATTAACATAAGATAGTCAACTGTGCTCTTCTGTTAGTATTGACACACCAACTAGTTTGTAAATTTTTTTAAAACAGAGGGTTTCACTTCATAAGTTTCCTGTATCTTTAGTGTATCTTTCTTATACTTGAGCAGGTAGCTAGAACGTGCTTAATAGATATTGAATTAATATTTTGTGATAATGTTTCAAACTATATTAGTCCTATTATCTATATAAAATAGAAAGGAATAGGTATTTAAAAATATTTATGTAAATTTCTCTTTAGACTTTAAAACCTCAATTTTTTTTTAAAGCAGAACTTTGCCTTTTTTGGACATCAGTCTTGCTTTATCAAATTGATGAGTATTCCTACTTACATTAACTAATGATTGCTAAATTATTTTAAAATAGCAAGCTCTCCATAAAAGCTAAGACTCATGACGATAATGGTGATAATAATGCTGATATGTATAAACGGGGCTTTGGTATTCATTTGTATGTACTGTGCTGTTGCAGACATTTCTTGGGGAGCTATCTCCTTTCTGATATATGCACTTCATTTACTCTATACCTTCAGTACTAAATTTTGGTAATTGCAAAACATCTGAGGAGCGTGGGGTGAAAAAAAAACACTCAAATGTGTTTTTAGAGTATCTTTGTGTTAGTAATTTGTTTGAAAAATATTGTACCTCTTGTTATTAAAAAATCTGCAATTTGCAATTTAATTCAAAATACGCCTTAGAACTTGAAAACGAAGAGGATACAATTAAAGGTCTTTTTCTTTTTTTTTAAATTCCAGAACAAGTTAAACTGGGTAAAATAGTGACTAATATTGAATCAGTGGGTAAAAAAATGGAGAAAGAAAAGCATCAGCACCATGTTAAGTCCAGGTAATGTGTAATTACCTAACCTATAGAAAATGTATAGTTTTATTCTACTATGCGAATACTTCCTGACCAATTGTAGTTTCTCAAGTCTATTAACACGTCGTGCGGGATCCTAATTTGTCCTTCTGCTTGAGTCCCTTAAAGCATATCAATTATCAAAATTTTAGTTTTCAATTCAATTAACTTTTGAACTGGAGGATGTCTGAGTAGTTAAGCTAACCATCTGGGTTTTACAGTGCATAAGCTCAAATCCAATTTGTGGCTTTCTTGAGAAAAATGCCATATTTTATGATAATATTACATAAGTTTGGAATTTTAATAACTCCTCTGCAGCAATTATGGAGCAGAGTTAAGTTATAATTTTTCTTTTTTAATTTAATAATTTAAAGTTAGTCTTTTTCTAACGGAAGGTGAGACTGATCCTGTAGAGCATAGTTTCAGGGAAGGCATTTGCTTCTGCTTTCCAAAGGTGTGTGGAGATGAGTCAGTTACTTTTCCGCATTATTCCATTAAATAGCACGGTCATCTTCAAGGTAACTTTACAATTGTGTACATAACTGTTGGCCCTAGGGCTACAGAACCTCTAAAGGTTCTTCAGCACATTTTGTAGGAACATTTATACTTGTAGATTATCAATGTTGCTCTGTTAAATGTGTTTTTCAGTCATTTGTTTTACATTATTTCATTATGTAACATCGTCAGAAATTTGGGATAATTAGCACAGTAATAAATAATAAAAATTTGAGAAAATGTTTCCCTGGCTATAAAGAATATCATGGACCTTCCAACATTTATCCAACAATCTGTGCTTAACACTAGGAGATTGATGCTCAGAAGTCAACACTTTGTTGGCATAAGTGTAATGTGATATTCAAATTTGGAAGAGTGGAATTTATGTAAAGCTCTAATACTGAGGGTTTGGTTTTATCCATGGTAGGGGAAGATGTTAATTGCAAAGGAAAATAAATGATTATATTGGGAATTTACCAGTTTAAAAAAAAATTTGCTTTTGGCCTTAATTTAAACCAAGACCCAGGTTGATCTAGCAGAGTGGTAACTGCTAAAAATAGACCAATTTAACCAAATAGTTTAGAATTTCAAGTACGCTTTTAATAACTAGAAAAGTTAACTGAACTAATTTGAAAATCTACCACTTTCTGTATATTTCAATGGGACTGAAGATTCAAGAAAGAATAATAATGACTTAGGGACAAGTGGAGCACTCATTAATAATAAATCTGATCAGGTAGAGTATCTTTCAGTATGTCTTTCTCAAGAGAGTTGAGTCTTTCTCAAAGAATTGTTTCTTCTGTAACTGGTAGAAGATAAAGGTCTCTTGACACCCTAACATCCCATTTTTAATGAAAACATGTCCTACCTAATGAGGAAGATCAACACCCTCTGAAATTAAGAGCAGGTCCATGTACTCCCGGTAACAGCCTGGGGCACATAAAGCCTGAACTTCAATCCACTAGGGTTGCTTTGTCTTTATTTATAGCTAGCTTATGGCGGTAACTTGTTTCCTACCTTGCAGTTAGCTTCATTTCATTAATGTTAGAAGTGTGATGGGAATACAGAAGGAAAGACAAATAAGTGTTCTGGGACATGGTGACTCAGGGTATTAGAAAACCTGTGCTTAACTAGACAAATAAGATGCCATTAGAGTGAAATTTTTACTGAAATCTAGTTCACCACATAATAAAGATAAGGAAACTTAGCCATGAGGATATAAGCAACAGAAAGGACAATAGAATCAGTTGGAAATCAGGTAGGAGGTTGTTAACAATGCAGGGACAGAGTCCAGCAATAATTAGCATGAATTGCCCGACTCTTTGTGAGACTTCTGGAAGATTTCTGTTCAATACGAATAGACCCCTGTGAGGGAAGCTGTATATAAACTACTTACAATTCCCCTGAAGATGCCTTGGAAAATACTTATTTCTAAGGGAGACACATAATATTTTTAGGTAGACCGTAAAAATATTGGCTCCACAAAAGAAATTTCCTTGGACAATACATGAAGAAATACAATCTTATAAATGTATGATTTCCTTTTGCCAGATTTCTCTACATTTGATTTGCAGAGCAAAACCAAAATTGAATACCTCTGAATTTTCAAATTTAAGGAAGTGAAGTTCTTCAATATACCTTTGAATTCTAACTTCAAAGATTACCGTACATTAACATGCTCTTTTTATGACAATAGTGATAAATGTGAGTGCATTCTAAATGTTAATTTTCCACCAAGGAAATTAATTTTCTATGCACTTATTTTTAGAGCTATTTTTGTTGTTGTTGTTTATAATATTTGGTGCATTTGAAGGTATGACAACTGTATTTCTGTAAATGCATTCTGTAACTTGGGCAAGTGAGCCCAGACTTCTTCCCCTAGTTTTGTGACCATTCGGGAGTTTCTTGTGTGTTATATGACAGTTTGTATTTAGGCTATTCTGATCAATTGAATAATAAAATGAGAAAATTATAAAGTAATGATAGAATCCCTCACTGCATTTCACATCCAAGTTGAAACGACCCTGCCATTTCACCTTAATGTTTGTAAAATATTTTGCTTAAGTGGATGAACTGTGGTCTGCTTCTGTTAGGATCTTTCATTAATAGGGAATCATTGAACAATGCAATTAATAGTCCTAATTTGGAGATTTAAATATATAACCATGGGCCAGATAGAAGAGATCAAAGAAAATTGTGATTGATTAGTGTATTGTGGCCCTATTCTTGATGACATACAAATAAATTCTAGAATTTTAAATGGGGTTTTGCAAAGCTGACTGTATACTCAAGACTTTCATATTTTCCCTTGACTGTATGATTTGGTCATACTAGTGATACCTCAGTTGTTTGGCCACTGCATGTGACCACATGAGTGACAGATAGACTAATGGATCCTATTAAGTCAGTCATTTATTTACTATTTATTAAGTATCAATTGTATGCCAAATGTAAAACTCTGCCACAGAGTCTTCCCTCAGAGACCCTAGTTTTTTGATGGGCAAAATGTTTTCAAATCCTAAGAATTTCTTAAAATTTTTTTTAATGTTTATTTATTTTTGAGAGTGAGAGAGACAGAGCACCAACAGGGGAGGGGCAGAGAGAGAGAGGGAGACATAGAATCTGAAGCAGGCTCCAGGCTCTGAACTGTCAGCACAGAGCCCAATGTGGGGCTCAAACTCACAAACTGCAAGATCATGACCTGAGCCGAAGTTGGACATTCAACCGACTGAGCCACTCAGGCGCCCCTAAAATCCTAAAAATTTCTATAATATTTATATAACATTTGAACTGGCAATTCAATTTCTAGACATTTATAATAAGAAAAGAATTGGATAGGTTCACAAATATGAATGTTCAAAGATTTTCATCCTTGTTTATAAATACCAAAAAAGTGGAAGCAACCCAAATATCCAGCAAAAGAAATTGGTAAATAAACCATCAGTATGTTAAATCCATATAATGGAATGCTTTGTAAAGGGTCTAAATGACAGTGTACATCTTTGTACATTTACAAATAAAGAAATTCATGATATTAAGTAAAAAAAAATGAGCTAAAGGATTCATGTACATATATGTGCAAATAAACAGAGAAGGTATGAAATATAGTACATATGTTAATTATGACAAATACAGTTAGTATAAAATAGTTATAAGGAGTTTAGTTCTTGAGGTCCTACTACTTGGATTCAAATCCTGGCTCCACCCATTTCTAGCTGGGATCATTTGAACTATATACTACTTAACCATTTAATGTCTTAGTTTATTCATTTGTAAAAGAAGATATATATATTATATATATATATATATATATATAATGGAATATGGAATATATATATTATTATATATTATATATAATAATATATATTAATAATATATATATTATTATATATATATATTGAATATATATATAATGGAATATATATATATAATGGAATATATATATATATATAATGGAATATTACTTGGTGATCAAAAAGAATGAAATCTTGCCACTTGCAACAACGTGGATGGAGCTAGAGTGTATTATGCTAAACATAAGAAATCAGAGAAAGACAAATATATAATTTCACTCATATGTGGAATTTAAGAAACACAACAGATGAACATAAGGGAAGGGAAGGAAAAATGAGATAAAACAGAGAGGGAAGCAAACCATATGAAACTCTTAAATACAGAGAACAAACTGAGGTTGCTGGAGGGGAGGTTAGTGTGGGGGGATGGGCTAAATGAGTGATAGGCATTAAGGAGGGCACTTGTTAGGATGAGCACTGGGTGTCATATGTAAGTTATGATTCAATGGGTTCTACTCCTAAACCAATAATACACTGTATGTTAACTAACTTGAATTTAAATAAATAAATAAATAAATAAATAAATAAATATAAAAATAAAATAAAATGGGTGTAATAATAATAAAAACCCAGTATCTTGTGAGCACTAAATGCAGCAAGACAGACAGAACTTAGAATCGTGCCTGGCCCTTAAGAAGCATTTAAGGTTTTACAAATATGACTAAAATAATAGTGTGGTGAATTAGGGCTAATTTTTATTTTCTTCCTTTTGCTTATGTACATTTGCTAAAATTTCTACGTGATACCCAGTTTTTGATTCAGCTGACTTGGTTAAATCTCACTAAGTCATGATAAGAAACATGTTACTTAAAATCTCTTGTGAAAGCGAGAATAAATAGATATGATGTTTGTTCAGTTTTCTGAGTTTTGTTTTCATTCAGAAAGCAAATGTTCCTATTTGTTATCCATGCTCAGAGCCAGCAAAATTTGGTATTATTTTTGTCTTAATTCAATAAATATTATATATTTATATGTAATAACATAATTACATATAAATATATATTTTCAATAATATTTATAGAGGGCCTACTGCATGCTTCTAACTCTGCAGAATGCTGAGGGTCCAACATGCATAGTCTCTACTGATAGGAGACAAGTGTTTTTTTTCTCTGTGATTAGCATCTAATATTATAACATTGTTCTTGAGCGTTTGTATTACAAAATAGGGATTAGAAATCACTCAAGGCTTTATCTTTACATTCTGGAAACAGATTGTTGGTCTCACCATATGCCGTCCCCATCAACTTTGGCTTGCCCTTACAACCCATGACCACCTCTTCCATGGGACTTCCGAAAGAACATGGTGAGTCATTCGTAAGTGTTAATAACGCAGTGACTTTCATTATTTCACATTCATTTAAAATGTAGTGTCAAACAGCTAGTATTTCCTTTAAATACTGTGTCAAAATATAAAGAGATTTCAGAAACAAATACTAATAATTCATTTTCAGCTCTTTTATTTGAACTTGAGAGATTGGATTTTTTTAATGTTTCTGTATTTTTGAGAGAGAGAGAGAGAGAGAGAGAGAGAGAGAATGAGAATGAGTAGGGGAAGGGCAGAGAGAGAGAGGCACAGAATCCAAAACAGGCTTCAGGCTCTGAGCTGTCAGCACAGAGCCTGACGCGGGGCTTGAACTCAGGAATGGCGAGATCATGACCTAGGCTGAAGTCGGATGCTGAACTGACTGAGCCACTCAGACGCCCCAGATTGGATGTTTTTAATGTGTGTGAATATTGAAGGTTTTAGGAAATTATAAGCATAAATTTCTTATACTTTTATAATTTCCTCTATCCTTGAGTTATTGTTGTTTTAAAAGAATACATAATTCTTCAAAAGAAAATATAGATGATTCTTTAAAGTCCCTTAAGGGTGATTGAAAAGCTAACTCTCTGGAACTTGGTGACTTGCTTAAAGACAGACCTAGGGGGCTATTGATCCAAAGAAACTGTTTTGTAGTTTTCCTCTTTTTAAACTTGTTACTCATGTTCTTGAGCTTCAGGCTGTCATTAAGAGAAAACTCTTCTTGTAGAGTGGGACTTTGATTGATTTTGAAAATTTGCAGAAGCTTCTCCTTGCATTCTTAAGACATTCTTGCATAAAATTTCCTTTATCCAACTACAATTTTGCCAGCGTTTCTCTGCTTTGATTATTATAAGGAATTCAAGCATCAAATGGAGGCTCAAGCACCACATTTTCATTAATCCAACCAATATTCACCAGTACTTTTAATATTTGTGAATATAATGTCAGAATCTTGAACACATGCTGTTTAAAGTCGAACACACATCTGTTTAAAATTTTTGAATGTTGAATTGATCCATAGCTTAAATTCTTTTAAGGCTTGACCAGGTAGTTTGAGGTCCCAGGTAGTGTAAACAATGTGTGGATCTCAACTGAGTCTAGAATATGTATATGAAGAAGTAAATGCTGTCAAAAATTCTTCATAAAGCATAGGATCTAATAGGTGAAATAGTATAATCTTGAAATCTGATAACTGTGAAGGCTGAGGTTTTGCAGCCCTTAACTACCTTATAAGTGAAAGTCCTATGATATTTAGAGTTTATTCAGAATCATACTAAGCATTGATAAAAATCTGTTTTCAAATACCATCAAACTCAGATAAATCATATGTTTTTTCCCTTTTTAGAGCCACCTCTTAGTTCATTGAAGGGTTCAGTAATTCTCATGGCTTTACTCTGAATGTAGAAATTTAAGTCTTTTTCCATCTACATGGAACTTACTCCATTGGAGTTTGACCACTGTTTTTTTTTTTTTTAGTGCTAAAGAAAAGACAAAATCTTTCTAAAATGTTTATTGAGAGAATCTCAATTACTAGCTACAGATTATTATGAAATTGTGAGTCAAAGGACTGCAGAATGGGCAGTCACCTACAGGATGTGCTTTGAGGTTTGCTAAAGGTTCTGTCCATGCAAAAATGTTCTGCTGACACATTTGGAATATTTACTAATAGATCCATAATAACTTCATGGGAGATGAAGGCTCCTTGTCTTATCACAGTGACTGGCACATATTAGGCATTAATAAACATTTGTTGAATGAATGAATGGATGAATGAATGAAGACAAATTAAAAGAAGCCACCCAAATGGAATATTTTTCTATATGTATCTGTGTATCTCTTTCTGCATTATAGGCTAAAAGAAAAAGATGAATTTGGGGAAATAAAATACAAAAACAACAATGAATATATACCTGCAAAAAAAGGGCACTGGACACTTTTCTTTTATGGTTCTGGTTTACACTGATTATGTGTAGACTGCAGAGATAGCATAAAAATAAGTAAAATGTTATGCATTTCATTTATATGCTTTAAAAGCAAATTGTTGGGCAGATTATTAGTTTTATGATATAAGTCTCTCAATACTCATATAACTTCAGGGGAGTTGGAAGGTTAAACATGCTGAAAGTATAAAAATTTTCAATAAAATATTATTTCCAAATGCTATAGTGCAGTTCTTCTTTTTTCCTTAAAATGAAATGTATTTTTAATAAAATAAGAGTGGAAATTTCACCAGTGCTTTGTTTCATATGAATTTTTGTTTTATTTTGCTTTGTTTTCAGCCAAACAATTCTTTTATAATAGCAATTTTATTATTATTATTATTATTATTATTATTATTGGTAAGGTCAGAAATGTCTGAAAATTTGTGGCCAGGACTTACTTAACTATCAGAGAAGTGTGAAAAATGTTGATTTTTTTTTTTTAGGTGTGACCTAGGTGTGATCCTGGCTTTGTGTCTTGGGTGAAAAATAATCAATACTTTATGAATATTTTTTAAAATTCATGTTAATTTTTTAGTTCATTTTACAGCTTTAGTCTACAAATTTGTCCAACAAAGCTTTTTCTGGACATCAGTATTAACACTGTTTAGTAAGTTACAGCTTCACTGAATGTCTGAAACAGTTGCTGAGGTCTCTTTAATAAGAGGATGTAGCTTAAATTGTGGAGAATGCCGATCTTGCGGTTTTCTCAGAGGTATATGATAATTTACTGGGCTCTTAAATTAAAATTGCCCAATTCTTTTTTAGAATAAATAAATAATTTTTTTTAATTTAAATTCAAGTTAGTTAACGTCCAGCATAGTGTTGGCTTCAGGAGTAGAACCCAGTGATTGATCTCTTACATATGACACCCAGTGCTCCTCCCTAAAAGTGCCCTCCTTAATACCCCTTACCCATTTAACCCATCTCCGCCCCCTCCCCGCCCCGCCACCTCTGCTCCAGCAACCCTCAGTTTGTTCTCTGTATTTAAGAGTCTCTTATGGCTTGCCTCCCTCTCCGTTTTTATCTTATTTTTTCCTTCCTTTACATTATTCTTATTAAAGGAAAAAGGAAAGGAAATTAGAACATGGGAGTTAAGACAAAGTCAAGACTTCTATTCATTTGACTTACATATATTATTATGTATGACACATAATAATTATATGTTATATATATAGAAATATATATACTTTATACTACTTGAAGCCTTGCCTTTTAAAGTGGTACAATAGTCCCCCTTTATCTATGGGGGATACGTTCCAAGACCCTCAGTGGGTGCCTGAAACTTGAGATAGTACCCAACCCTATATATATTATATGTGTTCCTATACACACGTACCTATGGTAAAGTTTAATTTATAAATTAGGCCCATTAAGAGATTAATAATAACTAATAATAAAATAGAACAGTTATAAGAATATACTGTAATAAAAGTTACATGGATGTGGTCTGTCTCTCAAAATATTTTATTGTACTACACCCACCTTCTTCCCATGATGATGTGAAATGACAAAATGTCTATTAATGAGATGAAGTGAGGTGAATGACATAGACATTATGACAGCATTAGGCTTCTATTTAACTTCTGACAGTGTGTCAGAAGGAGGATCATCTGCTTCTGGATCTTGGTTGACTGTGGGTAACTGAAACCATAGAAAGTGAAACTGCAGGTAAGGGGGCTACGGGATAGCACAGTAGTGAAGGCACTGAAGTTGTTCTAGTCATTCTAATGAGATTAGAATTCTGGCTCTGCCAGTTTCTAGTTGGAAACCTCATCCAAGTGACTTAATCACTCTATGAGTCAGTTTCCTCATTGATTACATGGGGAATAATAACAATACCAACCTCAAAATTTTTAGATTATGTTTATAACATGTATACCATACATCCTGGTGCTTAATAAAATTGAGCTGTGACTATTAATTTCAGTTCCCTAGATGTAAATAGTAAAGCATATATCCTAAAGGATTTATTACTAGAAGCACAAGACCTACCTCTTAACCACACACTCAACCCTATCACAGCATGGAACTCAGGAAGTGAGTTTTATTGTTAATGTATAAACACAATCACTGTGACCTTTCCTGAATTCAACTATTTTTGTCGTTATCATTGTTAGCATCCTGCTCTAGACCTTGAATCTGCCTGTTTATTTGCTATTTCAATGAATTTGGTAGGTCACACTGAAATTGATATTCTTCAAGCACTCCTTTCACCAGTCATTTCAGAGCTTTACCTCCATCTTTATGATTCTAAGGGAATAGGCCCATGGTAGGAGGTACCCCAGTTCTCTGGGCTTTAGTTTCATCATCTGTAATCTTCAAGGAAAGAATGAAACTATCTTCAGTGAAAAGAACAAAAGGTTAGAATATTTCCCTTACCTGTAGGGTTGCTTCTCAGATATTAAAATCTCTGTACATAATCATTGATTGGAGAGAAGTGGACCAACCCCAGCCTTTGCTCTTAGCAAGATTTCTTACCTTACCCTACTTGGTAAGTTCACAGCCTTGGGACCCTTGGGATGAATCTCATTAAGTATGACCTTTAACTCTGTCTACATCAGTGTCCACAAGACACCTAGGACTTCCAGGTTGCCTCTTATCACCAAAGTCCCACTCCCTTTCTCTCTAATTCTGTATGCCTTTTTTTGTGACCTTATCCCTTATCCTTTTTGCTCCTAGAAACTGTTTATTCTCCTCTCTGAAATCATAGCCAGTAACCAGCAAAAGCCCTGAATCTTTCTCTTCTGCTAAGTGTTCCCTTTAGCTCTTGGTCTCACTAAAATCCGTGCTCTGTCCCTAGCCCTGAGGACATTTCTTTCTCTGCTGTTGTCTCAAGTGGTGATGGTTCTCTCTCCCACACCTCGCCTGTCTGGGATTGGAGATGGAGTAGTGACCTTATTCCTTATGCTGTTTCCAGACCATTGTCGCTTCCTATTCTCTAACATGAATCCATCTTTGAATCCCATGTCATCAAATGATATCCTCCATTATCTCTTCTTCTTACAGTAATCTATTGATTTGCATCCATTTTCAAATATCTTAAAGAATTTAGACCCTGGGCCCTCGTGACTTTCTCAAGCACCAGTCTTGTAATAACTGTGATGTGGGTGTCCAAATAAATAAGCTCTCTGACTCATTGGCTTCTGCATTCCTTGAGCCCTTTTCCTTAAATGATTTTGCTTTCCATCGTACTACATGTATTCTCTAATAGTTATACCTTTGAAATATTTCCAAAACCTGACATTGAAGAGCACTACTGTTCACCAGATCACCTTCTAAACTCTAAAAATATTTTTAAATCCCACTAAGAGTCTTGGGACCCTAGTGAAAATAGAGGCCTGGCATTAAATTTTTGAATTTCTTCTTTAGCTACAATCATTCCCTTGATAATTTTATCCAAGCTGTGGCTTTAAATATCATTTATGTGCTGATGACTCCAAACATATCTCCAGCCTGGTTATTCTCTTGAACTCCATCTCACATTCAGCTGCTTAATCAGCATGTCTACCTGAATTTTTAACAGGCATTTCAAACCTAACATGTCCAACTCAGGAACTCCGTAGGTGTTGTTCTCTTTGTCTAGAAAGCTCCTTTCCTTAGATATCACAGGCATCACCTTTTGGCCACTTCTGGGCATTGTCCAAATGCCTCCTTACCAGTAAGGCCATTCCTGGCCAGTTTATTATAGCAGCAACCATACTTGCCAGCCCTGTTATGTCACTTGCTTTACTTTGACCTCTACCATTTGAGATCTCAGGACATGTTGCTTCTTTCATTTATCTGACTTTGTCTGCCTCCTCCTGCTAGAATGTAAAATCCATGAAGACAGATAGTATTGACTGATTTATTCACTACTAAATCCCTTGGATCCAGAATCATTCTTGGCACATAGGAAGTACTCACTATGAGTGAAGATACCATTTTATTTTCTAAGAGTGGTACCAATTTGCATATTTATTTTTTTTCTATTTAATGAAGAAATTTATCTAATTTATTAGAATAAATAGTTCCACCCATGGAGCTTAAATATGCTGTTTTCATTTTGAATAAAAAATAAAGCTGAAAAAAATACAGCTCTATATGTGTGTGCGTGTGTGCGTGTGTGTGTGTGTGTGTGTGTGTGTGTGTGTGTGTGTGCATGTGTGTTTCTGAGAACATGGTGAACAACTATGCGAGGAAAGACTTTTGGGTACAGAACACCTAAAAATGCTAGTTAAATATTAAAAGATAAGATTAAAACCCTGGCTGAACGAGCAGGAAAGCATAAAAATAGTAAAACCAGAAAATATAAGAAAGTCTGATTCCACAAGGTTTTTATATTATTTAGAGTAGTTTGTTTTTAGGGCTCATACCTATATTCCTGGTAGCTTACAACTCTCCTAGTTAAAACAAACAAGCAACAAAAAATTTGTATCACTTCTGTGCCTTTTCCTTTCAATCAATCATATATAGATATATAGATATATACCTACACACACACACACACACACACATATATATATACACACATGTATATATATATATATACACACACACACACACACATATATATATACACACATACACACATGTGTGTATATATATATATATATATATATATATATACATACACACACACACACACACACACTCATATTAGATCTCAGGAATCCAGAATTAGATTAATGGATTGATTTTTTGTCATGATGCATTCTCATCACTTGTTCATGGGTTGCCCTCTTTTATTTCATTTGTTTAATAATATTGATAGCAACTGATATCTACTTATTTGCCCTTGCCAAATCCTGTCTCTTTGCTTCCACCCTAGATTCCTAGATTTGGAGTGTTATTAAATTCTTGATACTAATCTTTTGTTGTATTGTGACTGGTCTTTTCACTTCCTTTAAGGGTGTCTTTGATAAAAAAATGATATTGATTTAAATATGACAAAATTGAACAAAAATATTACCCTCTTTGGGGCAATAAAATGAAATGCTGTAGGTTTGCTCTCCCCCAATCTTGAAGTTCTTACTCTCATTGTCCACTATTCCAGTTTTGTCTTTTTTTAACTGTAATCTCACAAGCTATGCCATAATTGTCATTATTTTATAAAAAGATGATGTTTGTTTAGATTTGCCTGTCCCCACGTAGATATCAAGAATTGCAAAAAAACTTACAAATTTTCCAAATGAACTGCAGATGGACATGATATGTCCTTCCTTTTATTTAGGGCTTTATAAAGTCTCAATAATATTTTATAGTTTTCTGCATTTTTTAAAGATTTATTTCCATGCATTTGATGTTTTTGATGCTATTTTAAATGCTATTTAAAATTTTATTTCAGCCCTACCCCAGTTTCTGCAACCTAGAAACACAGTTAATCTTTTTATATGGACCTTACATCTTATAGACTTTATAAATTAACATAATTTCTAGTAGTTAATCTGGTTTATCTGTTGATCCTTCTAGATTTCTTAAGTATATAATCATACTGTCCATGAATGATGACAGTTTATGTTCTTTTCTTCCTATTCTGGGTCTTTTATTTATTTTTTCTTACCTTATTGCATTTGTTAGCCCCCCCTGAACAATGTAACACAAAAATGGTGAACAGCTTTCTCATTTTCTATCTCAGAAGGAATTATTAGATATATTAGCATTAAGTATAATGTATAGTATTTGTCAAAGCCTGTCTATATTAAAGAAGTTCCTACTTAGTGAAGAGGTTTCATCATGAGTCAATGTTGAATTTTATCAGATGATTTTATTTTTATCTCAAGATGATTGTATGATTTCTCTCCTTTGTTCTCTTAATGTAGTGAATTATGCTCATTGATGTTCAGATGTGAAACTAATCTTCAACCTTGGAATAAACCAAACTTGAATTTAATTTGCTAATATTCTGTTGAGGATTTTTAAACTTATTTTGAAAAAAGAAATGACCTGTAATTTTCCTTGTTTATAATGTTCCTGTCAGGATTTGGTGTTGAGGTAATGAATATTATACAATAAGTTGAAAACTATTCCCACTTTTTTCATTTGTCTGGAAAACTTTGTGTAAGATTGTGCTATTTTTTTTCTTAAATGTTGGGGGAAAATCACTAATGATGCCACTTGGCCTGGAGATTTCTTTATATGGGATTTTAAAATCATAGATTAAATGTCTTTAATAAGATTGGAACTGATGAAATTATTTTAATCTTCTGCCAGTTTTTATAAGTTATGTTTATAGTAATATGTCCAAGTTGTCAAAAGTATTGCCACAAAGTTGTCCATAATAACATTTGTACTGATGTCTCCTTTTTAATTTTCTATATTAATTATTTAGGTTTTCTCTCTCTCCCTCCTTTCCTTCCTTTTTCTATTGAGTCAGTTGTGCTGAATGTCTGTCAACTTTATTTATTTTTTTAAAGAAACAACTTTAGGATTAATTGGTTTTCTTTAGAGTGCATTGCTTTCTATTTCATGAATTTCTACTAATCATTATATTTTCCTGCTCTCCGTGTTGGTCAGCTCTGAGTGAGTGCTTTCTTTGAGATCTTAATATTTGTTATTTGATTTTACTTCAGCATTTATTCATTACAATGAAAATTGTCTAAATACTGTATATATGGTATTATTATCAATTACTGTGGTGGAATCTTCTCTCAATAAAATGGATGAGTTTAAGGAAGGCAGCACATACCCTTTAAAAATAGCCAGTAGAGGGGCACCTGGATGGCTTAGTCGGTTAAGCATCTGACTCTTGATCTCAGCTCAGGTCTTGATCTCAGGGTCGCGAGTTCAAGCCCCACATTGGGCTTCTCTCTGAGCATGAAGCCTACTTAAAAAAAATAGCCAATAGAATGGTAGACATATGGGAACTCAAAAAATGCTTTATAAATAGCTTTTGTCCCCTGCGAAGATAACTGAAAATAAACAAAACCTTTCTGTTAGACTCCTTTTGTATTGAGATCAATAGCCAAATGTTAGGTTTTATTTTTTTTTTCAGTTATAAAAATACAGACAACTATATTAAAGAACAATTTGGAAAAAAGAAAAAAAAAACTTGTCAATTAATGCCACCACCCTCTCACAGCTGTGCTTAACAACTTAGTTTATTTCCTTTCAATTTTGTTCCTTTGTATCTTTTTAAAACCTAGTGGCAATACTTAATTTTTTTTTCTAGTTAAGTCTAATGTAATAGTTTTCTTTCATTAATTGGACATAAGCATCCATTTCATTTTCTCTCAATGAATACAAGGGAATTCTCCCTCATGTACCAGCGCAGCTAACTCTCCAGCTTCTTCACTTGCTCATCAGAGGTTATTCAGGTACTAGTCAGCTTGGGTTGCTAAAACAAAATGCCATAGACTGGGTGGCTTAAACAACAGAAATATTTTCTCACAGTTCTGGAGGCTGAAAGCCTGAGATCAGGGTACCTACGTGGTTGGGTTCTGATGAGAGCTGTCTTCCTGGCTTGCAAACAGCTGCCTTCTACCTGTTTTGTCACATGGCCTTTTCTGAGAGGGCACATTCAGAGAGAGAGAGAGAGCTCTCTGGTCTCTTCTTATAGGGGCATCATGCATGAGAGTCCCACCCTCATGACCTCATCATGCATGAGAGTCCCACCCTTATGACCTCATCTAAACTTAATTGCCAAAGGCTCCATCTCCCAACTACCATCACCTTGAGGGGTAGGCTTTCAACATAAGAATTTGGGAGGAACAAAATTAAGTCCACAGCACTCAGTACTAGAGGAGGAAAAACCATGTTCTTTGTTCCTGCCTTTTGACAGTATGCGAAGCCGGCTGAAGATAGGAAGGGAGGAGGGTAGAGAGGTATTTTCAACTCATTTTGGAAGTGGAAAATAGAATTTTTAAAATAATACATTATTTTTTTAAACATCACAAATAAGATTTTTTTTATTTGTCACCAATTAAATGTCTGAATTTTAAACAGATACTTGGACTGGTGGCTCATATCCATCAGCTCGTTCAACGTGAGCACCGTTCTCATCCCCAGTAGTGTTTCCAGAACTACTACCTTCACTGTGAAGTTCCATGAGCTTTCCCAATTCAGACTTGGTCATCTTCAGCATTTTTACTTTTCTCACAAAGATATCATGGGGTGGATAAATAAAGTGACAAGTCTTTACAATGTCTTTTCTGATGCTGTCTAGAATCAATTCTTTCAAGTCATTTGTCTCCACTTTTTGGGTCATGATTTTTGTCATCTTTTTCTGAATCTGGAGGTTGGTGCTGAGCATAAGAGGTCTTCCAAATCTGATTGTTGTTGTTGTTGTTGTTGTTGTTTTTTAAGTAAAACCAACACAAACAGATGAAGCAAATAACCATTGGTAGTCTTGACATCAGCATGAGCTTCAATCATGTTCTGCACTTTTTTGACCATGAAGCACATTTTGTCATGGGTAAGGTCCATGCCATGGAAAGATGCCCTGGACATCGTCAGTAATTAGCTTCAATTTTCTAAATACAACTTCCTTATTCTGCAGATCAGCAAGGCTCACTTTAAAAACATGACCCTTGAGGACATCAGATGCGATTTTGGTTCCATGTGTTCTGGTAACTAGTGTTTTCCTAATATTTCTTATATTGAACATATCTGGTGCTTTCATATTATACCAATCTTTCTTAGAAAATGGATCAACCACTTTCTTCTTGGCTCCCTTTTTGCTGCCTTTCATAAGATGCTTGTTCTTGCCCCCAAATAATAAATTCTATACATTCTAAGCAGATTTAGTTTTATTCAGGAATCCACTATATTACAACAGGTGCAGTGAGAGGGAGACGATGCTGGCCTTGTGTACATTTAGACCATTGCTACCTGCCTTTTTGATTCTGTGATCCCCTATCTCCCCCAATTCTACTGTAATAATCAAGTACCTTCTCATAAATACTTTCATTTGTTGATACAATGTCAGTTATGATTTTATACCTAGGAAATTCCAAAAGTTATTTGAAAAAAGCTGAAATTTAAGATATTTAAAATATTTTTATTAATTTTTTGCCACAATGGCTACTAAAAACATTAACTGAAAGATAGATGTTTTAACAAAGTAATAGAATAAATTTGTTTTTAATAAACTAATAACATAATTCGTATCACTCCTTACTGGTAAGTTTCTTTTTATATGTTGTATTCTTGATTCTCATGGGATTTTCAGGCAAAGTTCATCTAATTTTTCCCATCACTGGTATGAAGAAACTAAATATTAAAAAGTATGTAAGTAGCTCAAATTTCAAGTATTAGTTTTCTGATTCCCAGTTCTCATTCCATTTTATTGTATTGCTTTATATAGGTTCATATTGTCTTATATGTATCTATGAATATTTTGCTCTTTAAATATAAAATTGAGATATTTTGTTCAAAGCTTTTATTTTTTTAAGTAAGCTCTACACCCAAAGTGGGGCTTGAACTTGCGACCAAGAGTAGCATGTTCTACTGAGTGAGCCAACCAGGTGCCCCTAAAATTGGGATATTTTAAGGCTATATTTCATGACAAAACAGAGTAATTCAATATAGGATGGGCTTATAAAGTGAGTATTTTGTAGTACATAAAATGTTACAAACTAAAGGGTAGTGTAAATTTGTGTAATTTTTGAGTTTTTCTCCATCTGATACTATGTGGTCTAAATATGGTGTTTCTCACTACTGTACATATTTTTTAGAATTACGTTTTCAATTAGTCTTCCAAGTTTATCAATAATATTGTTACATCATATATAATTTTAGAGTGTTAGCCTTTATATTGAATTATAAATTAGTTTCTACTGCTGTTTAAGTATATAATAATGTATTAGGAAATATAGCTTTTTTGCATTATTCCCCACTGCTCACATTAATAGACATCTTGTAAAAACACAAGTGTTTTGTCTGAAAATTCACCTTGCCTCATCATTTTTAGGAAAATGTAAAAAGTATTTTTAATGTACCAAATTCTAAACAATCAAAAATTTTCATGCTGGGAAAAATGCATCCTATGATATTAGAAGTGTTCAGCAAATCTCTAAGAGATATTTGAGGAATGTGAAAAACCTCTTTTTATTCCATTACAAGAATACCTGTGTCTTGAATCCAGGTATTTCTCTGTTCATTTATATACTCTGTCAGGAAGAGGAAAACCCAACAGTGTTTAGCTAATTTTAGCTAAGCTAATTTCTGAAATTTCAAGAGATTGAATATATCATCTATAAATATTGATGGTAGCAGGAAGATACATTCCACAGTGGATTACAGATATTTCTTATGCAAAATAATCTTAAAATAAAACATCTAAGCGTTATAAGCATGTAATTCATTTATATATCCTGAAGCAAGATTGAAAGGGGATCATTAGACCAATGATGTTAATAAAAATAAAATGCAAGATGTACTTATAATTTAAATTTTCTGGATGAAGTGCCAGGGTGGCTCAGTTGGTTAAGCATTCAACTCTTGATTTTGACTCAGGTCATGATCTCACAGTTTGTGAGTTCGAGCCCTGTGTCAGGCTCTCCACTTGAGATTCTCTCTCTCCCTCTCTCTGTGTCCTCCCCATCTCTAAAAAATAAACTTAAGAAAAATAGATTTGCTAGTAGTCACATAAAACAAGAGAAACAGATGACATAAATTTTAAACACACTAAATTTAACCTAATATATATAAAATTCATCATTTAATACATAATCAATATGAAAAATTATTAGTATCATATTTTACATTCCTTTTTTTTTCTTACAAATTCTTTAAAATCTGGCATATAATTTAACATACAGCACATCACCATTCATACTAGCCACATTTCAAGTGCTCATAGCCACACTTTATCATACTGAGAACACAGGATTAGGATTTGGGCCTCCAGTGGATGTTGATCACTCATTTTTGTGATCATGCTTGGCACATAGTAAATGGACAGTAAATGTTTAAAGAAAAGAAGAAAAAAAGATAGCAAAGAAAGGTCATAGAAGTTTGTTGCCTGATTGGAGTATATATATCCACTTATTAGATGGATGACCTTGGTAAGGGTATTTAGCCTTCCTAACCTCAGTGTTCTTTTGTAGGAATGAGATATTTGTATATGCCTTTCAGTATTACTGTGAGAGAATTAAATGAGGGTATCAAAGGTAGAGCACCTACTTGGTTTCCTTCCATCCCACTTCCCTTCTGGAATCTGAATTGTCCTATATTAGATAACTTAATCTGCTCATATCCACTTTTATTAGATTTCATAAATTGCCCCACCAAACATTACATTTTTTTCAGTTAAAGTGAGTGGAATGGAAGGAACTAGAATCAGAGTAGGAGGTTCTTGGCATTTAGATTATAGCCAAGGACAATTATGTTAAATTGCTTAGCATGCTGTGGAATTAATTGCCCATGATCTTAATTATAAATATTTAATATTTAATTTATAAAACATCCTTTAAACATGCAGGTCTACATTCATATATATGAACATTTTGGTAAATAAGCTTCAGTCAGGTAGATGGTTTAAAATGTTAATGCAATGATCACTTCAGATCTTCTTATTTCCCTTCTGTTCAGACCTGAACTGCTCAGGGACTTGAAGCAAGAAATAGAAGCATCATCTGTTTTGTTTTGTTTTGTTTTGTTTTGTTTTGTTTTGTTTCCTTTCCTCCATTCACACATTCACATACACAATATAAAATACATGTAGAGGTGTGCAGAAAACATACACCTATGGTAGTGGGCTGGCTTCATGGGCATGTGACCCTGAAGTCACACAGGACTCTGCCCCTTAGAAAGGGATCAGCTCTTGGGGATTAATGCTCTCTGGTCATTGTCTTGAACTTCTAAGTAATTTACCTTTAAATTTGTGGTTTGTAAGTAAGTCTAATAGGATAATGGAACATGCAAGGGAAGCTTGGGGCCTTAATTCCCAATTGGTCCCACCTCCTCCTCCCTACTTATACCCCAAGGATGGAGTCTTGACCACCCGCTCCCTCCCGGGTTCCAGCTCAGCAACTGCAGACACATGCCTTCTGCCCTGTTTGTGTTTGCAGAGCAAGGAGGGTCTGGTGAATGAGTGCAGCCTGCACACCTGAAGATCTGCATTGGCCCAGCAACAATAAATTGACAGCAATAAATTGCAAGTCAAAACCACCATGACAGACCGAAAGACAGCAATGAGCAAATGGAAATCTGTTATGATGTGATGAATAATTATAAAGTTAAACCTGTGTCAGCAGTACCCAGATCATAAAATAGAATGTTGTCAGCACTCAGTATTTACCCCCACTCCCACCTTTTCTCCTCCCATTTGGAACACTCTTGTTCACCCCCCAGTGTTAACCACCAGCTTTAGTTTTGTGGTAACAATTTCCATGTTTTTCTCTGTAGGTTTACCACCCAGACTGATAGAGAATTATTGGTGCCTATTTAAAAAAATTACATAAATTATATTATACTATCTATAGTTTCTGTGCCCTACCTGTTTTGCTCAACACTGCTTACAAAATTTTTCCATGCTGTTACAGATTACTGTATTTTGTTCATTTTCACTAATGTATGGTGTACCATTTTAAGAATACATAATGCAGCATTTAGTCTGTTCTTGATGGACATTTAAGTTGTTTTCACTTTAGGGCTGTATCAGCGCTACTGTGCATGTCTCCTGTTGTATGTCTGCAAGAGGTTCTCTATATATCAAGGAGAGAGTATTCTGGTTCATGGGCTACGTATACTTTAAACTTCTCAATAATGCCAAACTATTCCAAGATTGGCACTAATTCACATTCACACTTGCAGAGAATGAAGTCCCATTGTTTCACAGCCTATTCACTTGAAATTGTTAAAATTGTAAATTTGTGCCAATCAGTTGGGATTCAGTGTTTAAATTTTTTAATTTGCATTTTTCTGATTATTCATGAGGTTGAACCTCATCATATGCTTCTTAGCCATTTGGATTTCCTCTTTTTTTTTTTTAATTTATTTATTTTGAGACAGAGAGAGAGAGAGAGAGAGAGAGAGAGAGAGAGAGAGAACATGCACAGTGGGGGATGGGCAGAGAGAGGGAGAGAGAATCCCAAGCAGGCTCTGCACACAGAGCCTGACATGGGGCTCGGACTCACAAACCTTGAGATCATGAGCTGAGCCGAAATCAAGAGTTGGATGCTTAAACCAACTGAGCCACCCAGGTACCCCTGGATTTCCTCTTTAAAAAAATCTTGTTCAGTTACTTTTTTCCATTTTTCTTTTGGTTTGTTGCTTTTTTCTTATTGAGTTAAAACATTTCTCATAAAATCTCATAAACTGCATCTTTGTGCACTGCATGTGTTAGAAAAAGTCCATGGCTTGTCTTTATAAACTGTTTTATGGTGTCTTGCTAAATAGAAATTGAATTTATCAGTGTTACCTTATGACTATTTCTTTTGTATCTTATTTGAAAATTTTAGTGTAAAACCTTTGCACCTAAAGGTCTTAATGTCCATTGATGTCTTCTAAGTTATTATGGTTTTATGTTTATATTTAGTTTTTAAGCTTTTTGGAGTCTATTTTGTGCAAAGTGTGAGAGAAGGGTCCAGTTTCATTCCCTCCCCATTCTTCTCACCCTCCTCTGCCATAGTGACACTCACTTGTCCTAGACATATTTACTGAAAAGGCTCTCTTTACCCAGTGGTCTTCTGGGCCACCTCTGTCATATACTAAATGTCCACATATGCATAGATATGTTGCTCTGTCTTACTCTGTTCTACTGATCTGTTTGTCTAGTCTTAGAAGAGTACCACATGCTTCTAATTACCATATGTTTATAATAAATCTTTTGTCTAGATTTTTAGCTATTTGTGACAGGAGACCATTCCCATAGTAGTTACTATTTCAAAAGTAGAAGACATATTTTCTTTATATGTAACTGTGAGTCTCTCCCATGGACAATAATGGAGTTTTATATATCTATTTATTCTTCCTTCCTCTATCTGTTATCCACCAATGATTTTATTAGATATGTTTTTTCTCTTAGTGTGTAGGTATACACTAAGAATATACATGATAATGATTTCACTCATATATGGAATTTAAGAAACAAAACAAATGGGCAAAGGGAAAAAAGAGAGAGAGAGGCAAACCAAGAAACAGACTTTTAACTATGGAGAACAAACTGATGGTTGCAAGAGGGAAGGTGGGTAGGGGGAAGGGTAAATGGGTGATGGGGATTAAGGAACACACTTGCTCTGATGAGCCCTGGGTGTTGTATGGAAGTGTTAAATCACTACATTGTACTCTTAAAACTAATACTATAGTGTATATTAACTAACTGGAATTTAAAGTAAAACTTTAAAAAAAGAGTATACATGGTAAAGTATACATGATAGTCCTACTTTAAATATGCCTATTTTTGTACCAAGTGATTTACTAATTCCAAATGAGAATTTTCCCCCTTTAACTATAAAAGATGTTGAAATCAGCATTTACCAACTTACATCATTTACCAACTTCTTTTCCTTCTTAAAATTTCTGTTAGTTATTTATTGATTCTGTCATCTAGGCCAGGGTGATACTCTTATGTCAAGCTCATTTTTCTTGAGGATTTTGTACACATTTCTCTACTGCCTTGTAGTTTGCAGCTTTGCTTTTTATAGTCATATTGTTCTTTTTGCCTGCCTATTTTTTTATTTCTGAATTCTCGTGATATTTCTGAGATATGTTTTGGCAAGCATTATACTGTGATGATTTTTTTTCATGACATAAAGTATGTCCTCCAATTTGAAGGTTCTAATTTTATTTCATTTCAATGATTATTTCTTAAATTATATATTTAATATATTTTTATTCTATTACTTTGTTTCTTTTCTTCTTTTGCCTGTTTCCTATGTCTATCATTTTTCTTATAATCCCTTTAAGCTTTCTTTATTATGTTTCACGTTCACTGCTATCAATCCTATTTCTAGTGCCCCATACTCTGTCTTCATTTCTGCAAATGATTTAATTTTTTCCATTTACTTCTTTTTGGGCTCCTTCAACTCAAGCAGTGATCTCTATTGTCTCGCTATATTTTTCTTCAGTTTTTATATACTTTTATTGAGAATTCTTTGTATAGAGGCAATTACCTTTTTTCCTCCAAACATTTTCTTAGGCAATGCGTTTGGTTAAAAAGTTTATCTTATTTGTGGCAATATGTTTCATTTTTTTTCCCTTGGCAACATTTTTTTCTCATGGTATTCATGTGTCATTTTAAAAAATGCCTTTTACATTTTATTTGTTTCTGCAATATATATTATGATTATGATTATGATTATTTACTTTTAATGGAGTATGTTCTTCCTGGACTAGCCATTTGTAGGAGGTTTGCATATAGGAATGGACAGGACAATGTTCCTGGTTAATGGAAAACACCTTTTTTTTTTTTAAGTTTATTTTTGAGAGAGAAAGAGTGAGTGAGTGCAGGGAGGAGCAGAGAGAGAGGGAGAGAGAGAGAGAATCCCAAGCAGACTGCACACTTTCAGAGAAGAGCCATATGGGGGGCTTGATCTCATGAACTGTGAGACCATGACCTGAGTCAAGGTCAAGAGTTAGATGCTTAACCAACTAAGCCACGCAGGTTCCCTGATGGAAAAGACCTTTAATGATGCAGATCGGTGGTATGCATGAGTTGTTTTAGCCTTTGCTTCTCCCCAACCATTTTATTTCCACTCTGAAGGACAACTCACAGTGCTGAATGTCTCTCCTTACACTTCGCTTCAACTGGAGGTTGAGTCCTGAAAATATGCCTCACATATATGATTCCTCATCCAGTCCCAACTTCCCCACTTTTTGAGATCTTGAGATAATGTGGCCCAGGGCACTTCTGCTATCAGTATAGACCCCTTATTTTTCATTTTTCCCCCAAAGGGATTTGCTCTTCAAGATGTGGCTACTTATTTTAGAGATCTATCCTCTGTATTACCTGAGATCTACAATGGTGGCATCTTTAATTTCATCTTCTTTCACATCCATTTAACTTTCATTTTTTAAATTAAAAAAATTTTTTTTCACGTTTATTCATTTTTGAGACAGAGACAACAGAGTGTGAGCAGGGGAGGGGCAGAAAGAGAGGGAGACAGAATCTGAAGTGGGCTCCAGGCTCTCACTGATTGTGAGATCATGACCTGAGACGAAGTTGATCACTCAACCACTGGGCCGCCCAGGCTTTCATTTATATTTGGAAGTTCTGTCTTTATAGCATGCTTCTAGGTTTTAGATGGTTTCTTATTTCATTGAAGGAATTTGTTTTTCTGGTGTTTAATTTTTATTATTGATTTTGGACTATTTCCAAGAGAAGAAGGGGGAAAGATTGTATTTTTATTCCATAATTATAAGCTAGAAGGTGTGATACTATTTTGAGGAACTCAAGCAAATGCCAATAAGCAAGTCTCCCTGAAAGAATTATAATTCATACATTAATCTTTAATGCAGAGCATATTATTATCTATCTGTATTTTATGTTAAATGATAGTCTAATAACCTCCTCAAAAGTTACTGATAAGATATAAAATTTCAAATAACACTTTAATAGGGTTTATTGGTTTGTTAGTGCTGCTGTAACAAATTAAATTTATTGTCTCACAGTTCTGGAGCTGGATGTCTGAAACCAAGGTGATGGCAGGGTCATGCTCCTTCAGAAATCTTGAGGCAGGGTCCTTTCTTAGCTTTTCAAGTTTGTAATAGCCCTAGATGCTCATTGTCTTGTGGCATAGACATGTGCCAGTCTCTGCTTCTGATTTTATATTTTCTTCCTATATGTCTCTGTGTTTTTCCTCTTCTTATAAGGACATGAGTCATATTGGATTAAGGGCCCACTCTACCTCAATGTGACTTTTTCTTAATTTAATGAATTATATCTGCAGTGACCCTTATTTACCAAAAAAAAGGTCACATTCTGAGGTACTAGGCGTTAGGAGTCTACATATCTTTTTGGGGAGCACAATTCAGTTTAGAACATAAGAGGTTGTATCTTTTGGAAGATAATGGATTAACTGATTATTCTAACTTACTATTTTTTTTTAACAGATAAACAAGGTTTTTGTGAAACAGCTTTAAAGTATTCTTAAAAAAAACACAAACATTTTGCTTTTTATGACAGTTATATTGAACCACTGAGACATATTGATTTCTTTATTTTAGTACCATGTTTACATTTTATCATTTCTAAATTGGGAAGAAGGTGTTTGGAGACCTACCAGTGATTAATATCTCAGGAGATATACGTTTAGTCCAATATTACTTAGTTATCTACCCATGGACAGGTAAAATGTGTTACCATGTAGCCAAGGAAATATGGACATTGGAATTGCATCTCTTTTTAGTTTGTAGATAAAGGAAATCTATTAAACTTTGATTTTAATAATTTGACAATTCTGATGAAGCATTTATTTCACTTACTGAGGTTAAGGAATATTTATATACAGCATCCCTTTTGAAATAATAAAATATGTCAGATAAATTATGTTCTAAAAATATATGAAAAAAATCACTGAAGGACTAAAAAGACAGTGGGGAATACCACACGTCAGTTTTTCTTTAACTGTCTGCAACTAGAGTGGGAAGCAGAATATTGGAGTGCCAAACCGAAGCCTAGTAAATCCTAATTTGGATAAATAATAAAAGAAATATATACTTTGAAATCAGTGAAGATAAAGAAGACCAAACAAAAAAAAAATTATTTTTAAAAGTCAGGGAGGGAGGGAAGAAGGAAGGAAGGAAGGAAAGGAGAAAGAAAGAAAGAAAGAAAGAAAGAAAGAAAGAGAAAGAAAAACTCCACAGCAGGAGCAGTAAGATAATCAATTTATCAACAGTGACAATGAAAGCCTGAAGGTAATGGAATAATAACCCTAGTGTGCTTACAGTCATACCTGCTAGTCTAAAAGTCTACAGGCATAGTCAATATCTTTCAAGAGGTTCAATGAGGATGTGATAAAATAAACAAAGACTGAAAGTGTTTATGACCAACAGAATCTCATGAAGGAAATATTCAAAATGTACTTTAGGGGGCATCTGGGTGGCTCAGTTGGTTAAGCAACCAACTTCAGCTTAGGTCATGATCTCATGGCTCATGGGTTTGAGCCCTGTGTTGGGATCTGTGCTGACAGCTCAGAGCCTGAAGCCTGCTTTGGATTCCATGTCTCCCTCTTTCTTCTGTCCCTCCACTGCTTGCACTCTGTCTCTCTCTGTCTTTCAAAAATAAATAAACTTAAAAAAAAAAGATGTACTTCAGGACAAGAAAAATATAGATTTAAAAAATCACAAATATTTACAAGAAAATAAACTGATGATGTGCAATAGCAGTAATAATATCTAGTGAGTCTAGAAAATATAATTAAAATATTAAATAGTGATTATAATATTATCTTTAAATTAACATAAAAGTTAAAGTATTCTAGAGAATTTAGTGTATCCAAGAAAAGGATAGTTTTTGTTATGTATGCATTTTTAATATCTAGAATATAATTATCTAAAGAGTGTGTCATTCAAACTGATGACACAGGTTAAAAGTAGCATAATAAAAAGTACTTAGCACAAATGAAGGAAGGAGAGAGGGAAAAGGAGTAAGTGACAAAATAGGAAAAATTAGATAGTTACAAAAAATATTACTCATTGAAAATAAATGAGAAGAGATACTTCGGTTAAAAGTCAAAGAATTTTACATTGTAGGGAAAAGAGTCAACTCTATGTTACTTATGAGATACATTTAAAACATAGAATATAGAAAGTTGAAGTAAAAGGTTTTTCAACTTTCTTTTGATCTCTGTTAGCATAGTGTATATAGTTCAATACTTTTACCAATGTTAAGAATATAAAAGGTGATATCGCTATAGATATCGTAGACATAGAAGAAGAAAGGGAGGACGTTATGCCAGAAGTATTGAAAATGTAGACACAGTAAAAAGGCTTCTGGAAAAATATAATGTACCCCTAACTGGCTCAACAACAACAAAAATACGAAACCTCAACTTTCACAATCATTAAAGAAAGTAACTCCTTGTGGAAATCTTTCCACAAAAACTGCTAGGGCAGATGGCTTCACTGGCAATTTCTATCAGGCATTCAAAGAATAAAAACCTCTAATCTCATATTTCAGAAGTAGTTAAAATTTATATTTTGGAAATATAAAGGCTTTATTTTAGTCTAGGTTTAATCAGGAGACATGGAGTACACAGTGATTTAAACAAGGGATATTTAATATGAAGAGATATTAAGCCATGAAAAAGAGATGTAAGAGAATTGTACAGTGTATCTAAAGCTGAAGGAGATCATCCAGGGATGGAAAGACTTTGAGGGGGCCTCCCATCCCCACACTGGAGAACATGTAGTTGCAGCCTGCTGGAAGGCAGAGAAGTTCACTGTGTGACCGGAGATGGTCAAGCAGGAAGCAACCTTCTGAGTTGCACATGAGCTTCATGCAGGGGCAGGCACACAGGCACACAGGTGTGCAGGGGGAGTGGGTGTACTGCTGTGCAGGTGGGAGGCCTGGAATGCCCAGTGTCCACCTAGGGAGAGGATACATGAACAGAGGGAGTCTGTGGCAGTGCTGGCAGAGGGTCTGGAGTGCAATCTCCGTGTTGCAAGGACTGTGGAAAGTAATCACCAGGCCAGATTGGGGCTGTGAGTTTGCCAAGGGATCTATACCTTACATGTACATCTGATATACTAAAGAGGGGCACCACATATGAGTGAAAATAAAAGGGACTTTCTGGTACATTGTACTAGAAAGGTTAATTATCCCTATAGAAAAAGGTGAAACAGGGCAATTATCTCACATCATCTTCATCTTGAGGAATAGTGACTAAGGGGGAGGAACATCATAGGGGTTTCTAGTGGCTAGAAATCATGTCATCATTCACAAGGATGTTGGTGAAAATTTATTAAGCTGAATTCTCATGTTTAGTTTTCTGCATGAATTCTATTTCAATAAAAGGTTAAGAAATGTGAATTTTTTCATGGAAATAGTATAGGGAAATATATCCAGGACCTTGGAGTAGGAAAGGATTTCTTAAATAATATACTAAGTCCCCAAACATAAGCGAAAAAAAAACTGTCTAACTTACCTACATCAAAATTAAGAAATTCTGTTGGTCAAAGGCACCATAAAGAGTAAAAAGTGCACACAGTGGGAGAAATCCTCAATACATACACCCACCAATTCTCTAAAACCCAATGTATGCAGCAAATTTTTTCCAACTAAGGAGACAATGAGAAACAAACCAATAGAAACCTGGACAAAAGACTGGAAAGGAAATTTGAAATGAGTCTATCCAAATCCCTTATCAACTTATAAAGAGATGATCAACCCCGTTAGTGATTAGGTGTATGCAAAAGAAATCTAGGAGATTCAAGATCGCACCCACTAGGGCATTATAGATCTAAAAGACTAACGGTACAAAGTGTTGGTGAGGATGTGGAAGGCCAGGAACTCTCACTCTGCTGGCATCAAGTAAAGCTTAGTTGTAGTGATTCCACCTCTTAGCTTATGCTGTAGAGCAGTGCATCTCACCCTGTACTGCGTATTATTCACACAGACTTTAATATGCAAATGAATCTTGTTAGAACAGAGATTCTGATTCAGCAGGTCTGGGTTAGGACCTGAGCATCTGCGTTCCTATAAAGCTCCCAGGTGATGATGATTCTGCTAATTCATTGACCATACTTTTCACTAGTATAGCCTCAGAGAACCTTTTGCACACTTGCACCAGAATGCACATGCAAGAATGTTCATAATGGCTTAGTCTGTAATAACTTAGAACTGGAAGCAATTCAGATGTGATCAACAGTACAATGATGAATAAATTATGGTAAATGCATCTAAGGGAAGAGTATACAGCAAGAAAGTGAACAGCCTACATCTACATGCAGCAACGTGGATGAGTTTTATAAACATAATGTTAAGCACTAAAAGCAAAACATAGAAGTACTATATTTTGATAGATGGAGTTCATATAAAAAGGTAAAGCTAAGTTTCATAGTTTAAAACCATTGGCACATTTATTTTAAAAAGGAATGTTTAAAAGAAAATTTAGGAAAGGAGTTAATTCTTGGGGGATGGCAAACACTTAAGGAAGGAAGGGATCTGGAGTGGTGGCATATATATTATTTCTGATACTAGGTGGCCCACTATTTCCTGAAAACTGTACACATAACTATTTGTTAAAAACTGTATACATTATAATTTATGTGCTTTTCTCTATGTATGTTACATTTTAAAATAGTAGATTTTTAAAAGAAAAAAAATTTCACTATGAAAAGCAATGCTGTGTACCTATTCTGCTAGAGCCTTGGGAATAGGAAGTCTTAGAGTGACCAATGGGCCCAGATTGCCCTGGGCTGAGGAGGTTCCCAGGATTTGTGACTATCAGTGCTAAAACAGAGGCAGTCTTGCACAAACTGGGATGGTTTGGTGACTGGGCATCTGGACCACTTTACTACTGGAGAGGTCATCAAATACGAAGCATAGGCCCTGGACATCTCATCAGTTGTAAAATTATGCTAGGAAATATAATAGTAGGAAGGCAGAGTGAACTCAGGTTTTAAAGTAGGAATCTAGGGGCACCTGGGTGTCTCAGTTGGTTAAGTGTCCGACTTCAGCTCAGGTCATGATCTCAGGTCCGTGGGTTCGAGCCTCGCATCGGGCTCTGTGCTGACAGCTCAGAGCCTGGAGCCTGCTTCAGATTCTGTGTCTCCCTCTCTCTCTGACCCTCCCCTGTTCATGCTCTGTCTCTCTCTGTCTCAAAAATAAATAAACCTTAAAAAAACTTTTTTTTTAAATAAAGTAGGAATATAAAGGTAATCCATTGGAGAGATGTATTTGGAGTTTCTAGTTATAGCATCTAGGAAAAGGCCACATTGTTAAACCATCAGTTGGGTTTCTTAAGAAGCTCCTGACTGCCAGTTTTGTCCTGCCTGATCATCCTTTCTGGTTATCATGGGCAACTTCTGGATTTTGACTGAATTCTTTCACTTTACACCCTCCTCTCTGGCTAAATAGTTATACTAAGTCTCAAGTACTCTGTACTAAGACATCTCTAAAAATGTTTGAGTGCCCTGGGAATTTAGAGCTCAGAGCCCTAACTCCTCATTTTTATTGCTGTCTCCACTGAGAGATGGAAACGCTTCTACCTCCTGCTAGAGCTACTCATCATCCTTTAGTATCCAGCTCAGGTGTCCCGTCATCACCTATGAAGCTATCTTTGGACTTCCTTGGCTAGAAATGCCTCATCTCTGCATGAGCCTCTGAAACATACATCTAGTAAACACTTACCACAAAGTGCTATGTGTTGTCTTTATTTACTTTTCCCTATTCGACTGTGTATTTCTCAAAGCCTGGGGCTGTGTATTGTTCATCTTGTATTCTCAACACTTAGCACATGCGTGGCAAAGAGTATGCATTTGGTGTTTAGTTGCACCCAGTAAATATGAATTAAATACCTGCTGGGATTGTAGACAATAAAACCATGTATTGAACTGAAATACTAGGTGTAACAATTTATTTGGCCCTGAAGAAAACCACACTACATTATTATTCTTAAGGTTTAGTAAGTATTGCTTGCCTGATTGAGTGTAACAGTGGTAAATAACATTTTTGATTTAAAAAAAAGGTAGAAGAAAAATAAAACACAAAAAAGTAAGCACTGATGTGTAGGCTACTCTTATTGAATGTAAATGTCTTAGAACATAAAGCTCTCTGTGGTCCATACCGTGTTGTGTGTGAGTTCTGTTAGGTAACCACATTTATTATTCCTAATTAAGAAATATAACTGATGTGTTTTTTCCTTCTAATACATATGGCAAAGGCTGATACATATTTTATGGACCAGTAGGCCCTATTTGTGTCCCTAAATATAATTTTGAACCTATTTTAAATCTGAGGAGAACTATTCATTACTATGTCCTAACTCATAGAGAAACCAAAGTCAGTCATTCTTCAAATTTAATATCCTGGAACAATATCTTAGTGTTCTAAAATATACTTTAAGCCAATGAAAATCTCTGTTGTATTTGGATGATTGAGCTTTGAAGGAGCTCCAAATTTTCCTGTGCAGTCCATGAGATGGGTTTATAGTTTAGATAGATGAAGGCAATAACTGTTGAGATCACAGAATATCCCTTCTTTGCTAAAGGGAGAAAAGAATAGTTTTGTCATTCCTGACTGCTTTGCAAAAAGTAAAATATTTCATTGCTTTTAAGTTGGAATTAATTTATAGCGACTATTCAAAAAGGTCTATTCAATTACACACCAATGAGTATGAAAATGGATTTTCTATTTTATGACCCTTCATTTTTATCAGTTTGTGCTAAGCTATGTCCACTGGGAAATACAGTGTATATAAGGAATGTTTCTTTCAAGCATTTTATACATATGAATCTTTTAAACATGAGGTGGTGGAACTATGGTGGCAAAATATAATTCTGTTGCTTAAAAGCAAATAAAAGCCAAGGTAGTATGACTTGAAGGTTTACTGGGGTTTAGCAGTTCTTCAAAGTGTCATTTATTGTCATACTAATTACTTGTACCATCAGTCCTATAAAGCAAATCTCTATGAGAGCATTTTATGAAGGTGGTTTTATTTGTTGTTGTTTTTAAATAGTTTTTTAATGTTTATTTTTGAGAGAGAGAGACAGAGCACGATGGGGAGGAGGGGCAGAGAGAGAGGGACAGAATCTGAAGCAGCCTCCAGGCTCTGACCTGTCAGCACAGAGCCCAACACGGGGTTTGAACCCAGGGACCACAAGATCATGACCTGAGCCGAAGTCTGACGCTCAACTGACCGAGCCACCCAGGTGCCCATGTTTGTTTTTTATTTTTTTTATTTTTATTTTTTCAATATATGAAGTTTATTGTCAAATTGGCTTCCATACAACACCCAGTGCTCATCCCAAAAGATGCCCCCCTCAATACCCATCACCCACCCTGCCCTCCCTGCCACCCCCCATCAACCCTCAGTTTGTTCTCAGTTTTTAAGAGTCTTTTATGCTTTGGCTCTCTCCCACTCTAACCTCTTTTTTTTTTTCCCTTTCCCTCCCCCATGGGTTTCTGTTAAGTTTCTCAGGATCCACATACCACCCTGAATGCGCCTGATCTCATCTGATCTCGGAAGCTAAGCAGGGTCGGGCCTGGTTAGTACTTGGATGGGAGGTCCATGTTTGTTTTTAATTCTCTCTTTCTTTCTCTTCACTGTTTGGAGTATTTTTTCTTGAATATACACACTGAGAATTTAGCTTTGTCCTTGACAACCAAAATTTCAATGTTGCTTAATTCACTTACAATGACTTTTGAACTATTTTTTAGAATATTAAAAGCAAGATCTTATTCCTTAATTAAAAGCAAGATCTAATTCCTGTTTTTTTTAAAAAAAAATTTTTTTTTTTAACGTTTATTTATCTTTGAGACAGAGAGAGACAGAGCATGAACAGGGGAGGGGCAGAGAGAGAGGGAAACACAGAATCTGAAACAGGCTCCAGGCTCTGAGCTGTCAGCACAGAGCCCGACGCGGGGCTCGAACTCACGGACTGTGAGATCATGACCTGAGCCGAAGTCGGACGCTTAACCGACCAAGCCACCCAGGCGCCCCTAATTCCTGTTTTTAAAGTCAATTTTCCAACTGGATTTAGAAACCTTTTTTTTACACCTAAGGTAGTTTCTCTGGCATAAGTCTTACAAATTAGGATTAATAATTCATGACCATGTCTGCTATAGAATATTTTGGAAGCTTATCTTACCTAAAAAATGGAAGGCTAAAGCATGGAAATAAGTATAATAGAAAATTATAAAGTCTTCTTTTTCTGGGTTTCTAATTTTGGCTTAAATTCCTCTGTGGGGCAAAATTTGGTTCAGTAATATATTGAAGACAATATTTAAATGACTGATACATTTTCACTTAATTGTGTTTAAAAAATGAGACCATTTATCTCTCACTTATAAAATTGGGAAAACACATGGACTTTTAAAAAGAATTTTGATGTTTTTCACAGTCTTAATTGCTCCCTAATCATTTTTACCTAATTGTAGGTAAATGAAAGTGGTTTTCCACAATTAATCTGTAGAACATGAATTTTTAAAATGGTATTTTTATTTTTCAATTTTTAGTGTTTCTGAAATAACACACAATTAAAATAGGTTTTTGTGTGGGTCTAATACCACAGGTCTTTAAAAACAATTTCCATTAGAATTAATAAATTGATGTAGAGAAAAATAATAAGGGGCTAAATAAAATTACAGTCATTCACTCATTACTCTTTAATTTTCTGTTTTTCTAAATTTTTAAAATGTTTTTTTTTTTTTTTAATTTTTGAAGGAGAGAGAGAGAGAGACAGAGCATGAGCGGCAGAGGGACAGAGAGAGAGACACAGAATCTGAAGTAGGCTCCAGGCTCTGAGCTGCCAGCACAGAGCCTGGTGTGGGGCTAGAACCCACAAACTGTGAGATCATAACCTGAGCTAAAGCCGGACGCTTAACCGACTGAGCCACCCAGGAGCCCCTAGTTTTCTGTTTTTCTTTCGTCAGAGTTAGGTATTTAATTACCAGTGAAAATGAGAACAAGTATTTTCTGAAGACTACATCAAAGATGTTATCTAGTTGCTAAAAATCTTTTAATATATTTTTGGCATGGTTAAAATTGTCTTTGTATCACAGGATTGGCCTAAAAATGAAAGAAAAAACTTGGATAAAAAAGATAATTTCTTTAGGAAAAGTGAGGATCTTAATTAAGGACAAAGCCTTAAATGGAGATATTAGAGGTAGAAAACGTGGTTAAAATTTAAGGAATCAAAGAGGAGGATAGTTAAACAAGAATTTCAAGCAAGATCAGGAAGACAGTAAAAGAAGAGAAAATCATTGTTTTGTCTTACAATAGGGAAGGAAATGCCTCTTTTATCTACTATTCATTGTAAATATGAGAATCAGACAAGATTGTTTATGTAGAAGTATAAACTGTGAAGTGCTAAACTTTGAGCTTTAAATCATTTTTAGAATGGAACATTAATAACTTGAATCAATAAAACTGAAGAAATTCTGAAGTTAAAAAAGTCTCATCTAATTTAAATACCCACAGGAATTCTGATTCTCCTTAATAGAAAACCACCTTGGTGCAACATTTAAAAAATGATTTTTAAATTTAGTGCATGTGCCAGGGAAAGAACAAGAGCTTATTCCTAGAAAAACGACTTGGCTATTTAGATTTTGAAATGCTTTGTTTTGTGAATGATTTATTCTGAAGATGAACTTTAAATTAGAAAGTATTTTTAAAGTATTTGGGAGGAACTTTTAACCTTTTAGGACTATAACTCAAATTTTATTTGGCACCATAATATGAATAATATAAATTGCTTGTGTGAAGATGCTAATAGAAGGGACATAGAGTATTTAATTTATTTTTATTTTTTGTTGAAATATAACTTACGTTAGTGAAATGCTCATATCTTGGGGTGCCCGAGTGGCTTAGTCGGTTAAGCGTCTGACTTTGGCTCAGATCAGGATCTCAGCACACCATTCCTTAGTTTGAGCCCCACATCAGGCTCTCTGCTGTCAGTAGAGTCCACTTCAGATCCTGTCCCTTTTCTCCCTGTCTCCCCTCTCTTTGCCCCTCCCCTGCTCTCTCTCTCTCTCTCTCTCTCTCTCTCTCATTCTCTCTCAAAAGTAAACATTAAAAAAGAAGAAATGCTCATATTTCGAAGGTACCATTCATGAAGTTTTGAGGAATGGATTATCAAGACACAGTGTTTCTATCACTCCAGAAAGTTTCTGTCTGCATGTTCGCAATCAATCTACCCATGCTGTGCTCTCCACTTCTAGAAGTAAACACTGACCTGATTTCTTTCATCATAGTTTAATTTTGCCAACTTGTGGATTTCATATAAATGGAATCCTATAGCATATATATTTTCTTGTCTCATGTTTTTCATTTAGCATAGCGTCTTTGAAATGTATCCATGTTGTTGTATATATCAGTAGTTCATTCTTTTTATTGCTGTTATTTGATAATACCACAGTGTAGCTATTCATTTTCCTACTTATGGATTTATGAATTGTTTCCAATTTTTAGCTAGTATGAATAAAGCTTTGCAGTAGCATTTGTGTGTAAGTATTTGTGGGGGCCTTTGTTTTCATTTCTTCCTGGATTAATACCTGAATGCAGGATTGCTGGGTTACAGAATAGATGTGTGTTTATTTAAGAAGCAAAGTAGGATTTGCAAAGTGGTTATAACCATTTTACGTTCTCATCACCTGTGATTAAGTGTTCTGGTGGCTCCACCTTCTCCAACATTTGTTGTTGTCAATCTCTTTTATTTTATTTTATTTTATTTTATTTTATTTTATTTTATTATTTTATTTTATTTTATTTTTTAAATGAAGCTTAATATTTTATTTTAACTGATATGTGAATATGCAGATTTTTAAATTAATTAAAGATATGCAGCATTTATGTTTCTGTTTCACAACTCAGGTAAACCAAAAGCTACTTCTCCAAGTTTTTATGTAAATTCCAGTTACTTAACATACAATGTAATATTAGTTTCAGGTGTAGAATTTAGTTATTTAAATTTTTTTTTCCAGTCCTTCAATTTTTTTTTTTTTTTTAATTATTTTGAACCATGAATCCTAAAGTCTAGGGATTCTGCTTTAATCTAAATTACACAGGATCTTTTTTTTTTTTTTCAATATATGAAGTTTATTGTCAAATTGGTTTCCATACAACACCCAGTGCTCATCCCAAAAGGTGCCCTCCTCAATACCCATCACCCACCCTCCCCTCCCTCCCACCCCCCATCAACCCTCAGTTTGTTCTCAGTTTTTAACAGTCTCTTATGCTTTGGCTCTCTCCCACTCTAACCTCTTTTTTTTTTTTTTCCTTCCCCTCCCCCATGGGTTTCTGTTAAGTTTCTCAGGATCCACATAAGAGTGAAACCATATGGTATCTGTCTTTCTCTGCATGGCTTATTTCACTTAGCATCACACTCTCCAGTTCCATCCACGTTGCTACAAAAGGCCCTATTTCATTCTTTCTCATTGCCACGTAGTATTCCATTGTGTATATAAACCACAATTTCTTTATCCATTCATTAGTTGATGGACATTTAGGCTCTTTCCATAATTTGGCTATTGTTGAGAGTGCTGCTATAAACATTGGGGTACAAGTGCCCCTATGCATCAGTACTCCTGTATCCCTTGGGTAAATTCCTAGCAGTGCTATTGCTGGGTCATAGGGTAGGTCTATTTTTAATTTTTTGAGGAACCTCCACCCTGTTTTCCAGAGCGGCTGCACCAATTTGCATTCCCACCAACAGTGCAAGAGGGTTCCCGTTTCTCCACATCCTCTCCAGCATCTATAGTCTCCTGATTTGTTCACTTTGGCCACTCTGACTGGCGTGAGGTGATATCTGAGTGTGGTTTTGATTTGTATTTCCCTGATGAGGAGCGACGTTGAGCATCTTTTCATGTGCCTGTTGGCCATCTGGATGTCTTCTTTAGAGAAGTGTCTATTCATGTTTTCTGCCCATTTCTTCACTGGGTTGTTTTTTGGGTGTGGAATTTGGTGAGCTCTTTATAGATTTTGGATACTAGCCCTTTGACCAATATATCATTTGCAAATATCTTTTCCCATTCCGTTGGTTGCCTTTTAGTTTTGTTGGTTGTTTCCTTTGCTGTGCAGAAGCTTTTTATCTTCATAAGCTCCCAGTAGTTCATTTTTGCTTTTAATTCCCTTGCCTTTGGGGATGTGTCCAGTAAGAAATTGCTACGGCTGAAGTCGGAGAGGTCTTTTCCTGCTTTCTTCTCTAGGGTCTTGATGGTTTCCTGTCTCACATTCAGGTCCTTTATCCATTTTGAATTTATTTTTGTGAATGGTGTGAGAAAGTGGTCTAGTTTCAATCTTCTGCACGTTGCTGTCCAGTTCTCCCAGCACCATTTGTTAAAGTGACTGTCTTTTTTCCATTGGATATTCTTTCCTGCTTTGTCAAAGATTAGTTGGCCATACGTTTGTGGGTCTAGTTCTGGGGTTTCTATTCCATTCCATTGGTCTATGTGTCTGTTTTTGTGCCAATACCATGCTGTCTTGATGATTACAGCTTTGTAGTAGAGGCTAAAGTCTGGGATTGTGATGCCTCCTGCTTTGGTTGTCTTCTTCAAAATTACTTTGGCTATTCAGGGCCTTTTGTGGTTCCATATGAATTTTAGGATTGCTTGTTCTAGTTTCGAGAAGAATGCTGGTGCAATTTTGATTGGGATTGCATTGAATGTGTAGATAGCTTTGGGTAGTATTGACATTTTGACAATATTTATTCTTCCAATCCATGAGCACGGAATGTCTTTCCATTTCTTTATATCTTCTTCAATTTCCTTCATAAGCTTTCTGTAGTTTTCAGCATACAGATCTTTTACATCTTTGGTTAGATTTATTCCTAGGTATTTTATGATTCTTGGTGCAATTGTGAATGGGATCAGTTTCTTGATTTGTCTTTCTGTTGCTTCATTATTAGTGTACAAGAATACAACTGATTTCTGTACATTGATTTTGTATCCTGCAACTTTGCTGAATTCATGTATCAGTTCTAGCAGACTTTTGGTGGAGTCTATCGGATTTTCCATGTATAATATCATGTCATCTGCAAAAAGCGAAAGCTTGACTTCATCTTTGCCAATTTTGATGCCTTTGATTTCCTTTTGTTGTCTGATTGCTGATGCTAGAACTTCCAACACTATGTTAAACAACGGCGGTGAGAGTGGGCATCCCTGTCGTGTTCCCGATCTCAGGGAAAAAGCTCTCAGTTTTTCCCCATTGAGGATGATGTTAGCTGTGGGCTTTTCATAAATGACTTTTATGATCTTTAGGTATGTTCCTTCTATCCCGACTTTCTTGAGGGTTTTTATTAAGAAACGTTGCTGAATTTTGTCAAAGGCCTTTTCTGCATCGATTGACAGGATCATATGATTCTTATATTTTTTTTATTAATGTGATGTATCCCATTGATTGATTTGTGAACGTTGAACCAGCCCTGCATCCCAGGAATGAATCCCACTTGATCATGGTGAATAATTCTTTTTATATGATGTTGAATTTGATTTTCTAGTATCTTATTGAGAATTTTTGCATCCATATTCATCAGGGATATTGGCCTGTAGTTCTCTTTTTTTGCTGGGTCTCTGTCTGGTTTAGGAATCAAAGTAATACTGGCTTCATAGAATGAGTCTGGAAGTTTTCCTTCCCTTTCTATTTCTTGGAATAGCTTGAGAAGGATAGGTATTATCTCTGCTTTAAACGTCTGGCAGAACTCCCCTGGGAAGCCATCTGGTCCTGCACTCTTATTTGTTCGGAGATTTTTGATAACCGACTCAATTTCTTCGCTGGTTATGGGTCTGTTCAAGCTTTCTATTTCCTCCTGATTGAGTTTTGGAAGAGTGGGTGTTTAGGAATTTGTCCATTTCTTCCAGGTTGTCCAATTTGTTGGCATATAATTTTTCATAGTATTCCCTGATAATTGTTTGTATCTCTGAGGGATTGGTTGTAATAATTCCATTTTCATTCATGATTTTATCTATTTGGGTCCTCTCCCTTTTCTTTTTGAGAAGCCTGGCTAGAGGTTTGTCAATTTTGTTTATGTTTTCAAAAAACCAACTCTTGGTTTCATTGATCTGCTCTACAGTTTTTTTTAGATTCTATATTGTTTATTTCTGCTCTGATCTTTATTATTTCTCTTCTTCTGCTGGGTTTAGGGTGTATTTTCTGCTCTGCTTCTATTTCCTTTAGGTGTGCTGTTAGATTTTGTATTTGGGATTTTTCTTGTTTCTTGAGATAGCCCTGGATTGCGATGTATTTTCCTCTCAGGACTGCCTTCACTGTATCCCAAAGCATTTGGATTGTTGTATTTTCATTTTCATTTGTTTCCATATATTTTTTAATTTCTTGTCTAATTGCCTAGTTGACCCATTCATTCTTTAGGAGGGTGTTCTTTAACCTCCATGCTTTTGGAGGTTTTCCAGACTTTTTCCTGTGGTTGATTTCAAGCTTCATAGCACTGTGGTCTGAAAGTATGCATGGTATGATTTCAATTCTTCTATACTTATGAAGGGCTGTTTTGTGACCCAGTATGTGATCTATCTTGGAGAACGTTCCATGTGCAGTCGAGAAGAAAGTATATTCTGTTGCTTTGGGATGCAGAGTTCTAAATATATCTGTCAAGTCCATCTGATCCAATGTGTCATTCAGGGCCCTTGTTTCTTTACTGACTGTGTGTCTAGATGATCTATCCATTTCTGTAAGTGGAGTGTTAAAGTCCCCTGCAATTGCCACATTCTAACCAATAAGGTTGCTTATGTTTGTAATTGTTTTATATATTTGGGGGCTCCTGTATTTGGCACATAGACATTTATAATTGTTAGTTCTTCCTGATGGATAGACCCTATGATTATTATATAATGCCCTTCTTCATCTCTTGTTACAGCCTTTAATTTGAAGTCTAGTTTGTCTGATATAAGTATGGCTACTCCAGTTTTCTTTTGGCTTCCAGGAGCATGATAAATAGTTCTCCATCCCCTCACTTCCAATCTGAAGGTGTTCTCAGGTCTAACATGAGTCTCTTGTAGACAGCAAATAGATGGGTCTTGTTTTTTTATCCATTCTGATACCCTATGTCTTTTGGTTGGCACATTTAGTCCATTTACATTCAGTGTTATTAAAGAAAGATACGGGTTTAGAGTCATTGTGATGTCTGTAGGTTTCGTGCTTGTAGCAATGTCTCTGGCACTTTGTCTCACAGGATCCCCCTTAGGGTCTCTTGTAGGACTGGTTTAGTGGTGACGAATTCCTTCAGTTTTTGTTTGTTTGGGAAGACCTTTATCTCTCCTTCTATTCTAAATGACAGACTTGCTGGATAAAGGAATCTCGGCTGCATATTTTTTCTGTTCATCACATTGAAGATCTCCTGCCATTCCTTTCTAGCCTGCCAAGTTTCAGTAGAGAGATCGGTCAAGAGTCTTATAGGTCTCCCTTTATATGTTAGAGCATGTTTATCTCTAGCTGCTTTCAGAATTTTCTCTTTATCCTTGTATTTTGCCAGTTTCACTATGATATGTCATGCAGAAGATCAATTCAAGTTACGTCTGAAGGGAGTTCTCTGTGCCTCTTGGATTTCAATGCCTTTTTCCTTCCTCAGATCTGGGAAGTTCTCAGGTATGATTTCTTCAAGTACACCTTCAGCACCTTTCCCTCTCTCTTCCTCCTCTGGAATACCAATTATGCGTAGATTATTTCCCTTTAGTGCATCACTTAGTTCTCTAATTTTCCCCTCATACTCCTGGATTTTTTTATGTCTCTTTTTCTCAGCTTCTTCTTTTTCCATAATTTTATCTTCTAGTTCACCTATTCTCTCCTCTGCCTCTTCAATCCGAGCCGTAGTTGTCTCCATTTTATTTTGCAACTCATTGATAGCATTTTTTAGCTCCTCCTGGCTGTTCCTTAGTCCCTTGATCTCTGTAGCAAGATTCTCTGCTGTCCTTTATGCTGTTTTCAAGCCCAGTGATTAATTTTATGACTATTATTCTAAATTCACTTTCTGTTATATTGTTTAAATCATTTTTGATCAGTTCGTTAGCTGTTGTTATTTCCTGGACGTTTTTCTGGGGGAATTCTTTCGTTTCGTCATTTTGGATAGTCCCTGGAGTGGTGCAGGACTGTGGGGCACTTCCCCTTGCTGTCTTGAATAACTTGCATTGGTGGGGGGGGCCGCAGTCCGACCTGATGTCTGCCCCCAGCCCACCGCTGGGGCCACAGTCAGACTGGTGTGTGCCTTCTCTTCCCCTCTCCTAGGGGCAGGATTCGCTGTGGGGTGGCGTGACCCGTCTGGGCTACTTGCACACTGCCAGGCTTGTGGTGCTGGGGATCTGGTGTATTAGCTGTGGTGGATTGGCAAGGTACATAGGGGCTGGAGGGCCAGGCTCAGCTCGCTTTTCCTTCGGAGATCTGCTTCGGGAGGGACCCTGTGGCACCAGGAGGGAGTCATACCCACTGGAGGGATGGATCCGCAGAAGCACAGCTTTGGGTGTTTGCGCAGAGGAGTGAGCAAGTTCCCTGGCAGGAACTGGTTCCCTTTGGCATTTTGGCTGGTGGATGGGCGAGGGAGATGGCGCTGGCGAGCGCCTTTGTTCCCCGCGGAGCTGCGCTCTGTCGTCCGGGGCTCAACAACTTTCCCTCCCGTTGTTCTCCAGCCCTCCCATTCTCCAAGCAGAGCTGTTAGCTTATAACCTTCCAGATGTCAAGTCCTGCTTGCTGTCGGAACACACTTCGTCAGTCCCTCCGCTTTTGCAAGCCGGACTCGGGGGGCTCTGCTTGGCCGGCGGGCCGCCCCTCCGTCCTGGCTCCCTCCCGCCAGTCCGTGGAGCACGCACCGCCTGTCCGCCCTTCCTACCCTCTTCCGTGGGCCTCTCGTCTGTGCTTGTCTCCGGAGACTCCGTTCTGCTAGTCTTCTGGCGGTTTTCTGGGTTATTTAGGCAGGTGTAGGTGGAATCTAAGTGATCAGCAGGACACGTGGTGAGCCCAGTGTCCTCCTACGCCGCCATCTTCCCAGGATCCTCTATTTTATTTTGTTTTTAAGTTTATTTATTTTGGGTGAAACAGAGACAGCAAGAGTTGGGGAGGGGCAGAGAGTGAGGGAAAGATTGAGAATCTAAAGCAGGCTCTGCACTGCCAGCGCAGAGTGTGAGTTGGGGCTCAAACTCACAAACCTTGAGATCATGATTTGAGCCAAAACCGAGTCAGACGCTTAACCAACTGAGCCACCCAGTCACCCGGAGTCTCTTTAATTTTAGCCACTCAGTTGGTAAGGTAGGTCTTTGCGGTTTCATTTTGTATTCCTCTGCCTGATGACTAATGATGCTGAGCACTTTCTCACATGTGTATTTCCATTTGCATATCTTTTGTGAAGTTTCTATATCTTTTGCCCCTTTTTAAAACAGAGTGATTTGTCTTTTTGTTACTGAGCTGTAAGAGTATATATTCTGGATTTAGGTCCTTGTCATATGTGGTGAATATTTACTCATAGTCTCTAACTTGCTTTTTTTTTTTCCCCTTCTCCTTGCCTTTTCTTATGAGTAGGTTTTATTTTTGATGAAGTCCAATTTTTCATTTTCTCTTTTGTGACTTGTGCTTTGTGCCTTCCTTAAAAATCATTCCTGGTCCCAAGGTTGTAAAGATCTCTGTTTTTTTTCCCGATAGCTTTGTTGATTTGGCTTTTATGTTTCAACCTATGATCTATTTCAAATTAATTTTTGTGTATGGCCTAAGTTATATCACTTGTTGAAGAGATTTTTCTTGTTCCATTGAATTACTTTGGTATCTTTGTCAAAAATCTTCATATTTGTGCATGTCTACTTCAGGACTCTCAACTCTGTTTCATTAGTGTATTTATACATCATTTTGCCAATACCACATTTTCTTACTACTTTTATAGTAAGTCTTAAAATTATATGGTACACATCCTCCAACTTTGTTTGTTTTCAAGATTGTTTTGACTATTCTTGTTCCTTTGCTTTTCCAAACAAATTTTTAAAGTTACCTTGCCAATTTCCAGAAAAAATGCTGGCTGCGATTATAAATGGCTTTGCTTTGAATCTATATATCACTTCAGGGATATAGAACAACACTCTTCACGTTAAGTCCTTAATCCATCAGCACAATTTATCTCTTCATTTATGTAAGTCTTCTTTAATTTTTCAGCACTATTTTATATTTTGTAAGATATATATTTTATATTTATGTAAGGTTTTACATGCTATTTGTTAAATTTGTTCTTAATTGATTTTTTTAATTATTCATGCTACTATATTAAATATAATTGATTTTTAATTGATTTTGTCCACAGCAACATTGCTGAATTTATTTACTAGTTCTACCAGTTTTCTTTTCAATTCATTAGAATTTTCTATATACACAGTCATGTCATTCTGAATAAAGAGAGCTTTACTTTTTTTCTTTCCAAATTACATGTCTTTTATCTCTGTCTTGTTTTACTGCACTGGTTAGAAACTCTAGCACAATGCTATATAGAAGTAGTGATTGCAGACATACTATCTTTTTCTTTTCTTTTCTTTTCTTTTCTTTTCTTTCCTTTTCTTTTCTTTTCAAATTTAAAAAAAATATTTATTTTGAGAGAGAGAGAGAGAGACAGTGCGTGCATGCCTGCGGGAGGGACAGAGAGAGAGAGAGAGAGAGAGAGAGAGAGAGAATCCCAAGCAGGCTTTGCACTGCCAGCATAGAGCCTGACATGGGGGTTGATCTCACAAACTGAGAGATCATGATCTGAGCCGAAATCAAGAGTCAGGCGCTTAACCGACTTAGCCACTCAGACACCCCAACAGACATCCTATCTTGTTTCAAATCTTAGGTAGATGCCATCAATATCTCATCATTATGTATGATATTAGTTATAGTTCTTTGTAGATTCCCTTTATCAGGATTAGGAAATTTCTCTTTTTCCTAGTTTCTGGAAAAAAATTTTTTTTAAATCATAAATGTGTTGAATTTTCTAAAGTGTTTTTTTGTAGTGTACTTAGATAATTATTGATTTTTTTCTCAGTGTTTTATTGTAGTGAATTACACTGTGAATTCTCGTATATCAGACCAACTTTATATTCTTGGGATACACCTAATTGATCACATTATGGTTTTCATATATTGATGGATGCTTTTCATATATTGATGTATTTGATTTGCTAATATTTTATTAAGGATTTTTGCATCTGTGTTTCTCAAGGACATTGGTCTGTTTTTATTTCTTATAAAATCTTTGTCTGACTTTGCTATCAGAATTATAATGGCTTCATAAACTTAGTTGAGTTTCCTGGCTTTTCTCCTGCAGCAGCCAACAACCACCTTGTCCTCTTGCAGTGCCTCTTTTCTAGACACCTGCATCACAGAGGAGGTCTCTCTCAGATCTCCTGCCTTCCCCTGGTCTTTCCCAGGGAAGACTGGGTGGAAACCTTTAGAAAAGAGTATAATTGTGGATGCAGATGCCTCATTTGGGCTTCTAAGAAATCTGTGCTACCAAATGAGTACACATTTGGTCTTTAAAGGTTTATCCAAAGTTTCAGCTGTTGTTTTCTTCCATGCTTCCATGGTGGTCATCTCTTCTTCCCATGGTCTGTCGAAGGTGAATTGTACTCTATCTTTTCTTGGAGGAGCTTGTCAGCCTTGTATAGTTGTTCATTAGGTTGCCTTGTGACCTTAGCTCTTCATGGATCAAAAATTATTGTTTTATACACTATCTCTCTTGTTCTTATTGCTAGAGTGGAAAACATTTTTTGTGTGATTTTCTATATTTAAAGTGAAAGGTGAACTCTACATATCTTTTAAGATTTGAAATGATATTCCTTAATATTGTACCCAAACACCCACATAATAGGTTTGATTTTCCATCTCTTATCTTTTGGGTCTGGGCTCAACTTCAGGATGTTTTCTGTCCTTAAATGAATAATACTGAGTGAAAATGTTTGATTAATTAGAAGTATCCTAAGTTAAAAAGGACATACAGATGGTTCTTCAATTGAAAGAATTAAGGATCTTGAGTAAAAAAACCAGCTTTGGAATCTCAGCAGAATAGTATATTCTGAACTTCAGCTTTTTCTTTTCTAAAATAGGAGAGGTAATCCCTGTTTTATATCTCTCTTTTTTGAGGAAGCTAAAATGAGATGGTATATGTAGAAGTTATTCTTAACATGCTAAATAGATGTAAGTTGCTGATAAATAATTCTCAGAAAGATACATATATAATTGAAATTTGAATCTCTGAAATGAGTTTTTATTCTAATAGTTTTATACCTGTAATTAATAGTTTATGGCATAGTGGTGATAGCCATCGGAGAACATATTTTGTACACAGAAATGATTAACAGATATCTATTGATCACATATTGTGTGTGCTTTGCTTGTTGCTAGGGAGATAATGGTGAGCATGACAAAAGTTATTGACTTTGTAGTACTTATATTCTATTGGAGAAGACAGACAATAAATTTCTGATGCTCTGCTCTGAGGAAGGTTCTGGCCTGGGATTTTACAGTATTTTCAACAAAGCCACCATATGAAGACTTGGTGGGGATTTTTCTTAGCTGAACTTTCTTACACCTTAATGTGTGCTTCTCTTCTTCCTTTTTCAAACCAAATCTTGCCAGATAGAAAAGTATTGTTATTCATGTTTTGCTCTGCTCTTTTTTTTCCCCTGATGCTTAGCTATTTAATTCAAGTTTTTCTTGGCACTGGAAAGGTTTATGCATTTTTGAATAAATAGATAAAAAAGCATTTTATTATGGAAAATATAAATATATACAAAAAGAGAGTAGGATAATAAACCCACAAGTACCTATTATCCAGCTTAAATAATTATAAATTCATGGTCAGTATTGTTGCATCCATGTACATGTACCCACTCAGTTACCTTTCCACCTTGGGCCATTTAAAGCAAATTCCTTGATGTGCTTCCATAAATGTTTTTCAGTTTTACTATAAAATATAAGGAATCTCTTTTTATTATTAAAAAAATTTTTTTAATGTTTTATTTTTGAGAGAGAGAGTAAGAGAACATGCAAAAACAGGGGAGGGGCAAAGAGAGAGAAAGAGAGAGACAGACAGACAGAGAATCCAAAGCAGGATCCAGGTTTCAAGCTGTCAGTGCAGAGCCTGATGTGGGGCTTGAATCCACGAACCTTGATATCATGACCTGAGCTGCAGTTGGATGCTTAACCCACTGAGCCACCCAGGTGCCCCAGGAATCTCTTTTTAAAGCACAACCAAAATATCATAATCTCATCTAAAAATTAACAATAATTTAATATCAATTAATATCTAGCAATTGTTCAAATTCTACATTTTTCATCATATTTTGATAGAGAGTTCATTCAAGTAGAGATGGAGTTGTTTTATCATTTTTGCTTCTATTGTTTACATAGATAAAGACATTTGGTATCAGTAACCATAATGGAAATATTTTGAATTACAATATGCTTTTTTGGATGGAGAGAAAAAGATGATGAGTCTTGAAAGTTTGTCCTTGAAAGTTGGGTATGCTTTGGGAAGGTGGAGACTGGTTAGAATGTGTTATCTGGGTATGGTAGTCAGTGTTCTCCAGAGAAACAGAACCAATAAGATCCTTCTCTCTCTGTCTCTCTTTCTCTATGTCCTCTCTATTTTCCTCTTGATAAAAATATAACTAGATCTACCTTATTACTTATTTATGTATATATTTATATTGAGCTCAAGATAGACAAGTAGAGGTATAGTTAGATAGAAAGACAGATACATGATAGATACCCTCTCTCTTTCTCATTCTTCATATGTGAGCCCTTAAATCTCTCTCTTTCTCCTCTTGACTCCATATATGGAGAGGTTTATTTTAAGGAATTAGCTTATGCAATTGTAGAGGCTGACAAGTACAAAATTTGAGTCTGGAGTAGTCTGCTGGCAGAATTCTCTGTTTTAGAGGAGATGAGTCTTTTTCTTGAGGCCTCAACTGATTGGATGGGGCCCACCCATGTTATGAAGAGCAATCTGCTTTAGCAGATTTGAAGGTTAATCTCATCTAAAATAACTACAGGGGCGCCTGAGTGGCTTAATTGGTTGGGTGTCTGACTCTTGATTTTGGCTTGGGTTGTGATCTCACAGTCATGAGATTGAATCCATGTCAGGCTCTGTGCTGGGCATGGAGCCTGCTTGGGATTCTCTCTTTCCCTTTCTCTCTTCTCCACCCCCACTTCCATGCACAAACTGCCCTCTCCCTTCAAAGAAAATACCTTTACAGCAACATCCATACATGTTTGACCAAATACCTGGCCACTGTATTTTAGACAGGTTGACACAAAAAGAACTATCACAAATGGAAGCAAATGAGTGGGCTTCAGTGCTGTTTAGGTTAAGGCAAGTAGAGCCCTTCAACTAGAGGAAAGACTCATACATTGACATTGTCATTAGTAAAACCAGGAAAGTAAATTAAGAAATAGTCTTTATTTTGCTCTCATTTATTCTTAAAGTTGCTGCTAAAATAATACATATTATGTTTCTGAAAAGAAGCAAATTTGTTGAATTTGATCTGTTGATGTGTAGGAGTAAGAAGGCAGAGCATCTGTGAAATATTTCATTGGTACAGTCAATTTTCATTTATTAGTGATAATGGAAACAGCATCTCCATGGCTATTGAGCTTTATAGATAATATTTAACACATTAAAATCCAGAATTTTCATCATCCACTCAGAACTTAGACTATTTCTTGTATTTATAAACAAACGGAAACATTAATTTATGTTTTATGTTTGCCTCCTTTCTGATGATGATTGAAAGGACTGAAAAGGACAAGTAGAAATTGGCTAATTTTTAAGCCTGATAATTGTAATTTTTTATCATCATAAAAATGTTCTTTTTGTTAGCTTATTTAATATTGTTTGCTATATTTATGTGTGATGTTTGCTCTAGCTTTATAGACTTAGGCTCTGTGAATCTCTTTGTACTTAGATATATTTTAAATTTAATTTTGTATAATACTCTACCTGGAATTTAGTTAAGGTTCCATCAATCATATATGCTCTATGCCTCACAAGGTGACAGACTTACTCTCTCCTAGCTATGACTAGAAGAAAAGAATAGAGTGAAACATTTAGAATAAAAATACTGACATAAGCAGAGCTAAAATGCTGTTCCATAATTATCCGTTTGTTTTTGTCACTAGAATCTTTTCTCCTGCCTTGAATGTATTGCTTTAATGAATTTTAGTAAAGATAATGATACATTAATGAACTTCAGTTTCCTGAGAAGCCAATCATGAAAGACAGATGGAAATAACGAAAAATTAACAATCTTTCTTAGGGGATTAGAGTTTTGTTTTTGTTTTCTAAAAAGGCCAGCTCATTCCAGAATTTGCACAATTATTCTAGCTCATGCATAACCTATGAGTAAATAAAATACCAAAGATTTGTGACAAAACATTTGGTAGATAGTTTTGTTTAAAGCTTAATCATTCTTTTGTAATACAAAACAACTATATCTCCGTAAAAAAGCTTCTGGAAAGCTAAATATTCAGGTCAACATCCTTATAACTGGAAGGGAGTGGCATGTGCATATTTTTTTGAGTGATGCATGTATACGAAAACATCCTGTAAAGTCGTCCCCTAAATTCCACAGTCATTCTAGTTTCCAGATTTATTTTTTTAATTTTTTTTTTTTTTAATTTTAGAAGGGGGTAGAGAGGAACGGAGAGAGAGACAAAGAGAAACAGAGAGAGAGAGAGAGAATCTTAAGCAGGCTCCATGCTCAGGATGGAGCTGACTTGGGGCTTGATCCCAGGGTCATGGGATTATGACTTGAGCTGAAATCAAGAGTCAGATGCTCAAGTGACTGAGCCACCCGGGCACCCCTATGCTCCAGATTTTTTAAAACTGGGATTATCAACTTGCTTCAGAGAGAAGTCGAGGGGTATTTCACCTCTTAGCTAACAACCTCCTTCTTTTTGTTCGTTTAGCATTTAAACTGTTAAAACATAAGATTTGATTGTATTACATTGTTTCCGTGTGGTGTAGAGACCAAACTGGGCAGAGTTTGAGCCAAATATGTACTTACCCCCTCATGTCCAACTCATGTATATTTGTCTCAGGCCCATGGACTGCTTCCTTATCCATTCTATTCAAGCTCGGGCAGCAAGTCTGGTTTTACAAATAAACCATGGGTTAGGTCCTATGGCAACCAGTAGGAGGAAAAAACAATTAGGATAGCTTTCCTCAAAAATGGCTCTATGTGAGTCAGGTCCTTCAGATTCATGAATTTTGCATTCAGCCCATTCAGAACAAAAAAACAGAATACAGACAAAAGTTCGATTAAACCAAAAATTATTATTTTTAGCATTTTGGCATATTTTTGTTTAGTCTTTTTGTTTATGGGTTTTTCGTTCATAATTGAAAGTGCAAGATATATATTTTTGTTGTTGAAAAATAATTCAATGCATGTATGTACTATATTTACTTAAACAATCTCCCATTACTGGACATTTATGTTAATTTCAATTTTTATTATTGTGTTGGGGTTCTAAAGACTACCCCTTGTTCAGTGATCTGCTAGGAGGATTCATGGGACTCAGTATGTTGTCATATTCATAGCAAAGGTTTATTATATAAAAACATACAAAGAAAAATCAACAATCAAAGAAAAATCACTTCACATGTGGTAGACGCCAGAGGAAACCAGGAGCAAGCTTCCAAGAGTTCTTCCAGTGGTCAGTGCAATACATTTAATTCCTCCAATAATGAATCGTGACATGTGTGAAGTATTGTACACTGGGGAAACTCATTAAAGATTCAGCAACAAGGTTTTTACTGGGGGATAATCTAAGTATCCTCTGCTTAGTATGTCCCAACATTCCAGATTTCCAGAAGGAAGCACACATTTTGCATAAACCCGTATTGTTTGCCCAGTCTAGGCACAGTGAGATACTCTTATCTTTTAGGAAAAGTTTTACATCAGTGTAGGGAACTGTTCACCTGCCAAGTTCCCAGATACCAGCCCAGGATTAACCTTGTAAACTTGTCTTTCTAGGAATAACAGTCTCAGCTTTGCTATGTTAACTCTTCTGCCCAATTATTATAAATAATGCTGTAATAAACATCATTATTAGTGAATCTTGTGGCATATTTCAGATTACTTCCTTATGAAAGATTCCTAGAAATCGATATTACTTCAAAAATATGAATATTTAAAAGACTTCTCTCACTGGCGAATTACTTTCCCAGAATCTTTTAAAATTTTCATTTTCACCAAGCATGTATGAGTGTGGGCACAGAAACCTTGACTAAAATCAGTAAGATCTGTATTGTCCAAACATCAGTATGTAGTCAACCTGGAAGAAATAATTTTTAAAAATTTAGGATTATATGAGGCAAACAAATGGCTAGTTAATTGTTGCTTCTTTTTACAGGGATGGGGCAGGGACTGCTAAGAACACTCCCATTGAGTTACCATGCAATAAATCACTTTTCTCCCAGAACTCTTGTCTTTTTTTTTTGTCTTTTTTTTTTTTTTTTTGCCTAGAAACCTATGACATCATTGCCATCTGTAAAAGAAGCATCATCCAGTTCATGTTAACATTTTTTCTTCAAAACTATTCGTACATATTCTGTACCAGGCATTGTGGTTGTGTAGAGGATACAACAGTATACAGGATGTGACATCTGCCCACTTGGAGTTTGCAGGCAGGTGCTAGCATGAGCTGTATTTGTCATAGTGCTTCTGGGCAAAGATGACAAGTGGGCTGCCATCAAGAGGCATTTTCAGATCATGTATTCAGATAGCTGGCCTTGTATCACAGAAATAAATCTGTGACAGTAGTACCTGGGCTTGTTTTAGTTAATCAGAAAGACTGAGACTAAACTTTTCCAAAGCTACTTCAACATAGCAGACTATCTCTGTTACTTCCTGAGAGGGGGATGTGAGTTTATGACTCTTTAAAGATAGTGTGGTTCTCCCCTGCCCCCAAACTGTTGTGTCATTGAAGACAAATGTAAAGGAAGCGTTTATTGGGGTGCCTGGGTGGCTCAGTCGGTTAAGTGTCTGACTTTAGCTCAGGTCATGGTCTCGGGTTTGCGGGTTCAAGCACCGCGTCGGGCTCTGTGCTGACAGCTCGGAGCCTGGAGTGCACTTCTGATTCTGTGTCTCTCTTTCTCTGCCCCTCCCTTGCTCGCTCTCTGTGTCTCAAAGGTGAATAAATGTTAAAAAATTTTTTTAAAAATAAATAAAGGAAGCATTTATTTTTGTATGTATGCTTGTTATGTAAGAAGTTTAAGCAAATTGTGTTTTCTTCTTTACCAAGTACAAAACATCTTTGTTAGAAAAAAGAGAGGTAAATCTCCCTAAAGTTCTGTGATGATTTCTTCAGACTTTGCTTTTGTTCATAGTTTTTCTACATAATTTTTGCCTAATTTCGCCTAAAATTATACAGACTTATTTTAAATGTGTTCTCTGTAAAGTTGCAATTAGTATGATTAATTGCAGAAAATGTGGAAAATACAGAAAACTGTCACAAAAAGAGATACTCATTTATTGTTCTACCACCCACAAATACTCACTATGAAATTCTGGTGTATATCCTACAATCTATTTGCCAGGTATATTTTTCCCCTTAAACAACTGAGGGCCATAGGAATATTCAGAGGCTGTTCTCATGATATAAAGAGGCACTTCCTGGGGGGTGATGTCGTGATTTAGGTGATTCCATTTGAAGTTTTAAGAAGGAGAAAAGTCATTATTTAAGTTCTTGGAAAATGAAAATAGCCACTATTGTTCTTTGTTTCCTTGTCTTGTTTACTGGGTGCATGTTCCGAACCTTTAGCCATTCTAAGTGCACGAGACACCAATGCTGGTCATTGGTTATTGTTTTTGGTAATCATAGAACAAGATTCCATTTGAAAGAACATTTCATTTGAACTGTGAGTGAGGTAAAGCTTATACCATAGGAAACAAACTGTTTGTTTCCTGGGAAAGCAAAATGAAGCAGAAAGGGAACTATGAGGCTAGGACTGGGAAGACCAAGCTGTAAGTCTGAGGTGTAGAATCCACGTGACTGTTGTGGCCCTACTTGAAATGGCTATTCTGGTTATGGGAAGAACTGCTGGTCCCATGACTTCTAAACTCTTTTAACCTTAATTTTGATTCAAGTTTTGATCTTCAGATAGATATTTTTTATTTAAACAAAAACACGTGATTTTTCTCAGCAGACCTTCGGGGTGTTGGTATATCGGAGAATGAATTTTTTCCCTGGCCTTTATAAATGGAAGACAATTTGGTTTTAAAATTTCTGTTTCACAACTTTTCCTTTTCCTTGGAAATTCTGTTTGTGGTTTTCTGTCATTTATTGTTTCTTTTGTTGTTTCACAGAGGACATTTGATAACAACCTGTGTTTTACACGTTTGAGATGTTTTTTCTTTGCAAATGTGTGTGAATTCTTTTAGTAGTTTGTTTTCTTTATTCTTGTAATTTTGCAGGATGTAATGGCATACAAATCTCTTTTAATTACTTTCTCATAATATACAATAAGCCCCAATACTCAGAAGATACATGCTTTTTTTTTTTTAGCTGAGGAAATTATTATTCAGTCGTGTTTGTTTTCTTTACTTTTGATTATTGTGGTTTCATCTTCAGTAATGTATAGGACTCCTTTGATGGATACTTATTTTTTGTCAACTTTAATCTATAATCTTTAATCTTCTCTCTTACAATTTTCATCTTTGGATACTTCTTTATTCTAGGAACACTTGCTAAATCTAGTCATTTGATATTCTGTACTGTCTCTTACACTCCTATTAAGTGTGAAATACATTTTAATTCTGTTGTTACAGTTTTGGTTTCCTGGTATTTCTTGCCTTTTAAAGATCACTCATTTCCATTTTTATTTATCTTGCAAATATTCTTATTGTTTAAAGTCTTAGTTTGTTTTCTCCTTATTGCTTTTGGCTTCTATTTTAGAGTTTGGCTTGTTATATAGTACAATGGAATGCCAATACTATTCTAAAATTTTCTTCTGAGTCTAATAGAATATTTTTGACTTAAACTCTTTTATAGATTTTCAGAATTGCAGACTGTATTAGTTTCCCAGGGCTGCTTCAACAATTGACTCCACAAACTTGGTAGCTTAAAAGGACACAACTGTATTCTCTTACAGTTCTAGAGGCCAGAAATCTGGGATTAATTTCATTGGACTACGTGGAGATGTTCCCCAGGACTGATTCTTTCTGCGATTCTAGGGATGAATATTTCTGTTCCTTTTCTGCTTCTGAAGGCTATTTGCACTCCTTAGCTCATGACCTCTTCTCCAAATCACTCCTGCTTCTGTCATCACATTTCCTTCTTTTCCATGGGCCTTTGTGAGTACACATATGGCCCATCATGATATCCTAGGTTATCTTCCCCTCTCAGGATTATTGATTTAATCATGCCTGCAAAGTCCCTCTTGCCATGTATTCTAACATTTGCAGGTTTCAGGGATTGGGATGTGAGTATCTTTGGGGCCATTGTTCAGTCTTCCATTGGGACCTTTCCCCTTGTGTCGCTGTCCCTTGGGCTTCAAATTCAGATTGACCTGGGTTCACACAACTGCTTACTAGCTGCCTGAACTGGGGCAAGTGACTTAATTTGTTTTCTCCTCTGTTAAACTAGGGTTCTTGTGTAGATTAGGTCAGGTAATGCATGTAAAGTATTCAACAATCTAGGTCCTCCGTAAATGTTAACTGGCATTTCCATGATCAATATAGGCCCCAGGATGTTTACTCTGCCCTGAATAAAAAGACATAGCTCCATGCAAAGTGAGTGATTATGAACAGAGAGAACATATGGATTTTTCTCTACTCTGCTCCACGTTCACTTGAATGTGCCAATTACCTTTTCTAGTTCTATAGTTGATGAGCTGGTGTCAATGCCCCCTTCTCTGCCGAATTCTCAGTAACCCGGAGATGCCCATTTGGAACAGTTTGGTTCTACTGGGTGGGTCCTTTCATTCCTTCATTTTTCCTTCATTCTTTAGTATTACTGTTATTTTTAGCTGTTTAGCACGTTAAAATTACAATCCCCGTTATGCATTGTTGTCAAATCCTGTCAGTGCCATCCTCTGCACAGAGCTCTTTCTTTACAATAAGACTGTTTCAATTCCTGTTGGTACAGTCAGGATTACTCTCTTTTCTAGTTGTTTCCTTAGAGTTGTAGTGTCCAAGTGGATTGTGGTAGTTGAGGGTATGGAAAGGGAAGGGTTCTTCAAAAGCAGCATCCACATTGTACAGAAATGGGTTTTGTTCTTTTTTCTTTATATTTTTCTTGGGAGATAATAAGCCTTTTTTCTAACATCTTTCAGATGGGCTAGGGGTTTTATTATGTAAAGGTCACTAATTGCTTCCCTCAATTCACTTCCTCATCTTAAAGAATTTTGTTTTCTCATCTGCATATTAATGAATGGTTAGACTTAATTTCTTGTAACCTTGAGATTTTCATCTTTTTCTTTATTGTTACAGTATTTTAGTGGTACTGTAAAAGGGGCTGCCTCACAGCCAGAAGTCACAAAGCCATATTGAACCAGAAATGATTCTTTTTGAACACTTTTTTTTATCCATTATTAGCTGAAAGTATCTGTCAAACTTGTTCAAATACTTGGCAATTCAGAAACATATTACGCAACAGTGATGCCACTGTTCTGTATTATATTATATCCTAATAAGAATGAAGTTCTCATATATTTTTAAACTCACTTCAAGTTTCTCCTGTTTTTTAGTATTTGCTTTGTATGTATAAACAAGTGATCCCATCAGAACCCAAAAAAGGATCATAGGTATGTCTTATTTGCTGTCTCTCAGGATTCACTTAAATAAAAGTGTTAATTGGAACACAGAGTTATCTCTATTTCTTACATGTTTTATAATATAAGATTTGGGAGCCATGAATATTAACTGGTATTCAGTAGATACACAAAAGTTAGTCTGTTGAATCTTTATTTTTATTAAACCCTTTTGGAAACAGTTAATTTTAAATAAATGAAACAAAGTAAATAGTTTAAGCAATTTGAGAATACATATTGTATGTTTTTGACTATAAATTGAAATATGATTGATTTAAATGGACATTTCAGTCATTGATTCTAAAAGTTGAACTAATGTAACAGATGGAGTTCAGCTGCCCAAGCAAGCTTCTGGGTTTGATTATTCAAGTGATTAAGATGCTATTTGTCAACTCTAGTTTACCACCCCTTTTAATTATATAGATAATCAAACTAAGAACTGCTAATTCTGTCTCCTAACTATTAATTGTTTGTAATTACACGCAGATTAAAACTGCATGTGCAATTAACTCAGAGAATTAATTGATACAAGGGAATTGATAAAAGGGAAACAGAACAAGTTTGGCATAAAAAAGGCTCTAGGGACACAGGACCACTTGAACCCACTAGTGTCTTGGGCTCTATCATGTCCTGGTAAAGATACTTCACACTTTCATTTGGACTTCTTCGGCTCTGTTGGATGCAGTTGCATAGACATATTCTTTTGAACTATTATATTCTTACATTATATATCATTAGCATAGACTGTTTCTTAGTTCTTCATTCATGGTTGATGGACACAATATATTTAAAAAATTTGAACTACTGTCTTTGGGTCTTTTGCTGATAATTCAGGTGACTTGGACAAATATATCCATTTGCAACCTGGAGGAAATATTTGTCACTATGAAGATTATTACATAAGTGGTGAATGTTTCAACTAGCTTCAAATTTTCCCTTCCTTCCTTTCTCCTTCTTTCTTTCTTCATTCTCTTGGCAGTCTCACCACAGTATAGAACCTTATCAGTTTTCTGTGAGTCATTTGAGAAATTTTAGTTTCTAAAATAACTATGACAATTAGAATTTGGAACTGTCTCTCACCTTTGCAAATAATTGGCTCATTGTTAACTACATAAATTTAAGTAGAAACGGGAAATAAAATTTAAAAAAAGCACCCCCAACTGAAATATGTTTAAAAATTATTACCTTTATAAACATCAAGATGATGCTAGAAAGTGAGAGAAGATAATCTGGTGGAAAATAGTTGATCCTGAAAAAAAATAGAATTTTAAAAACCTGTTGTAAATTTTTTTCCATTCCTTCAGATATTTGTGTCAGTTGCATTGTATGGGACTTTTCACTTTTAACAGTTTTGGTGATTGGCCTTTCAATCAGTGCCAAGTAATTCCAGAGCATACATTGAACATATGCTTTGGGCACAGCATTATGTTCAGTTTTATGGGAAATGCAAAGCAAGTAAAAGACTTTTAAGTTTAGATAGGAAAATAAGATGTGCAGAAGACAACAAAATAACATGAACTAAGTGTATAATATTTTTCAAAAAGATTCTGTATAAGTACTGAGGAAATACAAAGGCAGGAAGACATCAGTATGGGTAGTTATTTAACCAAATTTTTTATGTTCCAAGGTAGCTCCTATTCCACCAGCTTGTTAACCTGATGGAACCTTCTTGGTTTCTTTTCAAATTTTGGTATTGCATTTTCCCCAGATTTGTTTAATATCAGAATATTTTGTTCTATCCTGCTGGCTGTTAAACTGGGATCACTGCTGAGATTTCTTATTTTTTCACCTACGAATAAGCAACCTACTCTTGCTTGCTCCCCACTCCATTTCCAGCATTCAGAATCTTCGTTTCTCTGTGGCAGTATCTGTGAAGAGTGTTGGCTCCGTGAGGGTTTGTGAACATTTAGTCTGATGTATGACTCTGTTCTTCAAACTACCAGTTTATAACTTTTGACTGACTTTGTGGAATAAACTGGAATTTGTTGCATGTCACCTTCCGGGCCTGGCTTCTGAGGAGGAGTCATTAGCATACATCAGTGTGTGAATGATTACCTTGAGGATTTTAGTGGAGGGTTTACTGCTTCCTGAAGTGGAAAAGTTATAGCTATATTTTCTAATGTGATACCTATAGACTGGAGAAAATAATGCATGGCCTTCTCAACTGCATGAGTCTGTTTTGTGGGTAGACCAGATAAAATATTTGAAATGCTCTGCACTGTCTTGGAAAATAATTTGTATAGCGCTTAGATTCATTTTGGGTTGGGCTCTTCAATGATCAGGAAGACTCCCTTTCCCTGTGAGATCTCCCCTTTGGAGGCTAATTCTTGTTCACCAGTATTTACATAGCTACCTCAATTGCATTGCTGATGAACCAGAAGCATAGATAAATTCCAACTAAGATATTGTCTTCGTCCTGGAAGCGTTCATCAGTTTAAAAAGGAGATTGCATTGAGGAGGGCACTTGTTGGGATGAGCACTGGGTGTTGTATGTAAATGATGAACCATGGGAATCTACTCCCAAAACCAAGAGCACACTGTACACATTGTATGTTAATCAATTTGACAATAAATCATATTAAAAAATGAAAAGTAAAAATTATAAATATGAAAAAAATAAAGTAAATTAGACCCTAGTTAAAATTAAAAAGGAGATTGGAAAGAGATGCCCAATTATCTAAAACATGTGAAGACACTTATGGTGCAAGTTCATTAAGGGAAGTAGGTGGTCCAGAGATAGTGTTAGTGAGTTGAGGAATGCTTTAAATTACTCAAGAAAGCGTCATAAGAAATGTGGGGACTTACACATCTCTGATAACTCTTATTCTACCCTTTTAAGTCCCCCTGGGTTTATAAAAATCCCCAGTTAAAGTTTAATGTGTATGGCCTTTTCTTTGCTGTCCTCTTCCCAGATACTAATATGTTCAGGTTCCCTATAATCTTTCCATTGTTGGCATCTGCTTCCACTAAAGAATTTTATTTATTCATATTGAGTTGTGATTGAAATACGATTTATTATGTTGCCTCTTCTAGACACTTTGCCTTTTTGATAAGAGGACAAAGATTCTTTTTGACTGAAGTGGAAGAAATTATATACATATAAAATTAGAATGGGGTAGATTACATGCATGTTATTGATTGGAATGTCTCTGAGATAACATTACATTTTTTTTTATTATTTTATGTTACTATCTGCCTCCCTATAGGACACTTAGCTTATGATCCTATAAATAAGTTGAAGCAATGAAATGAGAGAATTTATTACGTCTGAGTTTTCTCTAAATTTATGTGAAATTAAGCAGTCCATAGATGTCTCTATTAAATCAAAAGTTTCAGGAAAGAATATATGTATATAAATAAGTATTAGAAAGAAAATTGGAAATGTGTAAACAGTTTGATTCATTTTGGATGGCAGGATTGAACTGAATTTTTCTCTTTTAAATGATTAATGTTTCTGAGAAATAGACAAATAAATCTTAAATCTCCTCATCTTTAAAAAAAATTTGTCTGCAGAAATCCCATGCAACAACTGCCATGAGACAGAAGAAATATGTGGGCATATGTTGGCTAAGCTTTTGCTCTTTCAACTTATTCGTCTAGAGCACTTTTAATAATTTCACTTACTTTGCCATTTCAAAATGTGTACCCTCATCATAATTCTGAATTTTCTTTTAAAGTACTGACGTAGCAGGGAGAGGAGTTTTCCCTTTGTTTTTGTAAGTGCTATTCACAAATATGATTTTGCTTTAAGCCTCCTTTAAAAAAAGAAGCCAGTGCTCTTGAACAGAAGAGACTCAAAGGAATGAACCTGGTCTTCTGATGGGCACACCGTACCCAATAAAAACACAAGAGCTTTACTGTGTGATGGAACCAATTAATTGAAGCCTCTCTCTGTGCGGTGCTCATGCTTCTGCATCTCTCTGATTAGATGACAAGATGCGATTTTAATATAGAATAACAGGGCCGTAAAGATGATCTATTTTCCTCTTTGTAACATTAAGCAGTATGGTCTGTGTGTACTTTTCTTGGATAAATATTGTTTTAACTTGCATTGATATTTCTAACAGATAAAACATTCTACGATTGGAAAGGAATTATGTCAACAAAGCCTTCCCGTTTGACTCCTGACTCCAGCTGGCCTAGTTTGTGTGGGCCATCATCAATGTTTCGGGATTACCATTCTGTGAGTATTTGTGAAACTGGATATAGAGTTGCGTTACCATTCTTCTGGCAGCTTATTGGGTTAATTTTGATAAAATATGTGAGATTGTGCTATGGACCTATTTCATTCCCAAATGATTCTCCACTGAAATTCTTTGTCCTGAAACAGCGCTTTACTTCTGTTATCATATCTTGTGCAAAATTTGCATCTAGTGGATCACCTTAACTCCTAAATATGTGTATTAATTTTTATTTGAAGAGTACTGATAGCCAAAGTGATCATCACAATGATTTGCCCCAAATGTGATAGTAACTATTTTTGTAATGGTACCTAGACTATCAAGTAAATATAATGGAGGCCAGTGGGGCATGAAGATAGCTGTTAGGAGTGTCACAGAGGACTAAAAAATCCAAGGACAATTTCACAACCACACATTGATGGTTTTCTGAATGAGGACTCTCTAAACTGAAACATGGGAATCTGGGACTTGAAAATGGAATCTGGACTTCACTTTGAGTTCATCTATTTATCAGGCAAGGTCCTAAGATGTTTCTATATCAATAGTAGAGGAAACTCATGTGATTCTGAAATCTTTAGCAACAATTTCTATTTTATAATGTCGTGTCTCACAGTACCTATATATATATATATATATATATATATATATATATATGTTTGGGTTTCTTACATCTTCTCCGTGTTCGGTTCTGTATGTGAATGTGTCTGTCTCATCCTTTCACTGACTTTTTCTCTCTTTTTGTATCACTAACTATTTTTCTTCTTGACTTGTCATTTGTATTAGTGTGTTTGGCAATCATAACAAAATACCAGAGACCGGGTGGCTTAACCAACAGAAATTTATTTCTCAAAGTCCTGAAGTTTGGAAATCCAAGATCAAGGTGCCAGCAGGTCTGTTTTCTCCTGAGGCCATTCTCTCCTTGGCTTGCAGGCAGCTGTGTCCTCACATGGCCTTTCCTGTATGTGTCCCTGGTGTCTGTCTCTTCTTAAGAGATCACTAATCATATTGGATTAGGGCCCTACCCTTATGACCTCATTTAACCTAATGACTTCATTAAAGGCCCTATCTCCAAATACAGTAACATTAGAGGTGAGGAATTCAACATACGCATTTTGAGGTGACCTAATTCAGTCCATAACACCATTAGACAACTGAAATATATTGAAAAATTATTTTTCCTGTTTATTGAATAGATAGATTACTTAAGATTTAAAAAAACAAAGGTTGTATTTTTATATTTTTCCCATAGACCAAAACTTTTTGAATCATGTCATATATAACTTATATTGCTAAATTTGTGAATAAATTTACTAAAACTAAACACTGTTTTAGACAAGGACATTATATGAATATTATTAAGGAAAATAATATGATGTCTTTAACAAAAGCAATACCCATAGAAGGCTGTTATTATTATCTCCCAGTAAAGGTAAAAAAAATGAATTGCTTCTTCTAAGCTTTCCAGATCCAGCTCTACCCTGTTTTACACTAACAACTTAAAGACTGCTCCTAGCTGTGTGACAAACCACATTTAAATATATTTCTTTGGGGGAATATATCTGGCAAGGGTAGACTTGATTGTGGAGAGCAAATGCAAGACAGGGTATATTTATTCATTGTTGAGTGGGAGAATTAGGAACACAAAAGGCTATTACCCATAGCTCTGACATAAAAGATAGTGCTTTGGGGACGTGCATGTGGCTAAAGAGTTTGGGGTAGACTGGAGTGGAGACTGGGTGAGCATGAAAAGGCCTTTTGTATCAGTCCAGTTAAAGGCTTGTCTCTTATCCTTGAAAACCAACAGTACTGGGGGTGGGTATGTGTGAATGGATAAGGAGCAGGATTCAGACCTTCAAATTTCTTTCCTGCAGCTTACTTGATTTTCAGTTTCTACTACTGAAAGTCTAAATGGCCTTTTTTTTTTTTTTTTTAAGTAAGAATTGCTCTTTTGTTTATCCTTCAAAATAATCACAATCCTAGAAGGGATCAAACATCATGTTCTAAGTAATCTTTTTTTCCCCAATTTTTATTGTGGTAAAATATACTTAACATAAAATTTACATCTTGGCCATTTTTAAGTGTATCATTTGGTGGCATTAATTACACCCACATTGCTGTGTAACCATTACCACCATCCATCTCCAAAACTTTTTCATCTTTCCAAACTGAAACTCTGTACCCTTTAAACATTAATTCTCTCTCCCTTCCCTCATCTCCTGGCAACAAGCATTCTACTTTCTGTCTCTATGGTTTTGATTTTTTGTGTGTGTGTGTGTGTGACTGGCTCATTTCACTTGGCATAATGTGTTCAAGGTTCATTCATGTTGTAACATATGTCAGAATTTCCTTAATTTTTAAAAAGACTGAATAATATTCTGTTGTACAGGTTTCCCCACTATCCCAAAGTAGAACATTCCTATGAAAATTTTGTAAGCTGAAATCATGTAAAGTGAAGAAATAATTACCATTGATTTATATGGAAAAAATTTCAAGTGTTCCCAGATCCCAAAAATAACTTCTCCTAGGCCTTTCTGATATCTTAGCTAATGGATGAACAAAATGCTTTAAGATAAAGCACAGATGCTCACAAGACACAGTTCAAAGGTGTGGTAGCTTGATGATGAGGTGCTGAGTGGAGTTTCCAGGGAAGGAGCTAGGTGAGGCCACTCTCACTGGTTGGGTTGTGTGCTACCTTTATAATGGCTTGCTGCAAAACAAATGTTGAATGCTATTTTCACTTTTCACCTTTTTCGTTAGATAAAAGCAAAAATCTTTGGATTTCTTTGAGTTAGCAAAAGTAGGTACTAATATAGGTCTTTCCTAAAAGTGAAGTGGCAGAATGTGAACTTTCAAAAAGCGGGGGATACTTGTACCATATTTTGTTTATCCACTCATTTGTTGATGGACACTTGAATTGCTCTTACCATTTTGGATATTTTGGATAATGCTTCTTTGAATATGGGTGTATAAATATTGTTTGAGTCCTTGCTTTCACTTCTCTTGGTATATACCCAGAAGTAGAATTGCTGGACTATATTGTATTCCTATGTTTAATATTTTAAGGAATCATCATATTGTTTTCCACGGTGGCTGCACCATTTTACATTCCCAGTAGCAATGCACAAATATTCCAATGTCTCCATATCCTCATCAGCACTTATTACATTATCCATTTTCTTGATAGCAGCCTTACTAATGGGTGGGAAATGGTACCTAATCTTGATCTGAGTTTTTTTCAGTCAGACCAAAAAGTAAGTAGGAAAAAAAGAATGTAGAAACCTGCACTGGTAAAAGTAGGCACAGGGCATAGAAAACCCTGTCTTTGATTTTGTAGGAGGAGAGAAAAATTTTGCACATTCTGCTTTCAAAACGCTCTCTACAGCATAGCTACTCTTATCAAAATTTTAATTCACTCAGGTAAGAAAGTCACTGTGGATATGTTTTCTTTAACCTAAAAAACAAAACAAAACAAAACAACACAACACTATCCCTTTTAAGCCTGAAGTTTTTGTTTTCTTTATAAAATCTTTTGAATCCTTATATGTTATCAGTTCTTTAAAATTTCATTTGAATTCTAGTTAGTTAACATATAGTGTAACATTAGTTTCAGGAGTAGAATTTAGTGATTCATCATTTACATATAACACCCAGTGCTCATCACAAGTACCCTCCATAATACCCGTCACCATCTAGCCCATCCCCCATCCACCTCCCTCTGTCAACCTTTAGTTTGTTCTCTATCATTGAAAGCCTTTTATAGTTTGTTTCTTTCTTTCTATCTTTTTCCTCCATTTCCATATCTTCATCTGTCTTATTTCTTAAGTTCCACACATGAGTGAAATCATATGGTATTTGCCTTTCTCTGACTGACTTATTTTGCTTAACATAATACACTCTAGCCCATCCACATCATTGCAAATGGCAAGATTTCATTATTTTTGATGGCTGAGTAATATTCCATATATATATGACATATATTATTATATATATACTATATATAATATATAATACACACACACACACACACACACGCATGCACACCACCTCTTCTTTATCCATACATCAGTAGATGACATTTGGGCTCTTTCCACAGTTTGGCTCTTGTTGTTAGTGCTTCTATAAACATTGGGGTGCATGTGCCCCTTTGAATCAGCATTTTTGTATCCTTTGGATAAATATTTAATAGTGCAATGGCTGGATCATAGGGTAGTTCTATTTTCAACTTTTTGAGGAACCTCCATGCTCTTTTGCAGAATGGCTGCACCAGTTTGCATTCCCACCAACAGTGTAAGAGGGTTCCCCTTTCTCCACATCCTCACCATATGTTTTCAGTTCCAATTAAATAATAATTTAATAATGTTTAATGTCTTTAGTTTTAATGTTTCATTTCTGAAACTTCAGCCTTACTATATTAGAATTATGTTATTAGAATTTCTAGTTACTTTAAGCAATGTCCTATGGGCCCATAAAATGTCTTTATATGAAGTTAAAGAAACTGCATCCTGAAGAAAAGGTTACTGATGGTATTTTTTATGATTTTTTGAAATACTGAGGATTTTTAAAAATTTTTTTTATGCTTTTTGAAGTACTGAGATATTTATAGCCGTAATTGTCTTGAAAGATAATATTTATTCATGGTAAGTGAATACTGAAAATGTAATCTTTTGTATAACATAACAATGTAATATTACATGGCAATAATACAATCTCCAACTTTCTCACCACAGTTTCATTTTATAATTCTTCTTTATAAGTTTTGCTAACATTTATAATCATGTATGAAGCAATCTTGAAACCACAACCTGGAGGACTGTAGTTACAGTTATAGAAAACAACCTTGGTATTTATCAAAATTCTGGGATGGAAAAATTAATGTATTTATCAACAGTGTTCTTAAAAATAGCTAGGATAAAAACAAATATTGACAGAAATTTGTGTAAGTAGTTAATTTCTAGCTAAAATTGGGAAACAGAGGAGAAAGTGCAATAACTTTTATTCATTAGTTGTTAGTAGGGCAAACCTCTCCTCAGAGGGTGGTTATTAACTATGTTGCAGTGCCCCTTCTGAGGGGAAATATGTCGTTTGGTGATATCTACCAGTGAGGATGGAGTTCCAAGCCAGGGAATGCCAAGCGTGTGCACATGCATCCAGGATGGGATGGTGATGAGGTTCAAGGCAGTAGAATGGAGGGAAAAGAGTGGTTGTAGTTGTCTGACATGGGAGAGTAGGGGCATTTCAGGAATTGAAAGAAGTTCATTGCAGTAAAAGTGCAGCACATTCTTTCTAAGGGGCAAGTGGCAAGAAATGAAACTGAAGAGATAAGCAAGTCCCTATTATCATGAAGTGTCTTTGTAGGAAGACTGTCAGTCACGTTATCTTCTTAACCCTGATTGCAAGGAATTTGCCTAACCTTGACACTTGGACATAAGGGATTATAAAAAAAAAGTAGAATTCAGTTTAATAATTGGTTGCATTATAAATTGTTTTGTTTCAGAGAACAAACTGTGAGTCAGTCCTCTGGGCATTTGGCTTCGTTGTCCTCTGCACTATCCCCTATCCCCCCTTCCCTAGGGGAACACATCCTACATAAGAGATAAGAAAACAATTCATTGGTCATATTTTTAAACATACTTATATCTTCATCTTGTCAACAAAATTCACTGGATTTTATAGAAACATTTTTTAGAAATGAAAAGAAATTTCAAATATAACATTATCATTCTCCACATTAATTTAATTTTGTTTTTTAATTTTAATTTTTTAATTTTACTCCAGTAGAGTTAACATAGTGTTATATTAGTTTTATGTGTGCAATATAGTGATTCAACAATTCTGTGTATCATTATTTGGTGCCCATGATAAGTGTACTCTAATCCCTGTCACCTACTTCACCCATCCCCCCACCTCCCCTGTGATATGCTTGATTTTAAACTAGTACCCTCAGTTAAAGTTATTATTTTTGTAATGTTCATTTATTTATTTTTGAGGAGGGAGGGGGAGAGAGAGAGAGAGAATTCTAAGAAGGCTCTAAGAGGGGTTGAGCTCATAAATGGTGAGATCATGACCTGAGCTGAAACTAAGAGTCACACACCTAGCTAACTGAGCCACCAGGTGCCCCTAAAGTTATTTTTTTTTCAACAGGAACATATTTTACTTGAAGCATACTTCAGAATATATGGTTCTAAAAGATACATATAAAATATTCCATCCAAGAAAAATAGAATATGCATTTTCTTCAGTTACACACAGAAAAATCCCCTGGTTAAATCACATATATAAGGACATAACAAATATTACAAATGTAAGAATACTGAAATCATACCAAGTGTATTTTCCAACCACAGTGGTACAAAACTAAAGATCAACAATAAAAGAAAGCCAGGAAATCTACAATGTAAATATTAAATATTTAATATGTAAATATTTAACAACACACTACTGTACAACTAATGAGCAAAATAAGAAATCAAATGGCCAATTAAAGCAAGTCTCAAAACAAAAGAAAAACACAATATTACAAAACCTATGTGATGCAGCAACATCAGATGTTAGAATGAATTGTATGATATAAATGCTTGGATTAAGAAAAAAAGTTCAAGTAACCAACCTAACATTATATCACAAGGAACCAGAAAAAGAAAAAACTTAGCTAAAATTTAGTAGCTGAAGAAAATAACAAAGAAAAATCATAAATAAATAAAATAAGGACCAGAATAAACAATAATATAACACTGAAAGTAATGACCAGTTTTTCCAAGAAAATAAACAAAATTGGCAATGCTTTAACTACATAAACTAAGAAAAAAAGAGAAGACTCAAAAACCAAAATGAGAAATGGAAAACAATACAACAGATAACCCCAGAAATACATAGTGTGATAACAGATTACTATAAACAATCACATACTAACAAATCAGATAACTTAGACAAAAATCAGATATTTCCTAAAAATTCACAAGCTACCATGATGTAATCATGAATCTTGAATCCGAGAAATAAGAAATCTTCTTAGACCAATAACAAGACTGAAAATTGAGTTAGGAATCAAAAATCTTGCAGCACAGAAAAGCCCAAGACCACATGGTTTTACTGGTGAATTCTACCAAACATTTAAAAATATAATTAATGGCAATCTTTGCCAACATCTTATAAATAATGGAATAGAGGGAACACATTCAAAATTGTTCTATGAGGCCAGTGCTACCCTGATCCCAAAGCAGGAGAAAAAAAATACAAGAACAAAAAGTCAAGTTCATCCAATATAAGTATTGCTACTCTGGTTTTCTTTTGACATCCATTTGTATGTTAAATGTTTCTCCAGTCTCTCACTTTCAATATGCATGTGTCTTTAGGTCTAAAATGAGTATCTTGTAGGCAGTATATAGATGGGTCTTTTTTTTTTTTTAATCTGTTCTGACACCCTGTTCTGACACCCTGTGTATTTTGATTGGAGCACTTAGTCCATTTACATTCAGAGAAATTATTGATAGATATGTATTTGTTTCCTTTTTATTACTTGACTTGTCATTGTTTTTGGAGATTCTCTCTGGTTCTTTCCTGTCTTTGTCACTTTTGGTCCCTCCTTTGCACTCAGAGTCCCCTCTAATATTTCTTATATGGCTGGTGTAGTGATCACAAACTTCTTTAGTTTTTGTTTGTCTGGGAAACTCTATCTCTCCTTCTATTCTGAATGATAGATAGCCTTGCTGGGTAGAGTATTCTTGGCTGCAGATTTTTCCCATTCAGCACTTTGAAAATATTATGCCACTCCATTCTGGCTTGCCAACTTTTTGTTGAAAAATCTCCCGCTAGCCTTATGGGTTTATAAGTTAAGGACTTCTTTTGTCTTGCTGCTATTAAGATTTTTTCTTTACCACTATATTTTTCAAATTTAATTACAATATGTCTTGATGTTGGCCTGCTTTTGTTGATTTTGATTGGGAGTTCTCTGTGCCTCCTGGAGGTGGATGTCTGATTCCTTTCCCAGATTAGAGAAGTTCTCTTCTATTATATCTTGAAGTAAATTTTCTGCCTTCTTTCCTCTTCTTTGGAACTCCTTTGAAAGTTATTATGTTGGATAGAGTCACTGAATTCCCTAAATCTATCCTTGTGTTGCATAATTCTTTTTCTCTTTTGTTCAGCTTAATTATTTCCCATTATTTTGTCTTCTAGGTCATAAATTTGTTTCTCTGTCTCTTCCCGCCAGTTCATTACATCAAGCCTGCTTCCAATTTCATTTATTGTATTCTTCATCTCTGATTGATTCTTTTTTAACTTTTTAATCTCTGTGGTAAGGGTCTCACTGATGTTTTCTATTATTTTCTCAAGTCCAGTGAGTATCCTTATGATTGTTCTTTAAATTCCCCATCAGGCATATTACTTATATCTGTTTCACTTAGAGCTCTGGCCATGGCCTTATCTTGTTCTTTCATTTGGGATAAATTCCTCCTTTTTGGCATGTTGTCTAAATCTCTGCCTTCTTCTCTGTTTTAGAACAGCCAGCTATGTCTCCTGCCTGTGAAAGTAATGGCTTTACTTTATGAAGAAGAGGTCATATAGTGCTCAGGGTCTGGCACTTCAGGGAGTATCTCAAGTGTGTGCTGTGCCTACTGTACTGGCTGTTGTGTTCTGGCTACTCTATCCTTCAGGTTAGCTGTCTGCAGAGGTGCTTCTTGCCTGCTGTGGGAAGTGTTTGGTCTCTGGCCTGAATGTGACAAGCTTTAACTAGGTATGCTTGTGAAATGAGGCCTGACACCAGCTCCACCAGAACTGAGGCCCTGTAGAACTCTTTGGTCAGAAGATGTGGTGTGGTCAGGGCCTGTTCTGGTCTTCTGGGGGAGGGGCCTATCACACAGGGGCTGAGGCAAGCTTGACTGAGAAGGGTAGTCCTACCTTAGCGCTAGGGGTTGGGCCTTGATGTAAGCAAGTTAGGCAGCTAATGTTCATGCTGAGCTGATTCCCTCAAGTGGTTCTGTTTATGCTGAGAGGTAGGGGAAGTACATGGCCCCAGCTGGCTCCTTTGTTCTTGGAGAGGCATCTCCTTGAATGCTGCCTCTCAGGGAAGGGCTCCTAGAAGAGTGAATAATCTCTCTTCTGTGTGCCCCAGTTGGTTTTCAGATCACTGTTTCCATGATATCTGCCCCAGGTTGTTTGCCTGCCTTCTCTCCAGGAATAGTGCAGTGCCCTCCAGGCTCTATCCCAGCCACTGGGGTCTGCTGACCTTTAAAACTCCAGCCATTAAGCCCTGCTGGTTGCAAGAACTCACAAAATTCAGCCCCTCTTGTGTTCCAAACCAATGGCCTTGAGAAACATTTCCCTTGTGCATTCCCCTGTATGTTCCTCTCTTTCACCCTTCTTTGTGACCACGACTCCCTCCCCACCACAGCAGCCACAAACCTTTTCTCCCTACCTTCTTTGATGTAGCCTCTTATCTTCCTTTAGTTGTGTAGTTTGTTCTGTTAAGACTTCAGGCCAATTTTTGGGGTATTTAGGATGATTTGATAGTTATCTAGTTGTGTTCCGGGGACCCAAGATGAGCCTAGGGTCCTCCTACTCCACACCAGGTTTTTAAGGTGGTACTGCTTTTACTCCATATCAGGTTCATTTTGACCATAGAACGAATTGACTATATTTTAACGTGAACTTTCTGATTAGTTTTCTCTGGAGAATTTTCTTGAGCAATTTTAGTAAAAGAAACTTTTAAGAATCTAAAGAGATATTTTTTTTAACGTGGAAATTTAGATGTCTTTTTGTAATTCTTTACCAAATTGTACTCTCAGAAGATTGTGGGCATTCACTTGAAGGAGTTTATTACATAATAAAAAATAGTTAATTAAGTTTTAATATGTAAAGCATCTTTACTTATTGTCTTTTCCCCCACTCCAATTTCTTCTCTCTGAGCCTTTCCTTCCCTTCTCCAAAACAATTGAGGAGGTGTTTTAATTATTTTCATGCTCATGGTTTTCCCCCTTGGTGGGCTACATTTGACTCAAAAAAAAAAAAAGTCATCTGATTTGATTTTGATATTTGTAAGAATTAGCACAAATAATCACAACTACTAAATTAAAATTTTCTATTTGTTCAAATGATTTCCTAAATATTTATTGTCATTTTTGGGTAGAAATAAAGTTACTCTTTGAAAATCCTGCAGTAGGCTTAGGATTAATTTAGGCATTGAGTTAACAGCTAAGTGACCGTGATTTTTTGACATTTTGAATAACATTCCAGTAGTTGCTCTTATCTGTGTACTTTTTTATTCATTTGTTTTTGTCGTATTACAAGGAGTAGTGATGCCTAATGTATGTTATCTTTAGGCTTCACATTTTAATTTTGAAATGCATATTTTTTTCTGTGGAAATAGTAAGTTTTTAACCTTCTTAAAATAAAAGCTTTATTGAGATATAACTCAGAGACTTCAATGTATACAATTCAGTGTTTTGTAGTATGTTCACAAAGTTATATAACCATAACACTACGTACTTCAGAACATTTTCATCAGCCCCCCGCCCCGCCCCAAAAACCAATACCCATTGGTATTCTTCCATTTATTCATCCTCTTGGTCCCTGACAATTATTAATCTATAAAGGTTTTAATCTTTATGATAGAATGAAGTAGATATTTACTTTGATATATATGTATATAGGTGGACATTTTAAATTTACACAGTTGCAGTTAAAAGCTTACATTTCAATAGTTACGGTGCTTTGCAGTGGTATTATCTTGGCCTGAAGTATGTTTTTACAACCATCATTTATTTTATTTTATTGAATCTTTCCTTTTAGATAAAAATTCCTACTGTTGTCCTAGTTAAGATAACTTATTGGGAAAAATAATGGAGGTATGCATTATTCCTTTAGCAATTAATAGGTCAAGAGGAGTAGTTGCAATAAATTGGTTGAAACTTCCATTCAATTATTTTCACAAATTATTAAAAGAAAGCACTCTTGTTGAGTGCAAGCTTTGGATTGCAATGTTACTTAGATTTCCAGTATACTACCACTTAAACCGCATCACAATCTGACCCAGACTAAACAATTTTCAAAAGTGGAGGGTTAGGAAAATAATCAGATAATTTTAAGTTTGTATTTTTGGATCACTTTAATTTTATGGAGAAAAATATTTATCTATACTTCTCATTTATTATTAAATTGGATTCTTACTTCTGGAAACCATTTCACAATCTTTATTGTGGAAGCCAAAAGATTGAACCAATATTTCAATTATATTGATCCTTTATTTTGAGATATTCCCATGCAGGAAAGATATTTGAGGGACAGTAGACCCATGTGTGTTAGTGTTAGTGCCCATATTAGTTCTAGTTTTATGGTTTCCAGTCAATGTATGCATTCTTTTTTAAGCTGCAACGTGATTGTTACCAAAACCTGGATGAAAGAATGAAAGTTGAGTGCAGAGAGCATTTGGGAAGATATTAGGTTATGGGAATGAACAGACTGTGCCTGCCCTGGGGAATCCCCCCGCCTCCAATCTGCTGGGAAGCTAGGTACGCTTGTTCTCTTGTAAAAGGAACATTAACTAAATTTCTTAAAAAGTAATGAAAGAGAACAAACTGTAAAAAGGCAGCCAAAAAAGGCAAACATCTGTTACTGAACATGTCTCACTTGACTTCTTTTTAATGTTCTTAGGAATAAATTTATGAACTAGGGAAAGTTCAACACTAATTAGCTTGTTTTCATCAAACAAAAGGCACCAGACATGGATGTTGAATATGAATGAAAACTTCAATAGTAATAGTAAGTAGACGTAGAAAGTGAGAGTAGACATACAAATTGCTAGCTAGTATCCAGGATTTGGATATTGCCATGGCTGTTAATATTGCATTGAGTTAGCATGCTGTAATTTCCTTTTTTAAATGAGAGAAAAAAGTGTTTAGAAAAGTCAAGTGTATTTATTAAACAGTAGATAGTTTTGGTGCAAAGTTTTCTCTTCAGGCTTCAGCTAGTGAGGTGGAATGATTTGGAATAACAAATACAGAGCTACTCAAAGACACAGTTGTGTAGCACACACAGCAACAGTAGTTAATAGTTGTACCCTGTAGTGGTTGTACAGATCCATAATCCTTTTTCAAAACTCTTGGGGCCAGATATACTGAGGAACTCAGAAAATTTCAAACTTTAGAGAGGAAAGAAGATAAATAGATCTGCGATGAATCCGGTATTCAAAACATATTAATGTTTTGCAGTAAAGCATATAAATGTTCTCATTAAGTGGGTGAGAGAGGCCACTATATAGGTCTTTTAAGTTGGTTCACATCAGGTTTTGCCACCAAAGATCTAGTGGGTTAAGTTTTCTTCCATGTGAGTAACATGTGAGTTACACAAAATTTGTTGGTTTTCAAAGCTTTTTGGATTTCTGAGTCTCATCATAGACCTCTAGTAGTAGTAGATGAAGGTAGACAGGGAAGAGAAACAGATGAGGGCAGACATATACACACACTTACATGAAAACACACGCATATTATTAAGGAAAATAGCATGATCATATATTCATTGTTCTTGATTCTTGGTCCAAGATATCCTGGAATGCCCATGTTTGTATGATTCCTCTTGGCAGAATTAGGCAGATATGATTACCTCTTAGTGATAGATGCATCTTCCTGTGAGAGTCCTCTGCTGTGCTCCACCAAAAGAGGACCACTGCCTTTATATTCATCATACGAGGTACTCTGACCTGACAGTGTATTGTGTATCTCTTTATTGGTTTATTCCTGGCCTTTTTCTCTAAAATGTAGGCCCCACAGGGGTGAGGACTTTTAAGATCACTGAGGCAGCCCTGGTGCTTAGAGTAGTATAATGTCATAAATTAGACCTTGGAAAATATTTGCTCAAAATGAATAATAGGTTGTTTGAAATTTTCTCTAAAAGGAACACAAAAGAGACCCAAGTTCCCTAGGCGGTGAAAAATACAGCCATAATAATATTATTAGGAGGAGGGAAAAGAAAAAAAAAACTATTTAAAGTTGTTGCATCAATCTTGCTGTAATTATTATTATTTTTTTCTGTATTGACCAAAAGGAGTTGAACAATCATTGATTCTTTGTTCTGAAATAGACTTTCCCTCCATTTCTCTTCTCTGGAATCAGTGGCTATTCTCATTTTGTCAGGCAGTTCTCTTGTTGGTTTCTCTTTTTCTTTTTTCAATCTCTTCCAACACTCATTAGAAGACCCTCCAGGTAAGCTAGGTTACTAGGTAACATAGTATCCAGGTCTCTGCAGGGCTAGTTTAAATCAGAGGTAGATTTAGGATATCTTGAGGAGCAGGGGAATATTCATTAGGCCCTTTCTCCTCCGTGACTCAATAGCACCGTTATCATCTTGGTACAAATGTACAATCTCAGGACCCCACCCCAACTCTGGTGAACCAGAATCTGCATTTGAACATGATCCATAGTGATTTATAAACATATTAAAGTTTTACAAATGCTGTTTTAGATCATTCCCCATGGTATTCTGCCTGTTAAGTGAGCATTGATAAGTAGTCACAGTATATATGAAGTATTTTTTTTTTTCTTGACCAATACCTGAAGTGCAGCTATTCTGTGTTGAATTTAGAGTCACATGGTGGGGTAGGAATGCATTTTCTTGTGAAAGTTGAGGAGTGAGATTATAACCAATCAGAGCTATAAGAAACTCATTGTCAAATAATGAAATGGAACTACAGTGAATGTCAAAATTGGCCTCGGAAAATATGCCAGATATTTTTATAATTAGAGCTTTCACCCAAATGGACTAATCTGGGCAATTTCAATAAGCTGATATATCCATCCAAGTATGCCCCGAGTCTCTAGGAATCAGGTATTAGTGATTTATGAGCACGTTCAAGTTTGAGAAGAACTGTTTTGTGTAATTTTCTGTAAAAGTTCTCCAAATAAGGAGTGATAGTCAAGTTGTACTTTGGGGGCGGGGACAAGCTTTGACCTCAATGCATTTGATGGGCAGTCCTAAATCCCACTATGATTAAGTCCTACTGACTCCCTACAAAATCATGACATCTTTTCTAAAAGAAATAAAAGTGGAAAACAAAATTGCTGAGTGTCAATCAATTAAAAACCTAACAAATTCTGATACTGTCTTTGTTCACTATGTTCTGTTTGCAGTGATTAAAAATCTGCTTAGTTACCAATTTCACCTTTTGAATACAGTAGTATATTGAATCTGAATCCAAGCCACCTCCTACTTGTGTCATCTGGGTAAAAATATTAAATGTCGCAACTTCATTAGGAAAAGTGGGAATTAAAATATCTTTTGTGCAGCCTTGGTGAAGATTGAAGAAAATGTACATAAGCACATAATAGGTTCTAATTATTAGTTAAACAATTTATTAGTTCTGTGATGTACTTCCATATCTACCACAAAGTATATAAATCTCATGATGATAACCAAACTCACATTTTTTAACTTGTTTTCAAATGTTTATTTATTTTTGAGAGAGAGAAAAACACACACAGAGCATGAATGGGGGAGGGGCAGAGAGAAAGGGAGACAGAATCGGAAGCAGGCTCCAGGCTCCGAGTTGTCAGCAGAGAGCCCCATGCGGGGCCTCGAGCCTACCAACCGTGAGATCATGACCTGAGCCCAAGTCAGTCACTTAACCAGCTGAGCCATCCAGGCGCCCCCAAACTTGTATTTACAATGGTTCCACATTCCAATAAATCTCAAACAGAATCACAAATGAAAAGGGTTGAATTCAATATTTTAAAATACTGTTCAGTTTGTAACTGATTTGTTTAGTAATAAATTAACTGCCTGGGATGTTAGTTTCAATCCTAAGGGAGAAACATTTTCAAAATCAAATAAGCACCTTGTATCTATTTAAACACCAACTGTAACATCAGTGTAAACACAAACATATTAAAATGCCCCCAAATTGTAAAGTGGAGACTCATTTCCTCAATTTTTCCTTTTAATTCTAGCTTATAAAAACAACCAGTCACATGTATTTACAGATTCATACAGTTTAAGACTTCAGAAATAACTCAGACCTGGCAGCAGCTGTTCTATCCTTTGGCATTCTTGAATTTTAGAATTTCTAAGAATACACGCAAACCACAGGAGATATTTGGAGTTATGTCATGTCCTAGGAAGTTGTGGTATACCTGAGAAACCTGTGGATTGCCAAGGTCTCTTCATTCTTCTCTTTCTCAAGGGGTGCTCGTCATAAGTTCAAGGAATTTTTCTACCCTGTTATTTAAAGAAGTTTCTTCTGTCTTATATGTTACTTATGCACAAGAGCACATTATACATATCTGTCTATTTCTGTGTATCTTAAAGAATAATACTAAAACAAATACTTACAAAACATAATAGAGTTGTGTGTCTTTTCTTTCCTTTTCATATCCTGAAGAAACCAATCTCTTTAACTTTATGTTCATCATTCCCTTGCTTTTGTTTAGAATTTTAGCACATATACACATATCTCTAATTAGGATTTTGTTTACTATTGCTTGTTTTTAACATTATGTATATGGGATCATAATGTCTTGCCTCTCTTTTTGCTCAACACTGTGTATTTTAGAGATCCATCGATCTTCATAAATGTCGATGTGTGCCCCCGTGTTTTATTCATTTTCATTGATGCACAGCATCCCACTACAGTTTAATTATTCTTTCTGTTGCTGAGAGATATTTGCACCCCCCCCTTTTTTTTAGCTATTTCCTATTATGAACAATTCTTCTACAGTCTTTTACATGTCTTCTGAAGTATAGGTGCAAGAATTTATCTAGGGCAAGAATTCCTACCATCACTATGAACGTGCATCCTGCTGCATCAAGAATGGGTTATATAGATGCTGGGATATTGATCCCTTCAGCCTTGAGGCAGCTGGGCAGGGCCTGGACAGTGGGAGCTCAATAACTGATTATTGACTACGTGCATAATTGATTGCCTCTGGTCGAATGGCTGTGGTGGCCAGTGGGTATATGTTTAGTTCTACCAGGCACTAGCAAACACTGTTCCACTCCCAGCAGCAGCTTACGAGAGTCCCCATTGCTTCATATACTTGGCAATACTTAATATGTCAAAATTTTAACCTTTGCCAATTTGGCGGGCATGAAATATTTCTTTGTGATTTTAATTTGCATTTTCCTAATGACAAATAAGGCTGAGAATTTTTCACATATTTCTAGGCCACCATTATTTCTTCTTTGTAAATGTCATACTGTTGTATTTTTAAAAATGGATTTAGATGCAATTCTACTCCTTCTATTTTGTGCTCTCTATTCTTTCAATTTTTTTCCCCTTTTTTCAATTCCTTTGCTGTCTTTTTGGAAATTGATTGACATATTTTTCCCTCTTGTTCCATTTTTCCTATTCCAAGCTTGGCATTGTAATAGTTTTCCTTATACTAATTTGGCATTCGTATTCTTGTTCTTACTTTTGTAAGTAGTTAACCTATAGATGGTAATATATAAATTTAACTTTAAGTATCTTTACCCTCTTCCCAATTCATACAGAAATCTTAGATTTCCTTAACTACTAAAGTTTGGTTGTCTCTTATTTTTTAAGTTTTTATTTTAAGTCCAGTTAGTTAACAAACAGTGTTGTATTAGTTTCAGTTGTACGGTATAGTGATACAACAATTCCATACATCACCCAATGCTCATCATAACAAGTGCACTAACTCCTTAATCCCCATCACCTATTTAACCCAACCACCCACCCACTTCCCCTCTGGTGACTGTCAGTTTGTTTTCTGTAATTAAGACTCTGTTTCTTGGTTTTTCTCTCTGTCTCTCTGTCTCTCTCTCTTTTTCCCTTTGCTCATTTGTTTTGTTTCTTAAATTCCACATATGAGTGGAATCATATGGTATTTGTCTTTCTCTGACTGACTTATTTCACTTAGCATAATACTATCTAGCTCCATCCATGTTGTTGCAAATGACAAGATTTTCTTTTTTATGGCTGAATAGTATTCCAGTGTGTGTGTGTGTGTGTGTGTGTGTGTGTGTGTGTGTGTGTGTGTGTATACCACATCTTCTTTATACATTCATCTAGCGGTGCACACTTGGGCTGCTTCCATATCTTGGCTACTGTAAATAATGTTGCTATAAACATAGGGGTACATGTATCCCTTTGCATTAGTATTTTTAGAAGTGTTCATTTATTTATTTTTGACAGAGAGAGAAGGTGGGAGGGGCAGAGAGACAGGGAGAAAGAATCCCAAGCGGGCTCCACTTGTCAGTGCAGAACGTGACCCGGGGCTCAAACCTATGAACTGTGAGATTGTGATCCGAGCCAAAATCAGGAGTTGGAAGTTCAACCCACTGAGCCACCCAGGTGCCTCAAGTGTTTTTATTCTTTGGGTAAATACCCAGTGGTGTGATTGCTGGATCATAGCATAGTTCTATTTTTAACTTTGTGAGGAACCTCCATACTGTTTTCCACAGTGGCTGCACCAGTTTGCATTCCCACCGTCAATGCACAAGGGGTCCTTTTTCTCCACATCCTTGCCAACACCTGTTGTTTCTTGTGTTGTTGATTTTAGCCATACTGACAGGTGTGAAGTGATATCTTTTTGTAGTTTTGACTTGCATTTATCTGATGGTAAGTGATGATGAACATCTTTTCATGTGTCTGGGACCAAATGGATGTCTTCTTTGGAGAAATGTCTGTCCATCTCTTCTGACCATTTTTTAATTGGATTATTTGTTTTTTGGGTGTTGAGTTTTATAATTTATTTATATATTTTGGATACTAACCCTTTTTGGATATATCATTTGGAAATATCTTCTCCCATTCTGTAGGTTGCCTTTTACTTTGTTGATTTTTGTTGCACAAAAGCTTTTTGTTTTGATGTAGTCCCAATAGTTTATTTTTGCTTTTGTTTCCCTTGTCTCAGGAGACCTTTCTAAAAAAAAAGTTGCTATGGCCAGTGTCAAAGAGGTTACTGCCTGTGTTCTCTTCTAGGATTTTTATTTTTTCACATTTATTTTTTCACATTTAGGTCTTTCATCCATTTTGAATTTATTCTTGTACGTGGTGTAATAAAGTGGTCCAGTTTCTTTTTTTTGCATATTACTGTACAGTTTTCCCAGTACCATTTGTTGAAGAGACTGCCCTTTTCCCACTGGATATTTTTCCCATTTTGTTGCAGATTAATTGACCATATAGTTGTGAATTTATTTTCTGGGTTTTCTATTCTGTTACATTGATCTATATGTCTCTTTTTTTTTTATGGCAGTACTGTATTGTTTTGATTACTATAGCTACATTATATAACTTGAAGCCTGGAATTGTTATGTATCCAGGTTTGCTCTTCTTTTTCAAGATCAGGATCTTTTGTTGTTGCATACAAATTAGAGAATTGTTTGTTCAAGTTCTGTGGAAAATGCCGTTGGTGTTTTTATAGGGATTGCATTGAATGTGTAGATTGCTTTAAGTTGTATAGACATTTTAACAATATTTGTTCTTCTGATCCATGAGCATGGAATGTCTTTCCATTTCTGTGTCTTCTTCAAGTTCTTTCATCAGTGTTTCAGTTGTCAGAGTATAGGTCTTTCACCCCTTTGGTTAGGTTTATTCCTAGGTATCTTATTGGTTTTGGTGCAGTTGTAAATGGGGAATATTTTTTAGAATTCCTCTTTATGCCGTTTCATTATTGGTGTATAGAAATGCAGATTTCTGTGCATTGATTTTGTACCTTCTGACTTTATTGAATTCAGGTATCAATTCTAGCAGTTTTTTGGTGGAGTGTTTTGGGTTTTCCATATATAGGATCTTATCATCTGCAAATAGTAAAATTTTACTTCCTCACCATTTTGGATGCCTTTTTTATTTTTGTTGTCTGATTGCTATTTTTGTTTTGTTGTCTGATTGCTGTGGCTAGGACTTCCAGCACTATGTTGAATAGAAGTAGGAAGAAGTCGTATCTTGTTCCTGACAAGGAACTGAAAAAAGCTGTCAGTTTTTCCCAATTGAATATGATGTCAGCTGTGGATTTTTCATGTATGACCTTTATTATATTGAGGTATGTTCCCTCTAAACCTACTTTGTTGAGGGTTTTTATTATGAATGGATATTGAACTTTGTCAAATGCCTTTTCTGTGTCTATTGAAATGATCGTATGGTTCTTATCCTTTCTCTTATTGATGTGATATATCACATTGATTGATTTGCAAATATTGAACCACCCTTGCAATCCAGGGGTAAATTCCACTTGATTGTGGTGAATGATTTTTTTAATGGATTGTTGAATTCAGTTTGCTTGTGTTTTATTGAAGATTTTTGCATCTATGTTCATCAGCTCATATTGGCCTGTATTTCTCTTTCTGAATAGTGTCCTTATCCGGGTTTTGATATCAGGATAATGCTGGCCTCATAGAATGAATTTGAAAGTTTTCCTTCTTTTTCTATTTTTTTTTTGGAATATTTGAGAAGAATAGATATTAACTATTCATTAAATGTTTGGTAGAATTTGTCTGTGAAGCCATCTGATTCTAAACTTGTTTGTTGGGAGTTTTTTTTGATTACTGATTCCATTGCTTTGCTGGTTGTTGGCTTGTTTACATTTTAAATTTTTTTCCTGTTTCAGTTTTGGTAGTTTATGTTTCTAGGAATTTATCCATTTCCTCTAGTTTGTCCAATTTGTTGGCATATAGTTTTTCATAATAGTCTCATACAACTGTTTCTGTTTCTGTGGCGTTGGTTGTTATTTCTCCTGTCTCATTTGTGATTTTATTTATTTGAGTCTTTTCTATTTTTTTCTTGATAATTCTGGCTAGAAATTGATCAATTTTATTTATTTATTTTTCAAAAAAAACCAGCTCCTGGTTTTATTGATGCATTCTATGGTTTTGTTTTTTAGTTTCTATATCACTTATTTCAGATCTAGGCTATTATTTCCTTTCTTCTGCTAGTTTTAGATTTTGCTTATTATTCCTTTCTAGCTATTTTTAGGTGTAAGGTCAGGTTGTTTATTTGAGATTTTTCTTGTTTCTTGAGATAGGCCTGTATTGCTATATAAACTTCCTACTTAAAACCACTTTTGCTCTATACTAAAGGTTTTGGACTATTGTGTTTTCATTTTCATTTGTTTCCATGTACTTTTTTTTTCTTCTTTGATTTCCTGGCTCACCCATTCATTGTTTAGCAGCATATTATTTAACCTCCATGTATTTGTGGTCTTTTCAGATTTTTTTCTTGTAGTTGACTTCTCGTTTCATAGCAATGTGGTCAGAAAAATGCATGGTATGACTCAGATCTTGATTTCATTGAGGCTGGTTTTATGGGCTAAATGTGCTGTATTCTGGAGAATGTTTCATGTGCACTTGAAAAGAATGTGTGTTCTGCTGTTTTAGGATGGAGTATTCTGAATATATCTGTTAAATACTTCTGTTGCAGTGAGTCATTCAAAGCCATTGTTTCCTTGTGTATTTTCTGTTCGAATGATCTGTCCATTGATGTAAGTGAGGTGTTAAAGTCTCCTGCTATTATTGTATTATTATTGATTAGTTCCCTTATTTTTATTACTAAATGTTTTATGTATTTGCGTGCTTCTATGTTGGGTGCATAAATATTTACAGTTGTTATATCGTCTTGTTAGATTGTCGTCTTTATTATTATATAGTGTCGTTCTTTGTCTTGTGTTACACTGTTTTTTTAAAGTCTATTTTTTCTGTTGTAAGTATTGTTGCTCTGGCCTTCTTTGGTTTACATTTGTATGATAGATGTTTCTCCATCCCCCCACTTTTAACCTGCAGATGTCATTAGGTCTAAAATGAGTCTCTTGTAAGTCACATACCGATGGGTCTTGTTTTGTTTTGTTTTTTTTCTTTCATCCATTCTGTGACCCTATGTCTTTTGATTGAAGAACTTAGCCAATTCACATTCAGAGTAATTGTTGATAGATATGCATTTATTGTCATTTTATTACGTGTTTTGTGGTTGTTTCTGAAGACTTTTTTGATGCTTTCTTGTTTTTCTTTCATGTTTTGCTGGTTTTCTTTAGTGGTATATTTGTTTTCTTTTTTCTTTATTCTTTGCATGCTTATTAGTGGTTTTTGATGTATTGTTACCATTAGGTTTGTATATAACATCTTCTGTATATAGCAGTCTATATTAAGTTGATGGTCATTTAAGTTTGAACCCATTCTTTTCTCCTCTCCTCCCCATGTTTTAGGTATATGTTATTATATTTCATATCCTTTTTTTGTGTGAGTTCCTTGATTGATTTTTTACAGAAAAATTCATTTTTACTGCTTTTGTGTTTACTACTTTCATAGTATCATTTTGGTCTCTCCTTTCCATTCAAAGAGGAATGGAAATATTCCTTTAATATTTCCCACAGGGCTGGTTTAGTGGACACAGACTCTTTTAGTTTTTGTTTTTCTGGGAAGCACTTTATCTCTCCTTCTATTCTGAATGATAGCCTTGCTGGATAGAGTATTTCTTGGCTGCAGATTTTTTTTTCCCATTCAGCACTTTGAAAATTTCATGCCACTCCCTCTGGCTTGCCAAGTTTCTGTTGAGAAATCTCCTGCTAGCCTTACAGGTTTTCTCTTGTAACTTACTGTCTTATTTTGTCTTGCAGCTTTTAAAATTTCCTCTTTATCACTATATTTTGCTAACTGAATTGCAATATGTTTTGGTGTTGACCTGCTTTTGTTGATTTTGATGGGAGTTCTCTGTGCCTTCTGGAACTGGATATCTGTTTCCTTCTCCAGATTAGGAAAGTTTTCAGCTATTATTTCTTAAAATTAATTTTCTGCTTCCCTTTCTCTCTCTCGTTCTTCTGGGATTCCTGTAATATGAATCTTATATTTGATGGAGTCACTGAGTCCTTTAAATCTATTCTTGTTTTGTGTAATTCTTTTTTCTGTCTTTTGTACAGCTTGATTACTTTCCATTATGTTGTCTTCTATGTCACTAATTTATTCCTCTGCTTTTTCCATCCTGCTGATCATTCTACCAAGTGTGTTTCTCATTTCATTTATTGAGCCCTTTATCTGCTATGTTATTCCTTATCTCTCTGTGGTAAGGGTCTTACTAATATCTTCCACTCTTTTCTCAAGTCTAGTGAGTGTCCTTATGATCATCGCTTTAAATTCTTTATCAGGCATGTTACTTATATCTGTTTTGCTTAGATCTCTGGCCTTACCTGTTCTTTCATTTGGGATAAATTTCTCTGTCTCCTCCTTTTGTCTGCCTCTCTGTGACTGTTTCCATGTGTTAAGAAAGTTAACTGTGTCTTCTGTTCTTGAAAGTAGTGATTTTATGAAGAAGGGGTCCTGGATTGCCCTGCAGTGAAGTTTCCCCTGTTTACTAGAACCTGCCACCTTAAGACAGTATCCTCTATATGTTGCTTATGCCCTGCTGTTGTGTCTGAATCACTTTTCTTTTCAGTGGAGTCTTTTGCATTGGCTTTTGGCCTGTTCTGGGCTGTACCTGGTTTCTGTGGTGTTAGTGGATCCCAGGGAGGCCAGTTCTGAGGGAGTATGCCCATCAGGAAATATGGGAGTATGGCAGTGGTGGTAGCAAAATATGTGTTAGGCCAGTAGTCCTATGCCTGATCCCCCAAAGTACTGTGGCAGCTGGGGACTATGCACTGGGGCAGCCAAGGGCATGAGGCTGGGCATGGCACATGACATCGCTAGGTGTAGCTGGACCTAGCACACCACGGTAGCTCAGGATGCACATGGCTGGGCTCTGCACAGTGATTGGAGTGCTGCTCTGTGGCTGGACTGGAGGGCACTGCAACAGCTGTGCCCTGGGCAGCTGGGCAGGGTGCATGGCTTTAACAAAATCTGTGCTGAGCCCGGGGCTGAAATAGCAGGCTTGGAGTGTGCAAGTCCTCAGGAGAACTTGTGGTGGAGCACTGCTAGCAGGTTAGGTAGTAAGTGTGTGTGTAGCCCTGCCTCATGAAGGTGGCTCTGTGTTTGTGTTGGGGGGCTGGGGAAGACAATGGTGCTCCCAGCTCCCTCATTTTTAGAGAAGCCCCCCCACCCCCAACATTGTCTGAAATCAGTATGAGCAGATCTGTCTCCTCTTTTCCCCCGGCATTGTGTTAATGCTGTTTTTATGTTGCCTCTCTGCTCAGACTGCTGTCTCTTTAAAGGGCAGTGATCAAGTTATCACCAGCCCTCCCTGCTTGTCCAGTATGATTCAGCAGACTTTTAAAGCTCAAAGCTCCAAGTCCCACTGGTTTTACAAACTCACAGAATTTAGCCCTTCTGGTTTTCAAAGCCAAATTTATGAGGATTAGTTTTCCCTGTGTGAGCTCCCTGGTGCAAGGGCCCCTTTCCTTGCCCACTCCATGCCTGCAGCTCCCTCCTTCCCACGGACAGCCTCCTTCACCTTTCTGAGTTTCCTAACTTTTCAGATGCAGTTTCTTCTCTACATTTAGTTGTGGAGTTTGTTCTGCCAGTCTTCAGATCACTCTCCAGTTTATTGACTTGAATATGGATGATATCTAGTTGTAAATGTGAGATGGGGTGAGCAGAGGGCTCTCCTACTCTGTTATCTTCCCCAGAACTTTTCTTCTCTCTTTTCCAACCTCACAAATTAGACACAATTATTTTATTTTATACTCCACTGCTTAGGTTTACCTACATGCTTAACTTTTTTTGTACTTGCCATTATATCTAGTATCTCAGACCTACAGATGATTTTTCTTCTTGAGCTACATCCTTTAGATGTACTTTTTAATAAGGGTCAGTTTGCAGAAGACTTCAGCTTACAGTATATTTATTTCTTACTCCTCCTCAACCACACGTTCTCAGAATTTTCATGTTATCATTCCTCTGTTTTCTGGATGCTGCTGTTGCTGTTGAAAAATCAGATGTTTTTCCACTTATCTTCCCTTCTAAGTAACCTTCCTCTGTCTTTGTCTACTTCTAAGAACTTATTATTTTTATTATGCTGTTTTATTTTGTGATATGTAAGTGTGGTTTTGTTTTCATTTATTCTGCTTGGTTTTTGTTTGGCTCCCTAAATATTAAAATCACTGTCTTTCAGCATTCTGAAAAAAAAAATCTCTGCCATAATCTCTTCAAATGCTTTCTGCCTTCCATTCTTCTCTTTCTTCTTTCACTCAGTTTCATTTTTTGCCTTGTTTATTTTTCATATTTGCCATTTCTGTCTCTTACTGGTCTTCTTCCCCCCCCCCCTTTGATTTCTCTTTTAGATTATTGGTTATCTTTTTATTAAGTTTCTGATTTTAGTAAATATTATTTTTAACTTTTAGAATGTCTACTTGTTATTTTCCAAGTCAGCTTAGTCAATTTTGAAAATTTTTGCTTCCTTTAATCTTCTCTATACATGTAGAAGTAAAACCTTATTTTATGTTCGATATATCTTAATTATAGTACTACCGTCTTTGAGGTTCTGAATATGTATTTTGTTGTTTTTCTGACTCCTTGATTGCTTGTTTTCTTATGTTTAATGACTGTTCTGATTTTGAAATCATTTTTCTTGGTATTTTATTGTAAGAATACTTTGAAACCTGAGTTTAAATTGCAGTCTTTAAAAAATGCTTGATACTTGATTTTACCAGGTGTTTTAGAGCTCTACCAACCTGAGCCCACTTTATTCTAAACTTTTGCTTTTCATTTTTTGGGGGGAGTGTTCTGGAGCCTAGAGCCACACAGGGCCAAGATCATGACACAGATGTGGTCTTATCATATTTCTTTCTCTTTCTTTCTCTTTATAGGGAAATTTTATTTATTTATTATTTAACTTTTTTAAATGTTTATTTATTTTAGAGAGAGAGAGAGAGAGAGAGTGAGTGAGTGGGGGGAGGAGCGAGAGAGAGGGAGACACAGAATCCAAAGCAGGCTCCAGGCTCTGAGTTGTCAGCACAAAGCCTGACAGGAGGGCTTGAACACATGAACTGTAAGATCATGACCTGAGCCTCAGTCAGATACTCAACTGAGTGAGCCACACAGGTACCCCATTTATAGGGAAATTTTAAATCCTCGTTTATACTCTAAGGATATCCTACTTCTAGTACTCAGGTTTTTGGAGGGAGGTTCTCAACTCTGACATTCTTTCATTCTCTGGCTTCAGTTGTGTCTTCCAACTGCAAGGCATGTAGCTCATTAGAATCCAGACTCTAGGTTGTCAGGAATTTCTGTGCTATCCTCAAGATAAAGATGGGCTCCAGATCTAATACAATAGTAAATTCAACATTTCTTGTTATTTTTGACCAGAAAGAATTTCTATTAATTTCCCAACAACTCAGCCATGTATTTAAAATATCTTATTTTTTGTTTTTAGAATTTATTAGAGTATTATGTTGTGATTTGTTATTATGAACATAGCTCTAGAAACAACGGTCCTATTATATCTTTTTTTTTAATATGAAATTTGTTGTCATATTGGTCTCCATACAACACCCAGTACTCATCCCAACAGGTGCCCTCCTCAGTACCCATCACCCACCCTTCCCTCCCTCACACCCCCCATCAACCCTCAGTTTGTTCTCAGTTTTTAAGTCCCTTATGTTTTGGCTCCCTCCCTCTCTAACCTCTTTTTTTTTTTTCTTTCCCCTCCCCCATGGTCTTCTGTTAAGTTTCTCAGGATCCACATAAGAGTGAAAATATATGGTATCTGTCTTTCTCTGTATGACTTATTTCACTTAGCATAACACTCTCCAGTTCCATCCACATTGCTACAAAAGGCCATATTTCATTCTTTCTCATTGCCAGGTAGTATTCCATTGTGTATAGAAACCACAATTTCCTCATCCATTCATCAGTTGATGGACATTTAGGCTCTTTCCATAATTTGGTTATTGTTGAAAGTGCTGCTGTAAACATTGGGGTACAAATGCCCCTATGCATCAACACTCCTGTATCTCTTAGGTAAATTCCTAGCAGTGCTATTGCTGGGTCATAGGGTAGATCTATTTTTAATTTTTTGAGGAACCTCCGCACTGTTTTCCAGAGCAGCTGCACTGGTTTGCATTCCCACCAACAGTGCAAGAGGGTTCCCATTTCTCCACATCCTCTCCAACATCTATAGTCTCCTGATTTGTTCATTTTGGCCACTCTGACTGGCGTGAGGTGATATCTGAGTGTGGTCTTGATTTGTATTTCCCTGATGAGGAGCAACATTGAGCATCTTTTCGTGTGCCTGTTGGCCATCCGGATGTCTTCTTTAGAGAAGTGTCTATTCATGTTTTCTGCCCATATCTGCACTGGATTATTTGTCTTTCGGGTATGGAGTTTGGTGAATTCATTATGGATTTTGGATACTAGCCCTTTGTTTGATATGTCATTCCCATTCTGTTGGTTGCCTTTTAGTTTTGTTGATTGTTTCCTTTGCAGTGCAGAAGGTTTTCATCTTCATGAAGTCCCAATAGTTCATTTTTGCTTTTAATTCCCTTGCCTTTGGGTATGTGTCAAGTAAGAAATTGCTGTGGCTGAGGTCGGAGAGGTCTTTTCCTGCTTTCTCCTCTAGGGTATGATGGTTTCCTGTCTCACATTCAGGTCCTTTATCCATTTTGAGTTTAATTTGTGAATGGTGTACAAAAGTGGTCTAGTTTGACAGGACCATATGGTTCTTATCTTTTCTTTTATAAATGTGATGTATCACGTTGATTGATTTGCTAATGTTGAACCAGCCCTGCAGCCCAGGAATGAATCCCACTTGATCATGGTGAATAATTCTTCTTATATGCTGTTGAATTCAATTTTCTAGTGTCTTGTTGAGAATTTTTGCGTCCATAGTCATCAGGGATATTGGCCTGTAGTTCTCTTTTTTTGCTCGGTCTCTGTTTGGTTTAGGAATCAAAGTAATGCTGGCTTCATAGAATGATTCTGGAAGTTTTCCTTCCCTTTCTATTTTTTGGAACAGCTTGAGAAGGATAGGTATTATCTCTGCTTTAAACGTCTGGTAGAACTCCCCTGGGAAGCCATCTGGTCCTGGACTCTTATTTGTTGGGAGATTTTTGATAACTGATTCCATTTCTTTGGTGCTTATGGGTCTGTTCAAGTTTTCTATTTCTTCCTGTTTGAGTTTTGGAAGTGTGTGGGTGCTTAGGAATTTGTCCATTTCTTCCAGGTTGTCCAGTTTGTTGCCATATAATTTTTCTTAGTATTCCCTGATAATTGCTTATATTTCTGAGGGATTGGTTGTAATAATTCCATTTTCATTCATGATTTTATCTATTTGGGTCATCTCCCTTTTCTTTTTGAGAAGCTTGGCTAGAGGTTTATCAATTTTGTTTATTTTTTCAAAAAACCAACTCTTGGTTTCATTCATCTGCTCTACAGTTTTTTTTTAGATTCTATATTGTTTATTTCTGCTCTGATCTATTTCTGCTTTTAGATTCTATATTGTTGATTTCTCTTCTTCTGCTGGGTTTAGGGTGTCCTTGCTGTTCTGCTTCTATTTCCTTTAGGTGTGCTGTTAGATTTTGTATTGGGGATTTTTCTTGTTTCTTGAGATAGGCCTGGATTGCAATGTATTTCCCTCTCAGGACTGCCTTCACTGCATCCCAAAGCGTTTGGATTGTTGTATTTTCATTTTCGTTTGTTTCCATATATTTTTAAATTTCTTCTTTAATTGCCTGGTTGACCCATCCATTCTTTAGTAGAAAGTTCTTTAACCTCCATGTTTTTGGAGGTTTTCCAGACTTTTTCCTGTGGTTGATTTCAAGTTTCATAGCATTGTGGTCTGAAAGTGTGCATGGTATGATCTCAATTCTTGTATACTTATGAAGGGCTGTTTTGTGACCCAGTATGTGATCTATCTTGGAGAATGTTCCATGTGCATTTGAGAAGAAAGTATAATCTGTTGCTTTGGGGTGCAGAGTTCTAAATATATCTTTCAAGTCCATCTGATCCAATGTATCATTCAGGGCCCTTGATTCTTTATTGATCCTGTGTCTAGATGATCTATCCATTGTTGTAAGTGGAGTATTAAAGTCCCCTGCAATTACCACATTCTTATCAATAATGTTGCTTATGTTTGTGGTTAATTGTTTTGTATATTTGGGGGCTCCCATATTCGGCACATAGACATTTGTAATGTTAGCTCTTCTGATGGATAGTCCCTGTAATTATTATAAAATTCCCTTCTTCATCTCTTGTTACAGTCTTTAATTTGAAGTCTAGTTTGTCTGATATAAGTATGGCTACTCCAGCTTTCTTTTGACTTCGAGTAGCATGATAGATAGTTCTTCATCCCCTCACTTTCAATCTGAAGGTGTCCTCAGGTCTAAAATGAGTCTCGTGTAGACAGCAAATAGATGGGTCTTGCTTTTTTTATCTATTCTGATACCCTATTTCCTTTGGTTGGAGCATTTAGTCCATTTACATTCAGTGTTATTATTGAAGGATATGGGTTCAGAGTCATTGTGATGTTTGTAGGTTTCATGCTTGTAGTGATGTCTCTGGTACTTTGTGGTCCTTGCAACATTTCACCCACAGAATCCCCCTTAGGACCTCTTTTAGGGCTGGTTTAACGGTTATTAATTCCTTCAGTTTTTGTGTGTTTGGGAAGACCTTTATCTGTCCTTCTATTCTGAATGACAGACTTGCTGGATAAACGGTTCTTGGCTGCATTTTTTTTTTTTGTTCATCACATTGAAGTATTCCTGCCATTCCTTTCTGGCCTGCCAAGTTTCAGTAGATAGGTCTGCACTAGTCTTAAGGGTCTCCCTTTGTAGGTTAGAACCTGTTTATCTCTAGCTGCTTTCAGAATTTTCTCTTTATCCTTGCATTTTGCCAGTTTCAGTATGATGATATGTCGTGCAGAAGATCAATGCAAGTTACATCTGAAGGTAGTTCTCTGTGGCTCTTGGATTTCAATTCCATTTTCCTTCCCCAGATCAGGGAAATTCTCAGCTATGATTTGTTCAAGTACGCCTTCAGTCCCTCTCTCTCTCTCTTCCTCGTCAGGAATTTCTATTATATGGATATTGTTCCATTTGATTGCATCACTTAGTTCTCTAATTCTCCCCCCATACTCTTGGATTTTTTTATCTCTTTTTTTCTCATCTTCCTCTTTTTCCATAATTTTATCTTCTAATTCACCTATTCTCTCCTCTGCCTCTTCAATCCGTGCTGTGGTCGCCTCCATTTAATTTGGACCTCATTTATAGCATTTTTTAGCTCCTCATGACTATTTCTTAGTCCCTTGATCTCTGTTGCAATAGATTCTCTATACTTTTTTCAAGCCCAGCAATTAATTTATGACTATTATTCTAAATTTTTGTTCCATTATATTACTTAAATCGTTTTTGATCAGTTCGTTAGCTGTCCCTACTTCCTCCAGTTTCTTTTGAGGAGAATTCTTCCGTTTCATCATTTTGGGTATTCCCTGGGGTGGTGCAGAACTGCAGGGCACTTCCCCTGTGCTGTCTGAAGTAACTTGTGTTGGTGGGCGGGGCCGCATTCACACCCGATGTCTGTCCCCAGCCCACCACTGGGACTGCAGCCAGACTGGTGTGTACCTTATCTTCCCCTCACCCAGGGCAGGACTCACTGTGGAGTTGTGTGGCCCTTGTCTTGGCGATTTGCACACTTCCAGACTTGTGGTGCAGCTTTGATGGGATCTGGTGTATTAGCCAGGGTGGATCTGCAAGGTGCACAGGGATGGGAGGGGTAGGCTTAGCTTGCTTTGCTGCAGGTGGTCCCCTGCAGCAGGGGCCCTGGAGCACCAGGAGGGAGGCAGACCCATCAGAGGGGTGGATCCACGGAAGCACAGCATTGGGTGTTTGCACCGTGCAAGCAAGTTTGGTGACAGGAACTGGTTCCCTTTGGGATTTTGCTGGGGGGTGGGGAGAGGGAGATGGTGATTGCCAGTGCCTTTGTTGCCCTGCCAAGCTGAACTCTTTCTTCCAGGGCTCAACACCTCTCCCTCCCGGCGTCCTCTCACCCTCCCTGCTCTCTGAGCAGAGCTGTTGACCTTTAACATTCCAGATGTTAAGTCCTGCTGGCTGTCAGAACTCACGGAGTCCGGCCCCTCAGCTTTTGCAAGCCAGACTTTGGGGGTTCTGACTTGCCAGGCAGGCTGCCCCTTCCGCCCTGGCTCACTCCTGCCAGTCCGTGTAGTGTGCACCACCTCACCACCCTTCCTACCCTCTTCCATGGGCCTCTTGTCTACACTTGGCTCCGGAGAGCCTGTTCTGCTAGTCTTCTGGCGGTTTTCTGGGTCTATATCTTTTACAAATATATTTCAACCCTCAGAAGGACTTATATTGTAATGTAAACTTCTCCATCCAGCTCCCTCCTCTCATTAGTCTTTTTATTGTCTTTCATGTTATACTTCAATTCCTGCATTTAGAAGAATAAATTCCTATAGTTTTGATTTCTCTTGGAGATTGAAGAAACTTTATATAGTGACTGGTAAAGAAACAACCTGTGTGTTGGTGAGCTAAAGACCTTCTTCAGTCTTCCCTAATCTGAAAGTTGAATGGCTTTTTGAGGTCATCGCCATTACTGAGTGGCCAGCATTACCTTTGGAATCCCTCTATTTTTCTTAAGAACCGTGAAGAAAATGCTACACCTAAGAACATCTTCCAAAATGGATGCTGCTGTTGCTGCATGAGGAGATTTTGAATATCCATGGGTTTCCTGGGCATATCACAGCTTCCTAGGGGCAGTTAGATGGCTTGAAAATCCTCCTGTGGTTTTTATGTGTTTGGGGAAGCTCTAAAATTTAATAATGCAAAGATACTGACTTGTGAAAAATCCCAGAATGATGTGTTTGGTGCCTTCTGGTTCTGCATGTGTGCAAGCTATTGACATTCCTCCCTTTAAATTGCTTCTCATACAAGAAGCAGTAGCAATATAAAGGAGGAAGCTTACTGCTATTTCACAGAAGGTGCTAGTGACATGACTGACTTCTGCTGGGGAAACACAAGTGTTAATAGTCAAGCCTGGCAGGAAAAGATTTTCAGTTTATTTCACATGTTTTAATGTGTAATTGTAATTTTATATGTATATGCTATTAATGATTTTATCTTCACAATTACCTACTATTAAACAAACCTTTAACTTTACCTTTAATGGTGTGTTTATATATACTTCTGGTAGGGTCATATAACTGTTTAGAACTATGAAAATTCCTTGCAATTTAGAAAATACCCTTTAACCACATTTGGGGTAAGTATTGGAGGTGTAATATGCCAATAATAGATTACCTTTTTATAGTAAAAATATTCTAGAATTCCACACTAATACTAGTAATATAGAAATATGTCTTAGGAGGGGTGCCTGGGTGGCTCAGTCAGTTAAGCAACTGACTTCAGCTTGTGTCATGATCTCATGGTTTGTGGGTTTGAGCCCTGCATCAGGCTCTGTGCTGACAGCTCAGAGCCTGGAGCCTGCTTGTATTCTGTGTCTCCCCCTCTCTCTCTGCCCCTCCCCTGCTCATGTTCTGTCTGTCTCTTTTAAAAATAAATAAAAACATTAAAAAAAGGAATATGTCTTAGAGTTAATATGCAAAATGAAAGATTTTCTTCCATATTTCATCTGTGGTTAATCAAAAATTTAATCATTATAGTATGAGAGAAATTCGCAGAATTGTCCAAAGGAAAAAAAAAATCCAGATGAAATTTGGAAAGAAAAGAAGAATTGATGGATTAGACAGCTGCTTCTAAAAAGAAGCTGGAGGTGCAATAATATTGTGTAAATTATCAGAATTAATCTTGGTACCAGTTAAATTGTAGGATGTGAGAAAATATGTGGGGGAATGGAGTCTGAGAAGTGGTTTGGAATAAATAACACACAGGTTGTTAAAAGTTTTAAAAATTTTGACATGAGGGTTTAATAAATGACTTACATCTTATATCAAGTATTTAGAATGTAGGGTGCCTGAGTGGCTCAGTTGGTTAAGCATCTGACCTCGGCTCAGGTCATGATCTTGGTGGTTCCTGAGTTTGAGCCCTGCTTCAGGCTCTGCACTTGGGATTCTCTTTCTTTCTCCCTCTCTCTCTGCCCCTTGCTCACTTGTGCCTTGTCTCTCTCAAAAATAAAATTAAAAAAAAATTTAGAATGTGTCACTCCAAATGCATGGTCATCTAGAGACAAAGAGCTTGAAATAGTTTAAAGAAGCAGGTCATACCTGTGGAAAAGGAAAGATTTTGATAAAGAATGGAGTTGAAACATTAAGACAGAATGGACTTGAGATTTGAATATATCTATATGTAGAACACTAATACTTATCAAAAGTCCACAGGACCTCTTAAATAGGACTGCTGCTGATTTTGCAAAATGGAGACTACCCCCTCAAATCGGAAAAGATCCAAAACAGAAACCAGTTTTTGATAGCAAGAAATAGAAGGATAGGAAGAGAGAGGCACAATGGAGGTTGTTAAGGCCATGCAGTTGCAAGAGGGTAACTGGAAAAAAAATCAGAGACTATCTTAGTACTGAAAATCCTCAAGAATGTTTGTCTGAGACTGTTTTACTTAGCAGCCTTCAAACTTGACACCCTTCATCATGGAGAGCATGCCAATTCAGTTAGTCTGGCCAAGAAGGAAGCAGTTAAAAAAAAAATCAAGTTGGCAAGTGTAAATAGTAGTATCACATACGGACAGTGTGTTCTTAGCCAAGCACATTGTTTTGTGCAAAGTATGGAATATATTGGTTAAAATTAATTTTTGTAGTCATTAGTATTTTTGTAGCCATGAATATGTGTCATGGAACATCTTGAGGGCAACATTTGAAATATGTAGGTCCTGCTTCACGTTTTATGATGACCTACATGTTGCTCATAATTTTTTTAAAATTACAGTATTATTCTTGAAGATGATGTCCTACTTTGAAAATGAAAACATCATCAGGGAATTCTAAAAGTTACAAATAGTTGAGAGAGGTTACAAACTAATTTTCAAGGTGATTGTTGCATTTTAACATAATGATAGAAGAAAAGTTAATCTTTGATCTTAAAAAATGATTGGCATCAAATACAAAATTAACATATATAAGTCAGATGCATCTGAGAGAGTAATATGACACAGAATGAGTGTAACTTTAAAAGGGAGACTTATAATTTGTTTAAAATATTTAAAACAATCATTCTTATGTCCTAATATTGAGGGGTGTTTGCAATGCAAACACAACTTACTTTCACTTGTCTTTATGTTTTTCCTTTATAGATTTAGAGATTTTATATCTCTAAAACTTCTTTGGCTTTACTTGTCAAATAGTGGTTAAGGACATATTTGAAACTTAAGAACCAGAACTAAAATGAGCATTTCCTTGTGGTATCATGAGCATACCATATAACAATAGCCAAGACATTTTATGTTCCTGACTTCTTATAGAGTCTGAGGGAGAAGACAAAACCAACAATCCAAAATCCATTAATTCATTTATCAAGATTTCCTCAAATTCCTCTTATCTGAGACCACTTTTTTCCCAAAGATATTTTGTGCAAAATAATTGTCATGGCAGATTATAAAGTAGATATGCAATTCATCAATGCCTCTAGGCATAAGTTTAACCTTTGGATCACACAGAATGACCAGGGAGGGAATGGCCCAGTTATTCTTAAGTCTTATAGAATTATCTTCCTGGTTGTTCTTTCCAATGTTGACAGATAATTGAAGAATTGTCTTAAAAAAATCCACATTAAACACTCTCATGTAATTGTTGAAGAAATGCTGTTGAAACTAATCATCACAACATACTACACTTCTTTTGAAGAACTCATGGAAGAAATTTTTCACAGAAGTTAAATTTGCTTCTCTTATAGACATTGTGAATGTCAGAACTACCATGTTTTCTTCATTACTTTGTGTATTCGTTGTTTGCCAGGCCTGCCATAATAAAATACCACAGAGTGGGTAGCTTATATAATGGAAGTTAATTTTCTCACATTTCTGGAGACTAGAAGTCTAAGATCAAGATGCTGGCAGAGTTGATTTCTCCTGAGTCTTCTCTCCTTTGCTTACAGATGGCTGCTTCTTGGTGTTTCTCTGTGCACACGTGTCCCTGGCCATCTATTCCTCTTCTTATAAGGCCAACAGTTCTATTGGATTAGGGCTTCACCCTTATGACCACATTTAACCTTAATTACCCCTGAAAGACCTTATTTCCAAATATTGTCACATTGTGAATTAGGACTTCAATATATGAATTTTGGTGGAACATAACTCAGTTCATACATTTTGATAGCTAGGAAATGGAGAACAAAATCTGTGTGACAAAAATATCAGAAAATATTTGATACTATCTTTCTATCTATATTTTCCCTTTAATCTGGCTTTGTTATTTTCCTTTTTCATATGTACTATATTTTTTGTAAGCTATCTTGAATCTCCTTTATAAGACAGGGAACACATAAATAAATAAATAAATAAATTCTCATATGTAATAGATTTGTATGGATATTTTTTCACTGAAATGATTGGTAGGAACTGTATTCCTGGGTGCCAAAAGATGCTGGAGGAAGTACAATGATCATACTCCTCTGAGTATTGTCAAACAGAAAAGTACTTAGGCTGCAAAGCAGACCAAAAGTTTCTTTGAGGTCTTTAGGAATTCCAGTCCAGGAGACACAGATTCAGGAGGAACCTGAGGGAGGAGAAAGAGTATATAAAGGCAAAACCCTCAGGCTTCTAAATAAGTTGTTTTGAAAGAATTATGACTGGTGTAGGTAAAAATAATTAACTTTAGTCTATTTAGGGTATGTTACTATGCTAGTTGTTAGGTTGGAATTCAGTGATATAAGCTTCATTCTGAGACCTGCAACACGATGTAGCCATTTGTGCCCAGCACAGTCTAAAAGTTTATGTTCCATCCACTTGTAGTTGTTCATTTCCCCGGTGGTCTCCTGGATCCTGACATTCTAGGGCCTTTGACATTCCTGACTCCATCTTGGATGTTTCAGTTCATAGTATACTTACAAATTTACATCAGTGTTTAGGTTTGTGATATAGATTAGAATGGAATGGTTCCTTCTCCCTTTGATAATAGAACATTAGTGAAATTAGAATTTTACATTGAAGTTGTTTTCCTACTTATGTCAACTCTTCTTTCTCTATTCTAGAAAACCTTACTGAAGAAAGAGCAACAGCCTATCCAACCAGAACCAAAGCCACCCAGGTATATCTTTATGTGATAGCAGAAAAGTATAAATTAATGTGCTTGTTTTGGTTTTATCCTTACTTAGGTATCTACGTTTAAAGAAGTGCATGTGATTGAAAGCTTGAGTTTTTAACGTATATGTTTTAGTGCTTCCATTTAATTTGACTAAGGCAAGGAGAAAAAAAATCTTTTTTTTTTTGAGTATATTAATGAGCATTCAGTAGACCAGGCTGAAGCTTACTATGTAGTAGCTGAGAAAATCAGTGTAAACAATAGTATATAATGTTTCATCTATTTTGTTTATTAGAAACAGGGTACTGTAATTCACTATGGTAAAAGCATGTCTTTCAATGACTCAGAGAGAGTGTTAAGATTTCTTTGCTGTTATATGTATCAAATTTGTTAACAAACTTGTGAAAAACTATTGATTTTATGAGATAGATTGGACAGTGTGAGGGAAAGAATGGATTGTGGAAAGGTAACAGTGAACGTTCTCAGAAAGGGAAGTTTCACACTTGTGCTTTCTTATTTACTGGTAATACATTCATTCATTAACCCACCAAATATTATCTAGGACTAATGAGGTGCAAAGCACTGTGCCAGGCCATCCAGATGCATATAGTAAAGGGGTACACCTTGGAGACTGAAGTTTGTCAGAAGCTACCAGTTTGGAACTCTAAGCCCCCAGTAAATACAAGTTTATTGAAATATATTATTCAGGCTACCTTCTTCTACTTTATATCCTTCTTCATTCCTCTTCTCATTTACTCAAAATATGTGGCTCTACAAGGTCCATAATTCCTCCTCCATAATTCCAAAATTCAGAAAGCTCCAGAAACTGAAAGTTGATGTCACTTAAGGTGGTACTAAAATTACTTGGTGTCAAAAACCTGACCTCAAGTGACAAGTGATTATGATTATTCGGTTTTTACTTTTCCTATTTTATGTGGATATTCACATTTTGCCTACATATTAACATTAATTACATTAGCTAATTAATATTGATGTGTTTTGTATCAGGACACTGCCTCATACCCTGCTTGAGTGTTACATAATATATTGTAAATATACTATATTAATTTCCTAAAATTAAAAAAAAATATGATTTCCAAAATATATATGACTCTAAGTTTCAAGTACTATGGAATTGCACTTATGGAAAATCTAGGCCAAATATGGCTATGAAAAATGCAATGCAATTATTTAAATATTCAGTAAACAGGGGTGCCTGGGTGGCTCAGTCGGATGAATGTCCGACTTCAGCTTAGGTCATGATCTCACAGCTTGTGAGTACAAGCCCTGCGTCAAGCTCTGTGCTGACAGCTCGGAGCCTGGAGCCTGCTTCAGATTCTGTGCCTCCCTCTCTCTCTGCCCCAACCCACTCACATTCTGTCTCTGTCTCTCTCAAAAATAAATAAACATTAAAAAATTTTTAAATACTCAGTTAACAGCTGTCCAGTTTAAGATTGGATATTACTGGAGACCTAGTCTTATAATAAGTTTAGCCATAGCACTCAGTCTGGACTTATTATGTACTTGACTTTGTACTTTCATATAACTCCTGTTAAGAACACAATGAAGTATTTTTGATATCACCATTTTATGGATGAGAAAAGTGAGGTTGAATATCTCATTTAGGGTCATCCAGCTAGTTGGCAATGGAGCTAGATTCAAACCTAGGTTCTTTAATTATAGACACATAGCTATGATACTATAAATTGTGCCAGAATGATCTCTGACTAAAATTTCAACCTCTGTTAAGGCAAGGATTGTTGATTCTGTTTGCACTTTTATTTAAAGCTCCTCACATAATCTCTGGAATATAGCTGAACCCAGTAAATACAATTGCATAAGTGAACAATGTCCAGAGGCAAAGGAAAAACAGATTTGTATTTTGTTTTTTTGAGAAAATTTTCTTTCAGTCTTTTATAGTTTATTCATTTAACAACAAATATTAAACACTTGCTGTTTTATGTGCTAAAGACAGCGTGAACAAGATAGACTCTTTACATCGATTTAACTTAAAGCCTAGGCATACTTTTCATTGCTGTTCATAATGGAAGTAGTTAAAAATTGGAGTTTAAGTCCCATTGAGTGATGGGGAGTTAGTGAGCACCTCATTCTTTCCATAGAAATCTTAGAAGGCAAAAACCTAAGGAGTGGAAACTGTGTCTTAGGACTAAAGGATTCACCTAAGTACTAAGGACAAAACAAATTGATTTGCCCTAATGAAAGTGTAAAATTAAGCCTTGACAAGTTCAAGATGATAAACTAGTAATTTGGCCACCAAATAGAATGAAAAAAACAAACCCAACATTCTGCCAAGGACAGTAACAGAATTCAGAATCTGTATAATGTAAAATGTTTAGTATACAACAAATAAAATACTAGACATGAAGAAACAGGAAAATCTGATTTACATCAAAGAAAAAGATATCCCAGATGTTGGAATTAATGGGCAAAGAGCTTTAAAGTAGCTATTGTTAATGTTCAAGAACTTAAAGGAAAAGATGTTCATAATAATAGAGAATGCCAGCGGGGAGAGGGCCAACATGGCGGAGAAGTAGAGGGATCCATACGTCCAGCGTCTCTCAAACAAGGAAATGTAGAAGCCAAAGGACTTTGAACACCAGAGCCTGGGAGGAAAAGAGACTGAATCTACTAGAAAGAAAATGGGAAAGCTGGAAAAAAAATAGGTGGGTAACTACCAACTGGGGGAGATAAAAAAAAAAGTCTGCATGGTCACGGAGGGGAGGGACTCCCTTCTGCAGATGGACAAAAGGAAGAGAAAGAGTGGCTAGGGGAGTGCAGGACCATAGCTGGACAGGAGAAAGACCGCAGACTGAGACTGAGAGGGATCCGGTCTCTAACTGTGGGGCTTTCTTCAGACAGGGGCTGACTCCCTGTTCCCGCACCTGGGGAGGAGGGGAGCCAGGCCTGGGTGTGGTGGTAGGTCATAGGCTCAGTATGCAGCTGGAGAAAGTGGTTCCCTCCCTGGAGGGCTGCGCGATAGTACAAAACCTGCCTGCATCTGCCACGCCTGGGCACAGTGGCTGGGCGGAGGGCACAGTCTGCAGGAGTATAAGGCGGCCGTTTGCCTGGAGTGCTGTGGGAAAAGACAAAGCCTGCCTGTGTGCGCCACCCTGGGGGCTTGCGGTGAGGGCAGCAGCTCTCAGTCTGCAATAGGAGAAGTCGGTCCTCCCTGAAATGCGGTGGCACAGACAAAGCCAGCTGGGACCACATATCGCTGCACAGAGAGGTGCTTCCCCAGTGCCAGAGCACACAGAGTGGGACTTTGAATCCTAGCCAAACGCAGGGTCAGGGGAGTTGGTGGAGTGAGAAGGAGCTCCCTGTCTGCACCCACAACACATTGAGGAAGACTCAAATGGAGTCCACTGAGTCTGGCTCCGTGGAGAAGAGACTGGGGGAATCACCATCCCCCCCCCCACCCCACCACCACCACCACCACCGAAGTGGGGCCTCAGAGGGATCACTCCCCGGGCCCATAGTGGAGGTGGGTTCAGATTTCGCCAACACACATGCCCTTGCACTGGGTAACTGTGTATCCACCAGAGCAGCACAGACCCTGCAGATAGCCCCTCCCGACAAGTGATCAGCATTGCCTGGATTAACTCTAGGTCAATTCTGGATATATAGATATATTCTAACCCCCTCTCCCCCATTTCTCCTCCTTATCTCTTCCCTCCCCTAGGCTGGTTACTTTGGTTATTGGTCTATCTAAACAGACATATATAATCCATTGTCTTCATACATGTTCTACACCTCCTTCTTTACACTCCTTTCTCTCTCTGTGGAATAATCAAGCCATATAGCTTCTCTCTCTGGGTAATTTTATCTTCCTTTCGTTTTCCCTGCCTCCTTCTTTATTTTCCTCCCTCTGGATTAAGCCTTTTAGTCTCTCTGGCTAATCATCGTTTATTCTCCCCCCCCACCCCCCTTGTCATTTCTCTCTTTGTATGTGCTCTTCCATAAGCATTACCTCCACCCTCTTCTTTACTTGTAGTCGGTGTTTATGGGTTTTTTGTTTTTAGTCTTTAAGCTTTTGTTTTTGTTTATTTGTTTGTATTTTTTGTTTGTGTGCTTGCGTGTTTTTGTCTCCTGTTTGTCTGTTTTCCTCTACAGGGCTACTCCAAGGAACAAATCAAAGCACACCTGGTGGAGGGTACAAAATATTACTACGAGCAGGGTAATAAAATAACCAAAGTCACAACAGAGAGCAAGTAACAATCCCCGAAAAAAACACCTCTTGAAGGGCCAGGCCCTGGACCATGTATAATCCTACTTTAACATGATAGTGCTTGCAGGTTCAGAGCACACAAGCTTTTAAAATGCATGAGGGACAGAAAAGTAGCCAAAATGATGAAACAGAAGAATTCTCCTCAAAAGAAACTCCAGGAAGTAGCGACAGCTAACGAATTGGTCAAAACCGATTTAAGCAATATAATGGGACAAGAATTTAGAGCAATAGTCATAAAATTAATCACTGGGGTTTAAAAGAGCATAGAGGACAGCAGAGAATCTATTGCTACAGAGATCAAGGGACTAAAAAACAGTCTCCATGAATTAAAAAATTCTATAAATGAGGTGAAAAGAAAATGTAGGCAGCCATAGCACGGATTGAAAAGGCAGAGGAAGGATAGGTGAATTAGAAGATAAAATTATGGAAATAGAGAAAGACGAGAAAAAGAGAAAAAAATCCAGTAGTATGAGGGGAGAATTAGAGAACTAAGTGATGTAATCAAACAGAATGAATTTCGTATCATATCAATTCCAGAAGAAGAAGAAGAGAGAGAAAGGGGCATAAAGTGTACATGAACAAATTATAGCTGAGAACTTCCCTGATCTGGGGAAGGAAACAGGCATTGAAATCCAAGAGGCACAGAGAACTCCCTTCAGATGTAACTTGCATCGATCTTCTGCACGACATATCATAGTGAAACTGGCAAAATACAAGGATAAAGAGAGAATTCTGAAAGCACCTAGGGATAAACAGGCCCTAACATACAAAGGTAGACATATAAGGGTAGTAGCAGACCTATCTACTAAAACGTGGCGGCCAGAAAGGAATGGCAGGAAATCTTCAATGTGATGAGCAACAACAACAAAAAAATGCAACCAAGAATCCTGTATCCAGCAAGACTGTCATTCAGAATGGAAGGAGAGATAAAAGTTTTCCCAAGCAAACAAAAACTGAAGGAATTCATCACCACTAAACCAGCCCTACAAGAGATCCTAAGGGGGATTCTGTGAGTGAAATGCTGCAAGGACCACAAAGTACCAGAGACACCACTACAAGCATGAAACCTATAGACATCACAATGATTCTAAACCCATATCTTTCAATAATAACGTTGAATGTAAATTGACTAAATGCTCCAACCAAAAGACATAGGGTATCATAATAGATTAAAAAAACAAGACTTATCTATTTGCTGTCTACAAGAGACTCAGTTTAGACCAGACGACACTTTCAGATTGAAAGTGAGGGGATGGAGAACTATCTATCATGCTACTGGAGGTTAAAAGAAAGCTGGAGTTTTACTTATATCCAACAAACTAGACTTTAAATTAAAGGCTGTAACAAGATATGAAGAAGGACATTTTATAATAATTACAGGGTCTACCCATCAGGAAGAGCTAACAATTATAAATGTCTATGCACCAAATATGGGAACCCCCAAATATATAAAACAATTACAAACATAAGCAACCTTATTGATAAGAATGTGGTAATTGCAAGAAACTTTAACACTCCACTTACAACAATGGATAGAACATCTAGACAGAGAATAAACAGGAAACAAGGGCCCTGAATGATATATTGTATCAGAGGTACTTGACAGATATATTTAGAACTCTGTATCCCAAAACAACAGAATATACTTTCTTCTCCAGTGCACATGGAACATTCTCCAAGATAGATCACATACTGGGTCACAAAACAGCCCTTCATAAGTATACAAGAATTGAGATCATACCATGCACACTTTCAGACCACAATGCTATGAAACTTGAAATCAACCACAGGAAAAAGTCTGGAAAACCTCCAAAAGCATGGAGGTTAAAGAACACCCTCCTAAAGAATGAATGGGTCAACCAGGCAATTAGAGAAGAAACTTAAAAATATATGGAAACAAATGAAAATGAAAATACAACAATCCAAATGCTTTGGGATGCAGTGAAGGCAGTCCTGAGAGGAAAATACATTGCAATCCAGGCCTATCTCAAGAAACAAGAAAAATCCCCAATACAAAATCTAACAGCACACCTAAAGGAAATAGAAGCAGAACAGCAAAGACACCCCAAAGCCAGCAGAAGAAGAGAAATAATAAAGATCAGAGCAGAAATAAACAATATAGAATCTAAAAAAAAAAACTGTAGAGCAAATCAATGAAACCAAGAGTTGGCTTTTTGAAAAGATAAACAAAATTGATAAACCTCTAGCCAAGATTCTCAAAATGAAAAGGGAGAGGACCCAAATAGATAAAATCATGAATGAAAATGGAATTATTACAACCAATCCCTCAGAAATATAAGCAATTATCAGGGAATACTATGAAAAATTACATGCCAACAACTCGATAACCTGGAAGAAATGGACAATTTCTGAAGCACCCACACACTTCCAAAACTCAAACAGGAAGAAATAGAAAACTTGAACAGACCCATAAGCAGCAAAGAAATGGAATCAGTTATCAAAAATCTCCCAACAAATAAGAGTCCAGGACCAGATGGCTTCCCAGGGGAGTTCTACCAGACGTTTAAAGCAGAGATAATACCTATCCTTCTCAAGCTGTTCCAAAAAAATAGAAAGGGAAGGAAAACTTCCAGACTCATTCTATGAAGCCAGCATTACTTTGACTCCTAAACCAGACAGAGACCCAGCAAAAAAAGAGAACTACAGGCCAATATCCCTGATGACTATGGGTGCAAAAATTCTCAATAAGACACTAGAAAATTGAATTCAACAGCATATAAGAAGAATTATTCACCATGATCAAGTGGGATTCATTCCTGGGCTGCAGGGCTGGTTCCACATTCGCAAATCAATCAACGTGATACATCACATTTATAAAAGAAAAGATAAGAACCATATGGTCCTGTCAATCGATGCAGAAAAAGCATTTGACAAAATTCAGCATCCTTTCTTAATAAAAACCCTCGGGAACGTCAGGATAGAAGGAACATACTTAAACATTATAGAAACCACTTATGTAAAGCCAACAGGTAATATCATCCTCAATGGGGAAAACCTAAGAGCTTTCCCCCTGAGATCGGGAACACGACAGCAATGTCCACTTTCACCGCCGTTGTTTAACATAGTGTTGGAAGTTCTAGCATCAGCAATCAGACAACAAAAGGAAATCAAAGGCATCAAAATTGGCAAAGATGAAGTGAAGTTTTCACTTTTTGCAGATGACATGATATTATACATGGAAAATCCGATAGACTCCACCAAAAGTCTGCTAGAACTGATACATGAATTCAGCAAAGTTTCAAGATACAAAATCAATGTATAGAAATCAGTTGCATTCTTATACACTAACAATGAAGCAACAGAAAGACAAAAAGAAACTGATCCCATTCACAATTGCACCAAGAAGCATAAAATACCTAGGAATAAACCTAAACAAAGATGTAAAACATCTGTATGCTGAAAACTATAGAAAGCTCATGAAGGAAATTGAAGAAGATGCAAAGAAATGGAAAAACTTTCTGTGCTCATGGATTGAAAGAATAAATATTGTCAAAATGTCAATATTTCCCAAAGCTATCTACACTTTCAGTGCAATCCCAATCAAAATTGCACCAACATTCTTCTTGAAGCTGAAACAAACAATACTAAAATTTTTATAGAACCACAAAAGACCCTGAATAGCTAAAGTAATATTGAATAAAAAAACCAAAGTGGGAGGCATCACAATCTCAGACTGTAGTCTGCTATAAAGCTGTAATCATCAAGACAGCACAGTATTGGCACAAAAACAGATACATAGACCAATGGAATAGAATAGAGACTCCAGAATTGGACCCACAAAAGTATGGCCACGTAATCTTTGACACAGCAGGAAAGAATATCCAATGGAAAAAAGACAGTCTCTTTAACAACTGGTGCTGGGAGCGCTGGACAGCAACATGGAGAAGAATGAAACTAGACCACTTTCGTACACCATTCACAAAAATAAATTCAAAAAGGATGAAGGACCTGAATATGAGACAGGAAACTGTGAGATTCAAGAGAGAAGCATCAAAGGAAAAGGCTTCAAAATGGAAGGGCTGGAGAAGGTGCAAGGCCTTAGGACATTTTTGCACAGCTGAACAAGGCTGCGGCTTGTAAGGAATGCCTAGAGCCATTAACATTTTCCAAGGCTGGTTCCTCCTTCACATGTGACCCTTCCTAGTGTTATAGAAACCAATTAACTTGAAATTCAACCTTGAAAAGCTAAATTAGGTTGATTAACACACTTGCTTAGCTGACTTTATGCACGTAGTCTTTAGCAATTATCCTAATAAAAAGAAGCTTCATTCTGGAGTCAGGGCCTCATTCCCACTCGAGTATGAGGACCTTCACTTAAGTGCACTTTGTTTGTGGACTCATCTTTTGCGATTCCAGCCATACTCCCTGCAACAGGAAACCATCAAAACTTTAGAGGACAAAGCAGGAAAAAATCTCTCTGATTCCAGCTGTAGCAATTTCTTACTTGACACATCCCCAAAGGCAAGGGAATTAAAAGCAAAAATGAACTCTTGGGACCTCATGAAGATGAAAACCTTCTGCACTGCAAAGGAAACAATCAACAAAACTAAAAGGCAACCAACAGAATGCGAAAAGATATTTGCAAATGACATATCGGACAAAGGGCTAGTATCCAAAATCTATAAAGAGCTCACCAAACTCCACACCCGAAAAACAAATAACCCAGTGAAGAAATGGGCAGAAAACATGAATAGACACTTCTCTAAAGAAGACATCCGGATAGCCAACAGGCACATGAAAAGATGCTCGGTGTCACTCCTCATCAGGGAAATACAAATCCAAACCACACTGAGATACCACCTCACACCAGTCAGAGTGGCTAAAATGAACAAATCAGGAGACTATAGATGCTGGTGAGGATGTGGAGAAATTGGAACCCTCTTGCACTGTTGGTGGAAATGCAAACTGGTGCAGCTGCTCTGGAAAACAGTGTGGAGGTTCCTCAAAAAATTAAAAATAGATCTACCCTATGACCCAGCAATAGCACTGCTAGGAATTTACCCAAGGGATACAGGAGTGCTAATGCATAGGGGCACTTGTACCCCAAAGTTTATAGCACCACTTTCAACAATAGCCAAATTATGGAAAGAGCCTAAATGTCCATCAACTGATGAATGGATAAAGAAGATGTGGTTTATATATACCATGGAATACTACATGGCAATGAGAAAGAATGAAATCATGCCATTTGCTTCAACATGGATGGAACTGGAAGGTATTATGCTAAGTGAAATAAGTCAGGCAGAGAAAGACAGATACCGTATGTTTTCACTCTTATGTGGATCCTGAGAAACTTAACAGAAGACCATGGGGGAGGGGAAGGGAAAAAAAAGTTACAGAGAGGGAAGTGGGCAAACCATAAGAGACATAAAAACTGAGAACAAACTGAGGGTTGACGGTGGGTGGGAGGGAGGGGAAAGTATGTGATGGACATTGAGGAGGGCACCTTTTGGGATGAGCACTGTGTGTTGTATGGAAACCAATTTGACGATAAGTTTCATATTAAAAAAAATAATAGACAATGCCAGTGCAGAAATAGAAACTATACAAAATAATCAAATAAAAATTCTGAAACTGAGAAATATGGTATTGATATGAAAATACAATTGAGTACGTTTAACAGCATGTTGGAAAATGCAGTAGAAAAGGTCAGTAAACTTATAGATCAATAGAAACTAATCTGAAGCAAAGTAAACCATAATGGAGAAACAAAATGAACAAAACCTGAATGACCTATAATCTAATATCAAATGGACTACCATATATGAATTGGAGTCTCAGAAGGAGAAGAGAAATAAAAAGAGGCAGAAAAAAAAAACAGTTGAAGTAATAATGGCTGAATTTTTCCTAAATTTAATGAAATAACATCTTTACATATCCAAGATCATCAAATATAAGCAAGATAAATACAAGAAAAACCCCATGAAGACAAGTATAGTAAGAGTTGACAATCAAAGGCAAAGAAAAAACTTTGGAAATAAGCAGGGAGCTGTGGGGAATGTACATTATAAGGAAAGTTACAATTTTAAGAATGATGGATGTCTTCTCATCAGAAATGATGGAGGACAGAAGGCAATGAAATTATATAAAGTTCTGAAAGAAAAAAAAAACTATCAACTGATAATTTTATATCAAATGAAACTATCACACAACATTGAGGCTGAAAAAGCAATTTGCAGTTAAATTAAAGAAATGAGAATTTATTACCAGATGATATGCCCTTCACAAATTTCAAAGAAAGTTCTTCATGATGAAAGGAAATGACATCTGATGGGAACTTTAATCTACAAGAAGAAATAAAGAACATTGAAAATAGAAAATATATGTTGATCAATTTAAAAGAATAATTTTTAAAAATTTCTTTAAAATTGACCATTTAAGGGAAAATTATAACATTATTATGTTACTTATAAGTTAGGTAGATACAAGTATGTGTGACAATAATAGCAACAGAAATGGAGCTATTCTCTTGCAAATTTCTTTCATTTTATGTATAACAGTATTAATTCTAAACAGAGTGTGGTAATTAAGAATGCATATTACAATTCCTAGAGCAACCACTAATACAAAAAGGCAAACCTAAAAGATACTCTAGAAACTGAAATGGAATACCTAAAACTAAATGGAATACTAAAAGAAGACAGGAAAGGGGAACATATTGAGTGAATAAAAAACAAATACAAAATAGACTTAAACCCAACTGTAGCAACACTTATATTAAATATACAATGTAAACATTATATGTAAATGAAAGAGCTTCTCAGGATGGATAAAAAAGCAAGAACAACTCTCAGCTCTCTCTAAAACATGAATGTAAAGACATTAATTGGAAGTAAAAGGATAGAAAAAGATAAAACAATGAACAAAAGCTAGCAGAAGAGTGCTAGAGTGGTCATATTAACATCAAAGTACTCTTCAAGGACTATTTCCAGAGATAAAGAGGACACTTCATAATTGTAAAAGGGTCAATTTTCAGAATTAGATAATAATCCTAAATGTGTATGCCTTAGAAATATTCAATGTAAATAAAGCAAAAATTGACAGGATTAAAGAGTAAAATGGACAACTTCATAAGTATGCCTGGAAATTTTTCCCATGCCTCTTTTAGTAATAGGAAAATTAGTCAAAAGAATAAATAGTGTTATCGCAGCTTTGAACAAGCTACCAACTAATTGACCTAATTGACATTTGTACAAGACTACATTCAACAACTGTGCAATATACATTCTTTTTAAGTGCACATTTAACATTCATTATAGAAATAAGAAAGCAATGAAATAAATAACAGAGAAACAATATAGCAAATTAACAAATCCAAAAGTTGATTCTTTGAAAGCAATAATAAATTTTGTAAGGTCGTTACAAAACTTATTAAGAAAAAGAAGAGTTAAAACACAAATGCCAATATTAAAAATAAAGGGATGTGAATGACTTCATGCCTACTATGTGCAAAACAACAAAGATAAAAGGACAAATTCTTTGAAAAAAAGATAGCATGCCAAAACTGAAACAAGAATAGATAGAAAACTTGGATGACTCATGTCTAGTAAAGAAATTTAATTTGTTATAAAAAACCTTTCCCCCAAAAAACTTGCTTTAAAGAAACGAAAGTTATTTTTTATAACAATTTAATGGTGATAAATCAGCTGATATTATGTCTTTTTCCTATAAATATTCTCTACCTGATTAGTTTGACCAGGAAGTCTTTTTTTTTCCCTCATAGGTGTCACTAAATTAAAATCCAGGCCAGCCCTTTCAATGATTAAAAAATTGTACAGTCTGAAAGATGAGTGTTTATTATAGTTATTTTACTGGAGCCAGCCAGCTAATCTGGATGCTAAACATTTTCCTGTACAGTCTTCCATCTGTTGCAGGCATAAAGAGCTGTGGCAAAGTTTTGCAGGGATATATAGCTTATTTTTGCAGGGAAATCTTAAACATTTTAGAGAATGATGTCTAAAGGGAAGTTTAGAGGTCTTTTGATTTAATCCTTTTAATTTGTAGTTGAGAAAACTGAGATTCAAAAAGATTAAGTAACTTCTTCAAGGTCACAAAAGTAAAAAAGAAAAACAGATTCTCAGTATTCTTTTTTTTGTTTTTAATGTTTATTTATTTTGAGAGGGGGGGAGGGGCAGAGAGAGGGAGAGAGAGAGAATCCCAAGCAGGCTGTGCACTTTCAGTGCAAAGCCTGACATGAGGTTCTATCCCACAAACTGTGAGATCATGACCTGAGCCGAAATGGAGAGTCAGATAGATGTTCAACTGACTGAACCACTCAGGCACCTCCCTCAATATTCTTACCAGTCATGCTGCTTTATGCCATTTGTGATATTAAATTTTAACTGTCTTTCTGATGCTCACTGAAGAAATGTAGACTGAAACTGTACTTATTGAATTAGCAAATCTTAGAGTGGCTCTAGTGATTAAAAAGTGTCACTAGAATAGAATCCCAGGGAGAAGGAAGCAATGTGAAAATAAAGTGGTGAACAATATAAAACTGTAAATACAAAACATGCAGACAATTTCATTGAAAATATCTTAGTGAAACAATATTAATATTTTCTTGTTTACCTGAAATCCCACACCATTTCTGTCATAGAAATTCCAGAAAACTTTAAAATCCAAATGTTGAGACCTTATAAGCTTGACCTGAAGGATTTTTCTTGTTAGAAAGGAATTTCCCATATATTTTCAGCTCAAGGTTTCCTTACAGCCTGCATGAGGCAGGGTGTATTATAACCTTCTGTCAGTCATCAGTCAACTTCAATGGGGTACTGGCCAATTTCTAAAGCACATTTGCATTTCAAGGGTAAATATATGTCACACATATATTACCACTATCAGGCTAGAGTAAATACAAGACAGTTTGCTCCCCATCCCCTCTTCTTAGTTATAGAAAAAAAAGAAAAGATAATGGAATTCATTTACACATACCCACAAGCTTTGCAGGAACCCTCTACATTTGGCAAATAGAACTGGTTTGTGTGCTAACTCAGCATTATTTTTTAAAGAAACAGTCTCTTGTCTGCTAAAAGGTGGGGCTAGGAAGTTAAGCAAATGAAAAATGGAGTTGCTGCACTTGATTTGGAATTACGAAAATTGGTGTACCCACTCCTGTTCTTGGTGGGGGAGGTGGGGAATGGAACCTGTTGCCCTTCCGTAGGTAAATGATGGTTCAAAAGGCAGAGTCATGATGGTTTCTGTCCTAGTCTTCAATGATCATAAACTTAAGAGACAGGTTTTCAAGTTCCTATCTTTTTCTTTTATCTCCCTGTTTTTTCAGCTATCAAGATCTCAAAATTTAGGAGAAGAAAAGATGGCATAGTAATGCTTAGGTACATTTGCCTGTGCAAATATATGTACAGATGTACAGAAGACTTTTCATTAGCGTTATTATTAAACAAAGAGCTGTAGTCCTCAAATCCAGTACATTTAGGTTGAATTTTGCAGGTTGCAGACTCCAAACAGTGGCTGGTTGCTTTTATTTTTGGGTTCTTAAATATATACATTTGTGTATTTTTATAAGAGAGAGGTGATCTTATTGCCTTAATTTTCTAATTCTGGTGTAAACATTTTTTTCATATACGCCCTTGCTCAACATTTTTAGAATATAATTTTCATAGATGAGCATTTATAACGTTTGTTTCTGAATAGTTTCTACTTCAGTATTTCAATTTAAATAATAAATTGTGAAATTGTTAAAACTCCACAGGTTTCAGATTATTAGAAATCCATAAGATTAAAGTATGGTTGAGAAAGCCTGAAACCATTATTAAGGAAAGTATAAGTGAAGCATTTCAAAGAAAGCCAACTGATTTCAGTTCATTTAGAATTGTCAAAGGAACATTTTTGTGAATTTTATTGTTTTTTAAAGTAAAATACCAATTATAAGTTGTTTTTTTTTTTTAATTTTTTTTCAACGTTTTTTATTTATTTTTGGGACAGAGAGACAGAGCATGAACGGGGGAGGGGCAGAGAGAGAGGGAGACACAGAATCGGAAACAGGCTCCAGGCTCTGAGCCATCAGCCCAGAGCCTGACGCGGGGCTCGAACTCACGGACCGCGAGATCGTGACCTGGCTGAAGTCGGACGCTTAACCGACTGCGCCACCCAGACGCCCCTCAATTATAAGTTTTCTAAACCAGAAAGAATTAAAGACAAATAAATGTAACTCTTAATTTTTAGTGTAAAAAAGGTAATGTGTACATGAATTATGTATATATATTTATTCTTTTTACCTCAATAAAGGTAAAGATTGATATTTGCAATAAAGTAAGATCTTATCTTCTCCTAGCATCATCTTTTTAAAAATCTGTTCATTAACTTCTTTATACCTAGCCCATTTTTCTCTTATTTTTATATAGTATTTTTAATGTAAAGTATCAAATGCAGTTTATATTATTAGGTCAAGGGAAATATGCATCAGCACACACAGAGTCCATTCTCAAGATCTAAGCAAAAATTGTGAGCCAGGAGCTTTATTGATTGTAATCTATTGTACTATTGCGATGACACTGTACTTTTATTTTCTGTGAGAAAGATTTTCTTTATATAAATAAACAATCTTCTTTGAGTCTACTCGAACTTGTTTAGTACCTCTAGCCATATGACAAAAATCTTTTTCCTTCAGATAAACTATTATATTCCATGAATAAGACTCTTATTTTCTTTTGATGTCTTTCTGCAGTGAGCTGTTAATCCCTTGCAAATTCATATGACCTCCGTGATGAATTTTCCTTTTGTTGAATTTCTAAAGCACTTAATTGGTTTTTTTTTTTAATGACTGACTGATTTGCAAGTATAGAACAGAGCAGTTGATGGATCTTTAATTCATAGAGGAAAAATATTCTATTGTTGATTCATAATACTAGCCTTCTAGTTGTAATAAGTTCAGAGGCTGGTCATCACTTTTCACCTTTTTAGTATTTGTTTCAATTTTGGATGATGAAAATGTTATTTGAATATATCATCTATGAGAAAAGTATACCATTTTGGAAACCTGAAGTTCCTTTTTTTTTATTCTTTAGAATTTTAAGTGTCCAGATAGGTCATGTAAATATGTAGATGTGGAATAATTACATACTTTCTCCTTACTATTTTATAGTATACTGGAACCAAAAGGATAATAGTAACAAGACATGAATAACCAATATGTCACTGAAAAGTAAAATTTCACTATCCTCAATTTTTCCTTTTTTGATATTAAAAAATATAGTACATTTATTGCCATATGTAAGTATGAAATTCACATTTCAGAGTCAGGAAATTTAGGTGGGTTGTTGAGTGTTTCCTTTGAAATTACTATATTTGTGCATTGCCATTTTTTCCCAGACAGGGTCAGGTTCTCTTATTTTATCTCAACACAATTTTTATAATTTACCAACTGATAACTTGCCTTTGATCTCTTCTTGAAATTTTGTTGCCTAATAATGTAACATTAGCTTGTTTATGGTTAGTATCTTCCATGAACGGTTCTTTATCTGGGGCAGTACTCAGCCTAAGAAATTATGAAAATAAATTTATGGGGAATAATATTTATGGGGAATAATGTTTCCCCAATGGTACTTCCACTTGTGTGTTTTGTCTTTGGAGACTAATAGAATCCCAGAGTTTAAGGAACCTTAGATGTTTTCTACTGAAACCGTCTATCCAAAGCGTGCATTTTTATAATACAGTACCCACATAGCCTCTACTTGAAAACTCCAGGGATTCATAATGTTTCTGTTCAAGTGGCATCTCATTTAATGTAAGGACTTTTCAGATTCTTCAGTCAGTTCTCTGTATAAAGCTCACCACCTATCCCCCTTGAACTCGTACCCGTTGGTCCTGACTTTATCTTCTTGAAGGCACTGCCCTAGTTACTAGTCTTCTCTTTTTATATTAAGCCCCTAAGTTTGTGTGTGTGTGTGTGTGTGTGTATTTATATGATGGTTTTAAGATATATATATATATATATATATATATATATATATATATATATATATATAATGGTTTTACAACATGTTAGAATGGTAATTCAACTTAGTTTAAGCAAAATGATACTTAAATCTGTATGTCCATGTAAATGGAGATTCAAAGAGTGTAGAGTAAGGTGGGCATCTGCTCTTTGTATCTTTTTAACATCTCAGGTTTAACTGGTTCAACAGACTCAAGTACAGTTGGCTCTTGAAAAATATGGGTTTGGACTACAAGGGTCCACTTATGTGAGGATTTTTTTACAATATAGTACTGTAAGTCTATTTTTTCTTCCTTATGATTTTCTTAGTAACATTTTCTTTTCTCTAGCTTACTTCATTATGAGAATACAGTATATGATACATGTACAAAATATGTGTACGTTATCAGAAAGGCCTTCGGTCAACAGGCTATTAAGTTTTTTGGGGGGTGTCAAAAGTTATATGTAATTTTTTATTGCACAAGGGGTCAGTGCCTATAACCCCCATGTTGTTCAGAGGTCAAATGTAATGTCTTCAAGATGTACTCTCTTCATTCATTTCAAATCTCTGCTTGCTCCTGCTTGGCTTTAATACCTCTTACTAAAGACTTTTTCTCCATGTGTTAAGGAAAATGGCTTGCTTCCAGCTATTTGCAATTGACTTACTTCCTGCTCTTACCAAAAAGAATGGTCTCTTTCACACATCCACACCCACTGACTGCCCCCCCCCCGCCCCAAATTATTCTGGCTGACCTTTCAGTGTGGATGACACAATCAACCCTAGACAAATCATGTTGAAGTCACATGAGTGGACTGGAGGAAGTGCAGTTCTATAAAAGTCAAGGAGGTATAAAATAGAGGAAAGGAACAGGTGCTCACCATACTCAAAAGTATCCTTTTTAAAGTATCTTGCTTAGCATGAAAAGATGTTTGGAGGAGCCTGGGTGGCTCAGTTCGTTAAGCGTCTTACTCTTGATTTTGGCTCAGGTCATGATCTCACAGTTTTGAGATAGAGCCCCATGTTGGGCTCCACACTATCAGTGTGGAGATTCTTTCTCCCTCTCTCTCTGCCCCTCCCCCTTCAAAACAAATAAATAAACTTAAAAAAAATAAAGTATGTTGCTTAGGAAAAAACAGTATTTCAGATATAATTTTATCTACACAGGTAGAATGAGACCAAACTGTCAACACTGTGGATCCATTCATGAAGCCCATCGTTATGTCAGTTTTGGTGGACAATTTCTTAAGGGTAATACATTGATTTAAATTCTGAAATACAAACAAAACCCCAAACAAGCAGACTCTGAGACATCAGATATTCTAATTTGTCCCCATTTTGTTCTCCTTTCATCTCTCCTTTCTTCTCTTTTCTGCTCTTCTTTTCTTCATCTACTAAATATTTCCAAGCACACAAGAAAGAGTCATTGCTCTCAGGGAATTCAGAGTATAGAAGGGTGATAGACCCAGAGATAATTATAAAGTAATGTGGTAACTGCAATGATGGAGGAAAGGTACCTAACCATCTCCATGGGTCTGAGAGGAATTCTTTGTATAATCATATGCATCAACCAATTGCATAGCTTTGCAAGTAAAGCTGTCACATCTCAACATTGGATTTAACTCCTTGTCACATTTACTTCAGAAAATTAGCTGACATATTACCTTTTCAAGAACTTATACCTGCCATGACACACATTTGAAATTTTATCTTCCACCCTTGCTATCACTCCCTAATTGCCTTCCCACTTTATTTGTTTTTTTATCATAGCATATATTGCCTCTAAAATACTCTGCAGTTAAGTTGTTTACTGTGATTACTGTTTGTCTTTCCCACTAGAATATAAGCCCAATGTGGACAGAGAGTTTTCTATGTTTTAATTACTAATATATCCTCAGTTCTAGAAGAGCATCTTACAATGAATGAATGAATGAATGAATGAATATTTTTTCAATGGATGAATTAAATTTTTGAATTTTGTCTTTGTCTTGTAATGAATTTTTTCCCTTTTTTAGCTATTTGTAGCTTTTTTCCCCATTTCTACTGCTTATTAGTATCTTTACTGTAATATCCCATAACCATTTCTCAAAACTGAAGTAATTATGTATCCCTTCTCCAAATCTTCTTTCTTATATTCCCTATCTCAGCTGGTAATGATACTATCCACCCTACACACAAGACCACCCAATCAGCCTATTATTTCTCTACCTGGTTGACAAAGATTTTATGAGAACCTTGAAAATTACCTTCCTGACATTCAGAAACATCATAAATAATAGCAATCTAGCAAAACAATACAATAATAATAATAAAATTAAAATAAAGTAAAAGAAATTCAAGATGGCATGACATTCTTTTTATACACATTCTGACTCTTGGCACCATTACTACTTTAATTATATACCATCCAGTTGGTAACTGATAAAATCTGGTCCATACTTACTGCCCCATACTTTACATATTTTTTTTAATTCTTTCCTCTTTGAAAGTGAAGACATTTACCGTTCTCCAGAATTCTCATATCACATTCATCGTCCGGTTTCTCAAAGAGAGCAGATCAACAGATGAATCTGGAAAATTATTTGTCTGAGCCCAGAAAATTTAACTAAGAGGAGCTTCAGTTTTGCTTATGAAATCTTTCCAGTTTGAGTTCTCTTCTATGAGTATTTGTTCTGCCCTCTTTGGTATGATGGTCATTCTTATTGAGCAACATAGAACCAATGAGATATTGCATTGCCTGAGATACTGCATTTCCAGTAAACCCCAGGTCATGCCAAATGCTGCTGGTCCTCATATCACACTTTGAGTAGCTAGCGAGAGGGTGTATTTGACTATGTCCAGTGTTCCCTTCAACTTCCAGCTCTGTCAATTTCTAGGATGAATTCACTGCTTTCTGCTAGGGTTATCAAGTTAATAGAGTAGTACCTTGATAGAGTAGTACCTTGATAGAGTAGTACCTCCAGCGCCATTATCTTGTGATATGAAGAAATCTGGGAAGATACCAGAGAACTGTATCTGCTGGGAAATGCTACCATCTCAAAACTCATACACCTTAAAGCCAAGTATTATCATTTGGCCAAATGTTTCCCAGTGTTCCAGGCCTGCCTTCCTCAGGCCTGTTCCTCAATAGTGTAAGAAGAGGACAAAGGTAGCTAAATATAGGTCAGGTAATTGGCTCAATTATTTCTTTTCCCTGCTTGGTGTGTCCTTTGTGCTGATCCTTCACCTATCTTAGCTTTCCCTGGCTTTTAGAATGTCTACTTTGGTCTGAATATTCAGGAACTGTTGGCCCCCTGCTTATGACTGTTGCCAACAATTTTGAAACTTTCTCTTAGTTGTTAATTATGGAATTTTGGTGCCTTTTATTACTTACATTCCTGTGTAAGGATTCTACTCAAGAAAGCCATACACCCAAGCAGGAGCAAGGTCGGCAGTAGACCATTGGCAGCTTCGATCTCTGAATGTGTCCAGAATCCAGCATCGGTGAGAGTCACCAAGAATCATTAGGTCAGCACCATCTGGTTTTTTCAATCTTGTCCAATTGGATGGAGATACATTAACACCAGTAGGCAGGCCAAACAGTAACCACATTCTGATAGCTGGATTCTCTGGTAAAACGGAGTTGGAGCATATTGGCTTAAGCTAGAGGCTGAATTGGGAACTTCTGCTTTCTTCTTTGAAGTAGAGGTGGCTGAGAAGTTAGAAAAGTCTTGAGTTTACTTTGTCTCTCATATGCATGGGTTATTCTTGATTCCACCAGTGTCTGCTGAGGGATGTAGCAGTGAGCAAGGAAGAAACTGACTACATAGAATCAGTACCTGGGGGGAAAAATGGCTGAGCCTGATTAAAAGGGAAGCCCCTGTGAAGGTGTGATTCCTGCATGGAATCAGAACGCAAATGTCTGAGGAGCAACAAGCAGAATCATGGGAGGAAAAACACACATAAATTCCCATCTCTAAATCACAGTAATCCTGCCCGCAAGCAAAATAAATGAATATCTCAAGCAGGGAAAATCAGATTTTCAATTAGTTTTTAATGGAAGAACTCACAGAGAGAGAGTGCGGAGGCAGAAACAAGGAGAAAGGGGGCTATAAAGTCCCTCTCTGTCTCCTGCAGGTTGCTCTGAAGACCATCCACGTTTCCTGATTTTCTAATAGACTTTGACCTGCCACTGTCTGACCATCACTCTTTGTGCCTGCCTGAGGGTCTCTGAATTCCTAGAAATGACAGTCCCTAAAACATATACGTGGTTGGGGCTAAAAGATTGAGAGTAATATCAGAAAATGATTTTAGAATCACCTGAATTCTATTCTAGGGACAAGTAATTTATGAACAGGCACCAGTCTTCATTGTATGCCCTTTTTGAGCAGAGATGAGAGAGACAGATGGCAGTGGGTGGAGGCAACTCTCCTCTAGGACTGACTAAAGTTTGGGCCAGGAGCAGAGGGTCACCCCAAGAGAAATAAGCAAATTACACTATTGGGAGAGTAGACAACTCATGTTCCCTAATTTTTAGATAAGCTCATGAAAAATTGACAATTCTGGTCACTGTGCCACAGAAAAATCAGCTTCTATTACACCTTTGGCATAAACATCCTAGTCATTTCAGGCATCTTCAGGGTAAGTTTTTTCAGTGTCCTATGGATAAAACACATAGGCACAATAAAAAGGAGTTTTAAATGTTTGTATGAAAGAGAATTCTCTGAAAGTGCATCATCGATTACCTTGACCATAAAATCAGAATCAATGAAACTTGAACAAAAATAACATTTCCTTTCTACTTTTTTTTCTACTATGTAAAATGACAATTTCATTTTAATTCACAATAAATAAGTGCTCCTCCAAAATGTTTATATGTGAGGGAAAGAATAATTGTGGGGTTTTTTTTGAACTGAATTTGAACTTAGATATTTCCAAGTTGTTTTGAGGAAAAGCTTTTGATAAATTGATACCAAGCAACAGCAGCAGTAATAATAAAACCCATCTTTCCCTAGATATGACAAAATTGGCTGGGAGAATTTCTGTAGGGTCAAGGAGAGAAAATCCTACCAACCCATTATATCACTTGCACTGCTGGATAGGTACTAGTTAGAGAACTTCAGGTAGTAAATAAACTAAAGCAAATACCCCCGGAAACTTTAATCTTTTAAATACTTATCTATTTTTGAGAGAGAGAGACAGACAGACAGACAGACAGAGTGCAAGCAGAGGAGGGGCAGAGAGAGAGGGAGACACAGAATCCGAAGCAAGTTCCAGGCTCTGAGCTGCCAGCACAGAACCCAATGTGGAGCTTGAACCCATGGACTGCGGGATCATGACCTGAGGCTGAGTCAGATGCTTAACTGACTGAGCCTACCCACAGAGACTTCAGATAGAATGTCGACCCCACCCTTTAATGTGATCTACTTTGAGAGATTGCTATGCTACCGGGAACAGCCAAAAATAAGAGGCGACTTGGTTTTGGGAGCGTCTGGCAGGCTGACATCATGAGGAATGACCAAAATACAAAAGAAGTGTATAAAGAACAGAAGAAAATGCATTTCATGCAGATATTGAAACTAAACATTTTGCCTGAATTAAAGTGGTGTTATTTTCCACTTCAGGAGATTGCATCTTATTTTTAAAAGTCCCCGAAACCCCGGTCTGATTTTTGAAGTGTACAGGTTTTACAAATATGCAGCACTAATCCCTTGGGAAGATTTGGAAATGAAGTATTAAATAGTATTAAGACAAGGGGCGCCTGGCAGTATCAGTCAGAAAAGCATGTGACTCTTGATCTAGGGGTCGTGAGTTCGGGCCCCACATTGGGTGTAGGGATTACTTAAAAATTTTAAATAGTATTGAGACTATATTATTCATGGAAATGTAGTGCATCCCTGTTCTTAAAAATCTTTGTTTTTTAAAATCCCACTCTGAATTTAAATGCATTGTTTTCAAACTGAACAGACCTCATGTAGGGGATTAAAGGAGGCCACAAACTTATTTCACTCGTTACCCACATTGCTTTCAAATCTGGCATGCAGAGCACGAGGGCATCACATGTTTCTACTTCAAGGCTGCACGTACAGGAAACGAAAGCCCTCAACACAGCTTGGTAGCAGAGGATCCAAATCAGGGTAAATTGTGAAAATTATAACGAAATTGCAAAGCATTTGGACAAAGAGGCATGCTAGTCTAATCGGGAAAACAGTGATATTTACTTTTTGATAATGCAGGTTGGAAGAGGAATTGGGGGAGGGAAACATCACAAATCTCTTTAATATATTTCTGAACTTGGCAACCTCAACTGGTTTTGTCACATATTTGCAGCTTAAAAAGTATTTGGCTTTTACAACAGCCAAAATAAGTACCCTTTAATCACTTTCAACCTATGAACAGATGGGCAAGCAGTGCTTTTATAAATGGAGCATACAAAATACTTCAATATCAGCCAAAACTAATTAGTAGCAATATCTGAACCAAACTCTAAAACTGATTTAGTGTTTAATATATATTACCATATAAGCATTAGTAGTTGAAAGGAAATTCCCTGTTCAAATGTTTGCCAAGCTCAGTATCTAATGTTCAGACATGATTAACTTACTAATTAACTTATTGTATCTTTTCTCACATGTAATCTTGCTTAATGATTTCTTCTCTCACTGAAAACTACTTGATTTCATACCTTGATAAATTTGTCAAACTTCAAATGAAAAAGTCAAATTCAGCTATTCAAACCATCCCTGGTCTTTCTCTCAGTCTTTCTTAGGGTGACTTTAGCAAGAGGTGGCTTGAGGACAAAGCAGGTGGTCTCTTCAATGAGGAAAACTGTTTTTATATTTAGCCTCTAATGACTTATATATTTATCTTCATAAAGATTTTCCAGAAGAACTTTATAGAGACTCTTTAGTGGCTAAGAATCTGTAAAAATGAGAATTCTCTCCATATCAGAATTGTGTTAAGACATTGTGAAAGAAGATAAATTTTTAAATTTCATTTAGACGGTAAGCACAGGATAGTTCCTACTGATTCTCTAATAAGAGGTCACTTGGCCTCCATATATTTGGCAGTCACAATGCATCTCCCCTATCTTAGTATATGTTGTATGGCTGTATCTTTTCAGTACTGCTGTAACAAACAAAAGAGAAACCTAGAGCCAGTCACCCAAATCATCATAAACAATTGAGGATTGGGGAAGTCAGGACATGATTTTGTTCTCTTTTGATTTTATTACATACAAGGCAAGGAGGACTTTGAATTCTGACTGTGCTAATTACACCTTCATGATCTTTGGAAGTCACCTAATTTCTCTTGCATCAATGGGTGAAATCATAATAGTAACATTTATCCAATAAAATTATTATTTTTAACATTTTTATTTATTTATTATTTTAGAGGGAGAGGGCACGAGTGAGTGCATGAGTGGGGCAGGGGCAAAGACAGAAAGAGAATCTTAAGCACGATCCATGGTCAGTGGAGGTGGATGTGGGGCTAGACCCCACGATACTGGGATCATGACTTGAACCAAAGTTAAGTTGCACACTCAACTGAGTCACTCAGGCGCCCATCCAATAAAACTGTTTTCAGGATTAAGGGAGAAAGTATATCTGAAACAAATGTTTAATAAAATATTGCTGCTGCTACTACCGCTATTAATGGATTTAATTATTATATATTTATTTTTTTGTTGTACAATGCATATTAGTCTACATAAAATATAAAAATAGAGAACAAGAAATAAATACAGTTGACAATTGGACAACATGGAGATTAGGGTGCTGACTCTCCCATAGAATAAAAATTTTGCATATAACTTTTTGACTCCCTCAAAACTTAACTACTAATTTTCTGTTGACCAGAGGCCTTACTGGTAATAAAAAGTCAATTGACACATATTTTGTATGCTAAATGTATCATATACCATATTCTTACAATATAGTAAGCTGGAAAAGATGTTATTAAGCAAATCATAAGGGAAGAGAAAATACATATATAGTACTGTACTATATTGAAAAAATCCACATATAAGTAGACCTGCACAGTTCACACCCATGTTGTTCAATAGTGAGTTTTAACCATTTCTATTAAAGCTAAGGTTTTCGGGGCGCCTGGGTGGCTCAGTCGGTTAAGCGTCCGACTTCAACTCAGGTCACTATCTCAAGGTTCGTGAGTTCGAGTCCCGCATCGTGCTCTGGGCTGATGGCTCAGAGCCTGGAGCCTGCTTCCGATTCTGTGTCTCCCTCCCTCTCTGCCCCTCCCCCATTCATGATGTCTCTCTCTGTCTCAAAAATAAATAAATGTTAAAAAAATTAAAAAAAAAAAAAACCTAAGGTTTTCTTCACAACATACTGTTTGATCATGGATTTGCATTTTATTGGAGGAGTTAATGCATCAGAATCTATGAGGAAAGACCCTGAGCAGGAGTTCTTTGAAAATATTTCTTAGATGCCTCACTTGATTCAGAACCACCACATTAATACAGTCACTAATAATATTTAGCATGTTTCTTTCTGGACTTATTTATATACATCATTTAGAAAATAATGTTGCAATCGTATAATGCATATAATTTAATGTCTTCATTCTCTTAATATCCTTTTTGGGAATCGTAAGCACTTAAGTTATTACATAATGTTCATAAATATCACTTTTATGACCTCATAATTTATTGACTGGGTATAATACAGTTTACTTAGATATTTGTTTCTGGATTTCTCCCATGGTAAGGAAAACTATGATTGATATTTTTATACATATAACTTTATTTTAGAGATTAGTTTAGAGAGAACTATATGCATACTTTGTTTTGCTGTGCTTAACTTTATTGCATTTCACAGTAGCATTTTTTTTTTTTTTTTTTTTTTTTGCAAAATGAGGGTTTGTGGCAACCCTGTGTTGAGCAATTTTTCCAACAGCATTTGCTCACTTCATGTGTCTGTGTCATATTTTGGTAATTTTTTCAATATTTCAAACTTCTTCATAATTATTATATTTGTTATGGTTCTGTGGTCAGTGATTTTTGTTGTTCCTATTGTAATTGTTTTGGGGTGTCACAAAACACACCAAAAATCCATAAATGTGGTGTTCTGACTGCTCCACCAACTGGCTGTTCCCCCTGTGTCTCCTCTCCTCAGACCTGCCTGTTCCCTGAGACATAACAAGATTGAAATTAGATCATTTAATAAGTGAAAGGAAGTGTTGAACATCCCTCACTTTAGGTCAAAAGCTAGAAATGATTAAGCTTAGTGAGGAAGGCATGCCGAAAGCTCAGGTAAGCTGAAAGCTCGGCCTCTTGTGCCAAACAGCCAAGTTGTGAGTGCAAAGGAAACGTTCTTAAAGGAGATGAAAAGTGCTACTCCAGTGAACACATCAATGATAAGAAAGTGAAGGAGTCTTATTGCTGAGAGGGAGAAAGTTTGAGTGGTCTGAGTGGAAGATTAAGCCAGCTACAATATTCCCTTAAGCCAAAGCCTAACTAATCCAAAGCAAGGCCCTAACTCTCCTCAATTCTATGAGAGCTAAGACAGGTGAGGAAGCTGCAGAAGAAAAGTTGGAAGCTAGCAGAGGTTGGTTCATGAGGTTTAAAGAAAGAAGCCATCTCAGTGACATCAAAGGGCAAGGTAAGCCAGCAAGTGCTGATGGAGAAGCTGCAGCAAGTTCTCCAGAAGGTCCAGCTGAGACCATTCATGAAGGTGGCTACACCAACCAACAGATTTTCATTGTAAATGAAGCAGCCTTGTATGGGAAGAAGATGCCATCTAGGACTTTCATAGCTGGAGAGGAGAAGTCAATGCCTGGCTTCAAAGCTTCAAAGGACAGGCTGACTCTTGTTAGGGGTGAATGCAGCTGGTGAGTTTAAGTTGAAGCCAATGATTATTTACCATTCTTAAAATCTTAGAACCCTTAGTAATTATGTTAAATCTACTCTGCCTGTGCTCTATAAATGGAACAATAAACTTTGAATAACAGAACATCTGTTTGTAACATGGTTTACTAAATATTTTAAGCCCAGAGTTGAGATCTACTGCTCAGAATTAAAGATTCCTTTCAAAATATTCCTGTTCACTGACAATTTACCTGGTCACCCAGGAGCCCTGATGGAGATGGTCAATGAGATGAATGTTGTTTTCATGCCTGCTAACATGGTATCTCTTCTGTAGGCTATGGGTCCTGGACTGATTTACTGTTATTGTGTAAGAATTACATTTTGTAAGGCTAATGCTGCTGTAGATAGTGATTCCTCGGATGGATCTGGTAAAGTCAATTGAAAACGTTCCGGAAAGGATTCACCATTCTAGGTGCCATTAACCATATTTGTGATATCATGGGAAGAAGTCAAAATAGTGACATAAATGGGTTAGAAGAAGTTTATTCCCACCCTCATGGAAGCTGTTAGGAATTCAAGACTTCAGAGAGGAGGAAGTAATTGCAGATGTGTTGAAAATAGCAAGGGAACTAGAATTAGAAGTGGAGCCTGAAGATGTGACTGAATTGCTGTGTTCTCACAATGAAACTTGCACCGATGAGGAGTTGCTTCTTAAGGATGAGCAAAGAAAGTGGTTTCTTTTCTTTTCTTTAAAAAAAAAACCCTAAATTTTATTTGAGAGAGAAAGAGCAGGCAGGGTAGAGGGGCAGAGGGAAAGAGAGACAGAGAGGGAGAGAGAGAGAGAGAGAGAGAGAGAGAGAGAGAGAGAGAATCCCAAGCAGGCTCTACTCTGTCAGTGCAGAGCCTGACTCTGGACTCAGTTCCACAACTCTGGGATCATGACCTGAGCCGAAATCAAGAGTCAGATGCTCAATCAACTAAGCCACCCTGATGCCCCAGAATGTTGTTTCTTAAAATGGAATCTAATCCTGGTGGACATATTGTGAAGATTGTTGAAATGACAACAAAGAATTTTAAATTAAGGTATGCACATTTTGTTTTAGACCTAACACTATTGCACACTTAGTAGACAATGGTATAGTGTAAATATAGCTTTTATATGCACTGGGAAACCAACAAATTCATTTGACTCATTTCATTGCAATAATCACATTGATATTCACTGTTGTGCAGTGGTCTCGAATTTAATCTGCTAATATCTCCAAAATATATAGGCAGGCTCTGAATGGCTGAAAATATACTTTTTGGGAGATATTTAAAACAATAGGATGTCTAAGAATTTTGAGTTTTGAGCCAGCAGGCTTGTGAGCTAATGGTCCTATCCTGATATAAGAACAACGTAGGGGCCAATATACAAAAAGTCATCTTTGGTTCAGTTATATAAATATGCCAAACATACTTTACCATTTCTAGCATCCCTCTTTTTATATAGTGAAGAAGAAAATCTTTGGTGTGGTCCTGCAGCCATCTGGGACACCCAGAAGATAGCTTAAAATATAAAATAATAGTTTATTTTTACGTTTGGAGTTTGAACTTGGAGAAACAATATTGGAAAGAATTGTTAGAAGAGCCAAGATTATGAGCAAGTCATTGGTTCCTTTAGAGTAAAACAATAGTAACACAGCCACCGTAACATTAAATACTAGGAATACCAGATTTTGCAAGCAGTAGATCACAAAGAAAAAAAAAGATAATTATGATAGAATATTTTTGTGATATAAGTAACTTTTATTTTCCAGGCACACTATATTGAAGGCATTAAATGGTTTTTCCTTTGTTAAATTAAGAGCAGAATGGATTCAAAACTCAGTCTGTCAATGCAACAGAAAGTAAATCAAATTCCAATCTTATTCTTTTTGTATACCACTTAAATAACATTTTATAGTCAAGGATTCACAAGCATTTCTCTTTTTTATGATTAAACTTACCAAAATTGACTTGGTAAAAATTTGATATATTTTATAGCTTTTCAAATCCATTATTTTTTAATATAATTCACTTTACATCAAGCCTTCTATAAATTATACTTCAACTTCAAATTTCCCTTTCTATTATTTTTAGCATTCCAGTTATTTAGAGATGTACTATTGATCAAAGTCTGTATGTCTAAAGCCTAAGATAAAACTTATTTCTTGTTAAGTTGATAAAAACAGACAAAACATATCCATCATTCTGTACACATGTTTGCATTTCTTCATAATTATTTTACTTAATATAGTTCTAATCACTCATTTTAACTATAGCTTTTAACCAAAATAATTTCAGTTTCAATTCTCTCTCTTACACACACACACACACACACACACACACACACACACACACACACTTTTCAGGGGGTAACTAAGAACTCTGTGACATTCAAGGCAATTTTAGAGACCAGCAGAATACTCGTGCTTCAACAGTACACATCACACATCAATTTACAATCATACATACCCCTTTAAGATTTATTTATCTCTTCTTGTTGGAACATGGAACTTAGGGTATACACTTTGCACACTTGAGTATTTCTATGACAATTCTCTTAATTCTTCTGACAGAAAGGAGAAAAGTTAGGAAATCGGAATTCTCTAGATTTCACAGTAGGTCTTTAAACTCTGGATAAGCCAGAACTAATCATTAACATTTTGTCTACATCACTAGTTTTTTTAATACATCGAGGTCATTCATCAAAATTGCTATATCAACCAAGCAAAAATCCCCTTATAAGACAGAGCTCTCTTTTCTAAGCTGTTCAAAATCAATATTAATTTAAACAAAAAACCCCTGAAAGGTATACTTCCTTTTCTTTGCCTTTTAGTGTAGTTTTGTCTAAATAAGATATTTCTTCAGAACACAAAATGATATAGTTTTGACTCATTAATCTAAAAAAAGTTTTATCAAGAAAGAGAATGAGAGAAAGGACCAGCCATAGATACAAAAGAACTACAGTTACAAGAACATTGTACAAAGCTAACTTCTTTTCTTTTGCAAGGAGAGTGAGAACTTTTTTTTTCATTTATACACACAAGCACAAAGAGAATAAACAGCCTTAGTTCTGCATCCTTAGCTATAGGTGAAAAGTAGATATGGAACCCAGTTTTCTGTGCCTGAACAAATTTCATTTGTCAGTTGTGGCTTCTTGGGAATAGGAATGTCAGGGAGTCAAAGAAGATACTTGTTATGACAGTCTCTTGATAGGGAGCTGATCTCCATTCTAGTTGGCACAAAATTGCCTCTTAAATGTTTTTAGCTATACTGGTGTTCAAACTACATGTAATACAAGGCGTATCATAAACTTTAAGACTAACATAAAAGAATAAATGAAAAAGACTGAGCTGTCATCTACCATCTACCATCCGACAGACACTAGATGTCTGCGTGAAATAAACAAAATCAGACTCCCAACATTTCAGTTACCACGGGAAGAACAATAATGTCCATTGTACAAAATAGAACAGGACTCCTCATGAATCAGCATAATGCAGACATCAAAATAAACTCCAGAGGAAAGAAAATGCAGAAACAGAGCCATGATATTCACTCTGGGAATCAAGAAAGTTGGGCCCAGGATTCAGATATCTGTATACAGTGTACTTTTTTAGGGCCAAGACTCAGTTCTGTCTGGTGTATGAATCCACCTGGGCAACTCATTGGAATTTCAGCTGTGAAACATGCAGAAACCAAAGTAATGAAGAAGAAAAAAAAGATTTTTATATGCTAAAAATTGCAGGGAAACTATACTTTCAACTTTGGAAGACTTTGAAAAAACTAACTGCCGCATAAAGAATACACCATATATAAATGAAAAAAGCAGACACGAGATTACAGACAGTCTGTCCATGGTAGAAAGTCTGCAGTTTTCTCACAAATTTTCATCACTGCAAGGCCCATCCACATCAGTATGTCAGGGTTTATAATGGTTTCCATTATGGTCACTTGCTTCTGTGATCCTATAGTCCATGACGTTAACACTACACTACCATGCCTTTTGATAGAGAGCATTTGGAAAATAAAATCACTTTTCAGATTGTGTCTGATAAGCAGCGTATCAGTGCCAAATAATTTTGAAGTAGTCTTTATTTTGACTAACTATATGACTAACTCTGTTATATGAAAACATTTTGTTCCTCAAATGTTATATCTCTTTTTTGAATAGTTATGGATAAGTTTTGACAAATTTGCTTTCTTTTGGATTTGCTTTCTTTAGAAGGTTAATTTTGTACATATTACGTTGACTCTGGCATATTGAAACTTATTTAGAGAACCCTGTTGACATGTTCAGGTGATCTGTGTGAAATCTATGTACAAATAATAATACATTTCCTATTTCAGTACATTTATCATTGAAATGAATTTAAGACTTTTCAGAAGTGATTATTTTTCTTATTAACTACACTAAGAAAGTTTTATATTTTATTTTTAGGTCAAAATCTATTCTAACTAAAAGTGGTAAACTTGACAATAAAGTTAAAAGAATTGGACCACACATAGAAATCTTCCAAGTGTTCCGGGAAAGGAACACATTCATAAATACCAAAAAAATAGTGAAAATGATCACCATCATGCAGGCCTATGTCAGAGGGTGGCTCGAACGCAGAAGATACCAGAGAATAATGATCAAGGTAAAGCATATGTTAAATATAATGTGTGTAAATTTTCTTGTGTAGATTTTGAATAGTCACCTCGTCAATATATCTATGATTTTCTAAATAAAATTCTGAATGCATTCTTTGCATTGAAAAAAATGGTATGAATAATCTATTCTGCTGACAGTTTCAGATTTTGTCAAACTGGAGAATCTAAGCAAAAGGACTAGTTTATCCTTAACCCAGTATTTTGGGACCACTTTTATGCTAAGGCCAGGACTGTCTATCTTTGTTCTAATTTTGTTTCTCCTTTTTGCTGTTTATTCTCTGCATAAAGCAACTTTCTTTCACTTCCCACACCCCTTGATACGGTTGTATTGCATATACATTCAACTCAAAAAGAACTATACATACAACACACATGTACACACACACCTCTGAGAAACTTTTATAAGCAGCAGTCCTGACTTTCAAAACAAATATTTAGGACTTATTTTGTCTGGGACAATGCAGAAGAACCTGATTGGATGGATCTTGGCGACTTCTGAGAGGATCCTAAAATATCCTCACCTTGAGGGCTAAAGTTTTACCACTCACAAGGAATTTGTGAAGCCAACTACAAATAGAAGAATAGGTCAGGAGTGCCCTCTTAAATTCCTAGCACTTCTGGGAGGAGCCTTCTTGAATGGCTTTGTGGTGGACACTCCAAATGCATTTCTCTGAGAACTCTGTAATGCTGTTAGAAGGCAATCTATCTGCCTATCTCTGTGTGTGTGTGTGTGTGTGTGTGTGTGTGTGTGTGTATACCCATAATACATGTATGTAGTTATGATGATTAAATGTGATAACACATGTAAAAATTTAACAAAAAGGTAAAATTTCCATATAATTAATATTTCAATATTTCATTAATTCTGTGAGGTAACAGTTTTATCCATTTTATAAGTGAAGAAACTGAAGCTCAGAGAAATAAAGCTGGTTGCTCAAAGTAACACTGCTGGTAAGTGACAGAGGTAGAACTCAAACTCATGTCTGTCTGACTCCAAAGCCAATCTTATTCTATATATCATATCATCTACTGAACTATTATGGCTGATTCGTCCCTAATCTGATCTAAAGCCATATCGAGACCTATCTCTCTAACTCAAAATTCAGGCATTAAATTGCCCACTTGAAAGGTCCATAATTAAATCAAACTTCACATAGCCTTAAATGAATTTGTTTTCATACTTCACAAAGCTCTTCCTTTCCTTTATTGTTTTAAATTTTATTGAGGAATAATTGACATATAACATTATAGTGCTTTCAGGTGTACAGCATAATGATTTGGTATTTGATTACGTTGCAAAATGATCACCACAATAAGCCTAGTACCATCCATCACCATATGAAGTTAACTTTCAGGATTTATTCTCTTGGCAACTTTCAAGTGTGCTCTATGATATTATTGAGTGTGAGCTATTATAGTCACCATGTCTTATTTATTTTATAATTTGAAGTTTTTACCTCACTTCCTTTACCTGTTTCATCTACTCCCTAATTCTCCTCTGGCAACCACTTCTCTTCTCTTAATCTATGGTTTTGTTTTTATTTTGTTTGTTCATTTGTGTTTTAAATTTCACATGTACGTGAAATCCTATGGTATTATCTTTCTCTGACTTACTTCACTTAGCATAATTCCTATGTTATCCATCCATGTTACCACAAATGGCAAAATTTCATTCTTTTTTTAAATTGAAGAATCATTGACGTATGACATTGTATTAGTTTCTGTTGTACACATAGTGATGCAATATTTATATAAGTTATGAAAAGTTTACCACAGTAAGTGTTATCATCTGTCCCCATACAAAGTTGTTACAATATCATTGACTGTGTTCCCTATGCTATACGTTACATCTCTGTGTATTATTTATTTTATAACTGGAAGATTTTACCTCTTAATCCCCTTCACCGATTTTGTCCATCTGCTTGCACTCCTCCCCTCTGGCAACCATTAATTTATTCTTTGTATCTATGAGCTGGTTTATGCTTTGTTTTGTTTGTTCATTTGTTTTATAGTAGAGTCCATATATCAGTGAGGTCATACAATATTTGCCTTTCTTTGACTGACTTATTTCACATAGCATAATACTCTTTAGGTCCATCCGTGTTGTTGAAAATGGCAAGATTTTATTCTTTTTTATATCTGAATAATAATCCATTGTGTGTGTGTGTGTGTGTATGTATGTGTGCACACACATATACATCTATTAATGGGCATTTAGGTTGCTTCCATATCTTGGCTATTGTAAATAGAGCTGCAGTGAACAGAGAGGTGCATATAACTTTGAATTAGTATTTTAATTTTCTTTGAAAAATACCAACAGTGGAATTGTTGGATTGTATAGTAGTTATGTTTTTAATTTTTTGAGGAACATCCATACTATTTTCCACAGTAGCCATACCAATTTACATTCCTACCAATAATGCACAAGGGTTCCCTTTTCTCCACATCCTCACTGATACTTGTTATTCCTTATCTTTTTGATAGTAGCCATTCTGACATGTGTGAGGTGATATCTCATTGTGGTTTTGATTTGTATTTCCCTGGTGATGAGTGCTGTTGAGCATCTTTTCATGTACCTATTGGCCATCTGTATGTCTTCTTTGGGAACATATCCATTCAGGTTCTCTGATCATATTTTAATTGGATTTTTTTATACTGAGTTGTATGAGTTATTTATATATTTCGGGTGTTAACCCCTTATCTGATATGTCATTTGCAAACAATTTCTCCAATTCATTATGTTGCTTTTTCATTTTGTTGATCATTTCCTTTGCTGTGAAGAAGTTTTTTAGTTTGAGGTAGACCCATTTGTTTATTTTGGCTTTTGTTGTCATTGTCTGAGGAGACAGATCTAAAAAATATTGTTAAGACCAATATTCAAGAGCTTACTACCTATGTGTTCACCTAGGAATTTTATGTTTTCAGGTTTCACTTAAGTCAATAATACATTTTGAATCTATTTTTGTTTATGGTGTAAGAAACTGAACCAGTTTCATTGTTTTGCATGTAGCTGTTCAGTGTTAACATCATTTACTGAAGAGACTGTCTTTTTTTTCATTGTATATTCTTATCTCCATTATCATAGATTACTTGACCATGTAAGTGGGTTTATTTCTGGGCTGCCTATTCTATTCTTTTGATCTTTGTATTTGTTTTGATCAGTGAAGCTTTGTAGCATAGTTTGAAATCCTGGAGCATGATACCTCCAACTTTGTTCTTCTTTCACAGGATTGTTTTGGTTATACAGAGTTGTTTGTGTTCCATACAGATTTTAGGATTATTTGTTCTAGTTCTGTGAAAAATGCTACTTGTATTTTGATAGGGATTATAATGAATTTGTAGATTACTTTGGGTATTATGGACATCTTAACAATATTAATTCTGGGGCGCCTGGGTGTCTCAGTCGGTTAAGCTTCCGACTTCGGCTCAGGTCCGAAGATCTCGCGGTCCGTGAGTTCGAGCCCCGCGTCGGGCTCTGTGCTGACTGCTCAGAGCCTGGAGCCTGTTTCAGATTCTGTGTCTCCCTCTCTCTCTCTGACCCTCCCCCGTTCATGCTCTGTCTCTCTCTGTCTCAAAAATAAATAAACGTTAAAAAAAATTAAAAAAAAAACAATATTAATTCTTACAATCCATGAGCATAGTATATATTTGCATTTATTTGTGTCATCTTCAGTTTCTTTCATCAATGTCTTACACTTTTCAAGGTACAGTTATTTCACTTCCTTGGTTAAACTTATTTATATGTGAAATCTGGAAGAAATGGATAAATTCCTAGGAACATATAAAACCAAAACTCAAACAGGAAGAAATAGAAAATTTGAACAGACTTATAACCAGTAAAGAAATTGAATCAGTAACCAAAAGTCTCCCAACAGATAAGAGTCCAGTGCCAGATGGTTTCCTGGGGGAATTACCAAATATTTAAAGAAGAGCTAATACTTACTCTTTTGAAACTGTTCCAAAAAATAGAAATGGAAGGAAAACCTCCAAACTTATTCTATGAGGCCAGCATTACCTTAATTCCAAAACCAGTAAAGACCCATCCTAAAAAGGAGAATTACAGACCAATATTCCTGATGAACATGAATGCAAAAATTCTCAACAAGATACTAGCAAATTGAATCCAACAGTAGAGTAAAAGACATATTAACTGTGATCAAGTGGGATTTATTTCTGGGCTGCAGTGGTGTTTTAATATTCAGAAGTCAATCAATGTGATACTCCACATTAATAAAGTAAAAGGTATGAACCATAAGATCCTCTCAGTAGATGCAGAAAAAAACATTTGACAAAATACAGCATTCTTTCTTGATAAAAACCCTCAAGAAAGTAGAGATAGAACATCATAAAGGCCATACATGAAATACCCACGGCTAGTATCATCCTTAATGGGGAAAAAACTAGAGCTTTTTCCCTAAGGTCAGGAACACAATAGGGATGTCCAGTTTCACCACTGTTGTTCAACATAGTACTGGAAGTCCTAGCCTCAGCAGTTAGGTAACAAAAAGAAATAAAAGGCATCCAAATTGGCAAGGAAGTCAAACTTTCACTTTACAGATGACATGATACTCTGTGTGGAAAACCCAAACAACACCACCAAAAAAATTGCTAGAACTGATACATGAATTCAGTCAAGTCACAGGATATAAAATTAATATAAATAAATCAGCTGCATTTCCATATACAATAATGAAGTAGCAGAAAGAGAAATCAAAGAATCTATCCTATTTACAACTACACCAGAAACCATAAGATAACTAGGAATAAACCTACCCAAACAGGTAAAAGATCTGTACTCACAAAATTATAGAACACTTATGAAAGATATTGAAGAAGACATAAAGAAATGGTAAAACATTCCATACTCATGAATTGGAAGAACAAATACTGTTAAAATTTCTATACTACCCAAAGCAGTCTACAAATGCAGTGCAATCCCTATCAAAATCACCAGCATTTTTCATAGAGCTAGAACAAAGAGTTCTAAAATTTGTATGGAACCAGGAAAGACCCTGAATAACCAAAGTAATGTTTAAAAAGGAAAGCAAAGTGAGAGGGATTACAATTCCAGACTTTGACCTGTATTACAAAGCTGTAATCATCAAGACAGTATGTTACTGGCACAAAAACAGACACATACATCAATGGAACAGAATGGAGTACCCAGAAATGGACCTACAACTATATGGTCAACTAATCTTAAACAAAGCAGGAAAGAATATCCAGTGGAAAAAAGACAGTGTTGGGAAAACTGGAGACATGCAGAAGAATGAAACTGGACCACTCTCTCATACCATACACAAAAATAAATTCAAAATGGATGAAAGACCTAAATGTGAGACAGGAAACCATCAAAATCCTAGAGGAGAACACAGGCAGAAACCTATTTGATGTCAGCCATAACAACTTCTTACTAGACACGTCTCCAGAGGCAAGGGAAACAAAAGCAAACATGAACTATTGGGACCTCACCAAGATAAAATGACACTTCTGCACAGCAAAGAAAATAATCAACAAAACTAAAAGGCAGCCTGCAGAATGGGAGAAGATATTTGCAAATGACATACCAGATAAAGGGCTAATATCCAAAATCTATAAAGAACTTATCAAACTCAACACCCAAAAACCAAATAATCCAGTTAAGAAATGGGCAAAAGACACGAGTAGATACTTCTCCATAGAAGACACACAAATGGTGAACAGACACATGAAAAAATGCTCAACATCACTCACCATTAGGGAAATACAAATCAAAACCACAATGAGATACCACCCCACACCTGTCAAAATGGCTAAAATGAACAACTAAGGAAACAAAAGATATTGGTGAGGATGTGGGAGAAAGGGGAAAGGAGAACCCTCTTGCACTTTTGGTGGGAATACAAACTGGAGCAGGCACTCTGGAAAACAGTGTGCAGGGTCATTAGAAAGTTAAAGATAGAACTACCCTATGACCTAGCAGTTATACTACTAGGTATTTACCCAAAGGATACAAAAATGCTGATTCAAAGAGGCACATGCACCCAAGAGGCTATCAACAATAGCCAAACTGTGGAAAGAGCCTAAATGTCCATTGATTGATGAATGAATAAAGAGGAAATGGTATATATATATACAATGGAGTATTTAAAAATTTTTTTTTAATTGTTCTTGAGAGAGACAGAGAGTGACAGCGTGGGAAGAGCAGAGAGAGAAGGAGACACAGAATCTAAAGTAGGCTCCAGGCTCTGAGCTGTCAGCACAGAGCCTGACGTGGGGCTCAAACTCATGAACTGTGAGATCATGACCTGAGCCGAAGTCAGACACGTAACCGACTGAGCCAGCCAGATGCCCCTATACAATGGAGTATTATTCAGCCATTAAAAACAATGAAATCTTGCCATTTATAATGACATTAATGAAACTAGAGTATATTATGCTAAGCGAAATAAGCCAGTCAGAGAAAGACAAATACCATATGGTTTCACTCATACATGTAATTTAAGAAGCAGAACAGATAAACATAGGGGAAGGGAAGGAAAAGTAAAATAAAATAAAAACATAGAGGGAGTCAAACCATAAGAGACTCTTAACTATGGAGAACAAACTAAGGGTTGCTGGGGGGAAATGTGTGTGTGTGGGGGGGATGGCCTAAATGGGTGATGGGCATTAAGAAGGGCACTTGTTGTGATGAGCACTGGCTGTTATATGTAAGTGATTAATCACTAAATTCCATTCCTGAAACCAGTACTACACTATGTTAACTAACTAATTTAAATAAAATCTTGGGAAAAAAGGATTATTTCTAGGTATTTTATTCTCTCGGATGTACTTATAAATAAGATTAGTTTCTTAATTTCTTTTTCTGATAGCTTGTTATAACTATAAAGAAAAACAACATATTTCTATATATTGATTTTGTAGCCTGCAACTTTACTGAATTCATTTATTAAATCTAATAGTATTTTGGTAGAGTCTTTATGTTTTTATTTTCTTTTTAAAAAAAATTTTAATGTTTATTTTTGAATGAGAGAAAGCACAACCAGGGGGAAGGGCAGAGAGAGAGGGAGACAGACTCTGAAGCAGACTCCAGGCTCTGAGCTGTCAGCTCAAAGCCCAGTGCAGGGCTTGAACTCACAAACCATGAGATCATGACCTGAGCTGAAGTTGGACACAATGGACTAAGCCACCCAGGTGCCCCAATGGTTTTCCATATATGTCATCTGCAAATGGTAACGATTTTACTTCTTCTTTTCCAATTTGCAAGCCTTTTATTTCCTTTTTTTTTTCTTTCCCCTAATTGCCATGACTAGGACTTCTGATACAGTGTTGAATAAAAGTGGTGAGAGTGGGCCTCTTTCCCTGTTCCTGATCTTCCAGGAAAGCTTTTAGCTTTTCACTGTTAAGCATATTTTAGCTATAGGTTTGTTATATATGACCTTCTTATTATGTTGAGGTATGGACCCTTTATACCCACTTTACTGAGAGTTTTTTTTATCATAAATGGACATTGAATGTTATCAAATGCTTCTACATCTACTGAGATGATCATATGAATTTTATCCTTCATTTTGTTAATGTGGTGCAACAGGTTGATTGATTTATGGGTGTTGAAACATTCTTGTATCCCTGGAATAAATTTCACTTGATCATGGTATATGATCATCTTAATGTATTGTTGAATTCAGTGCTAATATTTTGAGAATTTTGGCATTTATGTTCTTTAGGGACAGTGGCCTGTGATTTCTCTTTTCTTCCTTTCTTTCTTCCTTTCTTTCTTTCTTTCTTTCTTTCTTTCTTTCTTTCTTTCTTTCTCTCTTTTCTCTTCTCTTCTCTTTTTTCTTCTCTTCTCCTCTTTTCTTTTCTTTCCTTTTCTTTCCTTTTCTTTTCTTCTTTCTTTACCTTCTCTGGTTTTGGCATCAGGGTAGTACTCATTTCATAAAGTGAGTTTGAAAGTGTTCATTCCTTTAATTTTCTGGAAGAGTTTGAGAAGTGTAGGTATTAAATCTTCTCTGAATGTTTGGTAGAATTCACCAGTAAAGCTATCTAGTCTTGGACTTTTGTTTTTTGGGAGGTTTTTGACTACTAATTCAATATCCTCACTATTAACTGATATATTCATATTTTCTGATTCACTCTTGAAAGATTGTATGTTTGTAGGAATTTATCCAATTCTTCTAGTTTGTCCAGTTTGTTGGCATATAATTATTCACAATAGTCTTATTCTTGGTATTTTTTGTGGTATCAGTTGTAAGTTTTTTCATTTCTGATTTTATTTGAGTTTTCTTTTTTTTTCCTCATGGTAAGTCTAGCTAAATGTTTGTCAATTTTTGTTTATCTTTTTAAAGAACCAGCTCTTTTATTGATCTTTTATATTATCTTTTTAGTATCTATTTTACTTATATCTGCTCTGATCTTTATTATTTCCTTCTTTCTACTAACTTTAGACTTCACTTTTTCTTCTTTTATTCCTTTAGGTGCAAAATTAAATAGTTTATTTGAGATTTTTCTTGTTTTTTTGTGTTGTCTTGTTTTGTTTTTTTGTTTTTGGTTTTTGTTGAGGTAGGCCTGTACTGCTATGAATTGCCTCTTAGAAATACTTGCTGCATCCCATAGATTTTGGTATGTCATATATCCGTTTCCCTTTGTCTCTTGATATTTTAAAAATTTCTCTGATTTCTTTGTTAACTCTGTGGTTGTTTAGTAGTATGCTGTTTAATCTCCGCATATTTGTGAGTTTTCTTTTCTCCTTGTAATTAATTTCTAGTTTCATACCATTCAGTGTTCATGCTTGGTACGATTTCAGTCTTAAATTTAATGCTGGTTTTAGCACGGGAGTGGGAGAATGTCATGATCACTTGCACTTGTTGGCCCCAACTAGGGAGTGGAGCAGGGCTGCAACCACCCATGCTCACAGTCTTTAGCAAGGGACTGGGAGAATGTTGTGACTGCTCACGCTCATGGGCCCCAGCCAGTGAAGGCAGGGGGCCACCGCCATTACCCCCACCAGCCTTAGCAAGGCAGCAGGATGGCACTGAGTCTGTACATACTCTCCTGTGCTAGCGGGGTGGGGAGAGAGTGCAAAACTGACAGCTGCCAGTGCCTCCATCTCTGCAGAGTCCCAGCTGTCCCCTGCCCCTTCAACAAATCCTTTAAGATTAGCAAGTGAATCTCCTTCACCTGTAGTCTAGGTGCTTTTCAAACTGCTGCTTTTGTGGTAGGTCCCAACATGAGTGAGACTGCAGGTGAGCCTTTCAATAAGAGAATCTTGGTTTCCTACAGCCCTTTGTATTCCTTGGATGCAAACCCTGTTGGTTTTCCTACCCATCTGGATGTGGACCTTTCATCCTCTGTTATAGAGGAATAGTTCTGCTAGTTTTCAGTTCTTTTTTAGAGGGAATAGTTCCATACATAGCTGCAGGTTTGGTTTGTTTGTGGGAAGAGAGGAGTTCAGGATTTTCCTATGCCCTATCTTGGACCCCCCCCAACCCCCACCCCGTACTACCTATACTGATGAACCATTCCACCACCCACCAAGCTATACCTGGAGTTTTTTATACTTTCAACTCGCTTACTTCCATATTTAATTGATTATCACATGCATAATATTTCTTGTGTTGCTCTTCCTCTCTTTGTTTCTTGCCAGAGCTTCTAGTTACTAACTCTCACATGGAGAACTACAGTTATCTCCTATTTATCCTCTTTTCTACTTACCCCCCAATCTGTCATATAAAATTATAGAAATTTCACATAGATTACCTTATGCCATTTCTTATCATCTTTTAATGGCCTATATTGCTTATAAGAGAAAGCATAAATTCTCTAACATAACATGGTACACATTACCTCCCTGGTATGGCACTTGCCTGCTGTCCATCTTCCTCACATGAGAATTCCTCACTAATGCCATGTGCTCTAGCAAAGCCCAAATTCTTTAATTCCCTGATTGTTTCCTATTATATCTTATGTTTTTTTTTAATTTTTTTTTAACGTTTATTTAGTTTTGAGACAGAGAGAGACAGAGCATGAACAGGGGAGGGGCAGAGAGAGAGGGAGACACAGAATCTGAAACAGGCTCCAGGCTCTGAGCGGTCAGCACAGAGCCTGACATGGGGCTCGAACTCACGGACCGTGAGATCATGACCTGAGCCAAAGTTGGACGCTTAACCGACCAAGCCACCCAGGCGCCCCTATATCTTATGTTTTTATGCTGTTCTCTTCAGATGGAATACTCTTCCTTCCTAATCTTCTGATAAACTCCAACTCATCTTTCAAGATCTTCCTTGCATATATGTGCTTAGACAGTGTCTCAGGTCCGTTAAGCAGTAATTATCTCTCTATCCTTTTGGTCATTCTTGTGCTCAGCTATCTATATTGTGACCTTTATATACATGTCTGTCATAAGCAATACAAATATGTGACCTATTTGGAAGAATATACCCTTTATTTTTATATTTATAGCACTACACTATTTTGACATGTAATATACACTCTCTATTATATTAACTATTTGCACTTATTATCTGCTTTTTTTCTTGTTTGTTTAGTTTTTTGTATATGTTTACATTGTTTCTGTTTTGTTTGCTACTGTGTTTGAATGCCTAGAATAGTGATTAGTACATGGTAAGTATTCAGTAAATATGTATTGAATGGATGAATTAATTCAACAAAATATAGTTATAGAAATTTATCAGGACACTCCCAATGATTCATATTTATATGTAGAAAGAAATAATGTATATGCATATGTGTATATATATATATATATATATATATACACACACACACGTATATATAAGTACATAATATATAACATATATCATATGGTTATATATCACATATATGATTATGTATTTATATTATGATTTAATTATAGAATTTCTTGCGTTAGAGTGAATTATAGAGTCATCCATCACCTCTGGTAGAGAAATGAGTCTTAGTAAACTTAGAGAGCAAGAATGGGCCCAAGAGAATGGTGAAAAGGAGAGACAAGGAAAATGCTGAATTTCTATGTAGAGGTAGAATTTGAAATGGAAAGAATGGGAAGCACTTTTAATGGGTTGGAGCCAGTTTAAACTAGACTGTTGACTTTGACTTGGTTATAAAATTTGTTACAATCACTGATTTTCTTTTTTATTATATCACTCATATGGTGCTTTGTATGTTGGATGACTGCTCTGTTTATATGGTGAATGTTGTCTTGCCTGCTGTTGAACAGCTAGTGCATCAGGCCTGTAATGCACACATCGTCAGGTTCCAGGACTGTGCCTGTGTACAGGGTTGCAGTTGGGGGAATTCTTGATAGAGTTTCTGCCCTTGAGGCTGTGCAGCAAATCACTGGATAATTGTCAGCACCATGGCAATCCCTGCGCTGGAAGACTTCCATGGTCATATTGTTTGGCTACTGCTTCAGATCTTGTAGCCGTGGAAAGTGTCTATGAGAATGTCACTTTACGATACCTCAAGAGAATGTACAATTTCCACCATTTCCTGTGAAATGCTCCAGCTTGGGTTTATTTAGAAATAATGAAGCAACATTGAATTAGATCAGTCATAAGGGTACCACAGAGGTTGCTGCATTTAAGTACCAGAATTGTTTCCACCATTGAAAGTGTCCTTTTCCTTTTAAAAACTCTGTGTTGTTTGCATGTGTTTTGGAATAATTAATAATGATCTTTAAAAAAAACCTATAAAGATACAAAAACAGTATTTTTCTGAGCATAATGCCTCTAAGATTTTACTTAATTTTAATATTTTTCTATGAATATTTATAATTTAAATTTTTAAATTTTAGGCTTAAATTGATAATATTCATTTGCTATTTGCCAAACATACTGAAATCCTAGGGCACTTGAAAAGCTGATGGTTGCAATAAGAAAGTGTTCAAATTGAATTTTGAATAAATATTTGTTATTTTTGAATAAATATTTGTTGAATAAATAAACTTGGGATACTTCTGGAAAATCTGAGGCTTAAGGTTATGATAGCAATACTCCATACATAGGCCAGTGGTTTTTAACCTTTTGGAGGTTATAGAATCCTTTGAAAGTTCAATAGATTATAGATTTTCTCTCATTATCTCAAAACACAAAACAGAAACAATAAGAAAATCCTTAAGCCCATACATAGGCCCTATGGCACAGGTGACATGGATCAGAAAAGTTTTATTACGTAAGTTTGCTAGCTCCCAGACACCAGGGGAACTGTGTTCTTTATTCAAGATTACTTAAAAAAATTAATAACAGTTACTACTGGATCCAATTTCTTGCCTGGTGTGTGATATCATAGAGCATATAGTCCAGAGATATATGCAGATAACTAAAAGAAGTATTGGGTACTAATAGAGAAATTAGAAAGGCCATTTAATCCAAAAGGCTGTGTCTGGTGTAGGGGTTGGATAGTGCCTATACATTGAGATCTGGAAAATGAGGGGAAGTTATGTTTTGTCAGGTCATCTGAGAGGCTCAGAGTGTTGTAGGCACAGGGAAAGACAATATCAATGGCCTTAGGGGAGATAGAACATTGAGGGGCTAGGGGTTGGTTGGGAGGACAGTGGCAGTAGATGATGCTGAGATAGCAGTTAGATTACGCATTTTCTTAAAAATCAGGCTAAGGACTTTATGCTTTTATTTAGTATATGGGAATGGATGACTTTAAAGGAAATCAGTGATATTAACAGATTTGCCTTTTAGAAAAATTACTGTCTCTGGGTAGTGAATTGGGGAAGAGGAAGAGAGGACAACTAATATACTTTGTCAATAATTCAGTGTGTGACAATGGTGGCTTGAGTTAGGGATGGAGAGATGGAGCAAAGATAGGACATTGGGTTTAAATGGACTTGAAGGTAAGGAAGAGGGAGGAGTCAAGAACAGTTCCTCAGTTTTTGTGGTTTTTGTCTTGGGCAACCCAGTGGATGATTGTGAAATACAGAAGTTAAGAGGAAGAGCAGGTAGGAGTGGGGCATAAAGGAAAGGAGAGTCCAAGTTTTAACACTGACTTTGAACTACCTGTGGGAAATCTTTGAGATGTCTGGGAAGAAGTTGAATATTTGGGTCCAAAACTCAGAAGGAAGATTGGCCCATAAGGAAACATTTAGAATTCATCAGTAGTTCTTAAATTCTTTTCCACCTTAACACACTTGAGGAAGATGATAAAACCTTCCCACTCATGAAAGTAGCTCCATTTAGCAATGATTCTCATGTTATCTCCGAGAAAGCTCTTTACCCAGGTGACTAGATGGCTCTCTTCATTCATGTCTGTGCTAATTAACCTGTGTTAATTATCAAAAAGACTGCCCGATACTACCCAAAAACTAATGTCCAGTCTGGTCACTCCCTATTCCATTTAAAAGACTTTATTGTTTTTCAAACCACTTATTGCCACCCAACACATAGATATTTATTTACTGGATTACTGTTCCTTCCATTATAATGTAACTCCCTGAGACAAAAATTTTGCAAGGAAGCAAGGAAGTGAAATCAAGGAAGTGAAAATATCTAGAGTAGATAAAGATGAGACACTATGAGGTTTAGGGAAAGAAAGGTTAAGATGGAAAATACTTAAGTACATTTAAATGCTTATTGAAAAAGCTAGTAAGAGGAGAAGGTTGATGATATGAGAGATGAGGATAATCCATATTAAAAGGCTAAGAATATTGGAAAGGGTGTGTTTTTAAGACACCTGACAGGATTAGCCTTAGGTAAGAGAGACATATTTCTGTATTGTAGGACCAAACGGTATTGCTGAGTGTTTAGATTTGGTGATAGGAAGTTGAGATAGCAATAATCTAATGTTTTCTCCTTGGTGAAGTAAGGGACAAGGTCATTTGCTGAGAGCATTTAGAATGCTCTCATTCTAAATGAGTGAGTTTGAATGTTTGAGGAGATTGAATTTCTATAGAAAATGACAAAAAAGAGAGATGCCTAGGAAAACATGGGTGAATTTTCAGGCCAGGTGAGGTTGGGGATCAAGAATTGAAGTGATACCATCCCTCTAAGTTGCATAATTATCTTTACTAGCTATGAAAAGTAAGGCACAGAGAGTTAACAAAATTTGTCTAAAGTTACACATCCAGCCACTGGCATATTTGAATTTTGAGCATAAAACTGAAGCCTGTCTGGCTACAAACCCTTTAAAACATTAGACCATTTTGGTAACAGCAGTATTCAGCAATCATTGCAAAATGGTGGAGTCTTTTCTTAGATCAGGCTCAACATAGACATTGGAGTGTCCGGTCAAAAGCCAAATTTAGATTAAAACTACCTTCTAATACTGTAAAGGCAATTGGGATGTGATCATATCAGGGGAATGATGCAGAGAGATGCTATATTCATATAAAGGGACACCAATTGTGTGGCAATCAGAAGCTGCTACGTTTTGCAGAGGCGTGTGGGAGGAAAACAAGATTCAGTGATACAGTTGACTAAGAATGTGTACTCACAGTCTTTATACTAAGCAATTAGAGATAGAAGGATTAACCATGTACTTCAGGTATATAATAATCATTCTGACCAAGATCAGAGCGGATGACAACAGCAGGTGTTATAGAGAAGAGGCCTAAAAAGAGAAGAACCAAGCCCAGGGGAGAGACATTTGCTTTAGCTACATGGGTGTGGCTAAGGGCTTCACTAATTCTTTAGTGGATGGGGAAGTGAATACAAAAATCATAGTTAACATTATTTATGGCTTGTATACTTGTGTGTGTCTATGTATATGAGTTTAAGATAACAACTCAAAATACTCATTTTTTATTTCATTTGGTTTAGTTTAAGTTTAAAAATCTTTTCCTGCTTAGTTTTAATAAGGTTTTTGTATAAAGAACCTTTTAGATAATGTCCAATGTAAGTGTTTAAACAAGGTTACACTTCAGTTAATATACATGGTTAAGTTACCTGCTTTTATTTTTAAACATCATTTTTTTTCAATATATGAAGTTTATTGTCAAATTGGTTTATTTTTTTTATTTTTTATTTTTTTAATGTTTGTTTGTTTGTTTATTTATTTATTTATTTATTTATTTCAATATATGAAGTTTATTGTCAAATTGGTTTCCATACAACACCCAGTGCTCATCCCAAAAGGTGCCCTCCTCAATACCCATCACCCACCCTCCCCTCCCTCCCACCCCCCATCAACCCTCAGTTTGTTCTCAGTTTTTAAGAGTCTCTTATGCTTTGGCTCTCTTCCACTCTAACCTCTTTTTTTTTTTTCCTTCCCCTCCCCCATGGGTTTCTGTTAGTTTCTCAGGATCCACATAAGAGTGAAACCATATGGTATCTGTCTTTCTCTGTATGGCTTACTTCACTTAGCATAACACTCTCCAGTTCCATCCATGTTGCTACAAAGGGCCATATTTCATTCTTTCTCATTGCCACGTAGTACTCCAATGGAGTACACAATAAACATCATTTTTTAAAAGTTAGAAAGTCAATCTGTAGTAAAACATTTGATGTAATATTTCGCAAGTGTTTAAAAAAAACTCCACATGTAAAGATCTCTTACAAACTGATAAGAAATATACCATAATAATAGCTTCTCTGTAGAAGTATAAATGGCAAATAAATATGAAAAGAGAGAACTCCTGCTAGTAATCAAAGAAATTAAGCCCTAGTAAGTGTCATATGGTAGTGGAATTATCCAAGCAAGGAATCCATTCCTTACTTCAAAAAATTTTTCTTAATGTTTTATTTTATATTTGAGAGAGAGAGAGAGAGAGAGAAAGAGACAGAAACAGAGAGTGAGCAGGGGAGGGGCAGAGAGATGGAGACAGAATCTGAAGCAGGCTCCTGGCTCTGAGATGTCAGCACAGAGCCCAACACAGGGCTCAAACTCAGGAGCAGTGAGATCATAACCTGAGCCAAAGTTGGACACTTAACAGACTGAGACACCCAGGCACCCCTATTACTTTTTTTTTAAAAAGAGAGATGACTATATCAAACAAAAGGCAGACTGAAAGTGCATACTGGAAAAAATTTAAATGTTGATGTGTCATAAGTATGATACGTTTACCTTTTAAGTTAGCATGAATTGGAAAACTATAATTACTAATTTGCAGTGTGTCTTTTAGATTCCAATATTGTTTTTGTAAATATCAATTTGTACATTTTTCTGATAGATTCTATCTTGAGAAATGTTTAGAAATTGGTGAAAGATTTATTAACTGAGATGTACATAGCACCATAGCAGAGGCATATTCCCATGCAGAGGACTGGGAGAGAGACACATTGTAATAAGAACCATGCAGATGGACATGGTTGCAGATGCATGGATTATTTTCCATGCAGAACCATGCAGATGAACCATGCAGATGAACCATGCAGATCTGACCCAAATTGTTAAACATAAAAACCTAGGTAACCTTCTGAATGCCTTAGATCTGAGGAGTCCCCCACAAGTTGGGTTGTGTCCCCAAAGAGGCTCTATTAAATTTGGAGGGAAACACACTCCAGTTGGGTCTGATAGCTGCCCAGTGCTCCTGCTCTCTTAGCAAATGTCATCATCCGTCTAAGAGACACACTGCAACCAGGATCCTTTTGGCTCATGCTCTAAGGGCACAATGAAAACATTGCTTGATTCTTAATTATAAGCAAAAGAAACCTGCTAACAGATTTAAGCAGAGAGATATTGAGGAGAATACTGGGCAGAGGTCTGGAGAACTAAGTTTAGAAACATGAAGGGATGATGAAGGTTAGATAGCTCTCAGAACTCCAACTACATCCTACATAGAAGGAATCTAATGCAGACACCCAATCCTGGGTATTCCTACCTCCACAAATGCTGCCCTTGAAAAATGGATATTGCTGCCACACTCTACCACGCAAATGGGTATACCAGTGTTTTGCATCTAAACCATCACGAGTTTCGATTCAAAATCTGGTGTTGATGTGGATAATGAACAAAGCTTTAACAGAGGAGGCTTTGGTCATTAGTATCTGATGTGTGGCTTCAAATTGTGGGAGGTTTGTTCTGCCTTCCACTAAAATTCATATGGTAGGGAATGCTCCACAAGTGTGACCAATTCATTTATTTTTTTAAAATAAAGTGACAGCCTGTTGAATAAACGGCAGATTAAAAGTAAACATTGGGAAATGTTATTAAATGTTGAAAGAAATGTTTTAGGAAAGAAACCAAAACAAAAATTCACAGAATGCACGAAAAATACTAAATTCAAGTAAATTAAGAGGAATATAGTGTATAATAAAAAGTATGGGCTCTGAAGTGTCCTAGTTTTGGGTTCAAGACCAGTTCTGCAACTTACTAACTTAATAGCTATTGCAGAAAACCACCCAATAACTGGAAAACTTAAAGATTTTTTTTTTTTTTTGCTTCAGTTTTTTCACTTGTAAAACGGTATACAAAGCACATCAAAGGAAAGATGACTCAGAGAAAAATTCATGGGCTTAAACACATTCTAAAAAAAAGTAATGAAAATAGATGTCTTTAATTTAAGAAGTCAAGGGGCACCTGGGTGGCTCAGTCAGTTAAGTGGGCGACTTCAGCTCAGGTCATGATCTCGCTGTCTGTGAGTTCGAGCCCCGCGTTGGGCTCTGTGCTGACAACTCAGAGCCTGGACCCTGTTTCAGATTCTGTGTCTCCCTCTCTCTGACTCTCCCCCATTCATGCTCTGTCCCTCTCTGTCTCAAAAATAAATAAACATTAAAAAAAATAAAAAAAAGATTTATAATTTAAGAAGTCAAGCACAGGAAAATAATCCTTAAAAAAGGAATTAATAAAGATAGAGAAATTAATGAGCTAGAAAATGTAAACCAGTAAAAATAATTGAATTGTTAAATAAAATGAAACTACTTAGAAAAGAAGAAATCTGAAATAGATTGGTTTTTATACTTTAATTTTTCAAATTTATTGTAGTAGAATATAGAAAATGTATATATAGAAAATATAGTCACAGTTAAAAGGTAAATTGAAAGAACAAAACTTGCACATATGTTGAAAATGATTAATTTATTTAACAGAGTTTTAAAGACATGAAAAACTATAGTAAAAAATAAGTAAAAGATACAAACATACAATTTTCAAAAGAAAGAAAATGAACGAGAATTTGAGCACCCACCCCTAGTGAATAGCTTAGGCAAGAATCACCATTACAGAAACTGCCTTAAAACTTTTTTTATTCTGGCCAAGTGGGTTACATATATAGAAATCTGGATGTCAACCTAGGAAGCTTTCATGAAAGTATCCATCATTGAAAATTCTATGATATGGGAATTACGGGTATCTGATGACAAAACAGTTTATGATGAAGCTCTCTGCACTCGAAAGAGATTATCTCATTCAACAGTGCATGTGTTTAACCAACCTACAGAATAAACATTAACAAATACATTCATAATTTAAGAAACTGGGTGAAATAGATGAAATGAAAAGGGCAAATTCAGATTAAATACACATAAAAGAAATATGTAAATATGGGGCTTTACTGTCCATATTGCTGTTTTATAGGCTTTGCATCATGGACCAAATTTGAGAGCAGTTATAAACATGTATCATAGACTAATCCATCGTGTTAAATATCGACTTGGTCTGTGGAGGACAAGACAAGTTATAAACTTTGTAGAGCTGGAGGAATGGATGGACAGAAAAAAATGTAAGTGATAGTCATTTCTGATTTTATTTTAAAATTGGAATTCATTTAAATATTGAGGTTTTATACATAATTTACATATAATTACCCATAGACACCAAAGGAAAACCATGTTTTATATTGCTGAAAGCTATTTGCATTTTATTTATTTTTTAAGTTTTTAATTTTTTTAAATTTTCTATTTTTATTTTTTTAATTTATTAGGCACATCATTTAATGTCTCCAATTCTCCCTTCAAACAATTTATCTAGTGAGTTATAACAGTTATCTCACAAAGAAATCAAGATGATTAAATCATAAATAGGTACAAAAGGCCAAGAATAGTGCTTGGGAATATAAGTTCTCAATACATATTAGGACTTTTCTCTTTATTAGTCAACTTTGTAGATCTTCTTTTTTAATTTTATTTTTTTATTTTTTAAAATTTACATCCAAATTAGTTAGCATATAGTGCAACAATGATTTCAGGAGTAGATTCCTTAGTGCCCCTTACCCATTTAGCCCATTCCCCCTCCCACAACCCCTCCAGTAACTGTCAGTTTGTTCTCCATATTTATGAGTCTTTTCTGTTTTGTCCCCCTCCCTGATTTTATATTATTTTTGTTTCCCTTCCCTTATGTTCATCTGGTTTGTCTCTTACAGTCCTCATATAAGTGAAGTCATATGATTTTTGTCTTTCTCTGACTAATTTCACTTAGCATAATACCCTCCAGTTCCATCCACGTAATTGCCAATGGCAAAATTTCATTCTTTTTGATTGATGAGTAATACTCCATTGTATATGTATAACACATCTTCTTTATCCATTCATTCATCAATGGACATTTGGGCTCTTTCCATACTTTGGCTATTGTTGATAGTGCTGCTATAAACATGGGGGTGCATGTGTCCCTTCAAAACAGCACACCTGTATCACTTGGATAAATGCCTAGTAGTGCAATTGCTGAGTTGTAGGGTAGTTCTATTTTTAGTTTTTTGAGGAACCTCATTCTGTTTTCCAGAGTGGCTGCACCAGCTTGCATTGCCACCAACAATGCAAAAGAGATCCTCTTTCTCCACATCCTCGCCAACATCTGTTGTCTGAGTTGTTAATTTTAGCCATTCTGACAGGTGTGAGGTGGTATCTCATTATGTTTTGATTTGTATTTCCCTGATGATGAGTGATGTTGAGCATTTTTTTATGTGTCAGTTGGCCATCTGGATGTCTTCTTTGGAGAAGTATCTATTCATGTCCTTTGCCCATTTCTTCACTGGATTATTTGTTTTTTGGGTGTTGAGTTTGATAAGTTCTTTGTAGATTTTGGATACTAACCCTTTATCTGATATGTCATTTTCAAATATCTTCTCCCATTCTGTCGGTTGCCTTTTAGTTTTGCTGATTGTTTCTTTTGCTGTGCACAAGCTTTTTATTTTGATGAGGTCCCAGTAGTTCATTTTTGCTTTTGTTTCCCTTGCCTTTGGAGACGTGTTGAGTAAGAAGTTGCTGCGGCCAAGCTCAAAGAGGTTTTTGCCTGCTTTCTCCTTGAGGATTTTGATGGCTTCCTGTCATACATTGAGGTCTTTCATCCATTTTGAGTTTATTTTTGTGTATTGTGTAAGAAAGTGGTCCAGGTTCATTCTTCTGCATGTCACTGTCCAGTTTTCCCAGCACCACTTGCTGAAGAGACTGTCTTTATTCCACTGGATATTCTTTCCTGCTTTGTCAAAGATTGGTTGGCCATACATTTGTGGGTCCATTTGTGGGTTCTCTATTCTGTTCCATTGATCTGAGTGTCTGTTCTTGTGCCAGTACCATATTGTCTTGATGATTACAGCTTTGTAGTATAGCTTGAAGTCTGGAATTGTGATGCCTCCTGCTTTGGTTTTCTTTTTCAAGATTGCTTTAGCTATTCGGGGTCTTTTCTGGTTCCATACAAATTTTGGGATTATTTGTTCTAGCTCTGTGAAGAATGCTGGTGTTACTTTGATAGGGATTGCATTGAATATGTAGAGTGCTTTGGGTGGTATCGAAATTTTAACAATATTTGTTCTTCCTATCCAGGAGCATGGAATCTTTTTCCATTCTTTTGTGTCTTCTTCAATTTCTTTCATAAGCTTTCTATAGTTTTCAGTGTATAGATTTTTCACCTCTTTGGTTAGATTTATTCCTAGGTATTTTCTGTTTTTTTTGTGCAACTGTAAATGGGATCGATTCCTTGATTTCTCTGTCACTTCATTGTTGGTGTATAGGAACACAACTGATTTCTGTGCGTTGATTTTATATCCTGCAACTTTGCTGAATTCATGAATCAATTCTAGCAGTTTTTTGGTGGAATCTTTTGGGTTTTCCATATAGAGTATCATGTCATCTGCGAAGAGTGAAAGTTTGACCTCCTCCTGGCTGATTTGGATGCCTTTTATTTCTTTGTGTTGTCTGATTGCAGAGGCTAAGACTTCCAATACTATGTTGAATAACAGTGATGAGAATGGACATCCCTGTCTTGTTCCTGACCTTAGGGGAAAGCTCTCAGTTTTTCCCCATTGAGGATGATATTAGCATTGGGTTGTTCATAGAGGTACGCTCCTTCTATCCCTACTTTCTTGAGGGTTTTTATCAAGAAAGGATGCTGTATTTTGTCAAATGCTTTCTCTGCATCTATTGAGAGGATCATATGGTTCTTTTCCTTTCTTTTATTGATGTGATGATTCACATTAATTGTTTTGCGGATACTGAACCAGCCCTGCATCCCAGGTATAAATCTCGCTTGGTCATGGTAAATAATTTTTTAATGTATTGTTGGAGCTGATTGGCTAATATCTTGTTGAGGATTTTTGCATCCATGTTCATCAAAGAAATTGGTCTATAGTTCTGCTTTTTAGTGGGGTCTCTGTTTGGTTTTAGAATCAAGGTAATGCTGGCTTCATAGAAAGAGTTTGGAAGTTTTCCTTTCATTTCTATTTTTTGGAACAGTTTCAAGAGAATAGGTGTTAACTCTTCCTTAAATGTTTGGTAGAATTCCCCTGGAAAGCCATCTGGCCCTGGACTCTTGTTTTTTGGCAGATTTTTTTATTACTAATTCGATTTCCTTACTAGTTATGGGTCTGTTCAAATCATCTATTTCTTCCTGTTTCAGTTTTGGTAGTGTATATCTTCCTAGGAATTTGTCCATTTTTTCCAGATTACCCATTTTATTGGCATGTAATTGCTCAAAATATTCTCTTGTTATTGTTTTTATTTCTGTTGTTTTTATTGTGATCTCTCCTCTTTCATTCTTTATTTTATTTATTTGGGTCCTTTCCTTTTTCTTTTTGATCAAACTGGCTAATGGTTTATCAATTTTGTTAATTCTTTCAAAGAACCAGCTTCTGGTTTCATTGACCTGTTCTACTGTTTTTTTTTTTTGGTTTTTTTTTTTTGGTTTTGATAGCATTAATTTCTGCTCTAATCTTTATTATTTCCTGTCTTCTGCTGGTTTGGGTTTTACTTGCTGTTCTTTTTCCAGCTCCTTAAGGCGTAAGGTTAGGTTGTGTATCTGAGATCTTTCGTCCTTTAGGAAGGCCTGGATTGCTATATACTTTCCTCTTATGACCGCCTTTGCTGCCTCCCAGAGGTTTTGGGTTGTGGTGTTATTATTTTCTTTGGCATCCATGTACTTTTTAATTTGCCCTTTAACTTTTTGGTTAGCCCATTCATTCTTTAGTAGGATGTTCTTCAGTCTCCAAGTATTTGTTACCTTTCCAAATTTTTTCTTGTGGTTGATTTCGAGTTTCATAGCGTTGTGGTCTGAAAATATGCACGGTATGATCTTGATCTTTTTGTACTTACTTAGGGCTGATTTGTGTCCCAGTATATGGTCTATTCTGCAGAATGTTTCATGTGCACTGGAGAAGAATGTGTATTCTGCTGCTTTAGGATGAAATGTTCTGAATATATCTGTTAAGTCCATCTGGTCCAATGTGTCATTCAAAGCCATTGTTTGCTTGCTGATTTTTTGACTAGATGAGCTGCCCATTGCTGTTAATGGGGTGTTGAAGTCTCCTACTATTATGGTATTATTATCGATGAGTTTCTTTATGTTTGTGATTAATTGATTTATATATTTGGGTGTCCCACATTTGGCACATAAATGTTTGCAATTGTTAGGTCTTCTTGGTGGATAGACCCCTTGTATATGATATAATTCCCTTCTGCATCTCTTGATACAGTCTTTATTTTGAAGTCTAGATTGTCTGATATAAGTATGGCTACTCTGGATTTCTTTTGTTCACCATTAGTATGATAGATGGTTCTCCCTCCCTTATTTTCAATCTGAAGGTGTCTTTAGGTCTAAAGTGGGTCTCTTGTAAACAGCATATAGATGGATCTTGTTTTCTTATCCATTCCCTTACCCTATGTCTTTTCATTGGAGCATTGAGTTCATTGACATTTAGAGTGAGTACTGAAAGATATGAATTTATTGCCATTATGATACTTGTAGAGTTGAGTTTCTGGTGGTGTTCTCTGGTCCTTTGTAATCTGTGTTGCTTTTGGTATTTACTTATTTTTATATGTATATATTCATCTTTTCTCCCCTCAGAGAGTCCCCCTTAAAATTTCTTGCAGTGCTGGTTTAGTGGTCACAAACTCCTTTAAATTTTATTTGTCTGGGAAACTTTTTATCTCTCCTTCTATTTTGAAGGACAGCCTTGCTGGATAAAGAATTCTTGGCTGCATATTTTTCTGATTCAGCACACTGAATATATCCTGCCACTCCTTTCTGGCCTGCCAAGTTTTTGTGGATAGGTCTGCTGCAAAACTGATCTGTCTTCCCTTGTATATTAGGGACTTTTTTTCCCTTGCTGCTTTCATGATTCTCTCCTTGCCTGAGTATTTTGTGAATTTGACTGTGACAAGCCTTGTTGATGGTCATTTTTTGTTGAACCTAATGGGGGTCCTCTGTGCTTCCTGGATTTTGATGTCTGTGTCTTTCCCCAGGTTGGGAAAGTTTTCTGCTATGATTTACTCACATAACCCTTCTACCCCTATTTCTCTCTCTTCCTCTTCTGGTACCCCTATGATTCTGATGTTGTTCCTTTTTAATGAGTCATTGATTTTTCTAATTCTTAAATTGTGCTCTTTTGCCTTAATCTCCCTTTTTTTCTGCTTCATAGTTCTTTATAAGTTTGTCCTCTATATTGCTGATTCTCTGTTCTGCCTCATACATCCTGCCGACACTGCATCCATCCGTGATTGCGGCTCAGTTATAGCATTTTTAATTTCATTCTGGCTATTTTTTACTTCTTTTATCTCTGCAGAAAGGTATTCTAATCTATTTTTGACTCCAGCTAGTATTCTTATTATCATGATTCTAAATTCTGGTTCAGACATCTTGCTTGTATCTGTGTTGGTTAAATCCCTGGCTGTCGTTTCTTTGTGGTCTTTCTTTTGGGGTGAATTCATTCGTTTTGTCATTTTGAAGGGAGAAAAGGAATTAACCAGGTATAAAAATTGAAATAAAAAAAGTTAAAATTAAAAAATATTAAAATTAAAAATTAAACATACACACACACACACACACACACACGCAAATCGAATAGATGATGCTAGATCCTAGGTGTGTTTTGGTCTGGGTGTTGAAAGTGGTTTGACAGATTAGAGAAAGAAAATGGGGGGGGGGAGAAGAAGAAGAAAAAAAAGGAAATCGTTTGACAATTTGAAAAAATGAATACACTGAAGTAGACTAAAATGAGATGATGGGGGTAAAATAGAATTTGAAAAAATACACACAAAAGTAAAGAATATAGTGGAAAAAATTAAAGAAAAATATTTTTAATACAAATTAAAGATAAATATGAATTTTTTATTTCTCTATATTCAAGAAAAAAAGAAATGAAAAAGAGAAAAAAGAGAAAAAAGAGAAAAAAAGAAATTGTTTGAAAATTTGAAAAAAGTGAATACACTGCAGTAGACTAAAATCAAATTATGGAAGTAAAATAGAATTTGAAAAATTTACATAGAAGCAAAAATATGGTAAAAAATTAAATCAAAATATTTTTAATAGAAATTGAAAGTAAAAATGAAGTTTTTCTCTTTCTACATTCAAGAAAAAGAAAAGAAACAAAAAACAAAAAACAAAAAGAAAGAAGAAAAAAAGGAAATTGTTTGAAAATTTGAAACGGTGAATATACTGAAGTAGACTAAAACAAAATGATGGAAGTAAAATAGAATTTGAAAAAATTTACACAAAAGTAAAAAATATAAGAAAAATTAAAGAAAAATATTTTTAATTAAAAATTGAAAATAAAAATGAATTTTTTCTCTTTCTGTATTCAAGAAAATGTAAAAGAGAAAAAGAAAACAAAAGAAGGAAAATTGAATAGATGAACCTGCTCACAGATTGAAGTAGGACTGAAATTACTTCGTTTTCCCCTAGAAGTTAGTCTATGTAGCGCTTTATAGGCCATAAACTAAGTCGGCGGTGAGACTTGTGTTCTTGAAGAGGGAAGTTGGCCCAGTTGGGTGGGGCTCAGTGTAACAGCTCTGCTCTCCACTAGTTGGCGCTGCTAGCCTACTGGGGTGGATTGTTGGCGGTGCTTGTAGGTGCGTATGCGCATGCGCGGGAGGGGTGACCATGGCACCATTTGGCTACCAGTCTGTTCTCCGGGATCAGAAATCACGCACCTGTCCTCTGTCTTCAGCTTTGGTCCACGTCCCGCTTTTTCACTCTCCATGACCAGGCCCCAGGCAGTACCTCTCTCCCAAGTTTTGTCTCAGATGCGGCTGTTTTCCCTGGCCCCTTACTTCTGAAGGACTGCGGCTTTGACCCGTTCCGCCCCTCTGTGGGAGGGTCTCACTGAGCAATGGCTGAGCAAGCAATGGCCAAATGTTGGCTGCACCCAGGAACGCTTGCTGGACCCTGCTTCTGCCAGTGCCCCGAGACTGCAGCCAGGTGCCAGCCTGCCCTGGAAAAAGTTCACGAGATAGTATAGCGGCAGCTTTTCAGGGATTATGGAAAATCACAACACGCATCTGGCACCAGGCTTCACCCTTAGCGGCCTTGTTCCAGTACCAGTGGATGTGGCCGTTTTCTGGGGTGTGCTGGGACCAGGTGGCTTCAACAGTCTCTACCAAATGCCCTTCCAGCAGTGGAACCGCTTTTCCCCGTGTGGCCTGAGAACCTCCTGGACCCCACTCTGTTCCTGGGGATTCGTCTTTCCCACCAGAGCACCACCAGGTATTGAGCTGTGGAGTTGCAGACTTTGCCCTGCCGTTGTTTACCGTCTTAATGGGATTTAAACCTTCTCCTCTCTCCTTTCTCCCTTTTTAGTTTAGTCCCTGCGGCTGTTTCCAGTTTTCCACTTTCTCTCCAGCTGCTTTGGGGAGGGGTGCTTTTCCCATATTCTCCCCCCCTCCCCAGTCTCTGTCCTCTCTCTGTCCCCAAAAGCGGTTCCCTACCCTCTGAGGCTTCTCGCTCCCCAAACTCACCTCTCCGTGCCACATACCTGCTGAATTCTGTGGTTCAGGTTGTGCAGATTGCTGTGTTAATCCTCCCATCAGTTTTCTAGGTGTGTAGGATGGTTTAGTGTTGGTCTGGCTGTATTTCATGGACGCGAGACACAGAAAAAACTTCCATGCTGTTCTGCCATCTCGGCTCCTCCCCCATCTATTTTTTAAGTTTTTTTAAAAAAGTTTTTATTTAAATTCCAGTTAGTTTAACATACAGGGTAATATTAATTTCAGGTGTACAATATAGTGACTCAATACATCCATGTAACACCTGGTGGCTATTTGCATTTTAAAGTGATGTATATTTGGCTTAATTTATTAGGATCTTGTGTTTATAAACAACAGAAAACCCATTCTGGCTAACCAAAGCAAAAAGAAAATTTATAGGAAAAATATAGGAAAAATAGTTAAAGAATCAGATTTCACACAGAATTTGAAACAGAGCTACTCCAGAGATTTAGGGAGCAAAAAGTAAGGGGAAAAAAAAATCTCTATTTGTCTTTGGGAGACAGATAAGCTGTTGTCACTTATAAGACTTTTTTGTTTCTATGCTTTAAATTCAAATTCCAGGGAGAGAACATCTGATTAGCTTAATTTGAATCATGAATCCAACACTCTGCCATGGGAGGGCAGAGAATTTTGCTTGAGTTTCACAGAGGTTATATCCATTGGGGGAAGGGTAGCTCCCCAAAGGAAAATTACATACTGCTAACAGAAAAATAGCTAATGGACACCAAGCAGGCTAAATAGATATCTATTATGTGTTGCTTGTTAGTGTTGAAATTCTGTTCACAGAACAAGTTCCTCAATTTATATCTTAGCTTTCAGAGAGCCTGGTTCCTATTATATTTAATGAATTTACATTGCTTAGGATTAGGATGGACATTACAGCCAGTTTCTTGATTAAAAAAATAATAAATGAGGACTTCTGGTTTCTGGTTCCACATGTAAGGAGCCTGGAAGTCTCCACTCCATTTTAACATGTAAAAAAGCTGAATATACTAAAAAATTAACTTCTCCTGGATCTATAAGAGATGGGAAAAGACAGAGAAAACTGGTTAAAGAGATAGACACTCAAATACAGGGAGTTGCAGTTACCAGAGCAGAGACTGGTGAGTGGAAATTGATATGGGGAGAAACAAGGGTTGGCAAAGATATGGAGAAAAAGTAATCCTCTTGCACTGTTGGTGGGAATGCAAACCAGTGCAGCTACTGTGGAAAACAGTATGGAAGTTCCTCAAAAAATTAAAAATAGAACTACCATACAATCTAGTCACTGCACTACTGGGTATTTACCCAAAGAATACAGAAACACTAATTCAAAAAGACGTGTGCATCCATGTATTTATTGTAGCGTTATTTAAAATAGCCAAATTATGGAAGCAACGAAAGTGGCCATTGATAAATGAATGGATAAAGAAGAAATGGTACATATACACAATGGAATATTACTGAGCCATAAAAACTAATGAAATCTTGCCATTTCGAACAGCATGGTCAGATCTAGAATGAATGCCAAGTGAGATAACTCAATCAGAGAAAGACAAATACTATGATTTCACTCATATGTGGAATTGGATAAAATGAATGAACAAAGTAAAAAAGAAAACAAAAATCAGACTCTTTGGAGAACAAACTGGTGGTTACTAGAAGGGATGTGGGAGAGAGGGTGGGTGAAATAGGTGAAGCGGACTGAGAGTACACTTATCATGATGAGCACTGAGTAATGAGTGCGTAGAGCTGTTGAATCACTATACTGTACATCTGAAACAAATGTAACACTGTATATTATACCATATTTAAAATCAAATGTTAAAAAAGAAAAGAAAAAAGAAATTGATGTGAGAACCAGCACCAATTAGGAAAAATGAGCTGTCATTGGCAAATAGCTGGAGGCTCAGTGTGAACAATCCCAAGAGTTAAACAAAAAACAACAACAACAACAACAACAACAACAACAACAACAACAACAACAAGACTCCAAGAGGACCCAGTCATAAGAAGACCACCCCAGTGTTGTGATAGTTACCTCCAGGAAATTGAGCAGATTCCCACAGTAAATATCAGAGAGACAGAACCATTTTGAAATTTGCCAGATCACACTCTTCTTTACATGGCCTACCTTCAAGGGAAATTAGTTAACTGGAGCCTAACCTGCTGGGTTATTTTCAGAGCTTAACTGACGTGGTGAAGGGCAATACCCAACTTCAGTCCATTCTGGCCTTCCTCTCCCACCTATAGGGGGAGAAAAAAGATCCTAAGAAACACTTGTATAGTTCACAGCCCAGAGAGATACAGGGATATTAAGAGACTGAGACCTTATCATAGGTCTATAGAACATTTCCTCCCACACATTCAGTCACATTACTAGAGGCCTATTTACAGCTTACCTGATATATCATGTCTGGGTATCAAGAAAAAATTACAAAGTATACAAAAAGGCAAAAACTACAATCTGAATAGCTAGAGCAAACATCAGAACCAGACATGGCAGTGACGTCAGAGTTATCACACCAGGAATATAAAACAACTATGATTAATATGCTCCAGGCTCTAATGAATAAAGTAGACAGCATGCAAAAGATATATGGGCGATGTAACTAGAGAGATAGAAATACTGAGAAAGAACCAAAAAGAACTAGAGATAAGACTAACAGAAATGAGGAATGCCTTTGATGGGCTTGTTAGTAGATTGGACATGGCTGAGGACAGACTGTCTGAGCTAAAGGATATACCAGTAGAATCCTTGAAAATCAAAAAACAAAGAGTAAAAAGACTGAAAAAAAAATACCTGAACAAAATATCCAGGGACTATGGGACAACTACAAAAGGAGTAACATGGATAATGGGAATATCAGAAGGAGAAGAAAGAGAGGAAAGAACCGTAGAAATATTTAAAACAATAATGACTGAAAATTTCCCCAAATTATTCTTAGACACCAAACCACAGATCCAGGAAGCTCAGGCAACACCAAGCAGAATAAGTTCCAGAAACTACAACATTTTTGATGTAGGCATATCATCTTCAAACTACAGAAAACCAGAGATTAAAAAAAATCCTGAAAGAAGCCATGGAAAAAAATTCCTTTCCTATAGAGGTAGAAAGATAAGAATTACATTCAATCTATCAGAAACCATATCAATAGACACCTCACTAAAGAAGATACACAGATGACAAGTGCTTGGAATGATGCTCCACATCATATGTTATCAGGGAAATTCATATGAAAACAGAGATACCACTACACCCTTATTAGAATGGCTGAAATCCAGAACACTGTCAATATGATATGCTGGTAAGGATGTAGAACAACAGGAACTATAGTTTATTGTTAAAGAGAATGCCAGTGATACAGCCATTTTGGAAAACAGTTTGGTGGTTTCTTATAAAACTAAACATACTGTTACCAAAAAATCCAGCAATCATGCCCCTTGGTGTTTAAAGGGGCATGATTGCCCCTTGGCATTGAAAACTTATGTCCACACAAATTAAACTTACCCACAGACATTGAAAATTTATATCCACACAAAACCTGCACATGTATGCCTATATCTACTTTTTCATAATTGCCAGAGCTTGGCAGCAACCAAGATGTCCTTCGGTAAATGAATAGATAAACTGTGGTACATCTGGACAAGGGAGTTTATTTAGATGTAAGAGGAAATGAGCTATCAAGCCATGAAAAGACATGGAAGAATCTTAAATGTGTATTACTAAGTGAAAGAAGCCAATCTGAATAGTCCATGCACTGTATACTTTCAACCTTATGACATTCTAGAAAAGGCAAAACTGGAGAAAATCAAGATTGATATTTTCCAGGAATGAGATGGGGTTGGGAGGAGGGATGTGGCAGAATATAGAGAATTTTTAAGGCAGTGAAACTATTCTGCATAATACTGCATGATGGATACATGTCATTATACATTTGTCCAAACCCATAGAATTTGCAACACTAAGAGTGAATTATGCGGTAAACTGTGGACCTTAGTGATTGTGATGTATCATCCTTGGTAACAAATGTATCACTCTGATGTGTGATGTTGGTAATGAAAAGAGGCTATGCTTATGTGGAGGTAGTGGGTATGTGAGAAATCTCTGTACCTTCTTCATTTTGTTGTCAACTTAACACTGCCCTTTAAAAAATTGTCTTTAAAAAAACAAAACAAAAACAACAAAATGATGCAGATATATTTAACTGAAATGAGCATCTTACTGCTTTATTATAGTGCTACATTTTTTTATATAGTTCAATCATGAAATGTGGATTTCACAGTGGACTATAACTTCCATGAAGACAAGGACTGTATCTGTTTGATTAATTAATAAATAGACACTATTAGGAAATGCCTGTTTTATCAAAAGGATTCAGAAATATTTGTTGATAGTTTTTATCAAGTTTATTACTTAGGCTAAAATTGCTGAAAGATATTTACAAATAACCAGAATTCTTTGAGTTAGAATGACTCCTTTTCTGTAGCTAGAAGTTAAGGAATGAAGAAGTCAGAGACAGATTTATACAAGTCACAGAATTAAGTTAGATCACGTAATGCAGTCCAAAATCTTGGTGTCCAGAGAAAAAAGCAGAAGAGACTAATGTGTTGGAGATGAAAAGATGGGAAGAAGGGAGAAAGAGAAAGCAAGTGAGAGAGGCAAGAAAGGGAAAATATTTCTCTCATTAGGAAGCTGCTGGAATTCCTTTGTCTTAAAAATCCTTTAAAAAAAAAGTGAGTAAGAGAGAGAGAGAGAGGGAGATTATACTGACATGCACTCAGATTTTACAACTTTTATACATAAACTCTACAACCACTATATACAAAATTCAAAAAGATAATTTTTTTTGTTTTATAATAATTTTGTTTTATTATAATTTTTTTTACAGTTTTTTTTTTCTTTTTTTTAAATTGAGGTGTTGGATGCCTGGGTTGCTTAGTCGGTTAAGTATCTGACTTTCAATTTCGGCTCAGGTCATGATCTCGTGGTTCATGAGTTCATACCCCGAGTTGGGCTCTGCACTGACACTGTGGAGCCTGCTTGGGATTCATTCTCTCCATCTCCCTCTCTCTCTCTCTCTCTCTCTCTCTGCCTCTGTCCCTCTCTCCCTCTCTCTCCCTCCCTCTCTCTAAATAAACAAACAAACAAATAAATAAATAAATAAACAAACAAACGAACTTTAAAAAATTGAAGTGTAATTGATATATAACATTCTATTAGTTTCAGGTGTACAACATGATTCAATATTCATGTATATTGCAAAATGATCACCACAATAAGTCTAGTTAGCATTGGTCACCATACATAGTTGCAAGTTTTTTTTTTTTTCTTTTTCTTTTGATGAGAACTTTTAACATTTACTGCCTAGGCAACTTTTAAATATGTAATACAGTGTTATTAATTATAGTTAATAAGAGGTATTCTCAATACTCTTTAATGGACAGTAATTTTATATTCTCTAATTGAGATTACTGTACAAATATTATCATTTTATCAAAATAATTACTAGGACCTTACATTTCTTACAGTTATTACACTGAACACCTTTTCTTTTCCACTCATTTTATATTTTAAGCTACTGACTACCAAATCACATATACTTTCCAAAATACTCCCACTATTTCACACAGTTAGTCTTGTCTTCATCCCCAAGTCTGTCACTAAATTCATTTTTTAACCTTATAGAATCTTGCTTATTTTTCTGTTTTACTTTCTTCCCACCGTTTCTCCTCTTTGATTTTAGCTGCAGATTTCACCCTTATTGCATCTTAATCTCTCATTTTGAAAAAGAGCTAATGTGGTTCATTTTTCTTGCCTGGACTCTGGTGGTTTTGAGCTGAAAATTACTTAAAGTCTTAAAAAAAAGCCAGAAGGGAGCCAAGTGGATACATGGAGGAAGAATGTTCTAGGCAGAGGGAGCCCCAAGCACAAAGGCACAAAGTTGGAGGCTGTTAGTATTGGAGGAAACTATTACTGCCGTTGGAATGGAGCAAGGACAGAGCAGAATGAGATGGGAGAGGTAGCAGGGAGCAGGAGCATAGGCTGTGTCAGGTTTTATAGACCACTGGATTTTACCTTGAAAAGGTTGGGAAGCCCATGGAGGACTGTTATCCAAGGGCTATGATATGACTTATGATTGAACACATCCCTTTGGCTGTTTTGTGGAGAATAGGCTGACATGAGGTAAGTACATAAAGGAGTCCAGTCCAGTTAGGACTGATGGTGCTCTGTCCAGTGTAGCATCTAAACAGTGGGAGAGAATTAGCTAAATGAATGATTTAAAGAATTACCGACTAAGGCGCCCCTTTGCATTAAGGATTAAAGTAACTCTAGAGTCCACAGAATTTGCAAGTTCTTATTTGCCCTTATGTTCCTTAGAAAATTCTCCATCCCTTCCATATGTGTATTGCTAATTGGGTGATATTTTGCAGGTATCTATACACATTTTCAAGAATCTTTTAATGACCAGAAAATGTCATTAATTTTCATGATTTAAGTTTTGTAATGACCCTAATTAAACCTGCCTAGAATATTAATTCTGCTAGTGTGTTGTTGAACATTTGCTTTTCAGCATAATATACAGGTTAAGGACATTATTATCTATTAATATAGTTACATGACCATAATGTTAATATGTACATCAGTTTGATCTACTGAGAAGCATCTGAAACTGATTAAATGAAAAACTGATGAAGATATATATACTTTTTCAAGGAGAAGTATATTTACTTAAACAGAAAAGTAAAAAGTGGCATTCTTTTTGCACTAGTTTGGATTTTTCCAGAATCAGACCCTGAGACAAGAATTCAAGTACAACTAACTTATTTGAAAGTTGATCCCAGCAAATACTGTTAGTGGAATGAGGTAAGATAGGGAAGGGATGGAAGTCAAAAAAGGATGCATTATCCAGCAGATTACCATCAACTAGAGCTCGATCCCTCTAGGGAACAGTGTAGACAACTTTCCTTAAGTGCTGGGTCTTTATACATCAACTCTCAGTTGAGGGATGGCCAGTGGTTGAGGGCCACTGCACTGTGGGCCTTAATTCCCTGGCACTTCTGACTTGCTGCATAGGTGGGCAGAGTGGAGTCCTGCAGCCAGAGGGAGCCCTGAGGCAGTGAAATGAGATGCTGGCAATTGAAAGTCAGGTCAGCATTCACAGAAATGCCAGGGATAAGGCCATATGGATGGGGCACCAACAGCAACTGCTCTAGTTTGCTTATTTGAGCAATTTCCCTTTTTTTTTTTTTTTAAGAAAAAAGCCAACTAAATAAATAAAAGTTTTTTTAAATAAAAACTAAAAAAGTAAATAAAAGGTTTATTTATTTTTGAATTCAGGAGAGAGACAGAACACGAGTGGGGGAGGGGCAGAGAGAGAGAGGGAGACAGAATCCAAACCAGGTTCCAGGCTCTGAGCTGTCAGCACAGAGCCCAGTGCGGGGCTTGAACTCACAAACTATGATACCATGACCTGAGCCAAAGTCCAATGCTTAGACTACTGAGACACCCAGGTGACCCTAGTTTGCTTCCTTGAAAAGAGAGAAAAAGCCATAGATACTCTACATATGAATGTATTTTACTGCTGTGTTTTAGGTTCTGGAATAGTGGCTTATATTTAGGCAATCACTAAATATTTCTTGAATTTGTTGATATTGCATGACTGTCCACCTCAACCGAACAAATAAGTAAATAAATGGAAAGTTGAAGTCCATGTGGTTGAGTGCCAGGATTGTACCTTAAGTTCTGTTAGAAAACTTTCTAGTGCTCTTTGTCATTTGGAACCCGTATTTCAGAACTAAACCTGTACTGAGGCAGACCCTGTCATTCTGTTCACTCTGATTGACAATCCTCATCATGGGGCGAATCAATCATACTTCAGAGTACAGGTTTAGTATCCCATTTTTGAAAAGAAAAAATAAACTCTTTATGGGGAACTACACTTGTAAAATGTATGCATCAGTTTTCTTGGTTATTGTCTAACTCCCATTAATGCCAAGTATAGGAGATAGGTGAAGGATGACCCAACTGAGTGGTTTTCTGTGGAAACCTTGAGTGAAGAGTGGCAAGGTCACTTTCTGTGGTCACTTGAAGCAAGTGACCTTACCTAGGAAGGAAGAATACATGAAGTCAGTGAACAAAAAATAGACATCATTCCATTTAGGGGCAAAATCAGAAGCAGAATAAATAGTCCAGAGGAGAATCAATTATACGAGTGGTTAGAATGTAGATAGAAGCCTGAAAGAGAAGAAAAAATTAGGGGAACTAATGAAAAATGAATCCTGACATCAAAGTTATGTCTTACAATGTGATTTGAGCACTGATGTATGCATGATCCATGGGCAATTGTCATGTAAACCAGGCCAGAGGATGCCAGTGTTCTCTTGCAGAAACAGGTCCAAATCTGACTACTGTGGGATGTAGGAAGGAGAAGCATGCCCCATTTCCTTCTAGCCTTCCCCAGGAGGTCGCCATAATGCCACTCTAATCAAGACATAAAAATAAAACTGGAGGTAAAGTTCCTTTGAAGTTAGATGAAGCTTTCTGGTAGTTTGTACTTGACAGAGTATTTATAATGAAAATATTTTGGTGCGCCTGGGTGGCTCTGTCGGTTAAGCATCCAACCGGCTCAGGTCACGATTTTGTGGTTTGTGAGTTCCATTCCCGCTTCAGGCTCTGTGCTAGCCCTGGCAGCTCAGAGCCTGGAGCCTGTTTTAGATTCTGTGTCTTCCTCTCTCTCTGCCTCTCCCCCACTTACGCTCTCTCTCTCTCTCCTTCAAAAATAAATAAACATTAAAAAAAAAGAACTGCCCTCTTAAGTAAATTAGTTATGAAATCAACTTTCTCATTCTCCCAAATTTCCATCATTAAAAAAAAAAAAGAAAATATTTTATGTCTTTCTTTTAGTCTATGAAACAATGTTTGCTAAGAGAGAAGATTGGCAAGGATTGGAAAGAAGCGAGCTCCTTAAATTCTTCAATGAGTGTGGTCATTTCCCAATCCAGCAGCAAATTGATGAAGTTTGGGACCTGGTCCATAAAGGTGAGTGGTTTCCCATTTCTTGTCTTCTTTTCTCTTACTTTGTCTTTCCCTCTCCCCCTTTTCTTCCTCCCTTGTTCTTTCCTTCCTTCCTTCTCTTATTTAATTTAAATATAATTTAAATTTAAATTGTTCCCATGTTTCTTTTCCATTAAATTTGTCTTATAAAATCCTTTTCCTAAAGTTTTAAAAATCTGATTTTAATATATATAAAAGAAGAAATTTAAGGATGATTCAAAGAAGTTAATGTAATACACGTTTTTTAAAGGGGCGGAGGAGGTTATTTTAAGTTTTTAAGATTTTAATATATTTTTGATACAATATAAATTATGTCTAACATAGTGTATTTTAAGCCACTATATTTTAACTACTGATGCTAAAAATCTTTCTACCGGATAGCTAGATTTGGTACTGAAGAACATAGCCAAGTTTAAATATTTAAACATTGTAAACTATTTCAATAGAATTTTACAGTTAGAAACTCATTTATTTTCTGAACAGTAAATAGGTGAAAGGATAGTATTGTATGAGAATACTTAATAATTTAAATGGAAGAACATCCCGTGAAAATTGTCACGAAGATGTGGGGAATATCAACAAGTTTTCCTTAATTCCTTAAGGTTCTTCTCAATGTTTCTATGAGCATAATAGTGCTATAGCTTGCTGTTATGTTTAGAGATGATGGATGGTGTGTTCACAATTTAATTGAGAAAAATGGTGAAAATGAGCCCTGTGTGGGCTCTCTACTGACACTGAGGAAACTGCTTGGGATTCTTTCTCCCATTTTTTTCTGCCCCTTCCCCTGCCCCTCAAAATAAATAAATAAACTTTAAATACAGGAAAAGGACTCATATACCTGTAGGAAGATTTGATTAAGGTCAGAGTGACAAAGTTGGAGATTCATTATAGGTTTGAAGTTCTCTTTCTTAATTTTTAGTTTACCTAATTTATTACCTATGACTTTGCTTTGCCACTGCTGTATCCCTAGTACCTAGAACAGTTTTCTCGACTCTCAATAACTATTTGCTCACAGATTGGCAGAAGCATCTAAATCATTTTGTGCTTTAGTAGTCATGACTAGATTGTTTAATTTTTTTTCTAATGACAGAAACCTAGAATGTTTATTATAGAAAATTTAGGAATGTATAAATATACAAAACTGCCAAGAAATAATAATTGTAAGCATTTGATGTCTATCTTTCCTATTTTTTTCTATGTATATGACATTATTTTTATGAAAAGTGAGATTATTTTCTACATGTTTAAAAATCTGCTTTTTTTGCTTACCAATACTTACAAGTTTCCAAGCCATACCTTTCACAGCATTATTAATGACTGGGTGATAATCTGTCATATGGAGGTTCTATAAGCTATTTATCATTGCATGTTTAAATTGTTTTCATTTTTCTTTATAATAAATAATAATGAAAAAATTAAATGCAGCAAAATAGCATGAATTAGACATTTTAAAACTTATACTGATCAGTGTTAGTAATCTAAAATATAATTTTGTTTTCAAATTAACAGTTTCATAGAAATATTTCCCTCTACTGATTATTTTGGAATATATCATATAAGCTTAGATTTAGAGTATGGCTCTGGCATTAGCTCTCCTGGGTTTAATTCCTGGCTTCACCACTTACTGGTTGTATCTTTGGACAATTTATTTATCTCTGCTATGCCTTATTTTTCTCAACCATAAACAAAGATAATACCATCTAAGTCAATTGGACTGTTGTGAAGTTTAAATGAAATAATTTATGTAAAATATGTGTCCCAATACAAGTGCTCAGTAATGTTCGCTTTCATTATTCTTAAAAAATTTGTAAGTATACTTAATCATTTTGATAATTTTTTATGTTGATAACGTTTAACTGTTGAATCTCTTTGTATACTGATTCATTCTATAGAGCTTGTTTACTGAATGTTTTTTGTTGGTTTCCACACTCTCTTATATCACAATGACCTGTGTGTTCATTTATGCTCATTTTACAGATGAGAGGGCTGAGACTTAAGAAGAGACTTTTCTAAGCTCACTAGTAGAGTTGGAACTTGACTCCTGGTCTCTTTAAGTTAGGTTCAGTGTTGCTTCCATTTTACTATGTGAAGATACTTTAAAAGTTGATGTTATGAAAGCATAATTAGATGATGAAAACATTCTTGACAGCAAGTACTGCCTTTTGTTGATCTTTCACAGACTAGCCTAATGCCTTGCAATATAGTAGGTTTTCTGCAAATGATTGAGTTTATGAAATTTCTTATTAAAACTAGAATTTTCAAAAGAAAACTTAGTTTTAAACCATATTGTTTTTATTATACTGCCTGAAATTGGGAAGTGTTTTTTTTTTTTTTTTTTTTTTTTTTTTTTTTTTTTTTAACAGAAAGGAGCCACTCTAACATAATTTAAAATATATGTCCAATTATGTTGCTCCATCCACTTGAAAAAATTCTTTTGGTGCATAAGAAGCTTTCATTTGAAATGGAAATATACTAACTAATGGAAAAAAAATTATGAGAAATGAAGCTAAATTAATGGTTTTCTACTTGCTTCTGGTATATATTCCATTTTTAAAATAATCTGATTTTATGTGTTTTAGATTGTCAGTCATCTTCATTCATACTGACTTCTTTGATTGGGATAATAGCGCCAGATGTGAAACCTACGCATTTTTTCATCCAGTAGCATATTTTACCTAACGCATATGTACTTAATTCAATTGATTAACTTCTTTGGTGTATGACACCAAGTAGGTCACATTCCTAAAACTGTCTGTATGTATTCAGGTATTTTTAGCTCCCCCACCCCCATTCTTTATTCTCATCACTATGGTAACAAAAAAATTTGTGACTGAGGACACGGTTTTTGTCTGAAAATCTTCCCTTGGGAAAATGAAGCAACTTCAGGCTACATGTATGCATTGATCTTAGCCTACATGCATGTGTTGATCTTAAAAGCTGAAGAGTATGCAAACATGATATTATTTGATATTCATTTAAATCTCAACAAATGAAACTAAAAACTACAGAAAGGCATATCTGAAAGTAAGGAAAATAATACACTGTGGTTCTATATCATCTGTTCTCTTATCATCTGCCTAAATTTTTAGAAATTTGAACTTTGAGTGTTTTCCAGTATTTTTCCAGCATGCAAATAGAACGTTTAGTTTATTTTCTGCAGTTAAAATGAACACACAGTAATAATGAAGACAAGTCCATTTTCACTATGGAGCTCTAGACAAAAACCTTAAAATCAGAAACACAGAAATTACCTGTATGTTATTTAACCTAACATATTCTATGCATCTGAAGAAACTGTGGCCTAAAATGGAATGTAAATTATTTCAAGTTCCCTGACTAGTTAGTAGCAAACTATAACTAAATCCTGGGCCTCCTGCTCCTCAGGGCACAGCTTTGTCCACCATAAATGGACAACACTGAATTTTTTGCTGTTTTTTAGAGAAAAGGTTTTATGTTATTAAATTAGAAACGTATAATTATTTTTCCTTAAATTTTTTTCGTATGAACAGACACTCTAATGATAAAATTTTAATTATGCAGGAAAGTGGTTAAAGAGGATTTAAAAAGATAGTAAGAGATTCTAGGGTATAGGAAATGTGAGACATGGGCAAATTCTGGCAGTAAAAAAATACAGAAGTATTGGAGCCTTATTTTAAATAACTTCTAAAAACATTTAGCACATATTTATTATAAAATGCTGAAGACACACCCTAAAAACAAAAGATGAAATGAAAATTACTGGTTATTTTGTGTTCCAGCTACTGACTAGGGGTCAAATAGAATAGGTAGTCAGGTCTTATATGGATTTCCTAGTGCTACTATTAACATTTGTAGAGACTATCTGACAATCTTCTTTTTTTATATAATAAAAATTTGATCACACTATATATTTATGTTGTTGGTACAAATCTCAGCTCATAAACTCACTGTTTTTATTTTTTTCTTTTTATTTGAGAAAGAAAGAGAGAGAGAGAATGAGCAGAGGAGAGGGGCAGAAGGAGAGGGAGGGGGAGAGAGAGAGAGAGAGAGAGAGAGAGAGAGAGAGAGAATCTTAAGCAGTTTCCACACTGAGCTCAGAGCCAGACAAGCTGAATTAAGAGTCAAACAGTCAACCAACTGAGCCACGCAGGCACCCCCTCACTGTTTTTCTACAACAAGTTAATTTTTATTTCTAGCTTCTATCCATCAAAATTGAATTTCAGTCAGTCTGGCTTTTCATTCCCTTTTTTCTGAGATTGTGGCTAAAGGGATAGAGGGCATTTACATACTGACATAGCATGTGGAGTGTCTACCTGATCTGCAGCGTCATCTTTGACATAGGCATTGCTTGGTGTATTCATTTGCTAGGTCTGTCGTAACAAAATACCACAGACATGGGTATGGATCATGGATCACCCATGTTTATCATACTTGGGGTTCATTGAACTTCTTGGATCTGTAGATTAATGTTTTCATCAAATTTGTCAATTTTTCAGCCATTTTTTTCGTACATTTTCCCCTCTCTCCTTTCCTTCTTAGACTCTTATTACATTTATATGAGTACACTTAATGTGTCCCAGAGGTCTCAGAGGCTGTGTTTACCTTTTTTTCAATTTTTGTTCTTTATTTTTAAAAGACAGAGAGAGAGAGAGAAAGAGAGCGAGTATGAGCAGGGAGAGGGGCACAGAGAGAGGGAGACACAGAATCCAAAGCAGGCTCCAGGCTCTGAGCTGTCAGCACAGAGCCCAATACGGGGCTTGAAATCACAGACTGTAAGATCATGACCTGAGCCAAAGTTGGACACTCAACTGAAGAGCCACCCAGGAGCCCCTTGTTCTGTTCTTAAAAGTGGATAATATTTATTGATCTATCTTCAAGTTTACTTTCTGCCTTCTGTCTTCTCAAATCTGTTGCTGAGCCTGTTTTGTAAATTTTTCATTTTTTATTTGTCATAGACTCTGTGTCTGGAGTTCTCTCTTGTCCAGCAAGAAAATGGGACACAGGATTAAAAATGAGAGAGAGGCTAATGTCCAGGAGGAAACAAGAGCCCCAAATAAGGGTCCTTGCTCCATTTTTATTAGTATCAGAAGGCTTACAAATGTGGTGATGGATGTGCACAAAGAGACAATGAAATCATGAACATTAAGTCATGGGTGTGTAGGGAAGGGGGGTTTTGAAGATATGCGGTGTTAGGGGTTTGGGTCAATACAAAACAAAATCCTGGCACCAGACAGAAGGTTGTTCACAGCAGACTGAGTCCTCACCTCTGTTTACCTAAACTGGTCTAGGAGACCAGAAAGACTGAGCATGCTACTTCAAGGTCAACAAGGCACCTTTCTTTTGCTAATTAGCTCCCCTCTGGGCAACTTTGCCCCACTGCAATCTATAACTCTATTTACCTCTTTACCTAATTTGGTCCTTCCTGTGAAAGCAGCTTTCTGCTATTGTACTAAGTTGGGGGGCGTTTCCACCCTGAATACCTAATCTTGTTTACCTCATCTTGGATGTTTTCATCCTGAGATTCTCTGTTCCTATACTTTTGTCCTATACTGGAGGCCTTTGCCCTGCTTCTCCTACACAGGGGGACTTTGCCCTGTTTCCCTAATCTTATTTACCTAATCTTGTTTACCCAAACTTGGGTGTGTACATCCTATGGCTTTCTAATTCTTTATGCCTTGTTAACCCATCAGTGCAGGCTCAGGGAACTCCTAAGCTTATTCCCCACAGTTATTACATTTTTCAATGCTAGAATCCATTTATTTTTTTACAGATTCTGTTTATCGTGATAATGCCCATTTTTGAGTTATTGTCATATTTCCCATTAATTCTTTAAATATAATTTATTTCAATTATTTGAGCACATTTATAGTAGCATCTTTGATGTCTTCGTCTGCTAAATCTGATATATAAGTCCATTCAGACTTAATTTTTGTTGACTGCTGTTTTTTCCCTGAGTATTGGTCACACTTTCCTATTTATTTGAATGTTTCTATTGTTATTTTTGTTGAATACTGGACATTTTAGGTAATATGTTGTTGCAACTATGGATTCTGGCGTCCCCTTTCCAAGGGTTTATTTATTTATTTAGTAACTTCTCTGGACTTAATATCTGGAATCTGATCTGTCTCCCCCAGGTGTTTGGCTATTCATTTCTCTGCTCAGTCATTGTTTTAATTTTTTTAGAGTGGCTTTTGAAAAAGCTATCTCTGATTCTGTATAACCTAGCTGTCAGCCTATGATTAGATAGAGTGTTTACTCAAACACCTTGAGCCATTAAGGTTTCCAGCCTCTGCCTGATCTGTGTGTGTGGGTTGGGAGTACATTCAGTGCTCGAATGTGCTCATATTTTACATCTGCCTCATATTCTACCTTCCACTGGTACTCTTGGGTCTTTCCTGTTCATTCCCATTGTTTTCCAGTTAGCTTGGGATGTGTGTAATAGTTGTCAAGCCATTCTGTGGCTTTCTCATTTCGAAATATGCCTCTGAAATTTCCGGCTTGCCAGTGCCTGCCCCAACTCAGACTGAATTCAGGCTAGCACAGCTGCAGTGTCTCTCCATTTATTTCTTATCAATTGTGTTATATATGCTATTCAATGTCAATAGATGTGGAGTTTTTCCTACTTCTTAAAATCAATTTAGCTTCCTGGTTGATTGGTGTCTGGCTGGGGGGGTAGGAGGAATAATCCTCATGTTAGACATACTGATACTGGTTCTTCATACTATTGTCATGACCCAGTTCAGTAAAACCTATGACCTAATGATCTAAATTTGTTCACTAGAGAAAGACAGAATGCTCAAAAAATATGGAGGCAAGTAAATGAGTAGAATTCTTAGGACAAAATTATCTGAAATGACTTAATAAAGATGACTTGGAGCATATGGTCAGTGTTAGGAAAGTTTGGCACCTATTCTAATGACTATATAATGATAATACTCCTTTTACTATCACCTCCACTTCCTAGAAGAATCTAGAAGAATTCTAGAAGAATCCTGAACCGATTTATCATGAAGTTCTTTAGCAGAATTTCATGTACTTGTGTTATAGAACACTGGATCCCTTTAGAAGTATTTGGTGTTGGGGCACCTGGGTGGCTCAGTCAATTAAGCATCGAATTCTGGATCTCGGCTCAGGTCATGATTTCATGGTTCATGGAATTGAGCTCTGTGTCTGGCTTTGGCTGACCCTGTGGAGACTACTTGGGATTTAATCTCTCCCTCTCTCTCTACCCCTCCCCTGCTCATGCTTGCTCTCTCTCTCTCTCTCTCTCTCTCAAAATAAATAAACTTAAAAAAAAAAGTAATATCAAGTACTTACTCTGATGGGTGTACTGCAAAACTCCCATGAACTGATACTCTTTCCATGCATTACAAAAAAGTAAAGATTTTGTCAGTGGTGTCTATAGCCTTTGTATAGCAGGTTGCAGCTTTTTTTTTCTGGTGTTTTAGTAGATATTTTCTGATGCTTTCAGCCACGTGAAAGGTAAAAACACATTCTCTTCTCTGACTGATGATTTCAGGAATAAGTTATGAAGTGAAAAGAAATGAATTAGAGCATACTACATGGATGCCTTCTGTGGTTGTGGCAATCCAGAATCTTTTTTGAAAAAATTGTAACAACAAATTTCAACAACAATTTCAACAAATACATTTTGAGCACTTTATATGTGCTGTGAAATATATTGTGGTTCAAAGGTCTCAAAAATCCACTTAATAACAGGAGGGAAATGGACATATATAACTAGATAAATACAAGGTTGTAAATGTTTATATATTCACAATAGTATCGAGCACTAATACAAATGTCATGTCTTAAGTTTGGAAGTCAGAGAAGGTTATAGAGAATGTTGAAGATAATGTCAATCATTGTTGCATGAGTTAACTAGATCATAAGAGAAAGAGGTTTCACACATAAAAGAGAGATTTGTGCAAGGCAAATTAGAATTTTTAGGTCAGCTGGTAACGGTGAGGAGGAGAAATCTGTGGGTAACTGGAGAGAGCGTGGTTTACTAAAACTGCTGACTAAAAGATGTCAGATCATTCACTGAGATCTAGTTGACAGTGGTTTCTTCTTATACTGTTCTTCTTGTTTTGAATCCTATGTATTCACCTGTCATCTATTGGAAATGGATATTTTCAAATACACAATTCATATTAGATTTTGGATACATACATCAGTTTTGTGTCAGTTAGGAGCTATTTAAACATGTTTCTCTAGAACTTGAACACCCCTGCATAAACTAGAGGGACCAGACCCTAGGGGCAAAGAGCAACCCTGTAGGATCTGTCTCTCACCACCATGCTTCAGCTATGTAATCCAAGCAGCTGCTCCCACAGTTTTGCCTGCTTTCTCCCCTAACACTTTTTAAAGATGGTTCTTGATATTTTGTCTCATATTTCATTATTTCATTCTGTTAATGCCTTCTTTCACCCTAGCTATGGCTGTGCAAAGCCTGTTAAAGCCTATGCTAATGATATGCCCTGGGAATGATCTGGGCCAGTGAAAGACTTTCCCCTTTCCCCTCTTTCCTGTCTTCCTGCAGTCATGTGAGTTGTTACTCCAATTAGTAAGGTAGTCTAATTAGCCATTCTGGGATTTTTTTTTTTTTTTAAGCCTTTGAGTCTTTTATTGTTTGGGTTGAAATATTTGGACCATTGTTATAAGCTACATAGAGCATCTGATTAAATTGTGTAATATGACTTAACACTAGCTATTCTTTTAAGGCCTGTCTGTTTTCGTTAAGTAGAGAATAACCATCTTCAAGAAACAGCAGGAACAGCAGGGGTTTGAGAGGAGTGTAACTTCAATAAAGGTATAATTACTTTCATAAGTCTATTAGAGGGCAAGGCTTTAGGCTCCTTTTGTTAGATCACTGTTTATTAAGATTACACACCCAATACTCTTAACATGCAAAAATCCACTAGCAAGTCTTTGTTTTATATGATTAAATTACCATAGTATCAGGGGTATGAAATATTGAAAACAACTTTGCTAGCAAGTTGCTGATTAATAAAACATTAATATAAAATATTTCATCAGAAAGTCTTATGAAATGCAACATTTTATGATATAGTATAAGTATTCCAACATCAAAAAGCATTAAAGAGCTGTGTGTGTGTGTGTGTGTGTGTGTGTGTGTGTGTGTGTGTGTGTGTTTCTGGCATTCCATTTGATCCAGAGTCCCATTAATTCCCCCAGCGAAGTGAAAACTGTCAAAGGAATTAGAGTAATTTTCAGCCCTTGACAGTCAAGTGAGTTTTGCCAATCTCACCCAGTCCACTTTTTACATTTAAATTTAATTTTAATTTTATTTTAGAGAGCAGGGGTGGGGGAACAGGGGAGTGGAGCAGAAGGAGAAAGAGAGATAATCTTAACCAGGCTCCACACCCTGTGTGGAGTATGACATGGGGGTTCAATCTCATGACCCTGGGATCATGACCTGGGATCATGAGCTGAAATCAACAGTCGGTCAACCAAATGAGGCACCCAAGTGCCCCTCACCTAGTCCACTTTTTTTTTTAAGTTTATTTATTTTGAGAGAGAGTGTGAGCAGGGGAGGGGCAGAGAGAGAAGGAGTGAGAGAATCCCAAGCAGGCTGCACACTGTCAGCACTGAGCCCAACATGGGGCTAGAACCCACAAAATGTGAGATCATGACTTGAGCCAAAATAAAGAGCTGGATGCTCAACCATCTGAGCCACCCAGGTACCTCACCCAGTTCACTTTTTAAGTCACCTTTAGGAATGCACATTTTCTAACAGTTTTGAATCAAGATTAAAAAAAAATCAGTGTTGACTCACTATATTGTACACCTGAAACTAATATTACACTGTATGTTAAGTAAGTGTAATTTAAATAAAAACTAAAAAAAAAAATTATGCTCTGCTCAGTAAGGCACCATGATGTTCCCAGGTTGTGAAGTCTGTCATGCTCTGTATATTATAAATGGTACTGAAATGCAAGCTTATGATTCAGATCTATAGAACCACACTTGTGAGAACTGCCAATTTGGCATCATAGAAGCCAGTTGTTAATGCTAAAGTCTTGTTAACTTAAAGTTTGCCTTTAAAGCTGTGATAAGCTCATGAGTTTCATTTGGTATTTCAATTTCCAAAATTTAAAATCTGTGACTGTTTCCATGTTGAAATCCACATGGTAATATTGTTTTGTAGCTGCATTTTCTTATGAGTCACGTTGGTCTGTTATGCAAGGAGATGTTTATAGAGTAAGATTCTTTCAGGGAATGGTTTTTCAGGCATTTTAACATAAATACCTCATATTTCTACCAGAAAGTTGTTGGATTTATAGTCTTTCAAAGTATTCTTTCCAATGATACCTTATCTACTAATGCTTATATATATATTTTTGGCATGATGAGTAACCAAACATCTTTTCATCTGATGCTCCTTAGTGGTTTATATATAGAGGACTTAATTTTCATATGCATCCTTGTATGCAGTTGTCGTCTTTTAAGGTAAAAACAAGTACACAAATGTAAGCACATTTGCATAGCATATGTATTATAGTTAGTAACTCCCATCAACACTAATAATTGCTCAAAAAAGGCAGATATCAGAACCTTCTTTTTCTCTTTATTCTTTGTGGAGTTTAATTCATAGTACTAATCAGAAAAGGCAAAATTGACTCTATACCTACAATTTATTGTGTATATTTTCTAGTATAGCGATTTTCATGTAACATTAAACAACCTATTAAACTTATGTCTCTTAACCAAGGTCTTATTCTCATGCATTTAAATAAGTTAAAAACTTATTTCCAAATAATTTGATTCTAAGAAAGTTATTGTACCCAAATTTTTAAAGTAAGAAAGAAATTTAAATGGATTAGAAATAATCCCTGTAGCATCACTCTAACTTACTGGAATTCTAAAGACTTTTTGTTGAGAGAGAAAGGATGGAGTTAAGACTGGTGTGTTGGGAATTGCACCCAAATTCAGCCCTTGTGCATGTGTCATGCAGGTGAACCTCACCCTGGGCAGGTGTAGCCAGAAATAGAGTAAGAACACTTGCCGTGTGTTAATAGCCCATATCAGCTGGCTAATTTCCAGTAGGTCAGTCTTACTCTGCTTACTCTGCCCTTGGAAAAAATTCTGATTATTGTGGAGTTAAGAGCAGTACTGCTTTTCAGCAATGAGATGACTGCTCATGTAAGTACTGTAAATTTCTAGCTTGTGCCATACTTTTGTTTTCTGTACCTACCTAGAACCAATCATTGCTAGAAATGCTTCTAATACTATGGTCTTCATGATGTTTTTGGTTGAAGTGAAAGACAAAGAAGCCCATCACCAACTACCATATTCCAAACTTGTTATTCTGCAGATAATAACTAGCTTCCTAAATATAACATTTGCAGGACTGAGGCATTTATAGTAACTTGAGGACTTTTGTTCTGTTTACTTACAGCTCCTTCAGTTTTCTGGAGGTGCTTGCAATTAGCAGTTTTGAGCATAACCTAGGCTCTCATTTTCTTTAATTTTCATTTCTAATGGTCATATTCCTATAGCAACTTACTTCCTTGGTTCTAACAGGATTTTGTCATTCCCAGCAACTGCAAGCCTCCAATATCTGTTTTTCAAGCTTCCTTCTCCCTGACCACCTCTCACATCTTTATGGCTCTTCTTTCCCTTCAATAAATCTGCAGCACATGGAACATTGAATCCATTAACTTTACTATATTTATAATATTCATAACCCTTGGGGTCTTTCACCTTCCCCACTACTTAGCTTGGATTTATTCCATGGTACCCCACACATACTATTAACCTGAAAATAAGAGCTGTAATGTGAGGCCCAAAAGCCTTTTATTTGGGATCAAAGAATTACAATTCACGGAGCACAGAGTTAGGTAGAAACCCAAATAGTGTACCACTTGTAGGGTGAAAGCAAGGGGTTTTTATGAGGAAAAAAAAGCGGGTGATTAGATGAGTTGAAGAATGGAAGGAAAAATTTTTCGATGGATGGTAACAAACCAAATATAGTTAGTGTTAGTGTACCACTAATAGTGTACCACTTGTAGGGTGAAAGCAAGGGGTTTTTAGGAGGAAAAAAAAGCGGGTGATTAAATGAGTTGAAGAATGGAAGGAAAAATTTTTCGATGGATGGTAACAAACTAAGCTACTCTGGGTTATACATTGACTGACTGCTGATTCTGTCTTCAGAAAGTTCACAACTGTCAGTCCTGTGATCAGCATGTCTTTTCTCCTACTGACTTCTTAAGTCAATTGCTTGCCCTTTTGCCCAGTCCAAAGGTTATGGCTCAGTTCAAATAAAGGGAGGTAAGGCAGTTTCTCTGCAGTGACCACTCCAGCTCTATTTAAAATGGATCCAGTCATGTCAGCTTTTCACAATACATATTAACTTCCTTACTCTCCCCAGCCTTAATTTCCAAAAGGCTGAATCTGACAGAGCCAAGTCTCTGCCTAGTTCAAGAAGACGAACATGGCATGGCTGGAGAAAAACACAACCATACTGATTTATTTCACTTTAATTTCTGATCATAAATATCAGGTGGACCCCCAGAACTGCCAGGCAGTTTTATTCCATTTTTTTTAGTTAATTCAATTTCTTCTTCTCCCAGAATATTTCATAGAATTCAGTCCTTCTCAAACTTAACACCTCTATCTTCCCCCTCCTTGCTAATGACTTATCTCTAATGAAAATGATATAGCAGACAAAATTAGAAAAGACTGTTATCTTCTTACCTCTCCATCTATCATTTTCTTTTTAAGACATATTATCAAGTAATTTAGACATATAAAAAATCACTGACATGTAATAAATACTACTCAGGTAGTGGGCTAATGGTACATGTAGCAACATAGATAAATATTTTTCAAAAAATAATGAAGTCAAAGGACACATAATTTATGTAAAAATTTTAGGCTTTTAACATGAACTTTTAATTACTTAAGAGTACATAGATTTGTAATAAAAGCATAAAGACATGAAAGAGGTAAGGGAAAATCGTAAATTTGGAGTCATGATTAACTCTTTTTTTTTTTTCTTCACCATGGCAGAAACAGCTTCATTAGAGATCTAGGCATGTCAGGGAGCCCCAGTCGGTCACAGAGAAGAGAGATCAATATTGTACCGGACAAGAGTCCAGCACTACAGAAATATCCTCTCAAAAACTAAATGTGAACTAAAACTTCCATCTTAACATCCTAACAGAAATGCTGCCAAGTTTAGCCCATGTGAAACTTCTGGAAGCTCCTGTTGAAATATTTTGCATAAAAGGGAGCTCTCCAGCACAGCCAAATCTGAGCTGTATACAGGTTACGGGTATGGGATAGAAGAAATAGATAAAAGGATAAGGGGAATGTTCTCACTCACACTAGGTCATCTCAGTGTGCAGGTGAGAGAGGAGCCATTACCACTGTGGTGGGAGGGAAAAAGTGAGAATACAATTGAGAAAGGATTACATAAAGCACCTACATTTTATTTTCAGTTTTTAGTGGGAGTAAGATATTTTCTTTTTCCTTTTAAACTATTTATCCCAGCATGCTTTGTTGATTCTTTGATCAAATCAGTACTCTCTTGGAGTACTGATTTGCAATCCTGCTTCTAACATATATCAAATTCTCTTCTAAATCTGGGTCTGTTTCTGGGTTTTCAATTCTATTTCTTTTTTTCTTAGTATATTCCTGTACCAATATCATAGTCAGTGTAGCTTTATAATGAGTCACTGGACCAGACAGGGCCTTTTTTTGTTTTGTACCTTCTTGGACTTTTTCACTTCTATAAAAATGTGGGAGTTAGTCTTTCTAGTTGCATTAAAAATGCAGTAAATATCAAAACAATTTGTAGAAAATTAACTTTTGGATATTAAATCTTTGTGCTTATGTATAGGTTATTTTTTAAGTTTTTTTTATATTTTACATTTTATGTTTTTCGTATATATTTTATATTTATATCTTTTATGTTTTTCAGTAGTTTTCTTCATTTTTCCCTAAAAGTCTTATGCATTTTTATTGGACTTCTTTCTTTTTTGTTTTATTTTATATTTTTATATTAAGAAAAATTAACATGAGATCTCCCCTCTTAACAAATTTTTATAGTGCATAGTACAGTATTGCTGATTGCTGACTATAGGTACAGTGTTGTACAGCAGATCCCATAGGACTTATTCATCTTGCTTAACAGACTTATTTCTAAGTATCATATCTTTTATTGCTATAGGATATGAAGGAAGATTAACCTTTCTTTTAATGTTTAAGTTGGGTGCTGGGTACACATGTTTATTTTTGCTGCTCTAGTAACTTCTTTTTATATGTCTGAAATAAATTTAAAAAATCAAAATTTCCCAGTTCCTTTTTGTCACATGTAGAATAAACTTCAAATACTTAACAAATGATACATTTTTTTACCTTTATGACTTCAATTCCTACCCTTCTCCTTTTTGCTTACTCTGCTCCAGTCAGGCTGATGACTTTACGTTTTTGAATATATTAAATTCTTTACACTCACTATTTCTTCTATTTAGAACTCTCTTTCCTTTTGGATCACTTTGTAAGAGTTTGACTCACATGCTTACTCCAGTATTATTTTCTTAGAAAGACGTTTCTTGATTTTCTTTTCTGAAATATCTCGCTTTCCTCTCATTGTCTTCTGCCCTCTATGCTCCTCCGTTTCTTTGATATTTTCTACATATTTGAATGTATTTATATTCAAACATGTATTTGTTTATTTGTTAACTGTCTATCTCCTCTACTTGCCTATTGATTTCCAATATGGCAGTGATCTTATCTTTCTTGTTCACTGCTATGATCCAGTTCATAGGATAGACCCTTGTGCGTATACAGAAAGAAGGGGAGAGATGATGTCACCAGCCACAGCAGAATGAAGGATACATGCCAGTTCTAAGGAAAGAGATGTGAAAGGAAAATATTTCCTACTTTCCTCTAAAATTATTAGAGTAGGAAAAAATGGAAAAAGTATCATCTGCCTGTACTCCTAGAGATGATAAAAAGTAGACTCTTCAGTCACCTTCTGTCATGTCTTGGAGCCAAGAGGGAATGTTACCCTTCAGAAAAAAGTCTGATCCCCTCAGGACCTTCCAAAGCTTTCTGCCAGCCAAACGTTTGCAGATCCTATAGGCTTGCCCAGGTAATAATTTCTTATTCATGATTATTCTGTTTGGTGTGTTGGGGTATATGATTTTAAGCATGGGACATCTCTTATAGATCTATTGCAAATGTGTCACTTTGTAGGAATATAGGATGGTCTGGTGTCATGCCAGCATCAGCTTTGTTTACCAGGCTCCAAAAGGGCTTCTTGTTGCTCATGTTTTTATTTAGTTTATATGTTGTTTTTAAGGTTTTTAAGGTGAAAACATTTGAGGCATCCCAAGACCATATCTATTGAGACATATTCAAATTTTTTTTTGCAATGGTCTGGTGAACTTAGGACACACTTGCATAGCCAGCCAAGTATGAGTCACCCAACAAAAGGGAATGTTAGGAGGAGATTAAATCTGATTAGGATTCAAATACATGAGGTGATAAAGGAGCTGGCTCTGCTGCCAAGCAAAGCTACTCTCTTATGTGGCCAACAATGAGCCTTCAGTGACCAGTTATGTTAATCAGACACCTGCTATAAACAATATGTTCATAGGAAAGTTAATAAACAGTACCAGGCCAATGTCTGTTATGAGTCAGCAGAAATGGACTGTTTAATCAGAGCAAATGTTTAAATATTAAAAGGGAGCATTATTCTTATTGTTAAAATAAAAATAAGACTGATGACTAGTATACAATCTCCTTTGTGGGGCCTAGTTTTGTTGGTGCTGCATATAATGAATTTTAAAAACTGGTAGCTGCCAGCTTATATCCAAGAAATTATCATTTGTAGCAGTTTCTGAAGACAAATGCATTGAAATTAAAGATTTATTTCACAAATACATCTAGTGTCTTAATCAGCTCCTGCTGCCATAATAAGATACCATAGACTGGGCGGCTTAAACAACAGACATTTATTTCTCCTGCTTCTGTAGAGGCTGGGAAGCCCAAGATCAAAGTGCTAGCAGATTCAGTTCTTAGTGAAGACCCTCTTCCTGGCTTCAAGATGGCTGCCTTCTCACTGTATTCTCACAAGGTGATGAGAAGACTCTCTGGTGTCTCTTTACAAGGGCACGAATTCTGTCATGAAGGTCTACCCTCATGTTCTTATCTAAACCTAATTATCTCTCCAAGGTCTTTCTAATACTTTCTAATACTTTCAAAACTTTCTAATACCATAACATTGGGGGTTAGGGCTTTAACATATGAACTTGGGGTGCACACATTCAGTCTATAACAATAGAGGAATACATATTACATATAAAGCAACACATCTACAGGTTCATTAATTTAATCACTTTGCATCCTTTCTTGTTTCTGTTCTGGGCAAAGGACTCAACTATTAAACCTGCTTTGGTTGCTGTGGCCAACTCATGCTTAGTCTAGTGATACTTGATGAGAGTGAAGTCCTACTTGATGGGAGTAATAATCATGGTCTTTTTATAGTAAGTTGATCTGGTGATTCCCTTCTCAGATTGGTATCTCTATTATAACTTAGTTCTTGCTGAGATCATAATTCCAGGAATCATACAGGAAAGTGCTTTGGCATGAAACTACAATTCTCCTTGCTTTGCTGATCTGTAAATGTCTTACAACCAAACTTATGTGTAATAACTTTTTCTGAGAGGTTATAAACACAAATAATAGAATTAATTATTTGTAAATATTTATAATAAATGATTTCTTTAAAATGGATATATGATTCATCAGTAAACAAAATATATAGAAAAAACAAAAAATAAAGGTATAGCAGAATGATTATTTTTTGTTCTGAATAGTAATCCTTCATATTCACAGTTTATATATTTAAGATATCACCATAAAATATGTATTTTCATAGAATTTCCTAGTTCCAATGTTTATAAATGTATAAAATGCCAAAAACAATATCAAATTGTTAAAAGTCTATTTAGAACATTTTATTGTCAGCATTATTTAATTATTTATAAATTAAACATGGATTTGTCTCTCCTTGCCCAGAGAAATAGCTTTCATTTTGTGTGGATTCTATTTTCATCTGTGTAATAGAAACTGGCTGCAAAGTATTTGAGGAGGAGCCATTTTTTCACACTTGTATAGCTCTTTGAACTTTTTCACAGTGAAGAAAAAACATTTTTTATATAATATATTCTTGCAAAAATTAAAAAAAAATCTTCTATGATCATCTTGCTTATAGATGCATATGAACGTAAATGTTTATAGCTAGTGTTTATTTTGCAGACTAGAATTATGTTATATGCATTTCTTTAAATCTTTTTTCACTTAGCAATACATCATGAGAACCCTTTATGTCTTTTTAATGTCTTCATGATATTTTATGATATGGATGCACACCAGTTTATTCAGTCATTCCCCTGTTGATGAGAATTGACTTTGCTTATAGTTTGGGACCACTACAGACATCTTTTTGTATTGGTGCTTTTAACTTCAAAGAGTGAAGTTGTTGGATCAAAAGATGTAAATATTGTAAATTTTGGTTGATATTTACAAAATGATTTTCTTTTTAAAAAATTTTTCAAGTTTGTTTATTTTTGAGAGAGACAGAGAGACTGAGAGAGAGAAAGCATTTGCAGGAGTGGGAGAGGGGCAGAGAGACAGGGAGAGATTGAATCCCAAGCCGGCCCTGTGCTGTTAGCGCAGAACCTGATGCAGGGCTTGAACTCACCAACTGTGAGATCATGACCTAAGTTGAAATCCAGACTCAGACGCTTAACTGACTGAGCCACCTAGGTGCCTCTACAAAATTATTTTCAAGAAAGGCTGTAACAATTCAGATTTACACCAGTAGAGTTTGAGTATAATATTTTTATCCAAATTCCCAGTGGCAGATGTACTTGCCAATTTGGTGAGTAGGAAATGATTTAAACTTACTTTAGTTTATATTTCCCTATCTGTGACATTTAACTGTCCTTCATTTAAGTTTTGGTTCTTTCTCTTTGTCTTACTGATTTTAATATGCTTTTTACTCTATTGTATATATTAATTTTTTACCTGCCATATATGTTATAATCATTTTCCAGTCATTTAATTTTGAACTTTGTTTATGTTGTCTTGTGTAATACAAAAATTTTGTATTTCTAACAATGTGTACTTTTATGTCTTTGTTTCTTGGTTAGAAAAGTATTTTAAACTCTAAGTTATATATAAAACCTACCAAAATTTTCTTCTAAACTTATTATATTTTACATATCTTTAATTACCTGGAATTTATATCTGGATATGATGTGAGTAGGGGTTCAACTTTCTTGCAAATGGATATCCATTTGTGTCAACATCATTTACTAAGTTAATGGTCTCTGGGCCACTAAATGAAAATGCTTTTCTATATATTAAGTTCCTATATATACTTAGATCTAATTAAAGGCCATTTATCCTTAACTGGCTTGACTGACTGAACTACCCAGGCACCCATCTTTTTCATTATTGTTAGCTTTTATCTTTAATAATTTTCTTTTAGTTATTTTATCATTTTAAAACATTTGAAGATGAAGATCAGGGGTGCCTGGATGACTCAGTTGGTTAAGCATCTGACTCTTGCTTTGGCTCAGGTCATGATCTCGTGTTTCATGAGTTCCATCTCCAGATTGGGCTCTGTGCTAACAGTGTGGAGCCTGCTTGGGAATCTCTCTCTCCCTCTCTCTGCCACCCTCTCACTCATGCTTTCTCTCTCTCAGAATAAATAAACATTAAAAAAATTTGAAGATCAGAAATTAAATTTCTTTATTTGTAGTCAGTTCCTCTTAACAATGAAGGAATACAAAGCTATAAATTAGATCTTATCCTAATTGTTTTGATTTGAAGTAGTCCCTTTTTTTTAATAGGCACTGCATAATTTCAGTCCCTTTATTTTAATTTTTCTTTAATCAGGTATAACTTATACACTCTAAAGTGCACAATTCTTAAGCATACCTCTAGATGAATTTTATATATATGTATATATCTGTGTAACCACCACCTAGATCAACATACAGAACATTTACATCACCTCAGAAAGGTCCCTTGTGCCCTTTCACACCAACATACCAATTCTAAAAGATAAGCACCATATTGATTTGTATCACCAGAGACAGTTTTACATTTTTATATAAAAGGAATCATCTAACATGTAGTTTTTGTGTTTGACTTTCTTCACTTTTAATATCTGCAGGAATCACCTATGTCCTGTGTAACAATATTTCATTCTTTATTGTTGTTGTTTGGAATTCCATTGTATGAATGTATCATGATTTATTTATTCATTCTTTTATTGATGGTAGTTTGGTTTATTTCCTGTTTGAAGTTATTATACACTAATTGTTATGAACATGTAAATATTTCTGGTAAACATACGCATTCATTTCTTTAGGGTATGTACTTAAGGAATGGGATAACTGGATTGAATCAAAAGTTACTTTAGAAGTATGTTATGAGTTTTCAAGTCATTAATATTTTAATGAATCTGCATATTTTTAATTTCCAATGTAATTGGATTATATTCAGAAGATATGTAAAATCTAAACTCTGTTAAAGATTTGGAAATCTTTTGGATTTTGGAAATATTTTGGAAATAAGGCAAAATTTATATCAAATTTGGTTTATTTTTTTAAACATAATTGTGTTATGCCTTTGTCAATTATGTTGGATCTATCTGGTTCTGAAAGTGCATAGTTTATGTATGGGTCTGATATTGCTTTTTGTTTTCCATTAATTATTTTATAATTCTAATGGATTTTGCCTTATATATTTAGCTGCCATATTGTTTGGGCATAAACATTTATGATACTTATATTTTCTCATAAATCTTGTCCTTTGTATTCCATTCCCCTTCTCCTATTTTTTTAATCAAGTCACTTTTTTTCTATTTCTTAACTGAAAAATTTTACTTTATTTTCAGTATTTTTCTATCACTATTTAAATTCTGTTTTTTAAATAACTTAAATATAACTGGATTTTGTATTTTCAGTCAGCTAGGTCCAGTTTATTATATATCTTTGTTTTTTTTCCCCCCTTTTTCCTATTTTTTCAATCAAGTCACTTTTTTTCTTTTTATCTCTTAACTGAAAATTGTTTACTACAATATTTCATTCAATCAATTTTAATGACTCTTTTTTTTCTTAATCATAATCCAACATAACCAGGTACTATTTCTACTCACTTTTTTCAATCTAGAATGCTTTTACTCTGCTCTTTTCCCAACTTATGTTTCACAGAGATATTTAAGTATTTTTATTTCCAGATTATTTGATTTGCCCCTGCAATATTAATATTCCTTTTCCAGGATTCCTATATAGTACTTATTTTATGTATGATCTCAGTCTGTTTCTTATTGTCCATTTTGATTTAAATCTATCTATCCACCCATCCATTCATCAATATTAATGTAGATATTTAGGGTTGTTGTTTACCATTCTCTACTCTCCTCTTCATCTTCGTCTGTCTTGTGGCTTTTCTTCTAATTTTTTGTTGGTTATTATCCTCAGATGGAAAACATGGGGAATGTGTTCTCAAAATTCTTGCACTTCCAAAATATACTTTTTTCTTACAAGTGAACAATCCTTTGATTGTGTATAAATGTATTGAATTCTCTCCTTTCTTTTGGCGATTAGAGGATTTTATGGTACTTTTTAAAACTTTCTATGTTGATGACAAGTCCACTGCCTGACTGATTCTTTTTCGTTTTTAACTAATTGTATTTACAGTCCTAATTGGAATTCTGGAACTTGGTAAATCTTTTCAATTTATAGAGTCAAATCCGGATTAATTCAAGCAAAAAAATTTTTTGTCACTTGATTGATTACCCTTCCCTCTCTTCCTCCCTCTCCCTCCCTCTCCTTTCTTCTTATAAAACTTCTATTTGCATGTTATACTTCTTGGGTCTATTGATATGTTGTTTATATTTTCTCTGGAGATATTGAGAAATTCACTATTCCCCTCCTTACTATGACTTGAATTCATTTCATCAACTATCTTCTAGGCTACTAAATCAAGCTTTATTAGTAATTATGCTCTTTTTAAATTTACAAACTGAATTATTAAAGACTTGTATTTTTATTGTTATGGAAAGGCTTTTTAAAAAAATTTCTAATTGTACTTACATTCCCTTACTTTATTTTTTTCAAGTGTTTTTCTGTTTCCATCAGCAATTCTGTTCTGTTAGGAGCCATTTATTCTGGGTGTTCTATTTCTTCTTCTGTCTGGCTCTTGGGTTCCTGAAGTATAAAGTTATTTTTCTTTGTGTATGTATGGTTCTTGGTGGCCAGGGGCAGCTGCTGGTTGCCTGGAGTTGTGAGAGTGTGAATAGTGTTGAGGGGAGCAGCTGTCTGCCCTATAGTTTGGCAAGGACTGGCTGGCAAGTTGTCAGTAGCTGGCAAGGTACCGGAAAGAACTCAAAGAACCCTGTCTGCTGCTCGCTGATGATCTTAACAGTAAAGCCTCTCTCAGCATCTAGTGTCCGAAGCACTGCACTCACTCATTTACTCCCCTGTAACACTTCCAGTGAAAGGGATACTAGTATTTGCTCTCTGGGATAAGCAGTCCTTTGTTTCCAAGGGTCTTATCACTCCTGGTCCCATCTCTCAGAGTAAAGAGTGGTATTCTGATCCTTGTCCCAGGACTCTCCACCTTAGCCTCCAATCTCTTTTACAGCCCAGAGAAAACTCAGGGAACCCCTGGTGTCACTCAGACTCTCCAAGTCCCTCCAGTCTGGAGAGTAAAGCAAGTGCTCCAATCAGTTGCACTGAAGTGGCAGAGGAGTGTGGCAGGTATGAGTCCAAAGGGCCAATATAACCTAATTGATGTGTTCAAGTATTACCCTCATCTTCCAAATTAGAAAAAGGAGTCATTGAAATTCAATTGTTTCAGTCACACCCAGTTAATCTAATGAAGACTTTTATGTTGTTGATGTTAAAGATATTTAAATAATAGCTTATCTTTTAAAATGTTAGTGAAATTATTGTCTAAAGGGTCGACTGATTTTGAGACTTTGTAACTCAATGACATATGAATGCATTTTGACCTAAAACCTCTGACTCTGAGAGAGGCTGAAAGATTCATATATTTAAGCTGAATTAAACATTACAAAAAGTAGAATAATTTTTCTTTCTGTCTCTGAGATAGAAATTGAGTTATTCTATATGGAACTTGTGAGTATTGTGAGGTAATTATTTGCATGGTAGAAAAATGAGGAGGAAAGTTTTTTCCTTGTTTTTTACCTTCCTTCTTTCCTCCCTCTCTCTCTTCCTTCCATTTCTTGTTTTCCTCCTTCTCATTCTTCTCTTCCTCTTCTTTTCTTAGGTGCTAAGAAAGATGGCAAAGAGGAAAATTGGATGACAGATTGTTCACTGGCATTTCTTGCTTTCTAACTAATAGATGGATTTGAGGCCTTGTGTAAGGAAGGAATATGCCCATAACCAAAAAGAACTGTTTATAATTAACCTGGTGACATGTTGGGTCAAAACTATCTCTTATGGACCCATGTAAGAAAAAGCAGCATCCCAGAGTGGGTTAGTGAGCCATTCTGCCCTTGGCCTTGCTTCCTCCCAGAATGAAAGGAAACTTGGGAACCTGCAACCCTATAGTAGCTAGACCAGCAGAGGGTTGCTATGCCCAGTAGAGCAACAGGAAAGGTTGGGACTCTTGAGAAAGTGGTGTTTTTATGGAGTATATAAGATAGGAGAGATGTCCCTGCTAAGTAGCTGATGGACATCAGGCGCTCAATGATGAGGCAGGATGGAAGAGCATGAATACATTGTGTCTATAGGCATGTGATGTGTATTTTAGAAACCCTAGTATAACTGAGGGAGTCTGTGGAAATCATGATGTCTTAGAATCATATAGATAGAATTAAGAACAGTTAGGATTTGTGCATTTAAGCTAATGGAACTATTTATAATCTTAGATTTGTGACACCTGGAACATTCAAATTACATTTATATACATAAGGCAAATAAACCTGATATATTCTCCTAGCTTTCTGAGATTTAACTAATCTGCCTACCACTCTGAGCAGTACTTTCTTCATTTTTCTGTTTCCTTCCTCAGCACTGCAAACTTTCTGCCCAAGAGGCAGCTTTGTGTAGTTGGTAAGGGTTTAGGCTGTAGGTAGGCTAACCATATAACTTATCATCCCAAATGGGACACTTTGAGAATTAAAGGATGTGAAGTTAATAATTACATTGGGACAACAGGAAAAACCAGAGAGAGATGTGTTGTCAGCTGAGCCCTGGAGTCAGACTATATTTGAGTTCTGCATCTGCCATTTGTGAGAGCCTGTACGTTACTCAAACTTCCTTTGCTCTGATTTTCTTATGTGACAAAGAAGATAAGGGTATCCTCATAAGGTTGTTGTGTGGATTGAACTAGCTAATATACAAAAATCACTTTGAACCGTACCTGGCATATATATAAGTGCTTAGTGCTCTGCAGATGTTAACCACCGTTACCATACTATTACCATTTGGTGGGAAATCTTAGCCAGGTCTACCACATATTGTTTAACAGGTATCAAACGTAAAAGTGTTTTAAAAGCTTGACACATATATTAACTGGCACATTATTAAGAAATCACTATTCCAGTGCATGGTCTGATTCAAAGAAAAGCAAATGTCACTATGTTTGCATACAAAGTAATTAGAATATATTTTCTAATTTTTCAAAATGATAGAATCAAATAGTCAACAAATACTAGTAGAAATACTAGTAGAAAACTAATCACAAATTTGTATAATACTTTCTCTGTGTTGTAGACAGCATCAAGTTGCCCTTACTTGTTTTTACTGGATTCAGGAAGGTGATTTCTACCCAGCAAAAGAACAGTAATGCCTAGTAAATGGTCTCTTGCACTGTTTGACAAGAAATCACATCGTAGGGATTTAATGTCATCTCTCTGTTATCTTCTCTAGATCAAATAATGCTATCTATTATCTATTATTTATTGTATGGTTGATGTGTCCTGGACAAGTAAGCTTAATTGAGGTATTCTCGGTTTCCTTTACTAATTTTTCCCTAAATGCAGAAACTCCCTAAGAGTCTTTCTTTAATTACTTCCTACACTTTTTCCCAGTGCTTATCTTAGGTGACCTCATTACCTCCTTTCTCAAGTTTCATTGCCACTTATATGTTAAAGACTTCCAGGAGCACCTGGCTGGCTGGGTGGGTTAGGCATCAGACTCTTGGTTTTAGCTCAGGTCGTGATCTCATAGCTTCTTCGTGGGTTTGAGCCCTGCATCAGACTCTATGCTGGCAATGTGGAGCCTGCTTGGGAGTCTCTCTCTGTTGCTCCTCCACTTGTGCTGTCTCAGTCTCTCACAAAATAAATAAATAAACTTAAAATAAAAAGACTTCCATCTCTCTCTCTCTCTCTCTCTCTCACCCCCTTCCTCCCTGTCACCCTCCTTCCATTCCCCTTCTCTCTGGTCTAACTTCTAGGCTGAGCTCTCTTCTCACATTTCCAGTATTCTGTGGGTCATTTCCATTTCAATACCCACTGGGACCTAAAATCTGTTGTTATTCTTTACACTTGTTTCATACCATCCAATCAGTTTTTGTGTTCTCTTGATTCTTTTTTTTTCCCCCCATGTATCTCTGACTTCCTTTCCTTCCTTTCTTTTTCTTTGTTGATACCTTATATCTGACCCATATAACTTAAGAATATGCTCCTGAGACAGTACCCTAAATGTTGTATTATTTTTTAAAAAATATATTGTTTTGTTCAAAATGTATTGCCTCCTTTCTGGGAAGCTTGAGTTATACCAGAATATTTCTACATACCATACAGACTTAAAAGAAGAAACTTAGCAGTGATATTTGAGGCAGATGATGGTGGGTAGAAGACCCCTTTCCTGGTCTCCCTCATCTACCCAGTTAGCACTAAGTTAGCAGAGATCTACTCTAATTTTATTAAGGTAAATTATCACTTTTAAGCTTGTTAGTTATTTCCTCCCTACAAACTCCATGGTAAGAGTGGACTTACCTACACACTTGATACTGAATTTGGCCATGTAACTAGCTTTAGGTGGTTTGTCTAGTTTAGCTACATAGTGGGTGGAATGTGCTTTATAATTCTTTTGCTTTGGGCTCAGCCATGTGACTTGCTTTAGCCAATGGATGGATATTAGTAAATGTGACACCAGCATACTTGACCTGTGCTTGCATGGTTAGTCTTCATGTGCCTGAGTCATTGCTGTAAGAATGACATGCCCCGACTAGTCCTCTGGTCCAAGATGACAAGAGACATGAAACAGACTGAAAACCAACCTACAGCTTATATCTGCCTAGGTAAACCTGGCTTAGTTTACCTGACCCCCACATGAACCAATTAAACTTTTATCATTGGTAATGATAAAAATGAGAGGTAAATAAATGCTTGTCATTCTGTGTCCCTAATAGTCTCTGATGTTTGTCTCACAGCAATAGTTCCCTAATACAAGTTTCCAGAAGATTTTTTTAACCTCAAATAAGCAAAGTATTTCAGTATGTGGTATTTATTAAGGGAGGTAAAATTCATATACTTTATAAAGATTGTCATGCTATTATTGGAGGAAAAGGGGGGAATCAAAATAGATATTTAACATGGCTTTTTACTCAGCAATCTAATTCAGCAGATCTTAAACCTTAATGTGATTAAGAATCACTTGGGTAGATCATTTAAATAACAAATTCCTGTTTTTAGCCCTAGCAATCAATTAATTAGATTTGGGTGACTACAAGAAATCTGTATTAAAAATATTTTTTTTAATGTTTATTTATTTTTGAGAGAGAGAGAGAGAGACAAAGCACAAGAAGGGGAGGGGCGGAGAGAGAGAGGGAGACAGAATCCGAAGCAGGCTCCAGGCTCTGAGCTGTCAGCACAGAGCCCTGACACAGGGCTTGAACCCATGAACCATGAGATCATGACCTGAGCCGAAGTCAGTCGCTTAACCAACTGAGTCACCCAGGCGCCCCAAGGAATCTGTATTTTTAACTATCGCTGACAGGTAGTTGTGATGCAGGTAGTCCAATAAACATTGAACTAAACACCATTTTTTTTCTCTTTTTCTTTTCTCTTTTTCTTTTTTAAGATGCCATAGAGAGAAAAGAATAGGATGTATTTGGGTGACACGTGAAATATATATGATGTAGAAAATGAAATGATACGTATTTTATTCTATTCTCTTGTACCCTTCTGAATCTTTATCCACTATGAGTTGAAGATTGAAGAGTGACATTATCTTATTATTTTTGGTTTCCTGTGGTTTACATTTTGAACTCAGAAAGCTTTAATTTTTATTTTAGTATTATTTCTATTTAATACCAAACAGTTCTCCAGAGGCCTCTTTTCAACCAATGTTCCCTTTGGCAGTGAAATCCACTTACCTTAACTGACTGTGATTATACTTCAACCTAGTTCTCAGAGTCATGATGGTAATATTCATTTTACTATCCCAAAAGGCTCTTAGTATTCATCAAATATTTGATTAACATTGTCTAATAAAGCTTATAGAATGCAGAAACATGAAACCTAACTCCACCATGATTTTTACTACTGTCTTGTTCATTAACACTGCAAGTTGCTTCTCTAAAATAATTAAAATCCATAATTGAATACACTAGAATAATTTTGGAAAATTAATTATTCCAGTACTTCCACTTGGAAAGCTTGCATTATTTATTACAACTAAATGGATAAATGTGACCCCTCTTTTCTTTCTTTTCATTCCACACTTATTCTTTAGGAAGGAATATTTGTTTTGCACATGTGTGTTTTTTTGATAGAGTGAATAATAGTTCTTAAGCTATGTTGACAAAAACATAAGGATAACTTGGGCACTATAAATAATATGAGTGCAGAACTCTTATTCACCTTCAGGAATTGGCTCATTATACTAAGAAATATTCAACTCCCTCTCCTCACTTAGTATGTTGTCCAAGTTTTAAATTATTCCATACCTTTAGAAACAAAATGTAAGATTGGAGATTGTAAATCTTCCAAAGATTCTCTTTGGGATAAGGAGACCAGATTTACCTTCTCTACCAACTTTGGACTTATGGTCCACTGGTTAGCTAGAGTGGGTTTGGGGTACATGTAGTTCATTAGTCTGCATTAGCTCTGTACTTGAAAATGACATCTAGGACATGGCTGCATTATTTATATGAGAAGAACTGGAGGTGTTTTATAGGCAAGGAAATAAAAACCTAAACAAGGTATTTTGAGCTTAGATTAAATCCCTCTTGGCTATATTCACATAGCAACCCAAGCAATCATACAGTAGGAAGCTAAGGGTATCTTTATTAAAAGCACTTCAGTTCAGCTTTATGAGATAAAAGTTATTCAGAATAGTGGATGACTGTAGTGACTTCATTTTTTTGAAACACATATTTATGAGAAATAGCAAGGGCCTCAGCGGAAATTACACAATTAATATTTTAGAAGGTCTGGGGTTCACTCAGTCAGCAGTAATTTGAGGTGGTTGGGTCATAAGTCACAAGTATGCTTGGATTTCATAATTGTAAGCTTTACCTCTGACTTAGTAGAATAATTCAACTGACAACACAGAATCAAATGAAAATACTCAAACAACTTAAAAGAGAAATAAATTAATCTAATATGAAAGGTCAAAAGCTCTCCATTAAAATTTATATTTGTGAATTCTCTCAAGTTAAGCCAAATAAATATCTATAATAAAAAGTTTAAAAATGCTGCCGCCATTTCTATCAACAAATTTCTTAGCTTGAGATAAAACTTGCAGATCTAGATTGTGTATGGTATCACTGAAAAACACTGCAGAAATCTCCCAATTTCTAAACCATTTCCCCTCCTCCTTCTACATTTTTACTCCCCAGTCTCATCCCACCTCCCTAACTCTTATAAACTACTTACTTGTGCTTTCTAGGGGGAGTTGATCAACTGGAATAATATTATTTAATTTACATTTTCTGTTGAGTAGAGCTTATGTTCCCCCAGAAACTAAGGGGTTGATCAGTCAGTGCTGATAACCACAATGTGTGAGTGACTTTTGGAAGTTGCCTTAGCTTTTTAAAAAGTTTTACAATTCCATGCAGTACATGTTTATAAAATAATAAGAGAAGAGACTATAGTCTGTCTTATTCTCTAGGTACCTAGCACTCAGCATGTACCTGACACAGAGAAGGTGTGTAATAAATATTGGTTAAACGAATGAATGAGAATTAAGAGCAATAAACAAATACTTTTGAAGGCTGCTATCATCAAGGCCATGGTATTCTGAAACAGATTTTTATTTATCAAATATTTATCAAGTGCACATTATGTATCAGACACTATTCTAGACCCGGGACACACAAAAGAAAGAGGAAAGACACTATCACTGTCCTATTATAATATATAATCCAATGAAGGATGTGGAAGATTAGAGCACACAATGATAAAGTCTGCTACAGGGGACGACATTGTGCCATGGGAGCACAGAGATGCATCACCAGAACCAAACTGGAGATCTCATGAAATAGCATTGTGAAAAAAGTGACATGTAAGTTAATATCTGATGAAAGAATGGGATTTAACTCTGTGAAACCAGAGGTGACGGAGAGGAAAAAAAAGAATGGAGTAAGCATGTAAATGAGGCTGAGGAAGGTGGGTAGGGTCACATCTGCCATGGACTTGTGAGTCATGTTGTAGAGGCTGGGTTGATTCCATGAGCCGTGATGAAACATCTCGGTAGGAAACTCAGGAGTTTAAATGAAAAGTATGTATTTGATTATAAAAAGCGTATGACTTTAAAGACTTGCTTCCAGAGAATAGAGTATGGAAAGAGACAAATGGAACTTTGTGGTGGACAAACACTGTGATACCCAAGTGATGGAGTTACCATCACCAGTGATGTCACATGGTACCAGGTGCTGTGTGATACTATTTGATGAGAAGAGCACATCTGTGGTACTATTTCCAAAAACCCATTGCCTCAGTTTAATCATGAGAAAAATATCAGATCTAAATTGAGGGGTATTCTATAAAATATTTGACTACTACTCCTTAAAAGGTCATGAAAAACAAGAATAGATTGAAAAACTATTATAATATTATAATAGGATACTAAAGAGATAGAAAAAAAAATGCAATGTGCTTTCCTGGATTAGATTCTGGAATAGCAAGAGGACATTAATGGAAAAATGTGGGGGCACCTGGGTGGCTCACTGGGTTAAGCGTCTGATTTCGACTCAAGTCATGATCTCATGGTTTGTGGGTTCAAGCCCTGTGTTAGGGCTCTGTGCTGACAGCTCAGAGCCTGGAGCCTGCTTCAGATTCTGTGTGTGTGTGTGTGTGTGTGTGTCTCTGCTCCTCCCCCCCCTCAAAAATAAATAGGAACATAAAAATTTTTTTTAATGTGAAATCAAAGTCTAAAATTTAGTTATTGGTAATATACCAATATTGATTTCTTATTTGACAAATGTACCATGATCATGGAAGATGATAATATCACAGGGAACTGAAAGTAGGTGAGGGGCATTCAGGAATTCTTTGTATTATCTTTGTAACTTGTCTATAAATCTAAAATTATTTATGAACTCAAAGGTTATTTTAAAAGAATAAAAAAATAATGTATAGCTAAGATATGATTGCTTGATAAATAATACTTATAATATTTTGGTTATGAATAATTAAATTCTATTCAAAGCGTCCTTTTAATTGATAAGAAAAAAGGATAAATACCTGAGTAGAAAAATAGGCATATGGTATTATAAGGAATTTGCCAAAAGAGCAAATTCACATGACCAATAAACATGCTCAACCCAACTAAAAATAAAATAAAATAAAATAAAAACTACTGAGACAGCTCTTTTCACCTATTAAGTTGTTAAAAATTAAAAAGAGTGGTAATATCTACTAGTGGGGATTCCAAGAATATGGCATTCTTTATATTGAGGGTGGAAATTTTGTTATAGTCCTTGTGGAATTCATTTTGGCAATATATTAGAATATATTATGCATATATTTTCCTAGTAAGAAGACTCCTAGAAAATAATCTGATATAAATAAAAGCTGGTATAAAAAAAGAATGCATATTTCAGGGTTTTTTGTAGCAGCAAAAAATATATATATGCATATAGAAATGTAAGTTGGGGCACCCGGGTGGCTCAGTCGGTTAAGCCTCCAACCTCGGCTCAGGTCATGATTTCACAGTTCGTGAGTTCAAACCCTGCGTCGGGCTCTGTGCTGACAGAGCGGAGCCTGGAGCCTGCTTTCAGGTCTGTCTCTCTCTCTCTCTCTCTCTCTGCCCTTGCTCTGTCTCTATATCTCAAAAATAAAAATAAGCTTAAAAAAATAACTAACTGTGAGTCTATGCCACAGGAATGATGATAATATGGACACATCACTACCAAGGACTCAAAAGTAACATTCATGAATGAATTAGAACTAAGTTTGGGAGGCTTTCCAGAGGGCATTATTAAATAAGAAGAGGAAGATATGAAGAAATATAACATATATAAACGTTACTGCATTTTGTAAATTTAATAATGACACAGTCACCCACACAAGATTGATTGATTGATTGATTGATTGATGTGGAAATACCTTTTATTTTTCTCTACTGATGACCAAATAGACTTTGTCAGGCATCCCTTCCTTGTCCCTGGATTATCTCTTGATCTCAGATCTCTTGGCTTTCCAGTCTTCTTTTTTTTCCCATATAAAAAATCCAATCTAACTTAATACCAAAACCAATCTCTTAAGCAATTCAGATCTTCTCCCTTGCCCCTGGTTCAGGCTGGATCCTTGCTTCTGCAAAACAGCAATGAGGAAGATGAGAGGCATGTGAGTAGTGATGCAGTATCATCTCTTTGTTCACTATTTATTCTTGTTCTTGCTTCTTTCCTAAATTTCTTGTGCAGCTTATTCTTCCAGTGTCAAAGGAGGGAGGAGAGATGAGAGGCAACCAGGCAAATGCTGATGCTGTTGGGAGTTCTTTCTTGGCTTCAGTATGCTGTCTGTTATGACACATGTCTTAGTGCTGCTAGCTCCTTCTCTTTGAAATGCATTTGTAGACTCCTTAATGGTACCCCTACCCAAGCAATCTGGTGTTATGACTTTTTTATATTCCACCTATCCTAATTTGAGTAATGTTCTTTGGTCTATATTTTTATAATTTTTTCTTAGCTCCTTTGCAAAGACTATATATTTTGGGTCTTCTCTTTCTTCCAGGTACCCTGAACAGGGACCTTTTGAAGGCAGCTTTAACCTACTTCATTTATGGTATCACTTGACATGTGGAAAACTTATCTTCTTGTCCCATATCCATGGAAATGTACTTTATTTCTGTTTTAATCTCCTTCCTTTTTCTGAGGTCAGGGGAATTCCAGCAGCTTCTGTTTTTATGATGTATGCCCCCAAACTCTGTTAGGACTATATCATATTCTCCGAGAATTCTTTTGCAATAGTATGAAATGTAGTACTGGTTGGGCTGATGTATTTCCTTACACTGACAAGCATTCAATCAGAAAATGACATGGCAAAGTTTTCTTAGGCAAGCCTCCTATAATCTTCCCAAGGATTTTATTGCTGTCTTCCTCACTCCCCATTCCTGTTCTTGGCTTGGTAGGTGAGAAGGTAGCACCCCTTCCTCTATTAGAAGGAAGAAATGCTGGCTCACCCTCTGTTAAGCCAGCACCTCTTTATATAAATAAATAGTCATATGTAGGCTCAAGTTGAGGGGTAACTAAGATTCATAGGCCCAACTTTGTTCCCCTCCTAGTAAGTCATGTGAAAATGTGTCTAGGACCTCTTTAAAATCTTTAGAATGTTTTGGCACTGATCATTCAACATCTTCTGCTTAGGGCTTCAGCATCTTTCAAAGTACAGAGACAATCCCATTTAACATCCTGCTACATTAAAAAAAAATTGTGCATAATTATATGAATATGGAAACGACCAGATTCTTAACATTGATTTTCAGGATGGAAAATGGAGGGGTAAGAGAAAAGAAAAATAAAACAAATACATCCACAATAAGGACAGTATTTTAGAACAGTCTTTAGATACACGTTGACTGTGTGGCTATATAGTCATGGAGACATGAAAGAAAAGAAGATCAATAGCAAAATGCTTATTATGGTGGTTATCTCAGGGTAGTGTGAATTCAGAGGATTTATATTTGCTTTTTTATACTATTCTTTTTGAAAGTATTTCAAATATATTTTTATATAATCTGATAAAACCTATAGAGCTACATTTTAAAAAATACAAGTTCCAGAAAACTTAAAGAAAACAAAACAGATATCTTACTTTCAAACCTCTTTAGAACCTTCAGTTTGAGGGGATTCCCAATATATACTATTGCCAGTACAATGTGACTCTGGAATTCCCCTTTTTTAGTATGGCATACTTTAGGAAATACTACCTCAATAGAGGGGTCAAAGATTATTTTTAAATTAAAGCTAAATCACAGGTTATCTATGACTTCAGCAATTCGTCTTTTTCCTATGTACTTTTTAGGTAATATATTGAAAAATTTCCGTGATGTACCTGTTGTCCCCCCTTTTCCCCATTACAATGTAAACCCCATGAGATTAGGGACTTGAACTGCCATGTTTATTATTATATGTCCCTATTTGGAATAGTACCTGGTACATAATAGGTAATACATATATGCCTATTGAATAAATAAGTAGATGATTTTCCTATATAATTCTTACATTGTATTGTGCATATATTTTGATTGGTAGTTTTAATGTGGAATTGCTGAGTTACAGAGGAAATCATTTTTAGGCTTTTGACTCATGTTGTCAGGTGTCTTTCCAGAAAGATTAATACTTCATATATGACTGCTAGTTATATATGACAATGTCCATTTCTTCTCACCTTGACTCTCATACTTTTTCATTTTTTTCTAATCTGATAGATGAAAAATGATTTCATAGTATTGTTTTAAATTGTCTTATTCAATGGCTGGTAAGAGTGAATCTTTCTTATAAGCTTCCACTCTATTTGAAATCCTTCTTCTGTTAATGATATATTTGGGTCATTTGCTAATTTGTTTAATTGGTGCAGCTGTCTTTTTCTTTTATTTTTTTTTCTAATATTTATTTTTGAGAGAGAGAGAGAGAGAGAGAGGGAGAGAGAGGGAGAGCGAGCGAGCGCTGGGGAGGGGCAGAGAGAGAGGAAGACAGAATATGAAACAGGTTCCAGGCTTCTAGCTATCAGCACAGAGCCCAATGTAGGCTCTAACTCACGAACTACGAGATCATGAATTGAGCTGAAGTGCAACACTTAATCCACTGAGCCACCCAGGCGCCCCCCCCCCCATTTTTTTTTAAAGTTTATTTTGAGAGGGAGAGAGAGAGAGAGAGAGAGAGAGAGAGAGAGAGAAGGAGAGGGGCAGAGAGAGAGGGAGAGAGAAAGGATCCCAAGCAGACTCCAAGCTGCCGTGTAGAGCCCGATGCAGGGCTTGAACTCATGAATCATGAGATCATGACCTGAGCCAAAATCATGAGTTGGACACTCAACCAACTGAGCCACCCAGGTGCCCCATGTCTTTTGCTTACTGCTCTTCTTCTGTCAAACATTCCAGATGCAATTTTTTCTCCAACTTGATGTTTATTTTTTGATTTAATGGTAGTTTTTTTCTAAAATATTGTTTTGAAATAAGCATGTCCCTCAGTTTCCTGAAGTTTGTATGATATTTTATAGTTCCTCAGTGCTTCTGAGCTGATACAGATTCTTTTTTGTATTTTGATTTTTTGTTGGTCGTTTCAGTTTTTTATTTATATTTTTTTTTCCTGTGGTTCACTGCTTGGTTGGCTACATAAGTTTTCAATAATATTAATAGAAAAAAAAATACTTAGTGTTTTAGATTCTGAGCTCTAGCTTTTAGGGAATCTTTCTTTTGCATTTACATGTGATCTACAATTTGGCTGCACATCAAAATCTTGGGTTACAGTTATTTTCTCCGAAAACTCTGTAGACATTTCATTTTAGCATTGAATATTTGGTGGAAAAATTCTGAAGCCGTCTTGATTCCCTTCTCCCCTCAAACTACTTCAACCTGAGTGGTTAGGGAGTCTTTGTCTCTGAAATTTAAAATTCCATTGCCCTATAGCCATGTATTCTTTTGTCTGCATTAGTTTTCTTGATTTTTAGTATGTCCTTTAGATATTCAGATTCAGGCATTTCTATAGATCAGAGATGTTATTTTTGATTATTTTTATTTTTATTCAAAAATTTTCTGATATATTCTTAGGAACACATAGATGTCTATTGGATACCAATTTTTTTAGTCCTTTTGCTTGCTTGGAAATTTTTTCCCTTTTGTCCCCTACATAATGAGTTCAAACTTCCTGTAGTGCCAATTTCACTATTCATTTCTCCTGATGCATATTTCAATTCTGCAACTGCATTTTTTTTCAATTTCCCTTACCTCATGGGCTCTTCTTTCTTCTTTTTCTCAGCCTATTGCTTTATCGTTTTATTTTTTATCTGTAGTTCCAGAATTCTTACTTCCATTGAATTTTATTATGAGTACAAAGTGATACATTTACAAATTTTACTTTTGTTTTCAATAGTGAGCAATTTTGGTCTCTATATAACGATATCTATATATCTTTATATATTTAGATACTTTAAAAAATATTCATTGAACAAGAGAAGTCTATTCAGGGCTAGTAATTGCCCATAAATGGTTTGATGGGTTCTTATTGTCTAAACTGTGCTAAAAGTCCTTTATCATGTCTTGAGATATTAGACTGAACTAAATTTCCTTAACCAGTGATTTAGGAGCCTAAGGTGAACTGGAAGGGAATTAAAGTTATAGAAAATTCTTTAACTTTATTATAAGGACTTCCCCCTATAACCAACAAGGGAACTTCCTTATAGAGGAATCTCTTCTTATTAATGAAACTGCCATGTTGGGAACTTGGAAAAGCCACAGAAGGAACTTGTCTTATTTTGGCTCTCAGCCTCACCACGGGGTCAGCCTTTCTCATGCTGCTGCTGCTCCACTTACCTGCTGACATTGCAGCCCCAGTGCTAGTTCCCAGAGCAACGGACGTCCTAGTGGAGGACCCTAAAAGGGTGCTCCATGTTGGCCATGCACTGTCCATGAATCCAGTATTTACTCTCAAAGTTGTGTGGTGTTAGTAGTTTTCTGCATGAATTTTCTTTCTTCATGTTGATTCTGAACATCTCAGCAGGAGACTTAGGAATCATCTCTTATTTCTTATCTTCGATATGATCCCATCTGTACTGTTTTTTGTATAATTCACTAAAAATGTCATGTTGGTGGTCCCTTCTCATTGTTGATAAGTTTACCTTGTATTTTATTTATTTATTTATTTATTTATTTATTTATTTATTTATTTATTTTTTTACATTTTCTGTGCCATTTCAGTAGGAATCTGAAGCAATGAACAGGTAAATGCCTTTCACATTACCAGGAATTTCTTTACTAACAGGTAGATAGCTGTGGTTTCTTCTGCAATTTCTGATAAAAAGCTTCTCACCATTCCCGACTAACTTTTTTCTGGAATCATGCAAGCTGGTTTTATTCATCAAATATTGAATATCTGTTATTCATCTGTACCAGGATGAATGTAAAGAACAATATCTTTTTTTCAGGACAGTCACAGTCTAGATGGCTAAAGAACAAGTAAACAACTCACTCAGGTATAGGAAAATATGTCAGCAGCTCTTTGGGGAAGGCATCCTAGAAGATAGAATTTTAAGTCAAACAGATTTGGTGAAAACGTAAGAGCTCTTCTGTTGAACAAACCAGGAAGGGAAGGGGAAAATCACTGCAAACAAAAGAAACAGCTTGTGCAGAAGCCCAAAGTAACAGGTAATCATGACTTACATGTGTTCTTTGCAGGCGCTGAGAAACAATATTGCCAAAGGAAAGAGCCTAGAGTAGCATAGCACTCTGAGTTGATATCATTTCATTGTTCTCTTTCTCTATTATATTCCATGATAGCATGTGATTTTGTTGAATATTTTAATGAAATCAGGGTCATTTATGTCTAGAGTATTCTTCTACTCTTTTACTAGAGAAATAGTATCAAAAAAGGAACTAATATTGATTTGATTTGAACTTTCTTACTGGACTCCTTCTATTTCAACTCTTTTTTCCCTAAATATATACAGGCTATCTGCCTAAAATTCTGTCCTTAAATTTTCTCTTGAGGTTGATGTCAACATTTCTATGGTTCCTGGAACCCATCCTTAAAAAAAAAAAAAAAAAGGACAAAACACCCTTTTGCCTTAGTCTTTTGGTAACTTTTCAAGTTTCTATGGTTTCTAAAAGTTCATTCAAGGTAGCATGTGTTCATATCTGAAGATTCTTTCAGCCATCTCTGATTCAGTCATCTCAGTCTGAATATTTGAACTCTTTTCATACACTTCTATATTCTGTTAACTTTTTCCTAATTACCTTAAGTTTCAATTTACTACATCTAACAGAGGATTGTTTTCATTCCTTCCTAAATGAATACAGAGAGAGGGTTTATATTATCTAAACTTAAGCCTGCCAGTCATTTGGCACTTTGTTGGCTTAAGTCATACGTAATCAAGCAGACTTCTATAAGGGCCACATGTAAGGCTTTCACTCTGCAGGGATATCTCCCTTTATTGATAGTTGAGATCTTTCTTATTTAATCATTCTTTATTGTTATCTGGTATTTTTTACCTTTGAAACGCTGAAAGAAAGTTCATTGAGACAAAATTTCTTTACCAAATTGGATTTGGACAAAACAGGAACTTAATAATTGATTGTTCATTTAAACTACTTTTCCCCAGAAAGGGTTTGCAAGGTCTGCTAAGCTTAGGCTGTTGCCTTTGGTCAGCTGGAAAAGAGCAGTGTATTCTCAGGATGCACTGAGTTACTGGAAGTTGTTGAGCATGAAAGAGTCAGATAGAAGAACTTGCATAGTCTTAAGGCAATTTCCGAGGCAATGTTTTTTATTCCCCTGGCTCGAATATTCAGATAAAGATTACATCCCAAAGTAAATACAACAGACTCTCTGTCCACTATTTTGGCCAGTCTACATTTCCTTTCTTCATTACCGTGGATTATGAAGTAGATATCTTGAATTTATTTCCAAGTCACCCCTTTAATTCGCCTCATATTACTGTAACAGAAAGTTTAGATTTTTAAAAATCATGCTTTTAAGAGCTTTCATTTCTTGCCTATCGGGTATACAGCTGTTACTTAGATAATAAATAAGGACCATTTCTATAAAAAAAAAAAAATCTCTGGTAGCAATTTTTGCTTTGCTGAGGTAAGCTGTTAGTCATCTGCCTCCAAAGAGTAATCAGCTAGATTTTAAATATTGCTGTGTCTCTCTGGTTTTACAATATATTTGATTAGCAAATAAATATAGGTTCAGTATCTTTCCAAATTAGAGTTACTATGTTTGTATTCTCCTTTACTAAGGCAAATTATTTCTTTCCTAATATTTTGATGTAAAAATATTGTTTCTTTGAGAAAATTAAAGGAGCTAAATAAAACTGGTGATTATACTATTTTGTTTCTAGAAAAAGTAGCAGGTATATTTACATGTGTGTATATTTAACTGATGGAGTGATACATGATAGGTAAGCATTTGCACCTAACATTTTCTGTTCCCTGTATAACATTCTTCACTTGCCCTCCACTCCTTCCCAAGAGCCAGAAATTCTGTTTGTGTTTCAGGAACTTTGGGAGAATTGAATGTGTGTTTTTCTCTCCTCATCTGAAGGGGGATAAATCATGTCTCCAACTTTATTTCTATCCAGATATCACTTGTAAAAGTTGTTCTCTAAATACCCAACTATGCTGGTAATACCAGTTATTGAACAGTTTTGGGGGGGCATCTATTTTTGTTTATTTCTTCATGTACTGCCTTCAAATATGCCTTCTTCCTCTCAACAGTTTCTCAAGCAGAGCCATAGTTTTCTTGTCCTTTCACATATTAAAAAAAAAAAAATCCAGTACCATTTATCTCAGTGCACAATTTTAGTTTTGTTTCTTCCACGTATCCCTTCTCTTTCCAACCCCACCAGGCAGGTGTTGGCCTGAAATGTGAGTGAAAGTGAATATGGCCTGTGCCTTCCTTCATACTCCCAGCTGCGACCCCTTCTGTTTTTCATCTAGCTCTATAGCGATGGATATGTGTGTGTGTGTTGGGGCAGGGGGCAGAACTGGAGGGAGGATTAAATGACAGTCGTGAAGACATTTTTTTATTTAATTGTCTTCTAATTGCTTGTTCTCTGATGAGGTATGTGTGTCCTTCACAGCACCCTGTGGGATCATCCCTATTTCAGTTTCTTGACAGAGGCATCGATTTCAGCATGGCCTCTTAGTTTCTGTCCACCCCATGGTACAGCTCTGAGCCTCTGGCTGCCGGGAGCCCCATGCCCAGGAAGCAGTCTAATAGGTTGAAATACTTGCAAGGCAGCCCGCTTTCTGTGATAAATGTGATCCTGCCAGAAATGTGAAGTCCTTGCCACACTAAATAATGGAAGTGGTGGCAGCCCCCATCATCGACCCTTGCCTTTTCTCCTGTGGCTTCTCCCAGTTCACTTTCTTTGGCTCAGTAGTCACAGAGTAATTTTGCTCATAATCAGAGACAGAATGTTGATCTCTCTTTCTTGCAACCTCACCCAGTTTTTACAGATCATCACTTGGCTTTGGGTGGAAGGAGCATGTGCCTCCCTTCCCTTATGGAGAGAAGACGGGAAAAACAAATGACCCTAGACTACTGACTCATTAGGACAGATATTCGACTTTACAGCCTGAGTGTTCTATTTGAATAGTGTTCTGTTTAAACATTGTAGATATGGAGTGGGGTTGGCATAATGGGCTAGTTCTAACTTCCTTTAGGAAGTTTCCCAAAGATGTGTCTAGAATTGTTTTTAGAATGTGCTATTTTATTGCACCTATGATTTTGGGTATTGGCCTCAATTTGGTAACAGTAGAACAAAAACCACTCAATAATACATGGAAATAGCAAGACAACTTGTGAACCAAAAAGAAAAAAAAATGAAAGAAAAGTTAAAATCAGAATATACAAACAAACTTGCAATTGATAGTAACACAGAGATTTTTTTTTGGTAGTTTTCTTTTTAAAAATGAAATAAAATTTCAACATTATTTTTTACCTTGATAAACATTCAGGGGAATGTAACATTTCCCCCCCTAATATCTGGCCTTCTGGGGAGGAAATGAAGGATTGATTTTTCTGAGTATCCCTGTGCCTGAAAGTCCTGTAGCTTCTCTGTTGTTTATCCTTCTCAGACCCGGGCCCTTTCTGATGGTCTCCTTCCAACTCCTTCCAGGAAGCTCAGGACACAGCCAAAGAAGTAGCCACCATCAGTTATAGTTTTCTCCCTTGGCATTCCTTTCTTTGAAAAGCTGACTAGAGAATTGTGTATACTTTCTTGTCCCCCCTATTATTGTAACTCCCTAGGAAAACATCATAGTATTTTTTCAACTCAGAATTTTTAGTTATTCACACAAAAAAGACAAAAGGGAAGACAGAGGGAAAGATTCCACAAAGCCATTCTGAACAATTCTCCCCACTATCCCCCAGTACCCAACAGTTAACAGAAATTACCTTCCCTTTTGTCCTCACTGTTGCCCTACCCAGCACTTAAAAGATGTTATTGCATTTATTTGTTTTTATCCCTTCCACTAGACAGTGTGTATTTGGGAAACAAATACCTGTCTTGTTTGTCATTATATATATATATATATATATATATATATATATATATATATACACACACACACACACACACACACACACACACACACACACACACACATACATATTAGGCCCCAAAGAGGCCTTGGTAGACCAGGAGGTTTGATAAATATTTAATGAATACAGGAATGAATGTCATCAGGGATGTTGACCTGTAATTTTCTTTTCTTGTAGTGTTTTTGTCTGGCTTTGGTATCAGGGTAATGCAGGCCTTGTAAATGAATTTGGAGGTGTTCCTTTGTCTTAATTTTTTTGAAAGAGTTTGAGAATAAGTAGCATTAATTCTTCTTTAAATATTTGGTCATGAAGCTATTTGGTCCTGGGCTTTTATTTGTTGGAAGATATTTGCTTACTGATTCAATATCCTTGCTTATTATTGGTCTGTTCACACACTATTACTTGATGATTCAGTCTTGGTAAGTTTTATGTTTCTAGGGACTTATCCATTTCTTCTACACATAGATGTAAAAATAACTACATACTAGCAAACCAAATTTAAGATCACATTAAAAAGATCATTCACCATGCAAGGATGGTTCAGCCTGTGCAAATCAATAATGCCATACACCACATTAACAGAATGAAGGATAAAAATTATATGATTATTTCATTATTTGCAGAAAAAGCATTCAAAATATTCAACTTTTTTTCATGATAAAAACTCTCCACAAATTAAGTATAGAATAAATATACCTTAATATAATAAACACCATATGTAAGAGACCCACAGCTAACATCACACTCAATAGTGAAAAGTTAAAAGCCATTCCTTTAGGATCCGGAGCAAGACAAGGATGCTGACTCTCACCACTCCTATTCAATGTAGTACTGGAAATCCTAGTCATAGCAATTAGGTAAGATAAAGAAATAAAACAAATCCAAATCAGAAAGGAAGAAATAAAATTCTTTTGTTTTCAGATGACATGATCTTATATATATATAAAACCCTAAAGACTCCACCAAAAAACTAATGAATGAATTGGAACTAATGAATGAATTCAGTAAAGTTGCAGGATACAAAACCTACATTCAAAACTCAGTTGCATTTCTATATACTAACATCAGATTATCTAAAAAAATGAAATTAATAAAACAATCCCAATTATAATAGCATAAAAATAAAACACTTAGGAATAAATTATCCAAGGAAGTGAAAGATTATATATTGAAAACTATAAGATATTGATAAAAGAAAATAAAGAAGATAAAAATAAATGGAAAGATATTCTATGTTTATGGGTTAGAAGAATATTGTTAAAATGTCCATACTACCCAAAGAGATCTACTGATTCAATGCAATCCCTATCAAAATTACAATGATATTTTTCACAGAAATAGAAAAAAAACATTCCTAAGATTCTTATGGAATGACAAAGACAATAGCAAAAACAATCTTGAGAAATAAGAACAAAGTTAAAGGCATCACACATCCTGATTTCAAATTATATTATAGAGCTCTAGTGACCAAAACAGTATGGTACTGGCATAAAAACAGATATATAGATCAATGAAACAGAATAGAGACCCCAGAAACAAATCCACACACTTCCCATCAATTGATATTCAACAGAGGTGCCAAAAGCACACAATGGGGAGAAAATAGTCTCTTCAATAAATGATGTTGGGAAAGCTGGATACCCACATGTTAGAAGAATGAATTTGAACTCATCTCACACCATATACAAAACTCAACTCAAAATGAATTAAAGACTTAAATATAAGACTTGAACCTGTAAAACTACTAGAAGAAAACATATGGAAATAGTTTCTTGACATCAATCTGGACAATGACTTTTTGGATATGACTCCAAAAGTACAGGCAACAAAAGCAAAATTAGACAAAGGGATGGCATTAAAAAAAAAAAAAAACAAAAAAAACACAAAAAACCAAAACACTTTTTCACAGTAAAAGAAACAGTCAACCAAGTGAAGAGATGATCTACAGAATGGCAAAAAGTATTTGCAAACTGTACATCTAAGAAGGGGTTAATGTCTAAAATATATAAGGAACTCAAACAACTCAATAGCAAGAAAACAAATACCCTGATTTAATGGTCCTGAATAGGCATGTTTTTAAAGAAGAAATATAAATGGCTAATAGGCACATGAAAAGATGTTCAACATCACTAATCATGAGGAAAATATAAGTTGAAACCACAAGGAGATACCACTTCATACCTGTTAGGATGACTATTATCAAAAACACAAGTGATCATGTTGGTGAGGATGCGGAGAAAAGGGAATCCTTTTTCACTGCTGGTGAGAATGCAAATTGGTACAGCCTATGGAAGGCCGTATGGAGATTCCTCAAATACAACTATCATATTATCCAGTAATCCTACTCCTTCCACGTCTAAAGGAAGTGAGATTAGTGTCTTGAACAGATATCTGCACCCTGATGTTCACTGTAGCATTACTCACAATAATCAAGGTATTGAAACAAACTAAATACCATTTGATAAAAAAGATGTGATTAATCCCTCACAACTCCTTTACCCTCCTCATGTGATTATCCCTTTAGAAAAGCTCTTGCTGGCCAGTCCTCAAGATGTTTCCACTTGCCTGATGGGTACAAAGGGTAAAAAGGGTACAAAGGCCCATAGATGGAAATTGCAGGTCTGTTCTATTCGCTTAATTTCATGCAGCTAAATATCTCTTCCTCCTCTGAGAGGATGAAACACTCACTACTCTGGGATAATGTAAGTAATGAGCTATCCAATTCTTACCACAGTTAGACAAACCACCCTACCAACTTAGAATAGACATTTGCTTTGAGTGTCAACTGTTTTCGGCAAACCTTGGCTTAGACAAAATTATATCTGAGGAGAAGTAATTTTTCAAGCTTTCTTTGGATTCTGTAGCTAAGGTACCTTTACCTTACCCACTTGATATGTACACTAACCATTTTGCCTAGCCTAACAACCACACCCAGCTCTTCCTTTCTGTCAAAAACTTATCTAGCCTTCAGTGTTTGTTCTGCACCATCCTCAGAGTAGCTTGTCTGCATTCCCAGATGCTTCGAGTTGGCATCAATCTTTATTCTACTGTACATTTACTGTAGAATTTATAGTGTGTGTGTGTGTGTGTGTGTGTATACACATATACGTGTGTATGTATTAAAAGTTATGTGGTATAAAGGGTTAAGGGTATAGACTTTGGAAGCAAATTGCCTCATCTTGAATCATGGCTCTAACATTTATCAGGTATGTGGGCTTGCCACTTTACTTCGCTGGACCCCAGTTCACTCACCTGTAACATGAGTTTGTATGAGATTTAAATGGATAAAGCACTCGGATTAGTGCTTAGTGCACACTTAATACATTCCACATGTTAGCTATTCTTTTAGAATGATTATGTATTTGTTTTTCTGTGTCATAGCAGACAATACGCTACTAAGTAAAAGGCAATGGCAATACCCATAGTATATAGTAGACAGTGCTTGATATAGATCAGAAGCCTGAAAATTGTTGACTTCAATTCTGTATGAACTTTTATTCTTTCTCTATTACCTGTATTCCCTGTCATTGTGAACGACATCATCATTCACCCATATGCCCAAGTCCCAGTGTAGATTCATTCTTTGTCTCTTCCTTTGCCTTACTTTCCCTAATATTTTCCTTGATCTATCTGTTCTTTCTGTTTCTATCTACAGTCCTATTCATGAAGACCAAGCATCCTACTACAATAGCCCATAGGCGGTTTTCTTGGTTTCACTCTTGCCCCATATAACCCATTCTTTAACCTGCTGTCATGGTAACCTTCAAGACACGTAAGTAAGGTCATGGGGCCACCTTGCTTAAAAGTCTCCCATGTTTTCATTATACTTAGTATCTGTTTCCCTTATCCTCCTCTAGAAGGCTTTCCACACACTGCCTCCTTCTCCAACCTCATCTTACCCCTTTGGCATTTTCATTGCTCTTCCCATCTGTCCAGCATCTTTCCAACTTAGGGTCTATTGTTCTTTTCAGAAAGAGAGCTGAAGGCTTGCCCTGTTTGGTTCTGGACTGAGGTGTTATAATTTTTCTTTGTTATGGAAATGATGCTGTCACCCAAGTGCCTTGAGTTCTCTGTTGGTGTCTTTGGCACAAACATAAAAATTGAAGTCTTGGTTTTTGTTTTTGTTTCTTAATCAAGGTACTCATTTTTTGGCATTGAAAGTACAAGCTCGTTAGTGACTTTGGGGTGTTGAAATGACTATGCAACAAAAGATCAGAGCTTTGAATGATATTTGTACTCATGCAGTTGTATTGAAACTTATTTCCTGGCTTACCGCTGGTTATTTTTCTTCCTATCCCCTTATTTGTTGCAGAGACTTGTTGCAATTATTGTAAATGTTTATATCTACTTATTAGAGTGATTACTTTGCATTTATGTCTCAGCAGTGTGCATACTGTAACTCACACAAAATGTTAGCTGTTAAAAACGACTGCTGAGCCTGAGTTAATTAAAAATACAGAGGAGGCTGAATCTTATTGTGGGTGTAGTATCAGGCTCTGTTTGGACAGGAGTTTTTATATATTATGAAGTGGAAAATGCAAAAAATAAAAAAAAAAAGGAAGAAAAGCATTGTATCTGGATAGAGCCACATGCTGGAACTATGGTTACTAATTTTTATACAACAAAACAGATGGTTTGTGTTTGATTATGATTCTCCTTTTAAGAAATTTATATGCCAGTAAGCTCTAGGCAGAATGTAGATTTTTGTGCCATTTCCAAATTTCTTTCTCTATAGTCCTACTCCCCCACCCACCTATTTTTTTTCCTCTCCTCGTGAAGGACAGTGTTAGCAGCACAACAGCACTTGAATTAACTTAATTTATTTTTCTATGTATTTGCAGAATGGTTCAAGGTCCATAGCAAGGTGAATGTTTTCAGACCATGCATGCATTCTCAAACTGCAGAGATCACTCAAGGGTAAAAATACCGATTGCTGGGAGCCATTAGGATTTTCCTTTCTCTTCCTTTAGAAAGACAGGCAAATCATAGTCTTGTTTATTATGAGAAACATGAGATTACTCTTACTGTATGTTTACAGGCAATTTCAACGTATATGTTTTGGGGAGTTAAAATTTAATGATAGGCATTTCTAGGTATACTTGGATGGACTAATAGTATTAAATCCACATTTGTGATCATCAGTTGGTGACACAGTTTCCAAAAATGACAATATTATGCTGTTCTACTCGAAGTATTTTTAAACTCTTAATGTTGGCTTTTCATGGTTTTAAAAAGAGTTCTTTTAATTCAAGGTAAATTAAAACTCACTCAAGTTTTTGTTGAAGGAAAATTATTCTCTTCTTTACCCTCCCCTTCTTTTTTTCTTTTTAATGTTTATTTATTTTTGAGAGACAGAGTACGAGTGTGGAGGAAGACACAGAATCCAAAGTAGGCTCCAGGTTCTGACCTGTCAGCACAGAGCCCAATATGGGGCTCGAACTCACAAACAGTGAGATCATGACCTGAGCTGAAGTCAGATGCTTAACTGTCTGAGCCACCCAGGCGTCTCACCCTCCCCTTCTTAATGAGAAAAAAAAAATGAGAGAATTATTGAGGATGACAAAGAAAATAAATTGTTTTAAAAAGCAATTGAAAGTTGTTAGTCAATTGTATTTAACAATGTAGAGAAAAATTTCTGCATTTCCTGCTTGGGTTGTTGAGCTAATCTTGTTACCATTAACTGAAATAGGGAATATGAGGAAGAAGATGTGTGCAGACCAATACCAAGCAGAGGTTAGTTTGTAAATCATTGGGAAGGAGATGCCCACCAGGCAATTAGATAAGTAATGAGGGTGATCACTCATCCCAATGGAGCCAGAGTTGATTGTACTCATCTAATTTGCCAGATCACAGTCTTCCTCCCTTTCTACCCTGCATTCTGTAACCCATCCAAAAGTGTGCAAGAAGATGATATTCCTTGATACAAGAGCAGCTTTCTTTGGTCAAAGGCATATTTGGGAGTTATAGTTATCTATTAGAATCTCCAGCATGAGTCTGGAATTCAAATTTTAAAGCTGGCCAATCAGGTGTAGTTGTTTTAGGCACATTCCACAGAAGAGTAGATGGCGAAAGAGAAACTTGCAGAAACCATCAGTTCTACTCATATAGTTTATTAGTGTAAGAGGATATGAAGCAACATGGGAAAGGATACATCTCAGCTATTGCTTTCTCCCTTCTCCCTCATGGGCTATTGTCAGGGTGGAGGCTGTGATTAACAATCCACTTGTGGTGAGCGGTCATGTAGGTCACAGAAAATTGTAATGAGTACTATGAAGGATAAATACATCTGTTGTATGAATTATTACCAGGTAATATTTCATTAAAGAATGGAGTTTTAATGGGATGGCTGATAGTGAGAAGACAGCCACTTTCCAGATGCATTACTGGAGATGTTATAACCTCAAAAAATTGTGTTAGACTGTTGGAAAATGCATTATGATAGAGGGAGGGGATTGATAGAAAAATAGTGGAGATACATTTATTTCATTAAAACGGAGTAAATGAGTATAGGGATAAGAGTAGCCAGGGATAGATTTTTCTAGTCTTACTGATTTGGCTCATGTTTTTTCTTTTGAAGTTCTATCTTAAAAATAAAGATAATGAAAAATTAATACCATTGAAGTTGGCATTGAAACATATTTGAAGCATATGGCTTTATCCTTTTGATAATATTTTTAAGCATATCCTATTGAAAGTATCTAGAGGGACACCTGGGTGGCTCAGTCAGTTAAGCATCTGACTTCGGCTCAGGTCATGATCTTGCAGTTTGTGAATTCAAGCCCTGTGTCAGCCTCTGTGCTGAAAGGTTGGGGCCTGGAGTCTGCTTCAGATTCTATGTCTCCCTCTCTTCTTTGCTCTGCTTATGCTCTCTCTCTTTCTCTAAAAAATATATCATTAAAGAAATAAAAATAAAAGAAAGTATATAATATAAGGTTGTTATGGTTATTGTTACTATTTTTGATATTTAATAGAGAACAAATGTGACACTTGGTTTCAAAATGCCTATCAATATATATCTATCTAGATACATAAATTCTTTATTATGTGTGCAGTTAAATGCCATATACATATTTATTTATCTGGTAAGTGAAATTCAGATAATTTTAAGAATCATAGCTGAGTCTTTTTAGAACCATTAGTTTCGTACTTTGACTTTTTTCATTGATTATGCAACTTATTTTTATAGCCTATTATAAGTAATATTTCACATTTATTAATCAATTCATTTTTTAGTAATTGTTTTTCTAGTGTTCATAGAGCTAACGTCAGTAAAAAGCAAAATTGGAGACTCCCACTCTCTCTAATATTGGAATTTTTTTAACACACATATTGATTTTTGCATTTAATCAAGATAAAACAAAGGTTTTAATCATGTTGATGTTTTAGCTTGTATTCAAATTCTAGACAATTTATCATTAATATATTTATTATACTTAAAAGGATTCCAGTACAGTGATTTAAAAAAAAAAAACCCTATTCTATGGCTATATATATATATATATATATATATATATATAATTACAGAGATATCCTTGAACCCATAAAGCATGACAGCAAAGCAGGTCAATTTCTTAAACAACAGTATTTCATTCAGTACCTTGGTGGTTGTAATTAACGTTTCTGTTTAGTTCTAATTATAGTTTTTGTATCGCAGCCATTATGCTAATGGTGTTATTCAGTAGTATGTGAGATTGCATTCATTATCACTGGTGAATTAAACCTTTATTAAAGAAAAATTCCCGCAGGCCTCATTCTGGAGTTAAGTAATTATTCATTTGGTTTTATCCTAGCAATTAGCTTATATACTGTAGCACTCATTATTGAGTTTCTATACCTCACTGAATGAGATTAACCCACCATGGTAAATAAATGCCTAACAGCTCCCAAGCTCACAATGTGTTGCTTTTTAAGCATATTATTATGTAACAAAATAAGGAATCAGAATGCATTGAAGTAGCATTCTAGCTTCCAACAAATAATGCACTTGCTGGGAAGACTATGTTGGACATTTTGTATTTAATTCAGCATTTAAAAAAATGTAGTTGAAGCCCTCCAACGCTAAGTTCACCTTTGTGGGTGTATGTTTTCCTTTGTTTAATTTCATTCCATTACTTGCTTGCTTGTTGAATTATGTTACTATGCCCATTTGATGTTGATAAAAGCCTTTTTCAATAGCACAGACTCTAAATAGAACATCCAATTAAATCTCCATCCAAATGTATTTGGAGAGGGCTAGATCATCCAAGTCTTTTAGCTGGATGGAATCTTTAGCCATTCATTATAAATCATTAGAATTTGATTTATAGTTTTAGCAAAAATATTTTAAATTACTGCTGTTTTTACATAGCCATTCATGCCATCCAAAGGTCCATCTTCTCATTGTCCTTTAGAAAAATGCCTAGGTGTGTTTTCAAGTTTCCACATTTATAAAGGTAACTGATGTTACCTTTATTTTTTCTAGAGAGAAGTGGGGGGAGGGGCAGAGAGAGAATATCAAGCAGGCTGTGAGTACAGAACCTAACTCCAGGCTCAGGGCTCAGTCGTGAGATCATGATCTGAGCCAGAGATCATGACCTGAGCCCAAATCAAGAGTAGGATGCTTAACCTACTGAGCCACCCAGGCACCCTGCTGATGTTCCCTTCTGAGATCAAGTATCTACCATTACCTTTCTCTTCTTGGGAATTATGTTAGTCTACCTACTCCGCCTCCTCTATTTTTTTTCTAGAATTTACATAGTTCATAAAACACCACAAAGTAAAGCATAGAACAGTGTCCTTTTGGGTCATAGCTGTGTGTTTTCAGTACCTAAGGAGAAAGTTGTCATTTCTCCATGTTCTTTAAGACAGTCTATCTATTATGACACAACCTCAAAAATGACAGTAGGAAGTTTGTTGTTATGGCAATAATATATCTGGAAAGGTTGTGTTAACAACTTTTTAGAATGTATTCATTTATGTTCTTGACTTGAAATGCCATTTATATGAAAATGAATTGAGGGATTTCAAAATTTGGTTGTTTCCGCCTCCTAGTCTATCCCAAATGTATTTTTGAAAAGTTAAATGTTTCATAGAACTTTTATCATGTTGAAATTAGTTTGCTCATTTTAGCATAACCTTCATTTCCTTAGTGCATATTTTATAATCAGGTATTTCTTGTGGTCTTGGATTATTGGTAAATATTTGTGAGACAACTTAATATATTTATTTAAGAATGCTTTTCTTTGTAGTAGATAAATGTTGCATGGTAACTATATATTTTTCACAGGTCAGTACAGGCATTGAAATAATTAACATTATAGCAATACCGATAAACTCTTACAAAGAGTTTTCCATGTTTAAAAGAATCAAGTAGGGGCGCCTGCGTGGCTTGGTCGGTTAAGTGTCCGACTTCAGCTCAGGTCATGATCTCACGGTCGGTGGGTTGGAGCCCCGCGTGGGGCTCTGTGCTGACAGCTCAGAGCCTGGAGTCTGCTTCCGATTCTGTGTCTCCCTCTCTCTCTGCCCCTCCCCCGTTCATGCTCTGTCTCTCCCTGTCTCAAAAATAAACGTTAAAAAAAAAAAAAAATTAAAAGAATCAAGTATTGGGCCCACCCCCGTGTCCTGTCCTGGAGGCCTTGCTACTGCTGTGGCAAGGACGGTCCAGTCGGGGCAGTAAAGACTGTGTTTATAGAAGCACAAGTGTTTCGAGGACTTGCTCCCACCGTTTCTCTCTGCACAATCAGGACAGAGTGAAAAGGGACTGGCATCAAATCCTGTGAAGCAAAATCCACCAAAAAAGCCCACTCAAGCCACCGGCCCTGCAGAGCCCAGTGGACGACACCACCTGCAGGAATCTCCGGCAAATGAGTACACCCGGTACACCTTCTTACACTGCAAGCTGGACATCTCGGAGCTGAGGATGCTTCGGCCCTTTTCAGCATGAGAGTCACCTTATGTTGCCTGATACAGAAGTAGAGTCTGCTGCAGTCAAGAAAATGAATGAATGAATGAATGAATGAATGATCATGGAAACAATCTTTTAAAAAATATTTCTTTTTTCTTTTTTAATTTTTTTTTTAACGTTTATTTATTTTTGAGACAGAGAGAGAGCATGAACGGGGGAGGGGCAGAGAGAGAGGGAGACACAGAATCGGAAGCAGGCTCCAGGCTCTGAGCTATCAGCCCAGAGCCCGAAGCGGGGCTCGAACTCGCGGACCGCGAGATCGTGACCTGACCTGAAGTCGGACGCTTAACCGACTGAGCCACTCAGGCGCCCCAAAAAATATTTCTATTTATCTATCTAAATATCTTTTAAGAACACTATTTTTAAATCACAGTGATTAAAGGTGGACCCACCAATGGCATATTAACAATGCTTGTGAGGTTTGAACAAAACACTCTTCCATGTTGATAGCCATACAAAGATCATCCTTTAATCTCTGAAAGTGGCCTTTAATTGCAGGTCTATCGGTGTTTGTACTTTATATATCATCTAATGTTTCTGTATACTTTATTTTTCTGGGTATCATCTTGTTTCAGCTGTGGCAGTTGTTTTTCCAGATCTAGACAGTTTTTGAGATCAAGTCTTAGTGCAATCTCTTGAGCCGTATCTGGAGCTCCCTGCATATGGCAGCCTCCCTTACTCCACTTGGGAACCTACACACTGCACCAGGCTGTTTCTATGACGCCAGCTGTCTTCCCAGAAGCCAGGTTTCTGGCCTTCCTCTATTTGTGAGATTCCTTTCAACATAATTTTCATTTGATATGGCACAAAGCTGTTTAAATTGTAAAATTCTATTCAAGTGAAAAGTTGCTGTTATTGTACGAATAGGAATATCATTAGAGAGCTTTAGGACTCAATGCCACTGATGTGAGATGGACCCCTGGATCTGATGGGCATGGGGACTCACCCTTTCAGTCTGCTTTTTCTCCTCTCTGGCTCATAAAGCTTCCTGTAACTTATTTAAAGGAAAAAAAAAATAAGGAAATTTCTCTCCTTGCAGCTTAGACTAAATCTAGTCTGATAGAAGAGATCTTGAATCTGACTTTTTGGACCTTTCAAGATAATTAGCAATTTATTATTATTTTTTTTTTCAGGTTATAAAGAATGTGCAAACTTCTAGTCCCCAGCCTCTTACTGCCTTCAGGGACTACACTGAAATTCACACTGCTGGTCACTTAAGACTTAGTAATGTTTTGATGACTTTCTGACTTCATGATAAAGTCAGTTTATCCATAAGTTCATCTAACTTCACATTGTAATATAAAGCCTCCCTTTTAATCGAGAACCTGTGTTCCTCCTGCTACTCTGGGCAGCTTGAGTGAGGAAAAGGAGATTGATTTTGGAATTTTTTTCTATGTCAAGCAAAGAGGCTAATACATTGTTGCTCACAAGAAATGTCTATGCCTTTGTTACTTCCATCAGTTACCCTGCCTTCCTCTTGCTACCATAGATGCACCACTTGATTCATGTTCCAGATGAAGTTGGTCCATTCAGTTGTGCCTAGATCCAGCCCCATCTCACCTTCTTGAGGACATTACTGCAGTAATTCTCACCTCTCTCTCCAAATCACCAGTCTTCCTCTTTTTAATGGATATTTCCCACAGTAATGCTGGTATTTCTCCCAGGTTAAATAGGGAATAATGACAACCAATCAAACCAAAAACTTTCTTCCTTTGCCAGTTATCACTTGTTTTGCAGCAAAATTTCCTGAGTTGTCTACACTTACTGTCTTTGATTCCTCTCGTCTTTTTCTCTTTTAAGTCCACTATTGTCAGGTTTTCACACACGCCTCCCATTCCTCCACCCAAACTTCTCTTGTCAAAGCCACCAATAACCTTCATTTCCTAAATCCAGTTATCATCGTAATTGGTCTACCAGCAGCATTTCCAAGGGCTGGTCACTCCCTTCTCCTTCATAGACTTAGTTGTTACTGTTGTTCAAAGATATCTCTTGGTTTTCCTCTTCTCTCTGGTTTTTCCTTATCAGTCTCCTTTGCTGATTCCTCATTTCCCAACCACATTAGTGTTGCAATTCCCCAAGTCTCAGATCTTGGTCCTCTTCCCTTCTCTGTTTATACTTACTACCTTCATGATCTCTTCCATCTCTTTCTCATGGCTTTAAATATACATATATGCTGACCACTCCTAAACTTCTATTTCTATTCCAGACCCCTCTCCCAATTCTTGTTTATGTATCTTCCTGGTCAATATCTCCATGTGGAGGTCTAATAGAGTCTCTAGATTCAACATATTCAAAATAAACTCCTGATCTTCCGGTTCAAATTGACCCCACCTACAATCTTAACATCTTAGTTAATGGCAATTTCATCCTTCCCATTGCTCCCAAGGCCCTGAATTTTGGAGACATCCTTGACTCCTGCCTTTCTCTCACTCCACATTTAATCTGTCAGAGAATTCTTTGGGCTGTACCTTCAACTATATGTGACCACTACTTCTCTCTGGTGCCAGACCATAGTCTGAACATCATCTCACTTGGACTGCTGCAACACCATCCTCCCACACTGCTCTGATGCTACCCTTGCTACTCCCTGCCACACAGTCTATTTCCAACACAGCAATCAGAATGATCTGTTAAAAATATGTTAGGTTGTGTCTTTACTCTTGTCAAAACTCTTCATTAGTTTCCCAACCTAGCTCAGTAAAGACCAAAACCCTTCACTAGCCACTAAAACTATGCATTATCTGGCTCCCTGAAATACTTTGTCTCCATCTCTTACTACTTTCTTCCTCACTCACACAGCTCCCATCACACTGGCTGCTTTGCTTTTCCTTGAACACAGCAGCCACGCACCAACCATTTCTTCTTCCTGAAATACTTTCTACCCAGATATTCACCTGGCTAACTTCCCTATCTCCTTCAAGTCTTAGTTCAAATGACACCTTCTCAATTATGTCTACTCTGACCCCTTTATAGTGCAACACGCTCTCCTCATCTCTGTACTCATCATCCCCCTGCCCCTACTTTGTCATTCTTATTACTATTTGCATACTTACTACCTTCCAACATGCCATGATGGATATTTTTCATTCGCTCCCTCAGAGCCATTCTCCACTCTGCTCTGTGCCCTGAGATGATGAATTGTGTGAACTGCATCAACAGGCTCCCTGGTCCTTGAGGTTTCACTCAAGTGTGATCAATGGGGGGCAGCAGCACTAGATCAGAGGACAAAGGGACAATGAGGCTGGGGTATTTATTTCCCCAGATTCTTTCCTGCTGTGTCTCCACCATTGGCAGCCTTGCTCTACTGAAATCTATAGCTCCTGTGATATGGCCCTTAAGAATTTTGATAACTATGCCCTTTTCTGGTTCCATCAGGCCCATTGGTATAACAGCTCCCTGAAATTGTTAGCCCTGAGATTATGCACTAGCCCTTGTTGGTTACCCTAAACCTTGACCTTAACCTTTTTCAAGTAGTCTACTTAAACTTTTTATTAGGTGTGTTGTCTGTTTTCTCTCTGAGATCCTTACTGAAAAACATACTGAATAATATACTTTCCTCTGGTACTCTTGTTAACCTTTGTAGACAGCTAAGCCCTTTGTGTTTTTAGTCTGCTTGAAGTTAAGCATCCCCAGCTCTTTTTTAATAAGCAGTCTAGACTATTCTGTGGAGCCCTCCGTTGGTCATGTTGCTCTTGGTAAAATTCCACAGAAAGTGTAATGCATAGAATTGAATATACCATTTCAACCCATGCAGAAATAAACAAAACAGGCATCTCCTTTGATCAGATTATTGCATTTCTATTAGTGTAAACTAAGCACTCAATTGAACATTGCTGTGGTTGTGGTTGTGGTTGTTGTTATACTTCAGTTATGAGCCAATGAAGAAAGGCTTTCAGGTTGTATGATACAGGCCACACAATTCTTTTGCTCAAGGGGTTTGCAATCTAGTAGGAAGGAGCTGGGCAAATAAACACTAACGGTGATGATGTGTTCTAGCTGATATGATAGAGATGCACACATTAACATTGTTCACAGTCACTTCAAAATACTGATTCAATGAAACAATATTGGTGGCAGTGAAAATGATGTATGAGGTCAGCCTAGGTTTTAATTCCAACATTATCAATTGGTTTACTTTTTGAAAATCTGATAAACAAAACTATATTTCAGTTGTTTCAATGTGTACTTCTCTGTAAATGAAGTTGACTGATTCAAATATTTATTAGCCATTTGTATTTCTTCTTCAGCTAATTTTTTTTAATGTTTATTTATTCTTGAGGGAGAGAGAGAGTGTGAGTGAGAGAGGGGCAGAGAGAGAGGGAGACACAGGATCTGAAATGGGCTCCAGGCTCTGAGCTGTCAGCACAGAGCCTGACGCGGGGCTCGAACTCATGAACCATGAGATCATGAGCTGAGCCAAGGTCAGACGCTTACCCGACTGAGCTACCCAGGTGCCCCTCTTCCTCTAATTTCTTGATACTTTTTTGACTATTTCTCTATTTGTTAGATTGTCTTCTTCTTAATTTGTTAGAGCTCTTAGTAACTTCTGTAGATTAATCCTTTGGTACATAGGTTGCAAATATTTTCTTTTTACTATTTGTATATCATTTGATATGCTGTAATTTCATTACCATTCAATTCAAAGATGTAATTTCTAGTGAGAGCTACCTATCATTTATCATCTATCGTTCACCTATTTTACTGATGGGTCGTTTCGAATTACATTGCTTAATTTCCAAACATTTGTGGATTTACCGGTTATCTTTTTTAAAAATTATATTGATTTATGGCTTAATTTCACTGTGATCAGAAAACATACTTTGGATTGTTTTACCCCCTTACTATGTATTGAAATTTGCCTTCTGGCTCAGAATGTGGTCATTTTTGGTAAATTTGCTATGTACAGTTTAAAAAGAATGTGTATTTTAGGTCAAATTTGTTAATTACATTGTTCAGAACTCCATAGTCTTTCCTGTTTTTATATAAATGTTCTATAAGTTATTGAGATAGATATTTTTAAATCTGTTATGGTTGTGGATTTGTTTGTTTCTTCTTGGGTTTATCAATTTTTGCTTTATATATTACGTTTTATTAGTAGCAAATAAATTTAGAATTGTTACCCTTATGGATTGACACTTTTTATCATTATGAAAATTTCCATTGTATCTCTGTAATGCTTCTTGTTAAAAATTTACTTTGTTTCATTTTATGATAATTACAGTTCTAATAGCGCCTTCTTTTTTTTTTTTTTTTTTTGGTTATTGCTGAATGGTATATCTCTTTCCTTGTATTTTCTTTTATGCTTGCATGTCTTTATATTTAAGATGTGGCTTTTGTAAGAGGTATGGAATTTGCTTTTGTTTTTATCCAGTCTGACGATCTTGGTTAGTTGCATAATTTATGCTGTTTATATTTCATATCTCTTGCCATATGTTTGTGTTTAAATCTCCCTTCTCATTATTCATTTTCTATTTGCTCCACTTGTTCTACATTCACTTCTATCTCTATTCTTGAATCTTTTGTGATTGGTTTTATTTTTTTCAGTTTTGTTCTCTAACGTTTGTTAAGCTATCTTTTCCATTTTATTTGTGGTTATTTTAGAGATTACAACATGAATATTGTTAATATTTAATCTAAATTATCTCTTTGACCACTTCTCACAGTGTAATGTTTTAGAACACTTAAACTCCATTTTACTTCTCCAATCTGTCTGTTGGTCTATAGTGGCAATTTTTTAAATTCTAAAATCTCATATAACATTTTTATATAGTCAATACTCAATTTTTAGAAAACTCATTATCAGGGCCCTGGGTGGCTCAGTTGGTTAAGCGTCTGACTTTAGCTCAAATCATGATCTCATGGTTTATGGGTTCAAGCCCCACATTGGGCTCTGTGCTGACAGCTCAGAGACTGGAGCCTGCTTTGGATTCTCTCCCTCTCTCTCTCTCTCTCTCTCTCTCCCCCTCCCTCTCTCTCTCTCCCCCTCCCTCTCTCTCTCTCCCTCTCTCTCTCTCCCTCTCTCTCTCCTTCTCCCCTGCTCATGTTCTGTCTCTCTCTCAAAAATAAATAAATATTAAAAAATTTTTAAAAATTCATTATCTTTGCCTATCAGTGATTTTTCTCTGTATTTATATTGCTTGGGTTTCCTGGTGCTTCCTGAATTTCTGGTTTGATTTTTTTTCATAACTTTTGGAAAGTTTATGAATTATATCTCATTCTCCCTCTTCTGAGACTTCATTACATATGTGCTAGACCTTTGCATTTTTCTTAAATGTCCTTATATTCCTTTCTGGGAATTCTACTTTTTGCTTATCTTTCTATTTGGGCACATATTTTCTGTGCACACACACACACACACCCCTATATATTTTTCTGATTCATCTCTAGTGATTTATATTAGGATGTGATCTCATTTGGGAGTAAAAGGAAATAATTTTATTTTAATAATAACCTCCTATTCTCTGGTATCAACCACCAGCATCCCTTTCTTTGCTGGGAATCCATGTATATTAATTATGTCTCAGTATAGTGTAATAATTTTCTGTCACCTCCAGTTCTTAAATCACCTCATCTGGTTTGATAAGACTCTGACCAACTAATTTTATACTTTCATTAAGACCTTGCTTTTCTTGCACAGTGTTGATCATGGCTCCAGTGGCTTTCAGTGTGTTTTCACTCCTCCATTCCTTCTCCTGGGCAGTTACTGTCCTAATGCTGGGCAAGAGTTTGGCTAGGAAAGGCAATGGTATCCTTATTTTTATGCCTCTATCAGGTTTGGTGGTATCTGCTGTTCTAACTTATTGTATATAGACTCAGTATCTATGGCAAGAGCTTCAAAATGACTCACTGCAAAAGGGCTCACACCCAAGTAGCCTGCATAAGCATTGATGGCCCTTTGCTAGACTAGACTACATCTTCTGGGTATCTCCCAGTTGTAGTGTCTTAATATATTCCTCTAATGCTTAAATCTGTTTTCATGATTATTTTAAATGTTTGGAGCAAAACAAAGTAACATAACCACCCTGCCCTTCACCATCTCCTGAATCTATCTATGTGCCTTGATCTCCTGGAAACTGGGTATATAAGAAGGAGCCCTTCTTTTGCCCTTGGCAGTTCCCTACCAGGTAGCTTTTCATCTTTCCTCATTTTTCTTTTCTCTGCTTCAGTAGCATAGAAGCAGGTCTATGATAATAGTGCCTAATAGATGGCCAACTAGGAACCAAAAAGCTAATGTCCCCTTCTTGAAGGGAACTCCATTATTTACAACCAATTCTCCAGAATCTTTCTAATTTGACTTTGGGGAGGTTCCCACAAGGAGGTAAGGAGAAGGAGCAACTTTCCTACAGTGGCCTTCCCTCCACTGTACCTTCATTTCTACCAGTGCTGGTGGTGTTTGTGCAGTGAGGTGGGTATTGAGGGGAATTAGAGCTGGTTCTGCAGTATACATCTCTCAGCAAGCCTCAACAGCTTGTAGCTTTCTAGACTTAGAATGTAGTTTTGTGAATCTTAGTTACCAATTTTTCCCTTTGGCTCCTAACAGCATCCCATTATATACAGAAACAGCATATTTTTAGTGACCATGTCACAAGTGTTTATACAGAGCTTGAAGACCAATTAAAAGCACGTGTATTATTTATGTAAACTGTGCTTGTCAAGCCATATATATCACAAACCTTTTGTTAGGTTATTGATTAAAAAAATCAAATATAATACTATTCACTGAATATTTTTCTTATTTATACCAAACAGCACATGGAAAAATACATAAAGATTAACATTTAAATATCCTTTCTCCTTTTTATTTATATATCATTAATATGTTATCAATTCTTTTGTTAATGGTTCAGGTACTTACACAGACTTGTTAGTATCACAGGTATAATGGAAATGGGGGAAGGACGAAAACAATAATAATATCATGGTTTCCTTCTATCTGTATCTCTTATGTGTCTATCATACATCTAGACTTTTAACTATTCCTATTTAACATTATATTATGATTTTTATTTGTAAACTACCAAGAAGTTGGGGGAGGACTTGGACCTGAGCTATTCAAAATGGTAACCAATTAATTAAAAATTTAAAAGTTAAAAATTCAGTGCCTTGGAACTAACCACATTACAAGTACTCAAGAGCCACATGTTGCTAATGACTACCATATTGGGCAGCACAGATAACAGAACATTTGTATCATCCCTGGAAGTTCTATTAAGTAGCTCTGATCATGTAGAACTAGAACCTAGAGATGGTGAGATCTCCCAGGGAAGGCAAAGCAATCTCAAAAAGTTCCATCAAAAACAATCATTGAGGGGCGCCTGGGTGGCTCAGTCAGTTGGGCGTCCGACTTCAGCTCAGGTCACAATCTCATGGTCCGTGAGTTCGAGCCCCGCATCGGGCTCCGTGCTGACAGCTCAGAGCCTGGATCCTGCTTCACATTCTGTGTCTCCCTCTCTCTCTGCCCCTTCCCTGCTCATGCTGTGTCTCTCTCTGTCTCAAAAATAAATAAACATTAAAAAAAAATTAAAAAAAAGTCATTGGAAGTGCAATTAGGTTAAGTCAAGTCTGCATGAGAAGGGCCTAGTGGCTTACCATAGGTAAGCAAGGTATTGGCATCGAGGGTATGATAGCAGGCAATAGTCAAATGTCAAGGTAGGGAAATCAGACCAATCTGGCAAGAGAGAGAATTTAGGGGCTGGGTACCTAGTCCAGAGAGCTCTAGCAAGATGAAAGTAGGATAGGTTCTAGTTCTAGATGAGACTAGAAATAAGCAACATACTATGTTAAGAATTTGGTTTGGGTGGAGGTAGGGAAAAGGAAGAATCTGAGTACTGGATTCAGAGTGATTTTTAGGTGAAGACTAATGTTTATTCATGAGGATCTAGTCTAGAAACCAATTAGTAGAGTTAGATGGTAATCTCAGACTAAAGCTGGTTTAACAGCAATTAAGCTGCCCTTGATTAAGAATGTGATGCGGAACAGAATACTGAGATAGGGTTACGTGTCCTTTTTGTGGAATGGTAGGTGATGAAAGTCTGATATCAATAGTTCATTATAATTAGCAGAGTAGCAATATTACATATACAGAAAAAGAGGAAAAAGATGAATACCACAAAGCTTTATAATTCTACTTTTATACCCAAAGTAGAAAGAAATGTGAATGTGCAGTTTATTCTAATTTCTTATTTGAAGAGCTACTTCTTTGAGATTCAAGTTTTCTTTCCAAGCAGCATGGTTAGGAACTTTCTAAAAAGGTTCATACTTATCGGGTCTATATCTGGTGTTATTTTCATGTTTTACTTCTGAACTTTTCTTAAAAAGCTAAGTCTATGTTATTTCTCCAAAAATGCTGAACATCTGGTATGACAATTGTAATCATTCTTTTAAATTCATTATGATTTTAATTTTGATTCTCAGCCATCATATTTTGAAATACCATATTTACTTTAAGTTACCTAATTAATATGTTATAGCCATCTTATAAAAAAAGAGTTCATTTTAAAGGGAAACAAAATAAAACCCCATATGCTTAGTATTGAGATAGTAGTTATAATAATGCACTATTTAGGGACTTGTAATTTAGCCATCATGATTTCATAACCAATTGTTCCCCAGCCCTCAGGGATTAAGAATATGGTTTCCATGGTAATTCTGGATTCTAAAAATGCTCATCTTTGCCCTAAATGGATAGTAAATAGTTTGAATAGAAAACGAACTGTCTGTTAGCCAGGATTATACTGTAGTGTTGTGAGAAAGAGAAATACACTACCTATTTAAAAATAGACTAGTTTCAGGGTACCTTAATAGGTTCCAAGTCTGTAAAATCACAACCCCATGATTGCCAGTGTTAACAAAAGCTTGTTCTTTAATTACCTATATTGCATTCAGCTTCTGTTTCCTTCCCAAAGCCAATTATGGCTAATAGCAGGGGTAAGGTGTATTCCTGTTGTTTATGGCAGTTAATTTCAAAGTGCTCTTTTTGATTTTCATTTGTCTTCATGACTTAATGAATCAGGTTCAGATTTTCATTGGACACCTCCAGCTTAGTAGTCTTTACTTTGCCTGCATATATAAATGGAATTTTTGTATAATGTGGATATCTTTATTATTTTCCTTAACCAAAGCTGTTTCCTAAATGATGGAGATCATGCTATTTTTCTAAGTTCTTATTAACAGGTTTTTTAATGCAGCAATTCCAACTCTTCACACCAAAGGGATATTTTGAAATTTGTAGAATAGAGAAGGAGAACTTTTATTTATCCCTTCCTCCTACAAATTCATTTTGTCCCAGTGTGTTGTACATTGCCTAATCATTCTTTGTAGCTCAAATTCATATGTTCTCCTGTGGAGACTAGCAGCCTGACTTCTAGAGTTGAATCCAGAATAATTCAGCAGTCTAATTTCTGATTTAATTTTGCTGCTGTCCAGCTGTGGTGTTAACCCAGCTCTGAGAATTGAGTGTAATTGTGGCACTTTGCCTCACTTGAAAATACTTACGTCTCTATTCCTCATACACGCCAGAGTCGTTGTTTCCATGATAACTAATGAGCTCTAAGTGGAGAATGGAGAAAAAGACACATGCAAGATAAACAAGAAAATAAAAGACAAGAGATTCAAACAGCAGGAAACAGTTCTATTGCTTTATTGAAAATTAACTTCAGTGTACCGTCTGTAGGTGGTACATGCTGTTGTGGAGAATGGGGAAAGATGAGTAGTTTTTCATCTATCCCTCTAATGCTCCTTCTTTTCTCTCCCATGTCTTTATAGTAGTCAGTTAAATGGACTGTGAGACAATAGGCAGGCATCTCATTATTTTGACTGAGTTATTTTCTTTCTGAAGAAGTGTCATTATTCCGATTATGGTCTATCCCTGAAAAAGACCCTTCTCCTGCACTAGTGAGGCAGCCCATTGATAACTTTTTCACTCAATATTAATTGATATCAGCAACACTGATGCCACTTGGACTTATGCTAGAAATGTAGAACCTCAAGCTCCACTCCAACCCTACCAAATCATAATGTGCATTTGGGTACCACATATGTAGAACATTAACAAGATCTCCAAAGAATTCTTCAATGATTTAATAAATGTTATGTATCTCTTAGGCACAATTTATCTAGAGAGCTCCAAAGTATATATTAATAGATAAAGTCTATAAAAGCAACTACTTTTTATAGTGTAAGAACTTTACTTTCTCATTTTCTAGTACTCTAAAAAGAAGGCTTTTAACGGATACAATTTTGCTCTTTAACCATTCTCAGGTTTCTATTCCTTCCCTCTAGCTTAGATTTGAGTTTCTCCAAGTAGTTCTAAGGGAACTCATATTTATTTTCCGTCAATGCCACAGCCATTTTGACCATTTATATTCTGGGCATGTGGTTTATTCAATATATCATCAATATTTAGTCATTCATCACTTCTTTTCTTTGACAATGTAACAAGCAACCTCATAAGGTGATGCAAGACAAGATACTTCCATTGGGACAAATCCAAGTTTTGATAACATTCAATCTTTTCTAATGGAAATTTCTGCTCTTGAAAATGATTCACAATACCAGGGATAGCCTCAGGTTGGATATGTGTAAATTATTCCTTCAGTTTTATCGGTTTCATGTTGCCATTGATAAGAAACTTGACACACTAGAATTGTTCTTTCCTTCCAATCAATTTCAAAATCAGAAATGAAATCAACAGTGTTCTATTTTTTTCATGTTTCTTCTTCTTGACATTTTCTAATCTAAGCTTATGTATATTGTTTGAAAAGACAGGTGTTCATAAGCATAATGTTTTTTCTTATCAAGGGGATATGACTCTTGATGTCATAACATGGTCAACATGGTCATTAGATGTTATCTTACCATGAGCAGTAGCAATCAATCCATGTGACCCTTTACCTGTTCAGATTGAAGCACTATTTTATTAACATATTTTGACATTGATTTTATTTTAACAGAGGAATTTTTAAAGTGGTATAATAGTAGTAAATTGAGAGGTCCAGCAGCAATTTTGAAAATCAATATCTGATTATTTTTTAATGAAATAAATATTTTCCAATGACCATCAGTATTTTTTGGCACTATATGGCAGTGGTGAGTATTAAAATGCCTTACAGCTTTCTGCATCACCTAGTTAATTTTTACACTCAGTAATTTGGTCCTACTTTCCTTTCCTTCTTCCATCCTTTTTTCCTTCCTTCCATCTTTCCATTTTCCTCTTTCTTTCTTCTTTTATTATATTGATGTCGATCCTCTTAGATGACACTATCTGATACCAAGAACTTTTCATCTTTCACCTTTAATTTGAGGCAATATACTCATATTACGTGGGGTAATTAAAACATTTATTTGGTAATTCTAAAGTGTACATTTTATACAACTAAAAAATGCTGTGTATATATGCAGTCATTTCTAAAACCTTGAAACTAAGTTAAAATTAGATTGTGACATTAAGGGGTAAAATAGGAAAGCTTTCTTAATTTGATTTTGCAAGTACTTCTTCACAGTTTTCAGTTAATCCAACAGCCAACATTTACTAAGTAACTACTAAGTGCCAGGCATTGGCAAGACAGTAGTGAGTGGCTGAGAATGCCAAGTCTGACCTTTAGGGGAAACAATGTGACAAATATCTCAACACAGGATATGTTTTTCTTTCATTCTGTGTCTGTTTTATCCCATTGAAATAAGAAAAACCCACAATTATTTTACATTCAACTTGAGTATATGATCATACTGTAGGCTTTTAGAATAGGGAGTATAATGTTTCTTGAGCTATTAGACCTTTTTGTTTCAGTATAGACAGAGCTACTCTATGAAAAATGGGATTATTTTTCAAGGCATCAGCCAGGGAGTCACATTCCCACCACAGTATAATCTACTGGTGATGAAAGTAAAATAACAATGACAGAAACCCTCCATTTAGCTTTATTGTTGTGACTTATGTTAGCCATTTACTAGACTGGATGGCTGCCTAGGGCACCCAAAAGATAAACTATTTAATCTGTGGTAAAGCATAATCAGCCAAACCTAGTACTTTGAGGAGGACCATGGAAACTAAACAGTTTTTATAGGTTGAATCTGTTTATTTGCTTATTTGTTTATTTTAAAGCTATAAATCAGTTAAGTTCTCTATTCATGGCCACTTGAAGAAAAGATTTTGTTTCAAGAATATAAAATTATGAATTAGCTTTCAAAATGTTTGACACCAAAACAATTTGTCTATAAGAATAACATTGGATAAAATATTTTTTTAAGATGAAAAATGTTTTCTTAATGTTTATTTTTGAGGGTGAGAGGGGTGGGGGTAAGGGGCAGAGAGAGAAGGAAAGAATCTAAAGCAGGCTCTGGGCTCTGAGCGGTCAGCATAGAGCCTAAAGCGGGGCTCAAACTCACAAACAATCAGATCATGACCTGAGCCAAAGTCAGATGCTTAACTGAGTGAGCCACCCAGGTACCCCTGGATAAAATTGTTTTAATCTTTCTTTTCTAATATTTTCTGTAAGAAAATCGACTCCTAAATTATTTTTTTTTCTTACAAACTAGACATTAACAAATTAAAATTTACTGTACAGCAAGGTTACTTAATCTTAAGATTGACATTTAAGAAAAGGAAAAAGACACTAAGAAGATTATAGTCTCACACTTTATCATTGAATGTTCTCAATATTTGCACTTATTTCCTGTTGCCTTTCATTAATCTTGGTCCCTAAATTTACTCATTGGATACATATGTTAATATATTTTGTTATTTTTAAAACTTTTTAAAAATGTTTATTTATTTTTGAGAAAGAGAGACAGAATACAAGCGGGGGGAGGGACACGCGCACGCACACACACACACACACACACACACACACACACACACACACACACACAGAATGTGAAGAGGCTCCAGGCCTTGAGCTGTCAGCACAGAGCCCGATGCAGGGCTTGAACTCACTAACTGCGAGATCGTGACCTGAGCCGAAGTCAGATGCTTAAATGACTGAGCCACCCAGGCGCCTCAAGAAATTTTAGATAAGACGTTTTGCCATCTCTTTTACCTGAATTTATTTCATTTATGTATTCAAAATTTATTTACTACATGAAATACACTGTTTACCTGTTAGGGAAGGTTCTTTTACATTCTTCGTTGGCCCTATTTTAATGTAACAAAATCACATTATTTCTCAGATGGCCAGGATAATTTAAGTAAACTGATTAGCCATAATGCCTGAATAATTAAACACTTTCAAGCACAAAATTAAACATTTTCCAACACTTCTATTTTTGTTTTCCCAATGAGATTTTTTACGTCTTCTCCTGTGGTACTTATAATGTTCGACTTTTGTCAGTTGTTTGTCAGTTGTTTGTGTGACATTTGCCCCCTATCCTATTTTGTTTCTTTGTGTTATGTTTATCTTTGTTCTCCTTTGCCTCTTCTCTCTGGGATTGCCCATGCTGATGTGCATATAATATTGTTTAATTTACATTTCCTGAACCAACTATGACTTAGATATGTAAGGAAAAGGAAATAAAGTAATAAGTCAAAATGAATTTCTGATTTTTCATTCTTCCTCTTAACATACATGCAGGCATTTCTCTTTATTATTAAGAAGAAACATGATTATAATAGAAAAGTAAAGTCATAGAAAAATAATTTTAAAAGTTATTCCTTGCTCAATTTCTAAAACTCAGTATTAGCACCATGGTACCCTTTTCCCCAATCCTTTTTCCATAAATTATTGCTGCACAATTTTGAAAAAACACTTTTGTATCTTTTTTCTTCCTTTAGCCAGCCAACCTCTGATATATGTTTTTTTTTCTTTTATCACGCTAATAGCAAAATAGCAGGCAATGCTTCCCATGGCCTTGTGTTTGATTTCTTCAGATTTGTTATAAATTTTTTTAATGTTTTATTTTTGAAGGAAGAGAGATACAGAGTTTGAGACCATGTCCTGAGCTGAAGTCAGATGCTTAACCAACTGAGCCACCCAGTCGCCCCTAGATTTGTTATAAATTTTAAAATCAACTCTGCCAAGGTGAATGAGCCTTTGCTAAAGTCCATTCTGAAACTACATATTTGAAGAGAGCAGCACACTCTTAATTAAGTTTACCCTTTCTATTGCAGGGCACATTTCTATCACCCTGCCTTTGTTCTTTTAATAGTAGTGACCAGAATAACTCACAGGAGGTTGGAGAAGATCCAGGGCCAGTGTATATCCATTTTGTAGACAAATACAACACTTCTTTTCTAGAAAGTTCTAATTATAATGCAATCCAAGAACAGAGAAGGTTTCTCAATGTTTCCTGGTAACTCTAGTTGTAACCAAGTGAGATAGGGAAGAACTGTATTGATTCTAAGAAAAAAAAAAGTGATTGGTAATCTTTTAATTGTGGCATAGAGAAAAAATATAAAATTAGAGGAATACAAGTTTGGAACCAGATCTACCTCATTTAAAATTGTGGAACATTCTGCAAATTTAACCACTCTGAGTCTTTTAAAAAATCTTTAAATGGGAATAACAACAAAAACATAACATCTTTGTCATTGATGAGATCTCATGTATGGCAATGTCTAGGGTGCTGTTGGGTTCATAGGAAGCATTAAATGTTAATCCACTTTTTTTTTAACTCATAGCTTTAATAAAACTATAGTCATTTATTCATTAAGACATTGAACAAATGTTTATCAAATCCAGAGTTGAACTTTCCATTAAGCATACAAAGTAGAGGAGATGGGCATGGTCTCCATTTTCTAGGCAAGTGGGCATTGTAACTTGAAGATGGCGGTAAAGAGGACTCCAGACCAAGAGAGCCATAGGTCTCTCAGTCTAAATATTTGAGTAATTTAATCAATAATCGTTATATATATTATACATATAATATATACAACTATGAATAGCTTTATTAAAAAATAATTTATATTCCATAAAGTTCATCTTTTTAATGTGTACAATTCAGTGGTTTCTAGCATATTTGTAGAGCTGTGCAACCATCATTAGAACCTAATTTTTGAACATTTTTATCATCCCTAAAAGAAACTTTATAACCATAGCAGTCACTTCCCATCCCCTACCTGGCCGCTATCCACCCAAATCCCCAGCATTGGTCAAACACTACTATAATCTCCTTTCTGTCTTTATGGATTTGCCAATTATAGATATAATCATAAAGTGAAATAATATAAAATGTGGTCTTTCATAACTGACTTCTTTCACTTAGCATAAGGTTTTAGAAGTTCATCCATGTTATCTCATTTATCTGTGTTTAATATTTTTATTACCAAATAATATTTCATTGTATGGATAAGCTACATTTTGTTTATTCATTAATCAGTTGATGGATATTTAGGTTGTCTCCACATTATGGCTATTTTTAGTAATGCTGTGATGAACATTTGTGTACAATTTTTTGTATGGACATATGTTTTCATTTCTCATGGGTTCATATCTAAAAGCAGGATTGCTGGATCATGTGATAATCCTACCTTTACCATTTTGAGGAACTTCCAAACTCTTTTCCAAAGTAGTTACATCATTTTACAATCTCATCAACAATATATGAGGCTGTAACTTCTTTGTAACTTCTGTTAGCATCTGCTATTATCTGTCTTTTTGATCATTGCCATTGTATTATGTATGAAGTGGTATTTCACTTTGGTTTTTATATTTCTCTGATGACTAATGATGTTGAGTATCTAATCATACACTATTGACTTACTTATATATCTTCTTTGGAGAAAAGTCTATTCAAATCATTTGCCCATTTAAAAATTGGATTGTCTTTTTATTGTTGAGTTGTGAGAGTTTCTTACATATTCTGGCTATAAGTCCATTATTACAAATAAAATTTACAGATATTTTTTCCTAGCCTGTGGGTTGTCTTCATTTCCTTGATGGTGTCCTTTGAAGCCAAATTTTTAAAATTTTTTTAAGTTAAATTTATCTTTCTTCTAGTTGTTGTTGCTATGCTTTTGATACTATTTCTGAGAAACCATGGCCAAATCAAAGGTTATAAAGATTTACTCCTATTTTCTTCTAGGGATTTTATAGCTTAAAGCCTATATTTAGGTCTTTGATCCATTTTGAGTTATTTTTGTATCTAGTATGAGGTAGGGGTCCAAATTCATTCTTAGTATACACATTTCACATTCCTTTGGTTAAATTTTTTATTTTTATTTTTTTTTATACTTTAATTTTGAGAGCGAGAGAGAGAGAGAGTATGAGCCAGGGAGGAGCAGAGAGGAAGAGGGAGAGAGGATCTGAAGTGGGCTCTGTGCTGACAGCAGAGAGCCCAATTTGGGGCTCAAACCCATGAACCTGAGCTGAAGTCAGATGCTCAACTGAGCCATCTAGGCACCCACCAGTTAAATTTATTTTTAATTATTTTCTTCTTTTTTATGATGTTGTGAATGGAATTCTTAAAGTCATTTTTGGATTGTACTTCTCTGCCCCCTTTTTACAAAGCACATTGTTTTCTGCCTGGGCTATGGCAAATAGTCTCTCATTCAATCTCTATCCTTCCAATATTACTTTTCAGCACATATGAATCAAAGTGGTCTATTAAATATGTAAATTAAATCATAACATTACCCAGAATAAAACCCTATTATGCCCTTTCATTATATTTATAAGAATTAGTAACTATTGTGTACAAGGCTAGATGTTATCTAGGCCCTACCTATATTTCCAGTCTCATTGCTAATCTCCCACAATCTCTATAATGCAGCCACATGAGCCTTCTACTTCCAATTTAGTACATCCCATTACCTATTTGTTTAAAGCTTGTCTACCATACTCTCTCTTTTAAAACTTACTTTCTAATGTCTTTTTTCAAGTTAAACTTTTCTAATACTTTTTGTATTAATCTATTTGTGTATTTTTATATGAATACCACATTGTATTGATTACTATAGCTTGTACTAAGCCTTAAAATTTGGTAGTATAAATTTTCCAGTTTTATTCTTCTTTTTTAAAACCATTTTAGCTATCCAGGTTCTTGGCATTTCCATACAAATTTTGGAATCATCTATCAATTTTTACAAAGTTATGATGGCAATGAATCCATAGATAAATTTGGGAAGACTTGACATCTTAACAATATTGAGTCTTCTGATCTGTGAATATGATATATCTTTCCATTTGTTTAAGTTTTCTTTAATTTCCTTGAGAAATGTTTGTAGCTTTCACTGTTCAAGTCCTTCATACCTTTTTTCTAGTTATCTTTACATATTTCATATATTATAATGTAGTTTTTAAAATATCAAACTGAAGTTTTGTTGCATGCATATAAAAACACAATTGATTTTATAATCTGCAAGCTGACCTAGCTCACTTATTAATTCTAGTAGTTTTTTGTGGGTTCCATAGAATTTAGGGGCACCTGGGTGGCTCAGTCAGTTGGGCAACCGACTGCAGCTCAGGTCATGATCTCACAATCAGTGAGTCCTAGCCCCGCATTGGGCTCTGTGCTGACAGCTCAGAGCCTGGAGCCTGCTTCCAATTCTGTGTCTCCCTCTCTCTGCTCCTCCCCCACTCGCACTCTGTCTCTCAAAAATGAATAAACCTTAAAAAAATTAACAAAAAAAGAATTTTCCACATAAATATGTAGTCTGTGAATAAAGACAGTTTCACTGCTTCCTTCCTACAATAGATCCCGCCACCCCTGTATCTGGCTTTATAATACTAACTAGAACAACTGTGTTAAAAAGAAGTTGAGAACGTTTATCCTTGCTTTGTTCACAACCATAGAAAGAAAGTATGCAGTTTATCACCATTAAATATGATGTTAGCTGTTGGCTTTTTATGGGTGCCCTTTATCATGTTGAAGAAGTCCCCTTCTATTCCTACTTTGTGAAAAGTTGTACCAGGAAAGGATATTAGATTGTGACAAATACCTTTCCTGCATCTATTGAGATGATATATGGTCATATAATGTGGGAAGTTTAATTGATTAATTTTCAACTGTTAAACTAGCCCATAATCTCTAAAATAAACCCCACTTATTCATGATGTATTATCCTTTTTGCATATGGTTGAATTCATTTTGCTATAATTTTGTTAAGAATTTTTGCACGTATGTTCATGAGAAATATTGTTCTGTAGTTTTTCTTTAATGTCTTTCCTTCTTTTTCTGTTGGAATAGTTTTAACTCACACTATGAATTGGAAAGCATTCCCTCTTATTCAAGAATCTTGGAAATATTTCAAAGAACTGCTATCATTTCTCCATTAAATATTTTGTAGGATTCATTACTGAAGCCATTTGGGCCTGGAGTTTTATGTGGGATGGTATTTCTACACAAATTCAATGTCTTTCATAGATATAGGCTGTCTATTTCTTCTTAAGTGAGCTTTGCTAATTTGTGTCTTTCAAGGAATTTGTCAATTTCATCAAAATTGTTGAATTTATTGGCATAATGTTGTGCATAATAGTCCCCTATTTTAACATCTGTAGATGCTGTAGTGATGTCACTTTTTCTCATTCCTGATATTGGATATTTTTTTAAATCTTCTTTCTTCTTTTGGCTTAAAGTTTTTATCAATTCTACTGATCTCAAAGAATTCTTTCGTTTCGTTGTTTTTCTTCATTGATTTACTATTTGTATTTCACTGTTTTCTGCTCAGTCCTGTATTTTTTCTTTTCATCTCTAATTTTTTGCTTTCATTTACTCTTATTTTTCTAGAGTCTTAATGTAGAAACTTGACTTTTCGGTGCAAGAAGTATTTCTTTTTCTAATAGAGGCATTTTGTACTATAAATTTGTAAGTACTACTACTACCTTAGTGACATCCCACAAATGTTAATATTTTATGTTTTTATTTACATTCAGTTCAAATATTTTCTAAATTACCTTTTGACCCAGAAATTACTTGGATGTGTGCTATATAGTTTCCAGAGATTTGAGGATTTTTCCAGAGACCTCTATGTTACTGATTTTACACTTAATTCCTTTGTAGTCCTTGAACATATGGTATATGACTTGAATCATTTGAAATTTATTGAGACCTTTTTTGACCCAAAATTTAATCTATTGTGGAAAATGTTCTGTGTGCATTTGAGAAATATATATATTATGATACTGTTGGTTGCAGTGTTTTATTCAATGTCAATTAAGTTTTTGATATTTTTATTAAACTCTTTTATATCCTTAATGATTTTCTGTCTGTGTGTTCTATCAATAACCTAGAGAGGAGTGTTGAAATCCTTTTATTTCTAAAACTTATCTTTGTTCCTCTGTATTTATTGTGTCCTTTTTCTCTGGATACTTTAAAGATCATTTATTTATCACCAGTTTTCTACAATTTGATTATATGTTGTTATTGTTTCCTTCATGTTTCTTATGCTTCGGGTTTATTGACCTCCTGGGACCTGTGAGTTTACAGTTTTCATTAAATTTGGAAAATTGGCCCTATGTCTTCAAATATTCTCTTCTTTATCCCTGTTCTTCTCTACTTGTTAGGGAACTGGGGTTTTACATATATTAGACTGCTTGAAGTTGGTCCTACAGCTAACTGGTACTCTGTTTATATTTTCTCATTCTTCTTTCCCTGTTTCATTTTGCAGTTTCTATAACTATGTTTTCAATTTAAAATACTGTTCTTATATCTGACATTAATTCCATCAAGTATACTTTCATTTTAGACATTGTAGTTTCCATCTCTAGATGTTTTATTCTAGTCTTTATGATGTCATTCACTTACTACTTTACATGTTTAATCTTTCTTTTAACTTCTTGAACATATGGAATATGGTTATAATAATACTTCTAATGTCATTTTCTATTAATTCTATAGTCTGTGTTATTTCTGTCTTTGTTTAGATAAATTGACTTTTCTCCTTAGTATGGGTTGTACTATTCAGTTTCCTTGCATTTCTGGTAATTTTTATCAGATGCTACACATTTTTTAAAATATTATTTATTGTCAAATTGATTTACATACAACACCCAGTGTTCATCCCAACAAGTGACCTTCTCCATGCCCATCACCCACTTTCCCCTCTTCCCCAGCCCTCATCAACCCTCAGTTTGTTCTCAGTTCTTAAGAGTCTCTTATGGTTTGCCTCCCTCCCTCTCTGTACTTTTTTTTTCTCTGTCCCCTCCCCCATGGTCTTCTGTTAAGTTTTTCAATATCCACATATGAATGAAAACATATGGTATCTGTCTTTCTCTGCCTGACTTATTTCACTTAGCATAATACCCTCCAGTTCCATCCACGTTGCTGCAAATGGCCAGATTGCTTTCTTTCTCATTGCCAAGTAGTATTCCATTGTATATATAAAACACATCTTCTTTATCCATTCATCATCAGTTGATGGACATTTAGGCTCTTTCCATAATTTGGCTATTGTTGAAAGTGCTTCTATAAACATTGGGGTACAAGTGCCCCTATGCATAAGCACTCCTGTATCCCTTGGGTAAATTCCTAGCAGTGCTATTGCTTGGGTCATAGGGTAGATCTATTATTAATTTTATGAGGACCCTCCACATTGTTTTTCAGAGCATCTGGACCAGTTTGCATTCCCACCAACAGTGCAAGAGGGCATTTCTCCACATCCTCGCCAGCATCTATAGTCTCCTGATTTGTTCATTTTAGCTACTCTGACCGGTGTGAGGTGGTATCTGAGTGTGGTTTTGATTTGTATTTCCCTGATGATGAGTCACATTGAGCATCTTTTCATGTGCCTGTTGGCCATCTGGATGTCTTCTTTGGAAAAGTGTCTATTCATGTCTTCTGCCCATTTCTTCACTGGATTATTAGTTTTTTGTGTGTGGAGTTTGGGGAGTTCTTTATATATTTTAGATACTAGCCCTTTATCCGATATGTCATTTGCAAATATCTTTTCCCATTCCATCAGTTGCCTTTTAGTTTTGTTGATTGTTTCCTTTGCAGTGCAGAAGCTTTTTATCTTGATGAGGTCCTAATAGTTCATTTTTGCTTTTAATTCCCTTGCCTTTGGAGATGTGTCAAGTAAGAAATTGCTGCGGCTGAGGTCAAGGAGGTTTTTTTTCCTGCTTTCTCCTCTAGGGTTTTGATGGTTTCCTTTTTCACATTCAGGTCCTTCATCCATTTTGAGTTTATTTTGTGTATGGTGTAAGAAAGTGGTTTAGTTTCATTCTTCTGCATGTTGCTGTCTAGTTCTCCCAGCCCTATTTGTTAAAGAGACTGTCTTTTTTCCATTGGATATTCTTTCCTGCTTTGTCAAAGATTAGTTGGCCATACATTTGTGGGTCCAATTCTGGGGTCTGTATTCTCTTCCATTGGTCTATGTGTCTGTTTTTGTGCCAATACCATATTCCTGATGATTACAACTTTGTAGTAGAGGCTAAAGTCTGGGATTGTGATGCCTCCCGTTTTGGTTTTCTTCTTCAATATTACTTTGATTATTTGGGGTCTTTTGTGGTTCCATACAAGTTTTGTGGTTCCATGCAAATTTTAGGATTGCTTGTTCTAGCTTTGAGAAGAATACTGGTGCAATTTTGTTTGGGGTTGCATTGAATGTGTAGATTGCTTTGGGTAGTATTGACATTTTGACAATATTTATTCTTCTAATCCATGAGCATGGAATGTTTTCCATTTCTTTGTATCTTCCTCAATTTCCTTAATAAGCTTTCTATAGTTTTCAGCATACAGATCTTTTACATCTTTGGTTAGGTTTATTCCTAGGTGTTTTAGGATTATTGGTTCAATTGTGAATGGGATGAGTTTCTTTATTTCTCTTTCTGTTGAATTATTATTGGTTTATAAAAATGAAACCGATTTCTGTACATTAATTTTGTATCCTGCGACTCTGCTGAATTCATGTATCAATTCTAGCAGACTTTTGGTGGAGTCTGATGGATTTTCTATGTAGAGTATCATGTGGTCTGTGAAAAGTGAAAGTTTGGCTTCATCTATGCCAATTTTGATGTCTTTGATTTCATTTTGTTGTCTGATTGCTGATGCTAGGACTTCCAACACTATGTTAAACAACAGCGGTTAGAGTGGACATCCCTGCCATGTTCCTGATCTCAGGGGGAAAGCTCTCAGTTTTCCCCCATTGAGGATGGTATTAACTGTGGGCTTTTCATAAATGGCTTGTATGATGTTTAAATATGTTCCTTTTATCCCGACTTTCTTGAGGATTTTCATCAAGAAAGGATGCTGAATTTTGTCAAATGCTTTTTCTGCATCGATTGACAGGACCATATGGTTCTTATCTTTTCTTTTATTAATGTGATGTGTCACACTAATTGATTTTCAAGTATTGAACCAGCCCTGCAGCCCAGGAATGAATCCCACTTGATCATGGTGAATAATTCTTTTTATATGCTGTTGAGTTTGAGTTGCTAGTTTGTTGTTGAGAATTGTTGAGGGATGTTGGCCTGTAGTTCTCTCTTTTTGCTGGGTCGCTGTCTGGTTTGGGAATCAAAGTAATGCTGGCTTCATAGAATGAGTCTGGAAGGTTTCCTTCCCTTTCTGTTTTTTGGAACAGCTTGAGAAGGATAGGTATTAACTCTGCTTTAAATGTCCGGTAGAATTCCCCAGGGAAGCCATATGATCCAGGACTCTTATTTGTTGGGAAATTTTTGATGACCGATTCAATTTCTTCACTAGTTATGGGTCTGTTCAAATTTTCTATTTCTTCCCGTTGAGTTTTGGTAGTGTGTGGGTGTTTAGGAATTTGTCCATTTCTTCCAGGTTGTCCAGTTTGTTGGTGTATAATTTTTCATAGTATTCCCTGATAATTGCTTGTATTTCTGAGGGATTGGTTGTAATAAATCCATTTTCATTCGTCATTTTATCTATTTGGGTCCCCTCTCTTTTCTTTTTGAGAAGCCTGGCTACAGGTTTATCGATTTTGTTTGTGGATGCTACACATTTTGAATTGTATCTTAATGATGTTTGATAACTTCTTCCTATAAATATTTTTTGTGGTTTCAATCTTTGTAAAAGCATTTCTTTTTTACAAATCTAGCTAAAGTGGTTGTTTCTTCCACTACCCGCTGTATTATTTTTTGTCACATCACTGTCTTTGCCCTTTGTTACATGAGTAATCATTTGCATGTATTTGTTCATTTCTGTTTTTATTATTTATCTCATATCCTGATAGACAGTCAGGTCTATGAAGGAAAGTGCCACTGCTGTCTTTTTATTTTTAATACCTTACACAATGTTTAGCACATAATAATTGCTCAATTAAAAATGATTGATTTTTAGATTTCTGCTATTTTAACATCATGTGTTAACATTTTGTTTGAGGGACTTAACATTCTTAGCAACATTTGAATTTTACTCTAATACATGTAAAATATAAACAATTTTTGAGCTTTACCGTTCTGATTCTATGAAATTATTATTGATTAGCCTGACTGTATTTTAAGGAAATTTAAAGCAGTATATTTTCTCTGAATTTCTTTATGAAATATTCTACTAAAATGAATGGTTCATGGAAATACATTTGTATGTACAATTTAGAAGAATGCATAATGTCTTTCATTTGAATTTTTAACAAGAAATCTATAACTAAATAGTTAACATGTGTATAAGTGTCAGACCCATTATTTCCTTCAACCACTTCCCGAGATTATTAAAATTAAGGTTTTGGTACCATGTAATAAATTCCATGTTTCAGCTTGCTGTAACAATTTCTCAAGTTTTTCCTCATTCCCATACAATTTACTTTCCAATAAAATGACACTTTGCATCTTAAAAAATTTTGTAAAAAACAAATGTCACTGACACAGATTTTTATTATTGTTCAAAAGTTTAAGTATTATTCATATTTGAGCCAGCTAGTTCTTTTGAACAGAGCATATTAGAAAGACCTAGAATTATATATTCAGTTATTTCATGGGCCGGTTAGCTTGACACAAAGAATCCATTCTGTTCCATTGCACAAGAAGGAATTCCTTTTTAAAGACAGCTTTATTATAAATACATCTCAGGGATTATATGAGTCACCAAATAAGAGTGTGAATGGCTCATTCCAAATTTCTCATGGCAAATAATAAAAGAAAATATCATTGAACTATAGTTTCAATATTTTAAGTCAGCAACATAATTTTATCCAGAATATTACATGTCAGAATATAATAATTATCACATATTTTTTTAGTCCTTGGTGATTTCTCTGGAAGTTAGAAAAAATCATATCAAAAGTGTTTTGAGGAAAATGCTTACATGCCAACACCCTTGAGGAATAAATAGGAAATATTCTTTAGTTTGCAACTATATATATATATAGTTATATACATATATATATATATACATATATATATATATATATACATATATATATATATATGTATATATATATATATATATATAAGTATTGGCAGGGTGACTTTTTGCATGCTTTTATTTACAAAGAAAGAGTATACTTATTGGAAATTGGAGACCCTTAGACTTATGTATTTATATCACATCTTCTTTATCCACTCATCTATTGATGGCACTTGGAATGCTTCTATAATTTGGCTATTATAAATAATTCTGCAATAAACATAGGGGTGCATACATCTTTTCAAATTAATATTTTTGTATTCTTTGGGTAAATACTCAGTAGTGTGATTACTGAATCCTAGGGTAGTTCTATTTTTATTTATTTCATTTTAATAATTAATTTTTCTTTTTAAGTAATTCAACATGGTGAATTACTTTTTAAGTAATTCAAGCAACATGGTGCTTGAACTTACGATCCTGAGATCAAGGGTTGCATGTTCTAGTAAGTAAGCCAGCCAGGCACCCCAGGATAGTTCTATTTTTAATTTTTTGAGGAATCTCCATGCTGTTTTCCACCGCGGCTGTACCAGTTTGCATCGCCACCAATAGTGCAGGAGGGTTTCCCTCTTTCCACATCCTTGCCAACACCTGTTGTTTCTTGTGTTGTTGATTTTAGCCATTCTGACGGGTGTGAGGTGATATCTCATTGTGGTTTTGATTTGAATTTCGCTGATAATGAGTGATGTTCAGAATCTTTTCGTGTGTCTGTTTAGGGGAAAAACATTTTTAATCCAGATAAGTAGCAGATTATGTGACAACCTAAATGATGGACAGGTGTACTTCTCAGAAGAAATAACATAAATATATTCTTTTTATTCCCAACTGCCATCCTAGTTAAAACATGTTAATGCTGCTTGAAACATAAACCTTACTTTAAAAAATCTGAATCAAAATCCAAGATTTTAGGATAAATGATCAGAGAAATAACCGTTAGCCTGTTATGAAAGGGATGCAGAGAATAACAGTACAGATAAAAATGAATCTGTTCTCTATTCTCTTAGTCACTTATATCTAGTTAATGCTAATTTTTGAGCCAAGAAGAAAACCTCATTGAAGCATAGAAAAGTCTACTTGCAGGTTATATCATTCATAGGGAGGAGCTAGTTGTCAGCAAACTGTCTCTTGACTGTGCTTTAAGGTTAAAGGTAAGAAATGAAAGTTGTGAGTGTGATCTAATTGCACTGTGTACTATGTATCACGTTAGTATGTGGTACTTATAAAGGGTATTTCCACCTTAAAGGGAGTGGATGTTAAGGGGAAAGGTCATCTTTTGATAAACAGTAGTTCTTAATTTTAATGTAGTCAAATTCACCTATCTTTTCTTCTTTACTTTGTATTATTTCTGAAGATTATCCCAGTGCATTTTCTGAACTATGTTACACTAACTTTTTCCCTTTTTCTTCGAGACAATACAGTGTATTAGGCTCATGTTTGTTATCAGTTTAATATGTCTTGTTAATTTGCCATGGACCACTAAAAACAATCTGTTTATTATTTCTGCCAATACTTTTGATATTAGTGCTTGCTAATCTGTTTTTCCTTAGTTTCCATATATTTTTGTCTTTACAAAATCTTCTTTAAAGCCCCATTAAAATAGAAAGATAGCAGGTCTCTAATCTACTTTATCCTTTAAGCTTGTTATCCTGTGAAAGAAATTAAATAAAGTACAGTGGATTGCATACACACTTATAAATTATGTAATAAGCTTATCTTTATTCAAGCAATTAATCTTTCTCTTTTGGAAAAACCCAAAGGGAAATAACCCAAGTTGTCTTATATTTCCAAGAAATAGCATGCACAAAACACTGGAATTTGGCTACTTACTCTATCTCAAATGTCAGAAAAAAATCTTCTAAACACCATAGAACTTTTCTTTTAAATACATTTATTGGAATAACCTGACTAATAAATATTTAGCTACCTCTAGAAAATAGCATAAGATGATATACTTCTATATTCATGTAGAAAACAGCATAACGATACACTTCTATATTATAGAAAACATGTGCTATTTATATATTTACAGGAAAAATATCCCATGAGAGTTTCTTTCCAAATGCCTTTAATTTATTTGGAGAATGGGAAAAGATGGTAAATATATACATGTGTGGTCTTTCCCCTTTTCATTGGTAACCAAACCTCTAAATTGTTAGAGGCAGCAATATATCTGGATAAAATACTATGTATGTTACTCATTGGAAGTTTAGCTTTATCAGAAATTATTCTGCATTGGTTTTGGCCCTTTTAAGCATATTTTAAGAAATTTATTATTTGTTTTTAATTTTTTTATGTTTATTTATTTTTGACAGAGAGAGAGACAGAGCATGAGCGGGGGGATGGGCAGAGAGAGAGAGAGGGAGACACAGAATTAGAAGCAGGCTCCAGGCTCTGAGCTGTCAGCACAGAGCCCGATGCGGGGCTCGAACTCACAGACCGCAAGATCATGACCTTAGCCGAGGTCGGACGCTCAACTGACTGAGCCACCCAGGCGCCCCATATTTTAAGAAATTGAAATACTTTAAGTATTTCCTAACTTATCAAAACCCTCTATTGACATCCTAGCAATAAAACGATAAAATTAAGCTTCCTTTTACTTCTCCCAAACATCTCCCAATCTTAAAAATATATCTAATGATTTTTTAAAATATTTTCAAGGTTTCTAACATATATACCTTTTCTGTAAGTCCTACAGTTGTTTGGCCTTGTGTTTCTATATATTAAATGAGTTCATTACTTACCAGTTTCCTTCCTTCCTTTTCCCCTTCCTTCCTTCTTCCCTTCCTTAATGTTTTGCCATGAGCTTCTCTGTTCTTTAGTTCCTTATTTTGATTCAATTTTATTTGGCTCTATTTTAACACAATGTGGTGTTTTATTGCTCTGTTTTGTTTTATTCCAGAAAGAGGTTGTGGGTGCCGTATTTCCTGAAAATGATTTTTGTATCTTTATAAAGTTAGCTTCATATAAAACTCTAGGATTGCACCTTCTCTCAGAACTTTTAAGTTTTTTTTTTTTGTTTCTTTGTTGATTTCTGTTTTGGAAGAACCAAAGTCCTCTATTATCACCTGTTGGAAGGGATTTGGATTCCCAGAGGCTGCTTTGTATATCCTTAAGTTCATTAAGTTTTCCATGGTCTTTTTGATGTGTGAGCTTGCCTAGGCTAAAATTCCCGCTTACTCAGTCAAACACTAATTTAGATGTTGCTCCAAGGATATTTTATAGATATGATTGAAGTACATAATTGGTTGACTTTAAGTAAGGGAGATTATCTGGGCAGGCCTGAAATAATCAGGTGAAAGGCCTTTAAAGCAGAGCTGAGGCCTCCCTGAGGAAGAAATTCTGCCTATGGATAGTGACCTCAGCTATGCCCAAGAATTTCAGCCTGCCCTTCTTGATAGTCTGCTCTATGAATTTAGGACTTGTCTACCTAGTCCCCACAAGTGTATAAGCAACACATCAGAAATGTCTTTCTGCCTCTCTAGTTGAATGCTGACTGATAAAAATTATCTAAAAATGTGGAATTGGGAAGTCCGTGGAGACAAAAATATTGAGGACTCTGATAGTGAAAGTCTGGATTGGCTTGAACAGACAGTTAGTGGGATTATGGAGGTTAATGATTCTGCTAATTAGGATATAGAAGGAAGTGAGGAGCATGGTAGAGAAAATCTAAATCACCTTAGAGAATGCCTCAATTACAGACTGTTAGTGGAAATATGGAAGTTAAATGTACTGCTACTGGGGGCTCAAAAGGAAATGAGGAACACCTGATTAGAAATTAGGGGAAAGGAGATCTTTATTATATAGTGGCAGAAAGCTCCGTGTAATAATGTCCTATAGTTATGTACAGACTAGAGTTTGGAAGCTATGACCTTGGACATTCAACTAGGAGATTTCTAAGCAGAGTTGAAAGTGCAGCCTGGTTACTTTTTGCAGCTTATAGTAAAATGCAAGAGGATAAATTGAGAAAAAACTGGAACCCGTAATAGATGATTTGGGAAATTTTCAACTCATTCAAATTGTGAAAGATGCTAAAACTAAGACTTCACTATCAGAAAAAAACATGCTCTGTAGGAAAAGCTGAGAGTATGGCTAGACAACATTTTGCTAATACGTCAGAAAGATAAAAAAAAAAAGACAATTTAGTTACACAAAGGTTCTTTGAAGAGAGAAAAATATGTGATTAATAGAAACTCTCAGTTATCTATGCAGAAGTCACAAATGGGGGTAAGATATTTTAGGAAGGATGTGTGGAGAAGCCTTTTGTCTAACGGAATGAATCTATGTAACATACATGGAAAAACCACAAGGTTCTTGAGAATTTAATACCAGCAGAACCTGGTCAGTTTTGACCAAAAAGGACAAAAACATTATGAAATGAAAGAAAGCTCCTGGACACCCAGAAGTATAGAGGCAGGAAACAGACTGATAAAACTACTCTGTTATGATTCCATGCTACCCTTCATGAAAAAGGAAAAATGATTCAGAGGGCAGAGATGAAAAGTACAGATGATTATTTCCAACCCTTGAAATCTAATGGAGTTTATCCAGCTGGATTTCAAAAACACTTCCCCCCCCCCCACCCCATTTTCTCTCTTTTGAATGGAAATATCTTAGCTGTTATCGTATGCTTGTTTCAGCATTGTAGTTTGGGAGCAGACAATGTGTTCTTAAGTTTCAGAGGTCCATACATAGAGAGGAATTGTGCCCCAGGATGGATTATACCCAGAGCATCACCCATACCAAATTTAGATGATTTTTAAAAAAAATTTTTTTAACGTTTATTTCTGAGACAGAGAGACGCAGAGCATGAGCGGGGGAGATGGCAGAGAGAGGGAGACACAGAATCAGAAGCAGGCTCCAGGCTCTGAGCTGTCAGCACAGAGCCCGATGTGGGGCTCGAACTCACAAACTGTGAGATCATGACCTGAGCCAAAGTCGGTCGCTCAACCTACTGAGCCACCCAGGTGCCCCTAGATGATTTTGATGATGAGTTTGGGGACTTTTGAACTGATGAGATTTTTGGATTTTGACTTGATGCTATCAATGGTAGAGACTTAAGTGACATTGGGATGAGGTGAATATGCATGTGAGACAGACATTAACCTTGATTCCTTTGGCTCCATCTCGAAGTCATTCTGAGGTGTGGACTGGGACTGGGTATCTCAGTTACTTTTCCTGCTTCTCCTATGTTCCATCTACACAGATAGGTCTTGTCATTTCCTCAAAAGGTCCCTGGAGGGGTCCTTCAGGACCATGATTCTTCCCTTCAGACACATCTGTCTCTTGTCCAGGATTTGAAGAAGTTTGTGTCAGCTGTAGATATTCTCTCTCATTTAGGTCTGAGTTTCATTGTTTCTGTCAAATACTTTTCCGATTTATTAGAGGTTGTGGGAACTTTAATTTTTTACTAAATATGTTTATATATTTATATTTTTGGTGTGTTAAAAATGTTTTGGGGGGGCGGTTATCATGGGATGGAAGAAGAGAAAAAAAATTTCTTTCACTCTACTACCTTTAACCAGGGATATTATTACCCGTAAGTATACCTGTAAATATTTTGAGCCAGGAAACTGGACATTTGTTAAATAAGTTAATTCTTCCACTTGCTAATTAACTTGTACTCAATCTTGTTTCAGAAGGAATTTAGATTCATTTAAGATTTTTGATAATTAATAAACAGACCTCAAGTCATAGAATTCTTTACTGGTATTAAGAAATCTAAATTAACCCGGCAAATGAACTCCAAAAAGCTAAATAAATTGCTCAGTTCTAAAAGCACTCACTGTTTAAAAATTTAGTACATAAAATAATATTTAAAACCTCATTTATGTAGTATTCATTTGGAAAATCCATCAGGAAAGATTCTTAGTTATTTAGAGTTCATATTTAGAGTTCATGTTTCATGAAACAGAATGGTATTATTTTGGCTTCCTGTATCTGGAGAGAGTCCTAAGCACATGAGAGGTAAAGTAAATCTTTGGATTTTTTTGATAATAATTTTTGCATGGCAGACTGACATAACTGTTGAGTAAAGGTATAGAGCTAAGTTTGTTGTATTGTTATTATTTTTTAATTTAATGTTTATTTTTTGAGAGAGATAGAGAGTGCAAGTGGAGGGAAGGGGCAGAGAGAGAGAGAAGGAGACACAGAATCCAAAGCTCCAGGCTCTGCAGCTGTCTGCACAGAGCCCGACAACAGGGCTCAAACTCAGGAGCCGAGCCATGAGATCATGCCCTGAGCCAAGACTGACACTCAGTGAACTGAGCCACCCAGGTGCCCCAAGTTTGTTATATTCAATTGCCAGATATTATAATTTTCAGTAAGAGATTGAGATAGTAGGGGGCAATAATACTTAAAACACTGAATTGTGAAATAACTCCACCTTTCTTCCCAGTATACTCAAAAAAATTTTTTTTGAAGCATTTATTCATTTTTGAGAGTGAGAGAGACAGAGCATGAGTGGGGGAGGGGCAGAGGGAAAGGGTGACAGAATCCGAAGCAGGCTCCAGGCTTTGAGCTGTCATCACAGGCTTGAACTCAAGGATTGGGAGATCATGACCTGAGCTAAAGTCGGACGCTTAACCGACTGAGCCACCCAGGCGTCCCTCCCCAAATACTTTTCAAAACTGATATTACTAATGAATAGCCTGAATATTTGTTGGATTTCACCTGACCCTTAAGAATATGTATATATATGGGGAAATGACAAAAAAGATGACAGTATGTGGCAAGAAAAACAAGAGGATTGGGGAGTTCATATTTGATTTAACAATTTAAGGTAACTATATTTATTTGGAGTTTTTATGCTTCCAATCTAGGAGGTAAATTTCTTTATGAAAATATTCTTCCAAAGAAAGTGAAAAGACGTATCTTTTGAATTATGTATGGTGAGCTCATTGTATGTATGCCACTGTGCTCTTAAGTTTTAAGAACGTTTTGTGGTATTGTGTTCTCTCAAAGTAAAGGCATTCAAAGTAAGGTGAGAGGAGAATTTGTCTTTAGTCAGAGTAGAGTCATGTTAATGGATTTAATCTGGCCATCCTGAGACTCAGACCTTAAGAGAAAAATGAAGGGCATTTTTTAAAAGTTTGTTTATTTATTTTGAGAGAGATGGAGAAAGTGCAAGCAGGGGATGGGCAGAGATGGAGGGAGAATCTCAAGTAGGCTCCGTGCTGTCAGCACAGAGCCCAGGTGGGGCCCGAACTGATGAAACCATGAGATCATGACCTGAGCCAAAATCGAGAGTCAGACACTTAACTGAGCCACCCAGCCGCCCTTGAAGGACATATTTTTAAAATGGAATACTTTATATTAACCAGAATACCCCAATCATTTATGAGACAATGTTTGCATTACTTCTAGTACACAGACAACCACACACAAACACACACACACATAGGCGCTTTTTTGTAATTGTTTTGATTGTGATTTTTAAAAACTCTTTGAATCATATTCTTTTTCTGTTATATATTTTAGCAAGTTTTTCTTATGACTGTTAATTATCATATGCTTATTTTATGACCTGTAGCCATATTGTACTATCTAAAATCATAATAGTTTTCAGCTGATCTTGTTGACTTTTATTAGTATGTAATTGTTTCCCTGAAAATAATGATATTGTGATATTTTTCATAATTATGCATCTGTCATATAGGATGTGACTTTATGATATATTTTTCTTGGCTTTTGCATTGACTAGACCTTTTGAGACCTTAGATAATAATGATAAGGATGGACATTGTTATTTCTTCACTGATTTTAATATTATATACTATTGATGGTTATTTTAAGTTAAGTGTTCTCTTCCAAGTTTACTAGATATCTTTATGAAGAGATTTTTTTTAGTTTTATTAAATACCTTTTCAACATCTATAAAAATAATTTACATTTTATTCGATCTATCATATTACAGCTTGAATCTTTGTTCCTCCTTAGGTATTATTATTTAAATATGTTGTTGGGTTTTTCATGGTTTTCAGGTTTTTAGATGTAAAGTTATCTTACTCTTTGTTGTTTAATAACAAAGATGCTTCTTTTCCAAAGATTTTGAAAAAATCTTTTTAAAGCATTTTTTAAAAATGTTTTTTTAAAAAAGATTTTTAACATAAATTTATCATTGAGCATTTCTTTAGCAATTTAATTTAGGTTTTAACAGACCATTTGTTTTTACATAGGCTTTTAGAAAAAGCCCATCATAAGGAATCTTTATAATTCTATTGGAATTATTAACCAGTTATTTTACTGTTTTATGTAGCTATATAATTTATGTGTAGTAGTACGATCTGTATTTTTCTCTAAGTTTCATGAAGACAGAAAAGGGGAAATGTCTTTTAGCTTTCTTTATAAAATACTTGAAAATGCATTTGCTTTTAAGTGTAAAGAGTAAAAATAAAATGGGAATAAAATTAAAATGTTAGCATATTTCTTTATGAACTCTCTGTTCTGATTAGAAGTGAACCTTTTGAAATAACTGTACTTTTATTATTGAATAATCCAATGGCTGCAATTTTATAGTTTTATATTTAATAGCATAATTTTTATTGGATTTATAAAGATATATGTCAAAGACACAGTTTTCTAATATTTAACCTTTGAATTATGTAGTAAAGAACATTCTGAAAAATTCACAATATGTGCCTGTTTCCGTGAACTGAGGAGATTTAAAAGTAGTAATATTTGCTACATTTTAATAATTTTTAAATTAATATTTGCTATCTTTAACACATTTTTAATTGGTGTACGTCCTTATTTTATATTCTTTATTCTCAGTCAAGTGCTAGTGACATTTTTGCTCTTCTTTAAAGTAAGTAATAACAGTATTTAACTATAATATGAAAGATCAATAGTCCTTGTATTTATTTTTGCAGGTCATATCATCCAGTGGCAGATTGTTTAACTGCTTTCAACCATTTTGCCCTTTGGTTTCAAACCTTAACATCTTGCTCTTCCACTAATGATAGTTAAGATCTTCTATTTCTTAAAAGAAATTAAATATAAGAAAGTTTCATTACTTTCAGAATAGGGAGGCTTTACATTCATCTCCTTTGTTCAAGACATAGATAATTTTTACACTGATAAATTGGTAGCCTTCTTTAAAATTTACTAATAAATAGGGGCGCCTGTGTGACTCAGTCGGCTAAGTGGCTGACTTCAGCTCAGGTCATGATCTCCTGGTTCGTGAGTTTGAGCCCTGCGTCAGGCTCTGTGCTGACAGCTCAGAGCCTGGAGCCTGCTTCAGATTCTGTGTCTCCCTCTCTAACCCTCCCCTGTTCATACTCTCTCTTTCTCAAAAATAAATAAACATTAACAAAAAAATTAATAAAAAAATAAATTTACTAATAAATAGAAAAAGCTTAGATAAAATGGCATGATGAAAAAGTATGACATTCGCTTATTTCAAATCAAAGAAGATGGTTGCCACATACGTGTTGTGGCAGTGGCAAGATAGTAAAAGTACAACATTTAGAAAGTGGTCATTTACAGTGGGTTATAGTCCATTCGACCACCAGTCCAAGCTCACGTTCATTAACCCCATACCAAAACCCACTATGACTGGTCAGTGGCACATGAGAGATAAATCAACGTTTTAATGAATGCATAATGTTCACAATGGAAGAAAACCTCGACTGTCACCATTGCTTTTAGCTTGTGAACTTCGTGTGCTTATGAAGGCTTTAAAGAATATTTTTACCTCGGCAATAAATTGGGCTACATAGTAGTACAGTTACTGGGCAAAGGTAAAGAATAGGCTATTTCTACCCATACTTGAAAATACTTGTTAATAATTGACATCAGTAACAAGGTCTGCCATTCTGGTTTAATGACCCAGGGTCACTAGTCAAGCTTTTTTAGCCTGCTAACTCTCCCTGATACACTTAGAATTGGTCTTGAACTTAATAATTTACATACATGCCCTTTTTAAGTATTGAGTCTATGCTGGGATTTGTGTTGAGGACAGGCCCATTAGGAAGAAACTGACACTTTCAAAAATTTTAGAAACTCAAGGTTCCCATCATTCAATGTAAATAATGTTCTTTCATCTAAGATTATGTTGCTCTTGCATGTTTAGTGTTAAAATATCCTTTAATAATAATTTTAGAAAGGGACAAGTGTGATGATAAATGGTCTTTGTTTTTATCATTCTGATTGCTAATGTAAAGCTGCCAACTTTCAGTGTATTACCCAATTTAAAATTTTTAATATTTTATTTTTAAAGCATCTGCTCAATTTATTATTTTTAATAGAAATATTTTAATATTTATTTCATCCAGGAGTGATTTGCCACCAAGTGTTCTATTTACTACCTGTGCTCTATTGTGGTTTCTTCAGCGTTGTGGGAGAATAAAAATTATGCATATGGGATTAGATTAGCCAATTACTGAAAGTAATAATTATTCCTTATGCTCTTTTGTATTTCCAGAATTTCCTATCATGAACACATAATGGGTTTAAAGCCATGAAATAATGTTAAAATAACCATGAAACCAGAATATTTGCCAAATACAGATAAACTCAATTAGTAAGATCCCATTGATAATATATATTTTTTTTAATCACTGTGTTCAAGTTTGGGAGCCTGCCTTAAATATTCAGATTCAGGCTCTGCAAGAGGGAAGCAATGAACTGTCAATAATGCAGTGCCCTGTTTGGGAGAGGAAGGGAAGGTGCATTTTGGGGTTCTCTGAAAATTCACCATCTACTACAAATATTGAAGATAACAAACATCACTTATCTGAGAGGCAGGGGAAACCTGGAGGAAGCTAAGGGGGTCACACTGGGATTTTATGCTAGTTTACATTGTTAGCAAACAAAGAGGGTTTTAATCAGTTGATTAATAATGGTGTCGATCTGAGAGATCATCAGTATTCTCTACAAAATAAATTCTTGTGAGAAGATGAGTGTCAGAAAACTGCTGGAAAGAGCTGTGAGCTGCCTCTGTGAGAGAAACCATGGTGTGGACTAGCTGACTATGTTGGGACAGCTGAACAGTTAGAAAGATGGGAAGAAAACTTCAAGGGGAGAGGCCACCAGGTGACTAGCAACTCTAGAGGCCACTGACAGCCCCTGATACCCAGTCCCCTGTGTTTAAAACAGTTTGACATCCTCGTTAAGAGGACAAGCTTTGAGGTGAGACAGAATTAAGAGTAGATGCTGGCTTCACTATTTACTAGCTGTGAAGCCCTGAGAATGCTCTGCAACCTCTCTCTGTCTCAGTGTCTTAAGATTTGAGGGGCACCTGGGTGGCTCAGGCAGTTGTGCATCGGACTTCAACTCAGGTCATGATCTTGTGGTTTGTGAGTTGGAGCCCCACATTGGGTTCCATGCTGTCAGCACGGAGCCCATCTTGGATCCTCTGTCCCTCTCTCTCTGCCCCTCCCCACTTGTATGTGTGCATTTTCTCTCTCTCCAAAAAACAAACATTTACAAAAAAAAAAATATTTGGTATGAGTATGATAAGATGAAATTCACAGGGCTGTCAGCAAGTTAATATATGTGCCTTTAGGATTCAGTTAGCTAGTATATATAACCTGCTTAGCACCCAAAAAACACAACCAGTTATTGTTTTATTCATTTAATTAAGAGGCCTTTTATTGATCCTTTGTAAGTATCAGGTACTCCTAGGTGATGGGTGATACAGTGTAAGTAGGTTAGCAAGCAGTCATGGACCTTGCCTGCCTGGAGCTAATAATCTGGACACAGATTTTAATCAAATAATAATAATATAAAATAATAGAATTACAAACTTCAGTAAGTATAACAGAGGAAAAGTTCCAAAAACCATAACTCTGGGATCTTAAAATGCAGAGGCTTGATCTAGTTTGGTGAGAGTCAGAGGAGTCTCTGGGGAGAGACATGAGGTTGTGTAGAAGTTACTGGGGTAATGGAGGGAAGGAGAGGGGACATGCCAGGCAGACACAACATCTTGTGCAAAGGTCCTTTAACAGGAGGAAATAAGGTGTATTTATGAAACTGAAAGAGATCCAAGGTTGTTAGAGATGGAGGAGGTGGAGGGGCCAGAATGTTCAGCATCTTTTGGGACTTAGTAAAGGGCCAACATTCTTTTAAGAGCATCAAGAAACCAATGAATAGAAAATGGATAAAAAATACATTTTTAAAATGTTATTGTGGCTGCTGTTTAGAGATAAGATTGGAAGGGCCAAGAAGGCTATTTAGGAAACTAAGGAGTTTTTGTTGATGTAGGTGATAGCTTTTTCTAGACTCTACCATTAGATAGATGCTATTTACTGAGATAGGTAACCCTGACACAAGACTGGTTTTGGTGCATAGACTTTGAGTTGCCTCTTCGTTAGTTAAGTGGAGTTCTCAATTAGTCAACTGTACAAGTATCTTGTTTTTGCCACATTTTGTTAACTCTAAGATGTATACTTTCATATTTTAATGTTACTGAAATTAAACTATGTCTTATAATCAATGCTATGCCATAGTTAAATTTCTAGTCCTTTGCATTTCTTAGTGGTATATAAATTGATGGGGCCCTCAACATCTGTAATGTCTTAGATCCATCAAAATATTGTTATTACTAATAATTATAAGAAGGAAGACCTCCATAACACCAATTAGTAGCCCACAAGTGACCAAGTAACAAAAACTTCCAGTCCATAGCCAATAGGAACCACCAACCATCAGAGCATCCAAAACAGTGTAGGAGTGAAAGTGTAGAAAGGGCAATTGCTTCAAGACAACTGACGTCTTTTCCACCTACCCACAAACAAGTAAGATGGAGGAAGAGACAGGAAACTACCATCATTACCTAAATGGGACAGAGGCTGTATCAGTATCTGTTAAATGAAGCAGATCATATTAATAGTAGTATCTAATGCTTAAATAATACTGGCTATAGATGAGGTGTTCTTCTAAGGACTAGATGTTCTCCTAAAGACTTTATGTACATTAACCCATGTATTCCTCATAACAACATTATCATGTGGACAGCTTTACCAATGATAACTGATCTGGAGAGAGGTTAACTAACTAGCTTCCGGTCACATAGCTCATAAATGGCAGATCCAGATTCACACTCAAGAAGTGCTGCTCCAGAGCCTCTGCTGGCAACCACTGCTCCCTCTAATGAAGATGACTAACTACTTGGTGACCTGGGAGCAATAGAGAGTTCTGGAAATTTTGTGTGGGCTTTTGCCACAGAACCAGACTATGACACATATATTGAAGGTCTTCAGATTTTTACTATACATGTGGCGTGGGGAGGAAGGAGGAAGGAAGAACTCTTATTCTGGATTCTGAGAACAGTACTACTATATCTGAATCCAATATGGCAATATTGGCTTAGCAGTGCATTCAAAGGAAGGTGCTCCAATAAATAACAAAAATTTTCAATATCAGCAACAAAAGTTAAATCCCTGATTTTATCTTGTGTTGACATATGTAATAAAAAGGTAACATGTTTTATAAATTATATGTTTTCTAAAACTAAAAATGTTTATCTGTAATCAACTTTGATATTATGAAGGAAGGTACAGTCATTCAGAAATCATATCATTTGTGTTACCTGATGGTAAATGGTGACATTAGCAGGACTCTGAGCTAAGCCAGTAAGAAAAAGTTGTAGCTCTACATTTACCACTACAGAGATTTTAGTGTAGGCATTTTATTTTGTTTGATGGAAACATTTGTTTTTATGGAAAATATAGTGCTTATTAAAACCAATAAGCATAATCCTATCAAGCTATATTACTAAACACCCTTTTCAGGCTAAAGGAGTTAGAAAGATATAAGTGTTAGGGAGGGGAGAAACCTTAAGTACGGTTCTATCTTTTTACACTAAATAACTGCTATTATTGCTAGTCTTTCCTGCTTTCATTTTCTTTATGGTTTCAAAGAGAGAAATTCTGATCTATTTTGTTTCTTTATTTTGTGTATCATGGAAAATTTCAGTCTTATGTTTTATTTAGCTATGTGACTTCTCATCATGATGTAATGCTGCATCCTTAGACTCCCTTACAACTTTGGAAGCCTCCTCCAGCATGAAAAGCCCCCCATTCAACTTCTTCCTTTAAAAAATTTTTATGTTTATTTTTGAGAGACAGAGAGACAGAGCATGAGTGGGGGAGAGGAAGAGAACGAGGGAGACACAGAATCCAAAGCAGGCTCCAGGCTCTAAGCTGTCAGCACAGAGCCCAATGAGGGGCTCAAACTCACGAACGGTGAGATCATGACCTGAAGCTGAAGTCAGACACTTAACCAACTAAGCCACCCAGGCACCACCTCCCCAACTTCTTGAAGAAGTATGAGCCAAAAAGTACAACAGGTTCACTCTTTAGCGCTGGTTTTATAATAGTTCAAGCCTCCTTTCTTCTGTTGACAGATGATGTTGGCAGGTGTTGACAGAGATATATATATATATATATATATATATATATATATATATATATATATATATATCATGTATAGATTTCTAAGTCTACATGTAATCTGTTCACATATGTGAGGATGTCTGGGTTTTCATTTCTTTGTTTTGTTTGTTTGTTAGTTGCAAGGGAACAATTTTAAACTTTCCCTTTTAAAAGGAGGCAGAAAAGTCCCTAAGATGTGTATAATTGAAAGATGAGATAACATATTATTATTATTTTCTGACTCTTTCATCATTTCTATTATTGAAATAATAGTAGATGAAAATTGGTAACACATTCATCTAGTACATATGACATGGTGACATATGAATGTTTTATATATCTTATATCACTTAAATGTTAGGATTATCCTAACAATAATTTTGTAAGGTCAATATTATCACCTAAAGATAAACTGATTTGTCTAATATTTCACAGCTCTTAATGATGATTTGAAAATTAGGGCCCAGGTCTGTCTGTATCAGCCAGGGTCCAGTTAGGAAATAGAAAGTACACAGTAATTTGAGCAGGAACAGTTTAATGTAAAGAATCATTAATTATGATGTGCTACTAATGCGTGAAAGGAACTGCAAAGAATTGAGGAGAGCAGATACAGGGAGTGGCTGGTACTCCAGGTCTGAAGCAGAGCACCTTTGGAGAGAACAAATTTTATGAGCTTCTTCCTCCACTGTGCCCCCACCTCCCAGAAGCCACATCTTCTTGGAGAGAGCATAGCTTTGGCCCAGTGAATGGCAAAGAAGTTCACTGAGGTAGGAGGCTAGGGGAACTCACAGGGAAGGCATTTTCTGGGGTTCTTGGGGAACTGTCCCTAGGGAGGTGTCACACTGTGGAACTCACTGGGAACCCATTTATGGGAAGGTGCTGCACCATGGAATTTGGTAGGAAGTTCCCAGTGTACGTGTGTGGGGTGTTCCAGGAGACACAACCCAGAAAGTGCCCTACACTGGTGGCCACTGGGCTTGCAGACAGAAGAACCCAGAACCAGGAAGAGCCCCTTCATCTAGTTCCCCTCTTTGCTCTCTATGTAAGATGCTTAAAATTGTGCCTTATGGTGAAGTGTTCTAGTCTCAGAAGCAGGACTGTGAAAGTTGGATTAGGAGTGAGGTAATAGATTGATACCTGGCACACTACCCACCAACAAGTCTACTTTCTTAATCATTCAAGCATTATGTCATATTGTCTTATACTTACTCTACCACAAAATATGCTATTTAACAAAATAAAGGAATATAAGAAGAAAGGGAGGAAATTAGGAAGGAAAGAAAGAAAATGTAACAGGGTTATAAGTGAAGGTTTACATCAGTATTTCTCTTTTGTTTGAGATGTTTCTAGGTAGAGTTACTTTGAATTCATTGCTCAAGAGATTGTCTTATTGAATTTTAGGCACTAGTTTATCAGCCAAAAACTGAAGTTACCACCCAGAGGCCCAGGGTCCATAACCAAAGATTTTTCACTCTACAGTTCCAATTATTTTTGAATTCTAGTTTTCTCATCTGCTAGTTAATGCAGGTTATGTTTGGTTGAGAATTATATGTTTGCAAATGAGAGCTTCCTTAGATAACCCAAAGCCTATTTGCATCATTTACAGAATGCAAGATTTAGGCAAGTTACTTAATTTCTCTGCATTTCAAATTCCTCATGTAAAATGGAAATAATAAGATATGCCTTATAGATGTTTTACGAAAATTAAATGTATTAGTTTTTAAAAGAACTTGGAACAATTCCTTCCATATAGTAAGTGGCATGTAAATATTTGTATGGGGTGCCTTGGTGGCTCATTTGGTTAAGTGTCCAACTTCAGCTCAGGTCATGATCTCACTGTTCGTGGATTTGAGTCCTGCATGAGACTCTGTGCTGACAGTTCAGAGCCTGGAGCCTGCTTCGGATTCTGTGTCTCCTTCTCTCTCTGCCCCTCTCCTGCTTGCTCTCGCTCTCAAAAATAAGTAAACATTAAAAAAATAAAATAAATATTTGTACACACATCATTGTATTTTCTTAAAGACCATAGCCTAGGAATATTAATTTAGTCATTCCACTTTAGGGAACTCTACGTTTAGTCAACATTTTTGTCAGATTAATCTGATTTCCATTGTTTAATAGCAATTACAAATATACATATAGTTATATTATGTATAATATAAATGCTATTCATTGGTTACTTTACTTTTTTCCATACCTGTTAACAATACTACTTTAAACTGATAGTGTTTAAAGATGATATTAGTAAACCCATTACTCCTTAATTTTTGCTAGGAATTATCTGCACAGTAAGATTATTGGTGAAGTACTTCTTACTAAAGAAAACCCAAGTTGTCAACATAACCATTAACATTCAAATTATTAAATAGTTTCTAATGTGCGTCCCTTAAAAATACTAGACATTTTTGCAAAATGTCTAAAATTTAAAAAATATATATTCTTTTTTTTTTTTTACAGAAGACCATGACAGATATTCTCAACTCCTCAAGAAGTACAATGCGATTGAAATGTTATTTACACTCTATCCTCCTCAAGGTGCCCATGTGTGTAAAAATATACGACTTAGGTCAACTTGGCTGAGACCCGTAGTAAATGGGGAAGAAGGATATAAATATATAGGTAAGATGCTGAATCTTATTATTTTTTTTTATATTATAGAAGAAATGACCCTTTATCTAACTCTTATTTGTCACTTAGATGATGTAGTGTAATATCTAGGCCCTGGGGAGTATTCATTTTAGTTCTTAAGTATTATTCCTGCAGTTTAAAAAGTGTCTGTATTACACTTTGGTGTTTCCTCTAGAATAGCAGAAACACACTGTGATTATTCATTCACCTGATGATGGACATTCGTGTTGCTTTCGAAAATGTGATACTCTACGGATAGTTACTATGAACATTCATTCATGCACAGGATCGTGGATAGACTTATCCTAGCATTTCTCTTAACCAAACTGTTTTCCAAAGCAGTTCTATCATTTCTTATCCCGAGCCCCCCGCCCCCTGCAGACTTCAGAGCTGCAATTGCTCCACATCAGTATTTGGTATAATTAGTTGTTCTAATTTTAGCCATCCTAATAGAGAAGTATTGGTATTCTGATGTGGTTTTCACTTTTCCAGGAGATAATGATATTTAGTATGTTTTCATGTATTTGGCATTGGATATCATCATCGGCCAACTGTCCATCTTAAATTTTTTGACCTTTTTTTTTAAAAAATTTTTTTTTAACGTTTATTTATTTTTGAGACAGAGAGAGACAGAGCATGAACAGGGGAGGGGCAGAGAGAGAGGGAGACACAGAATCTGAAATGGGCTCCAGGCTCTGAGCTGTCAGCACAGAGCCCGACGCGGGGCTCAAACTCACAAACTGTGAGATCATGACCTGAGCCGAAGTCGGACGCTTAACCGACCAAGCCACCCAGGCGCCCCGACCATTTTTTTATATATATCTTTTATTATTGAGTGTTGAAAGTCCTTTAGATATTCTGAATATAAATCCTTTAAGATATATTCTTTGAAAATATTTTCTCCTAGTCTGTGTCTTGTATTTTCTTTCAATAATATGTTTTGAAGAGAAGTTTTTAATTTTGATGAAATTCAGTTTACTACTGTATTCTTTATGTTTTTGTTGTGATAGCCAAGAAAACTGGCCAGACTTCTGGTCTCAAGGGTTTCCTCCAGAAAATTTTATACCTTTGGGTTTTATATTTCAGTGTATAATCTGTTTTGAGGGTTTTTTTGTTTTTGTTTTTGTTTTTTTTTTTTTACTTGGCTCAAGGCATAGATTGAAGTTCTTTTTTTTTTCTTAAATTTAACATGGTGATATCCAAATATGCTAGCACTATTTGTTGAAAAGACTATCCTTCTCTTAATTACCTTTGTATTTTGGTAAAAACCAAATAGACTAATGAGATACATAGATGGCAAATAAGCACATGAAATGATTTCTCTTTAAGTTTTAGGGGCGCCTGGGTGGCGCAGTCGGTTAAGCGTCCGACTTCAGCCAGGTCACGATCTCGCGGTCCGTGAGTTCGAGCCCCGCGTCAGGCTCTGGGCTGATGGCTCGGAGCCTGGAGCCTGTTTCCGATTCTGTGTCTCCCTCTCTCTCTGCCCCTCCCCCGTTCATGCTCTGTCTCTCTCTGTCCCAAAAATAAATAAAAAACGTTGAAGTTTTATATAAAATGGTCAGCATCATTAGTAACTAGGGCAATACAAATTGAAGCCACAAGAATACTCACCTATTAGACTAAAATAAAATTGAAAATATGGCAGTGCCAAGTCTGGCAAGGATGTAGAGCAACTGAAACACTCATTTATTGCTGTTGGGAATGTAAAATGATATAATCAATTTAAGAATATTTTGTTGGTACTTTCTTATAAAGTTGCAGTACTGTATCCATAACCCAGCCATCTCAGTCCTGGGTAATTACCCAAGAAAAATGAAAGTATTTGTTTACCAAAAACCTGTGTATAAGTGTATATAGTTGCTTTAGTCATAATTGCCAAAAGTTGGAAACAACATAAATGTTCTTTAGCTGGTGAGGTGGTAAATGAAAATTTTTACATCTACACAATGAAATATTTTTCACCTATAAAAGGGAATGAACTATTGATACAACAACAGGAATTTCACATGCATCATGTTAAGTGAAAGAATCCAAATTCATAGGCTATATATAGATTCTATTTAAATGACACTTTGGAAAAAGCAAAACTATAGGACAGAGATCAGTCCTGTGATTTCCAGGGCTTACAGCTGGTGGGAGGATTTGATTGCAAAGAGGCAGCATGAGGGAGTTCATTGGGTGATGGGATTGTTCTGTCTCTTGATCATGATAATGGTCATAGGGCTCTAAAAATTAGTCAAAATGAACTGTATAACAAAAGAGTGAATTTTACTGTAAATAAAATTTTCAAGATAAATACAAAAGAAAAAGAAAAAAGGATTTATATGAATGACAAACAAGTCCAAAAAAGATATGCATCATTATTACTCATTAGGGAAATGTAAATTGAAACACAGTGCGATACCACTACATGCTTACTAGAATGACTAAAATTAAAACGACTGAACACACCCAGTGTTGGCAAGGATGTGTAGCAACTTTAATATTCTGCCAGTGCAAATGTAAAATGGTAAAAACACTTTGCAAAATAATTTGATGTTTTCTTAAAAAGTTAAACATAAACCTGTTTTATGACCCAACCATACCACTCCTAGATATTTATCCAAGACGAAAGAATGTATACATCTGTAAACGACTTGTACATGAATATCCATGTATTGGTAAAAGACTCAAAAGTAGAAAAAATTCAAATGTCTATCTACAGGTTAAAGGCTAAACAAATTGTGATATATCCATGCAGAATACTACTCAGCAATATGAAAGAACAAACTATTGACAGTATTGATACATGTAACAACATGGCTGAATCTCAAAAGAATTATGCTGAGTAAAAGAAACCAGACCCCCCCTCCAAAAAAAAAAAGAGGGTAAGAGTGTGAGTTAATTTTTATGAAATTATAGATAATGAACACTAAACCTTATGACAGAAGCAGATCTATGTTTACCTGGGATTGGGTTGGGACGTGGAAGTGAGATGTGATGGGTTGTGACAGGAATGATGGTAATGTTTATTATCTTCATCATGGTGATAGTTCCATGTATATGTACATATGTCAGAATTCATCAAATTGTATACTTTAAACATGTGCAGTTTCATTTACACTTCAATAAAGCTATAAAATAAATTTAAAGAACCAAGATAGTGAAATTTGTATTTTGGTAATAATTTTGAGAAATGATTTTAAGTTTTAGATTCAGCATTTTAGAACTTATCTATAGAGAGCCACAGATTTAGCACAGTCTCATTGGGCTAGTGTATGTAATGGCATATTTAAGTACCCTGTTCTGATAGATAACAGGGGAAGAAGAGGAGGAAAAGAGAAGGAAAATTATGAAAAATAAGATTGAGGGCTTCAGGCTTTATAAGATGAATCAAGACCCTGTTGCAATTTATCTTCTCTTTGCCCTTTTCCACCTGAACATTCCCACAGTGGAATCCATATCATTCCAAAGATTTGTGTTCATTGTTTATAGCCCATTTGTGAACATTTGTTGCAAATAAAACAAACATAAAGGAAACATGCAAGAGGCATTATTTTGTAAGTTAAAGACTCTATCTTCTGAAGTTTTATGCTTACCTTTTCCCTTTTTGTAAGTGACCAAGGTCTCGCATTTTTTTGAATTACAGTTGTTATTAAACTGATAGACAAAATAGTTTTCAGCATTTGCCTTGAGAAAGATTAGTGTATTACAGAAGCACTTTCTGAAACTCAGTATCTGCTCTGCTAGAAACATTTTAAGGAAGTTAGCTCTGGGAATTTATTATGTGTTCCACCATGTAGGCACTCCTGTTTATTGATTTCACTCTGTAATTTAGGGAAGTATCATCAGCAAGAACTGAGGAGTAGTAATAGAATTACTGAATGTTCTATAAATGGCATGGGTTGCTAACAAATTAGGTAGTATTAAGACCATACATACTCTAAAAGTATCATTATATCCATGTTTTTATATCTCAGAATTCCTATCATACTGGTTTGAATGTCACTGGAATGCAGCATAAGTCAGTCATACCTTCAAATTGCTTAAATACACAAAGTATTTCTTCTGAATGATAATTTATCATTTTAGATCAATGAATTAAAAACTTTTATTTTTTCTCCAGGAACATATGTATTTACAGAAAATAAGTTTAACAAGCCTTTTGGAAGGCTGGTCTTTTAATGTGTCTTTTGTTATCTTTCCTTATGAGTTGTCTGCCCTTGAGTCCCGCTGCTCTTCTGGCCTGTCGCAGACATACTGAACTTATTTCTCACCTGCATTAGCTTTTGTGACTTTGGTGGATTCTCAACCTGAAAGCTGTAGATTATATTAAGAACCCCTGGAATTCTAATGGGAATACCTTGAAAGGAGTAGGTTAGCCATTATCTCTCAAGACAATCATTTAGAGAATACAAATGAATGATTAAATTACTTTTTCAAACCAATGGTGCATTCTTAACTGAATCATATTATTATATTAATGTAAGGTTTCTAATTAGTTCAGATCCTGAGTAATGAGCAGAGACCTCTAGTTCTACTACTTCTTCATATATCATTTCCAGCCCTTCATATAGTACATTTTACTTACCCCTATAACATATGGTTATTTAAGTTATATAATTAATGCTGGAACTGATTTCCTGGCCTAATCACTGTTTTGTTACCCATTATAAAAGTGAAAGATATCTCTTTATGCTGTTCGGTTTATTCCACTGCCTTCAGGCAAGACCTGATGTATATTAGCCAAATGAGAATCCCATCTTTAGACTCTGGCAATTACATAATTGTCCTTGACAGGTCTGATTTTTGATGATGATCTATCTCAGAACTTTCTACTCTGAAACATAAGACTTTCTTTTCTTACACATGTTGATTGCAGTTGTAACTTTTCCACAATCCACAAAATTAAGTCTATGCATAGATTAATAAGAATCTTTCTTTTTCTATAATAGGCCTTTAAAAATATTATTCCTCAGAAGCCCTCGTTCTAATCCTTAATGTCTTTTGGTACTTCTCTCTAAAAATTTTCCAAATTTTCTCATTTCTTTTAAGTGATGGAATTCAGAAGATATGATAATCGAATATATCTAATTTATTGTGAATATAATCCAGCTACCACATATTCTGCTTATATCTCTGTACTTGTTTTAAACTTTTTTTTCTTCTTCCAAGATTTTATTTAAATTGAAGTTAGTTAACATATAATGTAGTATTGGTTCAGTATTAGAACCCAGTGATTCTTCACTTACATATAACACCCAGTGATCATCCCAAGTGCCTTCCTTAATGCCCATCACCCATTTCGCCATTCCCCCCACCCATCTGCCCTCTAGCAACCCTCAGTTTGTTCTCTATAGTTAAGAGTCTCATATTTCACTCATATGTGGAATTTAAGAAACAAAACAAATGAATATAGGGAAAAATAAAAGAAGATAAAAATAGGCACTTGTTTTAAACTTTTAAAACACACATCTCAGCATTTGGATTTCTACCCATCATCATTCTTTCCTTTTTTACCATATTTTCTTATACTATTAATATGTGTGCAATTTATTTTGCCTTCTTAAACTTGCTATCCTGACTTGTCCTGATTATCCTTAACTTATTAAGATATAGACATTTGTACTCTTGTTAAAACTACTTTGCGTTTTTAACCTGTTCTTTGGGGTATTCTGTAAGATTAATTATTAAAAAATGAAAAACTCAAATCCTGATTTGAAGGGAGCATCATATATTTTATATCACTTATATATGCTTAAGTACAGGAAATGGTCTATTATAGTTTGGATAAGTTTAAACATACTATGGTTATATCAGGGTCTTACTTAGCCTATGGATAACCTGCTTGTTTGAGGAGAATAATATCACTAAAAACTATATTTTATATTCAATTGGACTTGTAAAGTTTTTTTGATATATACTTGTCGATGTCCCTTTTTACCAACTATAAACTATCAGCAGCCTCAACTTTCATGTTCTTTAATGTCCCTTTGATTTTCTTTGTTAAGGGCAAATTATGTGATTATGTTTTCATGATGGTACTTGCTGGTGGAACAATGGTATTTTATTTTTAGATGATGGTTCAGTTGGTTAAAACTTTCAACATTTAGTACATTCACAGAAATTATCCACAGAAAGATAAAAATGAAGGCTGTATTGTATCTGGTGAAAGGTTTTCAACTATGGTCAAGTTATTACAAATTCTTTAGGATGATGAATGAGGTCTTGCTCATTTAATGGAATGAATGTGTTCTATGTGAATTCCATTTTTTCTTGGACTTCATTGATAAAATCAGAGATATGTCTCCCACTCTCCCAAAACCCAGTTTCACCAAGCAGGATGGAAGCATTTGCGAAAGACATTAAGATGTGGCATTAGATCTATAAGCTAAAGGAAATGTGAGTTTCATAGTAAACAGTAATCTACCACTCAATACTTCTGAACTTTTTAAAATGAAAATTGTAGGATTAATGTCTTATTATTTGAATTCTGCATCCATTTATTTAACAAGCATGAACTAAGTGTCAATTATGTTCTTGGCAATAAAGTTTGAAAAATAATTTGAGCTTAATCCCTGCCCTAGAAGTGTTCACATTCTAGCAGATCCAAAGCACTATCAGAGTGTTTTGGCTCAGTCAGTCCCAGTGAGCACTTCTATTGGTCTATGGGTCAAACAAAATGCCACAAAACAAGGATCTTCAAAAAAAAAAAAATCTTGGGAGAACCTGCCTAACAGCAACAGTCAATATGTGAAATAAAAACTCCAAGCTCAGTTTGTTGTACATCTAAGTAAGTGAGAGTTATCCTGGTTAAACAGTCTTTCTGAGCAAAGCAGACTATTGATATTACATAGGGTTTGGGGGAAGAGTGGTAGCTATCTCTGAAGATGGACCCAATGATCTGTGCCTCCTGGTATTCATGCTTTTGTGGAAATACACATACTGTATCAGAATACAAAAAAAAAGTGATGGTGTGTTACCTCTGAGGCTAGTTCATAAAGAGATTTTGTGACTCCTGCTGCCTTCTCTTAGATAAGCTTCTCTGAGGAAAGCTAGCTGCCATGTGATAAAAGTCTTAGGCAGACCTGTTGAGAGGTCTTTGTGCTAATGAACTGAAGCCATCCACCTACAACCAGTGAGGAACTGAGGTCTGTGTGAGTAATGCAACATGGAAGTGGAGTCTCTACCCCATCAGTCCTTCAGATGACTGTAACCCCATGAGAGACTGTGGCTGGACCCACCTAGAAAATCCACTCCAGATTCTTAACTCTCAGAAACTATGTGAGACAAATGTTGTTTTAAGCTTCTAAGGTAGGGGTAATTTGTTACACAACATGCAAGTTAGTGGTTAGTGGCTTTTAGCAATGGAAGTGAAATGACATAAGATCTAGGGTAGGGGTGCCTGGTGGCTCAGTTGGTTAAGTGTCTGACTCTTGATTTCGGCTCAGGTCATGATGTCATGGTTTGTGAGTTTGAGCCCCACGTTGGGCTTTTCAATGACAGTGTGGAGCCTGCTTAAGATTTTCTCTCCCTCTCTCTGCCCCTCCCCTGCTTGCACTCTGTCTCTCTCTCTCAAAATAAATAAATAAACTTAAAAACAAAAAAAGATTACGGTATAGTTCCTCAGGAAAGACCAAGTTGCTGATTGACTGGCCTTCAACCATGTATTACTAGAGAGGGACTTTTGCTAATTAGTTAGATGTCAAAGTAGTATCTCTCACTTACTGGTTGGTTTTCAGAAGTATGTTTCCAGAATTGAGCTATCACTTGTTGATAAAACAGGTTTATAACTTGTTCTGGGCATTACTTGCCACCATAGCTAAAGAACTATAATTGATTAATTAAAGAAGTTTAAAAATAAGTTGTAGTAACTTATTGCCATAGTTGTAGAAACATTTGACTTTTCTTAAGAGTATGAGGACATGTTATTCTCAATAAATAAGCACATAAAGAAAACAATCAAGCTTTCATGCTAATTGAAATAACAGAAGCAATTAAGTATAATTGTGAGCCTAAGAGAAGGGAATGACTACATCTGGCTGTATGAGAGATGATTTTATAAAGATTATGGTATATGAGTTGTTCTTATAGCACAGATTACAGTTACTAAGTAGATAATAAAGTGTTATAGGCAAAGGGAAGGACATTGGAAAGATCCATTCTCTTCAGTTGTTTGTTTAAAGAAATTCCACCTCACACCCCTTTTATAAAGTATTTCTGCACAACTTTTACACGAGACTAAGACAGTGGTTTTATAAAGCCTGATAAATTGGTGACATAGTATACAATGCCAAGTGTCATAAAGTCACCTCTTGGAAGTTTATGCCCGTTCACTCTCACATTTAGTTAATGTAGTTTATGACTACATAGCATGTGCACGTGCGCGCGCACACACACACACACACACTCTAATCTCTCCTCATAAGTTAATTAATATTTTAGGTAATAAGTACATATTTTAATTATAGAAGTAATATATAAAATTAGAGATGAGAGTAAGTTCTTATGTGTTAAAGAGTATTTTAGGTGATAAATTCAACTTCAGAATGCAATAAAGAATTTGGAAATTCACATAAAAGTGTCTCTAGCCAGTCAAAATTGATATAACAAAAGAAACATATTAAAGCTCACAGGAGAGAGTCTCATTCAATGCCCATTTATTCTTATTTCAAACACCAGAAAAAGCATATTCTTGTTTGAGAGAATTTGTCCTAGAGTAATGGGTCTCAACTTTATTAGACTTAGCACCCGTTTTATATAACAAATATTTTAAAATTTACCTTATTATATATGTATGTATGAGAAAGGATAAAAGGAAAGGTGGTATATGAAAATGTGCTTTGATATATAAATACTTGGGCATGACTATATTATAGAAGGATATATAAAATAGTCATATGTTTGCAGCAATATATAGAAACACCATAAATATGACAGCTACAAATGTAGAATGACAAAGGTGTTGTGAATTGTTAGCTCAAATATTTTGAGAAGTATTGCTTTTGGGGGATATAATTTCAAAATGAACAATTCTTGGTAAAGTTTTGAATAAGACAGAGTTTAGTCTTGTGTTTTACATTGTGCTTTTATTCATTGAAAACTTGGTGTATTTTAAAATAGTGCTTTAAAAAAAGCTTTGTGCAGGGCCCCTGGGTGGCTCAGTCAGTTGAGCATCCACCTTCGGCTCAGGTCATGATCTCATGGTTTGTGGGATTGACCCCATATCAGTCTCTATGCTGACAGCTCCGAGCCTGGAGTCTGCTTTGTATTCTGTGTCTCCCTCTCTCTCTGCCCCTCCCCTGCTCGCTCGCTCTCTCTCTCTCTCAAAAATCAATAAACATTAAAAAATAAATAAATAAAGTATAATTCTCTATTTAAAAAATAAATAAATAAATAAACTTTGTGATTATACATAACATGAAGTTGGGTTCTATGCTCCAATAAACATAAACAGGATTTTAGAGTGACATCACCAAGAAGGCAATATAAATTGTTCTTGACATCATACCCCCTCACAAGAAGAACAACCAAGAACTATTTAAGAACAAGACACTACCGAGAGAATTCTAGAACATGAGAGTGAGGCCAAAGACAGACTGCATTAGAAGGGTGAGAGAGACAGCTATATGTTGACTGCATTGCCCATCTCTCAGGCTAGTGCAACACAATGCACAGAGATCTCCCCTGAGCCTATACTTCCTCCAGAGTGAAAAGATAACCCAGGGGGTACAACAAGCAGCCCCATTGCAGCATTGTGAGTCACTCTATGGGAATCCTTACTCTAATTTCACATCACGAGCATTAGAGGGAAATCTGTGAGGCTCAACCATTAGGAATCTGACTAAGACAGAGAAGGGACAGGGGCTTGCAACGACCAACATGTGAATCTTGGCAGACCAAGTTGATGATACCTGCTGTACCCAAGTAGTAATTCCAACCTGCAGTGTTGCTCACCTGCAGAACTAAATTGGGATCACACTCTGACCAGGGAACTCAGCAGGGTGCAGATCTGTTTGTTTGGATCCTCAAATGAGAAATTTTGCCAGCTCTAGAATTTGATTTGTCATTGCCAAGGCAAGGAGCTGAATCACAGCCCCAGCTGCTGTGGAGAATATCTTCTGGCCCCATTTAACCAGATGGGCTGGCTACAACACCTGAAAGCAGTGTAGTCTAGTGGTTCTTCACCCAAGAGTCAGATGGTCAGAGCTGATTACCCCAGCATAAAGCCCATACTGGGTGTGGAGTGTTCCCATGCCATGCACAGTCAAGAGGACTAATTCATAGCCAAGGCTGAGGATAGCTCCCAGCTCCTCACAACTGATAGCCTGTTTGGGAAGTTGAGAGTAGCCTGGAGTGGCCTCTCCCCATCCTGCCTAGGCAAGGGAGCTGAGATATTGCCCCAATCACTATGGAGAATGTCTTCTGGCTCCATCTGACCAGAAAAGCTGGTGACAACTCCTGGAAGCTGTGCTGGCCTAACAGCACTTGAGCTGAGAAGTGACCAGAGCCAATAATTTGCAGAGCAAATCCAATAGACTGGTTAGGGAACTTGGGGCAGTGTGGATGGGGTTGAGTTAAGATAACAAAGAACTTTACCAGCTTTGGAGCTGCTTCTCCTGCTGTCTCCAGACAGATAATCTACTATGTAGCCCTGTGTGTGGCAGAATATAAGCTTCAGCCTATCTGACCAGGGAAGCTAACCAGAGAACATGGGAAACTGCATAGCCCATTCAGCAAACCTACATACAGCAGTGCTTGAACAGAAAGCACAGTCTGTGGACTCCCCCATCTTCAGAACAAAACCAATGGCCTCATCTGCAAGGGGACTCAGTACACATCTAGACTGATTTGGGTTCCTAACCAACAAGCAGTACAGAACCTGAGTCCTGTCCTGTAGCCTTGCCAGGGAAGTGAAACTGATTTAAAACCTCATATACAACTGAATGTACTACCCAGTCCTGACCACCTGATTCTGACCAGAGAATCCAGGTAACTGCAGAACTCATTCTACAGGATTACTTGGGTACCAATTCAGCAGTCCTAGTCAACTGTTCTCAGCCAGTGACACAACCCCTCATCCCCCTCTTTAGAGCTCCAGCGGTTGCCCCATCCCAAAATAAACCATATTAGCAGGCCTCACCTGCCCAAAGACATTACCAACAGACACCCAGAAACCCATACTGCACTGACTGATGCAAAACTGTCCCTGCTAAAGTAAACCTGTAAAGTTTGGAAGAGGTGTCCAATTACTCAGAAGCACAGTTATCAATATAAGAAGCCAAAGATCGTGAGCAATCATAAATATGGCACTACCAAAGGACACTAATAAGGCTTCATTAACTGACCCTAAAAAATAAATGAAGATCTATAAAATTTCAGATGAAGAATTCAGAATAGTCCTCTAAAGGAAGTTTAATGAACTAGAGGAAAACATTGACAGTTTAATGAAATTAGGAAAATAATGCATAAACAAAATGAGGAGTTTGACAAGGAAATAGCAACCGTTAAAAAACAAAAAAATTATAGAGTTGAAAAATATAATAACTGAATTTAAGAAATAAATAGAGGGTTTCAAAAGTAGACTTAACCATGCACAAGAAAGAAAAAGTGACCTGGAGGCTAGGATATTACCCAGAGGGAAAAAAAAGAAAAAAAATTAATAAAACAGTGAAGAAAACCTACAAGAGTTAGGGGACACAATGAAAAGAGAAAATATTCACATTATTGGAATTCCAGAAGGAGAAGAGGAAGAAAAAAAGGATATAAAATACATTTAAAGCAATAGTTGCTGAAAACTTCCCAGCACTGGGGAGAGAAATGGGTATCCAGATTCATGAGGCTCAAAAGATGCTAAATAGGTTGAAACCGAATAGGGTTACACCGAGACAAATAATTATATTTTCGTAAGTCAAAGACAAAATTACAAATGGTAAGAGTGACAAGAGAAAAGAGAATTTACATACAAGAGGTTACATCCCTCCCCCCATAACACTTTAGGCAGATTTCTCAACAAGACATTTTTGACTGGGAGAGAATGGGATGATTCAAAATACTGAAAGAAAAATGTCAATCAAGAATTCTATCCTTGATGAAGCAGTTTTTCAGGAAAAAAGGAGGAATAAAGACTTTCCCAAATAAGCAAAAGCTGAGGGAATTCATTACCACCAAACCTGCCTTACACGAAATGCTAAACGGAGTTCTTTGACTGGAAGCAAAAGAATGATTATTAACATCATAAAAACATAAAACACTAAGGTGAATCTCACTCGTAATGGTAAATATATAGTCATATTTAAATTCTTCCATATGGTAATATTGGTGCGTAATTCAATTAAAACTGCAGTTTAAAAGTTAAAAACAGGAGTTTAGGGAAGATGGCGGCCTAGGAGGACACTGGGCTCACCGCATCCTGCTGATCACTTAGATTCCACCCACATCAGCCTAAATAACCCAGAAAACCACCAGAAGTCTAGCAGAATGGATTCTCTGGAGCCATGCGTAGACAACAGGACCACGAAAGAGGGTAGGAAGGGCGGAGAGGCTGTGTGTGCTACACGGACTAGCAGGAGGGAGCCGGGCAATGGAGGGGCAGCCCCCTTGCAAGGCAGAGCCCACGAGTCTGGCTTGAAAAAGCGGAGGGGCTGGACGGAGTGTGTTCTGACAGCCAGCGGGACTTAACATCTGGAATGTTATAAGTCAACAGCTCTGCTCGGAGAGTGGGAGGGCTAGAGGACAACGGGAGGAGGAGTTGTTGAGCCCTGGAGGACAGAGCTCAGCTTGGCGTGGAACAAAGGCGCTGGGAAGCGCCATCTCCCTCGCCCATCCCCCAGCCAAAATCCCAAAGGGAACCAATTCCCTTCACGGAACTTGCTTGCACCACGCAAACACCCAGTGCTGTGCTTCTGTGGATCAATCCCTCCGACGGGTCTGCCTCCCTTCGGGTGCCGCAGGGCCCCTCCCAAAGTGGACCTTCTAAGGCAAAGCGAGCTGAGTCTGCCTCTCCTGCCCCTGTGCACCTTGTGGATCCACCCCGACTAATACACCAGATCCCATAGAAGCAGCACCACAAGCCTGGCAGTGTGCAAGTAGCCAAGACAGGGGCTGCACCTCTCCACAGTGAGTCCTGCGCCTGGGAGAGGGGAAGATAAGGTACATACCAGTCTGACTGTGGCCCCATTGGTGGGCTGGGGGCAGACATCAGGTCTGACTGTGGCCCCGCCCACCAACACAAGTTACTCCAGACAGCATAGAGGAAGAGCACTGTAGTTCCGTGCCACTCTAGGGACTATCCAAAATGATGAAATGGAAGAATTCTCCTCAAAAGAAACTCCAGGAAGTAGCAACAGCTAACAAACTGATCAAAAATGATTTAAGCAATATAACAGAAAATGAATTTAAAATAATAGTCATAAAATTAATTGCTGGGCTTGAAAAAAGTATAGAGAACAGCAGAGAATCTATTGCTACAGAGAGCAAGGGAATAAAAAACAGTCAGGAGGAGCTAAAAAATGCTATAAATGAGGCGCAAAATAAAATGGAGGCGACTACAGCTCTGAAGAGGCAGAGAGAGAATAGGTGAATTAGAAGATAAAATTATGGAAAAAGAGGAAGCAGATAAAGAGATAAAAAAATCCAGGAGTATGAGGGGAAAATTAGAGAACTAAGTGATGCGACAAAACATAATAATAATTTACACATAATTGGGATTACAGAGGAGGAAGAGAGAGAGAGGTGCTGAAAGTGTACTTGAAGAAATCATACCTGAGAACTTCCTGATCTGGGGAAGAAAAAAGGCCTTGAAATCCAAGAGGCACAGAGAACTCCCTTCAGATGTAACTTGAATCAATCTTCTGCATGACATATCATAGTGAAACTGGCAAAATACAAGGATAAAGAAAAAATTCTGAAAGCAGCTAGGGACACACATGGTCTAACATATAAAGGGAGACTGATAAGAATAGTGACGTATCTATCCACTGAAATTGGCAGGCCAGAAAGGAATGGCAGGAAATCTTCAATGCAATAAACAGAAAAATATATGGAGCCGAGAATCCTTTAGCCAGCAAGTAAGCCATTTAGAATAGAAAGAGAGATAAAGGTCTTCCCAAACAAACAAAAACTGAAGGAATTCATCACCACTAACCAGCCCTACAAGTGATCCCAAGGGGGATCCTGTGAAGCAAAGTACCAGAGACATCACTACAAGCATGAAACCTACAGACATCACAATGACTATAAACCCATATCTTTCTATAATAACACTGAATGTAAATGGACTAAATGCTCCAGCCAAAAGACATAGGGTATCAGAATGGATAAAAAAACAAGACCCATCTATTTGCTGTTCACAAGAGACTCATTTTAGACCTGAGGACACCTTCAGATTGAAAGTGAGGGGATGGAGAACTATCTATCATGCTACTGGAAGTCAAAAGATAGCTGGAGTAGCCATACTTATATCAGATAAACTAGACTTCAAATTAAAGGCTGTAACAAGATATGAAGAAGGGCATTACATAATAATTACAGGGTCTATCCATCAAGAAGAACTAACAATTGTAAATGTCTATGCACTGAATACAGGAGCCCTCAAATATATAGAGCAATTACAAATATAAGCAACCTTATTGATAAGAATGTGGCAATTTCAGGGGACTTTAATACTCCACTTACAACAATGGATAGATCATCTAGACACAGGATCAATAAAGAAACAAGGGCCCTGAATGATACATTGGATCAGATGGACTTGACAGATATATTTAGAACTCTGCATCCCAAAGCAACAGAATATACTTTCTTCTCAAATGCACATGGAACATTCTCCAAGATAGATCACATACTGGGTCACAAAACAGCCCTTCATAAGTACACAAGAATTGAGATCATATCATGCATACTTTCAGACCACAATGCTATGAAACTTGAAATCAACCACAGGAAAAAGTCTGGAAAACCTCCAAAAGCATGGAGGTTAAAGAACACCCTCCTAAAGAATGAATGGGTCAACCAGGCAATTAGAGGAGAAATTAAAAAATATATGGAAACAAATGAAAATGAAAAAACAACAATCCAAATGCTTTGGGATGCAGCGGCGGCAGTCCTGAGAGGAAAATACATTGCAATCCAGGCCTACCTCAAGAAACAAGAAAAATCCCAAATACAAAACCTAACAGCACACCTAAAGGAAATAGAAGCAGAACAGCAAAGACACCCCAAACCCAGCAGAAGAAGAGAAATAATAAAGATCAGAGCAGAAATAAACAATATAGAATCTAAAAAAACTGTAGAGCAGATCAACGAAACCAAGAGTTGGTTTTTTGAAAAAATAAACAAAACTGATAAACCTCTAGCCAGGCTCCTCAAAAAGAAAAGGGAGAGGACCCAAATAGATAAAATCATGAATGGAAATGGAATTATTACAAATAATCCCTCAGAAATACAAGCAATTATCAGGGAATACTGTGAAACATTATATGCCAACAAACTGGACAACCTGGAAGAAATGGACAAATTCCTAAATACCCACACACTTCCCAAACTCAAACAGGAAGAAATAGAAAGCTTGAACAGACCCATAACCAGCAAAGAAACTGTGTCAGTTATCAAAAATCTCCCAACAAATAAGAGTCCAGGACCAGATGGCTTCCCAGGGGAATTCTACCAGACATTTAAAGCAGAGATAATACCTATCCTTCTCAAGCTATTCTAAAAAATAGAGAGGGAAGGGAAACTTCCAGACTCATTCTATGAAGCCAGCATTACTTTGATTCCTAAAACCAGACAGAGACCCAGTAAAAAAAGAGAACTACAGGCCAATATCCCTGATGACTATGGATGCAAAAATTCTCAATAAGATACTAGCAAATCGAATTCAACAGCATTTAAGAAGAATTATTCACCATGATCAAGTGGGATTCATTCCTGGGCTGCAGGGCTGGTTCAACATTCGCAAATCAATAAATATGATACATCACATTAAAAAAAGAAAAGATAAGACCCATATGGTCCTGTCAATTGATGCAGAGAAAGCATTTGACAAAATTCAGCATCCTTTCTTAATAAAAACCCTCGAGAAAGCCGGGATAGAAGGAACATACTTAAACATCATAAAAGCCATTTATGAAAAGCCCACAGCTAACATCATCCTCAATGGTGAAAAACTGAGAGCTTTTTCCCTGAGATCGGGAATACGACAGGGATGCCCGATCTCACCGCTGTTGTTTAACATAGTGTTGGAAGTTCTAGCGTCAGCAATCAGACAACAAAAGGAAATCAAAGGCATCAAAATTGGCAAAGATGAAGTCAAGCTTTCACATTTTGCAGATGACAAAATACTATACATGGAAAATCCTATAGACTCCACCAAAAGTCTGCTAGAACTGATACATGAATTCAGCAAAGTCGCAGGATACAAAATCAATGTACAGAAATCAGTTGCTTTCTTTTTTTTTTTTTTATTTTTAACGTTTATTTATTTTTGAGACAGAGAGAGACAGAGCATGAGCGGGGGAGGGGCAGAGAGAGAGGGAGACACAGAATCGGAAGCAGGCTCCAGGCTCTGAGCCATCAGCCCAGAGCCCGACGCGGGGCTCGAACTCACAGACCACGAGATCGTGACCTGAGCTGAAGTCGGACGCTTAACCAACTGAGCCACCCAGGCGCCCCCAGTTGCATTCTTATACACTAGTAATGAGGCAACAGAAAGACAAATCAAGAAACTGATCCCATTCACAATTGCACCAAGAAGCATAAAATACCTAGGAATAAACCTAACCAAAGATGTAAAAGATATGTATGCTGAAAAACTATAGAAAGCTAATGAAGGAAATTGAGGAAGATATAAAGAAATGGAAAAATATTCCATGCTCATGGATTGGAAGAATAAATATTGTTAAAATGCCAATACTACCCAAAGCTAACTACACATTCAATGCAATCCCAATCAGAATTGCACCAGCATTCTTCTTGAAGCTAGAGCAAGCAATCCTAAAATTTGTATGGAACTACAAAAGGCCCTGAATAGCCAATGTAATTTTGAAGAAGAAAACCAAAGCAGGAGGCATCACAATCCCAGACTTTAGCCTCTACTACAAAGCTGTAATCATCAAGACAGCATGGTATTGGCACAAAAACAGACATAGAGACCAATGGAATAGAATAGAAACCCGAGAACTAGACCCATAAAAGTATGGCCAACTAATCTTTGATAAAGCAGGAAAGAATATCCAGTGGAAAAAAGACAGTCTTTTTAACAAATGGTGTTGGGAGAACTGGACAGCAACATGCGGAAGGATGAGACTAGACCACTTTCTTACACCATTGACAAAAACAAACTCAAAATGGATATAGGAGCTGAATGTGAGACAGGAAACCATCAAAACCCTAGAGGAGAAAGCAGGAAAAAATCTCTCTGACTTCAGCTGCAGCAATTTCCTACTTGACACATCCCCAAAGGCAAGAGATTAAAAGCAAAAATGAACTATTGGGACCTCATGAAGATAAAAAGCTTCTGCACAGCAAAGGAAACAATCAACAACACTAAAAGGCAACCAACAGAATGGGAAAAGATATTTGCAAATGACATATCAGACAAAGGGCTAGTATCCAAAATCTATAAAGAGTTCACCAAACTCCACATCTGAAAAACAAATAATCCAGTGAAGAAATGGGCAGAAAACATGAATAGACACTTCTCTAAAGAAGACATCCAGATGGCCAACAGGCACATGAAAAGATGCTCGGTGTCACTCCTCATTAGGGAAATACAAATCAAAACCACACTCAGATATCACCTCACGCCAGTCAGAGTGGTTAAAATGAACAAATCAGGAGACTATAGATGCTGGCAAAGATATGGAGAAACGGTAACCCTCTTGCACTGTTGGTGGAAATGCAAACTGGTGCAGCCGCTCTGGAAATAGTGTGGAGGTTCCTCAAAAAATTAAAAATAGACCTACCCTATGACCCAGGAATAGCACTGCCAGGAATTTATCCAAGGGATACAGAAGTGCTGATGCATAGGGGCACTTGTACCCCAATGTTTTTAGTAGCACTCTCAACAATAGGCAAATTATGGAAAGAGCCTAAATGTCCATCAACTGACGAATGGATAAAGAAATTGTGGTTTATATACACAATGGAATACTACATGGCAATGAGAAAGAATGAAATATGGCCTTTTGTAGCAACATGGATAGAACTGGAGAGTGTTATGCTAAGTGAAATAAGTCATATGGAGAAAGACAGATACCATATGTTTTCACTCTGATGTGGATCCTGAGAAACTTAACAGAAGTCCATGGGGGAGGGGAAGAAAAAAAAAGGGGGTTAGAGAGGGAGAGAGCCAAAGCATAAGAGACTCTTAAAAACTAAGAACTGAGGGTTGATGGGGGGTGGGAGAGAGGGGAGGGTAGTTGATTGGTATTGAGGAGGACACCTTTTGGGATGAGCACTGGGTGTTGTATGGAAACCAATTTGACAATAAATATTAAAAATAAATAAATAAAATAAAAATAAAAAACAAAAGAAAACAAAAATAGAAAACCTAGAAGAAATGGATGAAATTCCTAGAAACACATACTTTTCCAATACTGAATCACAAGAAGTAGAAAATCTGGATAGAGTGATGATAAATAACAAAATTAAATCAGTAATGTAAGCAGGCTTATAAAAAAAAAAAAGACCAGGACCAGATGGCTTCATAGATGAATTCTACCAAACTTTTAACTATCATCAAATAACTGAATAGTAACTATCCTCAAATTATTGAAGGGGAAGGAATACTTACAACCTCATTTTATGAGGAGAGCATTACTCTGATACCCAAATCAGACAAAGACATCACAAAAAATGAGAGAGAGATAGAGAGACAAAGACGAGACAGAGACAGAAACTGACAGAAAAGTAAAAAAGAAAAATAAAGTGAAGAAAAAATTACAGGCCAATATCCTTGATGAACATAGATGCAAAAATCCTCAATGAAATAGTCACAAACAAAATTCAGTAGACTAAATGGATTATACACCACAATCAAGTGGGATTTATTCTAGGGATGCAAGTTCCGCAGCTCAATCATTGTGATACACTACATTAACAAAATAAATATGAAAATTATATTGTCTCAATAGCTGCAGAATAAGTATTTTAGAAAATTTAAAACCAATGTATGATAAAAACTCTCAAAGCATGTATAGAAGGAATATACCTACACATAAAAAGGTCATATGGACAGACTCACATTAACATCTACTAAATGGTGAAAAGCTTAGAACTTTTCCTCTAAGATCAGGAACTACACAAGAATGCCTAGTCTTGTCACTTTAATTCAACATAATATTGGAAGTCTTTGCCAGAGCAAGTAGACAAGAACCAGAAATTAAAGGTATCCAAATTGGAAAGGAAGAAGTAAAACTGTCTCTATTTGCAGATGACATGTTACTATACATAGAAAACTTAAAGGAGCGCCTGGGTGGCTCAGTCAGTTAAGCTTCTGACTTCAGCTCACATCATGATCTCACAGTCATAAGTTCAAGCCCCATGTCAGGCTCTGTGTTGACAGCTCAGACCCTGGAGCCTGCCTCAGATTCTCTGTCTCCCTCTCCCTCTGCCCCTTCTCCACTCATGCTCTGTCTCTCAAAAATGAATAAATGTTAAAAAAAATCTAAAAAAAAGAAAAACATAAAGACTTCACCAAAAAGTTATTTGATAGTAAATGATTTCACTGAAGTCACAGGATATAAAATTAACGTACAGAAATTGGTTGCATTTCTATATGCTAATAATAAGCAATCAGAAAGAGAAATTAACAAAGCAACCCATTTATAATTACATCAAAAAGAATAAAATACCTAGGAATAAATTTAACCAAAGAGATTAGAGACCTGAAAACTCCAAGATGTTGATGAAAGAAATCAAAGACAGCACAAATAAATGGAAAGATATTCAATGCTTATGGATTTGAAGAATTAATGTTGATAAAATGTTCATACTAACCAAAGCAATCTGTAGATTCAGTTCAATCCCCATCAAAATACCAGTGCATTTTTTGCAGAACTAGAACAAAGAATCTCAAACTTCTGTATCCATTCAGTCATACATGAACACTTATTGTTCATCTATAAAAAACATGGAAGTCCTAGTATTTGTGACAAGATGGATGGACCTTGCAGGCATTATGCTAAGTGAAATAAGTCAGACAGAGAAAAAGAAATAGTATATGATCTCACTTATATACAGAATCTAAAACAAAACAAAACAAAAGTCAAAGAAAAAGAGATCAGACTTGTGGTTACCAGAGGCATGGAGTGGGGGAAGGAGGAATTGGAGGAAGGTTGTCAAAAAGCACAAACTTCCAATTATAAGATAAATGACTACTAGGAATGTAATGTACAACATAGTGACTATAGATAACACGTTTGTGTTATATAGGAAAATTGTTAAGAGAGTAAATCCTAAGAGTTGTCATGACAAGGAGAAAAATGTTTTCCTGTCTTTTCTTTTTACTGTATTAATATGAAAGGATGGATATTAGCTGAACTTATTATGGTTATCATTTCACAAATATGTGTAAATCAAGCCATCATGCTATATGCCTTAAACTTACACAGTGACATGTATCAATTATTTCTCAATAAAACCAGTAAAAAATAAATGAGATTCTTTTACATAAGGTTAAAGGAGAATATTTGAAATTTGTGTAGGATATGGGACATTTCTTTGTTGCATATACTGTGTCATTTATTGAAGGAAATATTGTATTCCTGGCTCCTACCTAATAAAAGTCACTTTATCTCATCCCAATCATTATGATACCCAATACCACATCCTCAAAGTTCCAAAATATTTCCTAAGAGAGGTTTTACACTTGGTAAGATACTCTGTGCTAAAAATAAATAAATATAATTATATGTACATATGTGTATGTATACATGTACATACAGACACTCAGATCTTGAAGTTACATGTAATTTATGAAATATATATATATATATATATATATATATATATGATATTTCAAAACTGAAAATTGTAATTTTAGTTTGTTGAGTGAGGGGTAAATAGAGTTGAACAATTAGCAATTCCTGGTATTTACTGATTGTTACGATGGTAAAATAACATAGTTAATATAAAATTCATATTTATTCATTTTGTACTCTTTAAGCCTAATGACTAAACATTTTATGTGATTTTATCCTTTCATCTTCATAATCTATATGATAATTGCTATTATTGAACTCATTTTACAGAGGAAACATTTCTTAGAAGGGCTAAAAAACTTGCTTTAGATCATCCAGCTGTTGGGGTGTGCCACCAGGATTTCAGCTCAGACATTCTGCACTGAGAGCAAGCACTTACCACCTTACTATATACTGCAATAAATGTGGTGATTTATTTTGAATCATCAAGAAAACATTAAATTATGATTATTCTTTCAGAATTCAGGTATATAATAATTTATCTTAAATAAATCATACGTATAGATATATGTATGATAGTAATTACAATATTGTAATTACTGTACATGTTAAAACAATGTAAAGTCCCAGGAATAGGGAAATGGTTAAGTATACTGTGGTTCATGATAAGGTGGACTTCTTATATGACTATCAAAATTATGTTTTGATAGTCTTATAGGGACTTATAAGTATTTCCCTTACTTATAGGGAAATACAAAAAAATACATATTTATAATAGCATGGTGTGTATACTCACATGGTTATATCAATTGAATGTAAGAATATGCAAATTTTAATCTTGTGTTAATCCAATGGACTTGAACTATTCGAGTATGGCTGAATTTTCTAATTTTTCTACATAGTCTACATGTTTTACTCTACATTTCTTGTCTAACAATAGTAATAAAATTATTAGGGACTTGTAAAATATCATTTTGAACTTCCATATGTAAGCCATATTCTTTACCTAAAAAAATCAAAGAGTTTTATCTATGTTTACATTGTTTTTCATTGGTAAGTTTATCTTTATATTATTTTGATTTTGCTGTGTTGAAGTATAATGAAAAGTATATTTATCATATAATTAATAATAAATAAAATATAGCCTTTCAAAAAAAATTGAGAAATGAATGAAACCATTTTTAAATTTTATTTTACAAAACCATTGAAAGTGGTTTTGCATTTAAAACTACATTTCAGGTATGAAAATATAATACTTATTTTAAATACCTCTTCTGATAATTCCATAAGCTTTTGAGAACACACTCTATTTAATTATCCTTATTTCCACTCTAGAATTCTTAGCACATAGTAGGCATTTATGCATTAACTATTTGTTATAGGAATGCATACATAAAGTATTACTCTAGCATTTAAGCTATTTTTCATGTTAAAGGTAAATACTTTTTTTCCAATCAGCATATTAAAATTACTTTTGTTTGTTCTCTGTGGATTCCTTCAAAGATTACTGTAATATGATATGGCTATAATACACATGGCACAGTTCTTTAATATTTAAAATTTTTATTAATAAAATATAATTTTACCATAATGGAAGCAAAGATCCAAGGTAATGAGAGCATATTCAGTCACTCCACAAATCTTTATTGAGTTCCTTATGTTCAATACTCTGTGATAGGCAGGAGAATTCAAAAGTAAATAAAACAGCTTTCCTCAGTGTTTATGATTTAGGCTGGGGAAATGATACCAATACATAATTAACTACAGTAGAAGATGTAAAGCAATGAGAGTTGTAAAACAAGTCCATGCTGTGTTCTCAGTTGATCCACTAAGCAATCCTGAGAGGTTAGGCATAGTAGGGGTTTTGCTTGAGAGAGGAGCATAAGCCCTGATGCAGAGACCTGGGATGTCTTTAGAGAACTGTCTGGATGCCTTTTAAGTTATTTCACGCTCACAGGAAGAGAGTGCCCTCAACGAAAACATCGATAGTATGCTTAACTAGCCCTTCGGAAATAATTTAAAATAGTGCACTTGTTTACTAAGGAGTAAGCATTATTTCATTATATAGTGATCAACCATAGTGTCCTATACATTGATATTTTTATGTGTGAACTTAATATAAAGGTGAATTACAGATAATTTCCAAATTTTAAAAAAAGAAAATATTACTGAGAGTTTACTTTCTGTAATATAACTACTTTTTATTTTGGCATATTGTCTTCCAGTATTTTGTAAAAACATATTGTAACTAGAGTATTTAAGCCCTGGAAGGGACATACATGTCATTTTGCCAATTCTCTTTTTAGTTTTACAGGGATCCCGTTAGCAGGTATTGAAAAAAAATCATTTGAATTGAGCAGAGGGCACAGAGGCTAAGTGGCTTGTTCCAGGTCATGACCTTAATTATAAACATGATGGTGATTCAACTTCAGAGTCTCATCAGACCCATCACTATCTACCCTCCACCACCACATGCACATACTCCCTCATCCTGGCTTTATTATGAAAAGTAATTTTTCTGGACAAAGTAAGCATTACTACATCTGTCTTTGTACTAGTCTTTATTTTTCTCTCTGTTTCCCTCCAGCTTAAAAAATTGGCTGCTAGTTTTGTCCTTTGTATATTTTCTAAAGCAAAAACTGAAAGAAACCATACTCACTCCCCTTTTTGCTCCGTCTGGCGCTGCAAAAACTCTTGTTGCCAGTGCACATGTTGGCTTCTAACCTTTTTGAAAGACTCTGACCAGGCAGTTTTGGTCTGTCACATCTTGTTTTGCATGGCTATTTTTAGCTCAGTTCCTTTCCTTTTCCAACCACACATATTAAATTGTAGGAAATAGTCCTTCATCATGAAATCTCACATAAAACAGAAACTGATCCTTATTAGATGTAAACTTTAAGCTGAAAATTATTTAATATCCCTAGGGTATAGTAATGACTTTTCCCCCTAAAGACTGAAGTATAATGAGGTAAGAATGTTTTCACAATACTTAGGAATTTTTATAATTGTCCTCTGTATTGTTTGACTGTCAGTTAAATTAGAACATTTGATAATTGTAGGGAGCTGATAAGACTTTCTATTAAAGGTATGTCATTATGTTAATCTCAGTTCAAATATAGTTTGCCTGAACCCTGTTTTGATTATATAATATTAGAATAAATTAACCTGTTAAATAAGCTTACCCTGGAACATTTTAAATGCCTTTAATGTTAACATTAGTTTAAACAAGTATGTAAATCATGTACTGAAACTATTGTTGTCTTTCTTTCTTAAAGTCTTTAAAATTTGCAGCCGATATTTTTATATAAATACAGATACTTTAGACTTAAAGTCAACTGATGATTATGATTTATTTAGCTTATAACTATTTGTATATTGTGGTAAAATAGTGAGTGATGAATTGAAAAAGATGTAGAGGCTCCCAGGTTTCATTTGATATGCAAACACCTGCATACTGGAGTTATTTAATAAATATATTGACATATGCTTATAAAAACCGCTTATAATTTTATTTTAAAAAATGATCTTTGTGGCATGTTGCAAATAATAGAGCTCTTTCAACAATTTTAACTGTCTTTATTTATGCATGAGAAGGACTCAGTGACCATGAATACCGTATATATGTTTTTAAACATTCACATCACAATTATATACTGTCCCTTTTTTGGTGGTATGGCTGGCCTGCTTTCTTCTTTTCAGAGTAAGTTTGACAGATGTCTATGCAAAATATGAACTATTCTATCTCACCTTATTTAAAAGAAAGGTTCAAAACTTCATTTATTCAATACATATTCTGAAGTGCATGCTATGGTACTTACTAGGAACCTGTAGCTATGAAGTGACATTAAAAAATTGTAGAACAGGCCAAACACCGAGTGGATTTCTTTTGAGCCAGTTTGTAGGTGGACATATAGGACCTCTGAACTAAAAAATATGCAAAGTGTATAATGTTTGGCACCATAAAACATTCGTGCTTTTCATGGTTACACATATTAACCTCCACCTGACAGTGGAGGGTACTGTTTAATGGGCACTTACAAGAGATTTTAAGAGTAAAATTTAAAGGCAGGAGAGGGAAACGTGTGCAAGAGATGGGTGAGAAAGGAATTTTATGGTAGTTGCTGGTGCCTGATTATTTGCAAAAACATCACTGTATGTTGTCATATGTATGGGAGGAAGAAGAGAACTACTTCTAGCTTTAAAAAAACCTGCTTAAATAAATTACAACTGTGTGTTATAGTAGTAAAACAATTCTTCCACACAGTAGAATATACCCAAATCTGTTCTTCCATGTATATTCGTTGTTTATTTGTGATTTTGGTTTCTGGATTTAAGTTTCACATTAATCAGAATTCTTCAAAGCAAATCAGTATCTGTTTAGTGAACCTGAACTGTGCTCCAGACACTTTATTATTAGGAAGCAAAAAGAAAAATAATTATACTTCACATGTGTTGAATGCTTCCTATATGCAAAGTACTGTGCTAAATGATTTACCTATATTCATGTAAGCAATATTATTTAATCCTCATAGAGACCCAATGGGCCATGTGCCATAAGAACCATGAATCACAGAGAGGCAATATACCTAAAAGTCATAGCTAGAAAGTGGTAGAGTTGTGAAATGAAACCAGCTCATGATTTCTAACTTTTCAGCCCATGATTTAGAATAGTTAAAATGATGTAGGGTATTAAACACGTAACCTGTAAAAATAGATCAGAATAAAAGATTCAAACAATAGTTTAAAAAGAGGGACAACACACACAATTATTTGGATGGGAATCATTGTATATTGTGAATAGATACAGTATTTTTACTGGCAATTTTAAGCCTTAGTAATCAATAAAATCTTTTTTGGGTGTGTGGGGGGGATTAGTTCTTATGGGTCAATAACAATGACCGAAGTTAAATTTTATTGATTTTTTTTTGTTTTAAGAAGAATGCAATATTTGCTCATAACCAAAATCTATTTAAAATTAGGAAGGATAAAGAGGAAAAGTTATTTTTTTACTCAACAAATATTTATTGAGTCTTTAAGATCACTTATAAAATAAACCACCAAGAGATAACTATCATTAAGTTTTTGCTGTGTTTTCATGTTGTGCTTTTTTAAAAAATATACTTAGTCCCCCTTTTTCCATGGGGGATACATTCCAAGATCCCGAGGGAATGCCTGTTTTTTCTATACATATGTACCTGTGATGAAGTTTAATTTATAGACACAGTAAAAGATTAACAACAATAACTAATAACAAAAGAGGATGATCAAAACAATATACTGTATTCAAAGCTATGTGAATGTGGTCTGTTTTTCTTGCTCTTAAAATAACTTATTGTATTGTATTCACCCTTGTGATGATGTGAGATGATAAAATGCGTAACTGATGAAGTGAGGTAAATGATGTAGACATTGTGATATAGCATTAAGCTACTACTGACCTTCTGAGGTGTGTCAGATCGCAGTCAACTGCAGGTAACTGAAACTACATGAAATGAAACTGTAGATCATGGTCAACTATTATAGTTGTAATGATAAGACATATACAAATTGTACATGCACACAGGAATTTTAAAATCATTTTTGGGATTATAAAAATGATGCATTCTCATTATGAAAATTTTAGAAAATGCAATGAGAAATACTTATTTAGAAATAATCTGTTGATTTTGTGTATTTTTATGAATTGTATAATGGCTTGTAAGAAAATTTACTAACTGCATATGTTAATAACGTTAAACACTTTTGTATATATTTATTTTTATCATACTTAAGCCAAGAATATTCACATGTCTGAATGGAAGACGAGAATGAAGAAAGCAATGGAAATATACTGTTAGCTATGGGAGAGTGTACTAATCTTTGTTGATTGAATAATTGAGTGATTCAGGTCATTCGACATGAGTCAAAAAGACGCAGAAGAGCATCAGTCACAATTCCCTATAAAGAAAATGGCCAATCTGGTTTTCTTTGCTCTTCTGCTTATGTTCAGGGAAAAAAAAAATTGGTAATACAGGAGAGTATCCAACTGTGTAAATATTTTAGCCATTCAGAGAAGTTCTACAAGCTAAGAGAACTCATCATTGCCTTTGCTAGGCTTAAGTATATATAGGTAATGACCGTGACTCATCCTATAGACCTAAATTACTATTGATAAACTACCAAACTCTTAAAGCTTCTATTTCTGCAAACTTCAAAGTACCTTCAATAAAAAACAAAGTAAAAAAGGAAATACGGAATACTTTCTTAGCATCTGGCATCTGAGCATGTACCAAGGAGCTTAGAACAGTCTGGCCTACAGGGTGAATCACCAGAGAGGAGACCGTAAAGTGCATCTGTCTCCTGTAGAGCAGAGAGGGGATGACTCAACTGTACAAGTTTAAAGTATTAGATTGTGGACATTGGGTCTAACAGGTTTTATGTACCAAGCTGTGACACATCCATCAAAAGTATCCACTGTGATGTATGATGAATTATCTTCCTAATTTAGTTACATTACAAGATTGCTAAATTAAATTCCAAGTGGACTTAATGCTAACAGAATGGGCAACTCCCAGAAATATCTTCAGGTAGTTCACATTCCAGTGGAACCACAGTGCCCAGAACAGGTAGGTGCTGAGTCCCACAGGAATATAAGCTGCTCTGTAGTCCTGAGCTGGGACGAGGAGATAACCCGTGTGTGAGGAGAGGAGCACTGAGTTAGGCAGGGAGTCTAGCTCCAGGTTTTAGGGAGAGACCTAAAAAATCTTAGCAACCATTAGCCTGACAAATTCCATCTAAATTGTGGATTAAAGGATGTGGCCTAAGAAACACACTTCCTAAGAAAGGGAACACAGCAAAAACAAGAATACTACTAAGGAAAAAGATCAGGCTGCAGGAGTGTTTTGACAATACATTATCTAATAAGACCCTTGATTTGGGGCTCTGAATAGAATAAGGAAAAACCTATAACATACAACTTTTCCATTCCTCAGTTTAGTTTTGATTACTCATTCCGTCCGCTAAAGTTTGTCTGAAATAATGTGAAAATGATTTAAGTCCTCACATACCCTGCGAAAGTCTTTCTGTCCCCATCATAAAACTAGAATGCACATGAAGCACCCAGGTCAAAATCTTTTCCCGCGAAAGCCTACAGCAATTCTGCACTTATATGTTCACACAGCTTTTTATTCCAGAGATTTCCGACAGTTATGGAGAGAATTGCCCAGCGAACCTCATTACCCAGCTTCATCAGTCATTGCGTTTTTGCAGTGTTTCAGAACCTCCCTTGTGCTCTCTCCATTTCATTCTTGTTCCAGTTGTATGCTCTCTAGTCTGGACCACTTAAAGTCTCTTAATCTTCCTCTTGCCCACCCAACATTCTGTTTTCCACACAAAGTCAAAATGATCTATAGCTGTGTAAATAAGATCATGCTATTCCCTTGCCTAAAATCTCCTATGCCTTCACTTTAAATTAAAAAAAAAAAATCAGGACATTTATCAAGCCCTAGGAGGCTTTTCTGATCTGTCTGTGGCCTGTCCTTCTCATCTCCATCACACCAATCATCCCAGGCTCGCTGGCCTCCTTTCTTTTGTTCAACTCCATCAAAATCATACCACTTTAAGGCTTTACACTGTTTCCTCTTCCTGTAAACCAGTACCCCTAGATCTTTGCAAGCCTCATTTTTCTTGATAATTAGGTCTCAGTTCAGATGTCCCCTCTTTAAGGAAGTCTTCCCCACCCTCGCCAATCAAAAATGTCCTGCTCCTTGCCTTCAGTCTCTCTCTAATATAAGCTGCTTTGTTTTCATCATGGCTTTTATCACTATCTAATATTATGTTACTTCTCTGTTTACGATGCAACTCTAACCTCCAGAACTATGGCTCCATGACAGCTGGAACCGTGCCCCTGTGTTCACAGATGTATCCTATACTAGCTGAGTGGTTAGCCCTGACTGCACATTAGAATCACCTGGGCAGCACTGAATACTATGAGTCTGGGGTGGGGGGGGGGGGGGGGGGCCTCCCCAGACTCCCAGGTGATTCTAATACATATAAGAGATTGAGAAACACTGCCTTAAGAAAACACCTGTCAGGTTTAAGATACTAATAACCCTTTATTTAAACAAATGAAGGCTCAATTCCTACTTCATAGGCATCAAGTACCAAAATTTCCAAGAGTTTTATTTTGAATACAGCAGTAGATAATTTATCAGGAATATGTTTCCTCTGAATCCTTAGATCACTTTGGTTCTGCAGTATTTATTGGTACAGAGACAGAGAAAGAGTGATTGTGTTTCCTGTTTTTTCATCCCTGGATAAGATAATATCTGTTTGGTGATAGTGCTAACCACTTGTTTATGGGTCAGACCCCCTAAGTCATCTGATTAGGAGGCTTCTAAACTAACTTTACTAGCAGGGTTTTACCCAGTCCAGCAATCTTACTGCCCAGCCAGAGAGACTCTTGATAAATGAATTTGTGAGAAGCTACCCTTGCAGAATTTAATACTACTACACCTATGATCTTACACATCCCGGAAAGGAATATTCTAGCATCAGTCCCTTTCTTGACTCCCTTTGTTCCTGGATGGGTTGCAATATGTCAGTAGATGAAGGATGAGCATTACTGTTAAGTTGGGAAATGTAGGAAAGCACTTTTTAAAAATCAGGAGCCACAAAGCAGAGTAACAGCCATTTAGTGTTCTGGGGAGGACACACCTCATACTCCTGCTGTCTTCTTTGTGAATATTTGCAGTTGTGTGATTTACAGTCAACATTATAAAACACACTTCTGAATGTGACCATTTCAATATTACCGAGGCAAGTAATAGGTAGATGACAGATAGATAGATAGATAGACAGATATAGATAAGTAGACTTTTTTTTCATTTTGCAGACTAGAAGACTGGGGTTGAAGGAATTCTATCAGTTTATGGGTAGTCTTATTTTCATATAGTGGTCTCATCAATTACAAAGAATGATGAGCAAGAGATGGTGATTGAGCTTTCTTCACAAACCAATGACTGCAATATAATTTTTCTAGGTAACCTCAAAACTTCAAGTGTTCAAGGCTTTTTCAGCATGCGTTTTTAAATATGGTGGAAATGTGGCATGATGGCTTTTTAATCGAAGTAGCCATTTCTTTTTCCAGCGTAATTGACATTTTTAGAAGTTGTGTAAAATGAGTTTATTTTCAACCAGATACAAATACTATGAAATATAAATGGAAAAATAAGAATTATAAAATAAAACATACATACAGTTGAGTCCATGTTATAAAATGTGTTTTTAGTAGATCTGATGCATATACTTTTCTCCATGAATCTACAAAACAGAGGATTTTCATGATTTAATAATTCTGATATTTGCAGTTTTTTTCCCTATGTGACTTATGCCCTTTAAGAATACATTACTGTTTTTATCTATTTTATTAATTTTTACATTTGAAACCTCAGGTTGTTATTCTATAAATGTGAGAGTAAAATTCCTAGACAGGACTATTGATGATGGAAAGACAATTCCTCAGTTAATATTTTTGGCTTGTTATTCTTTCATTTATAAAGATTAATGACAAATGTTAATTATATAATTGAGAAGTATCCACAAAATATAGAAAATTCTCATGGGGACTCTTAAAAGGAGAGGGGGAAATAAAATGGAAATATTAAGTTTTTTTCATAAGGAGCATAATGGACAAACTCCGAATGCATTGATGATTATTTATTTCATGAATGTATGACTCTATGCACTTTCATGGACTTGTCTCTTATTTTCCAACACTACTTTTCTCATTTATATTGAGACTAAAATGAAAGTGCCATGAGTCAGAGACTGAGATTCAGACCCCAGTGTTATTATATAACATCAAAAAACTATCATAGTGAAAGCAAATCCATTATTCCTCCAATAATTTGAGGTATCAGTTTTGAACAAAATCGTCCTTTATGAAGGAGATACAGTAGTATCAATTGAGTCCTTTAGTGATACTCAGAATTTATTGGAGCTCCATATCCTCAAGTAGTCAGATGAAATGAGAATGCTTTGAATTTAATCATTAATTGTTCCTCAATCTTCCCTTAGGAAAATATTCATTATGAATAGGGCTTGATAAGGTAGATCAGAGATTTTTAAATATGAGAAAAATCAAAAGAACTACTTTGTGTGGCATTCGTCATCTTCAAAAATGTGCATATTTTAAATCACTGGATTTCAGTCAAGACTTTGCATTCATACTAGAACTAGAAATGTTTTTATAACATGCCTAGAGGAAAATTCTTTGTTATGGCTTCACTGAACACTCATTAATTTTGTAACAGAAGAGGGGAGTTGATAGCAATTTTGCACCTATCTGCAGATGTATGAAATGTTTAGTCATTTTAAGGTAAGAAATTCTCACATGTCAACATTTCACTGAATTTAAAAAACTGCTTCATAGTTCTGTAAGGAGAACTTAATGTTTAATAGTCACAGAAATCAAATTCTCTGTTAATGAAGTTGATTTAAAAATGTAAACATGCAAATAAGTTATATTTTTATTTAAAATATTTCAAAAGCATAGAGAAATACAGAAACTAATATAATGAGCATTCGCCTATTTACTATCCAGATAGAACTTTAAAATTTTTGTTTATATACTTCTCTTTATTCTCTCTCTCTCTCTCTTTTTTTTTTTTCCTTAACAAGGTCTTGATACAAAGCATGCGGAAGAAGAGTTCCTCGAGAAACTGTGTATATATGGTTCTGAGTAGCCCTGGCAGATGGATAGCTAGAGCCTCAGGGTGGTCCTGGCATTCCCCGTCCCCAACCAGGGGAGCCAATCAGTCACACCCTCTGCTGTGCCACAGTTCAATCCAGGTTCCCCCACCAGCTCTCTGGCACCATCACAGGCACCCCCTGATCTCTTTCAATCCTTTCTTCACACTTCTCCCTGAGCTGGTCAAGAATGCATAGCTGATGGCACCACTCCCTTGTTTCCAAGTCTCTTTTGAATGTTCACTGCCTAAAGTGGGGTGCAGAGACAAAGAATGTGTCATTGGGACAGGAGAAGAAAATTTCAGGACCTCTATTTGATTTAATTTCTTATATCTTCTGACATTTGTATTTTTAATGTGTGCTTTATGATAACATAAGTAAGTTCACCTGTACATAGATAAATATGCATATCCTAAGGGCTTTGTGCTAATAGAGGTACACAATAAAAAATTTCAGAGACCACACTGGCTTTGAGAACAAAATTCAAGATCCTTCCTGTTCTGACCCGGACACTTTTCTCTCCATCCCATTGCCTGCTGGTCTCCTACCTCCTTGGCATTCTGAACCTTTTAACTTCCTCTGGTCCTGCCTCAGCACACTGGTTCCCTTGCACAGAAAAGACTTGCTCTCTTGATTGGAAACCCTATCTGTATACATTAACTAAATCTATTGGCACTATGGTATGAAACATTAAGATTTCTACAATCACTCCATCCCCTGAGCTCCCATAGCCCTTTTTCAGACACTTTGAAGACCTCTAGCACAATACATCACAATTTAGATTTATACATATCTGTCTCCTAAATTCTACTTTGAGCTACATTAGGTGGGAGTGATTTCTCATTAATCTTTGCATCTATAGTACTTGTACACTGTGGTACATCACAGGTGTTCCATAAATACTTATGAGTAAGTGGATAGAAATGTGGATCTGTATTACATAGGTACTACTACTACTTACAACCAACACTAAAGGAAATCTGTATATAGCTTTAAGTTTAGTCAGTGTACGTTGACTCCAAGAACATGATAGAATGCAAATACAAGAGTTAGGTTCCTTTGAGAGGGCTCTAGATATCCACAGTTGGATTTTCAATGCTCAAAAAATAAAAGCATAATTTAAATACTCTAGTGAAGAAAACCTCACTAGTGTTGCTATTTTTAAGTCTTGAGGAATTTATTAGGCCTGGGGTGACCTAGGCCCCCATTTTCCTTTTTGCCATAGAGCCCCAAGACATAACTTTTAGACTATCATATTCACTGTGGCCACCTTCATTGTATTACTATTCTATTCCCCAAGACTGGTTGCAGAGTGAGAGGCTGATTTTATATGTATTAAGATATAGATGTGATGATATATATGAAGATATATAAATACATATAAAGTTATCTATAAGATAAGGCTATGTAGTTTAACTATATATAATAATAAAAATAGATAATTTAGTTGAGACCTTATGTACTGGAGTAGAACAGTAGAATAATTTGGGCTCAATCTCACCTCTAACACCATTAGTTGTGTGTTTTGGGACAAATTATATACTTCCTTGAACAGAAGTTTTCTTATCCATAAAAGAAAAATTTTGAGAAGAGCATTTGTAGATTGAATAATGCAAAATAGTTAAGTAACATAGCATAGTGCCTGAAAAAAAAAAAAAAAAAGCCTGGTAATTGTTGACAACTTTCATTATTGTACTTCCTAGGAACCATAACTACTTTTTTAACTTAATAAAGTGGATTTTTAAAAATTTTAATTCCAATTACTTAACATACAGTGTAATGTTAGTAATATTAGTTTCAGGTGTACTCTATAGTGATTCAACACTTCCGTACATCACTGGATGTGCTCATTATAACAAGGGGACTGCTTAATCCCCATCACCTATTTCACCCATCCACCCTCTCCTGCACTGCTGGAGGCAAAAACTGGTGCAGCCACTATGGAAAACAGGTTCCTCTAAAAGTTAAAAACAGAACTGCCAGTTAAAAACAGTAAAAAAATGGATCTTAAGGTGAACTAGAAGCTTACTAACCTAGTAGAAAACATCCCCGTAACTCCTTTCCTTTCCTTCTTCTCTCGCTCTGGGTAGAACATTTAACCGATAAATTTTATTTTTCTATATAGTCAAAACAATATTACTAATTTCAGCCTCTGTTAAGGCTGCCAAATAAATTTCAGACCCCAAATACAGATTAGTTAATACATACAAATCACCTAGAAGATGACATGACACATAGTGAGCGCTCAAAAAACGTTAGCTACAATTGACTTTTTTACTGACAGATTTTTAACCTATTTTCCATGAACACAATATGTGTAAAAATAAAAACATATTTTAAACTGTTAAACAATTATGTTTTATCCAACAGAACTGTAATGAATAGAATCTGTATTTTGTTTTAAAATACACTAAAATATTAATCATTTAAAAATGACATTTGAAAAACATATTGTAGGGAAAAAAACTGCTACAAAAGACTATTGAAAGCAAAATATTGAGGATACATAAATTTTATAAATTTAATGGGGCATTGCAATAAAAGCGCTACTGTGTAACTGGTGATTTTAATGAGCTTCAGTTTCTTTGAAAAGACCATTATTATAAACAGGATGCCCATATCCATGGCAACGGGGAGGCTACCTCTTAGCTTCTTGAAACATACAAAGATAATTAATTAAGTTTTCTTTATTTCTTTTTCCTCATATTCTAAAACAACAATAAAAGAGGGTTTTGCCCATTTGCTCACCAGCATACTGTACACAGTTCCAATATAAAAATCTAAATCTAGTGAGGTGAAATCAGTAAAGACCACTATATTGAGGGATTTGGAATAGGTCCTTGGTCTGCAGAGATTACTGACCAGCTAGCTTCTAAGATCACTTCCTTAAGACAGTCAATTAAAGTCACAAAATTTCATCTTCACCTGAAGATATCACAAGGTAAAGATAGAAGTCTGACTTTTGCTAATTTTAGCCTAAATGTCATTGAAAATAGCTCTTCTTAAGGCAGAGATACCTGAACAACTTTTCTACTTAAAAAAAAAAAGTGTGACAATGTGAACACTACTATTAAGCTCTCGGTCTTGAATTTCAGTATATAAAGTACAGACTTTCCATCGCCAATCAGTTGTTTATTAATTACAAAATGAAAATATTACATATATAAATTGAATTTTCATAATTATGATATATGATATGGAAATACTCTGTCTGAAAAATATGTCTGAACATATTCTATCTATCATCTAGGTAGCTAGCTATGTGGTTGCAGAGCAGTTTCTCCACAGGAGGGAAAGCTTATTTTAATAATTTAGGGCCACATTTTATGCCATATAAATACACTGCCATAAGCTGTAATAGTTAATATTATGATTGTGATTTCAAGGACTGCTAGGGTGCAGATGTGAGCATTTTGGTGTCTTTTAGCTCCGTAGGGCTGGTCCTTTTGGAGTGCCCAGGCGTGCTGCAGGATGCAGTGTGAATAGGGCCAACCAGCAGGGGAAGTATGCCCCAATGAAAGGCTGTTGCTACTGCCTATTTGCCTCTGTGTGTTACTGCCCCACTATAGAGATGTGTACTTCTTTTAGAAACAGGGTGGAAGATCTTCATAAGCGAGGGAGGAAAGTGCCCAGGGAAGAACAAGAATATTTTCAGGATCCCAGATCGTTGAACAACATTCAGAGCTGTTCACAAGCCCTTTAACACACTACTCTTTTATTTATAAAGAACAGTTACACTCTGTGCCACCACACAAATTTCCAATTGACTTCCAAAAGAGATTTGGTAAAGAAACTTTTAAAAAATTTCCTGCCATCTTTTGTTTTGTTGTTTGTCAGTTTGGCCTTCACAGAGTAGAACAAAAGCAACCCATGATTTTTACTTTGTGAGATGCCAGAATGATAATTGCTGGACTATTTGCCACATCCTATGACTCAGTGTGCAACCGTAGGCAGTGCCAGAATGTCTGAGTGGAGCTCATTCTGGTGTAGGCCATGAATTTCTGGGCTCTGGGATGACTGGCATGGGTGACAGTCTGACTCCTGCCAGGCCTTTCAGAACTTTAATTCACACACGGCTCTTTGGACCCATCCTAGAGTCATTTGTAATGTCCTCAGAGGCCCCATCTTGACTGACCTTTTGTGAATCATCTCAGTAAATATTTTCTGATCTGGCTTCTCACCCACTGGATAGTTTCCAAGGACCTTGGAATTGGCTCAGGGCCTCTGTTGGTATAGGAGCACATCCTTGTATTCCACAATGGCATGGAGCAGTAGTGTTTCTGTCATCTTTGGGAGGGTGGTGGAAAGTTGTTGATCACTTTACATAACTTTACCTCATTTGGAAAATAAAAGCAACCCAGGAAGTAATTTTGTCAAAGGTTGTGTTGTGTGCACATATCTGACCAAAGTGTTAAATAGCCAAGTTGAACAAGATGAGGTTTTTCTAGAACAGCATAAAAAAACCAAACTTCCAGGCCTCCCTGCCTTTCTTTCATATTATATACTTCCTGGTTAACCTGAGAGCATCAGTTGGGGCACACAGTCTGCTCTTAAATAGCAACACTTGGTTTCTCTACTATGGTATTATCTTAAAAAATAAAATGAAGGGGTGCCTGAGTGGCTCATTCATTAAGTGTCCTAATCTTGATTTCAGCTCAGGTCATGATCTCAGGGCTCATGGGTTCAAGCCCTGTGTTGAGCTCTGCACTGACAGCAAGGAGCCTGCTTGGGATTCTCTCTCTTCCCCTCTCTCTCTTCTCCTTCTCTCTTCGTGCTTTCCTTCTCTCTCTCTCTCAAAAATAGATAAATGAACATGCAAAAAAATTTAAAATTAATAAATAAAATTAAAATGTAGAAAAAAACCTCAAAGGATATTTTGAGATTTTTTAGAACCTAATATTCAATGGTATATGCACATACACGTGGACAAATACAAATATACTGAGAATAGAAATCAAAGATGTATTTGAACCCTAATGTAACTAAGTTTAAGCAAGTTTCTGAACTCTGTTAAGACTCACCTCCTGTTGGGGTTCCTGGGTGGCTTAGTCAGTTGAGTGTCCAACTCAATTTCAGCTCAGGTCATGATCCCGTGGTTGTGAGATTAAGCCCTTATGTCGGAGCTCCATGCTGAATGTAGAAACTGCTTAAGATTCTCTCTCTCTCCCTCTCTCTCTCTCTCCCTCCTTACTCTCTTACTCTCCTTCCCCCTCATACATTCTCTCTCTCTCTCTAAAAAGGAAGAAGGAGGGGCACCTGAGTGGCTCAGTCGGTTAAGCGTCTGACTTCGGCTCAGGTCATGATCTCTCAGTTCATGGGTTTGAGCCCCGCATCGGTTTCTGTGCTGACAGCTCAGAGCCTGGAGCCTGCTTCAGATTCTGTGTCTCCCTCTCTCCCTACCCCTTGCTCTCTCTCTCTCTCTCTCTCTCTCTCTCAAAAATAAACATTAAAAATAAAATAAAATAAAATAAAATAAAAAAAATAAAATAAAAAGGAAGAAGGAAAAAAGAAAAAAAAAAGACTCACCTATTGTATAGTACCAAAGAATAGGAATTGAGTGACTATTAAAGTCATTTCTTAAAATGGTATGGTTTCTAATGGAAATTTCTTATATGGTAGGAAACAAATGCATTCAAAGGTAAGAGAAGCAGTTGTTTTGTTCAAGTAGGGATGCATAGCATATCAGTTGAGGAGAGGCTCACTCTTACAGCTTTTAGAATGACATATGCCTCTTATCAGCCTTTATTCTTCATCAATTATTTTGCAACCATTCTACTTGTCATACTTTATAAACATAATAATCATCTGTTGCATACATTCATTATTCATTTTCTTTATTACTCCATATGTCACAATGAGTTGGTCCAATTTTAAATAGAAAAATACCTGCTTTTCCTGGCGTTGTTGAGAATTAACTGTTTCATGTGGTCTAATTTTCTAGGCAATTAAAATCCACCATAGAAGCATCAATTTTTAAATCATTGTCATTTTAATGGAAAACACTGAAAATATTACAACTTCCATAATTCCAGGCATTTACAAACAGAATATACTTTAAACATAATTCAATTTGTATGTGTGTGATTATTGTAAATCTGATTATGTTAAAGACTCTGCTTCTGGTTGAGGCCATTCACTTTTTTCAGCTTGCTCTTTGAATGGATAGAATGGAGACTAAAAGCCTTAATATAGCCTGCAACCCCTTTGCCTGCTTTGCAGCCTCATTGTACATTGTGTTCTCTGATGTTCTCTTTGCTCTATCCATATTGGTCTTCTTAAATCTCTTGCTCTTACCATACTCCCTCCTGCTACAGACCCTTGGTACATGCTGTTCTCTCTACCTCAGATGCTTTTCCTTTCCTTCTTTACTAGATAATCCTACCCATCTTCAGATCTCAGTTCAAGTGTCACTTTCCCAAAGAAGTCTTTTCTTACCCAGCTGACTAGTAATATGGGTTCATCATTATATCCTTGCATTTGCTACTATACTGAGCTTATACTAACTATCTCCTTCTCTAGACAGTGAGTTCCACAGGGGCAGAAACCATTTCTATTTTGTTTACCATTACATACTTCAGTGCTTGGCTCAAAGTAGAGCATATATCTTCATTGGGGGTGCTATATTGCCTTCAAGGGGACAAAGTGTGGTTTTTAATGGGTGAAAAAATCATAGATATTACAGAGATTTGAAACCCTTCAAAGGACCACAGTACATAAAAAGATAAATATTATGTTTGTGGTATTACATTTTCATGGCAGGAGTGGCGAGTGGCAGTTCAGGAAAAAAAATAGGTGTCTAAATAGACTTCTTACAGGGTGAAAATGAAAAAAGGATTGAGAATGTAGGTCACTTAAGGTAGGTGATCAGTAAGTATACACTGAGAAAATAGATGACTAAAATAAGTTCGTGATTGTGAGTAATAATTTCTGCCCTGCACACCCATTTCCTGCAGAGTTGTTTCAGGGGTATATTCCAACATGAAGTGACCGATTTTGAGTTTTCTTGAGGCTTTTTCAAATTTTATTTTCTACTTGCCCATTTAGTGTCTGGAGGTCAGCTATTTCCTATTTTTTATCAAGTTACTTATCTCCATCTCTTCATCTCTTCTGGGCTAAGAAAACAAATGGCAAGGCTAGAAAAATATTTAAAATTAAAGTTAAGTGGCTGTAAGATGAGGGCCAAGAAAGTTTTTTTGACTAAGTCACTGATCAATAAATGTGTCAGGCACTGTATTAGGAACTTTTGGTTGAGTATACAGTGTTTTATGCAATCTTGCTATCTCTTTGGCTGCTTAGAAGCCTCTTTCCTCCCCACCCCTTTCTTTTTTTATATGGCCTAATGTCCCTTCTCTTATGAATATGTAGATCTGCGAGACAGAAACCCCTATGTGAATGATGTGCCATTTTATCCCAAAACATACTTTCCTGTCTCAAGGGAGATTGCATTTATGTATTTACTGAATTATTGCTTCTTCATAATGGGAAACATTAGCAAAGAATTTCAGTTTGTTAGGTTATTCAAATTATTCTTCTATGTAAAGTATAAATTGATGTCTGTATCTTTCTGCTAAATATATTTCTCTGCTTTTTCTATAGAAGGACAAATTGCTGTCAACTGCTTAATTAATCTTTTTCCATAAAAATCTGCGATGAAAAGCTCTATATTTGTGTACATATTTTCTGTACCATTCTTTCTCCTTATCCTTGGAGACTATATTCTTTTATTCCTTTTATGTTCTCCAAACACTTTCCCATCTATGGTTGCTAACTGTACAGATTTTTGTTCCATATCTGATTTGATTTTTTTTCCTTTATATCCCACCAGCTGCTAGACTTCATTTTTTACCCCAAGAAATGAACACTACCTTCTTTATGTGCATTTATTATATTCTCTTCCACCTCTATATTCATAAATATGAACTCCTCATAACATCTCCACCTCCTTTGTATTTCTGTGTTTTTGGCATGTAAGTATTTTGGTATTTAGTATTTAAGATTAGTCAAACTTGTATTTGAGCTCTCAGGGTGGCCTTTTCATTTGATATGCAGTCAAGAGCCCAGAGACTCTTCTCTGAGGTTCCATCTGGTTAATATTTTCAAGCACAGCTTAGAAATAAAGGATAAATGTCAAATAATCAGAATCTGGAAAGGTCTTAATAAATCTGTGCTTTGATGGTGGCCATTTTCAACTACTGTACTAATAAATTTTTGTGTTGTTGGTCAATAGAGATGTGGCAACTGGAGTTGCGTCAACATACCCAGTTATATTTCTCTAACTCCAGATAAATACCCTAGTGAATCTGAGCAATGGTGCAAGGTGTTTCAAAGGATGAGTGTTCACTGCTCTCAAGAGGTGAGAGTCCTTGTGGGAAGGGACTATGTCTTACTCTGTGTCCATCATTGTATCTATTTTGCTTGACAGAATGCCTAACAAATATTAGGCACTTAATAAATCCTTGCTGAATACTTTATGATTAACAAAAAATTCTCATCTGACTGTCCATACTCAACTCATTTCTCATATCAGCACCATTTATTTCCTAACTAACTCATCTTTAATTCTGCTCTTGTGTTGTGAATATTTAAAAAATGAAAAATTGAAAATGTTTAATTACTTTTCCATAATGTATTATCTGTGACATCAACTACCTAATCAATATTTTACCTCTAATTGAATTTGCACACATAAGGACATTATAAATGATGTCGTATGCACTCAATTTTGTCTTCTGACTCCTGAAAGCTCTTTCTTTCTCCTCCATCTGTCCCATTATGCTCCCGATTTGATGATAATGCTACAGTCTGCAATGCCATGCATATTCTTACGTTGTGTAAAAAGACCCATGCAGGAACTGATCACTAATTAGTAATGCATTTCCCATAGTGAAAAACTGGCCTAAAGTTTCAAGAAAAAAATAGAGTTGCTGAAGCTGAAAATTAGTCTGCCAGTTCAGACCCATAGCAAATTGTTATTGCGTTCGAACTTAGGATCTTTACAATAGATAATTGAAGATTCTCTTAACTAAAACATTGTAAATGGCATAACTATGATGATTCTATTTGGAATTCAGCCCTTGTTTTCAGGGATTTACTGTTTTGAAAAATGTTTGATAAATTTATAGCAGAAGAGAAAATACTTCTGCCAACTACGTAAGTGCTTTGGACATAATTTGTATTCTTGCTGTTACATGCAGAAACTTGTGCCAGAGGAAAAAAAGTAAAAAGAAATTTTGTTTGGAAGGAAACCAGCAGTCTGGAAAGGTAGTTTTGATCCATAAATATCTCTCTTAAGAAGAACTAAACACCAACTAAATTCGGTCTCAAGAAATAAAATGCGTAAGATAATCAAAATATTCCATTCACTTAAAAATGCTTATATTGGATATATTTTTTGATGAATTTTCAAATAAGAATGTCCTCTGAGAATTATGATGAATTATTTCATAATGAAAAATGTAAAAGCCAGTACATTTTATGTATCGCGAAATGCAAGTAACCGTGTTGAAATGGAAATAATGCGCGAGAGAGTTGAAAGACCTTGATTAATGTCCTGGCTTGGCCATTTACTAGGCATATGTCATTGAAAAACCTAGCTCTCCTCATTTATAAAATGGAGAGAACTGCTCAAAAGTTAAGAGGTTTACAGAAAACCGTGTTTGTGAAAATGCCTTGTAAATTAAGAGGCACTGTACAAATAGAGGCATAATAATTTTAAATTGTATGACATGGGATACTCCAAATAGAGAAAGATCCTAATAAGTAGCTAAGAAATATGTTATAGCCACATAGTTCCACATGTTGATTAAAGCATTGTTAATTTCTAATTTTCATGTATGGTGTCTGGATCCCCATACGGTTATTTCATGAAAAATGGAGCATTTTTTATTGAACTTGAGGAACTACCATTGAGTCTGTGGCTTGCTTCTCTGTAAACCAAGCCTCACCTCCTTGCCTTCATGGACAAAGGAGTCAATGATGGCCCGGAGTTTAATATTGGATATATATTTAAAGCAACATTTTTTTAAATTTTTTTTTCACGTTTATTTATTTTTGAGACAGAGAGAGACAGAGCATGAACGGGGGAGGGGAAGAGAGAGGGAGACACAGAATCTGAAACAGCCTCCAGGCTCTGAGCTGTCAGCACAGTGCCCGACGCGGGGCTTGAACTCACGGACCCCGAGATCATGACCTGAGCTGAAGTCGGCCGCTTAACCGACTGAGCCACCCAGGCGCCCCTAAAGCAACATTTTCAGAACCAATAAATATACACCAAAATGATGTATAGAACATGCAAATGCAAATTTCTGAGATGCACTGATTCTCAGTTGAACAATTCTGACCATAATCTCCCTTATATATTTTGTGCCCTTAGATTCCCTCTCTACTTTTTCTTCCTTGAATCACTATAAAGGTATGGGTAGAAAATTATGAGGCATAACTGTTTCCCTAGAACCCCACAGTAAGAATGGTATTTTTCTACTAACAAATATAGAATATAGCTGTTGAGAGAAGAGGGACCCTCAGACCTGAATATGGTTTGAGCCTTAACGACATTGAATAAGTGAGTCCTGAATTTCAAAGATATTTTCCTATTCTTCCTGCACCTGTACACATGTGTCTGTCAGTAGTCACAGCAACAAACACATGATTATTAAGCCCAAATTATCTGTATAGTCATCATGAAAAAAAATTATGTTAATGTGTTAAACTCCCTCTTCCATAGAAGTGTTTTAAGTCCATTTCTACATAATCTACTTCAACATTTATAATTTTTTATTAACACATAATTAATATTCAATCAAAGTCGCGTGCACAAAATGCTCTCAATATCCTGGAAACTATCAACCTTTATAAAAGTAACCTTTTAATTGTGCCAAGTTTTCATCAAAAAGTCATTGCAAAAGTTGTCATTTTCATTAGCAGTGCTAAAAAGTAATTGTTTAGAAACAGTTTTAACACTCTGAAAGTATCATGCTCTGTTAACCTGTTTGCAAGCAAAATTTTCACGTAACTATTGAAATATAATGTTTAATACTTGTATTTTAATATATAACATTTATTGTATCATGGATCTGCAGCATTGCTTCTGTACTACTAAAAATATTTCTGTATGATGTTTACTAGTTTATATGTGGACACAGATTATTTATTACATAAATCGTGATAAAATCCTAACTACATATATCTGGATCAAGGGTTCTTAACTAAGTGTTCATGGCCAAACTTCAAGGGAATCTTTAAATCTCCTGAAATTGTGTGCAAAATTTTGGTCTATGTATATAGGAATATTTATAGGGAGCGGTTGGATCTCAAAGTAGTCCATCACTGACTAAAAGATAAAAACACTATTTTAAATAATATATAGGACTTTACAGTTATATTCATCCACATATTTGACAAAAACAAACATTTCCCTCTTTCTTGGTTTCATTTGAATACTGTACATTCAGAGAATATTTTGTTTGCATCCACCGCAAGATATTTATAACATTCTACTTGTATTATTTTTTTTTTTGGTGGGTTACATAATCATATTCTCTCTACTGGTTGCGAGGTTTCTGAGGGTGGGTGTGTCTTATTTATATAAATTTGCCACAACCAAACACTGAAGGGGGTAAGCATTCAATTATTTTTTGTTCATTTATTGAGCCCACGGGCACTATTTAGGAGTTGGTGTTAAAAGACAAACCAGTCAACACTTCTAACATATGTGAAAATTGCTAGAGCAAAATTTAAAGCAACGGCACAGAACAGGGTATGTTGGTTTCTCTCTGTGGTCTACCACAAGAATTAATCTGTAAGGCTTCACACGAGAAAATTTGTGAGCAAATCTCATGTTTTTCAAGTTGATGACTTTTTAAAAATGACTGGGTGCTCCTTGCCGCCTTCATCATTTGGTCATGCCTGATTTTTCATGTATTATACTTTTAGACATTTACTAACTTTAATATTCTTCCACTGATGTATCATTTATTTGCCACCCAATGATATGCTAATTTAGTTATTTTTGCTTCAAATCTATCTTAATATACAGAAAGGCTGATAATATTAGTGTTCTGCATCATTGTTTTTCTGAATATTCTTTGGTATTCTCAACTACAAAGGATCAAAAATGTAATTTAAAATAAAAGCATTGTTTTCAGAAAAATTCTGTTAATATTTTCATTTTGACTTCTATCTGTGTCCATTAGGAATGCATTTGACTGAAAAAAAGCAGGAACCAGGCAAAAGTAGCTTCCCCAAAATATAAATTTGTCTCCTATAACATGAAATCTGTAGATAATATAAAGTTAGCACAGCAGCTCTGCAGTGCCCTAAGGGACTCAGGATTTTTTTTTCTGTTTTCAATTCATCCATCTTTAACTTACAAGACTTTGCCTTCAAGCTTCGTATCTTAAGGTCCTAAGATAGCCCATGTACCATTAGTCAACAGAGCTGAGTTCTAGGCAGGAAGATGGAGGAAGGAGGAAAATGAACCCATAGAAAACTGTACTCCTAGTTTCCCAGTGACACTTTGCCTCTTTATAGGATAAAAGTATGTAAGGGATGCTCACACACTCTCAATAACCATACTAATGTTCCCTGACATCATTAGCTGCAGTAGAGGACAGAGAGTTGAGTAGTAAAGGTGTTCAGCCTCTGAAGTTAAAGACAATAAGGAACAAAGGTGTTGCTACTGCTTTTTGATAGCCAATCCAAAGTCAGCAATCATATTTCATTAAATTAGTAAATATCTTGGAGTAAATTTACACATATGTGTGTGTGTTTATATATACCTTTCCCTGAAAACAGCATGGTGTTTTTCTCCATTAATTCCAGGATTCTTATATAGTCTCTCTAAAAGGACAGCAGTTAGCATTTATGGAGAGCTTGCTATTTTATGACCATTGTGCTAAGCCCTTTGCATATATTAACCCATAGTCACAGTAACCCCATGAGGTTAGAGAAATGAAGATGACCAGTATGCGCTGATATACAGGGATCACAAGAATACAATTTAAATGAACAAAACAAAGTGTAGAATTGCATACGGCATGCTTCCTTTCACATAATATACATGTACTCAACGGCATTGAAATGGAGTTGTGTGGTGACAGATGGTAGCCATACTTGTGATGAGCATAGCATAATGCATAAACTTGTTGAATCACTATGCTGTATACCTGAAAGTAATGTGACATTGTGTATCATCAACTATACTCAAATAAAAAGTAAATTATATATATATAATATATTTTTTCAATAAAAAAATTGGAGAGCTAAACCAGAAACTACCTATAATATATAGATTGTGGGAGAGGTATTTGTGGGATGACTATGGCAATTTGATCATGGACTTGACACTGAATGAGATTTTGGAGGTTTTTGGTGAGATAATTGCATTATTATTATGCAGTATCTGCATCTTTAAAATAATTTGGAAAATTGTGTATGTGTGCATGTGGGTGTATGATAGATAATCAGCTATAAGAAAACACTAATAATTGTTGAATTAAATTGACCACCTGGTGATGTAGACATTCCTGGTGATGTAGTAGTCTTTCAATTTTCATGTTAAAATTATTCATAATTAAAAGTTGTAAAAATTAAAATATAAGTATTAGACATGATTGACTTGAATTAGAGGTTGACCTTTATCTGTTAAAAATATCAAAAATTTAACAAAAATCACCCCATTTTCTGCTAGTTTATTACTTGTTTTATATTTCTGGCATGGTAAGTTTGGCAATTGTCCAATAGGGAGAATGAACTCAGACTGAGAAGTAAGGCTAATTAGGAAAAAGTAAAATGTGAGTTTTATTTGCATGGAGAAAGCTGAAGAATAACATCTTAGTGTTTTCAGGGGTGCAAGAATTTTTATAAGATGCAAAATGTCTAGTCATTTTCCTCTTCTGGGAATAGAGAACAGGTCTTAATACTAATTATAAAAACTTGCATTTGCATAGCACTTTATTGTTCCCAAAATACTTTTCTGTCTCCTGATAGAAATGGTGGTAGGAAATCGAAGTGAGCTACTTGGAATAATTTAAGATTCACCCTCATTCTTTAGCAAAGAACAGACAACCCCATGATAAGTGGGTTGTACAATTCTCCAGTGGTTAAAGAGAAGCAATATATAACCCCTTGGGATATTTTTCAGTTTATGCTTTTATATTTCCCATCCTTTGTTATACAAAACAAGCTATGTTTAAATAAAACATTAAGTCTAGGGTACCCATATGTAAACCATTCTCCAAAGAGCAGCACTTAATTAGAACCTGAAGTCTATTAACTCACATAGTGGTCTTTTTGCCTGAAAGCTATATTCAGCAAATGATATTTCTATAATAGAAACAGTTATCATTACTGCAAAAGTGAATCTCTAACATTCCTGTAAAGTGGCACTTGATGAGTTTTAAAACACATACAACACTCCTAATACTTTGGATTGCAAGGCAGGTTAGTCCTTTAACTGCTGGCAGTGAAAATAGGATTTTCTTCCTAGTTGCCATGTGTTTCCTAGAGGAACGTGTGATCAAAACAAATGTGAGCTATAGATATGTTTATATGTTTTGCTTTGTGACATCTTTCCCATTTGAATTGGCCTCTTTTAAATTCTTAAATTTCACTGGGGCAGCTTTAGGTACCTGTTTGTGGACATGTGCTCTTCCTATTCTTTTAGCTAGGTTTTATTTGGCAGGATTTCTTTCTTTGATTTTTCTGTGTCAGTTAAATTATAGGCCAATAAAAAACAAAATAAAATTGTCTGGAGACAGTGATATGGACCTCAAGACAGTGTAATTGCAAGTTCTCTGGAAGAAAGATTTGATTTAAGTGCCTTTCTCTGATACAACCTAATGAATAACTAGGTAAAAATATTCAAATTAGTCCTTTCTCAAGATGAGGAGTTTAGATATACAAAACTATGTAGAGTAGATCTTTCAGATTCAGTCTTCACAGAGTATAATGTGTTTGCTGAGGAAGCCAGCTGCTATGAGCTTCAGGTTAGTTTGCAAGTAAAGGGACTGGATTCAGCTGAGTGGGACTTGGGTATCCAGTAGGCAGGGACTCCCACCTTGGCAGTCACCTTGGAGGCCCTGGAACCTGACTTCAGTGCAAGAGATGCCAGACATCTGTTTGTTCTAGAAAGGGAAGAGAGATGACCCACCAGAGCTTTTCATGAAATAAGTAGTCAAGGCTCCAGAAGATGTGACTGAACAAACTTAAAGAAGTACATAAATGAGGCTGAGAACAAGCAAAACATTGCTTAGAAACCAATAATATAATAAACATTAAAGACAAAAACAAGAACATTTGCAAGATAAATCTCTCAAAAGAAAAGGATGAAGTATACAAAAATGCAAAAAAAAAAAAAAAAAGAAAAATGAGGACAAAATGTAAGAAAATTAGAGGATAGGGGTGCCTGGGTGGCTCAGTCGGTTAAGCGTCCGACTTTGGCCCAGGTCACGATCTCGCAGTATGTGAGTTTGAGCCCCGCATCGAGCTCTGTGCTGACTGCTCAGAGCCTGGAGCCTGTTTCAGATTCTGTATCTCCCTCTCTCTCTGACCCTCCCCCGTTCATGCTCTGTCTCTCTCTGTCTCAAAAATAAATAAATGTTAAAAAAAAAAAACATTTAGAAAATTAGAGTATCAATCTAAACTGAATTATTAGAATTTCAAAAAGTAAAGATAGAAAAAAATGAAGGGAGAATATTATAAAAGAAATAGTGGAAGAAAATTTTCCAAACATTTAAGATGAGAGTGAATTAAATAAGCCCTCAATGTAGCCATAAAAATAAATACAGCAAGACACCCATCAAGATTATGTTAAATTATCCATACGCTTACAAAGAGAAAACATAACAAATAAAGAGAGGTTATATTAAAACCAATTTGAATAAAAATGGCATTGGGCATGCCAAGAACAATACTATGAGAAGGGAGAAATGCATCTGAAATCCAACATCCTGACTTGGAAACTATTATTCAGTATTTTTATACCCAACTGCTTATTATTTTATACACTAATATTTGTTTAGATTTTTTGTTTTTTCCAATTCTTTTTGCTAATCAATTCTTCTTGCATCTCTGACTTCCTTCTGGGAAACTTCTTTTTCCAGAATTATGTCCTTTAGAATGTCCTCACTATTATTTATCTGAAATTATCTTTATTTCTATTTTGGTCATGAATGATAAGCTATATATTTAATTCTTGGTCTATAGTGATTTTCTCTTAGTACCTCACCAATATTAATTTGGGTCTCTCACTGCTGCCATGTTTATTGTCACTCATTTTTATGTAACTATATTTGTCCTCTGATTCTTTTAAAATCTTCTCTTGGTCTTTGATTTCTTACAGCCTAAAAGGTGTTTAGATGTAGGTAAATTATTTTTCTTGTTTGGGATTCCAGAATCTTGAATTTCTATATTTTATATTATTCTTAACTCTTACCCCCTGTTCTCTAGAACATTTCATCTTTTCCAATATACACTTTCCTTTTAAACCTCCTTTAGGTTTACACTGGAACTTCTCATTCTTTTCTTCACATCTCCTAACTTACCTCTCATGTTTGCTAATTCTCTCAGTTTCTTCAACTGGATCACCCATTCTTCTTCTACAATGTCTATTTTGCAACTTAACCAGTATGGAAGTTTATAATTCCATTATTTTATTTCTCATCTCTAGCGATCCACTTAGGTCTTTTCCACATCACTTGATATTTTATTCTTTGTTTTTTATTTTATTATTTGTTCATCTTTTTGTTTCAATCTTATTTCTTTACACTTTAATTAATTTTCATTAGATCTCATATACTTGTAAAATTTGAAATTCTTGGGGGTCAAAGTCTGCAATGTATTGTTCTACTTTCTCTGGTGGCTGTCTATTTCCTGGGGCTTTATGTAAATTTTGGATTATGAGTCTATAAATACTTTAGAAAAGTTTTGCCATGGCTTCTTTCCAGGTTATTGGGATACCCTTATCATGGAACAAATGCAGATTCAGTTTGGAGTTTGGAGTTTTGGGAACTATACAGTTAGCATAAATTATAATCCTAAACCCATGAGGGAAGACCTGTGGTTATAAATTTTCAATTAAGTTTTTTTTTTTTCCTGCCCAGTGTCCAGGTTATATCAGACACATTTCTATGTCTTTTCCTTTTCTCTGTGGACAGGTTTTTGTCTAGTCCATCATTTCACTGAAGTTGAACTATACGGAGGTAATTTATAGAACATTATATGCAAGTCAAGCCTTGTTGCCTGTCTTCTGTGCACAGCCGTGGATATTGGTTACAGATGATAGAGATTAACAAATTACCTTTAAGTTGCTATAGCTTTGTCTTCAGCCTTTCATTCCTGTTTATATCTTCCTATTGATATTTGCTCCATATGCATTTTCATTACTTTAATAGGAAGTCATAGAATTTCCATGTTGCATGGAGCCTGAATTTTCTATCTCCTCTTTCCTCTACAGTTTCAGTGTTTTAATATAACATACTTGCAAAGTATTCTTAGAGCGAATGCATCAGTTATCAGGCATGAACTTCTTTTTTTTTAATTTTTTTAAGTTTATTTATTTTGAGAGAGAGAGAGAGAGAATGGGGGAGGGGCAGAGAGAGAGAGAATCCCAAGCAGGCTTTGCACCACCAGCACAGAGCCTGATGTGGGGCTCAATCTCATGAACCGCGAGATCATGACCTGAACCAAAGTCAGATGCTTAACCTACTGAGCCACCCAGGTGCCCCTGAACTTCTTTTAAAGGTGATCCATCTACCATTTTGTGATCACTTCTTGACAACACTTATGCATGATTTTTGCCATATTAATGTTCAAATTTGTAACCTTTATTCATTTCACTGCATCATCCATCCTTAAAATATTATATCATAGGGGCACCTGGGTGACTCAGTCGGTTAAGCGTCCGACTTCAGCTCAGGTCATGATCTCACAATTTGTGAGTCCGAGCCCCGCATCGGGCTCTGTGCTGACAGCTCAGAGCCTGGAGCCTACTTCAGATTCTGTGTCTCTCCCTCTCTCTACCCCTACCCTGCTCACACTCTGTATCTCTCTGTCTCTAAATAATAAATAAACATTTAAAAAAATTATGTCATAGTGGTGTTTCATATTTACAAGTCAATTGGATTATTTTTAAAGAATCTGTTTTAAAAAGCAAAGATTGAATTTCACACACTTCCAAATGGGAACTATTATATTAGGGTATAGAAACTTTAGATGTAGAAAAAAACCCACTAATTTGAATTAATTGGGAATAAAGTAGTTTTCAGGATTAACAGGAAATAGTAATAGAATCATTGCTTTTAAGCTAGCAAAATAAGGTAATAGCTAATAAGATAATGCCAAGAACATTGGCCAATCATCTATAACATATTCACCTACTAACAGAGCCCTAAATTACATGAAGCAAAAAGTGACAGAATTGGAGGGAGAAATAGATAATTCAATAATAATAATTGGAGGCTTCACTTCCCCACTTCAATAATGGATAGAACTAGGCAGATCAACATGGAAATGGAAAACTTAAGGCTAAACACCAACTAGACTTTATGGACATCTGTAGAACACAGCACTCAGCAGCAGCAGATCACTCATCCTCCTCAAGGGCAGTGAGAACTTTCCCTGGGATGGAAATATGCTAGGTCATAAAATAAGACTCAATAAATTTATAAGTATTAAAATCATACAAGGTATGTTTTTTGGCCACAATGTAATTAAATCAGAAATCAACATTGAGAAAAATTGGGAAATTCACAGAATGTGGAAAATAAATGAACCCTCCTAAATAACCAATATGTCGAGAAGAATTCATAAGTGAAATTTTAGAAAATACTTTGATATTACTGAAAATGGAAACAGTATACTGAAAGTAATGGGATGCAACTACAGTGATGTTGAGAGGGGAATTTATAGCTGCAAATGCCTATATTTAAAAAGAGGAAAGATCTCAAATCAACAATCTACCTTTCCACCCTAAGAATCTAGAAATAGAAGGGGGGGGGAAAGATTAGAGAGGAAATAATGAAGTAAAGAATAGAAATATATGGAGATAGGATTGTTAGTAGTAACTAAAGTTAAATAAGCCTGTACCAATGGGTTAAATTCCCATAGGATTGTAGCAAAATAAAAAACAGTCAGGGGTCCCTGGGTGGCTCAGTTGGTTAAGCATCAGACTCTTGGTTTCTGCTCAGGTCACGAACTCATGGCTTCTTCATGGGTTCGAGCACTGCATCAGGCTCTGTGCTGACAATGAGGAGCCTGCATTAGATTCTCTCTCACCCTCTCTCTCTCTGCTCCTCCTCTGCTCACTTGCTCTCTGTCTCTCTCTCAAAATAAAAAAAGAAAGTTAAAAAACATTTTAAGTAATCAAAGAATTGGAATACACTTTTCTCCAAAGGAGGTATACAAATGGTTAGTAAGCATATGAAATGATCCTCAGCAATTTTGATCATTAGAGAAATGAAAATCAAAAGCATAATTAAAATCTACTTCATACCACTAGGATGGCTAAGATAAAAAGAAAGACAATAACAAGTGTTGATGAAGAGATAGAGAAATCATAACAGTCATATATTGCTGATGGGGATGTAAAATTTTACCTCTGCTTTGGAAAAGTCTGACAGTTACTCAAAAGGCTCAATATGAAATTACCATATGACCCAGCAATTCCACTTTTAGGTATCTATCCAAAATAAGCCCATGTAAAAACTCCTGTACAGATGTTCATAGCAGTATTCTTGATGATATCACCCAAGTGGATAAACAATATGTTTTATTAATACAATAGAATACTATTCAGCAATAAAAGAGAATGAAGTGATGATACATGGTCCAATATAGATAAACCTTGAAAACGTTATGCTAAGTGAAAGAAACTAATCACAAAACATGACACACTACATGATTCATTTATGTGAAGTAGCCAGAACAGGCAAATCTATAGAGTCAGACATGGAATTAGTGTTACCTTAAGACTGGGAAGTAGGGATAATTGGAAGTGACTGCTAATGGGCAGGGATTTTTCAAGAGTATTGAAAATGTTCTAAAATTTGATTAGGTTGATGACTGCACAGTCTATGAATATACTGAAAAGCATTGAACTGTAAACTATGATTTATAATATGTGAAATATCTCAACGGAGCTGTAGAAACACACATATACGCAAACTAGACCTTGGACCTAGACTTGGATCTTGTCAATTAATGGAAGACAATTAAAAACAATCCTGCTTTATCTATATGAACTACATTTTAGGGTAAACAGCCTTAGTTGACAAGGGAAAAGGTGTTTTTTGTTTTGTTTTTTGTTCTTTTTTTTTACAGAGAAATTCCAACAAATAAATATGGAAGAATTGATAGAGTTGGAAAATGATCATTTGTAAACCCTTAAAACCTAATTAAGACAAAAATAATCAAAGAAGGAAGGTATTGGTTAAAAGTGTGATTGGTAATATTGTAATGGAGGGGGTCAGTCCATCACCACCTGAACCCACATTTATTTTAGTATCATTAAGAAGAGAATCAGACATTGTGTGCCTCTTCTGTAATGCTATGAGAAATGCACAGCATCACTTCAGTGTTCTTGGTGGGAGAAAATACAAGAGGACACTCATCTGAATTTATTCAAGTCTTTTGGGGTAACTTTCAATTTACAGAAAATTTTGTGGCAAAACAAATTAAATGTGACCACAAAGGAATCAAACTGAAACATCTAGAATGTAGGACTTTCTGTAGGACCTCGAACCCTGTGTCTTAAGTCAATGGGATAACATTTTAAAAGATGAGAATGAGGACTGCTTCAGATTAAGAAATTTAGGAGACATAACCAAACACAATCTATGGACCTTATTTGGATCCTCATTCTAATAACTCATATGTAAAAAAGACACTTTTTGAAAGAATTTTAAATATTTTAATATGGCTTTTGAATCAGATAATGTCAAGCACCTCTTGCTTTTTTTGTTAATAGGATAGCAGCATTGAAGTTTATCAGGAAGTGTGCATATTGTTAAGGTGCCCATTAAAAGTTGAAATGAGGGGGCACGTGGGTGATTCAGTCTGTTGAACATCCAACTCTAGATTTTGGGTCAGGTCTTGATCGCAGTGTCATGGGATCCAGCTTTGTGTTGGGCTCTGCACTAAGCATGGAGCCTAAGATTCTCTCTGTCTCCCTCCCTTCTTCCTCTCTCTTCCTGTCCTCCCTCCGCCCCTTCCCTGCTCGTGTGCTTTCTCTCTCTAAAATAAAAATAAAAAATAAAAATAAGTAAAAGTAAATAAATAGGTAAGTAAAGAAATAAATGAATAAATAAAAGTTGAAATGAAGTGGTATGAGGTTTAGGAGTTCTCCTAAAATACTTTAGCTATAAGAAAGGAATGTAAAATAAGATATTGATAATTGTTAAAACTATGTGATAAGTATATGGAGTTATATATTCTCTCCATTTGTGTCTGAAAATATTTATAATCAAAAATTTTATTTTAAAATGTGTGTGCCATATGGGATATCCTTTCCCCCAATATTCTCTCCTCTTGCATCCATTGAAGTTTGGCACACTCACAGTTCCCAATTATTCAATGTGGAGGTTGACATCACAGTGCAAATCCTATACAGTGGTAATAAATTACAAGTGCACAGACTCACATTTCTCATCTTGTTTTGTACAAGATAGAGTATTAACCAATCCATTCATGCAGGACCATTTAAGGCTTATTAATTTTTTTTCAAAAAGTGATGGAAAGCCAATGTGGGTTTTAATAGGAGAATGATGTGATAGTGTTAGAGAACTGAAAAGATCACTCTGCCCCTTTGAAAATGAATTAGAAGGTAAGCAAAAGGAATGAAAGGAATCCATTTCTGTGAATCAAATATACTTATTGAGCATTGAGTGTGTGCTAGGACTGCTTCTAAGTGCTCAAGTGATGCAGCAGTAAAGTGGCTGATGATTGTACTTTGAATTTTGACAGACATGGAGAAACTTACCAAAGGAAACTTATGCCCTGCTTTTAGCAGAAAGTGGGAGAGCAGAGTTCTTCCTACATCTGTTGCTTCTCAGTTGCCTTCAACTCAAAATCATCCTTTTCCCAGAGTGACATATTTTGGAATGGCATACTCAGATCCCCTTTAGTCACATAATGCAATTATAACTACTATTATGGGTCCACATTACTTTGCTTTTCTGGATTTCAACTTCTTATCTGTAAAATGAAAAAATTGAGTGAAGCTGAGCTCTAGTGTTCTTCTCAGGCCTCAAATTTCATGAGAAGCTACCCTCTTCATCATCTGTCCTACATGATCTTTACATTCGTACAAACTTTAACTTTGTAAGAATTTCTAAGTTGGACTATTCCAGAATGGTCTACCAAGGATATGAGGATTAATCATAGAGGAGGTTAGCCCATCCCTTCACTAGAGTTAGCCAAAAAGATCCAGCTGTTCAAATTTAATACTCAGTTTTACAACTGAAGACTTAAACGTTTCCTAGATCAACTACTTCGTTTGTGACATAACTTTAATTGTACATTTAAAAAATACAATTGTGTCAAGTATGGTTTATTAAATATGCCAAAATGCTGAACATCTGATCTCAGTATCACATTCATATAGTACAAAATTCTAGTGTCTAATTTGGAGTCTGTGTTGTCCTTGGAGGGCCATGGAGGAATTCATTATCCACATATGATTTCAAACATTACTTAATGACTAGAGATTCTCTAAATTTCCTAGATTTATGAGCAAGTCAAAATATATTGACTATGCATTTCGTCTCCAGTTCCTATCACCTACATCATTATTTAAAGTGTCTACATATGGCAATGGAAGCAATTACCAATCTAACCAGATTTCAAAATCTTACAGTGTGAGGACACAGGAAATTCAAAACAAGCACATATTACTCTTTCAGCCTGGGGATGGGTGTGGAGGACTCCATACACTTTAAATGCTGGTATTGTCTCATTAGGATATATGTTTGGTGTATTTCAGGGTATTTCCTTTGTTTTCTGCTCAAGAATATGATCAATAATGTCAAAATAAGACTAAAAATAAATTCAAGTTTCCAATTTTTCATTCTGATATAAACTAGACGCACCAACCATTTTTAAAATTGCTGAGCTTAAATGTCATTGTCCTAGCTGATGGGTCCAAGCCTCAGGGTGATTCTGCCTTTGGCATCACTGAAACTTAATGTGAACAATATCACTCAAAACAATTTCATAATAGGGCCTTTATTGTTGGTTCATTAGCATCCAGAGATGGTTTTGCAAGGGATTATTCTTTTCTATTCTGCAGGATATTTTTCCTTTCTTCTCACTGACATTGTGTTTTTATCTGAGAAGATTGCTATGAGTGATCAGATGCCAGATACAACATGGGCTATTTATCTAAGTTCTGTTAAAAAAAAAAAAAAAAAAAAAAAAGACCTGGGAAAGTACCCGTTCTGCCACTAGAAAAACTTTATAGTGTAAATTAGAATTCTAATATGCCATGGTGTCATATTATAGAACCCAGTGCCAATTTCATTGTAATCAGTTTACCAGGCATCCATGGAAACAACTTTTTTCCTGACTAAATTACTATACATCCACAAATTTTGGAAACGGAATCTACACAGATGCAGAATCTAAATAGAACAAAACAAAGAGTTGGCAATATTCCATTGAATTAGGGCAGTGGAGGCAAATAGTTTGTGTAATTCAGCCATCTCCCAACTTCACCCCCACAAATATTTTTATTTATTATTTGAATGTACTCATTCACTTATTCAAGGGCTTATTGAGCATCTACTATATGCTAAACACCTTCCTAGGCACAGGGGGATGCAGTTGTGATCTAACAGTCAAACATTTCTGCCAGCACAGAGTTTATATATAGTCTAGTGGAAAGAAACAAAATTAACAACAGGGATTAAATATATACTGCATTACATGCTTGTAAATTATATGGCAGAAGGGAGCTTGAAAGGGGATAAGATGTCCTGGGGGGTGGGGGTGTTTTAATTTAAATTGAATGGCCAGGAAAATCTGTAGTCATAAGGTAACATTTGAGTAAACACTTGAAGGTGGTGAGGAATTGAACTAAGCAGATAACTAAGGAGAATTTCTAAGCAAATGGGAACAGGAAAGGCAAAGAACCTGAAGGGAAAGGTGTTTCAGGAAAGCAGGGAAGAACATAGAGTTGGAAGGAAATAAATGAAGAGGTGAATAGTTGGAGGTGAGGTTACAGAGCTAAAGAGGAGGAGTCATTATATGGTTTTTTGGCTTTGAGCCTGAGGGAAATGGGAAGGAAGCTTAATGTAGTGTTGTCTGAATAGAGGGATGATTTACTCTGGTTGCTGTGTAGAAAATAGACTTGGGGAAGGGTGGAGGTGGAGAAAGGCAGAAACGAGCACTATTAACTCAGAGTTATTGCAATAATCCAGGCAAGAGAGAATAATAGCTTGGAAGAGCTTGGTGGCAATGGAGATGATGAGAAATTCAGATTTTGAATACATTCAGAAAATGGAGCCAACATGACATGCTATATGGGATTGGATGTAGTTATGTGAGAGAAAAGAAGTCAAAATCAAATGGTTTTAGCTTGAATGACTAGAAAAAAAAAGCAGACATTTATGTGAAGAAAAAGATGAAATGTGCATGAAACAGTTTGGGGTGAAATTCGGGAGTTCACTTTTGGATGTAAATTTTGAGATGATTATTAAACATCTAAGTGATTGCTAAGTGATTGCAAGAGGTCAATTTAATTCCATACTGGATATTAATGGAATATTTTTTCTCAACTAAATCTGAAATGGCATTTTTAATAAGAACTTCTAAACTAAAGAAGTGTTCATTTAAAGAACAGAACTGAAGCATGTGAAACCCAATTGCAGGCAGAATAGCCATGCTTCATGGGATTGCAGGTTATGAAATGTCACGTTGCCCTCTCTTTCCTGGACCACAAGATCTCTTAACACTGTTTCTCTTTGCATATTTTCTTTATTCTCCTAGTTGCTTTGTGATTTCCTCTGCTCTGTAACACATTGCTCTTCACAGCACTAATGTCAGATGGAAGATATAAATATGACTTTCCAGCTTGGCTATCAAGAGCTAACCACCCTACAAATTCCAGGAGAAAAAATTTCGTTGCCCAGCTTGTGTTAAGTATCTCCTCCTAGATCTAAATATCTGCATTGGGGGGGAGTTAGAGGTGGTAGTACCATAGGATCCCAATCCAAATAATAATTATTAGTAAAATTTTCCTTGAAGTAATTAAATTTGTTTCTTCTAACTTCATATATTGGTCTAACCATGTTATTCCATCTGAATGAATAGGTTAAATATCCCAAGACAAACGAATTTAGTTGCTGATCAGGATTTGGAGCTTTGTGTATATAGAAATATTTAAAAATTTTTTTTTAACGTTTATTTACTTTTGAGACAGAGAGAGACAGCATGAACGGGGAGGGGCAGAGAGAGAGGGAAACACAGAATCGGAAGCAAGCTCCAGGCTCTGAGCCATCAGCCCAGAGCCCGACGCGGGGCTCGAACTCGCAGACCGCGAGATCGTGACCTGAGCCGAAGTCGGACGCTTAACCGACTGAGCCACCCAGGCGCCCCTAGAAATATTTTAAATAAACCAAAGCAATAGATTTAGAAAATGATCTTGAAGGAATAACTAAAACAATTTCTCCCTCCCCAACACACACACACACCACAAGGGCATCTTAAGTACTCAGCATCTTCTTGGCCCTCATTTTCTTGGGCCTCTCCAGGATATCACAGGCATTTGTTTGCTGCTAAGCTAGTTCTGCAGGGGGCAAGGATTTGTACCACTTGATGGCTTTCAGGGGTGAAATATTCCCAATATGGCCAATTTCAGGCTTCTAATGAGATGTCACTGAATGCAGAATTGGGAAGATATGTGTAAAATCTGTTCTTACTGGTCCAGCACATCACTGAAAGGGTTCAATTTTTCCTCCTGATATGTAGTGGGTCCTAAAGCCCCTTTTAATACTGAATCTGGGGTTTAGGGAGCTATTGAAACTGGAGATATAAATTTGATTGCCATTGAGAAATATATGATCTTTAAAGACATGGGATTGGATAAGGACAGCAAAGGGGTGAATAGAGGATAGTGTTCAAGACACAGAATATGATACCAAGTCAGAGAGAAGGAGGGAGAATCCTAAAAAAAGGCAGAGAAGAAGAAGTTCATGAAGGTAGGAGAAAACTAGACAGTTGACTCACCTGGAAACCCTGTGAACATCATTCCAGAGGAGATTGAAAAGATAGAAAGGGGCCACACTTTTCAGGGCATTATAGATAATGTTAAGATTTTTTTTATTTATCATAAGGTAGTAATTGCATTATGTGTTGAATTGGAGATATTATAATGTTACAAGGATATTGGTATCTTACTTTTGTGCTAGCCTGTAAGTAAAATTTAAATTTCCTTTCAGAAAGTCAGATGATTCAATACTGTCAAATTGGCCAATGTCCCAAAATATCTTGAAATTACACTTTTTAGGTAGATGGGTTAAAATAATGATTTTTTTTTGTTTTAAAACTACATATTATCTATATTCTGGATAAAAAGAACAGATTATAAAATATTCTAAACTTTAATTTGACTCAGCAGTTTAATGTACTAATTGATATGTTAGAAAAAAATAGAGACTGGGGTGCCTGGGTGGCTCAGCCAGTTAAGCATTCATCTTTGGCTCAGGTCATGATCTCACAGTCCATGGTTTCAAGCCCTGTGTCAGGCTCTGTGCTGACAGCTCAGAGCCTAGAGCCTGCTTCGGATTCTGTGTTTCTCTCTCTCTGCTCCTCTCTCTCTCTCTCTCTGTCTCAGAAATAAATAAAAACATAAATAAATAAATACATACATACAAACATACATACATACATACATACCAGAGAATGGCATAACCTAGTGTGAACGGTGGCATTCTACTTTAAATTGTAGAGATTTTTTTTTCCGAATACAATATGAAAACCTTAACTAAGTTCTTGAATAGACATACAAGATTTAAAGCCTTTTAAAAAGCTGAAAGATTTGTGTTTGTTGCTTTTTATGTACATATCAAACTCAATTAGATAAAAGTTAGTAGCTGGAAATGGACCCACAGAATATTTTTAGTTTATTTTTTATTGCAGGAAAATGCATTTCTCATCACTCTCTTCCCACATAAATATTAATCTGGTTTCATGCTAGAGTCATAGAATAATCTTAAAAACCGAAGGGCCAGTGAGTGCCATTTGTGAATAACATCAACCATTCGATGGTCCCGATCATCTGTCATTGCACATTGTCATCTCAGCTGGGCGACCCTGGCAATATTGCAGCAGGCTATTGTTTATTGAGAAAGCTAATATTAGGAGAAGATGTGATAAGAATGCCTTTAAAAAAACTAATTGAGTGCTATCTGTTTTTGGCAATAGCATCTTGTATCTCTCTGTAGTTTATCGCTTTAGAGTCCTTTTTTTAGTCTTTTTATAAAATCCCATTATTTAAAAATCGAGGGCAGTGTGATGGCATGTAAGGAGCTTTATATATTAGTCTGATACTCAGCGATAACCCTTTGTCCTCTACTGCTCAACAAATCCTACTTTATTGAAAAACATGAGAAAACCTGCAGAAAACATTTGAGATATGAGTGAGTCATAATCCCAGCATTCACTTCAAACATTATCCAAATTTTTATAGTAATTTTTAGAAAGGAAAAAGCAAAGTAAAAATGTTGAAAACATTATTAAGGGTGGGGAGATTTCTATTTAGTTAGTTATAAACTTTTTAAATTTTTTTTAGCTGATTCCTCTTATATCTGATTACAAAATCCCCAAATAGGGCAGAGACATGGAAAGATGCATAATAAAGAAAATATAGTGAAATATTAATTGTAGACTCTGACTGGTTTTAATTGTATAATTCTTTCACATTTTTGTTATGTTTGCAAATATTCGGTAATAAACCATTGGAAACTAAAGACTCAAATATTCCCCTGCTGGCCCTATCATTGAACATGCAATAGATGTTTATTTGTTTCATCAAATGATTATTTATAATAAATGTAAATTAAAATAATCTTGTGGCATCAAATACTATTTGATAAGGAAATTCCATGCTTCCGATCTGAACTTAAAGAATCATAACTAGAGGAAAAATCAATGAATTACAATGTGTAGGAAAAACACAATGGAATAATAAGAAAATAGTAATGGGAATTTTACTTACATTTTTGAAAAAGATCTGGAAGGAAACCAGAATGCAAAAAGTTCCAGTTCCTTTCACATAAGCGCATTCACCTGATTAACTTTCAAACTAGTGTTTAAGACACTTTGAGAGTGGGAATTGTATTTTACTTCATATTTGCTTTTTCTACAAAAATTGCCATCCAGAGACAAAAAGTAGGAGCTAAGCCAGTTCCCAGAGACAGGGACTTTGTCTTTTGTTAGGATACTTTTCTGTTTGGCTGTGGCATCTGGGGACTTGGGCAAAGTTTTCAATCTGTCTTCTCCCTCCCTTCTGCAGGGGAAGAAGACGGGAGCAGAAGTATCAGATGGGCTGTAGGCGCCCATCTATGTAGTAGCACAAATACCAGCTGAACATATTTTTGGTCAGGTACAAAGAAGCAAATGGCTGTTGCTTTTCCCAAATGTTGTTTACCCTTCTGATATTCTTCCCAACAACCATCACGTATAAATATGTATGGTATTTATTTTAGTGTGCAGCTGAGTACAAATTCAGCAAGGTGCTCTGGTACCAATATTTATTCTTTGATATAAAGTTATTGAGCTTTTTAACTGAATGGATTTGGGACTTTTTAAAATGCCTACTCCTAGGCTGAACTCCATTTTGCTAATAAAGGATACACTGGGGAAAAAATTGACAGTGTTTTCAAAAAAGGTTATTGCACCAAGGGTTTTGTGCAAAATTGTGGCAGAGGTGAGGGGCTTGGCATGATTTTGATCTCCAGTTTTTATACACATGTCTTGTAGACATTTATAGTTTGTGACAAATATCAAGTATCAAGTACAGTACCTACAGCCTTTTTTGAAACAATTTTTAGGGCAAAGGTGAGGCAGTAACAATAGCAGCACCAAAGGGTGTTGCACTAATGGTGAAAAGTGGCAGGAGATAGGAACTAGATACCAGGACATATTTTCTGGTTTAAATATACCAGAGAAAAGAAAAGCAAACAAACAAACCTACAAAACTTATTTTCATCAGAAACATTATTTTTAAGTGACTTAAATCAAAATCTATTTGATTTTGAATGTTCTACTTTCTGAATGATCTCTTTCTTTCAAAAGGATATTAATATTCCTGAAATGGGAGCAAAGCACATCTTAGGCATGACCATCAAATGGTTTTCGTTAATGGTTTTGAAGCAGGGAATGGACAGGGTTACTAAAGGAAAGAGGATTAGGTGAGGAGGATGGACCGGAGTGTATGGAAAGATAAAACTGTCAGGTACTACAGCACCACAGTCTCTCAAAGTCATCAGCTCCGAGAACTGCTGCTGGAGAGCAGTAATACAGTTCCCACAACGAATACTGTATCAGTCAAGGCTCAGCACAGGAAATGAAAAGCACACTAGATGTTTTAAGAAGAAGCGGATTTGATACAATAAATTAAGTATAACAAATCACCGGAGGGTGAACGGGTGGATTTCACTTTGAACTTCTGGGAGTGGCATTCAGACTAATGAAGGCCTGGCCCATCAGGGAAGCTACCACCTTGGCAGTTGCCATTGGAGCCATGACTTCAAGAACATCCAACGGTTGATCTGGAAATCAGGATGTGAAATTAGGAAGATTACTGTCGCAGTTCCAAATTCTCCTAGTCACTCAGGAATCTAGATAACAGTCTTTGGAACATTGCGGTGGAACAAACTTACTTTCGTTTTGTTTTGTTTTATTTTGTTTTGTTTTACTTGATCTGCTAGCAGAAAGGTGAAACAAATAAGGTAGAAAAAAGTCTCCACATCCCTTTAGCCTTCCAAATCCTGTGAAAGTATAATTAATTGATAGAAGGTAACACTCAGAGTCTTAGTTTCAAGGCCATCTTAGAAATAAAGTGGTTTTTTTTAATTTATTTTTTTTATTTGCATTTGCTCTAAATCTAAAGGGAAGGTTGAAGGCAGGAATCAATCCCCAATATCCACTGCAGGGTCAATATTCAAGAATAGAAAATGCTTATAAATACTTATGTAATTATTTTACATTTAAATTCCTGGAGCTAAGATCATAATGTGTATAAAATATTTGAATAAAATATAAATATATATCAACTAAATATATATGCGGGTAATTAATATTCAGACAAAGGCAAAAGCATGGGGTCTGTTGGCCAGCTAGATTCAAATCCTGATCTTGCCATTTAAAATGGGCACCTGGGTGGCGCAGTCAGTTAAGCATCTGACTTGGGCTCAGATCATGACCTCGTGGTTCCTGTGTTCGAGCCCCACATTGGGCTCTGTGCTGACAGCTCAGAGCCTGGAGCCTGCTTTGGATTCTGTGTCTACCCCTCTCTCTGCCTCTCCCCCACTCATTCTCTCTCTCTCTCTCTCTCTCTCTCTTTCTCTGTCTCTCTCTCTCTCAAAAATAAATAAACATTAAAAAAATTTAATATGATCCTGTATGGTTATCTAACTGCTGTGGTTTTCTCATCTATGAAACAAGAATTATGGTAGTAGCATCTCATAGTGTTAGTATCAAGGATAAGTGAAAAAATACACGTAAAATGCTTATGTAGGTGTCTGACCCATTACTGTTATTGCTAATGCTGTTGTTTTTGTCGTATATGGGAGTCGGTGTATGATTACCTCACCTACACTGCTTGGGTTTGAAGTACAGTAATAGGATTTACTAACATTGTGTCTGTGGGAAATTTACTTAAAATTTCTGTGCCTCGGTTTCCTCCTGTATAAAATTGAGATTATAATGGTACTGTCACACAGAGTTGTGATAAGAAATAAATTAAATAGTACACATAAAGTGCTTAGAACAATGTCTGACACAGAATAAGATCCAGGGTATTTTTGAAAACATCTTACATTTCGTTATTGAATTTGCTTTAACATTATCAGTCTAGTCAACATTTTCTTTCTGAAGGTTTAACACAAGGCTTTCGTTTTTGCAGTCCTTCTGAGAAGAAACAGAATAAACCTATTCTATTTATTATATCTTATAGACACAGATTGCATTATAGTCTCGGGCATGAAACTGTCTAGACTGGTACACAATATTCATATGCTATCCAGATAGGATATGATGGATAGTATGTGTAGTTTTTTCACCACCAATACACTAGATGCCAATTTATAAAAATTCTAGGTGTAACGCCACTAATTTTGTCTCTCAAAAGCAAGGAACTGTGACAATAGAATAATTTTTTTTAAAAAGATGCACTTGAGGGTATGATTACAGATTGATTTTATTAAAGTTAAATTTGTTTATAAGGAAAAAATTAAGTTATAACTGGCAAATTTAAGAAAAAATATGTACTTTGGAGAACCACTCGGTTTAGTGGAAATTACTTTGTGATCAGAAAAACCCCCTTCATTCAAATAACCATTCTGCCTCTTACTGTCTGTGTGACTTGTTAACCTTTTTGGGCTGCAGCTTTCTCCATTCTAGTATGGAGCCAGCTTACAAGGTTCTTGGTAAAATTACCTTTCAATTTACAACTATCTTCATACCCAGAGGCTTAGTAGGCACATATTCTGGAATTCTTTTTATTCTAATATTTAGGGAACATTTTACATTAAATAATTATATTTTGAACCTAAAGCTTATTATTAGTAATGGATTCTATGACTTTATGACCCACGGTACAACTTTAGAGTAGAAAAGCAAATGTAATGCCATGTAAAGATAAATCAAAGAAATACGATTACACTTACAAATACTTGAAGCATCTTTATCTGAAAATGTATGTGCTACTCAATTGTGTTTTGACTGTGAGCTTTAGGCTCCGGTCAGCTCTGTGATTACCTCAGTGAAATGAAGCTCAAACGTTGATATTTGGTTCCTTCTCAATCTTGAACAAATTACTTAACCTGTTAGCTTCAGCTTCCTCATCTGTGAATAGGGATGATTAAAGCACTTACCATAGCGTCAAATAAGCAGCTAGTGCCCAGTAAGTTACAATAAATGTTAGCAGTTATTGCTATCATCATCATCATTATCATCATCATTAAGCATCTGTTACATGTTTCAAACTCTGATCGAGGGTTTCACTACTAAAGTATTTGATATGGAGAGACAGGTTAGTGAATCATTCCTCTGTTAAATATACTAAGTTATACCCCTATTTATAACTTGAGTTATAGACTGGTCATATTATTTTGACTTATAGATGTACATTTACTTTTAAAATATTTTTTGAATTTGAAAAATGATACAGTACAATGTTTAATGATAACAATTTAATATTTACTATACATTTTACTCATTTAACTCATTTACTGTGTGTGTTTTGCTCATATATTAACTCATTTATTCATCACAACTATAAATAGTAATATAGTCATTATCCCCATTTGAAAAATGTAAAAAATGAAGCAGAGAGAGAGGGTGTTTCAAGACCACATGGATGGTAAGCTGCAGATTGATAATTTAGACCTAGACAGTATAGTCTGGAGTTGGTCTTCACAACCATCATTTCATGCTGCCTGTCTAACTGAATCTCTGGAGTAATGCTGTTTGGGTGTTTATTCACAGTCCACCTCTTAATTGGGCAAGTTACTTAGCCCCTCTAAGCTGGATTTCCTTATCTATTCAATCATTATAACATTAGCAGTTACAATGTTAGAGTATTTTATTCTCTGAAATTAGTGGGTGTGGGAATAGACTGATTATTGCCTAAAAAATCAATCATAGTAGAAGAAAAGTGCCTTTCCAGAAACATACATGAAGGAGGTAGAGATGTAAGATAAGGGCAGCATTCCAAGAGTAGGTACACATTAACAGCATGGGAACAGAAGGAGAGAAATAGGGAAGGATCATGACCGTGGGGACATTTCTTGATGTTTAGATGAAAGAGAGGTATAAAGATAGATTTTTTAGCAGTTAGCATGTATGGTTAAATTTTAAGGTTACTGACCAAAGAGATTCGTAGGATTGATACAGGGGAGCACTAATACATAGAGAAACAAATAGAAAGAGACGGTTTTTAAAGGAAGTTTCAAATGGGTGTGCAAAAGTATTGACTGTCAAAAAGATGTCTAAAGATAACTTTAAAATAATTTTAAGAAGCTAGATTTGGGGCATATTATTATGGGACTGAGTAAGATTTAGAATTCATCATCATTGCTTCAGATTTTGCCAGAAATGGAATCTCATGGATCCATGACTTGTATTTGAGTTTCACTGTGGGATCTATAACCTGGAAATTTAAATCCAACTTTCTGCTCAGCATTAAAATTACTTTGTACTTGAGCCACAAATACATTTCACCATTTCTATTTTTCTGGTCAAAGGATAGCATAAAGGAGAAGGATGTCAACAAAACTGAACTTGCACCCATTATAATTTTGCTTAGAATGCCCTGTTCAAGACAAGATATGCCTAAAAGAGAAGCAAACCTATTCAGTACCATATAAATTTACTAAATTGAGGAAGTCTAAAGAAGTCCTTCATTAAATTTCCAATGGGATGTGAGTTTTAACCAAGTCTCAATGGAGACCTGGTTTCCGAAGAACTCAAAAATTCTTCTGTTCAAAGAATGTTCGTGTCAGATAAATGCGGATCTCTGTGAGTGTGAGAATGTTCTCACTGCTGTGAAACTTAGAATTAAACAAGTTTTTGTTGTTATTGTTGTTATTGCTTTTAATCATTGGTTCAGACTAATTATAGTTGTTTTAAAAAAAAAAAAAAAAACTCGAGAAATTCATGAGAGGTACCAAAGGGAGAAAAAGACTTGGTAGACATGGATAGAACACACTACTAAATCTCTAGAGATGGCCATCTTTGGAAGTAGAAGTGCTAAGTGTGAATCTAGAAGGCTTAGAATTGGGGCTTTTCATGAACTCAGCTCCACAAAATTCTTTCTGGGGTGCACTAACTCACTGCAAAATAGTTGCCAGATTCTCAGCCTGAAAATTAATTTCCATGATTTGTCAGCAATAGTAGAATGAATCTTAGAGAATGAGGATCAATTGGATCATGTTTGCATAGCAGCTTCATATGGTAAAGACATATTGACGAACCTTAGTTTTCATTATAAGTTCAGAGGCCCATCTGAGTTGTTGCTCATGACACCAACACGATATGAGGGGATAAAAGAAGTGCTTCCATTAGCCTCTGGCATCATGGAGCTTGGAAAGCTGAAAACTCTTGGAGACAGAAACACTGCAGGTGTACCTCAGCCCTTTGGAAGTGGGGACCTATCAAATGAGATCATGGTTGGTGGAGATAAGTGGGTTCTTCTATCCTGATCAGAGGATACTTAGAGCCAACTTTGGTCTTATATTAATCTTAATTATTTGCTTCCAGTGCGGCAAAGTCAATATTACTGTTAGATATTTCTCAGGTGTGGGACAAGTGCCTAGACTGCACAGCATTTTGGTAGTGTGAAGTGGCCCCACTTTGGCTTGGATGTGACAGAGCGACACCTAGTGGTAAAGTTTAACTGAGCATATTTGTTCTGTGAACATACCCAATTCTAAGCCTTTTCACAGATGTAGACACTGTATAGAAAGGGATTATATGATCAATAAATATGCTTACTCAGAAAGTGTAAGTGCCTCACTTCAAGGTCTGGGAGAAGGAAACTTAAGACGCTCTACCAGACTGAGTCTTTTGTTGTTGTTGTTTAAGTTTAATTTATTAGAGAGGGGAAGAGAGAGAGAGAGAGAGAGAGACAAAGGGCACAAGTGTGTGCACACACATGTGAGGGAGGGGCAGAGAGAGAGAGAGAGAGAGAGAGAGAGAATCCCAAGCAGGTTCCACACTGTCATCATAGAGCCCCGTGCTGCCACTGGGGTTCAAACCCACAAACCATGAAATCATGACTGGAGCCACAGTGGGATGCTTAACCCACTGAGTCACCCAGGCACCCCTCCACCAGACTGTCTTAACAAGATTTCCAGAGTCATGCTCATATGAGAAGGGAGAGGTGGAAGGGCAGGAAGACGGGCTGTTTTGGTAGACCTCTTGGAAACACTAGATAGGTTTATCTGATTTATCTAAGAAGAATGAACAAAATGAAGATTTTATATTTCTCGGAATTTCACTTGGTTATGTGTGTGGGTGGAAGAGGTAGCATTGTGTGTTAAAAACTAACTAGGAATTATATTTTCACTGGTTTTCACATCAGAATGCAGTCACATCAGTGGTAAATACAGAATGTGTCTATAGGAAGAAGTTAGAGGAAACAATATGGTGGTTCATTGGAAAAGGGTTGTTTGCTTATCTGGAAGTGGCATTCACAAAGCAAGTACACTTTAAAGAAAATAACAACAAAATACCCAGTAAATTAATAAATATCTGGCAGGGCAGATTGTGACAAACTAATCTCCATCTCAGTGGAGGAGGACAAAAAAGAAGAGAAAGGGGGATAATAATAGACACAATATAAGAATTTATGATACATTCAAATCTAAATCAAGTGCTTTATGTATATTTTCTTATTAGATTCCTATACTATTCCTTTGAAGTAGGTACTGATATTGTCTTCATTTTACAGATGAAGACATGCAAAGTCATCTTTCTTAACATCACAAAGGTGCTAAGCTAAAAACGCCAATATTTTAGTCTTTTAGTATTTTGGTCTTTCTGATCCCAAAGTTCATGCTCCTGGCAAATGTCACAAGAATTTTTATCACTTCTTGGTGAGATATTGACCATTCTGCTTTGAAAAGTTTGTCCATTAAATGTCCTTATCTAAATCCTGTTAAGATCAATTGGATTTCAATTAGAATGCAATAGATTACAACATACATGGTTTAAACCTTCTTTGCTCTTTTCCATTGTGCACATATATTGGAATACTTTAATTTTTTTGTGATTGTTTCTTTTCAGAGGCAGTTCAGCAATTTGAATCTTCACTCTGCTGTTGTCCTAATGTAGATTAAAATGAATAATGAAGCACTTGAGTATTTTCTGATAGATTATTGTAATAATACCATACCATTTTCATTTTGTTGTTGTTGTTTTATTTTGTTTTGTGTTGTTTACTGGCTTCTTGGAGTTCGTTTTCTGCATGGTACAAGGCACGCCGTTGCAGGGTATCAGAAAGGCTTGTGTTTGGCTTGCATAGTAAAGAGAGGGCTTCTCTCAACTTCCTTTTTGGTATTTTGCCATTTTGCCACAAGAGAACCCAACTGTTTCTGCTTGCTGCAGACTGCCTCATCTATGGGGAGGGGAGTGGAGAGGCTCTGATGAACCTCGCACCTCCTGAAGCCTGGTGGCTTATGGGGGCCTCTCAGGATTGGGGCACTCCTTTTGACAAGGAGTTGGAGAACAAATGATGCTCAAAAGAGGTACTAAGTTGGAAAACATCCAGGGTGAAATGCATTTGGACGTATTTTTTTTTCTAGTTTTTAAGATGTGAGTTCTCTGGATGGGCCTCCTCGTTATGTTAATCTCATGTATTTGTTTGGAATATTAAGATCTTGCCTTGATTCCCTCCTACAACCTCCCCAGAAAAAATGATCTACCTCAGCTTAGAGAAATTTCATATTTGTGCCTTTTTTACACAGATTGTATAGTCTTTGGCTTTTATTACTTTATCTTTTTATAACACTTTTAAAAATATGATGAAGAATTTCCAATTGAAAACTCTAAAATTCCTCTTGTTGTTTTCATCTTTCATGTCTTTGCTTTGAAGCTGTGTCACTTAGCCATTGAGCAGAGAATGAGATATGGGTAATGGAGGCAGTCCTAGCCACTATTATATGATGCTGGCGAAAGGGCTCTTATTGAGAGTGGATTTCTTGTAGTTGGGCCTGAAAGATCCAAAGAAAGTTTCTAACAAGGTAGAAGTGGCTGGTATGCTTTGTCTTAGTAGTTATGAGCACTGAGTACTTGGAAAAAAGAACTTGTCCCAGGCATCTATTAAAGGATAACACACTAAGGCCAAATACATTCTGTTCCAAATATAAGGATAACACCATATTAAAAATTCAGAATTCTATTCCCATAGTTTATTACATAAAGACTTCTAGGGAAAAATTATATAATAATATCAATAGATACTAAAAGTAGCAATTGAGAAAATTCAACAATGAGTCCAATCAACCAATTAGTCAATCAATAATCAATTTACAAGGAAATCTAAAGAACTACATATTTAAGGTAGGAGCAAGAAAGATACTCAATAAGGAATATAAAACAGAAGAAAAATGACTTTCGTTTTATAAAAATTTCAAAACTTTTCTATGAAAAAGTACCATAAACAAACCTATTTTTAAAAATTGATTTGGAGTAGAATTGCATTTTATGAGACAGAGGTTTAATATGTTGAACTGTTTAAAATTGAGCAAAAAAGGATAATCTAATAGCAAAATAGACAAAAGATGTAGAGAAACCACTCACAAAAAATCCAAAAGTCGTTGAATATATGCAAAGTTGCTCAGTCACTAGAAGATGAGGAAACTCAATGGATTAGCAGCTTTTAGACTGGTCACGATTAAAACAAAGCAAGTAAAACAATAATGCCTATTGTGGCTAGGTTATGAGCAAAGAAGTATTGGCACACATTGCTGGTATAAATTGCATTTCATCCTGTTTTAGAAAGCATGTTTGGCAATATCAATTAAAATTAAAATATAAATACTTTTGACTCTGCACTACATCTTGGGAATCTGTCACATGGAAATGACAGTGCTACTAAATACATAAGCATGCTTATTTTAAGCATTATTTTTATTTGGGAAAACTGAGGAGCAAAGTAAATGCTAATCAATAAAGCAACATTATGATCCATTCACATCACAAAATACTATGCACCACTTAAAATAATGAATTAGAGCTATACTGGTTAGCATGGAAAGATTTCCATCAATTCTTCTTGAGTGAAGAAAGCAAAATATGTATAATATGATGAAAATTTTGTAAAAAAAAATAAGCATTATCAAAATTATTGAACACTCATTAATCTGCAAGACACTATTTTAGAGATTAATGCAGTGACACAAAAATTATATTACCTGATATTTTGAAGAAGGACAAATGATGCTCAAGGGATGTACTAAGTAAAAAGGCAAAAGAATTATATAATGTAACATAGACCTGCTTTAAAAATGAATGATTTAAATAGTGCTATGGTTTCCAGTGAGTTATTATAAAAGGTTCTGCAATTCATATGTGTATCAAAAATTACCTATATAGCCCAATGAGTCATGTTAGTATTATGAGTCTTAGTTTCTTTTTTAAAATTTTTTTTAATGTTTTTTATTTTTGAGAGAGAAAGGCAGAGTGTGAGTGGGGGAGGGGCAGAGAGAGAGGGAGACACAGAATCTGAAGCAGGCTCCAGGCTCTGAGCTGTCAGCACAGAGCCCGATGCGGGGCGTGAACTCACAGACCACAAGATCATGACCTGAGTGGAAGTCGGATGCTTAACCGACTGAGCCACACAGGCGCCCCTGAGTTTCTTATAATAATATTAATGACAGCATCTGGTATTGGTAGAAAGAGAATTTGAGATAATATAAGTAAAGCACTCAGCACTGTGCCTGGCAAAGAATGAATGTACATTAAATGGAAGCTATCCTTCTCATTGTCAATATTATTGTTTTTCAAATGCTGAGGTTGTGTATTTTTTTGAAAGAATAGCAGAGGTGAAGCGCCCTTCTCATCACATCACATTAGCAAGAACATGCTACCAATATGAATTATTTCTCGTGATATTAACCTCGATCAACGGGCCAAGATAGTGTTTGTCTGGTTCCTCCATTTGCTATAAATTACTTTCTCCCCATCCACCCTCTGCAATCTTTTTTTTTTTGAAAGTCCATAACTAAATCCAGCTCACACTCAAGGAAGTATGAATGAGATATTAAACATTTTCTCTGGGAAGTGGGAATATCTACATAAATTATAAAGAATTCTTATGTAATGAAGATTTTTTTCTCCCCTATTTATTCAATCATTTATTTACATGTACTCCTGTATATTTCATTTATACTTTAAGTTATAATCTAATACTGCATTCTTTTGTTGTTGCTATTTTTCAGATTATTCCAGCTTTAGACATTGGGTGCTTTTTCACGTAGACTCCTGAGTCCCTGTGACATGCTCCTGTCCTTTTGTTTTTTGAGCACTTCCTTACTTTCTGACATTACAAGATTCTGAAGGTTCATCTTATATTGTCCCTGCCTTGGCCCTAGAGCCAGCCATTTCTCCAGGGACTCTTGGTTCCTTTTATTGGAGAGTAGTCTTAAGAAACCAAAATCTGGGCACTGGGATGTGTTCATTGTTACTGAGGTCTCCAGCCTCCCTCAGTAGACAGATCTAAGAAATATATATATATATAATATGATTCTTGGATTACTAACCCAAGTTTGTAAACATAATTATTTCTCTATGTATCTATCTGCATCTATCCATTTGCATTTTTCATTAGCTTCCAGTTTCTAGGCAAAACATTGTTTTTTCAAGTTACTTAGGTCAGCTCTTTTTCCCTTACCCCATTCCATAAGTGGATATCACTTGTGATGAAACTCATATTTTCTGATTGCACAGCAAGTAGAGTTTCATACTCAAGTTTTTCACATAGAAAATATTTCCCTGTTAGTAACCAGACTGCTTTCCTCTTAGTAATCTGTAAGCTACATCTCTAACTTGTGTGTTTTTATTCCAGTCTTGTTGCTTATATATACCATCAACTTTTGTCCTTCTTTCTTACTTAGTCTTTGCCAGGCCCCCACCTATAATAGGGCTGCTCTCCTGTTTCTTTTCATCTTATGAGAGATATCCTCACTGTGACCTCTTTTCTCTGATGGCCTCCTGAGATGTAACTCTTGTGCCTGGACCTTGGGAACCTTGGGACCTTAGGAACCATTCATTGGCATTCAGCCTTAGCATCTGCCTTAGCCCCAGTAGAGAAGTGCATCTACTTGATTCTCTCCCTGTCCTGACCTCTGGCCTCCTCCAGTCAGCCAGTCTTCTCAGAATTCCCATTCCCACTTAGAAATCTCTACAATCTCAATGGCTCTCCTCATACCACATTGGGCTGCAATTTGTTCTGGGATGCTGCATAACCCTTACCTAGACCCTCCCCACAGCTACTGTCACAGCACCATATTGGCCACTTGGCTTTGTGTTTCAGAAGAATCATGGCCCCTTCAACAAAACTCCTTTACTCCTAAATCTTTCCACAAACTCTAAGTGCTTTCTGTCATTGAGATTTCCATTTTCCATTCCCTCAGGGCAAGGTACAAGGGGAAAGGCTGCCTGGCCCTTTCTCATGAGAGCATCAATAACTTTTCTTTTGTTCCCCTCCAGTTTGCTAGTCCAATTCTTTTTCACTTTTTAGGTTTATTTATTTATTTTGAAAGGCAGGGGAAGTGCAAAGAGAGGGAGAGAGAATCCCAAGCAGTTTCCATACCTAGTGCAGAGCCCAATGCAGGGCTTGATCTCACGATGGTGAGATCATGACCTAAGCAGAAATCAAGAGTCGGATGCTTAACTGACTGAGCCACCCAGGTGCTCCTGTTTTATATATATTTTTTATAGATTACAAAGAGGAACCCAACTATTTAAAAACTCAATAATGGAATATTTGTTACCTATTTACATAATTTTTCCTTGTTTCAAACTGGTAAGTGTCAGAAATGAGGTGATTTATTTTGTCACCCTCAAGGAAACCATTACTATTGCCTGAATGGCAGAACCAGGAGCTAAGAGGGATGAAGAGTCGAAAGCCAACCTTTAATATTTCAAAACAATATCCAACCACATATATGCACACATATGTATATGTAGATACATGTATAGTCACAAAGGTAGTCACATAGAATTTTCTACCTACTTTTATGCAATCTGTTATTTCTTTGAAAGCAGTCCTCATAACTGGTTATTTCTAGGATGTCTCACATGTGCTCATAAATACCCAACTCTAGGCTAAAAATAGACTTCTACACTCTGCTGTCACTCTGAAGTGCAGGAAGCCTAGCAAAGGTGTCTTGCTGCTGCCATTTCTGTCAGCACCTATACAGGCCATGCCATGCTGATTCCAACCTGCAGAAGGAAAAACTTCTCCCTTGGACTTTGAACCACCGTTACCTCAATCTCAGTATTGATGCCTTGTGCTCTCATCATCCCAAGGGCATGGTGTAGTAAAACAGCTTTTTCAGTTCCCTTGTCATTTTCTCACTGGGGCCTTTCTCCCACAAAGTATCTCCCACAGAGTATCCAGATGGGGGGTGGGGGGGCCGTGGGGGGGAGAGGGAAGAGATGGATAGGGAATAAGGAAGTGGAAAGTCAAAGCAAAATCATCTTAGCAAGAGGCAATTCAAATTACGTAAATATACCCATCCCTGCCAGCTGCCACTGTCTTCCTAGACCAAGACGGAATATTCAGCTAACTCTTCCTGTATTAAGAGATTTTCCCCAAGAGGATTTCTTGCTTTCTTTACAGAAAGGTCCTTGGAGGATTTGTTCTGCCAGTCTTCTGGACATACACCTGTTTGAAATTCTAAAGTGCACAACATGCAGGTTCAAACTTGGACCCTGCCATATACTAGCATCAAATGTAACAACTTAAATATGTCCTTAATTGTTTGTCATCTAGGACTATATTTGTGCTATTTATAGGCTCTGATAATCTTGCTGGTGGGCAGGGCTGTGATACCATGTTAGGTAGTTGCTTTCATTTATTTTTTCTAACTAAATCTCTATGAGTAACATAAAATTACTGGGTTTTGTTTGTTTATTGTTTTTGATTTGTTTGTGGGTTAGGAAATGAAGACTCAGAAAGGTCTAAGCTGGTGCCCTCTACATCACCTCATAACACTTAGCATGACCCTGCACAAACAGGGTTCTACTGATACTCAGTGACATAAATGTATATTTTACTTTTTACATAATCCACATTCATTTTCTTTCCAAGTTCCTTTCAAAGGTTCATTTTGAAGCATTCACAGGAGGTAGCCAATAGTGTAGAATGATACATATGCTTGAAGAGGTCAGAGAGATTGCATGAAAAATAATGAAATAGATTTGTGAACCTGAAAGTCTGGAGGTGGTTAAAAAGAAAACAGAGGGCAAAGCATACTTTCAATCTTTGAGAAAATTTTAGTATCCTTTCCTAAAAATGCAGCTAATGAAATGCATATTTTCAGCATATTATCTATTTAATTTGAATAATTCTCCAATTTGAATCATTTCTTTAAATTATTGAAGTATAAACAAAGATATCTAACTCATGATTATTTATTCATTACAATAAAAATGACTTTCTATTATATATTGCAATCTAGAAACTTGAAGACCTCTAACATTGTTATTTTTACATAAATGGTATGTTCTGTTGAAAATATGGATAAACAAACAGAACTAAAGCTAAATTATATTTCCACTCACTATTAACATGTTGCTCTTTTAATATTGTGGGTGTTGCCCCACGCATATAATTTTTTTAAAAAACTGGGATTATTTTGTGGGTACTGCTTTGTAATCTGTTTTTCCATTTAAAATAACTTTGTAACATATAGGCATTTGATAATGTATGTTTTTGTGATGTATTTTAAAAGCCTTGGTTGAAGTTGCTTTCTTAAGTTGCTTTCTTCTATAGGGGTTTTTCCAACAACAGGGGTTTGTTGGCAGACCAACAAACTCTACACTTACTGAAATTTTTTTGGACCACACAGGTGACATGAACTGGAACATCAAACCAGGGCCAGGCTTGGGGTTCAGTTGTATCTACCAGCCTCACAGAGATAGGAAAGTTCCCTGGATGTTTTTCTTTGAAGTGTTCTTTTCCTTTTCCTTTCCCCACCACCCCACCCTCCACTCTCCTTCCTTTTCCTCCCCTTCCCTCCTCTCCTCTTCCCTCCCCTTCCCTTCCTTTCCCAGATGCTCACCCTTCCCCCGTCCTTCTCTTTCTTCCCCTCTGCTTCCCTTCCTATTCTTTCCATGCCCTGCTCTGCTCTGCCCACCTCTCCCCTCCCTTCCCTTCCCTTCCCTTCCTTTTCTTTCCCTTCCCTTCCTTCTCTCTTTTTTAACATCATTCTGCCTACTCTGATGCTGTATCCCTCTAGGGCCCCACCCCTTCATTGTGGTCTCCTGATGAACTCCCCATTTTGAATGGACCATATGCTTTATCTCCTGTCCCCACTCCCCTCATAAGGCTGAATAAAGTTCAGGTATCCAGGGTTCTGCAGAAAACCTCAGTCCAAAAAAACAAAACAAAACAAAACTGATTTTGGCACTCAAATATCCACTATAGATTACTATTTTACTTTCTTTTTGGCCTCTGCATTTTCCTACTTCTCTGCCAGCTTAGCAATGCAGTTAAAATACATATAATATTTTATTCAAGATTTGACTTGTTTTAATCAAAAGGATTGTTCTCTGCTATATGATGAAAATGAAGGTCAAGGATATTTACTTTGAAAGGTTAAAAATATATCATGTATACTTATATTTTTATTCTTCCTAAAATTAAATGATCCTTTATTTAATTGAAACATTTATAAAATAATGGATTATAAAATTTAGGATTCCACTCCTATTCCCACTCCTGATCACCAACTAGGATTCTGGTCATCCGTGTGTGAATTTTTCCCTTACACCAACAAGTAATTCTTGGATACTAACTGGGTGTCCTGGATCCATCTCTCATCCAGCAGCCACCCAAGAGTTCACTCAGAGTCACTTCATTAGGGCAAAAGATGCTCCTAGTGCTTTTATCACTTAGAAAATTACAAAGGTTTTAGTAGTTCAGTGCCAAGAATCAGAAGGCAGAGACCAATATATTTTTTCTATTATCTCACATAATTGTTAGTGAAATATCTTTATAAAGGTTATACATTATAACATCATGGTGTATGTAATCACAATACAGCAACTGTATCTTGAATATTTATGAAGTATCAGACATATCTTTTTTTTAAACTAATAGACTTTATTGTTTTAGGAGTTTTAGGATTATAGAAATATTGGTGGAAAGTAGAAAGTGCTCCCATATACCTCCTTACACCCCCTTCTCCCATTTCTAATTATTAACACCTTGCATTAGTATGGTATATTTATTATAAATAAAAGGTAAATATTAATACATTATTAAACATATGTCTTTTGATATATGGTTTTTTTGGATCCTTTCAACAACTGAACAAGATAGATATTATCCCCACTTCAAAAATAAGGAAACTAAGGTTGAGCACTAAGTCTGGATTCACTGAAAAATGTGTAGAAACAAGATCTTGGACCATTATCTTCACTATTTTTTCTATTTTCAGTAATTTGAGAAATCCTATATTTTAACTGTCTTCTGTCTGATGAAATGTATGGTTGGTATTGTATATAATTAAAAAACATTCACAACAGGAAATCATTTTTTTCCTGAGATCTTATCTTTAGAACTAACATGCTTATCTTATATAACTACTAGATTAGAACACCAGTTGGTGGCTACCAACAATCACAATTGGAATGATAATTACTAATTATTTTATAAATACTCCAAATGTGGTATAATTTATTTATGTTATTAGAAGCCTTGGTATTTGTCTAATGGCAATATAGATAACATAAAACAGCAACAGTGCCCTGATACTTCTTTTGCAACACATCAAGTCATTAAATTCCTTGTAGTAACGTGGATTGTTCTCCTCATAACTTAAACTATTTTTTGGTTGTTTTTGCTTCATAACAGCAATAGGTCCTGAAAGGCAAAAACATACTACCATATCTGTAAATTAGTGTGTGTATCATGGTAGACACATTAAATCTATGGCTTTTGTTTCTCATTTGGAAAGTCATTTTATCCAAAGATGAATCTAGTACAAGCAATCTATGTAAATAGTTTACATTGATTTGAATACCCATATCAGAACTGAGTATGTTGTATTGTAAAAAATAATAATAATACTGTTGCTCTTATGATCAAACATATGCTGCATCTAACTTATTTGAAGTACACTGTATGTTGGGATCCAGGTTCTGTCATCCCTTCTCTCAGCTGTTTGGTTTTATAGTAACTCTTGCTGAGTCTCTTGTCATGATATATAATGTAGTACAATATACCTGAAAGAAATGTGTCCAACTCAAACTTTTTAATGTTCTAGAACAACTATAATTTATTTCCTATAATATTTTATGATTTCAAAAGCATGGCACATTGTCATATTATTTGAAAATATATTAATGTAGTATATATTTGTCTTATAGTGAACGGACATCCAATACTCAAAAGAGCTAACATCCGGATTGTTGGAAAGTTAGTATCCAGATCTATAAGAGAAAGGAAAATGAGACATTTATCAAAAGAAGTAGAATAATGTTTCAACACAATGTTATTATCTTAAGAGTTGAACCTTTCTACCCAAAGATACATTAACATCGACCATGGATTAATTATATATCAACAGGAAAAAATGACAAGCATCTTTGGATATCAAAAGAAGGATTTCAACAAGTCAGTTTATAATTTCAAAATATCTTTGGATGAACCATTCACTGGCTCTTCTTCACTAAAAGCTACTCTTATCATAATGAAGTTGAAACCTCTTAGTGTCAAGTGTTCCTTTCGTTGAACTTTAATTTATGTTGTTCCATTACCAATAAATGCCATAAAGAGACTTTACAATTTTTGTTTCTAAAAACTCTCTTAAATTTTTTGGAAATTGTTTCTCAAAATGTATTTTAAACTATATGACTTTATTAGTGTAGTCTAGTATTATTTTTCCCTATTGTCATTCCTCACTTGTGAAAAACTGGAAGTCAACATATAGTGTTCCTGAGTTGCTTGCCTTAGTTCAGAAAGGATTTGAGGCACAGTTGGACAACACCAGTTTCTTAAGAATCTTGCATTTAATATTATCTGTCTATCTATCTATCCATCCATCCATCCATCCATCCTTCCATCCATCAGGTTATCTATCAATTCTTCCCTCCTCTACTTCCTCCTTCTGAATGCAGTTGGAGAAATAAGTGAAGGAACAGAATGTGTACCTAACATAGAGACTAGATATGAATAGAGGTGGGAACTACATGTGTTTCATTTTTTCGGTTCTTACCTGTGATCTGTGACTTCTGTAATCAACTCTGGTTTAAGAATAAAATCTCTCTCAGGATACTTGATTCAGTAAAGTTTACTGTAGAACCCATGTGGAAGTTATTAGAATAAAATGTTTAGAAAAGCCAGTTACAAAAATCATGTTAAGTCAGGGCCTCACCAAAACCAGAACCAAGCTGGGCTAAAAAACATGCTAATCCTCTAACCAGAAAATGTTTTCAGTAAAACACTTGATGGGGGTGGGGCTAGAGGTGGGGAGGGGTGAGGGTAAATGATTACAAGCTAAAATATACACATTAGCTTATTTGTGAAATTAAATTATCCAAATTCTCCCTGTTGGTAATTGAAAGTGTTTCATTTTAAAGAAAAACATTTTTCTTTATTTCAAGACTAAAAAAATCTGGAAAGCGCACAATAAAAAAAGAAAAAAAAGAAAAGAAAAAAATCACACATGAGTTGAGTTCCAGTGTGGTAACAGATCATCAGCCTGCTCCTTTTTATAGCATTATTAGGATGAAAATTTGGCTGGATTTCTGCTACCACTATTCAAGAAAAAATTGGGAGCAAAACCATAGAATTATAATGAAAGGCACCTACAAACTAAAATACAGGATTTCCTAATGAGTGTTGTGTAATGGGTGTCACTATTTCAAATGGCAAATATATTTATAAGAGAAAACAATTAATAGAAAAAAGCATCAATTTACCCTGTAAAAATAAAACATAAAAATTAAGGTATGATTATGACAGTTGGGGGCAGAATATAGAAGTTTATTTTTCCTTTAACAAAATGTGATAATTGTTCTTATCTCCTGTTTCCCACATTTGACTATTATTCTTTATTTTTAGCAAACTGAGGTAGGGCTACTGAATGTCTTTTAGAGATGTGATCCTACATTAAAGTTCAGTGACAATATGTCACTGTGGAGCTGCAGGAGACAGCGTAAGGTCAGGGAAAAGAAGCCTTCACTTCTCAATAGTTAGTTTCTATATAAAAATTGGCACTTGGTGCTCATCAAAGAACAAGAAATATTGGATATGCTCTAAATGTCCATTGTGTTTTTGAGCCAACTACCTGATGGAAGTCATCACTTATATGTAAATGAACTGTCAATGGCTTGCTACTGTTGGCAGTCACTGGACTGTGAAGGGTATGTCTTAATAAGAACCGAAGCTCTTCACAGACTTTGATTTACTGGAAATAAAATAGAAAAGTCCTCTGAGACTACAAAGGACACTTGTTTCAGATAAAACGTCTAGACAGTAGCAATATATTTGGGCCTTTTATTATAGCAAAACTGCAAATTAGAATGGAGTGGTGAGAAAGTTCCTGTGACCCAGCTGAGTTCTAAAACACTGCTTCTGACTAGAGTAATACAATCTGTAAAATAGCTAAGCCAAATTAAATAAAAGTGCATTAGGAAAAAAAAAATCCAGAAACAATGAAAAGTCAAAATTCAGCTTTGTTACATCTTTTAGTCGCCTATGTCTTATGTTTTACATTTTCTTATGAGTCTATATTTTTCTTAATAAGTTCAGCTATTAGAGTACTAATGAAGCTGTGATCCTTCAGCATGAAGTACCTCTCAGAAAATTCAGGGGCGCCTGTGTAGCTCAGTTGGTTAAGTTTATGACTCTTGATTTCAGCTCAGGTCCTGATCTCAGTTTGTGGGATCAAGCTGTGTGTCTGGCTCTGCATTGGCAGAGTGGAGCCTGCTTGGGATTCCCTCTCTCCATCTCTCTCTGGCCCTCTCCCACTTGTGGGTGGTCTCTCTCTCTCTCTGTCTCTCTCAAAGTAAATATGCTTAAAAAATTAAAAAATAAATAAAATTCAGATTTAAGGGGATTCTTATATGTCTATCCACTTCTTTTCCCAACTTCCACTCCAAAATATACAACTGAAATACCGAATTCTCTATTAAAATTTTTATTAATGCTGTTAATAACAATCCTATATTAAATTTGCAAAATGCTTTAGTATTTGTGGTATGCTTTCACATAAATTTGAATTGTGGAAACTTTGACAGTGAAAAATTATTAAAGAAGACCATGTAGACAATTATTAAGACAGAAGGTGAATATTCTCCATTCAGAGAACTGCAAAATGGGGTGGAAGGCAAGAAACTTTTACAGGATAAAGAATAAAGAACAAGGAAGAGAAAAATAGGAGCTATCTGTCTGGTGCCACATGGTCGACCTTGGTTGGGGTGAGAAGGAATAAGGAATAAGGAGAGTCCAGAGTTGGTTTGGCATTTAGGGATCAGCTGAAGTCATACACTGTATTTCTTTGGTCAAGTGGAGCATTGACAGGAACATGAAAGTTATCTAAGTTTCAGTTTGCTTAGATGGCACCTCAGGCAGGAGTGGCTCTATCTTGGGTCTAGAAATTTATTTCAACAGTAGGTAGACCAAATTTTTATATTAACTGCTTTCTCCCAAAGTATGTTCAGAGAAGTGTATCAGTCAGGGCAGGTTAACAGCTTTGAAAAACAATCCTAAAAATCCCATTGGCTTAAAGTAATAATATCTTTTTTGCTTACTTCACAAGCCAGCCCAAGTCAGCAGGCCCGTGCAGTTTTCCAGAGATTCGGTCTTTTTCCCTCTTAATAGTTTTGCCACTCCTTAGGGCCACTACCACAGTCTTCACATTCATGCAGTAGACAAAAAAGAGAATGTGGAGAAAACACACCCATATCTTAACTGCTTCACTCTGAACTTGGAACACATCATCACTTCTGTTCACATTCTTTTGGAGACAACTTGTCACCTGGCTCCAGTGAAATTCAAGGGGGCTAGGAAATGTGGACTAGTTTTACATTCAAGAAGAGAATATGTCCTTTTCTGCCACAGGGATTAGATCGCATTCGTCATTATTTTAGGGAACAAGAAAAATTTCAAATGGCTTTACTTGGATGGTCATCATTGTGGTTTAACATTTTATTATAAAAGTATCCAAATAATCCAGTCATTAGTTTTCCAATATTGTGATGTTAATCCCTTGTATGATTCATCAAGAATCCTGCAAACATCTAGCATCAGTTTAAAGGGAAACTTTTTTTTTTTCATTTCTTAGGTATGTGTTTTTCTTTCCTGAAATTGAAGAACTTTGGGTTTTATTTTGTTTTGGTTTTGTTATTCAAATAAAAGTTGTTAAGTAAATACTTTTCAGTAATATGTTGATAGGAACCATTTTTTTAAAGTTTACTTATTTGTTTTGTGTGAGAGAGAGAGTGTGTGTGGGAGGGGCAGAGAGAGAGGGAGAGAGAAAATCCCAAGCAGGATCAACAATGTCAGCATGGAGCCCAGTGTGGGGCTTGACCTGACTAACCATGAGATCATGACCTGAGCCAATATCAAGAGTTGGATTCTTAACTGACTGAGCCATCCAGGTGCCCAGATAGGAGCCATTCTTTTTATATAAAAGACCACTGATTTTCAGTCTGGAGAAAATAGGCTGCCAGAAACTACTTGTTCAACTGAGAACCCTAAACCATTTATTTTCCTTCTTTCCTCCTGCCTCCCTTTCTTCTTTCCTTTCTTCCTCTCTTCCCTTCTTCTTTCCTTTTCTCCCTCTTTACTAAATAATGCTCATCAGTAAAGTCTCCACCAATATAAAGGTATTTAGAAGTAAGATGCATTTTTCAAAATGAAGATTTGGGATGTACTCCATAAGCATAAAGGCCAGATATCTGACCTCCTAGCATGTCTCATTGTCCCAAAAAATCCCAGCTCCATTTTTCCTCCTGCATGTCATGGCAGCTTCATCTTAGTTGAAAGCATATTTGATACCTTAAATAATATTCCTATAAGTAATCCTCTATAGTAGAAAAGCCAAGGATATCAGAAAAGTAACTTTATTTTTGATAGCAGGATGATAATTTGATGAAACTCCAGAAGCTTGGCAGTTGTATATAATCCACAAAAATGAAAGGGATAGAATAGGATGAGATTTATCACTTTAATCTTTCTGCATTTTGACATGTATATTAAAGACTAAACTATTTGTAAATTTTGTACTGTTTCAATGATGCAGTGGTTAGTCTGGAAGTAAAATCTCTCATATAGTTAGATGACTAATGGAACATACATTTTGGGATGCTGTAATAAGTGAAATATGGCTTTGAGGAAAACTGATACTGCCTTATGCAAATACAGGTCCTATAGATTTTCATCATAAACCAAGATATCAGGCTAATCTGTAAAAGAGCCTCAAAATATGTCTTTGAAACATCATTGATGCTTCAGAATCTTAAATAGGTGATATTCTTGATAAAACTGAGTTTTTCTTATTTATAAAACTCCCTTATCCTAAAAGAAAAGCACCAACAAAAAACCCTGTGAAAATAAAAATGTAACTATTTTATAGAATTGAGTAGCTGGAGCAGGCATTACTTAAATGGTCGAAAGCCCTCATTTTATAAAAATAAAAGCTGAAGTCAAGGGTTAAGTAAGGTCATACAGCAATTTATTGTCTGAGCTGGGATTGGCATCGGATCTTCTGATTCCCAGCCCAATCTTCCTTTATCCTATTCCTTATTACCTCCACAGAAGACAAAAATGTGTGGATTTTTCTAGAAAGAAGGATCCACAATGCAGGGCCAAACTAGGCAACATCACAAACAGCACATGCTGTAGGTGCCTGATGCTGAATGACTTCTCTAGTATTCTCTCTTCCCCCACATAAAAAATCTCCCTGCTGTCCTTGCTTGCATCCTTCTTTTCCTCATGCTTTAGAACAGGTTAGCTAATTTGATCAATTAAATTGGTTCAAGGTGTTAATGGATCCTAATGGCTTCATGTATTACCTTGTTTGCATTTTAACAAGGCCTGTCAACTGTGAGTGACTAATGCTGGGAGCCTCAGATATTGTGCAAACCAACTGAGGGGCATCCTGGTAACATTTATGTCACGATTTACTACAAACTTTATTGAAACCCAAAAAATTCCTGTTAGAGAGAGAGAGAGCCAAAGCATAAGAGACTCTTAAAAACTGAGAATAAACTGAGGGTTGATGGGGAGGATGGGAGGGTGGGGAGGGTGGGTGATGAATTGAGAAGGGCACCTGTTGGGATGAGCACTGGGTGTTGTATGGAAACCAATTTGACAATACATTTCATATTTAAAAAAAAAAGAACAACTTTACTTTAAAAAATCCTGTTAGAATTTTTATTTTGTGTATTTGTTATGACTGATATTGAGCCTCCCTTCTAGTATACATCTTGTGACTAGATGATTATATCAATACAGTATATTATTTCAGGTTTTATGTAGGAAAAGTTCGTGTTTAATCTTGACTCCCAGGTTAGCCCACACAGTCTCTGAGTTAAATCACAAAGAATTACATTTTTTAAAAAAACTCATGTTTCTTACATAAGATAACTTGCCAGTTCCCTTTTCTTCAAAACACTTCCTGGATTTGTCCCTTTCTTTTTCACGTTCACATTCGTTCTGCTAGTCCAGGACTTAATCACTCCTAATCTAGATTTCTTAACATGTCTCTGAATTTTCTACAACGTCAGTGTCCTATTCTCCAATCCATCTAGCAATGCATGGCCTTCCTACTAAATCTTAGACACTCCTTGTTCTTTACCTTCTAGACCTTCGGCTAAAGTTCTTATCTGTACCCTTGCCTTCTGTGTTTCTTGCAATACACCTTCACCTTATTGCCTAGTCTGCTGACCCCAGAGCAAGCAAGCCTCCTCCCTCCCTCAGTTCAAGGCACCTCTCCCCTTTTCTCCTTGTCTGTTTGAAATTTACCTAGTTATCTAGACAACCAGTCCTAGATCTACTCTTTCAAACCTTTCCCAGAAAACCCAGTCATCCTTAGTGCTTTTATTCCCTTCTGCCAGTATGAATTTCTCTGCCCCATTTATTTTTGTTCTTGATGATGTTATTTTGCACTGATGTATACTGGTCTCAATGAGTTGTTTCATGTGCAGAACTTTTAACTCACCAGAAAAAGAAAAAAAAGACTCCTGAAAGCAAAGATTATACCACATCCCTAAACCTAGCACTAGTTTTTGAGAAATGTCCATTGAATTAAGAGGATTTAAACCAAGGACTGCCCAATCAAACTGAACAGGCTAGCAAGGGTTTTACTGAGATATGAAAGGCTTCAGACTTTGATCCTACACCAAACGCTGGCAAATGTATAGACAGTAGCAGGTCACAAAAAGGCAGATGAAAAAATGAGACAATTGTGAGAGTAAAATGGGTACCAAAAATAGCTAAAATTATGTATTTTCCCACTAATTTTGTTATATTGGATGTATAAAATAATTCTATTAAAATTGTTTTCAAAAATAAAACTCTCTCCCCAAAATAAAAATAGCACACATCTATATACCTTCATGTAACATACCAAAATACCTTTTAATTGATTATTTGAACATTAAAAAGAAGAGATGCAGCATAATTGGTCTTGGTATTGTTTCCAGAGCCCAAGGGTGCAAGAATCGACCAGGTACAACCACTCACCATGGACAGAATCCGAAGGCAGAGAGAGGAGCAGTGGTGAAACAAGAAAGGAATTTATTTCAGTGAGGCCAATACTGGGAAGACAGCAGACTAGGGTCCCAGGATCTATCTTCAAGATGTGAATACTTCTAAGTTTATATAATGAAAGTGTGGAACAAAGATGGGTGGGTACATGCAGCTGAGCAGCAAAGATTAGGCTGATCATTGTCTTTGGGGTCAATCAGGATCTTGATGTAGTCAGGGCAGCCATTATTGCTTGAGGGGGTAGTTTCAGTTACTATCGCTGCATATTTTGTACTCAGGGCCCCTTGCCTGAATTAACAGATAAGCTGGAGGGAAAAACAAAGTAATTAAGAGGAACAAGTTGAAGGCAAAATGGTGTCAGTCAAGGCAACGGACTGGATCCTCCTTCAGTAGTAATTCACGTTTTTAATCCCATACTTTAATGAATTAGCAGTGACTCTTTAATACAATGCCATTGGTATTTTTCCCAAATATGGTCTCATTCTTTTATTATTTTTTCATAAAATTGCCTGAAATAGACTTCTAGGTTGCATTTGTGGTTAACAAAATAAAAATGGACACCTACCACTGAATCTTCTCTGTAGATTGTATTATTTTTAATTAAAAGAACACTAAAAATGCAAAGGTATCTGGTAAGCTCAGAGCAAATTCTGCCAAATGAAGAATATTCTCAAGGGTAAAATTTTTTGTATAAATATATAAATATTTCAACTCCAATATTTTCACAGATATTCATGGTCAGCCTCCAGTTAGCATACATTCTTTAATGTTTGCACATGAAAAAAAGTGTATCAAATATGTTAATATGAGTTTTTGGTTGTTTTATCAACTTCAGGTGGTGTAAAATCATAGGTATTTTGTCAGATTCATTTCATCCCAGAACATAACTTATTCAACTAATAGTTAGAATTCCAATAACATAGTGTTGCTACCAGTCAAGATACTCCAAAGCAAACTATAGAATTCCAGAATTAAATGTTAGATATCATTTCAGTTAGTCTTGCTTTTCTATGAATAAATGTCAGTGTCTTCCTGTTTACCAGTTTTGTTTTCCAATATATTGCAATTAAGCAAAGTCTTTCAAAGATGGCATTTTTGACAATTCCCTTTGTTGAATAATTTTAGTAAAGATTTCATATTGATTATGAAGAAAATAAAGAAAATCTAGAGGATTCACAAGGAGTTGACTTACAAAGTAGTTCTTTAAAAGCAAAACATTTCCGAAATCAGGATGACGATGGGCAACAGTGAAAGTACATGCCGCCATTCTGAAGTATCTTTTCAGTTTCAGTCTCTTTTTTTAAATTTTTTTAATTTTTTTTAAAGGTTTATTTATGTTTGAGAGACAGACAGAGCATGAGTAGGGGAGGAGCAGAGAGAGAGGGAGACACAGAATCTGAAGCAGGCTCCAGGCTCTGAGCTGTCAGCACAGAGCCCCATGAGGGGCTAGAGCTCACAGACTTGCGAGATCATGAACTGAGCCTAAGTCAGACGCTTAACCGACTGAGCCACCCAGGTGCCCCTTGGTCATCTCTTTATCCCACAAACTCTGTAGTACAGTTATTCTAATTCAGGTTACCAGTCTATGCATGCATGTGTGTGCATGTGTGAGAAATTCAACAACTATAGCTTCTATTTCATAATACTGTAGCTTGTTCATATGCAATTTGAATTATGTGTGTACTACAACTAATTCCAAGAATATTTCTGCCCCAAATATTTACTTTTTTAAGTGTATTTATTTATTTTGAGATAGATAGAGAGAGTGCATGCACACATGAGTAAGGGAGGGGAGGAGAGAAAGGGAGAGAGAGAGAATCCCAAGCAGACTCCATGCTTTTAGCAAAGAGCCTGATGCAGGTCTCAAACTCATGAGTCGTGAGATCATGACCTAAGCTGAAATCAAGAATCAGCCTCTTAACTGACTGAGCCACCCAAATATTTCCCATACCATCCCATTTGAGCATCCCCCAAATATTTCTTAATTTTGTAAGGGCATCGTTTTTACTGTAATCTCATTCTTCACAAAATTTATATTGATATTATACTACAAACACAGAAACTATTTTCAATGTTGAGCATTTTAACTTAATTTACAAAAGCACTTAAAAAATATCAGATGTCTGGGGTGCCTGGGTGGCTCAGTTGGTTAAGTGTTCAACTTTGGCTCAGGTCATGATCTTGCCAATCGTGGGTTTGAGCCCCACCTCAGACTCTGTGCTGACAGCTTGGATCCTGGAGCCTGCCTCAGATTCTATGTCCCCCTCTCTCTCTGCACCTCCCCCACTCGTGCTCTGTCTCTATCTCAAAAATAAATAAACATTAAAAAAATTTTTTTAATGTCAGATTGTCTCACCTTTGAGAGGATGAAATTCCAAAAAGATTTATGTGAATTTCATGAAATATATAAAAAAATCATAGTATTATTACAATTATCTTCACTGATATTTCCCTGTATAGAATCTGATGGCATTAATATAATATGCTTTGTGTATTATCTTTTTCTGATAATAGAATTATCACGTTATGTTAATTAACACATTATCAGATATCACTTAAGTTGGAGATCATGTAAAAGAAAACTTGGATTTGAAAATAAGCAAAAATCCATTCAGTAATTAATCTAAATGAATGTCATACTTTACAGAGCTATACTTAAAGGCATCTTCTGAGTCTGTACGTTTTAGGTCATCTTTGGGCATAGTCTTCTGAAAATAACTATGGAAATTTTTTGAGAAATAAATTCAGTTCTTTAAAAATTTTTTTTTTAATGTTTATTTTCTTTTTGAGAGAGAGAGCACAAATGAGGGAGTGGCAGAGAGAGAGGGAGACACATAATCTGAAGCAAGCTCCAGGCTCAATGCTGTCAGCACAGAGCCTGACATGGGGTTGGAGCCCATGAATCATGAGATCATGACCTGAACTGAATGAAGTCAGACGCTTAACTGACTGAGCTACCTAGGCATCCTGAGAAATAAATTCAGTTCTTAATTTTTAACTGAATGTTGACATCCTTTTCTTGAGTTGATGGCTATTAAAAAGTGTTTGTTGCAAAATTTAAATGTTGCCATAGGAGATACATGTTAATAATTCTGAAACTATTTTACAGGTATGCTAAGCATGAACAAAGAAGTAGATATATTGCAGATAATGTGACTTAAGTTTCTCACTTTCTGAGAAGTTACAAAGAAGCAAAGTGTAATGTTTTATAATAAAAGTTTGTAATTCTAGAACAAACTCTAATATTGAATTTTAACCCTGAGGTTAAAAAAAACAACAACAACTCCATGAGTCCATAATAATACATAAATGATTGAATAAATGGGAAAGAAAACAAATGTTACCAAAATAAGCGTAAGTTTGAAGCCACTCCCGACTCTTTATTGTGGACTACTCAGTCTCCATTTCCCATACATATTTCACATATACTTCACCTGTAATTTGCCATGTTTCTTATTGACTCCACCAACTCAAGGTCTGGAGATTCAGTACATCTTGCAAACTATGACAGGGGCTAGAGGCTAGAGCACAACTGTCTGGTATGCCATGTGGCCAGCAGGACAGTGACATCAAATACATCCCCCATTGATTGCGGGAAAATTTATTTTTGTATCAAATCAAAAAATTGAGGGGCGCCTGGGTGGCGCAGTCAGTTAAGCGTCCGACTTCAGCCAGGTCACGATCTCGCGGTCCGTGAGTTCGAGCCCCGCGTCAGGCTCTGGGCTGATGGCTCAGAGCCTGGAGCCTGTTTCCGATTCTGTGTCTCCCTCTCTCTCTGCCCCTCCCCCGTTCATGCTCTGTCTCTCTCTGTCCCAAAAATAAATAAACGTTGAAAAAAAAAAAATTAAAAAAAAAAAAAATTGATTTTATGTATATCAAATCATTACGTTGTACACTTTAAATACATTACATTTCTATCTGTCAATTATACTTCAGTAAATCTGGGGGGAATACTACTAAAAGCCAGGATATTGCTAAAATTAATTAACTGAGCTTAATTTACATTTCTATTTGTAAGACTAATGGTAACAGCTCCCACCCCAATGAGACTCCTTAGTAAATAAAAATATAATTAAACACTCCCCTGCCCCTCAAAACCTTTCCCTACTGAAACTGGATACCCAAAGAAGTTGCTGTCTCTAGCTGCTGTTGTGGGCAGACAACTTTGCTCTATCAGGGAATACTTGGCATGTTGTTCTTGAATATAACTTGTATTATTTATGAAAAGGTTTGGAAAAGAGATGGGTCATTGGAGACCGATTTCCTGAATCACCTGGTACTAAATGAGGCTATTTTCTGCACATATACATCACATACTACTAGATGATAGACAAGCTGGAAGTACACAGAGGAGGTTTACCAAACTAATTCTGGCTTATTTTTAATACAAATATTAAAATGAATACTTTGGTAAAAAATGAAAAATCTGGGGAAAATGCTAACTGGATTGGAAGATAGGATTATACATAGGTGTAAGTCAGCACTGTTTCAAGAAAACTAGAATGTGTGGTCACCTGAACTATAGAATGGGACGAAATCAGTTCCAAGGATGAATTGTGTCCTTTTGAAAAAGCTAATGCTTTTAGCCAGGAGCATGCACTTTTAAATCTGTAATCCTTACTGGGTCTATTTACAAAGTGATTTCATCAATTAACTTTGGTAGAATTGACATCTTTATAATATTCTAATTCATGATCATGGTAAATTTCACCATTAGTTCAGGTGATATGGAGGAAAGTACCCTTAATAGCTGTCAGCTGGACAGCTGGACAGTGACAGCTGGATGGTGGTGAATATGTCACAGAACCCCATCACACGAGGTCACTGAGCCTGTGATGGAGCAAGACTAAAACAAGGCAATTACCTAATGACACAGGCAAAAATAAGGACACCATGCAAACCACAAAGATGACCTAATGTCCCCTTTCCAGATAATGTGTGAATGTTGCTCCTTTGCCAGTTACAAAGTTACTTCTTTGTTTCTCACTTCTCAGAAAAAGTTAAGATCTCCAATAACCCACAATCCCCAAGCAGTTACCTTTGCTTTCTGACATCATCCAGTCCAGAGCAAACCCTAAATTCCTTAAGCTGTCACCCAAATCAACAGCCCAAGACCAAATCCTGTCAAAGGCCCCCATACACATCCTCTTCTTACTGTTCCCCATGGCATGCAGTCTTCCTTGCTGAGCCAAGTAATCAGGAGAATTGATGGTCAGGTTTGTAGACAGGTTATTCTAATGTCCTTTGTTTTCTATCTCCTTAAATAACAACCCCCTCAACAAAGCCCCCTTGAATTTGGGGATTGTGCCCCCCCCCCAAAGATATGCTGAAATCTTAACCTCCTTAATCTTAACTTCTTATTTTCAAAGTTCCCAGAATATGATGTTATTTGGAAATAAGATCATTACAGATATATTTAGTTAAGATGAGGTCCTCAGGAAATAGAGTAGGACACTAATAAGTATGATTGCTCTTATAAGAGGGCAGCCATGTGGAGACATAGACACGTAGGGAAAGGACCAGGGGAACATGGAGGCAGAAATTGGAGGTATGCATCACACACCACGGAGCACCTGGGTAAGGCTCCCAGAAGCTGGAAGAGGCAAAGAATCCTCCTTTTGAGAGTTTAAAGAGAGTATGGCCCTGCCAAAATCTTGATTTCAGACCTCTAGGCTCTAGAAACTTCAGAATTTCTGTTATTTTAGAGCCACTCAGTTTATGCTATTGTGTTAAGGTGGCCATAGGAAATCAGTATGGGCTTACCTATTTTAGCTAGGTATTTTCCTAGATACATTATAATCTCCAGGTACATTTATAATTGCAAATACATTTTCTGTCATAATTTCAATTAGTTATTGGTTTGTCATTTTATATAGTTAAAATATTAAAACATACACACTCCTTTTGATTTTACATATTGACCTATCTAATCACCTTGCTGAACTTGATAGTGAATTCTAATTGTTTGGAAATTACTGTATGTCTTCTTTATTTATAAATGTGTTCTATACAAATAATTTTTTAATTTATTCTTTACCAATCTTTATGTGTTTATTTTTCTGCTAGCCTTTCCTTGGCTAGCAACTTTAGTACAATGGTGAATACTGATGAGTGACGAGTGATAGTGGGCAACACTGCCTTATTCATGATGAATGAGAATATTTCTCAAGTATTACTGTATATATGTACGTATTTTTTTCCTAAAATAGCTTTTCATTTGTCACGTCAATATGTGTATTACATTACAGTATTTTCTGACATTGAATCATTCTTGAGTTCCTCTGAGAAATCCTCCTTGGTTACATGGTATTTATTACAACATTGCGGGACTTGATTTACAAAAATTGTATTTAAGATTTTTTTCATCTTTGTAAGCACATGGGATTATTTTAATTTTGGATTTTCTTGAATTCTCTGGTAGGTCTTATTTTCAAAGTATATTAGCTTCCTGAGATTAATTTGTTAACTGCTCCCTAATTTTATTATGTAAAACTTTTTGTATAAGATAGGATTTGAAATTAATAAAATGATTCAGTAAAAGTGCCTCCACTTACAAATGACTTTTTTGAGGGGGAGATTATAGGCTGCCAGTTTCATTTTTTAAAATAGGTATTGGGTTATTTATTTATTTATTTAGTGTAAGTTACTTTTGGTAACTGATAATTGACAAATTTTCAGTGTCCCGGCAAAAAGTTGTCTTCAGAATTTGCTACTATTTGTAAAATCTCTGTTGAGTCTGTAGCCATGTTCTTCTTTACCTTCCTTTCTATATTAATGTTTGTTTGTACCAACTCTTAATAGTACCTACCACACAGCGTTCCTGTGAGGATTAAATAAATTAATATAAAGTGTTCACATCAACCTTGTTAGAGGTGGTTTATTACTCTTTTTAAAAAACATTCTATTGCTTTTGTGATTATATATATTTTTTCTATTTCATTATTGTCTGCTCTTGTCTCTTTTATTTCCTTATTTCTGCCTTCTTTAGGTATAATCTTTTTTCTTTTAATAGCTTCTGTAGCTAATTTGTTTTTAACACCTCTGTGTTTAGAATAATTGCATTTGTCTAAAGTTTCTATCTAACCAATACTTTACATCTATTAGGTTTGATATGTAGTATTTCTATGTTATTCACTATAAATATTTTGTAATTTTATTTTTGTTTAATCTTTAATGTATATTTAGATTATTGTAGTATTCAAATGTATGATATAATTTAAAAATATTTCTAATTTCACTTTTTAGATTGTTGAATTTGGAAATATTATCTCTCATATTATCTCTAATAATATCTAATATTATCTCAAATATCATCTCTAATATTTTGTGTTTTCTGTTTAGTATGATTTTCCTTTGCTTATTTTTCTCCAAGTGCCTTCTGTTAGATCAATTTGTTTTATTCTCTTTTCCTCTCTACTGTTTTATTACCATTAAAAATGTTAACATATATACTCAAGTACTTTTTTCTATCAGAGCCTAAAGTTTTCATTACTTCTCTTGCATGAGAAATAAAATTTAGCAAGTTTAACTTTTAATTGTACAGAATTTACTTTTAGAATTCTAGATTTGTACATATGTTGACCAAAAATTTGTAATTTTTATGATAAATATTTTGTTAACATTTGTGGTATTTTTCTTTCTGGATTCACTTTTATTCTTGCTAAATTGTAACTATTGGTAGTTTCTCCAATGAGGTTCTTTGGGTAGTAAATTCTGTTATGTGTTAAATATCTGAAAATATCTACACTTCTCTCTCTTTGGAATGGTAGGTAGAATCTAGAATGTGAAATTGGGAGTTATTGTCCTTTAGTACTTAGAAGACTTTATTCTAACATCTTCTACTTTTTATTCTTGCTGATGAGATCACTGTTCTAGGTCTGTCATTCCTTTGCAGGTAATATTTTTATTTTTCTCAAAGGCTTACAAGATCTTTTATATGTTCTTGGTATCCTGCAGTTTCACTAGGATGTGTTCTTGGAGTAATCATTTTCATTTATCTGGCTTGGCTTTATATGCACATTTTTTTTCATCTTTCTTCAAAGGTGGAATATTCTCAACCACATTGAATAGACATTGCCTCGCTGGCATTCCCTCTATTCTCAACTCTGGGAAACTATGAGACCTAAGTGTATTCATCCCTCATTCTATCCTTCATGTCTCTTACTTTCTCTGCTGTGATTTTTCTTTCTTTATCTCCCAAAACTGTGTTCTGAAAGAATTCCTCAGGTCTATATTCTGATTTAGTAATTATCTTTTTAGCTGTCCCTCTATGCTAGAACATTATTTTATCCATGGAATTAAAAAAAAATTAATAAACTTATTTTAACTGCAAATTTCTGCAACTGGTGCTTTTATATATCCATTTATTATTGTTTTTATTCTTGACTCATATCTTCCTAATTTTATTTCAGAATGTATTTTTAAAAATGTTTGCTATTCTTCCCTTTATCTCATTTACAATCATTTCTTTGATTTTTCAACTAGTTAATCCTTCTCCTTATTACTGAGTTTGTTGGTTTTTCCATAGTATTAGTTTTCTATACATTCCTGTGGATTATGTCATACAGACTCTTCTTAGTAGGAATTGTTTCTAATTGTTTATTGTCCCTTTTAATTTTTCTCCCTCTTTCTTTAGTCATCCTGACTTAAATTTTTTTTAGTGTTTGTCTACTTTTGAGACAGAGTGTGAGCAGGGAGTTTATTTTTGAGACAGACAGGCGGAGAGATAGGGAGACACAGAATCTGAAGCAGGCCCAGGCTCTGAGCTGTTAGCACAGAGCCTGACACACGGCTCAAACCTACAAACCATGAGATCATGACCTGAGCCAAAGTTGGATGCTCAACTGACTGAGCCACCCGGGTGCCCCTAGTCATCCCTACTTAATTGATTTCTGGTTGCCTACACTGAGCCCCATTTCATCAAGCACAGAATCTGGCCTCACAGTGGCAGCTGTTAGTTGGAGCTATCACAGATCCAGTAGTTTACCTAAATGCTTAGCACTAGCCCAGGTTATTGGATTGGTGTGTGTTCCTTTTCCCAACACAGTGTACAGCTCTAAACAACCTATAGCCTCCGGTGACTCCTGAAGATGTTCAGTCTCCCATCACAGACCTGATGGCTCTACTCCAGCTCCTGCTACTCCTCAAGAGGTAGATTTTAGTGACCTCTGCATATTTGAGAGCTTAGAGCCCAGAACGCCTGTAACTTTAGAAATCGTAACTTTAGAATAGAAACCTTTTCTTTTCAAAATATTTGCATATAAGTATAGTTTGAGAAATCAACAATGGAAATCTTTTATCTTGCTCTGTATCAGAGACCTGTGAGAAAAGAAAGAAGAAAAACCAGCAAAAAGAAAAAAAATTAAAAAAGAACTTGACAAATCAGATTTTAGGTTATTAGAATGTTTTGATAAAGTCTCTGTGTTGGAGCATATTAAGCACTCCTCTTTCCAAAGAGGGTTGGAGACTCTGAACAAAGAGGAATATTGGACAAGTAAAATAAGAGTAACGTTGAGTGCTTACTATGCATTTGGTGCTGGCAGGTGATATGGTGAAGAAACCAAGGTCTGAGTGAGGCTCAGACCTTATAATAAGCCCAGGCTGAATCAGTGGAGAAATATAGGAGTGCCTAAATCTGAGCTCAGTCTGTGCCTAAATTTCTGCCAAACTGCCTTCCTACATGGAAAATGGGATTCCTCACACATTAAAGCCTAAGAGTGGAAGAAAATTAAAAAAATCCATTAGGCTGAAATACCTTTTCTCCTTGACTGTAACGAATCCTCCTAATTCTCCAGTAATAACTTTCTCTCCCCCAGCACCTTTCCCCCCTATTTCTCATATTACTGAGAACACGTGCATTAACCTGCAGGATACAGTACTTGTTCCCTGGAAATTTAGAGTTTTAAGAAAACCAAACAAAAAGAAAATCCAGAGGGAATGGTGAGACCAAAAGGTTCAATTTCCTTTAATCACATTTCTGACTCTTTTTAGGTCCTTTAGCAGATGGACTTAGGTTTATTTGGGGGATTGTTGAAATCCCTAAAAGATGGGTGCCATCAGGGTAGAATTATCCACAGGGACAGAGCTTAGAGAGAAACAAATGTCTTACTTCCTAGGAACTGAAAATGTCAACAGGATAAGCTTAAAAATCAATCTGCTAGTTCACAGAAAGGATCAGAAAAAGTGTAAAGTGATCACAGATGCTCAATTTTTGGAGCAGACATGGTGTGGTAGAAAAGAAGAAGAAGTACTTCTACTAACCATCAAAATTCAGCTTTTCCCTAGATCAAGAAAACAGTTATTTCAGGGAGGCAAGGCTATGGCACATGCCTCAAGGAAAAACTAAGAAACACCTGTTTGGCATAGAGGTAAAAAGAATATATACTGGTAATAACAGTAGTGAATATGTATGGAGTGTTTGCTAGTTGTATACCATTATCTCATTTAAACCTCACAACAGTCTATGTCAGATAAATATTATTATTCCTGTTTTGTGGATATACGACAAATCCTGTTTGTTGACATCCAGGCTGTTTGAATTATCATGGTTGTCCTAGATTAAAGTTTCTCATCCTCAATACTATTCATATTTTGGATCAGATATTTTGTTCTGTGCATCGTAGGATGTTGGGATCATCTTTGTCTTCTGCCTAATGGATGCTAGTAGTAATTCCACAGTTGTAACAAGCAAAAATGTCTCCAAATATTGCTAAATATCTCTTTGGAAGCTAAATTGCCCCAAGCTGAGAATTGCTGCCCTATATCAATCCATTACAAAAAAAAAAAAAAATTGGGTAGAAATTAAACCTGCCCAGATTTATTGGCAGGTTTGAGGCTTACATATATTATACACTTTGTTTGGCTTAGAATGTAATATTTTTCAGTCATATCTAATAAGAATCCACAGGCACTTGTTATAGGCACTAAAAAGAAAGCAACTTTGCACTAAGAACATTTGCTAGGTTGGTTGGAGAGGTCACAGTCATAAACAGCTAGGGCTCTTTACTCAGTATGTTGAGAGAAATTGATGATATAGTGGCAGAAGAACAGGCTTTGGAGTTTGATGAATTGGGTTTGAATATAAGTAGTCTTACTTGAATGGTCTTGGGAAAAAGTACTTACACCTGCCAAACTTCCATTTCTTTACCTATAAAAGTAAAAATTTTTACTCTTTCCACACGGTTTTTGGATGCTTCCATGTAAACATGTTTGTATATGACATAGAGCACAGTATAGTATAACAATTGTCATAAGTGACACCAAAATAGTATATAAGAATTGTTCCATCTATGGTAAAAGAAAATGACTTATAATCAAGGGTATATATACATTTGCTTCTGCATGTCATAGTTACAAAGATGAATACTGATATTCAAATTAGATAGTATGTAACACAACCTAGCTAACAAAATCCAAACCAGAGCTTCTATTATGTAAAAGGGAAGTTGGCCAACTTCTTCTATGTGACAAATGATTCTGTGAAAGAATTCACAAGGAACAATTGTGACTTTGAGAACAAGAAGCAACAATGTGGTGTTACCGAGTATTTGGAAAACAGGCATCAGAATTGGCTTCTGAGAGGGGTGCCTGGGTAGCTCACTTGTTTACTTGTCTGACTTCTGCTCAGGTCATGATCTCACAGTTGATGGGTTCTAACCCCATGTTGGGCTCTGTGCTGACAGCTCAGAGCCTGGAACCTGCTTCAGATTCTATGTCCCCTCTCTTTCTGCTCCATCCCTGCTTCTTCTCTGGCTCTCTCTGGCTCTCAAAAATGAAAAAGCATTTTAAAATTTTTTTTAAAAAGAAGATTGGCTTTTGAGAGTTAAAGGTAAGATCATAGACCATAGTTGGGCAAAATCACTTTATAGACCAAATAACACTGAGAGCAGAAAGACAAAAATACAACCTGACTGAAGGACTGGCAAGTCTAGAAAAACAATGTGGTATGTATTCAGGAAGTGAGATGGCAATTTTCAGGCCATAGGAAGCACAGAAGAAGGAGAACTATTTTGCCACCCAAGTCTGTCCTGGGGATAGAAGATTTAGCATCAGCAGACATCAGGGATTTTGGATATATTAGCAAGACTATCTCTAGAGAAGGTTATGTAAGTCTGTCTTAGCATAATCCCATCAACATATTTACAAATATTTAGTTCCTAATGTGTACCAGACACTCTTCAACACACAAGAAAACATACCATTGGAAGATAAAGATACATCCTTGCTTTCAGAATTTACATTCTACTGTGGAAGATAGATATTTTGAAAACGTGAGCAAATAAATACATCACGTAGTGAAATGTGCTAAGAAAAAAGTAAGGGAATAGAAACAAGAGTGCTGTTTTTGATGAGTTATCAGCAATAGCCTATTTGAGGAGGTAGCATCTGAGCGGAGACTTGAAGGATGGAAAGAAGTAAACCATGCAAATGTCTGAAAGGGGAGAAAGAGAGGCAGAAAAGACAGCACATGCAAAGGTCCTGAGGCAGGATCGGGGATCAGTCTTTGAGGGCTAGAGGAAGAGCAAGGAGCCAAGAATGGATGAAATGTACTGAGGAAAGAGGACAGTGGTAGAGATGAAGTCAAACAGGTAATCACCAGCCAAATCATCCAAATTAGGCCATGATTAAGTTTTTGAATTTTAATTTGAATGAATAGGAATCCATTAGAAGGTTTTGAACAGAGGAATGTTATAATATGCTATACACTTTGAAATGATCTCTCTAGTGATTGAAAAACAGACAGTGGATAGCAGGTAAAAGTGGAAATGTAGAGAACACTCAGGGGCCTACTGCAAGAATCCAGGTGATGAATAATGACTGCTTGGATTTGTATGATAGCAGTGAAAGTGATTCCAAGCAGTCAGGTACTAGATGATCTCTGAAGTTGGAGGATACAGGATTTGCTGATAGATTAAACGTGGTGTGTGAGGAAAACAGAGATGTCAAGAAGGACTCCAAGAATTTTAGCTTGAGCTCTGATTCAGGAGAACTGTACCTGATTGAGATGGGATATACTGAAGGGGGGTCGTGTGCAGGTTTGGAGAGTAGTTTAAATTTGAGATGCCTAATAGACAATAGAAAGTAAAGTAGGATATTGGAAATGTAAATGTAGAATTAAGGGGGAAGGGTTGGACTACAGATATAAATTTAAGGTCTTCAATGTAAAGATGATGGTTCAGCTATTGGATTAGATGAGATTTCCCAGAGTGAGTACAAAGAAAAGAAATCAGAGTTGTGGACTAGCCCTAAATACTTCCAACGTTGACAGACCAAGACATTAGAAAAAAAAGATCCACCAAAAGGAACTCAAAAGGTGGAACAATTTGAACAGCAAAACAAATTATAAAAACAGTAGGTTGAATAAGCCCATTGAATGAACCCATTGAATACAATATAAATTCAGGGACTCCATACTGATATAAAAATGGTTAAATAAGCAAATGGGGAAAAATAGGAAACTTTTCCTGAAAGCAAAAGGAATGCCAACTAATAAATGTGGTTGAAGATAGAAAGTCACTCGTTTGCAACCCTGATAGTAATGATTGATTAAAGCAAGAATCATCAACAAACACGAAGACTAGTAGTTGAAAGCCAACGAGAAGCAGAATATATACAGAATCTCAAAGTATCTATTCATTAATTACTTATTAACTGTAAAGAGAAAAGTAGTAAATTTATAGGGAGAAACGTGGAGGACATAACTCTAGCCAAATGATCAGAGAGAATGTTATGAATAATGGAACAAGCCAACACTGTGTGTCTCCAGATGAGATGTGCTGAAAATGACACAGTTCCACTCCTACCAAACATGCAAACCTAAATGTAATCATGAGGAAAACTCATTCTGCAAAATAATTGGCCTGTATTCTTCAAAAAGTCAATGTCATGAAAGACAAATACAGTCTGAGGAAAAGTACCAGATTAAAGGAGGTGTAACAAGGTAATAGAGTCATGATTCCTAGATTGGATCCCAGGCCAGAAGAAAAAATTCTATAAACGATATTATTGGGACAACTGATGAAATTTGATTAATTCCAATGTAGAATACAGAATAGTAGTGTATAAATCTTACAATTCCTGATTTTTATTATTATACTATAATTATGTTAAAATGTATCCTGGTTCTGAGAAATTACACAGAAAAGTAAAGGAGATAAGGGGATTGTGGTCTCTACTCTCAAATGGTTCAGGGGATAAAAATGAATGAGAGAAAATGATAAAGTGTGGCAGAATGTCAGCAGTTGGTGAATCTGAGTGAAGCGTGTACAGAAGTTCTTGTACTATTCCCATAACTTTTCTGTAAATATAAACTTATTTTCAAATAAAAGTTTAAAAAGTCCATGAGAATCAGCATGATATTGGAAAACTAAGAGAGTATGGTGCCAGGGGCATCACAGTTGGGGGAAAAAGTGAAGGAATGTTTTGGGGTGCCTCGGTGGCTCAGTTGGTTAAGTGTCTAACTTTGACTCAGGTCATGATCTCGCAGTCCATGAGTTCAAGCCCCGTGTTGGGCTTTGTGTTGATAGATCAGAGCCTGGAGCCTGCTTCAGATTCTGTGTCTCCCTCTCTCTCTGCTCCTCCCCTGCTCACACTGTCTCTCTCTCTCTCTCTCTCTCTCTCTCTGTCTCTCAAAAATAAACATTAAAAAAATTAGAAAAAAGTGAAGGAATGTCTCAAGGAGGGGGATGTCATCATTATGTTTTACGTAGTTTTACACCATTGAATGATCAAGTTAGAGTAGACTGAAATTGACCATTGGATTTGGCAACATGAAGGCCAAATGGAGTGGGTTCAAGAAAGAATGAAAGGATGGTGACAGAGCAAGCTGTGATGATTCTAGAAACTCCTCTGAAGATTTTGATGGAAGCAAAGAGCAGAGCCATGCAGCAATAGGTAGACGAGATATGCAGTCAAGAAAGCACATACTTGATGGCACCTGGGTGGCTCAGTTGGTTGAGTGTCCTACTCTTGATTTTGGCTCAGGTCATGATCCCAGGGTTGTGGGATTGAGCCCCACGCTAGGATCCATGCTCAGAGGGGAGCCTGCTTAGGATTCTCTCTCTCTCTCTCTCTCTCTCAAATAATTTTTTTAATTTTATAAAAAGAAGCATATAATTAAATATTGAATTCATATGATATATTTCCACTAGTCTAACTTCTCTTGGTCTGATTTCTGCTTTCTAAGAAAACCTCTAATATATATTTGGCTTGCATGTAAGTCTACATGCAAGGATTTTGAATATTTAGTTTCATTGCAGAGATTATTCATTGTCAACTAATAAATTGCCTTTCCAATTTTATATATGAACTGCTTAATATGATTCTGTCCTTGGGAGATGGACAAATTCCTGTTTCTGCCATACACATAGCAGTTTGGAGACAAGTAGGGGGATACCTTTAATTTTGCCGAGTTCTTTCAGAATGGTGTTGAAACCTTCAAAGATACAGTAAGCCAGCTACACAAATCACGGAACATTAGAGTCATCTTTACTTGTTCTGCAATATTATAAAAATGACTTTCAAAGAAACCACCCCTGCCATCTACCATAATTACATTCATCAACTGTAACTTTCAAACTTTTATCCATACCAAGTGTGTGTCTGGCCTTGAAAGTGAGATGGTCATCCCTCACACCATGGAGAAACCAGGGGTAACGGATGTCTCCATCTAAAGCCTCTTGTGGGACAGTCTGCCTTCCATTTCCTTTGGCAGTAACAGTTCAACTTCACCTTAAGGCTCAAATTTCTGAACTACTTTTCCACTGTAGCCATATGGTACTTGCAACATCTTGCAAAACCTCACTTAAAACTTTTTGGTCAGTAAAAATGTCAACAGAAGCCTCAGAATGTTGTTTTGTTTTATTTAACCAAGAAAAACCTTTATCAGAACCATAATAAGTTCATTGTGTGTGATTTTAATGCTCTTGTCCCACTGGATTATTGATTTTAGGATGACCTACTCATCTCAAAGAAAAACGATAGTAAACTTAATGGAATAACTTATATGATTGGTACTATTCATTGAGAATTTCCAAGTGCAAAGATGTACTGGAAGCAATATCTCACTTTCCTCACAAAAATCTTATGGGTTAGGTTGTTATTATAATCACATTACAAGAAGTGAGACAATTGTAGCTTAATTTAAAGTACCCAAAGCAGGATTTGAATTGATGGGCTGGCCCCAGACCCTCTACAATTTCCACTATGTGCATTGCGTCCTTACCATAATAATTTGTCTATCTGCAGCCTTATCTAATCTGATTTACTTCCTTATTCTTGCTTCTTATGAATATCCATTGAGATTTTCATATTCTGGGAGAGATAGTCTAAGATTCTAATCCTTAAATTTTCAAAAGGTCTGTAAGCCTGAATCTGAAGAAATTTGAGAACAAAATAATTGAAAGGATTCAGTCAGAGGAATATATTGAAAAAGGAAATCAGAACTAAGATAAAAATAGCCACATTGAGCAATGTCTTCCCCTGACCACTTGCTTTCTCAGCAATATTGAATCATAGGGCTACACCACAGGTGCGGGTTGTTGGACACTATCTGCAGCATCTACCTGAGTGTCAGGAAATATCTCTAATTAGAGAGTATTAGCATTCTGTACACCAAAGCCAGCGCATCAAATCCTAATGTACATTTTCAATAGGGAGAATAATTGAGACAAATATAGTTACTAAAAATGGATGGTGGCCTAGAATCATATTTATTTTCCCCTTATTAATAGTATCTAAGTTCCATAGTCACAGTAGATTAACTCATGCATTTTCAGCATCTCTCCTGGGGATAACAAAGGCTCAACAGATTCTCTGCTTCAGTTAACAAATTTTTATATTTATAAAGAAAATGGTTAAAAAATTTCGATCTTAACAATTAACTCTTAGTGGGAGGAAACAAAGCTATCTGCAGACTTCTCTAAGCAATGCTTTTTACTCAACAGATATTGTCTAATGTAGTTAGTTACCAGAAAGCATCACAATGAACAAATAAAAGAAAATAAAGCTAGACTAAGGAAAATTTAACTAGAATGAAATGACATTGTTGCCATATGTATATTTCTGTTTGTATTTGGTCAAATCCGTTTCTGCTTGAATTTAAGTGACAAAATGAGCTCAAATCTGGTGAATGAAGTTTTTATATGAGGGTGCAATATAAATTAAATTAAAACAATAAAAATCTTTCTATATGACTTTTAAGGTACTAGCATGATAGATTAAGGCAAGGTTTTTTTGGACTGTTTTATAAACTATCATTTTTCTGTTCCAGGGTTTATTTATTTTAATTTTTTTCTACTTTAATTTTTATCAAGTTGAACCATGTATAATTGCCATTTTCATAAGCCAAAACTGACAAATATCAGCAATTTCAAAATAATATTTTTCAAAATAATACATATACATCCTTTTACACAGAACTACAGACTTCCAAGTCTTCAGGAGACTCCCACTGCACCCCTGGTTCCAGTTTCCCAGAGGGAACTGTTACCAGATTTTTAAACTGCTTTTTCTGATTGCTTCTTTTTTTAAAAAAAATTTAATTCCAATGTAGTTAATATATAGGGTTATGTTAGTTTCAGGTATACAATACAGTGGTTCAACACTTCCATATATTACTCAGTGCTCATCAAGATAAGTGTACTCTTTTTTTTTTAAGTTTCAAGTTTTTATTTAAATTCTAGTTAGTTAACATATAGTGTAATATTAGTTTCAGGAGTAGAATTTAGTGATTCGTCACTTACATATAACACCCAGTGCTCATCACAAGTGCCCTTCTTTTTTTTTTAAATTTTTTTTAACGCTTATTTATTTTTGAGACAGAGAGAGACAGAGCATGAACGGGGGAGGGGCAGAGAGAGAGGGAGACACAGAATCGGAAGCAGGCTCCAGGCTCTGAGCCATCAGCCCAGAGCCCGACATGGGGCTCGAACTTACGGATCGCGAGATCGCGACCTGAGCTGAAGTCGGACGCTTAACCGACTGAGCCACCCAGGTGCCCCCACAAGTGCCCTTCTTATGCCCATCACCCATCCAGCCCATCCCCACACCCACCTCCCCTCTGATAACCATATGTTTGTTCTCTATAGTTAAGAGTCTTTATTTTGGTTTATTTTGGTTTCTCTCTCTTTCTCTCTCTCTCTCTCTCTCTCTCTCTCTCTTTTTCTCCTTTGCTCATTTGTTTTATTTCTTGTATTACACATATGAGTGAAATTGTATGGTATTTGTCTTTCTCTGACTGGCTTATTTCACTTAGCGTAACACCCTCAAGGTCCATCCATGTTGTTGCAAATGGCAAGATTTTATTCTTTTTATGTTGAATAATATTCCATTGTGTCTGTAAACCACATTTTCTTTATCCATTCATCAGTCAATGGACACTTGGGCTGCTTTCATAATTTGGCTATTGTAAATACTGCTGCAATAAATATAGGGGTGTACGTATCCCTTTGAATTATTGTTTTTGTATTCCTTGGGTAAATATCCAGTAGGGCGCTTACTGGATCATAGGTTAGTTCTACTTTTAATTTTTTGAGGAACATCCATATTGTCTTCCACAGTGGCTGTACCAGTTTGCATTCCCACTAACAGTACAAGAGGGTTCCTTTTTTCCTCACATTCTCACCAAAAGTTGTTTTCTTGAGTTTTCTATTTTAGCCATTCTGACAGGTGTGAGGCGATATCTCATTGTAGTTTTGATTTGCATTTCCCTGATGATGAAAGATGTTGAGCATCTTTTCATGTGTCTATTGGCCATTTGTATGTCTCCTTTGAAGAAATGTCTGCCAATTGTTTGGTGTTTTAAATAGCACCTTAGTCATCTGAAAGTGTAAATGTATCTCTCAAAGATGACCAACTTACGTTCAGGAAATGCTTATACACTGGAAATATGAAATAGAATGATGTAAGATATATCTATATAGTCTACCTGATTGCTCATTTTTCTATGGCTACTTTATCCAACCTGAAATTATTACTATGACTTTATCATAGTAATTAATATAAATGCAATTATTTGAGAAATTTAAAATATGTAGTATGCTGTAAGTGGACTGAGTAGGCTTTTATTGGAAAGGATAACTTCAATGTAACATATGTTTATTAAGCATTAAGCATGTGGATGTGCCATTCATGGTTTTAGGAGTCTGGAATGCACAAGTGAGCCCAAAACAGTGCTCCTTACTATTGTGGAGGTTATGTTACAGTAGGAGGAAACAAACAATTAAAAAATAGACATAAAAGTGAACTTTAGAGTGTTCAAAACTAATGTATACTATAGAACAAAATAAAATTGTAGCCCCTAAGGTGGAGTGTGATGGGGATAGTATTCACTTGGGTGATCAGGTAGGTCTCATTTAGAAGGTGACATTAAGCATAACTGAAAAAGGTTAAAAAAGGTAAAATGTTTCTGCAGACATTTGGGTGGAAGGAACAGGTGGTTCAAAGGTCTGAGGGCAGAAGCATGCTAACATAAGTGGGTGCAGTAAGGAGGCCTGAAGGCCTTGAGCAGAATGAGAGAGGGAACAACAGTAGGTGATGAGGTCATGTTTTGGGAGATGGAGTCAGAATCATGAAAGGACCAATGAGAATTGGACTCTTCACTCCTAATGCAAGTGGAGCCAGTACAGGGCAATGAGCAGAACAGTAACACGGTGTGACTCACATTTTAAGAGGATCACTGTGGGCGCTGCATGAAGCATGGATGTTAGGGAGATGATGGCAGAGATAGGAGACAAGGTAGGAAGCTACTGCACCCTCACGTGAGAGACTCTCGTATTTTCGGAGTTCTCAGAGTCATCAGATTCTAGTAGACTTACTAATAAGAACTGCATTTACCCTATGAGGGATAATTTAGTGGGAGATTATAATTTTGTGAAAACAAGAGGTGTACACATTAAATGATGTAAAAAATACAATAACTAATGCTAACGCATGAAAAGGCACAGGTTTTTTGGGTGTGTGGGGAGGGGTGGGTTGGGGAGTAAATAAACAAACATTTGATTGATAGAACTGTACCAGTTCTGTCATTCACTAGCCGAGTGATTTGAAGAAAAGTATTTAACTTCTTTGGGCCTCATTTTCTCTCCAAGTAAAATAATAGGTTAGATCTAAACCCCTCAGTTTTGTCACTGACTCTCCTAGGTGATGGCAGTCACAGTTACCAACAAAAGGACTTCCAGTGAGGGGGTAGTGGAATAAGCTACATTCTGTTCTACTGCAGTCAGCTCTGAGATTAATTGGTGTTACTACTTATCATTTTTTTTTTATTTACCGCCCATTTTATTGTCTCTTATCCTTGGCTAGCTTTTCTGCTAGTCTAGCTTATTTGCTTAGTAGGGTAAGCAAAACCTTTAGCTTTGAGGGGTCCGAGCTCATGATTGAAGCTCCAGGGGGCAGGTCATGGATGCTATAATTCTTGCTCGCGGGAATGGGAAACACAAAAGCGCTAAAAGAGGCATAGTGAATGGATTTCCAAGGCTCTAGATATACTTTCTAGATACTGCTTTCTGGACACATTATTTATTAGCAGCCTTATCTTACATGGTAATTAGACCGGACACCACTGGCAGTCTAGTAACGTCCTTCTTCACTCACTAATCTATTGGCATGAAGAGCCCAAAATGATTTCGTATCACCTGTGGAAATATCCTCCTTCTGAGAACCAGACCCAGTTTCTGCTAGTGGGTCATGGAGAGCGATGATGACAGGGGTTGCTCTTATTCCCACCCTTTGTTTCCCAGACCATATGTTCCACCTTTCAAAGACACAGTACCATATAATGACTGCATGAGAATATAGGCCACATCTTGAGGGACAGGGGCCCAACCTTCCAGGATGTTATCTGGCATTTTAGCTTATCTTTAGAAGACTATTTCAATGTTTTTGCATTCTGGCTGTTTTAGGATCATGTGGTCACAGTAGGAATAAAGGATCCCACAGTCATGTTCCCGCTATCACACATTCTTCCCCACAAAATTGGTCCAAGGTAATATTGCATAGGACAAATCAGATACTTTGTGTGAAACCTTGTATAGTAGGGCTGGCTAAGACAATGGGAGTAAGAAAGACAAACTGATACTCAGAAACTAAGTTAATTTTAATAATTCTGAATCCCTATCCTTTCCCAGAAGGAAGTGGTTCAAAGTGGTCAAGTTCAGGATATACCATATTAAGGGCTCAATCTTCACCTTGGTCACTTGGGCTATTCAGCTGCTCAGTAGCTAGGTTAGTTTTGGTGAAGGGCAGTCCATGCCACTGGGTCTATTCGTAGTGTCCAGTTTTGCCACCATGGCTTCTCTGTTCATAGGTCCATTGCACAAACACTGAAGCGGCCAATAACAGAGGCAGGATGACTTCCACAGGAAAAGCCATCCTGCCCACCTTGTTGCTTAGTGCCTTTTCTTTAGAGGAGTTTGTCTGGCAGGTATGGTGGTGAAACACAAGGAACTGCAGATTCTGTGTGCATTCCCCTAGGTTTATTCACACACTTCTTCCTTAGACTTCTTTGTCTCCGATTTTCCAGTTTTTCTCCTCACAGTCTTTCTGATGAAGCAACAAAACCAGCCATTCGCTGCAGTCCAAGTATATCCAAAACTCACAAAGCTGATGACTAGGTGTATTTCTTGAAGCTCTGCCCACTGGAATACTGTCTTTCACCATTGTTATCTGGGACTACTGCTGAGTAGGATTGTATATTGTGCATCTGTGGTCCAATTTTGGTTCTCGTGGGCATATTAAGCCAACCCATCTGTGAAACAAATTGTTTTTTTTTCCCTTCCCTCCATCAAATGGTCATAGGAAATCCTCAACAAAGCTGTGAGTATGATAAGAGAGAGGTGTCACAGAGAGGTGACATGATAAAGTGGGCGCCTGTTCATGTAACTGACTTTTGTCTCCCCTCTATGCTTAAATCCAATTGCAAATATGATGTTTCCATTATCTAATGGATTGCTTCTGTGCCCGTCAACCTGATAGGCCTGGCATATATGGGAAGCTCCAATTCCATAGCTATTCTACTGAGGCATAAGCCATGTTAAGGTCACTTTTTAGACATTAGCTAGCTCTTCTGTGTAGACAATATGAGTGTGCTCCAGAAATGTTGAGGAGTGCATCGTGACTTTGCTACCAGGGCATGCTAGCAGATCCACAGGGCGTCCTTATCCACCATGGATACTCCCTCTAATAACGTAGAATCTTCCATGTCGTGTGGCCAAGAAGGGTTATGTGTATTGCAGTCTATATCTGCTGCACAACCTTCTTTTGCTCTGGGCTCCATATAGATTATAAGGCTTCCAAATCACTTGACAAATGGATCAGGGCAACATTGCCAAGTGTTTCATGAGCTATAGCCAAAATCACATCCTGCACAGCAACTACATGTGTGGCTACTATTTAGTTACGTTTTCAGACATTAGCTATCTGCCATGATCCATCTGGTTTTCCAAACCACCAAACTGGTGAATTCAATGCATATATGATGGGGACCACTACTTCAGCATTATTAAAAATCTTTGAAGAAAGCAGTGATCTCTGACACTTCCCTGAAGATGTGTTTTGCTTCTCGTTTATAATCTCAGCTGGATCTGGGGCTGTTTCAGTGACTGTCACCTGGCGTTTTCTACCTGCCGCTATGGTTCTTAATTTACAGATCAGGAAACCAATGTGAGGGTTCTGCAAGGTGTTAATTATATCCATCCTGATTATGCAATCAGATGCTAGACAAATAACCCCTGAGCAGGTTCATGGACTCCATTTTCTACCAGGCCTCCCCAAACCCAGCTCTAAAAAGGAGTCATGAGTATCTTTTGAATCTTTTTGTTACCAGTGTTAGCTCAACTCTTTATTCAATAATCCTTGAAATATATGGGTACAACTCCTCTGGTAAATGTCTGTATGTCTTTTTGTGGGGAAAGATTGGAGAATAGATACTGTATATATTTATTCTGACATTGCAAGATCGTTCCTGAAGGAGAGTCTCCCTCCCCTACAGTGTTCACTGGGTCTGATTCATGTCTGTTTGCTGGTAAGATGGCTTTCTATTCTGTTGGCTGAAACAGCCTTTGCTCACCTGCTCTTGATATATCTTGGCTTTGAAACTTAAGCAACACCTTTGTTAGAAGCCTTTCACTTCTCAAATACCATGGTCTATTTGCCATAACTACAGGTGTCTCCTGCACATTATGGTAATTGTACCCACTTTGACTCCATCAGTTAAATGATATTACTTGGCTCCACTATTAGAAAGTCCTATCACCCTCATTGGTACCATAGGGATCAGTTACTTAACTGTCCTACAAGGATAGCCTCCATTGGATTTCTCAATGATACCAGTCCCCCCCCCCCCATTAACCCATTCTTTATCATTTGAATAAAGGGAGTATCCCTTTGGCTTTCCTGCGGAATGCAGTTATCTCTGTTTTATAGGATAAGTCCACTCTAGTATACACTCCTTTTTTGAGACTTTTGACTCCTTTCTCAATACTCTGGTAGGGCTATTCTGATACTTCATCCCAATTACCATAATTTGCTTTGTGCTTAGAAGAATCAACCCATCAGGGCACCTGAGTGGCTTAGTCAGTTGAGTGCTGACTTCGGCTCAGGCCATGATTCCACGGTTCTTGAGTTCGAACCCTGCATCAGGCTCTGTGCTGACAGCTCAGAGCCTGGAGCTTGCTTTGGATTCTGTGTGTGTGTGTCTCTCTCTCTGCCCCTCCCCTGTTCATGCTCTGCTTCTCTCTCCCTCTCTCAAAAATTAAATAAACATAAAAAAAATTAAAAGAATCAATCCATCAGTATATTAGAATTGGCCATACATGACTTTGCCTCATCATTAAATCTTGAGTCATGATAAAGTGCCCTATATCAGTGCACTCTCCTTTATTCAATCTTTTATTCTACAGCCACTGGGTTATCACTCACAATATCTATTCTCAGGCATGTTTTCCTGTTTTTTTGTTTGTTTGTTTGTTTGTTTGTTTTTTTCCCAGTACATTGTGGCCTGATCCCAAAGCTATTTTAGTAATAATCCTTTTCTCCCATAGCAAGGACTTTATCCCCACCCCCACCATCTTGCCATGTTGAGCCTGTATTCTAGTTATTGGTCCAGAAGTACTGACGGGTGGGGGTAGATTTTCAGAGGGCCAAGCATCATCTTGTGAGGCAACTCCATCAGGTGATAAATTTGCATGTTCTCTAATAAAAGGGGACTGTCATTCTCTCACAAGAGGATGCAGTCCTTTTCTGCCAGCCCAGTCATTTCAGAAGAATCTGCAGGTACGTTCTTCTCACACATAGTCACCCACATATTCTGATTTCAAGAACTCTATCAAGAACTCTAACTCTGGCTTTACCATGGAAAACTTGTAGAGGTTGAAGTTTCAATATATTGCACCAAGTAACAGTCCACCTACTTCTTTTTCTTTTTTTGAGGCAGGAAGGGAGCGAGAGCAGGGGAGGGGCAGAAAGAGAGAAAGAAACCTGATCAGGCTCTGCACTGTCAATGCAGAGCCCAATGCCTGGCTCAAACTCAGGAACCCTGAGATCAAGACCTGAGCCAAAATCAAGAGTCAGAAGCTTAACCAACTGATCCACCCAGGCGTCCCACCCCCTACTTTAAACCTCTTGTTGGGGCGCCTGGGTGGCTCAGTCGGTTTAGCTTTAGCGTCGGACTTCGGCTCAGGTCACGATCTCGCGGTCCGTGAGTTTGAGCCCCGCATCGGGCTCTGGTCTGATGGCTCAGAGCCTGGAGCCTGCTTCCGATTCTGTGTCTCCCTCTCTCTCTGCCCCTCCCCCATTCATGCTCTGTCTCTCTCTGTCTAAAAATTAAATAAACGTTAAACCTCCTGTTATTGCCATAGACTCCCTATCTGTTTAGGTTAGAGGTATTGCATAATCCAGGGCATTCCTTCCTAGCTGTATTCATCCCAGTTCACTCCACACAAGAGCACTGTGATTATGGTGCTACAGCAATATCAGGAATTATAACCATATCATGACCAGCAATGGTATCCTTAATTGCCATCTGATGGATAAATGATTGAGTTTCAGAACACCATGTTAACAGAGTGCTTCCTCAGACAAATTCTTATACCAGCTATCTTAGTTTTAGTTTCCTTCAGAAGCAGATCCTGAGCAAGAAATAGAGTGCAAATAGTTAATTTTTCAGGTGATTTCAGAAAACACACGTGGTGGAGTGATGAAGTGGAGCAGAGAGGGAAGCAATGAAGGGTGACTCAGCAAGTATGTTGCCACCATTGACAGCTGGGCCTTAATTCCACCGGGGAACTCTAGGACACTGTGTAGAACACACCTCAGACTACAAAAAATGCACAAGCAGGCTGGGGCATTTACCCGCCAATTTCCTATATTTCTTTTGGTAGACATTACCTCTTTGACACTTTACAGTTCCCCTGCATATAGGCCCGGGGGCAGGGGAAGCTCTCAAATAAAGTTGCAAGTATCTAATAAATACTATTATTGAAGCACTCTCATCTCTTGGCATCTATGATCGCACACTGTAGTGGCTTGGAATACTACTGACTCTCAAGTTTATTCTTCTAATTCAGGCTGCTCTCATATCCTTAGACCATTTGCCTGTTAGATATTATTACTTAGATCGCTCACATGCACCTGAAATTCTGCATATTCAAGACTCAACTCCCACCTTTCCACTTTCTAAATGGTTCCTCTTCCTGGATTCCCTGAATATATGATTGGCACCTTCCTTCCAGTTATCTAAATCAGCAAACCAGGGCTATTCTAGCCTCATCTCTTCCACTTTCTCTCCACATTTACCATTCAGAAATGCCATCGTGCCTTCTAAATATCTTTTAAATTCAACTTTTTTCCCTCTCCACCCACACTGCCTTACTGCAGACCATCATTATTCTTACCTGAATTACTGTTACAGAAGCCTAATTGATCTCCCTGCTTTCTACTCAATCCATTCTTCACAGTGCAGCCCCTGTAATATTTCCAAGGGTAAGTTTGATAAATTGTTCCTATACTTAAAACTCGAAATAATTCCTCCTTGATCTTAAATGAAGACCAATCCCATTAAGGTAGTGATCCAGGTCTTTTATGACCTGGCCCCTGTTTCCCCTATCCTCAATTCTTGTCACTTCTGCTCTTAAAGACTAGACTCTGGCGTACTAAACTTCTTTCAAATCCTTCCTCTTCTCCTTTATCTTTATACATGTTTTCCCTGCCTTAATACTCCCTTTTCACTCTCTACTCTTCCTTGACCTTGTAACTGCTAATAATTCTTTAGGTCCTAACTTAGACATTTCCTCCTAGAAGTCTTTACTCCTTGATTGCCTTGAGTGGTTTGGTTGGCCAGTTATGTACTTCTATTAATAATCTTTACTTGCTTGTCAGAATTTATCATATTCCATTGTAATTATTTTTAACTGATATCCTGTATGATCTGTGGGGGCAGCAATCATGTCTTATCCACTTTTAAATTTTCAGCAACTAACCATAGTTTCTGGAACCTATTAGGTACTTAATAAATGTCTGTTTATAGACAGATTATTTATTACCTTTAGCTCTTTAAAATATACTGTATTTCATAGATAATTTACTTGGTCGTCTCTTTCTTCAGTGCCTAGTATAGTGCTTAGTAAGTATAAGGTTTTTGATGAATGTCAGTTAACTTAAGAAATAAAGATCTTATGGTATTGATTAGCAGGGATAACAAACACACTGCACATCACCAATATCAGATGAAAATATCTAATGAGAATCACTATTACAATCATGTTTATGCTCAGGATGTGTAAGTCATTTTCAGTTTACTAATGTTATCCCTCTTCATAATTACATATGCAATGGAACCAAGCAAATGCTATTTCTAGATGAATTCAGAATGAAGGAATACTTGTTAAATAGTATCTGTGAATATTCCCCTAGTTATTTTGGGGAAATAAATAATTCACATACTCAAACTTGAAAAAAAAAATGACAAATCCCTATAAAAGTAATGAAAATCATTATCATTCCAAGATTCAGTGGTGTATTTTAAGATAAGAATTGAAGAGGCACCCTCAGGGAATTATCTTAGCGGGGAAGCCAAAGAATTTCCCCTATAAACTTTTCGCTCCACAGAACTAAATGTTAAATAGCTTCATGGTTAGAAAATGTATTCTCCCTTCCACTAGCTAAATATTTCTCTGTGTCTTGGATTATCATTTCCTAAATCTGTTATGACACGCTCCTCCAGAGTGCAGCTCAAAGACGCTTCTGCTGCTTTCCTTCATCCTTGTGAGGAATGTCTAATAACTTCCCACCAAATCCTTCATCTCTTTGTTTTGCATCATGGAAAACATATGGTCTATTTTATCCAAATAGAGTTCCTGTCAGGCAATTGAGAGACCAGGATATCCTGTTTTAAATTGGGGTTATCTGGAGGGAAATGCCACTTTGTGAAAGTATCTATTATTCTGTGTCTTGTCATGGAGATATTCATAAAATTTGATAGAATGTGGAAATGCAAGTTTGTTTGCAATTCTTCGCCACACTATAGTCACCCCAGTCTTTCTCAGAAAGAAAGAAAAACAAATGACTCTGGAAAAGTTCTAAAATAGTACTGAGCAAAAACATTTCAACATGATTGATAAAGTCTTAAGACTTGGATATTGGTGATTGGAATGGGTGAGAGGAGTCAATGCTCCCGAACTAGTCATTTAATAAAGTGGACACATATTGGAAAGATATATTTTTGACATTTTGCATAAGGCAAAATTTCAGCAAGCTTGACTGAGCAAGATTGTTTGCTGTCAGATACACTATAGTTCTTTCATTAACATTAGATGGAATTCTGGACATGGTTCAAGCTTGATGGAGATCTACATGAAAACCCGATTTACATTTGTTGAGATTTCCATGAATTTCTGAAAAACTGACAGATCTGGTGTCGATGGAAGTACTATATATAACAAGAAAACACAACCAACTATCTTCCATTGAGTTGGGAACATCCCTCATACCTTGACATTTTTGTCCAATTATATCAGATGCTCTGAGAAAAACAAAATAGTACCCTTTGTATATCAAAATTACTATTTTAATTTTCTTCATGCAAACTAATGAAAGTGTAGAATTTCTGTAGGGTCCACATGGGGCATTTAAAAATGATATCCTCTTGGGGCGCCAGGGTGGCTCAGTTGGTTAAGTGTCCGACTCTTGGTTTTGGTTCAGGTCATAGTTCATGAATTCTAGCCCTGCATCAGGCTCTGTGCTGACAGCACAGAGCTTGCTTGGGATTCTCTCTCTCCTCCTCTTTGCCACTCCTCTGTTTGCTCTCTCTGTCTCTCTCTCTCAAAATAAATAAGTAAACTTAAAAAAAATTGAACCCTTGTATCTTAAGCTGCTTAGAGTAACATACTGAATAGAGATAATGATTTTATATGAAAAAGTAAGTGTCAATACACTGACAAAAAAATTAAAAGTTTTCACACTGTGGTGTTTTTAAGAAAAATTTAGTTTGATTTTAAATTTGTATTTGATTTTTGGGGTGCCTGGGTAGCTCAGTCACTTGAGTGTCTGACTCTTGATGTTAGCTCAGGTCATGATCCCAGGGTCATGAGATTAAGCCCCACTTCAAGCTCTGCACTGGGCATGGAGCCTCCTTAAGCTTCTCTCCCCCCCCTCCCTCTGCCCCTCTCCCCCTCTGGCACATGGTGCTTTTTTTTTTAATTGTGTTTGATTTTAAATTCCTGTAACCTGTAACGTTTTATGTTACCATGATTACACTGTTATTTGTTACATTCAGAGTTCTCCTGCCCTCCAAAAGTACCTGGACATATATCCAACAGTTTGTGCATTACCTTGAATTTAGTAAATTAATATTTTCAGAAAACTTCAGACAGTTTAAATCACTTCCTGATGTAATATAATGTCAATTACTAACGAGAGATAATTACTGTTTTAAGTAGTGCTGCGATGTTAGCTTTTTCTTTTCTGTTGTTGTTCTTTTTTTTTAGTATGTGCCTTTCAAAACACCTTTTCTTTTTTCACAGTAAAACTGATATATGTCCACTGATGTACATTAAAGTTTTAAATTCTACTAATTCATACAGGTGTGAGCAATGCAGTCACAGGTCAAATTTCCATATGATCCCTCCACCTCAAACAAAAGATAAATGTCATTGTGTTTTTATGCAAATATAAATTGAGATGTGATAAACTCTTCTTTTTTCAATTTTCTTTTTCTAATTTTAACACCAACACCTGTTCTCTTTTTCACATATTTACATATCTCTGGCATCATGTTTAAAGTGCATATGTTACACATTGAAATTCAGTATAGAATAGGGGAGGAGAAATAGGTGACAGAGATTGGAGAGGTATCTTACAATTCATTAAGAAAGTTATAGCAAGTACCTCAGCTCTCTTTCTTCAGTATAAAACCATCATTAATGAGAATATATTTTTTCCTCTAGGATACATCCACTAATTCTTAACAATGCTCAGATAATTCAGTGTATGTTACTGGTTAGTAACATAAGTAGAAACATTTTTGATAATTTAAATATAAACATGCTAAAGATTTCTATCTTCAAATATATCCTTAACTTACCATAGGGAAATTTTGTTAGCACATTGATTAGATAAGATTACAATATAATTTTTTAAATGTCCTCTAAAATCATCTATTAAACATAAAAGATTCACATTGGCATTTATGTGCTGTATTTAAAAAATTCATTGTTAATGGGAAGATACCAAGTTTAAAATTTTACCCTATAGTACAAATTTACTCCATAGGAAAGTGATTGAGGAAACTATTATCTCACATAAACAATGAAGACTAAAACTATCATGCTTTTTGCTTTCAAGGGATATAGAAGAATCAATGAATATTTCAGAATTCTTTACTGTAAAGTGTCTGAGAATCATGCTTGGTTCAGAATATTAATTTGAGTTGAGACAGAACAAAGATGAGATATTTATTTACCTCTCTAGAATATGTATGTGTCAATGAAAAGTGATAGTATAATCTACAAAGAGAAATTCTGTAGGTAAAAGTACTTCAATTTCTGTATTGTCATACTTTTTGAATAGGAAGAGGTGATTTATTCATTTAAATTTCATACCAGAAGGAAGGAAGTTCAAGGTCTCAAACAGCTATCCTGGTTGATCAGTTGAAATTCATACAATAATTGCAGTAAAAATCAATGACAAATTTATTTCATGTGGGGCTCACATGGTCGCCACGTATCCTGAACATCTTTCCTTACATAATATTTTGGAGTATTCAGCACAGCCTAGAAATGCTATTCATTTCAATAGAAGTATCCTTTACAAGCTTGATCTCAGAATGATCCTGAAGTTTACAAGCTAGATTAAGTAATTATAGTCTAATCTTGGGAATAGGAACAAAACTATATGGAAGATACAGAGGAGGGAAGATTGTAGTTTCTTAGAAAACACTAGGTACTCATAAATTTAAATTTCAGTTATGCTCACAGTTATTGCTATTTGACTTTGGAATTACAGTCTATGACTAAATTTCAGTGTAGGGGGTACTAGAGAGTTCATCTCAGTAGAGTTTGCATTCTGTTCAATTTTACTTCATTCTGTGTAGCTTAGGCTAATAAGGCTAATAATAAAAGAGTACCTGAGAGATGTTTTTTCCTCCTGACATCAAATCTATGATGTTTTCTCAACCTATGTCTTTAACTCTCTAACACCAACTAGGTGTCTAACAAGTCAATGCAATTCTGACACTAATTACCTGGAATTAGACCTCATATCCTAAGGGCTCAGGCCATCAAGAACTACCTCTACTTCAGATGTCAGTCACAAGTCTTGGGCCACCTGTACTTCTGGCCGGACTGGCTACAATTCAGGGGTTCCCATGAGCCTCTTCAATAACTTGCCAAAACAGCTCACAGAACTCAGGAAGGCACTTTGCTTACATTTACCAGTTTATTATAAAGCATACAAATAAACCAGAGGAAGAGGTACAAAGGGTGATGTCTGGAAGGGTCTAGAGCAGTGGACCTTGTGGAACTGGGGTGTACCGCCTGTCCTGCACCTGGATGCATTAACCAACCTAAAAGCCCTCTGAACTCTGTCACATCAGGGGTTTTATGGAGGTTTCATGAGGTAGGCATAATTGATGAAATCATTGGCCCTTGAAGATTAACTTAATCTCTAGTCCCTCTCCTGTTCCTAGAGGCTGGGGGATAGGGTTGCATGTTCCAAGCTTTTAATCAAGGATTGGTCTTTCTGGTTGGTAACTAGCACCCATCCTGAAGCTGTCCAGGGGCCTGCCAAAGGTAGCCTCATTAGAGCATAAGACAATTCTGTTATTCTTATCACTCAGAAAATTCCAAGGTTTTTAGGAGCTTAGAACAAAGGAACTGGGGACAGAGACCACATATCTTTCTATGATATCACAATTCCTATTATAAACCAAATGGGTAAATCATAGGTAAAAGGGAACCCATTGAAATTATGCTTAACTTTCTATATGATTACGGTTTTAAGTCACTAATACTGAATACTGATTTTGTATATGGAAGACTCTTGAGTATTTTAAATGCCAAGGCATCTGGGCATCAGGCACAATTTCCACCCTCCTGAAAATGAGGCTAAATTGATCATGCTTCCTATGTTTTGTCAGTTGACTCCTATGATATTAACTGTTACCCTCTGTTTTCCATAAGGCTACCCCTCCATATTAACTATTCAGTATTTTTCTATGAATTGGACTGAGTCCAAAACATTTGGTTTTTTAGTTTTAAGTTTTTATTTAAATTCCAGCTTTCTATCACAGTTTCAGGTGTAGAATTTGGTGATTCAACACTTCCATACAACACCCTGCGCTCATCACATCAAGTGCCCTCCTCAATCCCCATCACCTGTTTCACCCATCCCCCCAAGTCCCACTTCTCTCCAAGTCTCTGTGTCCTCTGGAACTGTCCTCCCAAAGTTATCAGTTTTTCTTCATAGCTCAATCATTTCTCTGTTTGCTTCCTTCTCCTTAGGCTTCACTAAAACCTGCCTCGACCCTGAGAACCTGGCTTCAGCAGGTGGCATCTCAGGTGGTAGCACTTTATCCTCTCTCTCCCATATCTTTTGGTCACAAATGGTGGGGTTCGTTTCTTAGTTCCCCTCTTTGTCACTTCCAAACCATTACCCCTCCACTCCAGCCAACATTTCCATATTACTCTCTCCTAGCTTTTATCTTCCATTCTCAGGTCAACTTATCCTCATTCATTACACACACGAGCAAACAGTTGCATTCTCCTCCAAACAAAATTCAGCAAGAATCCTGGGAGCTGTCAATATACTGGTCACCAATAAACTGGTCACCAGACTAGTGAAACTTCAGTCCACTGATGTTGCTGTCTCTCATTCAGATCATTTCAATCTCCCCTTCTTCCTTCTTTTTTTTCCTACCATGGTCCCTGGTTCTGATAACACTCAGAACTTAAAATGTCCTGTTCTTCTGCTTTAGTTTGTTTATTTACATTTGAGGATTTATTAAAGTCACACAACAGTTATACCAACTATGGCATAAAGTTGCAGGAGAGATATAGGTTTCTTTTGCTAAGTAAATTTATCTGATATTCGTATTGTGGCCCTTGCTTTTTCTTTGTGCTTACATTTGTCTACAATATTTTAGACCCTCCTAAAGTGCTCCCAGACTCACTGTAATTACTTCAGGGTTTTACCCACTAAAATATACTGTTTGGAGAACTTAAGAAAGAGAAACTAAAAGGTCAATATTTGGCCTTGTCCATCAATGTGGTTAGTGATTTTAATATGAGAACAAAATATATAACTCTTTGCATAGTTACTTTAAAAAATGAGATTACATTGTGATAGTCTTCTGTACTTTTTTCTTAGAAACAATTTCCCCTAAGAAAAGCTCAGGGTCCAGGACTAAATTTCTTCTGTCTTTCATGCTTGAGTGTAACTCAACTGGATAACTAAAAAGAAGTCCCTGGTTAACATAAATTATCATTGGAAGATAAAGACCTAGAGATTAGATCTGGTCCTAAGGGAAAAAATGAGAGTAGCAGAAGGAATCCAGTTCTAGGGGAAAGAGATGGTTAAACATCAGAGGAAGGGCTTGATTTGGGCCTTGGATCCCTGCTGTTATCCCTTCTTGCACTGTCCTCCCCAGTTATCCTTCCATGGGCTTCTCCCACCTTCCTTAAAGCCCTTGAGGATCTTCTAAATGTAGAAATACAAACTGGCTCCACAAAAAAAAAATAGAAATAGAAAATAAATACAATATGCTCAACCTCCCTGCTAACACAAATACTTGGAATAAAAACAGTAATATGCACTGGGAGGTGTTTTACACAGTGAAGAATGTTTCTGGAGGAATATATTTTTGTTTCCAGTTGAAAACTTAATGTAACATATAAATCTCTAGAGGCATTTTAAAGCAGAAATGATCTAGATTTCATATTTGTAAAAAAAAAGTATCAAAATAGTATTACAGCAACAAAAAGACTGTTATTTTGATACTTAATAACACATTAGTATTCTGGCATAATGAAACATCAGAAACCAGCATCACCCTATCTGTTGGTGCACTATCAGGAAAAGTTTGTCCCAAACCATAAATTTAAACAGTCTAGTCTATTTACAGTGTCTCTGGACATTGCCACAATGTCAAGATTTTGGGTAACCTAATACTTGCATCTTTTGATCACCCAACTCTGGTTTATGTCGCACTTTCTCTCAAATGATAACCAATAGTGCTTCAAAATTATTACAACAAAAGTACTAAGGTTGAATGATAATATTCTCCAAAGGATATATCTTTAAATGTTTTTCTTTAATTAATTAATTTATTTTTGAGAGAGAGACAGAGAGGGTGAGCAGGGAAGGGGCAGAGAAAGAGGGAGAGAGAAAATCCAAAGCAGGCTCCACACTGTCAGCATGGAGTCAGATGTGGGGCTCAAACTCATGAAGTGTGAGATTGTGACTTGAGCTGAAACTGAGAGTCAGATGTTTAACCAAGAGAGCCACCCAGGCACTGCTCTTTAAATGTTTAATTATAGCAAAAGCATAGTGTTTAATCAATCTTTATGTTTATATATTTTTTTAACTGTTTATTTTATTTTTGAGAGAGAGACAGTGTGAGCAGGGGAGGCGCAGAGAGAGAGGGAGACACAGAATCCGAAGCAGGCTCCGGGCTCTGAGCTGTCAGCGCAGAGCCTGATCTGGCTTGAACCCACCAACCATGAGATCATGACCTAAGCTTGACCTGAGATCATGACAGATGCTTAAGTGACTGAGCCACCCTAGCACCTCCCTTTATTTTTTTAAATAAAGTTTATTTATTTATTTTGAGAGAGAGAGAGAGAGAGAGAGAACATGCTTGTGCATATGCAAGTGGGGGAGAGGCAGAGAGAGGGAGAGAATCCCAAACAGATCCCAGGCTGTCAGCACTCACAGGCCGATGCAGGGCTCAATCCCACGAATGGTGAGATCATGACGTGAGCCGAAATTAAGAGTGGGATGCTTAACTGACTGAGCCAGCCAGGCATCCCAATCAATATCTTTAAACATCTTTTTATTTTTATTTTTTCATGTTTATTTTTTAGAGAGAGAGAAGGAAAGAAAGTGAGAGAGAGTGTGGGGGAAATGCAGAGAGAAAGGGAGAGAGAGAGACCCCAAGCAGTTTCCACGCTGTTAGCACAGAGCCCTATTTGGGGCTCAATGTCATTAACCGAATTGTGAGATATAACCTGAGCCGAAATCAAGAGTCAGATGCTCAACTGACTGAGCCACCCAGGTGCCCCTCAATATCTTTCGTAATATGCAGCACATGTTTATACAAATAAGAGTGATGAAAATAAACATGTGACACACAAAAAGGAGAACCACGTGATGAAATTCAAGTTTGGTCTAAACAAGGAAGGAAAATGCTTTCAAGTACTCAAGTACATACATATGTAGGACACACATAGTAATTCTAAAAGCTCTCTGGTGAAGGAAGGCAGAATCTACAAAAAGATCTGAAAGGGCCAGATATCAGAACAATATCTCAAACTTGGAAAGGGATGATTTCCCCTAGAGGGATCAAGATTAACTTTTCTTCAGACTAGAGAATTAGGGGAAGGAGACCTCAAAAGTCAGAAATAATTGCCTGCTATTTAAAATCTTCTATAACACAATGAAGGTAAACTTCTTTTCTATTTCTATTCTAAGCCCATAATGCTGATATTTTAAAATAAAGTACAAAAAGAAAACTAAAAACCAATCTTACTTAGAAATATTGATGCAATTCCTAAATAAAATATTAGCAAATAGAATCCAGCAGTACATTAAAAGAATAATTCACCATGGCCAATTGGGATTAAATCCAGAAATCCAAACTGATTCAATATTTAAAAATGCATTACTAATATTCAGCACATTAATAAGTCAAAGGAGGAAAAAAACAAATGATGGTTTCAACATATGCTGATATGACATTTGAAAATTTCATTACCCATTCCTGATTCAAGAAGAAAAACTCTTAGAGAAATAGGAATCAACAGAAATTTCCTTCACATGAAAAAATATGTGTGCCAACTAAAAGTGTCATGGTAAAGAACGAAGCAGTTGAAGTATTACAATTAAAGTCAGAAATATAACAGTGATACCCACTATAATTGGTAGTGTTTAAGATTAATGAAGAAACATGTGAAACATTGCTACAAAGGGGAAAACATTATTTCATCCATTTTGTTCCACAAATATTGATTGAAAGCCTATTAGGTGTCAGTCATATAACATGGCTATTAGGACATACTGCCATGTAAAGATGGATGGGCTGCACTCTTGGAGTTTATATTCAAGTAGGGTGGATTATGTGCAAATTATATTAAGACTGCATGCCTGGAGGGGAAAAAACAGAATCGACTGCATTTTTAAAATTTAGTTGGGAACTAGTTGAAAATTACTTGGGTGCCTGGGTGGCTCAGCTGGTTAAGTGTCTGAATTTGGCTCAGGTCATGATCTCACAAGTTCGTGTGTTCAAGTCCCACATCAGGCTCTCTGCTGTCGGCAGAGAGCCAGCTTTGGATCCTCTGTCCCCCTTTCTCTCTGTCTCTCCCCCACTCATGCTCTCTCTCTCTCTCAAAAATAAATAAACATTAAAAAAAATTACCTTACAAACGTCAAAAGCAGGTATCGAAGATGATTGAATAAACATATTCCAGTTAAAGAAGTAACAAAAAAAACCACGCTAGAAATATAGAAAAAAGTACATAGCACCTCTTTTAAAAAATGATAAGCTACAAGTATGAAAAATATTGCCTTTTAAAAGGAGAGACAATCTTTATTCTTGCATAGAAAAGTTTACTGTAATGATAAAAATGCTTTTTAAATTAATGTATAAAGTAAATGAAATCCTAATGTGAATCATAACAGCTTTCTTTAAACTTCATAAATTTCAGCTAGAGATATAAATATCTTAGACTAAGATGAGAAATTCTAGAAAGACAGAATAATCAGGAGGGAGGAATATTCATATCAGATTTTAAGGCTTTTATAAAGCTACAATAATTAAAATACTGTGGTACCAGTAAAAGAATAGATAATCCAATGGTGCAGATTAATGAATAAATAGGTTAAAACCTTTATTTGAATTCACTGTGTGAGAAAGACAGCATTACAGATCACTGGGAAATAATTATTCAATCACTGATGATTTTAACAGTAGCTAAAACAAGTAAATTGGATCCCTACCTCAAATTTAACACCAGAATGAATTCCAGATGAGGTATAGGTTTAAATGTCTTTTTAAAAATGCAGTCATACAGGTATTGGGATGAGATGCAATTGAATATTATGACAATCTTGGAGGAATTTCCCAGGCCTGACACAAAATCTAGAAGCCATAAGGAAAGGAACTGATTCAAATTTAATACATCCTAATCTAAAACTTCTACATGAACAAACATTCCCAAGATATTAACAAAATATATTCACAGCATATAGCACATGAAATAAGCTAACCTTCTTCGAATATAAGGAGCTCAGTCTTACATATCAGTATGATAAGGAAGAAGAAAACATTGTTTTAAATGAGCAAAGGGTATGTACAGGCAGCTCACAAGAGATATAAATTGCACAATATCAAATATGTTCCATTTCACTACAAACAAAATGACCAAGAGATGTAACTTTTTGCCTATCTGATTGGCAAAAGACAAATGACTGCTACTATCCAGTCTGGGTGAGAATGAAGGCATTGGGCACTCTTTAAAAAAAATACATATATATATATACATATATATATGTATTTTTATTTTTTCTTATTTGAGAGAAAGAGAGAGAGGGGGAGGGAGGGAGCGCAAGCAGGGAAAAGGGGCAGAGGAAGAGAGAGAGAGAATCCCAGGCAGGCTCCATGCTTAGTATGGAGGCTGAGAGAGGGCTGAGGCAGAGCCCAAGCAGGACTTCATCCCATAACCCTGGGATCATGACCTGAGCCAGTATCAAGAGGAGGACGTTCAACCAACTGAGCCACCCAGGCACCCCAAGACATTGGGCACTCATACAGTACTGTTAGGATCATAAATAAGTTTAGGACACACTTTTTGGAGCAATTTGTCAACTATGTCAATATTTTATTATATTATTATTATTATTATTATTTTTATTTGAGAGAGAGAGAGTGAGAGAGAGTGCGAGTTGGGGAGAGGGACAAGAGGAGATAGAGAATCTTAAGCAGGCTCCATGCTCAGCATGGAGCCCACCATGGGGCCCAATCCCATGACTCTGGGATCAGGACCTGAGCCAATATCAAGAGTCAGTCACTCAACCAACTGAGCCACTCAGGTGTCCCTTGTCAATATTTTAATTGCTAGTACCCTTTTGACTATGAATTGCAATGTTAGGAATAAGTGCTGTAAGAGAAGACAGTGTATAATGCATGCTTGCATGTACAGGCATAGTGTTTATGTTCTTTTAAATAAATATGGAAAAACCTAAATTTTCATCTTTAGGGATTGGTTAGATAAGTTTTGCTATAATGCATGTACTAGAATATTATGCAGTGGTTAAAAATAATGAAGTAGATCTACATATTATTTTAGAAAAGGTCCACAGTGGGGGCGCCTGGGTGGCTCAGTAAGTTAAGCAGCTGACTTCAGCTCAGGTCATGATCTCTCCGTGAGTTTGAGCCCTGTGTCAGGCTCTGTGCTGGCAGCTTGGAGCCTGGAGCCTACTTGAGATTCTATGTCCCCTTCTCTCTCTGCCCCTCCTCCACTCGTGCTCTCTCTCTCTCAAAAATATGTACATGTTAAAAAAAAAAGGCCCACAGTGAATTACTAAGTGAATGTATGATGGGATAGTCTCTGTTGTATAACTCCTGCAATTCTGTTGGTTTTGGGATGTGTATTTGTAAATCCACAGGCATTTGCATAAAGCTATACATCAGATTGTTTTAAAGTTCTTATCCCTAGAGAATTCAATTCAAAGAAGAAGAGAGCAGAGGGAAATGAGAATATCACATGTTCTACTATATATTCTTCTGTATTGTCTCAAATTTTGTTTTAGATAGGGAGCATGCATTACTTTCATAGTAAAAAATAACTACAAAGATGTAAAAGGTTTTTTTTTCTGAAAATAGAACTCTGTTTTCCATGTTTCCTGATTCTCTTTGAGAAAAAGTTCTTTCATTTGTACTGGCATACTGGATTTCTAGCAGAAGTTAACTTTATGAACAAGTTAATAATCTACATTTTGAATTATTTATATGCACTTTGAAGCTTTAAGGCAGACAGGGCAAGCTCCATATTTTCCTCCCCTTCAGATCATAATCCTCCCTCTGACACCATGGTCTTCTCCATATTGATGAGGCACAGAGAGTGGAAAGAATGTTAGATTTCAGATGGAAGGTGTGCTATGCCTTCTTATCTGTTACCTTCCACAAGATAACCATGAAGGGCAAAGAAGTGAATTCAGCTGACAAATGTTTAGCCATTCTGGGATTTGGTAGTGATGCAACATAGAAAAGTAAATTAATAGATATTTGTAGGAAGAATTCTTGATTAAGGATCTCTTTCCTGCTTTGGCATAGATTGAAGGATAGCCTTCACTTCCATCCCACCTCCACCCACCACCAGCCTTAGAGGCTCATTTGGTCCTTGGGGAAATCTGGGATTTGATTCTAAATCCCCGAGAGGGCTGTCTCTGGTCCTGATTCCTACTCCAGCAGTCCATTTCGATTCCAGTGTAACACGAGAGAAATTTGTTTGTTGCAAGAAGACAATACAGGATTTATTTTGTCCAGTTCCTGCAGAGTTAGATCCAAAGAGCACTCATATGGACCCAATCCTCTGAAGTGATTTTTGTTTCCTTGCCGTCCTCCTGACAAGAGACCTAGAATTGGGTGTCCCATCAGACCAGAAACACAGCCCAACAGACAGGCCCAGAATCCCACAGGTTCCTAAAAAAGAAAATACCTGTACTTCTATCTGTTGTGCTACTAACATTTGCCTGAGGATTGGTAGAATATGATTTTCTATTTCCTAAACAGCGGCTCTAATCTATGAAGTTATGTTTTGTCTGTGCGCTGAGCAGTTCTCAAAATAAAGCAGTTTTTCATGTTTTCTAAAGATTCTCATTGTTCATTCATCACTATTCTGTCAAATATTTGGCACATTACTTGACCAAAAATCTGGCAGGTGTGAATGGCATTGGTTTGAATTATTTTGCCTATAATCCCTTGCCAGGACTCTGATACCATTACACCATGTCTCATCAATTCCCTGTATTTCTAAAACTCGTTCTTCTAGGAGAGTGACCAAGTCCTTCCAAGGCTGGAAAAAGAAGTCAATGCTGCACTTCGAACAGGATCAAGAAACAACTGAGACATCGGTAGAAAACAGGAGAGGCTTTACCTGGCATGACTTAGCATTTCACCACGCATATTCTGCCAGTCCTTAATTTTGGAGACTAACCTGTGGGTGGGGCTGTGTGCTTCCAGGATGAAGGGGAAAAGACACATGCACGGGAAGAACAAATTCTATTTTAGCAACATACTTTGTTACTGTAGTCACAGCAGATGCAGCCCTCTTCACCAACATTTTCCTAGATCCCAATAAGCATTTAAATATTGGAAAGACACCTGAAATGTAAACTTTGGTGATCTGAGAGCCTTAAGCCACAGGAAAGTCATATAAAGCAACACTCTTTTGATCAAATTTACTTTTTAATTTTTTCCCTTTTCTTACCTGAAAACCTCTAACAGTTGTTTTAGTGCAGAGGTCATTTGTTGGATTTATCTCGAAGGAAGAGTAATGTGCCAAAGCGTATATATTTTCTTTCTGATTTCTGAAGATGCTAGAAAGCCCTGAAACTTTTATGGTTAGACATAAAATCTACCATGAAATGAGAACAGTCCTCTTATTTTTTTTTTAATTTTTTAAATGTTTATTTATTTTTGAGAGAGAGAGGGAGAGAGCAAGTGGGGGAGAGGCAAAGAGAGAAGGAGACACAGAATCTGAAGCAGGCTCCAGGCTCCTAGCTGTCAGCATAGAGCCTGATGCGGGTCTGGAACCCATGAACCTCGAGATCATGGCCTGAGCTAAAGTCGGACGCTTAACTGGCTGAGCCACCCAGGCACTCCAAGAACAGTGGGAAGTGTGACCACAGCATAAGGTTTAAGGTGTTCAGGTTGCCATAACAAGATACCATTGACTAAATGTCTTAAACACAGACACTTATTTCTTCACAGTTCTGGAGCCCAGAAGTCCAAGATGGCAGTTTTGGTTTCTCTTGAGGCCTCTCTTGTTGGCTTGAAGATAGCGACCTTCTCTCTGTGTCGGTTGTACATGCACATCCCTGGTGTCACCCCCCTCTTTCTATAAGGACATCAGTCATATTGGATTAGGGCTCCATCCTAAGGACCTCATTTTAACTTAATCACCTCTTTAAAAAACTTATCTCCAAATATGGTTACATTGAGGTACTGAGGATTGGGACTTTGACATAGGAAGAGTGGAGCACAATTCATCCCATAATGAGGGGTGTGAGAACATGCTCCGATAGAAGGTATATAAACAGAAGGAATATGCAATGATGTGTAGCAACATTCACAGGCCCCAAGGAGAAACTATAATGACTAATTAGAACCAGTGCCTGTAGAAGGAAATTCCCTGGGTTCTCCAATGATAATACTGACTCTTCTACTCGCTATGACCCTCAGGAATCCCTTAACTCCCCAGAGTCATCCTAGATCCTTCATCTGAAAAGTAAAGTAAAAACAGAAAAATCCACTCACATGAACCACCATGTGAGGTTCAAATAAAATCTATACAAGTATTTTTTTTCTTAATGCAATCTATAAATGTAAAATGGTTTTATAACCAAGGATTCTCTAGGAAATTCCTTGGTGGAGGTGAGTTTTGAAGACCATTTTGAAGAGAGGAGAGAGCTGGCAGAAGGAAGAACACATTTTCCGTGGGAGGATCGTCCATGTTCATAAGTATTTTTTAAGTGAGCAGTGATTTAGAAGATCCAATTTTGACCAGCTCAAACAGAGCAAGCAGTGCAATATATACTTTCCATTTCTTCCTCAGGCCTCACAGTCTTAATTTTTTGTTCTTTGTGTTTTTGTTGTTGTTGCTAATTTGGGGAATTGTACACATAACTGGCTACATGGCCTTAGTCACTCCCATATATTTTACAGTACCTAGTTTCCACGTGTATCGACATCTGCTTAGCCAATTCACAGAGACTCAGTTATGTAACAGATGAGAAAGTTCTTTGAAATGGTTAAAGAGAAAATATTCAGTTAGACATTGATGACATTTTATATAACAAACTAATTTTTATCCAGCACCTAGCATGTGACAAGAGCTGAATTAATGTCCGTTGCCTGAAAATGGTAGTTTTAAACAAAACACTACATTGTTCAGGAGAGTGCAATTCCAAGATGATACCTTTGGAATACAGTTCTCAGTATTATTGTAAGAAGAGGAAATGATAGAAACAGGATGGCCAGCTGAGATGCATACCAGGCATGATTTGATTGGGATCTGCCCAAAGACTGTGAAATGGAGGGGGAAGGGATAACATACTCTGAGAACTGGCATCATCAGCAGGTAAGTACAGAATAGGAGAAGGTTAAACACACTGGCCAGCCTCGCAGCATATGAAGCAAGTTTCTTCCTTATGGAATTAAAAAGTGTGGTTTTATAGGCTTTCTTTGAGTGTTGATGCAATGCACAATACATTGCTTAGTCTGCAAGATTATTCTATAGAATAATAATCTTTACTCTTAGAACTTGCATAGAATTCTGCCCAAGTTTTCTTTTTCTCAATTTCACTCTCCATTACTCCTACTTACACTCTATGTAACTACACAATGGAGATCAAAGTGCTGTTTATTTTCCTTAGCGCTCAGCTTTCTCCATCTCTCTCTGTCACCACCAACAAAAGTGTCCCTCCTTGTGTACTTAGATATTTTCCCATTCTTTTTCTTATTTTTGCCTCCACATCTTTATAATTTTCTTGTGCTGAAAATTGACATGGAGTAGCTTTCTGGATCTCATAAAATGGGTATGGCAGATTATTTGAAAAACTGGCTATATTATATTCCTTCCTAAAAATATACCCTTTCCATGTTACTTAGTTTTTTTCCCATCAAGAGATGGATTCCACTCCCCTACACCTTCAACCTGGGCTGGACTTGTGACTTGCTCTGGCCAATAGAATGTGGCATAATGTAGCATAAGTGTACAAATTCTAAGTCCAGGCTTCAAAAGAATCGTGATTATCTGCTTTGTTGCAAAATTCTGACTATCCAGTGTGTGGGCTAACATGCTAAGGGATGAGACCTTGTGTTTCAGAAATGAGTTACCCATGGGACACCTGGGTGGCTCAGTCAGTTGGGTGTCTGACTTCCGCTCAGGTCATGATCTCGTGGTCCATGAGTTCGAGCCCCGCATCGGGCTCTGTGCCAACAGCTCAGAGCCTGGACCCTGCTTCTGATTCTGTGTCTCCCTTCCCCGCTCTGATCCTCCCCCGCTCACACTCTGTCTCACTCTCTCTCTCTCAAAAGTAAACATTAAAAAAATCTTTTTTTTAAATAAATGAGTTACCCAGCTGACTGTAGACACATAAGGCCAGCTGAGCCCAGAAGAACCAGCCATTTGAGCTTAGCCTAAGTTGCTGGCTCAGAAAATCACAAGCTAAATGAACACATTTTGAGGTGGTTTGTTCTATAGCAAAAATTATTACAATGGGCTACCGAGAACATTTGTGAAGTCTCCCCTTTTCTTTGATGAGAAATATTTGCAGCAGTTTCATACAATTCTCACATCAGTGTGTTACTGTATAAAGGTTGTGCAATAAAATAGTCTCTCAAGGACGTTTCAAATTCTTTAATTTTATAGGTTATATTATATATTATATATTGAGATATATTCTTTTTTCAGATATATTCATTATTAATGACATTTGGGACCTTCCAATATTCTTAAATATTCCAAAGCAAAAAGTCCAGAAGGTGCACTGTTTTCATTTGATTTCACACTTCTAACATTTCCTGTGATTTCATATATGAAGAGGATCTACGAGTAAATAGAATCCAGAAAATGTTAATTTTCTTGATGCTGTCAAGGAGAGAACATTGGGTTGGTGCCATTGCTGCTTTGGGGTCATAGCCAACCTGGGAATGAACAGCTGTTGTTATTCAGAAAAATTCAGACAATATTTGGGAAGGTATTAATTTAGAGGAAAAAAACCCAAGAGGAAAATAGGAAAACAACAAACTAAATAAGAATAGCATTTTTAGACTGTAAAAATACCTAATGATTTCAGAAGTGTTTAATATTATCTTCCAATATAGTCCAGAGGGGGGCAAAGTAAGCAGGATTTGGAATGTCCCTAGCAAGGCATTCGAGAGGCAACATGGCATAGTGAAAGTATATGGGATTTGGGGTCAGAGAAGAAGATTTTAGTTTTTTGGGCTACGGCAATTTTCATGTGTTCTCATTCACATAGAAACAAGTAGCTTTCGGCTCTGTTTATGAATCTATAACACACACCAGTTTAAAATATATTAATGATGTATATATAAAGATTCAGATTATTTCTTTCTCCTATTCTCTAAAGCAGTAGTTCCCAAAACATGGTATGAGTTCCCAGAGGGCCCAGAGAGAAGAAACTACAGTAAGAATCTAGCTGTCTTCCATTAAGCTGTACATTGAGAGATTTAGAAATACTTAAAACAATTCTATTCTTCTCACTATTTTCTTTGATTTGGAAAATACTTTTTATTAAAAATATTACTTGTGCTAATTTGTAATGAGTTTGTTTTGTTATTTTAAAATGGGTTAATAAATATTTACATTTGTTCTTCATTTTAATTTTGTAATATTATCTAATATTGTAAATACTAAACATAACCCATATGAATGAAATCCTTAACATACTTAATACTTTTTAAGAACATAAATGGGAAACCGAGACAATAAAATTGAGAACCACACCATCCAGAAAGTTTGGTCAGATATTATTATTCCCATTTAATAGACTGGGAACAGAAGAATTAAAAATGAATTTACTTGAAGGTGATTTATTGGATGGTGATCTAGAATGAAGAACATCTAACTCAAAATTCCTTTCACATTTTAAGTTTACTTTTCCCCAATGAGTTTTTTTTGTATTTCTAACATTTTTTATTGCTCAAGTTAAAATATAATAAAAATACGCTGTTTTAGAGTGCACAATTCTCTGAATTTTAACCCGTTTAGATTTATAGAACCATCATTCCTGAAGGGTACCAGAATTTGCCATCCCAAAATATGTCTCTTTGGCATATGGATTATTTTGAGCTAATGGCTATTGAGAATCAGTAGGTGCAGGGAAAACTTTAAAAACAGGATACAAGTTTTCCTTTTATAATAGAAATTTGCATTTATAAAGAAATTTTCACACAAAGGGACACTTTCCTGGTCTTTCATATGCCATGTAATTTGGATTGTATCTTGGACATTTTGAATATTATGCTAGAGTTCTCAGGGTCTTGCCCAAGTCTTCTGAAGAATGTTGATGTCTTTCTTTTAGCACACAACTGACCTTGTTTGTTTCAGTTTTCAAGTTCTGCCTTATGGGAGTTGTGGTCTTAATGTCACTTCCTTTGTCAGTAACTTTGCAGTATTATATGGATCTGTCTTATGTGTGTTCCCACCTGTGGCCATTCTGAATCCTGGGTGGTGATCTACCTTGCAGCTCAGTTCTCAAAGTTGGAGGTATGTTATTATGTGTCAAAGCTATACATGTGTGTCTTGGGAGTGTTCCCATGAGCTCATGAACTACCTTTTCAGGTCACTCTCCCAACTCTTTTCTTTTTTGACCTTCCTAGAACTTTTTGGGCTCTCTGGGGCTCTTCTTTTCAGTTCAGCCAGAAAACTGGGGCTTTATTTTCCCAGTTCTGTCATGTACTCCCTGCAATTGTAAGCATTTCCTGAAGTGAGATGCAGCAAGAAAAAAAGCAACAAGTGCTTGCCCCACTCTTATGGGGTCTAATCTCTGATTTGTAAGGAAGCTTCTACTTCCTCATTGTGCCTCCCTTAGCCATCATGGTTGCTGTTGCTTCCACTGCCACCACTAATTGCACTGGATTGCTTGAGAACTGGGAGAGGACAGAAAGGAGAAAAGGAAACAACAATAGCACAGAGATTTTTATCCCACTATCTTTCACCGTTAGAAGATCCCTTTCCCATCTTGCAAGCTGTAACTTAATGACTCTTTCTGTGAGAATGCCAACTTCTGAATCAGGCTACATTGAGACCAGTTCTGCAGATATCAGAGACAAAAAATGGTAAGATAACTGGTGATTTAGTGGCACTTAGAATTATGCCCCCCCATCTGCCTGTTACTATTTACTTTTCAGTGTTCTCAAATAGCTCCTCATGCATTCTGTCCATGTTTTGTTATGCATTCAGTAGCAGAATGTGCTCATTCCATCTTACCAGACACCAGAACCCCAATAAACTTTTTGCAATCGTGTAAAAGTGCTGAAATACCTAAGAAAAGATCTGCAGAGTTGGTATTAGGGAAATGTGATGCTTGGACTTTATAGCCTCAATTTACTCCTGTGACTTCTATTTCCATTTGTGAGCTTTTATTTTCTATCACTGATAACTCTATACTCAGGAGGAGCTGCTCCAATCTTAACCAGAAGTACATTTTTCCCTCAAATTTTTATAGTTCCTTTGAGGTATAATTGGAATGTTTAAATAAAATTGTATTAAAAAGCATGGTCAAGAGAACAAAAAGATGGGCCACAAACAAGGAGAAAATACATGCAAAAGATACACCTGATAAAAGATTGTTATCCAAAATATAAAAAGAATTCTTAAAACTCAACAATAAGGAATAATTTGATTAAAAAATGGGCCAAAAACCTTAAAAGATACCTTACCAAAGGTAATATAGATGTCAAACAAGCATATGAAATGATGATCCACATCATATGCCATCAGGTAAATGCAAGCTAAAACAACAATGAAATACCACCAGACCCTTATTAGAATATAATCTCAAACAAATCTAAACACTGACAATACCAAACGTTTGTGAGGATATGAAGCAAGAGGAGCTTTAATTTATTCCTGGTGGGAATGTGAAATGGTACAGCCACTTTGGAAGACATTTTGGCAGTTTCTTATAAAACTATACACATTCTAACCCTACAACCTGGCAAAGGAGTTGAAATGTATGTACACATAAAAACCATCATGTGGATGTTTATAGAAACTTTATTTATAATTTCCCAAACTTGGAAGCAACCAAGATGCCCTTCACTAGGTGAGTGCATAAATAAAATGTGATATATCCAGTCAATAGAGTATTATTCAGCACTAAAATGAGATGAACTACCAAGCCATGGAGGAAACTTGAATGCATATTACTAAGTGAAAGAAGACCATCTCCAAAGGCTACATGATGTGTGATGCCAACTATATGACATTCTAGATAAGGCCAAACTGATATAGCAAAAAGATCAGTGGTTTCCAGGGAATGAGGGAGGGAGGATTGGAAAGGCACAGCACAGAGGATTGTTAGGACACTAAAAAGACTCCACATAATACTGAAATGATAGATGCAAGTTATCCAGACATTTATCAGACACATTGAATGTGTAATACCAAGGCTGAACTCCAGTGTAAAGCATGGACTTCAGGTGATTATGATATGCCAAATGTAGGTTCATCAGTTGTAACACTCTGGTAGGGGATGTTGATAATGGGGGAGGATATGCATATGAGGAGGCAGGAGTATATGGGAAATTTCTGTACCTCCCTCTGAATTTCACTGTGAATGTAAAACTGATTAAAAAAATAGTCTTAAAAAAGGAATGAACTTTTGACATATGTTACAACATGGATGAAACTCAAAGACATTATGCTAAGTGAAATAAGCCAGACACAAAGGGGCAAATATTGTATGATTCTACTTGTATGAAGCACCCACAGTAAGGACAGAAAGTAGAACAGTCATGACAGGGGCTGGAGGGAGGAGGAGAAAGGGAAGTGTTGATTAATAGGTATTCATTTTCAGTATGGGATGATATACAAGTTCTGGAGATGGAGAGCAGCGATGGTCATACAAAAATGTTAATGCACTTAACGCCACTGAACTGTTGCACTTAAAAAATGGTTAAAATTTAATATTTTGTAATGTATACATTAGCACAATAAACAATAAAATAAAATAATTTTAATTATAAAAAGTGCATCGCTAAAGGAAGGAAGTAGGGAGAGAGTAATAACAGAACTAGATGGTAGGTTGGCAAACTATGGTGTGCCTATAAGCCAAATCCAGTCCTACCAGTTCATTTATTTACTGTCTATGGCTGCTTTTGTACTGTAACAGCAGAGTTTTATAGTTGTGAAAGAGACTATCTGGACTTCAGCACCTAGAATATTTACTATCCGACCTTTACAGAAAAAATTTGACAACCATTAATCTGAACGGTATGGTACAGACCATTATGGTCATCTTGGGATTCCCTACAAAGCATCTTTCTGCTAAACTTCAAGCCTGACCTATCTTTGAATGAGAGTATATCTTTGCAGAGAGAAAGGAGGAATGGGAAGTTCTCTTCTCCTTCTAAAATCTTACTTCTGCTTATTTAACTGTTATTAATAAGTTAATTTTGTTTTTCCAGGCATTCTGCTAGAAGCTTAACATACACTGCTAAAAAAGACATTCCTGCCCTCATGAAGCTGTCAATCTAAAACAATTTTTGTAGATAGCTGAAAGCAGTCTCTCTCTAACAGTCCCTTACTGATCCTGAATCTATTTTACTGGACAACATAAATCAAATCTGGCATTTCTTATACATCATAGCATGTCTGAACAAAAACATTTTTCATGCTTTCTTAGAATCATCTTTTACACACTTAAACATTTATCCTCTTCATTTGTGATAAAAAAAATTATGCTAAAAATGCAATTCAAGTCACAGATATGTGTTTGTGATATCACTTTTGCATCATCTGCAAATCTTGTCCAGAAAATACATCTCATTTGCTAGTATATTTGCCTACAACAGACATAGAGCATTATCCTTGACATGAATGAAAAACTCTTTTATTTTCAGAACTTGAGGGACATTTCCCTATACAAATGTTGTATTTCTGTTTACTGTTTAGGGAATAAATTTATGACAGTTCTTTTGTTTTTCTTTTTCATTTTTCTTTTTTGCAATAAGGCTTGTTTAATATAGCTCCAGAGGAAAAAAAAATTTGGAATGATGAAGCAGAAGATAACAAGGCAGTGTTCATTCAGCATACAAAGAAAGGTAACGGAGTTGAACATACTTAATAGTTCTATGAGCCAAGAAATGTCATATACAAATAATTATTTTTAAAACTTGGGGGAGGGGATATTTGTATCTTTATTTTAAAGGGAGGAAAAGTGAGGAGTTTGAAGAAGCTATAAATAACAGAGCTATTAAGTGGTAAGCAGCCTTCCAGTTCTGTCTCCCATGAAGCCATGTATAGAAATGGAGTTCTCTAAGAATTGAGGGAAATGTCCAACATATCCAACCATGATCCTTGTCTTCTTATGTGAAAAGGGAATTCTGAAATGACTCTGGCTCCAAAGAATATCCCATTGCTTCATGTTCTTCTATTAGATTCATCACCTATTTGTGTGACACTAAATTAACCAAGATTGCATTCATATGTTCAATTCATATATTTAAGTGTATTAATAATTTTTAAATTTATTTTGCCCAAGTTTTCATTTAAATTCTTGTTAGTTAACATACAGTGAGATATTGGCTTCAGGAGTAGAATTTAGTGATTAATCACTTGCTTATACACCCAGTGCTCATCACAAGTGCCCTCCTTAGTACCCATTATCCATCTAACCCATCCCCCGACCCACCTCCCCTCCAGCAATCCTCAGTTTGTTCTCTATAGTTAAGAGTTTGTTTTATGGTTTCTCTCTCTTTTTTCCCCACGTATGTTGATCTGTTTTGTTTCTTAAATTTCACATTTGAGTAAAATCATATGGTATTTGTATTTCAGTGACTTATTTCACTTAGCATAATACACTCTAGCTCCACCCACCTCATTGCAAATGGCAAAATTTCATTGTTTTGCTTTTATGGCTGAATGTATATCCATTGTATATCTTACCACCTTTTCTTTATCTATTCATCGGTTGATCTACATTTGGGCTCTTTCCATAGTTTGGTTATTGTTGATAATGCTGCTATAAACATCAGGGTGCATGTATCCCTTCAAATCAGTATTTTTGTGTCCTTTGGGTAAATGCCTGTAGTGCAATTGCTAGACTGTGGGGTAGTTCTATTTTTAATTTTTTGAGGAACCTCCATACTGTTTTCCAGAGAGGTTGCAAAAGTTGGCATTCCCACCAACAGTATGGGACTGTTCCCCCTTCTCCACATCCTCACCAACATCTATTGTTTCCTGTGTTGTTAATTTTAGCCATTCTGATGGGTATGAGGTAATATCTCATTGTACTTGTGGTTTGTATTTCCCTGATGATGAGTGATGTTGAGCATCTTTTCATGCGTCAAAAGACACATGAACTTACGACAGTTCTTAAAAAGAAGTAGAAATGAATTAAAATTACACACAATTTAAAGTCACTTATTTCAAAATTAGGAGGCAAGTTTATCAAAGCTGTTGAGCAGAAAATTATTGACTTACTTTCAACCAATTGATTTATCTAATCCCAGGAATTCTAGTAGAATATCTATGTTTTCTGGATTTTTCTTGGAGTCCACTTATCTGTCATTTGCTTTTCAACAATAAAATGATAGTTGTTTGTTTGTTTTTTCCTGTAGAAAATATCAATAATACGTCAGGAACAAGTTAATACACATTTAAATTTCAGAAGTGTTATAAAATTATATAAAAAGAAAATTGTTATGGATTTTGTTGTTGTTAAATGTAAGAAATAGTATGCAACAGGGACGTCTAGAAACCATTTTGTTGAAATGTTGAATTCTAATGTAGCAAGACTATGATTTATTTAATGGTTCAAGGGTTACAAAAATGCCAGCTAGAATCTGGATTGGTAACAACTCAGTGTCAAGTAAAATTCTGACAAAAAAAAAGCTGTAGGAAACAGCTGAAAGGCAGTCTAAATATATTTCATGTTGTCTGTAGTGGCCAGCTGAGGTATCTAGTTCTAGATGGAGACATTTTTCAAAACTATAAATAATTTTTTGGTAACTGTGAAGTTTGATATTGTAGTGTATTGCTCCAAGAGGAAGCAAAAATTTGGTCAATAATATAAAAAAAATTGGTGTGAAGTTTCTTCAATATGTTTATCCTGTGACTTCTTCAAGAATCCTCAGCACCATTACATGCTCAACTTGAACGCCATGTGTCCAGAGGCAGAGCTAAACATTGCCAGTGTGTCACAGTTTCCTCATGAGCTCATTTGCACTGTTTTACAGATGCCTATATTTCTCTTTTCATAATCTTCAACCACTTATTTAGTAGGTTTTACTATTATTGATGATCCAACAGAATTAATCAGAAATGTAGCTTCACACTTTAAATTCGTTTATTTATTTTTAGAATGAATGTTTATTTTATAACAACTTTCCTGTTAATGCCAATTCCAGGAATATATGGGATTATAAAAGTTTTGAACCACATCTAACAGTTTTCTTAGAAAAATTAATATGAAGGAATGGACATAATAAAGATGTGAAAACAAAGAAGAGTTGATAATAGGGCTGACAACACTCAATTGTATTACCTTAAACATATGTTTTCTAGACATAACAATGCAATTCATCAGGCTTCCTTGTTCTGGTGTCCAGGAGGCTCACAGGCAAACTTGGGAGTTTAGTTGTACAATTGAGTTAACCCTGCCGTTTAGGCTACCTGTGTTTTTCTCTTTTCCTTATGACTTATTTGCTGATTCTTTTGTCCCCCAAATTAGTATGCTTCTTGTTGTGTCTCTTCTATAAGTTGCCTTAAGCCATTTTGTAAAGAATAAGGTTTAAATAAATTCAATGCTGAAAAAATATACAATGCAGTATCATCAAAAAATCGTGATTTGGAGGCCTTGAGCTCAATCATTTAGGTTGTTGCTTTGAGAAATATTCCTAGCTACTCTTATGAGTTTCATCAAGACCAAAGTTCTCTCTCTCTCTCTCTCTTCAGACAAATAAAAACGAACTGAGTTGTACAAAATACAGCTGTGAAGGATGATCTCAGAACAATCATACGTTTTTCTCTGAGAATAACGCAAATACTAGGCAAACAGAAAGTACCAAAGCAAAATCCTATAACCCTGTTGGTAATTTATCTGGTTTAATTACCTATTCATACACAAGTGACCAGAAATTGGGAAATGGCATGTGAATAGTAGTAAAACAAAGGAAACTCATTTCCTTCCAACATTTTGTGTGTGTGTGTGTGTGTGTGTGAGAGAGAGAGAGAGAGAGAGAGAGAGAGAGAGAGAGAGAGAGAGAGAGAAAAGAGAGAGAGAGAGAGAATGAGCAGGGCAGGGGCAGAGAGGGGACAGAGGATCCGAAGTAGGGTCTGCACTGACAGCAGCAAGCCTGATGCGGGGCTCAAACTCATGAACCGTGACATCATGACCTGAGCCAAAGTCCGATGCTCAATTGATTGAGCCACCCTGGTGCCCCTCATTCCAACATTTGTAATTACTCCTGCCTCTTTTGTCTATGAGACACAAATGATGACAATGTCATAACATGAAATCAATTAAAATAGCAGGAGAGCAAGATAGTTGTATGGACTTGATAGTCAAAATGATAAGGGCTTAAAACTTGGTTTATCTCTTACTTGTGTTATGACCCTGGGAATTTTTCAGCCCTTGAATATAAGTTTTATATATTTATATGAAGACAGTAATATTACCTGTCTTCATAAAACTGTTAGGAGGATGAAAAGAGGTGGTAGATGGATACATACATAGATAAATAGATAAGTAGATAGTTACCTCACTACCATAATTGTAAGTAGTCAATAACATTAGCAGAAATAATTGTTGTTTATCAATATCAAAATACATAGCCCATTTTTTGCTTATTCTAATGGAATACAAAGATGTCATTTTGGGCTACAAATAGAAGAGAAAATAAAACACATGATTAATGGCTGAGACCGTCTGAGGGACCATACAGGTCACAGGCTGAGAGTATTTACTGTTCGTGTTGCGCTCACCTGGGACTATCAGAGCAACCGGTTAAAACACTGCCCCCAAGCTTAGTAGACAACAAGGCTACAAGGAAAGGGTAGCTCACCTCTCCTGAACTCAGATCTCTGAGAAAACTCTGATGCCTTTAAAATCAGTCTCTGGCAATAGTGTCTCCAAAAAATAATTCAAGTAATTTGCTAAGAGTTTTTAAGAGAATTTTTTTTTATTGTGACCTACTCAGGATTTTCCAGTAACTAATGGAGAGGCCTAATACCCTCCCACAAAATTCTCCCACATTACCCTCAGAGTCCTTTCCTTTCTCTGCACGTTCCCTCCCTTCCCCTGATCCTGATGAATGTAAGGTTAGAAACTAGAGTTACCCTCTCTCATTTCTAAAAGCAAATAAAATCATCTTCCTCGCTGGAGTTTCCTGGCCAAAATCCTTTCAGAAATAAGTGCTCCAGTTTGAGCTCATAGGTGAGTCATTTCTGAACATTCACAAGTTGATGCATTTTACCTTCACAGTCATTACCTTACCTTATCATCCATCTTGCTAAAAACATCTGCAGAGAACTCAAGGGTGACAGGTGCAATACAAAACTCAATATTATTCTTTCTAGAAATATCACTAATTATAATTTCACAGAAAATGAATATCCAGCAACTGTGAGTTAAAAAGAAAGACAAGATAGGAAATATGTATTGAGTACTAAAAACCCTCTGAAACCTTTTTGAAAAGAATAGAATAAAAGCTTTACGTTCTTTGACACAATGCAATATGACAAACCATGTCCACCCCCCAATTAAATAAAAACTTCCCATGACAAAGCCACTGATTATTTACTAAAGTGGCTGAACAGGCTCATCTATTTACAGGAAGCTATGATTCTGAGGTATGTTTTCCCAACAGTAAAAAGGAGAGAAGAATCTATTTTGGTACTATTAGTTAGCTCACAGCTGGGTTTAATAATGAGGGCTGTTTGGGATATCTGATGTGGTATGTAAGACAAACCCAGGGGGGCTGATTTAACTGTGGTCCGAGGCCAGAGGCAACAGAGAGAATGACCTGTGGGAAATCTCTGTTTCATTCGAGTTCCAGAGTCTAGGGAAAAGGTTATGTCATAGAACCTACAGTAATCTGAAGAAAACTTTTAGTCACAAATCAACACTTGCTATTTCTTCCTCATGTTTTCTTATTAACATAGTTGGAATTTGCCAGAAAGGGACAAACTATCTTGGGAAAGGAAGAAAGTCAGAAAGATCCAACGGAAAAAGTGGGGCAGGAGAACAAGTAGGTAAGAGGAAAGGGTAGACAAAAAAACCCATATCGGTTTTCCTTTTAGACATTTTGTTTACTTAGCCAACATGCAGTAGTCCCTTAAATAATATGAACAAATGAAGGAGTGCTCAGCCTGGGTTCTCTGAGTTTGATCTGCAGAGTACTGTCCTCAAAAATGCAGTTTTATATTGTAGAACACACAGTAACTTGAATTATAATAGTAATTCTAGAATAGAGATTCTAAGACGCCTTATTCTATTGACAGATAAGAATCATTAATAGTTAGCCATATTAGTTATTTATATTAAAATATTTACTCCCATTTCCTTGAAAAGTTGATCTTTGTAGCTAGAATATGCCCCACAACTCCACCAATCTCTTGCTCTATTAAAAAAAAATCTATTGACTAGGTTAGCAAGGTAAACTTCTGTTCTGGCCTTAGTGAATTGTCAGAAATTACCATAATTCTTATTAGATTATACTCTGCTGTTCCAGTTCTCAATTCCCTTATCTAGCTGAAAAACAAAATGTTGTACCATTTAAAAAATTTTTTTCTCACACTTAGTTTTTCCTATTTTCTTGTCAAGAAGCTTGTGCTTCTATCCCTGCATCTGGTTCTATGAGGCTGCTCGGCTTTATATCTTTTTGGTATAAACAATGATTAAACATCCCTTCCCCCTCCTAGTTTTAGGCAGACATAATCTAATCTGTGTTATGTGACAAGACCAATTAGTCTCGCCCACTCTGCAGCCTTCTGTCCCTCCCCTCTCAGCTGCTACCCTCTTGGCACTCCATCTCTTTTAGGAAGTAGCGATAGGAGCCAAATTTCCAAACTGAATTCATTAGATGAATATGCAGGTCCAGATTGCTTAAATGTGCTCACATCCTCAAGTAGAACTCAGACTCAAGACTTCTGACTCTTTTCTCTCATTGCATTTTATGTTTGTCAGAAGATTTCTGCCTACAAAAACTTCCTCGCTGCTAGAGAGAAAGGAAAGCTGTATTGACTAGGTGTGCAAATGGAAGACCCAGGACTGGACTGAGCAAGATAAGTGCAGAGAATGCCATCCTTTCCTTGGATGTGTTATTTTATACAGGCTTTTACAAGTAGCATTCTACCCACTTCTGACAAGTGTAGGTAGCTTGCAGAGTCCAGGTGATGGATGGGCAAGGCACGCCATTCATAATTCATGCTCAGAGCACTGGCACTCAACTAGTGGGTCAATCGGAATCAGAAGGGGACCCTGAGGACAAGACATGGAAACACGGAACAGCTGGTGGTGCACAATTCTGATGAGTCTATTATCCCATAGCCAGACCGTAGCCACCACAGCTGGGGACAGCAGGTGCCAAGAAAACCTGACCCGTTGGATCTTGAGGGACTAAAGAGAGAAAACACTTAAGCTTGCTTCATTTTGTTTGCTATCAGAAGTGGTTTTTTTTAGATTCTTAAAGTCTGTAACATTATTTTCAATACTGTAACTGCTAAAAGAGGGATGAACATTCTATGATAAGCTATTCAGTAGCTTACAGCTTAAATTTCAAAACTGGTAACTATAGATATAATGCCATGTTACCTGATAGAGAAATCATAAGTAAGTCTCTGGGGCAATTGCTAAAATAGATACTGAACGTTCAAAAAAAATTCACAATATCCACCAAGAAAACCCAAGTCCCATTGTAAATATGCCTACTAGTCAGTATTCATTAGAGAATAAGATTGGCGACCTCCTGTTGTTTTAAAAGCACAGGCAGATTCTCTTGGACTAATTGAAAGTTTCCTTTTAAATGTGTAAATGTGAGAGACAGAAAGAGGTAGAGGAAGGAACAGAAAAATAAAACAAGTATCAAAGCCTTAACAACAAATTTTTCTTTCTAGGAATTTGAGATGACAGTGTGCTGCCATTTGTGTGTGTGTCAGTTTGCCCCTCACTGCAAGTTCCTGCAGGTCATAGTTATCTGCCAAGTCATCACCCTCAGGAAGCCCGTAGGTACTTCATGTGGGCTCTCAGTCCGTGTCCTTCTGACCACGAAAGCCTGGGCTGTGACATTATTGATTCTGTGTTCGTGTCTGCCTGGCACAGAGCCTTGGGATCACTGGTATCATCAGCTAGGTGGAAATTCCCATTAATATAAGCAGGAAACTAAAGAGACTAATAGAGGATCTCTTGGTCAATTTTGATGTGGCCCAAAAATACCCACGTGGCTCCTTGGACACTGGCACCATTCTCATGAAAACATTTCAGAAATCTACCTCTTATTCTGGGACGCCTTGGCAATGGAAACAAGAATCAGAACTATTTTCTTGGTTTTCTTTTTCAAGTGGATTTTAATGTCCTGTCGCTCAAAGTTTAATTTAGTAAATTCTCAATATTACCTGTGCAGCATTTTGTATGCAATATCAGCACAGTGCAATCAAGGATAGCAGTCTGTGGAGGGAGAAGTTCTCCTGAAAGGCCTTCGACATTAATTCGCCATTTTTCAGTATTCTCCACACTGTGATTTGTACAGAATTATAGGAGCTGCTGAAGCCAGCTGGCTCCTTTGTCTTCCCTTGACTTCTGGCCAGCCTCTATTCATATTGCTGCGACCAGAAGATAAAAAAAAAAAAAAAAAAAAAAAAAAAGGAAAGAGAAGAAAAGGAACTCATAAGTTTAAGAAGTATATAAGGTTGGGCGCCTGGGTGGCTCAGTTGGTTAGCACCTGACTTCAGCTCAGGTCATGATCTCACGGCTTGTGAGTTTAAGCCCCACGTCGGGCTCTGTGCTGACAGTGGAGAGCCTGGAGCCTGCTTCAGATTCTGTGTCCCCCCTCTCTCTCTCTGCCCCTTCCCTGCTCACTCTCTGTCTCTCAAAAATAAATAAAGGCATTAAAAATATTTTTTTTAAAAAAGTGTATAAAGTTGTAGCAGAAAAAATATATGCGAGGTACTACCAATCAACTAGTGCCTAGTAAGCTTTTAATGCAGGTTAATATGCAAAGCACAGAAAGGAAAACAAAAGTATATACAATCAAGTCTTGACCTCGCTAGAAGTTTCTATAGTTGGTGAGTTGGAGAAATAATCCAAAATTTTCATGCATTTGAGCTTCAATAGAAGGGGTGACACATATTTGGAGGCTTTCAGAGTCACACTGCTCACTTGAGGGTATAAAAATGGAGTCTTTCTGGAAAGCAATCATTAACTTTTATCAAGGGTCTTAAAAATGTTCATACTTTTTGACTAACAATTCTAATTCCAAGAAACAAACAAAAATAAATAATGTATGATATATAGAAAAAATTATATACAAGGAGAGTCATCATAACACTACTCAAAATAGTAAAAAAAAAAAAAGCAAGAAATTAAATGTTGAATAAGTAATAGGACGAGAGTTAGACTAATGTTATCCTAGTATTATTTCTGCCTTTGTGTCAAGCCTAGATTTTGCATTAGAAATATATAAAAATATGGTCTTAGATCATTAGACAATCTTTTATAACATGATTTTAAGTGTTATATCATGTTATAAACACTTATAAATATGAAAGTTTCATATTTAGGATCTGGCCTAGGGTGAGGCAAAAGAATTTTGCCTCGGTAGCAATATTTGAGGAGGTGCTCACTCCTGGAGGCTTGTACGATCAGTGTTGGCACTTAGCCATGACAGTGACTGTGAGTGGTTCCCCACATCATGTGCTCTGAGCACCTGTCTTGCCTCAACTTTGTCTCAGTCCTGAACCTGGTATCGTAAAGATGCACCATAATATACATAATCAGTGCTCTCCTGCTGGACATTAGGTTCTTTTTAATGTTTTGCTGTTATAAATAACACTCTGTTAGGTGTGTACACACATTATAGACATTTGATTTTATCATTGGAATAAATGTAGAGTGGTGGGATTTCTTCTTCAAACACTTAAGGCTTTGATCCATATTGACATATTTCCTTCAGGCAATTGATATGTCTCTATGCTTATTCTTTCAGCACTATTTGAGCATTTTTATGCATATTTTTCCACTCATTTTAATCTTTGCAATATGATAGGAAAAGACCTGGTTGTTTCTATTTTCACAGAATATTAAATATTTTAACACATAAAATATTAAATATTTTAATAGTATTTTTCATTGTATTTTTGTGTGTGTGTGTCACCTGCTTATGTCTCTTAGCAATTTTTCCATCAGGGTCTTTGTTTTTTCTTAAAGATTTGTAGGTTTCTCTTAAATTAAGACTAAATAATCTGAATCTCAGACATGTTACATTTTTTGTCATCTCTATTTGCCATATTTTGCTGTGCTAAATGAAAAATAGCAAAAAATAACAACTGTTAACACTTTCGGTGTGCTTTCTTTGTCTCAGGTTCTATATTAACACTTTATAATCATTAACTCATTTAATCCAGATAGAGGTATGTACATTTATTATCTGCATTTTACAGTGGACAAAATCAAGGTACAGAAAAGTTAAGGGGTAACATAACATGCCCCTAGTCATTCAGCTATTTTGGGATGGGTGAGTTTTCTTACTGAGGAAGGCAGGTTCTTGCATCTAAACTCTTAAATGCTGCCCTACACTACTGCCTAGACAGAATGGACAGTGATAAAATCACAAATCAAATCTGTTGACCATTTTTCACTATCTCTAATGTTATACTATTTTATTTTAGGTTTTTCTCTACATATGCCAGTAGGTTAAAGATGAATTATATAGTACATTTGAGATATCAGGTATTGGATATATTTGATAAATTAATGTTTCAGAATTCAATGCCACTGCCATATTGTATACCAAAATTTATTCCAGAAGGATTAAAGTGCCAAAAATTAGATAATTCGTGTTTCTTAGAAAATCATATATTATATCATTTAGTTAAATATAATATTTTATTATGATGTTTTTTGACCTCTTTGTTTGTATTATATACTTTTCCTAATTTCTATTTTTCTGCATTTTTAAATTTTTCATCCAGGCTGTCTGGCTATTATTTTTTTCCCGTAAAAAAATAATTTCAAATAATTAACTCTTAGATTTGTACATTACTGGATGAACTATCTGACTTGCTTGGAAAAATTATTAAGCGTTGCTAAGTAAATCCTGGATCCTATCTACTCTATAGCCTGTTACACAGATATGTACAGGTTAAGATGCAGAGCAATTGTAAGTCAGCATCTGCAGTTCAGAGCATCTGTGTGTGTTCAGAGACAATTCTCCATAGGTCTCCCTCATTTCTGCACATGTTGTGAGCAGAGGCACGGCGGCCTGTGTCCTAGGATAACTTTTCAAAGATGTTGTAGAGCAAACAGCTTTGGAAGATAAAGATAATGTCTCCCTCTGGAGCAGAAGACAGATCTGTTTCCTGCCGAGCATAATAAAGATAATATGATAATATCTTGCTTTGCCACAGAGGTCAAGGAGGTTTGCATGCAGTCCGTTACAAAAGATTTGGGTTCCAGCTCAAGGCTCTTCAGCTATGATTGCAAACCCACTGTGTGCCCAGCAACCACTGGGCCCCACCCCACATCACTTCCTCTAGAACTCGGGTGAAAGAGGAATTAATATAAACATGATACTCATAAGGTTTTTGTCTCTGACCCATGGGTTTTGTATCTTCTGCCAGCTTCATGAAATTGTGGTGGGATAATTTGTTAATTTGAGAGTAGGATAAATAAAATCTCATGCTCCTCCTAGTTCTAGACGCTGATTTTTTAAAATACTTATATTGATGTGATCATTTCGTTCCTTAATACATGCGGCATATTTGTCCTATTTTTTAGTCTGTGGATCGCTTATTATGTCTCAGCTCTGGGTGTTTGTAGGATTATAACCTTTTCTTTTAGTTACTCCCATGGGCTCCCAAGGTGAAGCTTCTGTCTCCCTCATCGCCTTTATTTGCCAGCAGACCATCTCAGTTGTCCTCAGGATTAGACGAAAACTTCATCCTCGGCTTTAGCTATATTGAAATATGAAAATTTATTTCTTTGAGTTGGCCTACAGAACTTCTAAAATTAACTTTTAGGTGCCTATGGATCCAATATTTTAAATCATGCCACATCAAACATAATTCCATATTTTATTAACATCTATAAGACAGTTTTTGAATGATAGGATAGAAGGAATTTCTTTTATTTATAGATTTATTTTTTCTTATACTTATTCACTTCTGCATATATCTCTTTATTAATCCCTTCTATTTCTCCTTTCTTTTGAATGATTTTGTTATTTCTTTAAATTGCATATCTTCATTTCTCCTTGTTTTTTTAAAATTTTTTTTAAATGTTTATTTATTTTTGAGACAGAGAGAGACAGAGCATGAATGGGGGAGGGTCAGAGAGAGAGGGAGACACAGAATCTGAAGCAGGCTCCAGGCTCTGAGCTGTCAGCACACAGCCCGATGCGGGGCTCGAACTCACAGACAGTGAGATCATGACCTGAGCCAAAGTCAGAAGCTTAACCGACTGAGCCACCCAGGTGCCCCTCTCCTTGTTTTAATCAAAGTTTTTCATGATGTAAATTTGCTTTTAATTTCATCTTTGGCTGGGGTCCATGGGTTTTAATATGCAGTGTTGTCATTATACTCCCTATATATTTGATAAATTCAGTTTTAGTATATTTTATTTAGAAGAGTATTTAATTTCCAAGTGTTTTGTCAATATCAAGAACAAAATGGTATTCACTGGCTTCCTGTGATGCAGGATGGAAACATTGCCATACTTTACCTTCTCACCCAAATCCTGGTTTATTTTCATATAATTTAATTTATAGTTCCAGTTTTAAAAATTCTCACAATATCACATATTTTATTTTTCAAAAATAAAATTGCCACTCTTGCAACCGTATTTATAACATTCAAACATTTAAAAATGGATTCGATGCCCATCTTCAGGCAATTATATTATGGCTTTCCTATTCTTTAAATATTTTATTTTAGTGTTTTGGAGTCAAACAGTACTGAGTTTAAAGCTTGGCTCAATGGCCGTTTGCTTTCTGTTTCTTTGTGTAACTAATAGGCAATCTCCAAAAGAGAAACATGGTCTTGGCACTGTCTTTGGGTAATGGTTAATGGGACCAGTGTCGCCTGGGAGAGGATGCTCATGGCTCACCCACTGCCTTTTCAAGAACAGACAGGCAGCTTGAAGGAAGCCTCTGCTGTGTGTAAATGCCCATGACCCTCTGTATACCCTCTTAGTTTCTCTCAAGTGTCCTCAATCCACAACTGCCCAAGGAAAGCCTCTTCTGCCCTGTAGTTCACCGTCACTTTCAATCCACCCAAATAGATGGTGTTTATGGAGTCCCTGAGCTCTTCTACCTGGATTTCAAAAGCCCACCCCTATTGCATAGAGAAGTGAATATGTCTCTGAGGGTCTCTTCTCCGTATGGTTTTATTGCCATTATTTCTCTCAGGAAAATCTTTGAAAATTCCATAAAGAAGACGATATCTTCCTCAAGTCTTGTTCTGTCACAGATTCCTCACACTCCCCATTTTGACATACTCTTGGTCATTTTTATTGTCATAAGAAGAGCAGTCATATGTTTGTGTACACACGGCATTCTACCCAGACCTCTAGGTCGCTTTTATTTTTCCTTGTCTTGTGCTCTGTTGTAATTAAGAGTAAACTCCTTATAATGAAAAAGGACATGATACATATTGTCTAGGTAACAGTATTAGTCATTCTTAGGAACTGAGCACAGTACAAAGTACTTTGTACGTATTATCTGAGGGGATTCAAGACCATCTGTGGGTATATGCATCTGCCATTCGCATTTAACAGATAGAGCAACTGAAGACTTCAGCAATTGTAATTTGCCGAGAGCCACATAAATAATAACTGGTAGATCCAGACAAGTGAAGCAATAAATGGTAAGGAAGATACGATTGGAAGAGACAGCACCATAGAGATTTAGGGGAGAAAGAGATCGCTGTGCAGTAGAGTGATGTAGGAAAGAAATTGGACCTAAATCACACCAGCAAGGGTTATGTTTGAAATCAAGAAATAAGTAGTGTTCAAACCTATTAACATGACATCAGGGATAAGAAGTCAGCTAATAGCTAACTTCTCAGTAAAGAATGAACAAAAAACAGATGTCACTCTGGGCTAAGGTAAGTGAATCATGTTCTCTAATCGTGGGACATCTTGGAAGATACTGGAGCTGGAAATGATGCAGTTTAAGTCATGGTTAGCAAAGACTAAATGTACAGGGTAAATTAGGCAGTAAAGACAAAAGTAGGGAAAACACTGATGAGGGTCTGAACCAAAAGAGGGGTGAAAACAGACACGGATACATTCTCAGGAGTCCTCGTGGAGTGACAGATTATAGGGCACTTCAGAAAGAAAATATCACGGATGGATTCCATAGAATACAATACAATGATTGAAAAATGAAATAATCCAGGAGCGCCTGGATGGCTCAGAAGGTTCAGCTTCCAACTTCGGTTCAGGTCATAATCTCATGGTTTGTGGATTAGAGCCCCTGTGTCAGGCTTGGGCTCTGTGCTGACAGCTCGGAGCCTGGAGCCTGCTTCAGATCTATGGCTCCTTCTCTCTGTCTGCCCTTCCTCCACTCATGCTGTGTCTCTGTCTCTCAAAAAAATAAATAAATGTAAACAAAAAACTAAAAATGAAATAATCCAGGGGCGCCTGGGTGGCTCAGTCCGTTAAGTGTCCATCTTTGGCTCAGGTCATGATCTTGCAGTCCATGAGTTCGAGCCCCACATCAGGCTCTGTGTTGACAGCTCAGAGCCTGCTTCAGATTCTGTCTCTCTCTCTCTCTCTCTCTCTCTCTCTCTGGCCCTTCCCTTTAAGCTCTCTCTCTCTCTCTCAAAAATAAATAAACATTAAAAAATATGAAATAATCCAGTCTAATGCCTTCACTTTACAATCAAAGAAGCTGCAGTCAAGAGGAGAAATGCCCCGGATTTCTCAGCTGTTAGTAGTAAGGCTTCCTCACCACCCGCCAATTGTTCCTTTCACTGCCATACACTTCATATTTATGTGAGAGTCATAGAGGCCTTTATGCCCAATCAGTGACCCGAGTTCTGGTTTTTCCAAGGCCCTGAATGTGGCAAAAAGAACAGTATAAAATTGAAATAATTCTCCATTTGCCGCATCTTTCGCGGGCAACTTCAGCCTTCACAGACATCTCTTACTATACCCCAGGTCCTACTATGGTTCTTTCTATAATGCCTCAAATTTTCTGCTTACTCCTAAGTGTTAGACCATTCATACTTGACTTTATTTCATCTGAATATTGCCAGAGCAACCTTTAACAAAATATATAGTAATGTTTCTGGAAAAAAAAATGGATTAAGAGTATATTTATTTAGATACAAGATTAAGAAAATGGAAGTCAGGAAAATGTTGAGCCATGTGGCTAACAGTTAACAGTAGGCAAGCTGTCTTCTTAGGGTTGTTGTGCTCACAAACAGGAGTTAAATCGCAAATAGCTGTATTATTTAGTATGATTTCCTAGATACAAAAAAGATCAGAGCTGTGACCTCTGGGACCCCTACCTGGAGAAGATCAGATAAAGTGATATGATACTTGGTGCCCTAGAGTTTTCTTGGTGCATACTGGGAGGAGGTGAAAGATTCTCTGCCACCCACTCCGCACACATACTCACTAAAATCGACAATATTTATGGAACATCTGTGATCTGCAAAACATTTGATGAAATGCTGCAGAGGATACTAAGGTACCCAAGACAGAATGTCTGTCCTAAGGGGATTTGGGATCTAGTTTTAGCCATTCACCAGAAAGGCCATGAAGAAGAAAAATGTGCTTCCAGAACTGGAAAGGAGTAATGGGCAAAGAATAAAGCAAAATATGGAAGATAGTGTGTCCTCATGTGACTAAGCAACTTTGAAATTACTGCTTTTACTTAAAACCATACTCATTTCCATAAGACCCTTAAAAGTGAATAAGGAGAAAAGTATTTTACAGTCAGATACTTAATGTCTTCCCAGTGTTAAAATGAAACCATTTCTATGATATTTCATTAGCCTGCTTCATAAGAATGAAAGACTAGGGAGACTTCTCTGCTCTATTAAATAAGACTCTGGAAGAGCTAAGGCAGTCGTGAGAAATGGCAAAATCTTGCAGAGTTGCATATAAACTAGGCAGTCATATTAATAGATGTTTTTACAATTGGATTTCTCTTCACAATCATATTTTACTTAATTTTTCATGGCTAATTCTCTTTCTCTTTCTTTCTCTCTCTTACACACACACACACACACACACACACACACACACACCCAGACACAAATGGTTTGTGGTCTATTAGCTTAGTCATGCAAAGAGAAACAAGAATGGGTGGTCTTGTTGGAGGAGCGAAGTGCTGACACCCTCAAATACAAAGAAGCAAGACACAAAAGTGGTGACGATGTGGGGGGCAGGGTGCAGAGATCCTTAGAGAGTTTTTGCAAGGCTTCAGAAAGCTATCTCTATATTCACAATGATGTTTCTGTCTTGTCAGCATTTTTTCTTTATTTGTGTTGGGCTTTATGACATATCTAAGAATAATAAATAATTTATAAGATGCAATAATGGCCTGGTACATTTCTGGCAGATTTAAAAAAAATTCTTCTCCAATAACTCATTTGATAAACTCTTGAATTCTTTTCTCTAGAACATTTTACACAACAATGCTTTGTTTTAAGGGTTGTCTATCAATGAGTTGCAAAGCATTCATTATGCATTCAAGCCTGCTTTTTTGTCTATCCCTTTCTTGCCTCCTTTTATTTTTCCCACTTAAGTGGCATTTTTCTGGGAGTAATCTGATTCTTTGGGATGTAAAATGAAATCATGCTAGAAAAAAATTAACTCTTTAGACTCACAAGGACAACTGCAGTCTTTTATAGCAATGATCACACTTCAAAATATGATTTGATTCAATACATGTTCTTTATCATTTGCTTACTCATCCCTACCCAGACACATGCACACATACAGGTAGTGGTTAGACCGCTATGCTATGAAAAAGGAAAAACAACAGCATTTCCCATACATATGCCTAAGAACAATGACTTCTTGTTTTATCAGACACTTCCTGAATATATATATACTTAAGAGGCTGCCCTGACCATTGTCCAAAGTTAATCAGTGTGTGATTTTTCTCCTCTATTTACTTTTATAAACCTTATGGATAATCCCGAAGTAGGTAGCAGGGGATCAGAAAGGGTTCTGTCATCTTGATTATTTCTTGTAGACAGTGTGGGAAGCTTAGCCTGTTGTCCTTTGTGATTAAGGTTATGCTCACATCATACCATCAGCATGTCTGGTGCCAGGGAATGTGTTTCTAGAAGTAGAATTCTAGGTACACTATGTGATCCACATTTTCTGTTCTTTCCTGGAACTCTTTATAACCGAGGATTTAATTTGCAAACTGGCCAACTGTTGTTTGGCTATGAACCCAAGATTTTACACATCCAAATCAACTAGTCTTTATCATGAATGAGAAGGTTCAGGCAAAACATGAATGAAGATAGAACTAAGCAATCCATCTATATTTAAAGATGGCCATGAATCACAGTGATAATGGGGGCATGGGAGATAACGGATTAACATCTGAGAACAAAGGGATGCAGGAAGAACAGTGGGCAGTTGGCTAGCTCTCTTTTAAACAACTCCTGCAGTTTTTTAGAGATGAGTATGTATTCTAGTCATAGCAAATACTTACTCATCTCATTCTAGGGATGCAATGCATCAGACAAAGAACTCTGCACCTCTCTGGGAAGATGGAGATTCTTTTCCTCACATTGAACCATGTACTCTTTCTTGTAGACATGTGTAAACCCAGCTAATCTTTAAGTCAGAAGTTTTGACCTGTATTCTAGTTTCTCAATTCAAAGATGCTATTTATTCTAAGATGTGCCACCAATTAATAACTGCTTTTCTCTCTCTCTCTCTCTCCCTCCCCTCCCTCCCTCTCACACACACACACACACACACACACACACACTCCACAATAACAACACTAAATGTGCACATCCAATGTAAGAGGTGTTGTGATTTCATAAACATTAAAATTAAAAAGTGTGCTTCTAGGACTTGAGAACCATTGCTGGTCTCCAGTACAGAATTTTAACTTGAATGCCCCTATTGTAATGATGTAGACCCTTATTCATTCATGTAGGCATGCAGGCACACAGTGAGGCCCTTCTACAGGTAAGCCATGCTCTACGTGTTGGGACTATTTCAAAAATAAATTAAACTTGATCTCCTTCCCTCAAATACCTTATGGCTTAGAAGAGGACAAAACACATTATGTTCAATTAAGTACATTCCAAATGGAGATGATACTTTAAGCATAGCTGAGAAAAACCAAATAGTTGAGAAATAAATGCTAGGTTTGGAGTATTTATCTTAGGAAACCATTGCTTCTGATTTGGCTGGGGAGGGGAGGGAAATGAATAAGGGAATCATTCTTGAAAAAGTGGCGTGTTGTTTTTTTTTTATGTACTGAATGATGAGTACGATTTTGCACAACATTTTCACTGTAATGATTCAAATTTTCTTTAAAAATTAATTTTATCAAATCATTTTGCATTACCTGTTTTCAGCCTGAACTTTCACATAATTTATCAAGGTAACGTTCAGAATTGCACTTGTGTTGCCTGCCAGGCACCGGGCTTCATTTTTATTATGCTATGTTATCATTAGATGAGCATTGAACCAGCGTTCTTTAAACTCAGATTTACTGGGCACCTGCATGTGCTAATGTAGCACCCTAGGTAACTGCTGTGTGACAAAATCCAAGACATGACTCCTGTCCTTGAAGAGACTCAGTCTTGTTTTGGAATTCTGATTGTTAATTAGAAACATAGCAGTGACACAAGATAGCATGTACTAACATGAGCTAGGAGAATTGGGGAAAATAGTCAATGTTGTAGGAAGAGAAAGGAGAGAAAAGTTTGTTTTCTCTGGGATGTCTCGTAGACTGTAACTTATAAAAATGGAAAGAGTTATGGGGTGCCTGGGTGGCTTAGTCAGTTAAGCATCTGAGTTCAGCTCAGGTCATGATCTCATGGCTTGTGAGTGTGAGCCCCGCATCGGGCTCTGTGAGCCTGGAGCCTGCTTCGAATTCTGTGTCTCCCTCTCCCTTTGCCTCTCCCCCACTTGCGCTCCCTCTCTCTCTGTCTTTCAAAAAACGAATAAGCGTTAAAAATTGTCTAAAAAAATGGAAAGAGTTAGAAAGTAAAGAACCAGAACCTCCTAGAAGGATATATGGTATAAACCAAATGACAGAAGAAGGGATTTTCATTGTCTGGCGATCAGAAGTCGATCAGCTGGGTTGGAGATATGTCTATGTTGAGACATAGTGAGAGAATTAATAAAGATCAACAGTTTTGCACCGAGCACTTGCTGTTTGTCTGGAACAGAGATAGGCCTTGGAGGCAACATTACTAGGACACTATTTTGTTCTTTAACCCCCAATCTATTGGGACTGACTGCCAAATTAATAGATCATACCACTCACTACCTTAGGTGGTCAAAATAATATGAGGGGTTACCAAGAGTACCTTGTGAAGATCTTGGGTCAGGGGAGATGTTTACAAAGCAGTAGTATTTGCAGCATAAAGGGAATGTCAGATGTCAGGAAAGAGCTAGGAAACTAATGCATAATCTCCTTTGAATAGTTATTTCTTTTCCTATCCATTAGACAGGAACATTAATATATGAATAAGACATCCCATATATAGAATTCTAACTAAATACTACCTTTAAGCTAAACAGCAAGCTTAATGGTCTGTTTTCAGCAGATAACTATTATTTATAAACCAACCTAGTAAAGCTTACTCTTGGGGGATACATTTTCCATATTTTTGGCTGACATTTCTAGGTCCCTGAGCAGATCTTATTAGCTTGGTGATTTTAATCTCTGCCTTTTAAAAATGAAGGTCTTTGGCTCAGAATTTCTTCAGTTGATTTATACCATCCTTATACTTTTCATCATGCTGCTATCTCCCTGGTGATATTAAAGAATGATTATTGGGCTTGATCAACACCACAGGCTTCCTTTTGATTTAACAGTTGAATATACACAGGTTTTAGTGATCAGTTTAAAGTTCCTTGTAAACTGTGTTTATATACTGAGCTCTTGAGACAGAGTAAGCAACTTCTTAACCTTGAAAAGAGATGGGTGCCACTGTATTTTCTGTCACTTTAGGCAATATCACTTCTAGCGTTTATCAGCGATGGCCATTCCCCAACTAAAGTTCATTTAGGGTCTAAAACGAGGCTCTGGAAATGGCAGTATCAGTTCTTCCCTGTGTCTTTTTTTCTGTGTTACATATTCCTAGTTTACAAATAAACTGACATTTATATTAATCACCTCTCTAGAGCAAACATAGCTGAAGAAGGGCTAATACATCATCCCAAAATTGCTACCTAAGTTCTAATTCCAAAATCTTTATTGCGGCTGATGATAAATGGCATAAAGGAAAAGGGAAATTTGGGGTTTTCACTGGTGTGGTAGCTTTGGGAAAGAAAATGTTCTACATTTTGGGATAAATTTTCAAATATATTTTCAAAATGACTTTGATGAACCAATAAAATGAAACATCATAATGCATAAGTAGCATTTTTCTCAGGTTATTTTATTTTTAAAAAATTTTTTTTAATGTTTATTTATTTTTGAGACAGAGAGAGAGCATGAACAGGGGAGGGGCAGAGAGAGAGGGAGACACAGAATCGGAAGCAGGCTCCAGGCTCTGAGCGGTCAGCACAGAGCCCGACGCGGGGCTCGAACTCACGGACCCTGAGATCATGACCTGAGCCGAAGTCGGACGCTTAACCGACCAAGCCACCCAGTCGCCCCTCAGAAGGTTATTTTAAATGAATACATTAATAACTTTTGATCCTGGAATGGTTTTAGGACTCTTTGCTCAAGTCTAAAAATATAAGCAGCCATAAAAGAATGACCAAAATACTGACGGCATCAGGACCATACCCATAGGTTTAAATAGGCTTTTGAAAAAATGGCCTTAAATTTCAATAGTTTCTCACAAGATAAAAAACCTTCTGACAGAGTCTGAGAAATGTAGGCTTATACCTATAGATCATAATGAAGGTAAGACATGCAGTAGCCTGATCTTCAATCTTTTATAGCACTGAAACTTGGGACTGTCTAACGATGTTAAGGCAAGATGCTTAAAGCTGTCCATCAGTCTCTGAAACATCACCATAATTAAATTTCAAGGCTGTACTCCATAAATCTCTGGAACAGATATTAGGGTTGAAAAGGTCTCATTGATACGAATGGCATAAGTCATCTAGATGCCTAATAAGAGATGCCACCTTAAATATCATTCTTTGATTAACTCTGAAAGAAATACATCTACCAGGAGGGAGTGAGGGGCCACCTGAAGGTCTACTGGAAAGTAGGTGTTGCTTCTGATAAAAAGCAGTTATAAAGAGTAAATCCCAAGACAGGGAGGCAGAGCAAAACACAAAGACAGGTGGTGTTTCATATATGTGAGTACAAGGGCTGGGGAGAAAACAAGAAAAAAAATCACCTATTGATCTTTAGGAATGCACAGCCATTTCCACCAACATTCCCAGAGTCTTCCTCCAGATCCCATAAGGGGAGGCTTGGAACTGTTACTTTATGAAGCACCATCTAATTCAAAAGACCCACTTTGCACGGAAGCGAAAGCTTCAATCTAGTTTCAACTGAAACTGCGTCATTTCATTTTAAGCCTAGGCTAACAGGATCAGTGTAAAGACACACAGATTAGTAACAGAGAGTCTTTATTTGGGCTTTAGCAGCACCATTATTTTTAGCTTTGTGAGTTTGAGCGATTTCTTTAGCCTACCAGAGCTTCATTTTCCATTTGTGAGAAAGGCATAATATCCATAGCCATCTTGTGCATTCCTAAATAAGAATAGGACTTTAAAAACTACAGTGTTAATGAAGATTGAGAATTGTTGCTATTATGAATCAATTTGTTCATAAAAGAGTTCATTTTTATTGGAAATACATTAGCTACATATTAGGAGTACTAACGAGAATAATTAACAAATAACTTGATCTTCAACTTTGACAAATGTTCCAGTGTATTTACTTATTTTCCATTGGGCTGACACATCAAGGCCCCTAGCCCCTGTGAGTCTGTCTAGAGCTCAGGGACCCTGTGTCTGAAATTTGCCACATTTGCCACCAGATGGCACTGTGTAGCAAGTAAATACCACGTACCTGCACCACCGGTTGGTAATCCCCTGGGCTCCTTTCAGCACAGGGAGAAGTAATTTATGGAAAAAATACTCATGGTGGGTGTTTATTTGCATATGGTGCATGATAATTTTAAAAGGCAATAAAGGTAGAATGCTATTGAAATCAACATGAAAACAACCAATATCTTATGCCATATTTGTGTGTTCTGTCTGCATCTTACCCATTTTTCTGTGATTTTGAGGGAGTAAATGTTATGGCTAGCGCAGTGCCTAGCTTCTCAATCATCTCTACACGAGTAAAAGTAGTTATCTACCTTCATCTTAAGTGATCGTAATTGAGATTTGTATTATGTAGTTTGTTAAGTTTTGCTGCTGTTGTTTTTATCTTCCAGGTGCAAGTATTTTCCCCAGTACTTTCTTGTCCCTGTGTTAAGTCTTGTCTATAACGCTGCTCCAAAACCCTCAGTAATAGGATAAGCTTGTCCTAAGTTCTCTTGTAGTGGTAGCAAATATGGGGCAAGCAGGGTGTGGGGAGCAGTTTTTAAAATAGCAGCATCTTCTTCAAACTCTTCTGTTCTCCTCAAAACTCAGGCTCTCTACCTCTCTTCCTATCTCCCATATCTGTTTGTTCCCCCCACCCCCTTTGGTTGTTGTTCCTCAGATAGTGCCTTGCAATCTTAGGTAAATCTTAGGTTTCTTCTGGTTCTGCTTCTGGTGCTGCTCTGACAGCACTCCAGAACCTAAGAGGTGAGTAATATAACACCGATTGCTTTCAGAATGATATTTTTTTTGTTGTTCCCAACATACGATCTAAGTGATTTCAGGCAACAAGTAAGTACTGAAATCCAAGTTGTTGGGATTTTATGGTCCAGAAAGATCAATTAAGTCTTGACATCATCTGGAAGTTCATTTTTCCCACCTTGTCAAATCTCACTAATTCTGATAATGATCAGGAACAAGCTGTTTCTGGATCATTTGAGCCACAGAGTTCTCCCCTCTTCTGGACTCTATCACAGTCCCTATGATATGCTGCTTTGCATGGCTTAATAGTCTTTAATACGTGCATGGGGGCGCCTGGGTGGCTCAGTGGGTTAAGCATCTGACTTCGGCTCAGGTCATGATCTCACAGTTCATGGGTTTGAATCCTGCATTGGGCTCTGTGCTGACAGCTCAGAGCCTGAAGCCTGCTTCAGATTCTGTGTCTCCCTCTCTGTCTGCCCCTCCCCCTCTCCTGCTCTGTCTCTCTCTTTCTCTCTCTCTCTCTCTCAAAAATGAATAAACATTAAAAAATAATTTTAAAAAATGTGTATGTATTTTTATGGCCTGGTTTGCTGGAAGTGATAGAAAAACTAGTTTAACTTACAAAGTACTAAAATATGGAGTTTTTATTTCTTCTCTAATGAGGAGTCTGAGACACCAGGGTCAACAGCCCTGCCATTCATTTGGAACTCTCTCATGAGCCCTATTTTTCCTTCTACTGGCTTAAAATCAGATGCAATGACTGAATCAGCCATCTTGGCTTGTAAGCTGGTCTTCAGAAAGGAAGCCCGTTTTAGCAGGAAAACCAGATAGCAGGAGTCCAGGTTGCTGATACACTGAGGAGAATCCTGTCAGCCTTTGGCACTTTGCCTAGGTATTATAAGAGAGAAATAAGCTTCTCCTTTCTTGCAGTGGGTTGAATTATGTCCTCCCAAAAGATACGCCCATGTCCTAATCCCTAGAACCTGTGATTGTAACCTTATTTGGAGAAAGTCTTTACAAATGTGACTAAGTTAGGGCTCTCAAGATGAGAGCATCCTGAATTATCCAGGTGGGCCCCATATTCAATTCAACAAGTGTTCTTACAGCAGACACAGTGAAGGGAGACACACAGGCAGCAGAGAAGCATCGGACACACAGAGGAGGAGAAGATATGAAGACAAGAACCAGAAATTAGAGTGATCCGGCTGTAGGGCCTGTGGGAAGCCACTAGAAGATGGAAAAGGTAAGGGAAGAATCTCCATTAGAGCCTCTAGAGGGAGCATGGCCCTACTAATACCTTGATTTTGGATATTTGCCTATTTGCTCCCCCCCCCCCCTCCAAGCTGTGAGAGAATACATTTTTGTTGTTTAAAGTCACTAAATTTGTGATAGTTTTATACAGCAGTATTAGGAACAAATATACTTGTTTAGGTGGCTATATTTTGAATTTTCGTCACTTATAAAGTAACCTAATTCTAAATAATAGTTTCCCAAACTATATTGCAAACATCTTGAAATCAAAGATTTAATCTTACGATTACTCATATCCCTCACGTGCATGTTCAAGTGTTAGTGGCACTACATTTGCATTGCTCCTGATTCTGAAGGGAATTGGTGTTTAGCACAGACTGCTAGTCTCAAACAAAACTTGGGAGAATTTCAGGAAGAAGCATTATTAATTATCATTATTACTGCCTATCAAAACACATAAGCTAAAGCAAAATATGGGTGAGAGCAAAGTAAAATCTGGAGTGGCAAATACAAGTTTTGGGTATGATAATATGTTGCTGTCTAGTGCAGGGTTTGGTTTACATTGTGAATGGAACGGACCTTTCTTTTTCACTCACCAATACTAAATAAAGACCAGCAGTTGTCTGCTGTACTTAGGTTTAACCTGCTTTCCAAGTTAATTGCTTTTCTTCCAGTTTTAGCATCTTGAAGGTTTCCTCAGTTTTCTATCATGCTGGTTTGTGGTTTATTTCGCTTGAATGCGAACTCACATACTTGAGGAGGGGAGGTGGGTTCATGATTGTATTTAGTAAGATTTTGAAATAATCAATTAAAGCAACCTGACAGTTTTCAGAAATGAGAATTAGAGCATTGTAGTGACTTACTGGTTTTTGTTAAGATCACATTAACTATGAGGAAATTTAAAAGATTTGTCTTAGATTCGAAGCTTATTTTCCTATTGAAGAGCTATGTGTTCTTAGAGAAGTAAATTCATGAGTCAGGGTCTCAATTTCTGTATATGTAATGGGGGAAGCATGTATAAAAATGCATGTACACATACATACATACTATGAACCAGTTATGTTTCATAAATTACATTATCATATTTTCTCCTCTCAAATCTAAAAGGTAGGCATTATTATATTGTATCTCCAGAGAAAACACAGTGACTTGTTTGAATCATTTGCCCATGATTACACACTAATAAGTATTAGAAACAGGGTTCAATCCCAGGTAGAACTCCAAAACTTGTTGTTGCAAATTCATTATTAAAATTTTTCCTTGGGGGGCGCCTGGGTGGCTCAGTCAGTTAAGCATCTGACTTTGGCTCAGGTCATGATCTTGCAGTTAGTGAGTTCAAGCCCTGCATCGGGCTCTGTACTAATAGCTCAGAGCCTGACGCCTGCTTCCGATGCTGTGTCTCCCTCTCTCTGCCCCTCCCCTGCTCATGCTCTCAATCTCAAAGAATAAATAAACATTAAAAAACACTTGAAAAAAATTTCCCTTGGAAAAACTTTCTTGATCCACCATTTTGTACAAAGATAAGCTATGACAGACTTGATGTTACCAGGTAATTACTGGCATTTGTACTCTGAGTAGAAACTATCTCTGAAACCATCATTTTGTCAATTTAATCATATCTGAAAATTCCTTTAGTTTATCCCATTACTACTTATCTCTCACTAAAGAAAGTAGAATATAATATTTGATGAATGCTACCTAATACGATTTTAAACATGGACAACAATTCGTCTATATTTGTAGTTTCTAATACATTCAGTTTTTAAGAGTACCTGGGCATTTGAAATCTGTCCAAGGCCTACCATTGACTTAACAACTCCCTTCCAAAGATTCCCATTCATGATAATAGGATGAAGCTTGGAGCCCATTGTTTTCTGAAAGTGGATGATTCCTGAAGTGCTAGGGATTTTAGTTCAAATAAAAAAGCCTGGTTAATACCAGCTCCTCCCATGAATCCAAAAACCATCCACATTTAGATGCAGCTAAGTGTAGGAACTTTTATGAAATTAGACTCACCATTTTCTTTTTTTTTTTTCTTCTTAAAAAAATTTTTTTTTCACGTTTATTTACTTTTGAGACAGAGAGAGACAGAGCATGAACGGGGGAGGGTCAGAGAGAGAGAGGGAGACACAGAATCTGAAACAGGCTCCAGGCTCTGAGCTGTCAGCACAGAGCCCGACACGGGGCTTGAACTCACGGACCAGACCGCGAGATCATGACCTGAGCCAAAGCCGGCCGCTTAACCAACTGAGCCACCCAGGTGCCCCTAGACCCACCATTTTCTAGGAATGGGTAAGAAGCCACGTGGCTGACAAAATGTTATGGGAAATGTTGCAATGTCCCCTTCCCCTGGGATCATCTCTGTCGGGCGTTTCAGAGAGTGCACATTATCAAATGCTAGCTATTTGGAGTGCATCCATTTCCTTTTTGATTGTATTGGACATAACACATAAGATGCTATTGAAAGTCTACATTAATATTTAAATTGTCGAGAGATCCAAGAGTTCAGCTGTCAGCCTAATAATTGACATACACTGAACCAATGTTTGAATCAATTTACATTTTCAAAAAATAATTTCTGGTGCCAGTCTAGATAACTTAAACTTTATAAAAAAATTACACTAGAAAACACTCAAAAGACTTTAAATAAAAAAGGATTAAACCTAATGAAAAGTAGCATGGAAAACTAAAAATAAATAAGAAGAGTTCTGCAATTGCCTGGCTATTCCTGTATAGAGGAGATGGTTTATTGGAAGGACGAAGAGCTGTCTGGGTAACAAGGAGCTAGCTCTCTGCCCTCGTGCCAAGCCAGTCTGAAGGAGGGCTCTTCAGGGGGTGCATTCATTCTTTAAGGCATTAGGAACTCATTTAATACCCTAAAATGGACTCATTATTTCCTCAAAGCAATGCTACAGCCCACCTAAAAAGACTTTCCTACAGAATCCCACAGTTTAAACTAATTAAATTCTGCATTATTTAGTTTAATGCACATCATTAAAGTCCTTTTTCTTCCTTGGGGGTGTGGTGAATTCAAATAATGATAATAATGCCTTGTGTTTATAAAGAACTTATAAAGCTTTTTTCCATTTAGGATGTTGCTTGATCTTTAAGGATACAAAGTTGCCTGTGCAAACAGCAAGGCCACAGCACACTCTCCAAGGGCAAGGGCCAAATCTGTGTTCTCCCCATACCTTGTGGAGGGGTCAGGGGTGATGAGACAGGTAACACCCATACTCACTGTTTGCCAGGGACTACTCTGCCCGTTTGTAAGAATCAACTGTTCCATCCTCAAAACTGTCCTCTGGGGCACATCCTATGGCTCTCCTGGTTTTACAGAGGAGGAAGGTAAGGCACAAAGGAACTGAGTAACTTGCCAGACTTCCTGCAAGGAGACTTTGGTGGAGCTCTAGTGCTTTGGCTCTTGGCCACTATGTTTCATTTCATCCCAGTGGGAGCCTTCCTTGCAAGTTGAACACAAACCTCTGTTGCATTTGTGGAGGAATGACGGAATGTTGTGAGCAGGCACAATACTGTTATCCCCAGTTTAGAGTTCAGAGGGAGCGCAAGTTCCTGGGTCCTCAATGCAGGTTGTACATCTGGAACTCAACCTAGTCACCTGATTCCCTCCCAGTATTCTCTCCAACTTAAGATTTCTGCCTTTTCCTATTTGTTCCTCTACAAGCCACCTGTTCTAGTATTTTGTTTATGATGTTTTAACTTGTGAATCCTATTAAGCTCATTATGGACCACGCTCTGTACATTGGATTGTTATTCTATGTGACTAACGGTATCTTCCTCAGACGTTAGAGTGGCTCAGACTGCTCAGTGCAGACAGAACAGCATTCTTAATTGTTATCAAGTACATTAGAATAGATGCAATGCTAGAATCTTAAGTCCCTCTCCCCTGACACCTTCTTTATCTTTAGCACCATTCACTGTTGCCTGGGAATCAGAAGTGATGATCACTTCCTGAAAATAAATTAAAAATTTAAATTTGTTTAGGGGCACCCAGGTGACTCAATTAGCATCCGACTTGGGCTCAGGTCACGATCTTGAAGTTTGTGAGTTCGAGCCCCGCATCGGGATCTGTGCTGACAACTCAGACCCTGGAGCATGTTTTGGATTCTGTCTCTCTCTGCCCCTCCCCCACTCACACACACACACACACACACACACACACACACACACACACACACTCCCTCTCTCTCTCTCAAAAATAAATAAACATTAAAAACATTTTTTAAAAAGGAAAAAAAATTTGTTTGTTTAGGCAAACTGTTAATCTTTCCATTCAAAGCCAAAATTTGAATTTCCAATAAATTTGGCAATGAGAAGATCAACAACACAGTGTCCCTCCCTGGAATTTAGAGGGCTAGTTTCTGAGACAGATTGAGTTTGCTTACTGAAAAGGGTGGGAGCGTCTTGTCTAGCTGCATATTTTACAGGTCTATAATGGAATTTTTTAGGATACTTGTACTTAATGGTTAGAGACTTTCAACTCAGCATGATGCAAAGGACATGATAACCATATTTGGAGCCATGTTTTGAGAGGATAAAGTTTCTCCAGTCAATGGAGAAGCAGACCAGTGTCTTGGTATTCTGGCACCTTCTTCACCCAAATGAAGGAGGGTCATGATGCTTTTGCATACACACCTACCCATTAGCCAAGAGACACATAACAAAAAGGAATTATAATTTTAGCCTGAGAATCCTTATTGATAAAGACTTTGTAGTTCTACTGTTTGTCACAGGCCTGGCTTAAGTGAAGAACGATGGTGTTCAATGGTAGCAAGTATCAGTATTTGAAGGGCTACGACCATGTGCACTGTTATCTGTTCTTTCCTTTGCAGCTGAATGTGAACAGAGACCAACAGCGGCTTGTTCTAGAATGCCAATTCTCAAAGAAAAAACAAAATTTATTTCCCCAAGTTGTCAGATTAGCACAGAAACACAGAGGAAATGGTCTGAGGCCATTTTCCATCACGGAGAAGATAACACAGAACAAAAGAGACACTCAGGAATGGAGTCTGGGCATTTCTGGGCAGGAAGGGCCCCTTCATTCTCTCTCTCTTTGCCATTCTGAATCTAACATCAGTCCCTGAGCCTCTTGTCAGAGGTGATGAAAAATTAACAAGAGTTGTTTGGGTAGAATCTGGGGTATATATTCTGGATTGAGGTAAGCAGATGTGAGAAGAGACTGTAAGTCCAAGGACACCTCTTTGGGGGATGTTTGCCACCAAGGGGAGCAAATGGATGGGCAAGAGCTAGTGGGGCACATTGGGGTCAAGTGAGACTTGCTGGTTTTATTTTGTTTTGTGGTTTAGATTGGAAATAATACAGCTTGTTTGTATGCTGATAAAATTAACCTGGAAGAAATGAGAGCAATTAGAGAGAAAGATGAGAGACAGGTGATCAATGCAGGAAGGAGCAGGAATCGGGGCAGATGGCAGTGGCTGGTCTTGCATATGAGTGGGCACACGAAACAGTTCACCACCTTTAACCAGAGGTAGTAAGTGTATGGGGATAGATTTACACATAAGTGTACTATTTTCTAACTGGATCTTGGGCCAGGTTTCCCAGTCATGGAATTAGTTCTTCCCATGAATTACTTTGCTTTCCGCCACCTGGGGTAAACACCTTTCTCTGTTCAGCTTGGTCTTGTAAGCCTCCTAGCCTGCCATCACCTTTGACACCATGTTGCCAAATCCTAAGGTCAAGTCCCAACCTGCCTGATTCAATGTATCAAACACTATTTGATGTAGTTGTTTATTTTATCTACTGTCACCTACTTTTTCCTTTGGCGTTTGCAAGACAACACTTTCTTAGTTGTTGTCGTCATTGTTGTTGTTGTTGTTGTTCTGTCCTACTGACTTCTTTACTGGTTCCCTTCTTTCTAAATTCTGGCCAATTTCCTTTCATTGGTTTCCTTCCCTTTCTTCTCTTTTCTGTTTCCCCTGTGCATATAGTCCCTTTGCACCCCTGCACACAGCCTGGGTTGGTGGTAATGATGCTTGCATCACAATGAGAGCTGTAAAGGCGAGGGAGTTGTATTCAGTTACAGCATGCCACACTGGGTAATTCCAGGGTGCAGGCCATCCGTGACCTGGCATCAGAAGATCCAGGCAGTTATAGTGAAAGCATCATGGTTTCCCAGCACATATTTAGAACCAACAATCCAGCATTGTGGAGGAAAGTTAAAAGAAGCCTAATTGATACTCCCTGTTTCTGAGAGCAAGGCTGTCCACCCACACGTTATTTGATGGACGCCAAGTGTTTTGCAAACGTAAGAGTAGCTTTTTAAAAAACATACACTTTGATATATTTTCCTTCAGATCTTTTACGTGACAGAATTCACATATTGCTTGGAAATCTTGTGTTTTCCCGGTGAATGTACACTTGGTACTGCAGAGAGATAACATGAATCCCCAGTTCTTTTATTTTTTTCAGGTAGGGGTGGATTTATCCTTCAGTTTTCCCATCAATTTTTGCAAACTCTCAAGTAATTATTTATACTTAGAGTTATCAAATGGAATTTAAGGACCATTTTATTTTATTTTGTTATTAAAATTCATTTGAGTATAGTTGGAACACAATGTTACATTAGTTTCAGGTGTACAACATAATGATTCAACAAGCTTATACATTATGCTGTGCTCACTGTAAGTGTAGCTACCATCTGTCACCCTAATCATATTGTAATACCATTGGCTGTAGTTCCTATAATGTACCTTTTATTCCCATGGCTTATTCATTCCATAACTGGGAGCCTGAACCTCCTTCTCCCCTCACCCATTTTGCTCATCCCCCTACCGTTCTCCTCACTGGCAACCATCAGCTCTCAGTATTTGTTCACTGGCAACCATCAGCTCAGTGTTTATAGGTTTGATTCTGCTTTTTGTTGGTTTATTTCTTTGGCTTATTTTTATTTTTAAATCCTACATGTAAGTGAAATCATACGGTATTTCTCTTTCTCTGTCTGACTGATTTCACTTATAATACTCTCTAGGTCCATCTAGGTTGTCACAAATGGCAAAATCTTGACCTTTTTTTTTTTTTTTTTTTTTTTAATTTTTTTTTTCAACGTTTTTTATTTATTTTTGGGACAGAGAGAGACAGAGCATGAACGGGGGAGGGGCAGAGAGAGAGGGAGACACAGAATCGGAAACAGGCTCCAGGCTCCGAGCCATCAGCCCAGAGCCTGACGCGGGGCTCGAACTCACGGACCGCGAGATCGTGACCTGGCTGAAGTCGGACGCTTAACCGACTGCGCCACCCAGGCGCCCCAATCTTGACCTTTTTTAATGACTGAGTAACATTCTGTTCTGTATACCACATCTTCCTTTTTTCATTCATGTATTAGTGGACATTTGGGCTGTTTTCATATCTTGGCTGTTGTAAACAATGCCATAGTAAACATAGGGTACATATTTCTTTTTGGATTGGTGTTTTCATTTTCTTTGAGTAGATACCCAGTGGTGGAATTATTGGATCATATGGTATTTCTCTTGTTAAGTTTTAAGGGAATTCCATACCCTTGTCCACAATGGCTGTACCAATTTACATTTCCACCAAGAGTGCGCTCCTTTTTTCCCCACATCCCTATAAACACTTGTTATTTCTTGTCTTTTTGATTCTAGCCACTCTGACAGGTGATATAAATTGCAGTTTTGATTTGCATTTCCCAGATGATTAGTGATGTTGAGCATCTTTTCATATGTCTGGCCATCTGTGTGTCAAGTTTTATTTAAAGAATGCACATATAGTGGGCTGACTTTATTTTATTCATAATTTTCCAAATTGTGTATTCATACCTTCTTCAGGAATGCTAACTTGTCACAAATGGATTCATTTGAACTTCTCCATTATCTATCTTCTGAATTATACATAGATTAGCCCTGAAGTAGCCAAAATGTTAGAAGTCATGAAGAAGAGGATAAAGAGACCATGATATTGAATAATCCCAGAGTAAGGTTAAGGATGCACTATGAATGGAGACCAGCTTAGGACAGGAATAACTTCCTTGCATCTGACATACCCATACCCTCCATGGCAGGGATGGACAACACAGGACAAAGCCAGCAGAGTCTGCATTCTGTGGTATGGAAGTAAGGAGATGGAATGGGATGAAGTGTGGTCTTCCTTGGTGAGATTTCAAAATAGCAGAGGTATTTTGTATATAAACCATGAGAGAGGCAGCCTGGTGTGGTGGTTGAGCATGGATTATAGACACAGGCTGATTAGTCTTGCACACCAGCTTTGCCATTTAACTGTGTGACCTTTAGCCAGTTAGTTAACCTCTCTGACTCCCATTTTGCTTGTCTGTAAAATCAGGATAATAACAGTACCTACCTCACAGGGCTGTTTTGAAGATTAGCGAATTAATACAGGGCTTTTCAACATTGGTGATACTGATATCTTTGGCTAAATAATTCTGCCTCGAGGAGAGGGGCTGTCCTGTACATTATAGAATGTTTAGCATCATCTCTGACTTCTGCCCACTAGATGAAGTAGCAACAACACCCCCCTCCTTAAACTGTGACAACCAAAATTATTTCCAAATGTTGCTCCTGGTTGAGAACCACTGAGTTACTGTGGGTAAAATTCTTTGAGTGCTCAGCATACAGTAAGTGCTATGTAAGTATTTTTCAATAAAAATAACAAATATTCCAAAAGCAAATGATAGAAATAAGGCATAAAGATGGGCTAGATATAAGCCATAGGTAGAAGAAAATAAATTGTTAGTCTTCCTCAGTTTGTGAATTCCACCACTAACACATCATCAAGGCATGACTGATTTAGAAATTATATCCTAGGGATCAGTCTGAACCCCCTGACTGCTGCTAGCATTGGAACTTCTCTTCTAGCTGTCCAAAGTTTTTGACTCCTTTGTACTCCATCCTCTCTCCCCCTATGGTATCTTCTCCCTGGCCTTGGTCAATGTGTCATTTTCTCCCACACATGTAGCTCCATAGAATCTCACTTTCTGAACACATTGCCTATCATTTATGTGTAGGGTCTCTTTGTTCCACTCTCTGGAAGTAAAGATAAAATCCCCAGGTAACCAAAATGGCAGAAATGCATCCAGGGTGGGCCATGGTAAATGTGAAAGGCATGTCTGTCAAAATGGAACGCTGTTGAGCCCCAGCAGCTGAAGTAGCATTGGAGATGTGGACCCAATTTGGCTAAATCCAAGTATTCTCCCTAGAACCTAGGGAAATTTTGAGATACAGCTTGATAGTGTATCAAGTGAGAACTTGTGATTTGCTAGCATTTTTTTTCATTGAATTTTCATAGGATCGTAGACTTGACATCAGCATATTTTTGACACTTTGAAGCAGTAGTGTGGGGCATTTCAAGTAAATATGCAAAGATGATTCTAGTACTATTTTCCCTGCACCCATGTGTCTTATATTCCTGGAAAAAATAACTTAGGAATAAGTGACATTTGAATAATGTTTGAAACCAGGGTATTAAAATGCAAAAACATATTGCTTGCTTTGATACAACCTTAATTTGTAAGCAATATTTGAACTTTGGGTATTTGGGAAGGAATCTTGGTTTAAAATTTAAATCACACCATAACATTTTGAATAGTAAAGGCATAACTTACATAATACTCTTTCCCTAGAAGGAATTAATTTTAATAGTTTGATAGCAACTAATTGTGCAGAACTTATTGTTAAATAAAGCCAAAATAAGCAATTCAATTCTGCCATGGCTGATTAGGCTTTGTCATCCATGCACGATCTCACAGTCAGGAATTCTGGCCAGCCATTCTCTGTTTGCCATAAAGCAATTCTATAACCTTATAATTATCATGTTCAACGCATCTCAATCTTAGAGTATAAGACCCCTTCTAACATTTTCACAGCATTTATCGAGCATATACTAACTAGATGCCAAACATTGTACTAAATACTTCATGTATATTATTGTATTCAAATCTCACAACAACCTGTGAGATAGGCATTATAATTTTACAGGGAAGAAAACTGAAGTTCAAAGAGGTTCATTATCTTTCCCCTTACCACCAGCTGCTTAAGTTGTGGGAATTATTTTTAGATCAAAAAATTCCGTACTGTGCTGAAAGAAATTCCTTCTTAAAACTAGAATAAACGTAATGGTTACATGTTAGTGGGGGGAAAAAACCCTAATATGCCTGATGTATGTGTGTATGTATAAATATATAAATTTATATATTTGTATAAATGAAAAACTAAATAAACATATATATGTATGGTTTACATAGTAATAGACTTGGTACCATCCAGGAATAAGAAATTCAGGAATAAACAAAATAGACAGAAATTCTACCTTGTAAACCTATCTTTTAGTAAGGAAGCAAAGCAGTGCCAGAAAAAAAATCAAAGAAGAGATTCAAACTTAAAGAGGGCAAAGTCAATCTCTTTAGCCAAATTTACCTAAGAAAGCCACCAAGCTAAGGAAGGGTTGCATTGGATGTTGAAGCTAGAACCAGGCTTTATTTATAATTAATCCTAAGTAATGCGTATGGAGTTCTCATGCCACATTGGTCTCTCTGTGACTTAATATTTATTAACACTTCATGCTATTATTTTTATAGATAGGTGCTTAAACCAGGGATACAGCTGAAAATTCCTTTTTTGATTCTGGTACACAGAATGAACACACTAGATTAGAAATACTCCTTACATAATAGCACCTTAACAAGAGTCCATTTCTTTTAGAGGCTAAAGGGGAAAAGAAATATGCGAGTATAGATGTAGATGTAATTAACAGGAATAAAGAGAAGCAATGGACACACAAACACATTTAGTTAGTTTATAGGCAAAGAATAATTTCCAACTTGTACAGAGACCACACAAGTTAGGGTACTCAAAGACTATGATTTTGAAAATTGCTGCCCCTCTGTGAGATTTCTGCTGGATCCTATTTTAAACTTTATAGTCTTCTTAACCTCCCTCTTGGTGATGTTCTATTGCCCATGGAACTGAGCCCACTGGAACAAGAGAAAATGACACAGTCACTTCCCCTATCCATCTCAATAATATGGTAACTTTCAAACCCAATTATGAGCACCTAAATGTCAGCTCTCTTAAACGTTTCACTTCTAATCATTGTAATCACTGTTAATAAGTTCATTTGGTATAAAGGAAGGGAAGAGAAAATGACTTGTCAGGTCTTGATATTCTATGGAGAAAAGATATGTAAAACTTTATAAATATTCATGAGTTTAGTTTGACTACTTTGATATCCTTTACATTTTGTAATAGGGTTAAAATACATTCTTTTAAGGAATAGGCTTGGGATTCTGGGTTCTACAAGTTTTTTGTTTTTTTTAAACTGTGAAGGCAGTTTGAATTAATGAATAAATACATTATAAATGATTCTCCTTGTAAGTGTATTTGGTTTTAAAATTTGAGTCCTTGACTCAAGGGAGTATATCAATAAAAAAATACTCCATGTTTGCCTTTGATTCAAGTATATCCCAGTGCATAATTTTATTGAAGATTCAACCAACAGCATTGCCAAGTGAATTTTAGGTCTTAGTACATTTATTCAGTGATCTGGAGACTAGCAGATATACTGACACTTATAACACTGTCCCAGCAGCTTATCAAAGGGATACTAGATGAAATTGATTGACTGAGGGCCTGGGACCTGGGGAAAGGACAGGAAATTAAAAACAGAAAGAATGTAGTGGAAACTAATATGGACAGAGAATATGATGAGACTATAGGAGATGTATGATGTTAATTCTACTCCAAAAGTTGTGCTATTTCAATAGAAGTGAAAAGCACATACATTGTCCATAAGGAACTGAAGTATTAAAAGTGTATCCATAAATTAGCTCATTTGTATTCTGATTTGTTTACATCTTTCCCTATTAGATGGTGGGCAGGAACCAATGTCTTCTTCATCTTTTGAATATTTCATCATCTATGAGTTCTCAATATGCAATAGTCTAATGAATGCATAAACTTGACCATATGTCTTTCACTCTTCTCACAGAGTAGCAAGAAAGTATTAGAGCATGTCCTCATAAGATGTAGACCAACCATCAGCCTCATAACCCACACTAAAGACAGCCTCCCCCCCAATGTTCCAACCCTCAGTTTTCATAATTCTTTGAAAGATGTCAGAGGAAAAACTCTTGGGAGTTATGCTTTCCTTAGAGGACAACATTACAAATTTGGAACAGGTGAGGAATAAACTGTTTTAGATCAGATTGGATAATCTACCCAAGAGTGGGATCAGAGAAATATGGGAGTTTTCAGAATTTATTCTGTAAGGATTCTGCTTTAGAAGAATGCAACTTTTTGATCTTTGTTCTTTTGGGCCTTCCATATAGACATCCTTACATCTAACATCTTGTCTCTTTGTGAATCCTACCAACAAATTTCAAAACTAAGAAAAATACAGATGCAGGTCAGATATATCTACAAGGACATGAATGGTCATCAAAATCTGGAATGTGTAGAAAAATCACGATTACAGACAAACTGAGATCAATAATTGAATTAACAGCAGAAGGGATAAAATCTTATTATGGCACATAATGGAAAAAGAAGAAAAAGAGTGAGGGTTGCTCACTCTGGTCTCAGAGCTGGTTGGGAGTGAACCAAGAGAAATCAGACAAGGTTTTCTTGAATCATTGACTGCTTTGGCAGAATTTCTTTTGAAGGCCTTTGGCTGTACCCACAGATGTACTTTCTTAAATATTAAAAAGGAACCCGTTTCCCATGGTAGAGTTGAAGTGATCTCTTGTACTCTCTATTTCACAGTATCAAAGGGAGGCAAATGAGATTTTTTTTTTTCTTGGAAGGTGAACTACACAAGGATAAAATCAAGTCCAGCTATTTCTACCACTTATATCACTGAAATATGGAAACAGCATCAAAGTTCCTATGCAAACACTAAACTTTGAGAAACATAACATGTGAGACCAGAGTTAAGGTTCATTGTACATTTCTCCCATGCCCACCAGTTTATTTTCATTAAGCTTACTTTCAGTTTCATTTTGAGGAGGAAAAAAAGAAAAAAAACATTAAATCAGGTAGGTTGAAACTAGTTCTTAGACAGATAAAAGTATATAGAGAGGCAAATTTTTAACCTGGAAGTGAAGTGGCCTATACTTTCCAAATATATCCCTCATATCTGGCCTCCCGAACAACACTACTAATAGACGTGTTTTGTTTTGTTTTGTTTTTGAATGGATCTATAAATCTTCCAATGAGTGAATGCTAGAAGAAGGTTAAGTAACAAGATGGCTGCTCTGAGGAAAAGACCTTGAGACACAGTCAATGCACAAATGAAGTGTAAAGGATGAAGCACACCTCAGGCTAGAGATGCCAAGATTCTTAAGCAGGTGTTCTGTGAAATCATAAAAGTAGGAAGGCTTTGGACAGGGAGAGAGAGTGACCTGCAAGGAAAAAGAAGAGAGAAACCTACAGAAAAATCAGAGAAACTGTCAAGGGAAGAAGAATGGGAACTAATCTTTGTTGATTTCCCTGTTATGAACCTGACATTACACCAGCCACTTGTCATATGCTATCTCATGTTGTAATAATAACCCAAATAACTGTTAGTGAAGAGTTTACTATGTCCTAGGCACTAAGTTAATAGCTTTACATACTTCATCTCACTGAATCCTCCCAACTGCTCTCTTGCATATGAGGAAACAATTTAGAGAGTATAATTTATCCAGGGCCATGCAAGAAGGAAATGAAGCAGGCTCTGATTCCAAAGTAGATATTTTCATAGTGTCTTCCCATGTGGCCAAGAGGCAGAGTTGCCTATAAGAGATGAACCCTGAAAATAGTGGAGACCACCAAAAACTCATTATGAATTCTCTAAAACAATGCATACATCAACATAGATAAAATTATCTTAACAATTTTTTTTGTGGCAAGTGGCAGTGACCTGCATCTATATGCCTATTTTATCTGACATATGAATGCCAACCCTCTTAATAAATTACATTCCTAATTTGCTTCCTGAAGGACCTCCACTTGGAGTCAACTCTGGAACACTTTCATTGGACTTATTATGAGTTAGCATAGTCTCTCTTACCCACCCCACTTGTTATCCACAGCATGCATTTGTGAGATGTCTGGCCAGGTTTTGGGGTACAACTTGTGAATGTAGAATAAGTTTGTTTTTCTCTCTGAGTCAATTTTCCTGGTTTCTATGGGGAAAGAGTCCATGCTTTTGGCCTTATTAGCTCCACACCAACTGAGCTCACTGACCCAGATAAATATTGTCTGTCTGACATGTGCTTTAGAATAATAAATATGCAAAGCTATAGACTCTGTTCTCAATTATTGGTACTCATTGAGAAAATCAGCTTAGGATAACCCCCACTACCAGATAGGCCCACACTTCTCCATCATTCCTAATTGCTTTTCACCTCTCCTGTGTGATTTCTTTTCTGTGGTTTTAAGATTCTGATACTGCTTTGGTTAAGCTAAGGTTAAAATTAGTTTGCATTTCCTGCCCACACAGCAACTGATGGCAGGGGATTTATCCTGGGAGCATGCTGCACAGTGGGAGAAACTTGCTCAGAGAGTGCCAGAGGTAATCTGGGAAGTGGAAAATGCCAATGATGATAATTGAAAGACAACTATAGATCACTGTGATCACAAAATCATCCTCTTCCTGTCCAAACACAGGGAAAGAAGGACTAGAAGACAGAAGTTCACAACTATAGGGAAAAAGAGGGGAGAAGAGAATGTTACATAAAAATGCTGATGCTGTGGTAGCCATAGGGAGTAGACTCTCAGTGAGAAAGATGGCATGGGGCCAATCTTGAAAAAATGCCTGCTATTGCTATAAGATTTTTCATAAATGATATTTTTTCTTACTGTAGTTTATTCATCTGGGAGTATAAAAATAATGCCATTTTTCTTCTTGCATTCTGAGACTTATGTTTCACTTCTTTTATTCATGAGAATTTATAAGTTAAGAAAAGTTAGAAGGCTTCTAATTAACCTATTTTGTTCATCATTCTCAGGGCTTTGCTGCCAAGGCCTCATTCAGACATATTAATGAAACCATTGAGGTTATAGGAATAATGCAAGGAATCAAAAATGTAAAGAATGCTACCAGAAGTGATTTGCTTCCACTGGAATGTTTTTTTCTATATGGACTGGATAACCACTGGAAATATGTTTGTGTCTAGTTAACTTTGTAGTACTTTTTAGAAAAAGCATGGGTTTTTTTCCGTTAAGAAACGGGTGATACGAACGCTAAAAATAATTTGTGTTTTTTAAGCTCAGAATGCTAAAATGCAGTAACAAAATTATGAAAAGAGTAAGTCATCAGATATTTCAGAATTGTTCAGTGTGTGAGACTTTAAGAGTCCCCATCATCATAAACTAAAATGCATTTTCATGTCATTTTTAATTTAATGTGAAATTCTGACATAGTGAAACTGTTTAAATTCTGACATAGTGAAACTGTTTAGCAAGTAGGAGACCACAAGATGTGGTCCTATGACTGTTGCATTGCTAATCATAAAGCAGCTAGGGAAGAAGCATTCCACAAAGGTTCTTTATCTTGGCAAGTTTATGTGAAACTAATCTCAAGCTAAAGTACTGTATCCCACTGCTACAGGGACGTAAAACGTTTTAAAATGTTGAACACAGCACTTTTCCCCCTTAGTATGCTAAGCCCTTCTTGGTTAACAATAACTTAACCAGCAAGTTTATGTGCTTCCAGCTGTCTTTGCCTTGGTTACGCTGGTAGGTTTAGAAAGATCTAGTCTCTGCCTATTCAATGGCCAGGGGCAATATTTATTCCTCTGTGACTCAAGGAAGACTTTGGGAAGGATAACCAGAAAATGGATTAAAGGAACTCTAGGTCAAGAGGTGGTCTTCCTTTTATTCTGGTGACCTCTTCTAAATGACTCACATGTGTCCAGAGTCCTCTGGAAGGACCAGAGTACAGTCCTGGGCAGTGCTCAAGCTCAAAACTCTGAAGGAGACCATGTTAGTTCCTGAACTAAGAGTAGAGTAGGAAGTGTCTCTTTTCACCATAGCAGTCAAGGAACAGCTGTGACCAATGCGCACAGGTGACTGATTGGATGAAACACTCACTTCTAGCTATCTATTGGAAATGCAGCAGACTCGGGTTCCGGAAGATGGCGGCGTAGGAGGACGCGGGGCTCACAGCGCGTCCTGCCGATCACTTAGATTCCACCTACACCTGCCTAAAGAACCCAGAAAACCGCCAGAGGATTAGCAGAAGGGAGTCTCCGGAGTCAAGCGCAGACGAGAGGCCCACTGAAGAGGGTAGGAAGGGCGGCGAGGCGGTGCGCGCTCCACGGACTGACGGGAGGGAGCCGGGGCGGAGGGGCGGCTCGCCGGCCAAGCAGAGCCCCCGAGTCTGGCTGGCAAAAGCGGAGGGGCCGGACAGACTGTGTTCCGACAGCAAGCGCGACTTAGCGTCTGGGAGGTCATAAGTTAACAGCTCTGCTCGGAAAGCGGGAAGGCTGGAGGACAAAGGGAGGGAGAGCTGCTGAGCCCCCGGACGGCAGAGCTCAGCTTGGCGGGGAACAAAGGCGCCAGCGCCATCTCCCCCGCCCATCCCCCAGCCAAAATCCCAAAGGGAACCAGTTCCTGCCAGGGAACTTGCTCGCTCCGCGCAAACACCCAACTCTGTGCTTCTGTGGAGCCAAACCTCCGGCAGTGGATCTGACTCCCTCCCGCTGCCACAGGGCTCCTCCTGAAGTGGATCACCTAAGGAGAAGCGAGCTAAGCCTGCCCCTCCAGCCCCCGTGCACCTTGCCTACCCACCCCAGCTAATACGCCAGATCCCCAGCAACACAAGCCTGGTAGTGTGCAAGTAGCCCAGACGGGACATGCCACCCCACAGTGAATCCCGCCCCTAGGAGAGGGGAAGAGAAGGCACACACCAGTCTGACTGTGGCCCCAGCAGTGGGCTGGGGGCAGACATCAGGTCGGACTGCGGCCCCGCCCACTAACTCCAGTTATACACCACAGCACAGGGGAAGTGCACTGCAGGTCCTCACCACACCAGGGACTCTCCAAAATGACCAAACGGAAGAATTCCCCTCAGAAGAATCTCCAGGAAATAACAACAGCTAATGAACTGATCAAAAAGGATTTAAATAATATAACAGAAAGTGAATTTAGAATAATAGTCATAAAATTAATCGCTGGGCTTGAAAACAGTATACAGGACAGCAGAGAATCTCTTGCCACAAAGATCGAGGGACTAAGGAACAGTCACGAGGAGTTGAAAAACGCTTTAAACAAATTGCAAAACAAAATGGAAACCACGATGGCTCGGCTTGAAGAGGCAGAGGAGAGAATAGGTGAACTAGAAGATAAAGTTATGGAGAAAGAGGGAGCTGAAAGAAAGAGAGATAAAAAAATCCAGGAGTATGAGGGGAAAATTAGAGAACTAAGTGATACACTAAAAAAAAATAATATACGCATAATTGGTATCCCAGAGGAGGAAGAGAGAGGGAAGGGTGCTGAAGGGGTACTTGAACAAATTATAGCTGAGAACTTCCCTGAACTGGGGAAGGAAAAAGGCATTGAAATCCAAGAGGCACAGAGAACTCCCTTCAGACGTAACTTGAATCGATCTTCTGCACGACATATCATAGTGAAACTGGCAAAATACAAGGATAAAGAGAAAATTCTGAAAGCAGCAAGGGATAAACGTGCCCTCACATATAAAGGGAGACCTATAAGACTCGTGACTGATCTCTCCTTTGAAACTTGGCAGGCCAGAAAGGCTTGGCACGATATCTACAGTGTGCTAAACAGAAAAAATATGCAGCCGAGAATCCTTTATCCAGCAAGTCTGTCATTTAGAATAGAAGGAGAGATAAAGGTCTTCCCAAACAAACAAAAACTGAAGGAATTTGTCACCACGAAACCAGCCCTACAAGAGATCCTAAGGGGGATCCTGTGAGACAAAGTACCAGAGACATCACTACAAGCATAAAACATACAGACATCACAATGACTCTAAACCCATATCTTTCTATAATAACACTGAATGTAAATGGATTAAATGCGCCAACTAAAAGACATAGGGTATCAGAATGGATAAAAAAACAAGACCCATCTATTTGCTGTCTACAAGAGACTCATTTTAGATCTGAGGACACCTTTAGATTGAGAGTGAGGGGATGGAGAACTATTTATCATGCTCCTGGAAGCCAAAAGAAAGCTGGAGTAGCCATACTTATATCAGACAAACTAGACTTTAAATTAAAGGCTGTAACAAGAGATGAAGAAGGGCATTATATAATAATCACAGGGTCTATCCACCAGGAAGAGCTAACTATTATAAATGTCTATGCGCCAAATACCCGAGCCCCCAGATATATAAAACAATTACTCATAAACATAAGCAACCTTATTGATAAGAATGTGGTAATTGCAGGGGACTTTAACACCCCACTTACAGAAATGGATAGATCATCTAGACACACAGTCAATAAAGAAACAAGGGCCCTGAATGATACATTGGATCAGATGGACTTGACAGATATATTTAGAACTCTGCATCCCAAAGCAACAGAATATACTTTCTTCTCGAGTGCACATGGAACATTCTCCAAGATAGATCATATACTGGGTCACAAAACAGCCCTTCATAAGTTTACAAGAATTGAAATTATACCATGCATACTTTCAGACCACAATGCTATGAAGCTTGAAATCAACCACAGGAAAAAGTCTGGAAAACCTCCAAAAGCATGGAGGTTAAAGAACACCCTACTAACGAATGAGTGGGTCAACCAGGCAATTAGAGAAGAAATTAAAACATATATGGAAACAAACGAAAATGAAAATACAACAATCCAAACGCTTTGGGATGCAGCGAAGGCAGTCCTGAGAGGAAAATACATTGCAATCCAGGCCTATCTCAAGAAACAAGAAAAATCCCAAATACAAAATCTAACAGCACACCTAAAGGAAATAGAAGCAGAACAGCAAAGGCAGCCTAAACCCAGCAGAAGAAGAGAAATAATAAAGATCAGAGCAGAAATAAACAATATAGAATCTAAAAAAACTGTAGAGCAGATCAACGAAACCAAGAGTTGGTTTTTTGAAAAAATAAACAAAATTGACAAACCTCTAGCCAGGCTTCTCAAAAAGAAAAGGGAGATGACCCAAATAGATAAAATCATGAATGAAAATGGAATGATTACAACCAATCCCTCAGAGATACAAACAATTATCAGGGAATACTATGAAAAATTATATGCCAGCAAATTGGACAACCTGGAAGAAATGGACAAATTTCTAAACACCCACACTCTTCCAAAACTCAATCAGGAGGAAATAGAAAGCTTGAACAGACCCATAACCAGCGAAGAAATTGAATCGGTTATCAAAAATCTCCCAACAAATAAGAGTCCAGGACCAGATGGCTTCCCAGGGGAGTTCTACCAGACATTTAAAGCAGAGATAATACCTATCCTTCTCAAGCTATTCCAAGAAATAGAAAGGGAAGGAAAACTTCCAGACTCATTCTATGAAGCCAGTATTACTTTGATTCCTAAACCAGACAGAGACCCAGTAAAAAAAAGAGAACTACAGGCCAATATCCCTGATGAATATGGATGCAAAAATTCTTAATAAGATACTAGCAAATCGAATTCAACAGCATATAAAAATAATTATTCACCATGATCAAGTGGGATTCATTCCTGGGATGCAGGGCTGGTTCAACATTCGCAAATCGATCAACGTGATACATCACATTAACAAAAAAAAAGAGAAGAACCATATGATCCTGTCAATCGATGCAGAAAAGGCCTTTGACAAAATCCAGCACCCTTTCTTAATAAAAACCCTTGAGAAAGTCGGGATAGAAGGAACATACTTAAAGATCATAAAGGCCATTTATGAAAAGCCCACAGCTAACATCATCCTCAACGGGGAAAAACTGAGAGCTTTTTCCCTGAGATCAGGAACACGACAGGGATGCCCACTGTCACCGCTGTTGTTTAACATAGTGCTGGAAGTTCTAGCATCAGCAATCAGACAACAAAAGGAAATCAAAGGCATCAAAATTGGCAAAGATGAAGTCAAGCTTTCGCTTTTTGCAGATGACATGATATTATACATGGAAAATCCGATAGACTCCACCAAAAGTCTGCTAGAACTGATACATGAATTCAGCAAAGTTGCAGGATACAAAATCAATGTGCAGAAATCAGTTGCATTCTTATACACTAACAATGAAGCAACAGAAAGACAAATGAAGAAACTGATCCCATTCACAATTGCACCAAGAAGCATAAAATACCTAGGAATAAATCTAACCAAAGATGTAAAAGATCTGTATGCTGAAAACTATAGAAAGCTTATGAAGGTAATTGAAGAAGATATAAAGAAATGGAAAGACATTCCCTGCTCATGGATTGGAAGAATAAATATTGTCAAAATGTCAATACTACCCAAAGCTATGTACACATTCAATGCAATCCCAATCAAAATTGCACCAGCATTCTTCTCGAAACTAGAACAAGCAATCCTAAAATTCATATGGAACCACAAAAGGCCCCGAATAGCCAAAGTAATTTTGAAGAAGAAGACCAAAGCAGGAGGCATCACAATCCCAGACTTTAGCCTCTACTACAAAGCTGTCATCATCAAGACAGCATGGTATTGGCATAAAAACAGACACATAGACCAATGGAATAGAATAGAAACCCCAGAACTAGACCCACAAACGTATGGCCAACTCATCTTTGACAAAGCAGGAAAGAACATCCAATGGAAAAAAGACAGTCTCTTTAACAAATGGTGCTGGGAGAACTGGACAGCAACATGCAGAAGGTTGAAACTAGACCACTTTCTCACACCATTCACAAAAATAAACTCAAAATGGATAAAGGACCTGAATGTGAGACAGGAAACCATCAAAACCTTAGAGGAGAAAGCAGGAAAAGACCTCTCTGACCTCAGCCGTAGCAATCTCTTACTCGGCACATCCCCAAAGGCAAGGGAATTAAAAGCAAAAGTGAATTACTGGGACCTTATGAAGATAAAAAGCTTCTGCACAGCAAAGGAAACAACCAACAAAACTAAAAGGCAACCAACGGAATGGGAAAAGATATTTGCAAATGACACATCGGACAAAGGGCTAGTATCCAAAATCTATAAAGAGCTCATCAAACTCCACACCCGAAAAACAAATAACCCAGTGAAGAAATGGGCAGAAAACATGAATAGACACTTCTCTAAAGAAGACATCCGGATGGCCAACAGGCACATGAAAAGATGTTCAACGTCGCTCCTTATCAGGGAAATACAAATCAAAACCACACTCAGATACCACCTCACGCCAGTCAGAGTGGCCAAAATGAAGAAATCAGGAGACTATAGATGCTGGAGAGGATGTGGAGAAACAGGAACCCTCTTGCACTGTTGGTGGGAATGCAAATTGGTGCAGCCGCTCTGGAAAGCAGTGTGGAGGTTCCTCAGAAAATTAAAAATAGACCTACCTTATGACCCAGCAATAGCACTGCTAGGAATTTATCCAAGGGATACAGGAGTACTGATGCATAGGGGCACCTGTACCCCAATGTTTATAGCGGCACTCTCAACAATAGCCAAATTATGGAAAGAGCCTAAATGTCCATCAACTGATGAATGGATAAAGAAATTGTGGTTTATATACACAATGGAATACTACGTGGCAATGAGAAAAAATGAAATATGGCCTTTTGTAGCAACATGGATGGAACTGGAGAGTGTGATGCTAAGTGAAATAAGCCATACAGAGAAAGACAGATACCATATGGTTTCACTCTTATGTGGATCCTGAGAAACATAACAGAAACCCATGGGGGAGGGGAAGGAAAAAAAAAAAAAAAAAAAGAGGTTAGAGTGGGAGAGAGCCAAAGCATTAGAGACTGTTAAAAACTGAGAACAAACTGAGGGTTGATGGGGGGTGGGAGGGAGGGCAGGGGGGGAGGGAGGGCAGGGTGGGTGATGGGTATTGAGGAGGGCACCTTTTGGGATGAGCACTGGGTGTTGTATGGAAACCAATTTGACAGTAAATTTCATATATTAAAAAATAAAAATAAATAAATAAATAAAAAAAAAAAAAAAGAAAAAAAAAAAAAAAAAGGAAATGCAGCAGACTCTTGCTTCACACACCAAAAATGGGAACAGCATATAAGTGAGGAGACAGAGATGGTTGTGAATTGACCAAAAAAATGTAGTCAATCATGAGCAAGCAAACTATAGTTTCCCAATATTTGTGAGTTTCCAGGGTCCCTTCTTCATGTTGCAGATATTGATTGTTAGAACCATGTATGATAGGGAAAAAATAATTTCCCTAAGCTCCTACCTGCAAATATTCCTGTAGCCTGGTGAGGAGGTTTGGCCTTTTACTCCAGTGGTGAGATATGGCTGGCAGTACCAGCAGGTGAGAGCTCAAAGTCATCATTAATGAGGTATTGTTTAAAGAAGTAGTAACTTAATAGTTTGAAGGGTAGTTCAAGAGTTCAATATATGTATCAAGTAGGATTGATTTCACTTTTACAAAAAACTTGATGGAAAATGGGATGAATAAAATTGGGATTATCACTCTGATGTAACAAAAAGGTCAGTTGTATGATGGGTTTGATTGCTCAAATATCTCAGCAAAGACCTAGGATCTTTCTGCCTTCCTGCCATTTTTTGGTTGCAAGATTGCTATTGAATTTATGAGATATGTTTGGGTGCCAGTGGAGAGAAGGAGGATAGGCAAAGGGCAAAATATAAAGGTGGAAGTCTTCTTCTTGTGAAGTTTTGAAGAAAGCCTTCCTAAGAGACTTGTGCTTGTACCTCCCTGATCGGGAATATGCCACAGAATTATGTCACTTCTTGTGGGAAGGGAAGCTGAGAATTCAAGTATTTAGCTAACATCTATCATATATCATAGAGGAAGATAAACAGTTCGAGAGTTGGAATGATGGTTGAATGAACTGTCCACAAAGGATAAAGAAGGAGAGGCTAAACTAGAATACAAAGTACAGAACATCAAGGGCCACCTATAACTCACAAGATGACCAAGTAAGACAAAATAGAAACTGATTGACCTCAAGAGGACTGATGCTCTTTTTTTTTTTTGGAAGCAGGCATAAATAAGCAGCAGTATACTACAGAGTTGATCTAAGAAGATCTGATTTTATATTTCCTTTTTGTAATTTAGATATGTTCTCCTCTCCCTAAAGTATTTCTTCTTGTTCATCCTCTGCTGTTCTCATAATCAGATATGCCATCTTAAAGACATAACATTATACCTTCAGTGCTTCATAAAGGACTATGAAATTTCTAGGTCAATAAAAGTTCCAATTTTAACATTCTTCACATGCAGTGCTCATAGATGAATGGGGTTTGTGTGGAATCTACAATAGCATCATTGATCTAGTTGCTGAAAAGCTCGTACTGTTGTATTTGCAAAAGTGCAAGTATATCTCATCACAGAACTAGATACAGAAATACAGGGGTGCCTGGGTGGCTCGGTTGGTTGAGCGTCTGACTTCAGCTCAGGTCATGATCTCACAGTTGGTGAGTTCGAGCCACGCATCGGACTCTGTGCTGGCAGTTCAGAGCCTGGAGCCTGCTTTGGATTCTCTGTCTCCCACTTTCTCTCTGCCCTTCCCCCAATCGAGCTTTCTCTCTCTCTCTCTCTCAAAAATAAACAATAAAATTTAAAATACTTAAAATAAATACAAAGTACATAAGATGGGGTAGATCAGCAGATGCTGGGAGTTAGATGGACATATTCCAGAGTGGGGCAAGCACCATGATGTATTTAGGAAGAGGCAGCTAGAGTACCTCCCAAAGGTATTTGGGAGGAATCCAGTACAACATTCCACAGAGCAATTGTTCTCAAAGTGTGGTTCCTGGGTAAACATTAGCAACTTCTGGATATTGTTAGAAATGCAGACTTAGTCCTGTTTTGGGGTAGAGGTTTAGAGAAGAACTCGACTGAACAGAAAGCTTAGCAAAGAGCTAAGTGATTTTTTGGTCTCTTAGGTGAGCAGAAGATGATAAAATGAATTTAGGCAAAAATCTTCAGACTTGATATCAGGGACAAAGACAAAGCTTAATCTATTATGAGTAAAGGTGAGAAAGAGTTTACTATTAACGGTGAGTTACAGCTGTTTCCCATGACCATGGAATTAAAGCTCCTTGAATTTCTCCTAAAATAATCCTGGCAGCATATTAGAACCACCCAGGTAGTTTAAAACAAAACAAAACAAAAACAAATAAACAAAAACCAAAAAAAGTCAGACCAACCAAATCAGAATTTCTGAGAGAGGTTCCCTAAAAGTTCTAATGTGCTACCAAAGTTGACAATTATTGCCCCAGGATTTTTTAGGTGAGAATATCTTCAGTTTGGGGAAAAGAGCTATGAAGACAGGGCATTAGAGCAAGGAGCTAGTTGACTACAATTTTCTCATCTGTAAATTAGGGAGAAGAGTTTTACCTACCTGATACATGCTGGAGATAATATATAGGGAGCACTTAGAAGAGTTTCTAGCACAAAATGCATGACAATTGTTTATTTGTCCTTTAAATTTTTTTTTTTAATTTTAATATTTATTTTTTTCTGAGAGAGAGAGACAAAGCATGAGTGGGGTGGGGGATGGGATGCAGAGAGAGAGGAAGACAGAATCTGAAGCAGGCTCCAGGCTCTGAGCACAGAGCCCACCATGGGACTCAAACCCATGAACTGCGTTGTTCATGTCGGACCACTTAACTGACTGAGCCACCCAGAAGCCCCTATGTGTACATCCTTTTAATGATCATACAAGCTCCATGAGCATGAAAACTTTTTGTGACATGAAAGTTACCACCCATTTTGAGTTTATTTTTGTGTATGGTGTAAGAAAGTGATCCAGGTTCATTCTTCTGCATGTCGCTGTCCAATTTTCCCAGCACCACTTGCTAAAGAGACCATCTTTATTCCATTGGATATTCTTTCCTGCTTTGTCAAAGATTAGTTTTCTCAAGGAGAAAACAGGCAAAAACCTCTTTGATCTTGCCCACAGCAACTTCTTACTCAACATGTGTCCAGAGGCAAGGAAAACAAAAGCAAAAATGAACTACTGGGACCTCATCAAAATAAAAAGCTTCTGCACAGTGAAGGAAACAGTCAGAAAAACTAAAAGGCAACTGACAAAATGGGAGAAGATATTTGCAAATGACATAACAGATAAAGGGTTAGTATCCAAAATCTACAAAGAACTTATCAAACTCAACACCAAAAAAAAAAAAAATAATAATAATAATAATCCAGTGAAGAAATGGGCAAAAGACATGGATAGACACTTCTCCAAAGAAGACATCCAGATGGCCAACCGACACATGAAAAAATGCTCAACATCACTCATCATCAGGGAAATGCAAATCAAGATCACAATAAGATACCACCTTACACCTGTCAGAATGGCTAACATTAACAACTCAGGCAACAAGAGATGTTGGCAAGGATGCAGAGAAAGAGGATCTCTTTTGCATTGCTGGTGGGAATGCAAGCTGGTGCAGCCACTCTGGAAAACAGTATGGAGGTTCCTCAAAAAACTAAAAATAGAACTACCCTACGACCCAGCAATTGCACTACTAGGCATTTATCCAAGGGATACAGGTGTGCTGTTTCGAAGGGACACATGCACCCCCATGTTTATAGCAGCACTATCAACAATAGCCAAAGTATGGAAAGAGCCCAAATGTCCATTGATGGATGAATGGATAAAGAAGATGTGGTATATATATACAATGAAGTATTACTCAGCAATCAAAAAGAATGAAATCTTGCCATTGGCAACTACGTGGATGGAACTGGAGGGTGTTATGCTAAGTGAAATTAGAGAAAGACAAAAATCATATGACTTCACTCATATGAGGACTTTAAGAGACAAAACAGATGAACATAAGGGTAGGGAAACAAAAATAATATAAAAACAGGGATGGGGACAAAACAGAAGAGACTCATAAATATGAAGAACAAACTGAGGGTTGCTGGAGGGGTTGTGGGAGGAGGGATGGGCTAAATGGGTAAGGGGCACTAAGGAATCTCCTCCTGAAATCATTGTTGCACTATATGCTAACTAATTTGGATGTAAATTTTAAAAAATAAAAAATAAAGTTAAAAAAATTTAAAAAGTAAAAAAAAAAATAAAGTATGAAAAAATAAAGTTAGCACCAAGTATATTATAAAGCATAATGTCATCAAAGAATACATATTTGCTAAATACACAGGTAGATATTTCAACTTCCTGGGATTAAAAATGAAAGTTTAGTGTATTCTCAACCTTCCATTATCATAGGGTGGTATAAAGACAACTGAGCTTGAGTTCATAAAGCCTGTGCCATATGTTCCTTTAAAAAATTGTCTAGAACTGTACTGTCACTTACGTACTTGAAATGGAGCTAACCCAAATTAAATGTGCTGGATGTATAAAATACACAGAGAATTTTAGAGGCCTCATATGAGAAAAGAATATAAAAAAACCAAATAATAATTTTAGAATTGATTACATTTGACATACTATTTTGGATATTGGGTATTAAATACAATACATTATTAAAATTAATTTCCCATTTATTTTCCTTTTTTAAAAATGTGGTACTAGAAATTTTTTTAATAACATGTGGTTTGCACTTCCAGCTTGTCTTATATTTCTATTGGATGGTGCTGATCTAGAAGTGGACAGTACTATAAGATATGTTTCATTTGATGACTGTGGAACAGGGAACAATTATTAGGAAGACAACAAAATCAGCAAGGCCCTGATATTTTGAGTTAAAGTGCCGGGTTATAAGTGTAAGTGAGTTATAAGAAAACTACAAATAAAGGTATGAAGATACTTAACAAACTGCAGATATAGGTTATGGGGTTAGACATCTAACCTTAGCACACCCCTTACCTTGGAAATCGTTTTCATCTGACCTAAGTTTGGTACGATCCATTCCAGGCTTTTGGCAAGGAATTATTGACGACAGGGTGTTTCTCTGAAGTATCTATATCCACAGTTTCTTTAACAGCTGTGTTTCTTAATCTGTTTATAACCACGGTAATATTCCTTGTGAAATTTGCTTTCCACTGTCTAAAGATCTTTACTAAATGAAATTTTGCCAGTATATTAGATGTATTGATATATCATCAGCAAAACCTGCCCCTTCTGTCCAAGAACTTAAGGTGCTTTTCGATCGGATCATTGATAAAGATGTGTGTGTATATGTGTGAGTGTGTCTTGCATACTGCAGAAAAAAATGAAAATAACATAGTGTATTATCTGATTCATTATTTCCTCGAACTGTAATTATCATTCAAGATTGGAGGGCTTAAAATTAGTATTAAATTAATTGAGTGAAGGAACTGATCACATGCTTTTAAATCATAATTTAAAAATCATAATATGTTAGATACTGATTTTAAAAAGCTTTAAAAGTTTATTATGGAAAGAAGAACCTACTTTTGTCTACATATCCATTTTGTAGGTAATAGAAAATGAAACAAAGTGTTAATAACAACCTAATGCTCAATAATGGCAAGGAGAGGCAACATATCATTATCCATCTGCAATGGAATTATCATTCAGGAAGACTTTCATAACAAGGCATATATCCATCTCTCTGTTCATTCTATTCATGGACAAGAAGGCTTATGCATTCTTAAGTACTTGAAACTTGCTGTCAAAGATCTTTTTAGACTAAGCAAATAATTTCATGTGCTTTGAAATACAAGTGTTGAACTTGGAAAATTTGATTTTTTTCCCCCAGATGCAAAGTAGAAATCTATACTTTTAGACTCAGAACTGAGATAAAAAAATTCCATGGCCCTAGATCCTGCAAAATACACTATTGGTAATCCATTTTTTAATTGGCTCTATTTCCTTATAGCACACACGTTAGTTTTAGTCACATATTATTGACCATTCCTTCTCTGTCCCTCCAAGGAATTTGGATTTTGTGCAACTCAAGGAGAACCCTATAAAAATTTGACCACATGTGGAAGTGAGTGAAACCAGAACCGAGATGAGAATCTAGATGAGGGCCTTAGGATGCTGTAAATGAGACAGAGAAAAGAGATAGATTCTACAAGTATTAAAAAATTAATGTTTTATATTTCTAGTACTCTGGCAAACTGGACACTCTGAAAAATCCAGCTGCAGAAGATAACTAATTATCTGAACAAAAATTTTAAAAACAATTTTTAAAGATCAAAACTTAGTATACAACTGAAGTGGCAAAAAAGGTTGGAATCAATAGATGCCAAAAAGTGAGTTAAAGCAGAAACTCTGGGAAGTAAGCCAGTGTCTAAGCCACTCTGATGATATCTGCCAAACCCTAGTGACCTTGAGTTTTAGTTTCAATGGCTACAGCATGTGTGAGAAACACACATACATTCTAGAGCCAGAAAAAAATATGGAGTCTATCAGAACTCCCCTACATACAGCTGGGGCCTCAAAGGGTTATATGCTCAGTGTCAGGGTGCCCAGGTGAAGGGGCCAACAAGGAATATTTCTTCCCTTGATCTTGTTACTAGAAGAATATAAAAATTCTCCCTTGAGATGTCACAACACAATCTTTCCATCATGTGAGGCTGTAGCACAAATTCATGCCAGCTCATGTAACGTGAATCCAGATTAGTGGTGCTCCCAGGAATAAGCATAAACAAACTCAATCCCCCTTTAGAGAATGCACCTTAGGCCAGGCCTCACAGTTCTATAAACAAAAAGCTCCAAGGAATATGAATTCAGAGTTAAAAGTTATAAAACAAAACAAGAAAACATGACTCCATATGTAAGAGTCAGCAAAAACAACAGGAGGTAGCATCAAACCCACAATGATATTTAAATTGAGACAGCAAAAACTAAATATTAATACATTTTAATATAAGAAGATTAAGTATATAAACAAGGAACAAGAGAATATATAAAACTTACAAAGAAAATTTGAAAACAAAAATCAGAAAGAGCTCACCTGGGGCTCAGTTGGTTGAGTAGCAACTCTAGATTTTGGCTCAGGTGGCTGATCTCACAGTTGGTGGGATTGAGCCCCACATTGGGCTCTGAGCTGACAGTGCAGAGCCTGCTTGGGATTCTCTCTCTCTCTCTCTCTCTCTCTCTCTCTCTGCCCCTCCCCTGCTTGTACTCTCAAATGGGTAAATAACTTAAAAGAGAGAGAGAGAGAGAGAAGGAGCTCCTATGAATAACAAAAACAATCAGTTTTAAACCTAATGGATAGTTAAGCTCCATATTCAACTCAGCTGAAGAGAGATTTGAGGAATTGGATGAAAATTTAAAAGTTATTCAAAAAGCTCAGAATGATGTATTCATTGTCTACAAAGAGATAATGAATATAGAAAACTGATATGTTCAAAGAGAAACTTCTTCAATTATGGAAAGACAAAATGAAAAGCACAAAGAGGATAGAAATAAAAAATGTTATAACCATATAAATGGACTAAACTCTTCACTTAAAAGACAAAGATGGTCAAATTGAATTTTTTAAATTTAGCTAAGAGATCTTTACTAAAGAGATCCTTAAAGTATAAAAATACTCAATTATTGAAGAAAAATATTAAAAACTTACAAGAGACAAACACTAACCAAAAGAAGATGATGTATTACACAAATCACAGAAATAAAATGCACAACTTTTACCAATGACAAAGATCACCATGTATTGATAATGGATTCACTGCCAGAGAGATCTAATTGTATACAACTAATGAAATAGTCTCAAAACATGAAAAAAGTCTAAGTTAGAAGCTGAACTTGACAAAATTATTAATTTTCATAACTATTGTTTTAGTACTATATTTAATCATAATTTATGACAGGGGAATAAGATAACTAATGTTTAGTAATCAATAGACCAAGCCAATAAAAATATCACTAAGGATATATGATTTTGAAGAGTTTGATTAGCAAGCTTAGCCAACAGACATATAAAATATTGTACTCAGTAAATAAAGGTGCACATTTTCTCTCAAACACATATGTTATATTTAGGAAAATTGAACATAACTTTGGTAGTAAATCAATCTCTATAAATGTTTCAGAATTTGACAACTACCAATGAAACTCACCGTATTATCAAATAAAGAGACTAGAAATACTATTTTCTCAAAAAATGCAGAAAATCATTTGATAAAATTCAAGAGCAAAAAGATGACCAGAATGGATTCCTATATTGGAATTTTAAAAAACCCATGTATGTGTAACACATATTAAAGAGTAAGTAATAGTGGAAATGAGTAAATATTTAGCAATATTTTAATACTACTAAGTTTTGATGAAAACTCTTTTTATCAAAGCATAAACCTTTGGTATGCAGCAACGGTGTGCATAGAAGGAAATGTAAATTTAGACTTAAATGCTGACATTTTTAAGAGAAGTGCTGAGAATTAAAGAGTAAAACATCCAAATTAAAAAGTTAAAAAGAGAAAAGAGTTATCTTGCCAAGGACATAAAAAAAGCAAATGATAAGAGTACAAATAAATGATAAGGAAAATTAACATACAATGTGACATCTCAACAAAGTTAAGAGCTGAGTCTTTGAAAACATTAAGGTCAGCCAAAATGATAGCAAGACTAATTAAAAAAACACACACAAGCATTATTAGAAAACAATTGAGTTCACACTTATAAATGCAACAAAAAAATTAAAGGATTATTGGAAAAAATAGGAGATAAATATGAGTAGTTTGATAAAATTGATAACTTTGGGTAAAAATATAGTTTGCTGATATTACACAAGAGGTGGGAAATTAGAGTTTTCACATAACAAAGAAATAGAATGAGTTAAAAATCTTTCCAAATCAAACACCATTCTCACACAGTTTTATTGTTGAGTTTTATCAATGATAAAATATGCTCTAATGATTTGTTAAATTTACAAAAGAATAGAAAAAGTAAGATATGTGAATGATAATTTTGGAGTCAGAAAACCTCCAAAAGAGAGTAGGAGTAAGGAAAATTATAGAGCTGTATTTTTCATGAATACAAGTGCAAAAATTTTAAATGATAATTTTTATTTGTGTAATTTTAGATGACAAGCACAATTCTAAGGACTTTATATACATAAATTCATTTATTCATCAAAACAACCCTATGGATCAGGTACTAATATTATTCTCAATTTACAAATAATAAGACTGAGGCACAGAGAATTGCTTGCTCAAGGTCGTACGCTAAGCATCAATGCCAGGATTCAAATTTTGGCAGTCTGACTCCATAGTCTATTAAAAAGACTGGCAATAATAAGTGTTGGCAAGAGGTAGAGAAATTGGCATGATTATGCATTGTTGGTGGGAGTGAAAAATAATATAATCCTTTGGAAAACAATTTGGCAACATCTTATACACATCCACTTGCCTTATGACTCAACAATTCTACTCTAGGTACGTATTCCAAAGAAATGAAACATATATCCAAATAAGATTTGTGGCCAAGAATGTTAAAAATAGCAGCTTTATTCATATTATCCCCAAGCTAAAAACTACTCAAACATCCAAAACCAGGTGAATAATCAAATTGAACTACATTATATAATAATAAAATACTTAGCAACAAATAATATAATTTTATATATTAACATAAATAATATAAAATACTTAGCCATAAAAAATACAAACTACTGATGCACACAAAAACATGAACAAAAGATGCCACACACATCCACACACATAATTATTTATAATTTTTATGAAATTCTAGGGAAGGCAAAAGTAAGATATGGTGATTGAAATCAGAACAGCCTCTAGGATGAGGGAATGTAATAGTCTTCTGTTGCTGCATAGCAAGTTACCATAAACTTAGTGGCTTAAGCAACATTTATTATCTTATAGTTTCTGTAGGTCAGAATTCTGACCATGACGTAACTGGGTCCTCTGTTCTGGGTCCCACAAGACTGAAGTCATGATGTAGCTGGGGCTGAGATCTCATGTGAAGCCCCGAGTCCTCTTGCAAGTTCCTGTGATTGTGGAAAGAATTCAGTTTCTTGCCCCTGTAGAACTAAGTTCTCTGTGTCTCACTGACTTCCAGCTAGAAGTCACTCTCAGTGCCTAAAATTTGGGTTCTCCTCCACAGGCAGTTTACAACATGCTCGATTATTTTCTTATGGAGGAGAAGAAGTGTGTCGTTGCTGCTGCTGCTTGATTCTTTTATGGCTGCCTGATTAGGTTAGTCCCATCCAGAATAATCTCCTTTTTGATCAAAGTGAGCTGACTAGGAATGTTAATATCTGCAAAATCTCTCTTGCTATATAACACAATATAATCAAGGGAGTGATATCATATTCAAAGGTCTTATCTACACTCAAAAGGAAGAGAGTATGTAGTGTGCATGTCTTAGGGACTTGGGAATTCTATGATGAGGCCATCATAGAATCATGTCTGCCATGGGACTTACTTCAGTCTGTATACATTTATCAAAACTCCTCACTCCTCACACTTAAAATCTGTGTGCAATGTTATATTTAAAATGTACTGTGACAATACTAACTGCAACAATAACAAATAATAAAGAGAATAAATTTTATATTTAATGATAACATTTTGGAAGCTTGCTGCCTGATCTAGAAGAAAAAGATGCTTGTTATAACCAGTCCTGTTTAACATCGTACTCATGTGTATAGGCTCCATCTTGATTGCTGCTTCATCCCCATGAGTCTTGGGGCAGGAGAGGGAAGCTGGCACAAATATATTGATACTCGTGCTGTTTAGTGTGCCATGAGTAGTACATGTTTTTGTCTCTAAGCTAGGGGTCTTGTGTCTTCTGCCAGCATTCATGAAACTAACTTACTAGCTTGTAAATAGGGTAAAATAAAATTCTAGATCTAAAAGGTATATACCAATAGAAATATGAATATATGTGTACCAGGATGTATAAAAAATGTTCATAACCATACTATGACTAATAGCCAAAAACTCAAAACTACACATCAGTATTAGAATAAGAGAGTAAGTGGTGGAATATTACTGCAGTATAGTATCACATGACAATGAAAATTGAATAAGCTAATGCTACACTGATGGATTTCACAAATATAACGCTGAGTTGAAGAATCCAGTCACATATTCTATAATTATTTTGAAATACAGTTACAAAGAACAACAAGGGGTGCCTGGGTGGCTCAGTCAGTTGAGCATCCAACGCTTGATCTCAGCTCAGGTCATGATCCCAGAGTCATGGAATGGACCCTCAGCTTGCTCAGCCAGGAGCCTGCTTGGGATTCTCTCTCTCATTGTCCTTCTGCACTTTCCATGTGTTTGTGTGCGTGCTCTTTCTCGCTCTCTCAGAAACAAAAACAAAAACAACAAAACAAAACAACAAGTAAACTAATTTATGAATTAGACAGGAGAGTGGTACTTCTTGGGGAGTGCAGGAGTCTTCTGGGGTTCTGATGGTGTTCTATTTTAATACCTATTTGTTGGTTACCTGGGTGTATTCACAGCATCAAAATTGAGTTTTATACTAATGATTGAGAACTTTTATTGTTGTTCTTCATTTGAAATTTTATTGTAAAAAGGTAGCATTTACATTATCAATAAATATATAAAATATTTCAAACTAATATACAAAAGATGGACAAGCTCTTTGTAGAGGATATTGTAAAATTTTATTAAAAGAAAACAGAACATCTAAATAAAGCAAGAGATATGGCATTTATATAGGCAGAAACATATAAAATCTGCTAAAATTTTCTTTATATTAAATAGGCTTGCAGTCAAAATCTCAACAAGATTTTTTTTTCTTACATATTCTCTATAAGATGCTTCCAAAACTTACGTGGAAGAGCAATGCAACAATAATAAACCAGACATTTCTAAGAGGAAAAAAGTTTGAGGTCGGGGGTGTTCCCTATGAAATATCAAGATATCATAAAGTTATATTAAGACAGTTTGAGAGCAGTGCACAGTCAATTAAACAATGACCAAATTAAATAATCCAGGACTATATTCATGCACCTATGAAAATTTAATTCATAGTTAAGTTGGCTTAAGTATTTCTCTTTTTTTTTTTTAAACATTTATTTATTTTTGAGAGACAGAGAGACAGAATGTGAGCAGGGGAGGGGCAGAGAGAGAGGGAGACACAGCATCTGAAGCAGGCTCCAGGCTCTGAGCTGTCAGCACACAGGGCTTGAACCCACGAACGGTGAGACCATGACCTGAGCCGAAGTGAGTCGCTTAACCAACTGAGCCACCCAGGCGCCCTGGGATTAATATTTCTGAATGTAAAGGTGGGATAAATATCCCTGCGAAAGTTTGGAGCACTAAATAAAGACTTAGTATTTACTGAATCATTGGTAAATCATTGATTATGCCTACTAGAAAAAAAATTCCTACATCACACTACATAAGAATCAATTCCAAGTGAATTAAAGATGTAACATAAAAAGCTAATCTATAAAAGTTTTAAAAGAAGATACAGAAGAATTTCTTCACATTTTTGGAGTGGTACAAGATTTCTTAAATAAGACAATAAACACACTAAAACTAAAGGAAAAGAACAATATATTCAAATACATTAACATAAGTACTTTAGATCATCACAGGATGCTATACTGTGAATACAAATACAAGGCAAAAACTGGAAAAGGATGAACATACATGATGGAAAACAAATTAACAAAATATTAAAAATTCCTATAAATCAGTAAGAAAAAGATCAACAGCCAAATAGAAAAAGAAATGGACAAAAGATGTGAAAAGGCATTTCCCTTAAGAGAAAGCAAGGATGGCCCAGGAGAAGCTGTTCAGTCTCCTTGGTAATCAAAAATATGCACATTCAAACCACAATACCATTATTCCAGATGCTATTTCACTGTCTGGACTGTCAAAAGTTAAAAAGTGTTATATTATGTATATTGGTGAGGAGAAGGAGAAACAGACTCTAATACACTACTAATGAAACCTAATTTGGTATCATTTTGCAAAAAAAATTAAAATTACCTTGTTAATTAAACACGCACATATCTTATCATCTAGTGTTTTTACTCCCAAAGACGCACATCCAGAAGAAAATATGTGCAAGATCACTATAATACGGCTTGCAATTGTAAAAACAGGAAATAACCCGAAAGTCCATAAATAGCATAAGTAAATTTTGACATAGTTATACAGTATAACACCATATGAAATAATGACATTTTTTGAGTAAATGAGATCAAATATATTTTTAATAAATATGCAGAAATAAAATGATCTTTTATAATCCAGAGAATATTAAATTGCATTAAAAATCCAGCTGTAATCTGTTTGAGGTGCACATAAAACAATGAAAAGAGTTAAATATATACATAAGCTAAGCAAAAAATTAATATGCAATATGTTAACATTATCATTTACAATAAGATAAAAGAAAGCTCTTAATTACTTTTCATAAAATATAAAAACAAGCAATGAGAACAATTCAAAAGGAAACTAAAAAATCCAAAATGATGGCAGGAAATTAATTGTTTTTATTTTTTTCCAGTTTCATTGATATTTAATTAACATATTACATTGTGTTAGCTTTAGGTGTAGAACATAGTGATTTGATGATGTACGTATATATTGTGATATGATTACCACAATAAATATAGTTCACATCCATTACCTCACATTAGTCACACATTTCTTGTGAAAAGAATTTTTAAGATCTACTCTTAGCAACTGTTCAAATATATAATGCAGTATTGTTAGCTATAGTCATCATGCTATACAGTACATTTACAGGACTTATTCATTTTATAACTAGAATTTTGTAACTTTTGACCACCTTCACTCAATTTTTCCATCTACCCTCCACCTCTGGCAACTACTAGTCTGATTTCTTGGGGGCCCAAATCGGGAACTAAAGATTATTAACAAATATTAACAGAGTACAAAAAGTTTTTATTACAAAATTTTAATACAAATAAAATACAGCTGCCTACAGCAACATTGAAAGATATGCATATTATATTATTATACTTTATAAAGTATAAAAAAGCTGGTTCTTTATTTTAGTGATCTTTAGAATGGAAGAATAGAATGTATTGTGGAGAGCAAATAGGATGCTCTAAATTTCTGATCTTCTTTTTAAGTTGGGGTGTGGATACAGTTACTATATAAACATGTGCATTTTATACATTTTTGCATGTATGATAAAATTAATAATTTTGATAAATACTTGTGGTAAGGAAGAGGAAGAAGTGTAGTTGGCTTTCAGATTTTGTGAACCTGGGGTTTCAGTTTTTTCCCTCTTGGGGTTCTTCACATGCTGTTTGAGCTTCCTCACAATATGGTGCAGTGTTCCAAGCACGAGCATTTCAAGGGGGAGAGTGAAGATGCCTCTTTCTTTCTTTCTTTCTTTCTTTCTTTCTTTCTTTCTTTCTTTCTTTCTTTCTTTCTTTCTTCTTTCATGTTTATTTATTTATTTTGAGAGAGAGAGAGAGAGACAGAGAGGGAATCATAATCCCAAGCAGGCTCTGAGCTGTCAGTGCAGAGCCCAGTGTGGGGTCTGATCTCATAAACCATGAGATCATGACCTGAGCAGAGATCAAGAGTCAGATGCTTAACTGATGAGCCACCCAGGTCACAAGCTGCCAGTTTCTTGAGGTCTAAGTTTAGCAGCTGACACAGTGCCATATAATATTTGTCAAGCAGACTCAGATTAAGGCAAAAAAACAAAACACAAAAAACAAAAACAAAAAACAAAAAAAACCAGATACTCCATCTCTTCATAGAAGAGTGTCAAAATAAGTTGGAGACAGTATTTAAAATTGCCACAGTCTGCTCATTGCCACAAACTAATTGTTATTCTATCCATGTGCTAAATACACTCACATCTTCCCAACACCCCCCATTCCCAAAAGTCTTCTTTCATTACAGGCTCAGCCTCAGGCTTGAGATTCAGGATCATGTTATAGATATCAGGTCTAGTTGTAAATAAGGTTTCTCAAGCACAGGTCTTTTCAAACTGAAGACCTGTGAACTAAAGAGACAGGTTATTTTCCCCACCACCCATACAACAAACATACAATGGTGGAATGAACATAAGATAGCCTCAGTAGATATTTCCATTCAAAAAAGATGAAAATGAATGCAACACTGTCTGGACCCTAGCAATTGTTCAACTCTCCTGGCACATGTTGCCAGTTCCCAGTCCTGCTCCCTGTGAATGATTCTCTGTGGCTTAGTTCCACTCTCTGGGCTTTTGATCCTGTCCTTTGAATCATTCTACTTTTTCCATAGTAAAACAGTTTACAACTGAATCTTTTTCTTAGCTCTTCTTTACCATTAGAAGGCATATGTTGGTGCTCTAAAAGCCTCTCCCTTTTGTACTGTCCATTTTAGTTCAAGATGGTAGTACTTCTAGGAGCACCTGGGTGGCTCAGTCGGTTGAGTGTTGGACTTCAGCTCAAGTCATGATCTCATGATATTGAGTTCAAGCCCTACATTGCACAAAGCCTGGTTCAGATCCTCTGTCTCCCTCTCTCTGCTCCTCCCCAGCCTGCGTGCTCTCAAAAATAAATAAGACATTAAAAAAAAAAAAGAAAATAGTACTTCTTCCAAAATGTTTAGCTTTAAACTTGTGTAGATTTTCTATAAAACTAATTGGGGTTCAATCCACTACACAAAAGCTACAAACAAAAATCTATTTGAGAAACCCTTCTCTACAATGGATTACTGAGGGACCATGTCCTTAATTTTCTTAGAAAATGATTGCTTAATGGAGAAGGTCTATGAAGCATGCCTTTAACATCTTTAGAAAGTCTTTTGTCTGTTTGAAAGGCTCTATAAGGCATTACCTTAAATCTTCATAATGTCTTAACAAAGGGTCTTACAGATCTGCCACCTTTTTGTGGAAGCCATATTTTAATTTGAAAATATTTTGTCATCTAAAGAGACTGAGAATAAGACATTTTTATTTTTGAACAGACCCTGAATCATTTGTATTTCTTCTAAATTTTCCTCAAAAACTCAAAATTTCCCTTCTTAGCTCATCTTTCTCCAGTTTAATTTTATAATAAACAGCTAGAGGAAGCCAGGCAGGATCTTTAACACTTTGCGTGGAAAAATCTCCTTAGCTAGATAATTGAATTCAGAAGATGTGTTCATGTTTTCACATTTCTTCAGGTGACAGTGTTATCAAATTTCTGTCATTATATAACAAGAATCCATTTTTCTACCAGCTTTTAATGATATTTTCCTTATTTTAAACCTTCATCAACAGTATTATGAAATCTTTTACATTTTCCTCAACCATTGAGGTTGATCATAACACTCCTTGAATTTTCTTAGGTTTCCACAAACAGACCCCTCACTGCCCTTCCCACTTCTGATAACCATCCAACTTTGAAGTCAATGCCACAGGTTTTTGTTATGCCATGACAACATATCACTTCCAGCACCAACATCTGCTTCAATTATGTATGCTGCATAACAAACCCCACCCCAAAACTTAATGGCTTAAACAACAGCAGTCATTTATTTTGTTCACAAGTCTAAATTTTGTCAAAACTCAGAACAATTTGTACCCATACCTTTTTGGATGGTGAAGCTCAACTTGAGTTGGACAAACCACTTCTAAGATTTCTTCCAAATGACTGAAAAATTGGTGCTATCTACCTGTCAGTTCCTTCCCATATAGGCTTCTCCACAGTTTTTATGTGGGCTCCCTTGCAGAATGTTGACCATATTCCAAGAAATGTATTGGAATATGTTTCCAATGGCCCCTCCATAACCCACAGTAGAGCGGGGTTTTTAAAATTAATTTATTTTTTTTTTTATTTTGAGAGACAGAGAGTGCATGAGCAGTGGAAAGAGGCATAAAGAAAGAGAGAGAATCCCAAGCAGGCTCCATGCTCAGCATGGAGACTGACACGGGACTGAATTCCATGACCCTGGGATCATGACCTGAACTGAAATCAACAGTTGGGCGCTCAACCAACTGAGCCACCCAGACGACCCATGCAGGAGGGTTTATCTCAGATGGATGTTTAGTTGTAGATTCTGTCTAGTGGGGTGAACCAAAATGAGACTTTCAAAAAATCTATATAAGTTTAAAGATAATGATTCTAAGAAATAAACAGTGCTTATATTCTTAAGAAGCTGCCATTGTCTTAGGGTCCAGTTCTGAAAATGGGAAAAGCCTTCTTTATTAGTTAAGCATTCACAGAGTGAAAAATTCTAGGGATGGGACATATACCTCAACTCTCATGAAAAAGAGTTAAAGAAATTTAGGGCTGTAATTACTTTCCTGTCTCCTTCTCTTCATTGTCAAATATTCACAAACTATTTTTTTCAATGTTTTATTTATTTTTTGTTTTTGTTTTTTAAATTTACATCTAAATTACTTAGCATATAGTGCAACAATGACTTCAGGAGTAGATTCCTTAGTTCCCCTTACCCATTTAGCCTATCCCCCCTCCCACAACCCCTCCAGTAACCCTCAGTGTGTTCTCCGTATTTATGAGTCTCTTCTGTTTTGTCCCCATCCCTGTTTTTATATTATTTTTGTTTCCCTACCCTTACGTTCATCTGTTTTGTCTCTTAAAGTCCTCATATGAGTGAAGTCATTTGATTTTTGTCTTTCTCTGACTAATTTCACTTAGCATAATACCCTCCAGTTCCATCCACGTAGTTGCCAATGGCAAGATTTCATTCTTTTTGATTGCCGAGTAATACTCCAACACACACACACACACACACACACACACACACACACACACACACACCACATCTTCTTTATCCATTCCTCCATTGGGATCTTTCCATACTTTGGCTACTGTTGATAGTGCTGCTATAAACATGGGGGTGCATGTGTCCCTTTGAAATGGCACAAACTAGTTTTGATCCTTGCATTTTCTCCTTCCTCACCTTTCACTCTTTAATTCAGTAATCTGACTTCCACCAAACATCAACTAAACTGCCAAGTACTCTTTGGACCTCAGCAATGTCACAAAAACATTTTTCAGTTCTTTTTTTTTTATGAAATTTATTGTAAATTGGTTTCCATCCAATACCCAGTGCTCATCCCAAAAGGTGCCCTCCTCAATGCCCATCACCCACTTTCCCCTCCCTCCCACCCACCATCAACCCTCAGTTTATTCTCAGTCTTTAAGAGTCTCATATGGTTTGCCTCACTCCCTCTCTAACTTTTTTTCCCATCCCCTCCCCATGGTCTTCCATCAAGTTTCTCAGGATCCACATAAGAGTGAAAACATATGGTATCTCTTTCTCTGTATGACTTGTTTCACTTAGCAGAACACTCTTCAGTTCCATGCACGTTGCTACAAAAGGCCATATTTCATCCTTTCTCATTGCCAAGTAGTATTCCATTGTATATATAAACCACAACTTCTTTATCCATTCATCACTTGATGGACATTTAGGCTCTTTCCATAATTTGGCTATTGTTGAAAATGCTGCTATAAACATTGGGGTACAAGTGCCCCTATGCATCGCACTCCTGTATCCCTTGGTAAATTCCTAGCAGTGCTATTGCTGGTTCATAGGGTAGATCTATTTTTAATTTTTTGAGGATCCTCCACACTGTTTTCCAGAGTGGCTGCACCAGTTTGCATTCCCACCAACAGTGCAAGAGGGTTCCTCTTTCTCCACATCCTCGCCAGCGTCTATAGTCTCCTGATTTGTTCATTTTAGCTACTCTGACTGGTGTGAGGTGATATCTCAGTGTGGTTTTGTTTTATATTTCCTGATGAGGAGTGACATTGAGCATCTTTTCATGTGTGTGTTGGCCATCTGGATAGCTTCTTTGGAAAAGTGTCTATTCATGTCTTCTGCCCATTTTTTCACTGGATTATTTGTTTTTCGGGTGTGGAGTTTGGTGAGTTCTTTATAGATTTTGGATACTAACCCTTTGGTATGTCATTTGCAAATATCTTTTCCCATTCCATCAGTTTCCTTTTAGTTTTGTTGATTGTTTCCTTTGCAGATGTGTCAAGTAGGAAATTGCTCCGGCTGAGTTCAGAGAGGTTTTTTCCTGCTTTCTCCTCTAGGGTCTTGATGGTTTCCTGTCTCACATTCAGGTCCTTTATCCATTTTGAGTTTATTTTTGTGAGTGGTGTGAGAAAGTGGTCTAGTTTCAACCTTCTGCATGTTGCTGTCCAGTTCTCCCAGCACAATTTGTTAAAGAGATTGTCTTTTTTCCTTGGATACTCTTTCCTGCTTTGTCAAAGATTAGTTGGCCATACTTTTGTGGGTCCAATTCTGGAGTCTCTATTCTATTCCATTGGTCTATGTCTGTTTTTGTGCCATTACCATGCTGTCTTGATGGTTACAGCTTTGTAGTAGAGGCTAAAGTCTGGGATTGTGATGCCTCCTGCTTTGGTCTTCTTCTTCAATATTACATTGGCTATTTGGGGTCTTTTGTGGTTTCATACAAATTTTAGGATTGTTTGTTCCAGCTTCAAGAAGAATTCTGGTGCAATTTTGATTGGGATTGCATTGAATGTGTAGATAGCTTTGGGTAGTATTGGCATTTTGACAATATTTATTCTTCCAATCCATGAGCAGGGAATGTTTTTCCATTTCTTTATATCTTCCTCAATTTCCTTCATAAGCTTTCTATAGTTTTCAGCAAACAGATCTTTTACATCTCTGGTTAGGTTTATTCCTAGGTATTTTATGCTTCTTGGTGCAATTGTGAATGGGATCAGTTTCTTTATTTGTCTTTCTGTTGCTTCATTGTTAGTGTATAAGAATGCAACTGATTTCTGTACATTGATTTTGTATCCTGCAACTTTGCTGAATTCATGTATCAGTTCTAGCAGACTTTTGGTGGAGTCTATCGGATTTTCCATGTATAGTATCATGTCATCTGCAAAACGTGAAAGCTTGACTTCATCTTTGCCAATTTTGATGCCTTTGATTTCCTTTTGTTGTCTGATTGCTGATGCTAGCACTTTCAACACTATGTTAAACAACAGGGGTGAGAGTGGATATCTCTGTTGTGTTCCTGATCTCGGGGGAAAGCTCTGTTTTTCCCCATTGAGGATGAGGTAAGCTGTGGGATTTTCATAAATGGCTTATATGATGTTTAAGTGTGTTCCTTCTATCCCGGCTTTCTCGAGGGTTTTTATTAAGAAAGGATGCTTAATTTTGTCAAATGCTTTTTCTGCATCGATTGAGGGGATCATGTGGTTCTTATCTTTTCTTTTACTAATGTGATGTATCACATTGATTGATTTGCAAATTTTGAACCAGCCCTGCATCCCAGGAATGAATCCCACTTGATCATGGTGAATAATTCTTTTTATATGCTGTTGAATTTGATTTGCTAGTATCTTATTGAGAATTTTTGCATCCATAGTCATCAGGAATATTGGTCTGTAGTCCTCTTTTTTTTGCTGGGTCTCTGTCTGGTTTGGGAATCAAATGCTGGTTTCATAAAATGATTCTGGAAGTTTTCCTTCCCTTTATAGTTTTTTGGAATAGCTTGAGAAGGATAGGTATTATCTCTACTTTAAATGTCTGGTAGAATTCCCTAGGGAAGCCATCTGGTCCTGGACTCTTATTTGTTGGGAGATTTTTGATAACTGATTCCATTTCTTTGCTGCTTATGGGTCTGTTCAAATTTTCTATTTCTTCCTGTTTGAGTTTTGGAAGTGTGTGGGTGCTTAGGAATTTGTCCATTTCTTCCAGGTTGTCCAGTTTGTTGGCAAATAATTTTTCATAGTATTTGCTGATCATTGCTTGTATTTCTGAGGGATTGGCTGTAATAATTCCATTTTCATTCACGATTTTATCTATTTGGGTCATCTCCCTTTTATTTTTGAGAAGCCTGGCTAGAGGTTTGTCAATTTTGTTTATTTTTCCAAAAAACCATCTCTTGGTTTCATTGATCTGCTCTACAGTTTTTTTTTAGATTCTATATTGTTTATTTCTGCTCTGATTGTTATTTTTTCTCTTCTTCTGCTGGGTTTGGGGTGCCTTTGCTGTTCTGCTTCTATTTCCTTTAGGTGTGCTGTTAGATTTTGTATTTGGGATTTTTCTTGTTTCTTGAGATAGGCCTGGATGGCGATGTATTTTCCTCTCAGGACTGCCTTCGCTGCATCCCAAAGCATTTGGATTGTTGTATTTTCATTTTCATTTCTTTCCATATATTTTTTAATTTCTCCTCTAATTGCCTGGTTGACCCATTCATTCTTTAGGAGGGTGTTCTTTAACTTCCATGCTTTTGGAGGCTTTCCAGACTTTTTCCTGTGGTTGATTTCAAATTTCATAGCATTGTGGCCTGAAAGTGTGCATGGTATGATCTCACTTCTTTTATACTTATGAAGGGCTGTTTTGTGACCCAGTATGTGATCTATCTTGGAGAATGTTCCATGTGCACTCAAGAAGAAAGTATATTCTGATGCTTTGGGATGCAGAGTTCTAAATATATCTGTCAAGTCCATCTGATCCAATGTATCATTCAGGGCCTTTGATTCTTTATTGATCCTGTGTCTAGAAGATTTATCCATTGTTGTAAGTGGAGTATTAAAGTCCCCTGCAATTACCACATTCTTATCAATAAGGTTGCTTATGTTTATGATTAATGTTTTATATATTTGGGGGCTCCCGTATTCGGCACATAGACATTTATAATTGTTAGCTCTTCCTGATGGATAGACCCTGTAGTTATTATATAATGCCCTTCTTCATCTCTTGTTACAGCCTTTATTTTTTTTTATTTAATTTTTAAAAAAAATTTTTTTAATGTTTATTTATTTTTGAGACAGAGAGAGACAGAGCATGAACGGGGGAGGGTCAGAGAGAGGGAGACACAGAATCTGAAACAGGCTCCAGGCTCCGAGCTGTCAGCACAGAGCCCGACACAGGGCTCGAACTCACGGACCGCGAGATCATGACCCAAGCTGAAGTCGGACGTTTAACCGACTGAGCCACCCAGGCGCCCCTCTTGTTACAGCCTTTAATTTAAAGTCTAGTTTGTCTAAGTATGGCTACACCAGCTTTCTTTTGACTTCCAGTAGCATGATAGATAGTTCTCCATCCCCTCACTTTCAATCTGAAGGTGTCCTCAGGCCTAAAATAAGTCTCTTGTAGATAGCAAATAGATGGGTCTTGTATTTCTATCCATTCATATACCCTATGTCTTTTGGTTGGAGCATTTAGTCCATTTACATTCAGTGTTATTATTGAAAGATATGGGTTTAGAATCATTGTGATGTCTGTAGGTTTCATGCTTGTAGTGATGTCTCTGGTACTTTGTGGTCCTTGCAACATTTCACTCACAGAATCCCCCTTATGATCTCTTATAGGGCTGGTTTAGTGGTGATGAATTCCTTTAGTTTTTGTTTGTTTGGGAAGACCTTTATCTCTCCTTCTATTCTGAATGACAGACTTGCTGGATAAAGGATTCTCGGCTGCATATAAATTTTTTGTTCATCACATTGAAGATTTCCTGCCATTCCTTTCTGGCCTGCCAAGTTTTGGTAGATAGGTCTGCGACTACTCTTATGGGTCTACCTTTGTAAGTTAGAGCCTGTTTATCCCTAGCTGCTTTCAGAATTCTCTTTATTGTTGTATTTTGTCAGCTTCACTATATGTCATGCAGAAAATCGATTCAAGTTACATCTGAAGGGAGTTCTCTGTGCCTCTTGGATTTCAATGCCTGTTTCCTTCTCTCAACTATGATTTGTTCAAGTACATCTTCAGCCCCTTTCTCTCTCTCTTCTTCTTCTGGAATTCCTATTATACAGATATTGAGTTTCACTGCATCACTTAGTTCTCTAATTTCCCCTCTCTTTTTCTCAGCTTCCTCTTTTTCCATAATTTTATCTTCTAATTCACCTATTCTCTCCTCTGCCTCCAAAATCCATGCTATGGCTGCCTCCATTTTATTTTGTACCTCATTTATAGCATTTTTTAGCTCTTCATGACTATTTCTTAGTCCCTTGGTCTCTGTAGCAGTAGATTCTCTGCTGTCCTCTATGTTTTTTTCAAGCCCAGCGATTAATTTTATGACTATTATTCTAAGTTCTTGTTCCGTTATATTGCTTAAATCGTTTTTGATCAATTCATTAGCTGTCGCTACTTCCTGGAGTTTCTTTTCAGGAGAATTCTTCTGTTTCATCATTTTGGGTAGTCCCTGCGGTGGCTCCAAACTGCAGGGCACTTCCCCTGTACTGTCTGGAATAACTTGTGTTGGTGGGCAGGGTCGCAGTCAGACCCAATGTCTGCCCCCAGCCCACTGCTGGGGCTGCAGTCAGACTGGTGTGTACCTTATCTTCTCCTCTCCCAGGGGCAGAACTCACTGTAAAGTGATATGGCCTCTGTCTGGGCTACTTGCATACTCCCAGGCTTGTGGTGCTCTTTCTGTGGCCTCTGCCAAGGGTGTATTAGCCTGGGTGGATTCGCAAGGTGCACAGGGGTGGAAGGGGCAGACTTAGCTTGCTTTGCCATCATTGGTCCCCTGTAGGAGGGTTCCTGCAGCACCAGGAGAGAGGCAGACCCGGTGGAGGGATGGATCCACAGAAGCACAGCATTGGGCGTTTTCGTGGTGCAAGCAAGTTCGGTGATGGAACTGGTCCCTTTGGAATTTTGTCTGGGGGGTGGGAGAAGGAAATGGTGTTTGCCAGTTCCTTTGTTCCCCTGCTGAGCTCTGTCCTTCTGGGGCTCAACAACTCTCTCCTGGTGTCCTCTCGTCTTCCCCGCTCCCTGAGAGCAGAACTGTTGACTTTTAACATTCCAGGCGTTAAGTCCCGCTGGCTGTCAGAACGCACGCAGTCTGGCCCATCCGCTTTTGCAAGCCAGACTCCGGGCTCTGCCTTGCCAGGCGGGGCTGCCCCTTCACTGCCCCAGCTCCCTCCCGCCAGTCTGTGTAGTGCGCACCACCTCTCTGCCCTTCCTACCCTCTTCTGTGGGTCTCTTGTCTATGCTTGGCTCTGGAGAGTCCGTTCTGCTAGTCTTCTGGCAGTTTTCTGGATTATTTAGGCCAATGTGGGTGGAATCTAAGCGATCAGCTGGACAGGCGAGCCCAGCATCCTCCTACACTGGCATCTTCCTAATGCCCTTTTCAGTTCTTCTTTTGTTTGGCATCTCAACAGCCACTGACATAGCTAAATTCACTTTTTAAAAAAATCTCTCCCTACTGACTTCTGTGACTCCTAGCCTCCCTGGCATTCTTTCTTCTAGTTCTGAATAAAGAGTCCTTCTCTTCAAAATTTTGAGGCTGGTTCATTAGCAAGACTAGTGAAAATAAGGTATGCAGGGACATTTATGGCAAATTTCAAGTAGAAAAAACTCAGTTTTATTTTATTTAATGCTAAAACTTGACAAAACATTATTTTCAACCCATCTTCTGAAAGAGAGGCTCATATTTAATAATTTCATTGTCGATTCCTGCCTGTCAAGTTATTTTGGTTTGTGTGTTAGGTTGGTAGTCAAATTTAACGACTGATTCTAAACTGTTATGAATGTGTTTGTTGAATTCTAAGGTCTTTGAATTTAAAATTGTTCTAACAGTTGGGTTGATAGAAGGTAGAAATTCTCCTGGACTGGATTCTTCACCAGCAGGGCAGAGGCTCACACAAGCCTGTAGGAGCTAGTCACTAAGCTATTCAGCAAGAACTTTGAAAGGAATTGATTGTAATAATAAGTTTTAGTGACTCATTTATGTTGAAAGGGGATGCATTTATTAAATGTTTGTTTACTTGTTTTTTTATTAACCTGTTTTTACCCATAACAATTAAGACTACATATAGAAATAAGAAATTTCAGGAAGGGGAAATAGCTCATACTATCCAAAAAGATAGTAACCTATAATGTTTATTAAAACAGATTTTATGTTTTAGAAAGAAGTGTTATACCCAGTGTAAAGTAAAAGTAGGCAAGATTATCATTGTCAGGAAGGCTAAAATATGCTAGTTTACTATATGTAACAAGAAACATCATTTTGATCTTGAAGTGACACATCTTTGTTGATACTGTAACCATTAACAATATTTATACCTTACAATTCATTCAACACATTTTTATTGATCTAGGCTGGGATACAATGAACAACATATTTAAGATCCCAACCAAACAGAAGCTCACATGATAGAGATTAAACATTCTTACAGTAGGTAAAAGTATTAGTTCTCTATGTTTTGAACTTGGACATAGACTTTTTCAAAATCTTTTCTTTTTAAAAACTTTTGAAAATGTTTAAAGTTTTTTTTCAAAATATTTTAATTTCATAGGTGGATAATTATTAGAATATTCTAATTAATTAATGAACCATTTTGAGGTTACTGTCATATGTTAACTTTCCAAAAATATTTCTGTATTTAATTTTTGCTTTTGAAAATATAACTTTATGACAGGAAATCCAGATAATGCAAAAAACTATATTAATAATAATACTGCTGTGTTACAAGATTTCTGTTACATGTTTAGAGAAAAGAAATATACTTACCTACAGTGTTTTCCAACTCAAATGCATTTATATTAAAATAGCTTCTATGAATTAGTATCATTATTTCACCTACTTTATGAGCCAATGATGAGGTCATCCTGTACAGGAAAAAGGCCAGAATATTGCCTTAGATTCTCCAAAGAGAGTAAAATAAAAATCTAAGTGTTAGCTAGCATTCATGCTGATTTAGGGATCTATAATTCAAAGCAAGTAAGTTTTTAGGATTTTATTATTTATGACCTAAATAAACTCTTTCTTTACAATAGCAAAAGGAATACACTCTTTCTTTACAAGTTTATCCAAAATTAATCTGAAACATTCTATTTCAAATGTAAGGGGAATAATATAATTAGGTTATAATGTCAAAAGTACCCATGCAGAAATTATATTAGCTTTACTCACTTTGTAACTCAAAAGAATCATGCCCCATTTTGTCTAAAATCTATTAATAATATGATTCTGCCTTCTATTATCTGTTGCAAAGGGATGATTTTATTAGTTTTTAAGTTATTAATGTACTGTAAGTTGACTTTATGTAACATGTATTTTAAGAAGATGATGAAAATATTAACTCTTTATCTGATCTGAAGCTTGATCTTCCCCAACCTAAATTCATCTTAGGAAATTCATGACAATAGTTATATTTAAATAATGATTCAAACCCCATCTCTTCCACATATATCTGTTTTTCTTTCTGAGATCAGGTTTCAACATAATCCAGGTTAGTCAGGTTGTTCTGGAAAGCTAGATTGAGAACAATTATCATCAAGAAAAGAAAAATGTGCATAGTAGGCTTGAAGTGAACCAAAGAGATGTTGCTTTCATTTCAGTTTTTGTCCTTTCAAAGCACCTACTGGCTTGGATGACTTGGTGGTCTATTGCTGGGAAGAAGTGGAACTTCCTATTAAAGAATGAGAACTTATGAAAGGAAAACCTGCCCAAAATATAGTCCATAGATAGGATGCCTGGGTGGCTCAGTAGGTTAGGCATCCGACTCTTGATTTTGGCTTAGGTCATGATCTTATAGTTGTGAGATTGAACCCAGCCTTGGACTGAGCATGAAGCCTGCTTGGGATTCTTTCTCTCTCTTTCTGTCTACTCTTCCTCTACTCATGCTTGCTCGCTCTCTCTCTCTCTCTCTCAAAATAAATAAATAAACATAAAAAAAAGTCCACAGACGTCAATAATTTATATTAATTTAATTAAATATATTAATATATATAATTAATATATAAATATTTATATTAATTAAATGAGAAAAAATAGTAGTCACATAAACTGGGGTTAACATCTGCCAATCAGATAATGACACTTGTGAGGATTTAAATATTTTAATTACAGTTAACTCTTGGAAATGTACTGGATTTGTTTTTCAATTATGTAGCCCCACTTCTTCCTATGCTCTCCCCTCTTTACAAGACCTGAAACTTGTAAACTACATTGGCCTTTATGACACTAGCTGCAATTTACATTCTGCCAAATGGCATTGTTCAACTCTGGACAGAAGCATAGGCCTTGGAAAACTGGAAATTTTTCAGCAGCCCCCAGGTATTGCCCTGTGAATTGCCTCCCAGAGTACTTGAGACAACTGGGGCTTTTGATAGAAGTTAGCCACAGTTCCTAACCTGGGTGATCCATTTCAATGGAAATGAGTGGTTAAGCTATAGAGCTAGTGTTGGTCTGTCTATGTCTTCACTATAGCTTTTTCAATTGTTTTAAAAACACTACACTCCTTATATTAATTCCCTTTTTGCTTTTAATATCTACAATTGTGTATATTTTCCTGATGGAACTCTTTACTGGAAAAGAATACTTACAGCTTATGTAACATTGTGGTTTATCAACAGTGACTTCCTTTGGTGAATTGTTTTGCCAAGGGCCTAACTAAAAAATAATCAGAGGACCAGTTGAAAACAAATTACTATTTAAATGTGTGTATGTACGTATGTACGTATGTACGCATGTTTGTGAGTTCTAAAGCTGGATCCAGACAACACTCTAATTACTTAAAATTTTTTTATTGTTAAAAAACTAATATAAGTTCACTATTTTAACCCTTTAAAAGCATACAATTTAGTGATTTTATAGTATATCCACAATGCTGAGTGACCATCACCACTAATTCCAGAAAGTTTTTTTTTAAACACTTTAAAGTTTGTTTTTTATTTTTGAGAGAGAGAGAGAGAGAGAGAGAGAGAGAGTGAGCAGGGTAGGTGCAGAGAGAGAGGGAGAGAGAATTCCAAGCAGGCTCTGTGCTATTAGTCCAGAGCCTGATACAGGGTTCAAACCAGGTTAGTAACTGTGGCTAACTTCTATCAAAAGCCCCAAACCATGAGATCATGACTTGAGCCAAAACCAAGAGTCGGATGCTCAACTGACTGAGCTACCCAGGCACCCCTAATTCCAGAACATTTTTATTAACCCAAAAAGAAACCACATGTAGTCCATTCCCCTGCATGCCCAATGTCTACAGGTAATCATTACTCTACTTTGGATTTCCTTATTCTAGACAGTTAATATAAATGGAGTCATACCATATCTGGCCTTTAGAGTCTGGCATCTTTCACTTAGCACAATGTTTTCAAGGTTCTTCCATGTTGGTGCATGTATCAGTGCTTCACTCCTTTTATAATTGCACCATAGTCCATTATATGGATATACCACATATTGTTCATCCATCCATCATTTGCTAGACATTCAGATTATTCCACATTTAGGCTATTATGAATAATGCTGCTGTGAAATTTGTGTTCAAGTTTTTGTGTGATTGTATGTTTTCAGTTCTCTTGGGCATAGATATAGTAGTAGAATTACTGGCTCATATGGTAACTTTACATTTAACTCTTTGAGGAACTTTCAAATTGTTTTCCACAGTAGCTGCACCATTTTATATTCCCACCAGAAATTTATGAGGCTTCCAATTCCTCCACTTTCTCACTTGTTATTTTCCTTTTGAAAACCATACATAGCTATTTTAGCAGGTATTAAATGGTATTTCATTATGGTTTTGATTTCCATTTCCCTAATGACTAATAGTGTTGAACATCTTTTCATATACTTATTGGCTATTTGTATAGTTACTGTAGAGAATTGTCTATTTAAATACTTTTTGGGTTGTCTTTTTATTGTTGAGTTGTAAATATTCTTTATATATTCTGAATACTAGATCCTTATCATATAAATGATTTGCAAAGATTTTCTTCCACTCCATGGGTTGTCTTTCTACTTTCTTGATAGTATCTTTTGGTGCACAAAATTTTGATGAAATTCCATTTAATCTGTATTTACACTTGATGCTTGTGCTTTTGGCATCATATTTAAGAAACTATTGTCTAATTCAAAGTCTTTTTATTTATTAAAAAATTGTTTGATGTTTATTATTTTTGAGAGAGAGAGAGAGAGAGAGAGAGAGAGAGAGAGGGAGGGAGGGGCAGGAGAGAGGGAGACACAGAATCTGAAACAGGTCCCAGGCTTGAGCTGTCAGCACAGAGCCCGACAGTAGGCTCGAACTCACGAACTGTAAGATCATGACCAGAGCTGAAGTCAGATGCTTAACCAATCACCACCCAGGCGTCCCTAATTCAAAGTCTCAAAGATTTACACCTGTTTCCTTCTAACATTTTTATGGTTTTAGCATCTACATTTGGGTCTACTTTGATCCATTTTGAGTTTACTAATTCCTTTTTATAAAATGTTGCTTATTTTTGCTAGTATTATTTTGTTTTCTATTCTTATTTTCTCCATTAGCACAGATAATTGAGAATTAATTCTATTCTGAAATTCTGCTGGTTAAGAAAGCTTTCAAGAATGCAGGCATCAAGGCCAAAAGAGGAAATTCAAGCATAATGACTTTAAAAACATAAAGTGCTATTTGAGTCCTCTTGGAATAATACTGTTGTAACGTGTAGAGTCTGAATTACATTTGTCAGCCACTATAAATTTTTAACCCAATTAAGAAACACATTATAAATATTTTCAGTAATGCATACTTCTTTCTACTATTTGTGTCCTCTACCTTAACCTTCTCCCTTAGCTCTTCACCAAGGTTTTTGTTGTTTTTGTTGTTGGAATGACTGTTGTTGTAATTGCTTTAAAAATTACCTGAATTAAGGTCACATTAGAGCTGCTTTAACGTATAAAACTTTTAATCACAATAATCCTCTAGTCACTGTTAAAATGCACTGTCCCCTGTGGACAGAAAATAAGAACATATAAGGTTAGTCACAATTGAGGAGCCTACTGAGAAATTATAACATTAAGACTCTGAATTTTTTAGGTCAGGGATTATGACAGATTCTTCAGGAACCATGTTCAGTGTGGTTGACACTCTATTAGGCCAATTTTAGTGTCTGAAAAGCACTGGAGAACATGAAAGTGTCCCTTTGCATGGGGAATTTTGTTTTAACAAATGTTATGAAAGCCAGTTGAACATAAAACTGCTTTCTAATCTTGGATTCCAATTGGGATTAATACTGTTTGTTGTATGACTAAAATTACTACTGTTTTTCTTTTTGAATAACTAGACTTGTATTACAGCAAAAAAAAAAAAAAAAAAAAAAAAAAATCCCCTATCTGTTTAACAATTGGTTTAACAATGAGGTTCTAAAAAAAAGAAGTGTCATATGATAGAAAACATATTTCTTAGGCCTTTGAAATCCACACCCACTTTTGTTAAGCATAAGAATCCAAAGTCTTTCTTTCATGTTATTTGAAATTTCAAGATTGTGTAGATTGATATTTTATAGATAATATATAATTATAATAGTTGAAGCATTTTTCAAAGTAGATTTAGAGGCCCTAATACTCCTTCCCTGTTCCAAGCCTAACTACAAGATTCTAATATATAGTACCTAGAATGATATCTTTCCCAGGATTCTGGGTTGGAAATTCACTGCTCCACACAATGTAAAATATCTTTCTTCACATTTTTGTGAATCGAGGAATATCAGGATCAATCCAGAAGTCAGACCCAAGGTCTATCCAGCCAGTGGTTTGTGAACAGAAGTCCTGTTTTAAGCAATGTTTCATGGGAGGACAGTGAAATTATTTCTCTCAATATTAGTTTTAATTTAATTAGGTATATCGAAATTTCTGAAAGAAGTTATTTTTAGTTCTTTCACTTATAAATTCCTCTCAACTCTTTCAAAATCATTTGGCTATGTTACTTCTTGAAGTACTGAGTACACAAAAGACCTTTTCTTTTTAACTTATTCTAAATATTCTCCCTCTTAATAGGTCCATATTTGGGGGAAAGGAGTCATCTAATTTTAAACATATTGAATTGGAAATACCTACAAAATATCGATTTGGGTAGTTCAACCCATCCATTGTAATATCATCACAAATGAATACTATTTGAAATGAAAGGCCCAGGAAAAGTCCTGGTTGAAGATGGGAAAGGCATTAATATGCAAATAGCAGAAGGAGGAAGAATAACAAGCAACAATACTGAGAAAGAAGGATTGAAGAATAGAAGGAAAACTAGGAATGTGAAGTATCCTGGGAGCCAGAGAAAGAGGAAATGTAAAACAAGCTCAAATATTTAGAAATTCAAAAACATGTATGTAGTGGATTAAACACTGACAATTCCCATTAGATGTTGAGAAGTGAGATTATTGGTGACCCTCCCCTAAATTGCTTATAGTGAAATTGTAAAGTAGATTCTGAATGTGAACATAAAATAAGGAACTGGAGACAGCACACAGAGGAGCTTACTGAGAGGAGAAGGAGAAAACTAGAAGGGTAACTAACAAGGGATGTAAATCAAAGGGGGATTTTTGTTTTATTTTTTAAGATACAAAAGATTTGACCATATTTATAGAATGCAGGGTGTAATACAGAAATAGAGAAGAGAAAGGGAATCTTTGGAGAAACATATTTTTAAAGGAGACAGGCCAAGATGGGTTCATGATAAAGGTGTGGTCACAAGACTTGAGGCAAAAGTCTTTCTCCGCACCTGAAAGAAAGACGGTGAAAATGGTTGAATCTTCATAACATGTGTGTTGATGGTGAAGACAAGTGGGGAATGGAGAGGGGAGGGGTTCCTCCCATGATGATCTCTAAAAGGGATGATTATCTGCCAAGGGCAAGAAACTCAGGAGTTATTTAGAGGGCTTGGGAGGTACTGAAGGTAAGAAATGGCAGGTGAGTGAAATATATCTGAGTGTTCACCAAGGATGAGATGAGAATATAGCTAATATTGTTTTATGACATCAATCAGAAGTTTAGTGATTTTTTTTGTCCCAGTGACATTAGGAAAACTAAAGCAATGACAGCTAGATTCGAGAGAAGGGACAGACTAGAATTTTTCGACTTTTGAAGATGGTTACTAGTGCCTTGCTTTGACTTTTCCATCCTACTTTTGTCTTATTAAAAGTAGTCTTATCCTACTGAGCCTGAAAATGCTGACTAAATTCCAGATTACTGGACGTTGGAACTGGGAAGAGCCTCAATACTTGGTCTACTTCAGCACCCATGATTTTATGCAGGTTAAGACGTCAGATTCTTTGCTGATGATGTAATCCGCCCTCAAAGATGTGCCCAAAGCCCATGGCTAGTTAACTACTGAATAAAAGCATAGAATGAGTGTCAAGAAGAAAAATGCACCTGGAGAACATGATGAGCACATTTCCAGGGATGATAGATTGCTGGGGATTCATTTTGCAAATGTGGTTTGGGACGTTGTTGTTGTGCATTACCTATCGTGTACAATGTAATGCAAGGTCACTGGACACTGATAATTCAATACAGGCTTGCTCTTTAGAGATTTTAAATACCTTTTTAGCCCCATACTTGAGTTATAACGATGTATCAGGCTTTAAAAAATCTAAGTATTTGCCTCCTTATTTGAAAATGTATTGTCTACCAAAAGACACACAGTAAATCTAGTTCTCTGAGCTAAACACCTCTGGTAATTAGTGAACATGAAACCAGAAGCAAAAGTAAATAAGCCCTTTATGATGCGTGTGGCACCACACTAAAGCAGCTACTTTAAAAGCAGTGTGTTTTGTTGTTCAAGGTCTTTATTAGGGCATAACTAAATATATATTAAAGCTTTTCAAGACAGCTAAATGGAATAAACTGAATGGGCTAATTCTCTACACAGTGGAAAAAATCCTTGATAAAACAACTTCCAGAATTCAAGTTATTATAAATTTTTATAAAATACTAACATAATCTAGAAATCTCCTAGATTATGTAAACAAGATGGCAGTTTACAAGGCAGCTACTTTCAGGACTACATTAAATTGCGCCAACTCCACACTATGCGAATATTGGGGTTTTATTCTGTTAATGGGATTGGCTTTGGCTTTAAGACACATCCGTTTCATAAAGCAACATATGTAGAAATAAACTCCTGCTGTTTTCAAGGTTTTTGCCTTTTTCCCCCCAGGAGGGTTTTGAAGAAAGCCTAAATAATGAACACATAGAATATGCATCTACATGAACACATAGCATGTAGAAATATTATTCATTTGTTTAATGTTATTAAACCTCTCTCTTATGCAAAGCACATGTAGGCATTTGAGGCTTACAGATTCATTCAATTAAACAAATAGCTGTTCTACATCTACAATCTTCAAGACTGAGTATAGAGATGATTAATCATGGTCTTTGTTCATTAGAATCTTATTGTCTCTTATATGTACTAACTGAAAAAGAAGAAAGTAAAACAATAATTGCAGATATGCATACAGTAGGCAGCCCAGGGTTGTTTGTTTGCACAGCATCTGTGAATGACTAATTCACTAAAGGAGAAGGTGAACACCTCTCTTCTGCTGGTGGGCAGAGTGGTTTGGTTGCTAGTACATCAGTTGAGGCAGGAAATTACAAATGCCTGAACCAAAGCAGTAAAAGCAGAAACAGATACATAAGGGCACATTCAGTTAATATTTAAGTGTTATTATCAATGAAAATTAACAATGAACTAGATGGATACAGTGAACAAGTGGACAATTCATATTTTGAATTGCACTAGCAATTGGGGGCTTTTTGATCAAGGTCTAATAATAGTGCACATTTGGAGGCTCATAAACTGCTTTAAAGTAGGATAATAGCTATATATAGTCTCCCAGAAAAAATATATTTATATACTATATATAGAAAGAAAATTTGCACATATTATCAGGAATGCCATGGTCTCCCTGAAATCAGTCTCTGATGTATTTTCTGATTTGTTGTTTTGTTTAAACAACTACAAAGATTTAGGATTAAAATTCCAACTGAGCGACAATCTTGTCTGTTCATTTTTATTATTATCACATATACCTTCATCCAATTATATATATTTATATGCTTTGTTGGGAAGTTTTAAGTTCTTCTTTAGTGTTCAATGTTTTATATTTCAGTTGTTGAAAACAATGCTCATGTTCCATGCACACCATAGTAGGTACTACAGATAAATCAACGACCAGAACAGATATGGTGCTTTGTCATAAAGGTTGTAGTGATTACAAATGTGATATGTGCTCTGAAGGAAAATTGAGTGGTGCTACGAGGATATTGTCAGTCCAGTGATGGACATGGAGGTAGAGAGGTAACAAGGTCAGAGCAGGCTAATCTGGAGAAATTAATATATACATGAATGAATAAAATAGTGAATGATAAATGAATAAATTGGATTTTCAGTCCGAATGGCTTACCTTTTTCAAAAAAAAAAGTATGTAACAGCTTTATTGAGCTATAATTCACATACCATAAAATTTATCCATTTAAAGCGCACAATCTAATAGCTTTTGGTATATTCACAGAGTAGGGAAACTGTCACCACAGTCAATTTGGGAACATTTTCAACACACCCCAAAAATCTCAAGCCTGCTAGCAGTCACTCTACATTTTCTCTGAACTTCTCTTTTCCCACCTCCACCAGCCTCAGGCAATCTCTAACTGCTTTCTGAATCTATAAATTTGTCTCTCCTGGATGCTTCACATAAATGAAATCATGCAATATTGGCCATTTCTGACCAGCTTCTTTTTTAGTATGATGTTTTGAAGATTCATCCATGTTGCAACATGCATGAGCAATCCGTTCCTGTTTGTAGCTGAATGGTATGCAATTGTCTGGATATAGCACATTTTGTCTATGCATTCATCAGTTGACGAATATTTGAGTTGTTTCCACTTTTCTGGCTATCATGAATAATGCCACTCTGAACATTTGTGTACAGCTTTTTGTGTGGATTTATCTCTCACTTGGATATCTATCTAGAACTAGAATTGCTGGGTCATATGGTAACTCTATATTTAACCTTTTGATGAATTGCCAGACCATTTTCCTTAGCTTTATTTTAAATTTCATTACATTTGTCCTACTACTTCCGTCTCTTGCTTTAGGTAATAGATGTTTTCTGGAAAAATTCCATTTGACTTGAATTATATGTTAATGGAATCATGTTTTATGTGTTCAAAGGGAGCCTGATTTTTAATGGCATCTGGGTTTTTAACACCTATGTAAAAGCTCTGAATTAGGTAACAGAAAACCTAGATTCCAAGGCTGAGCTCTAACATTAATTCACTATGGGACTGAGTCATGACTATTAACCCATAAGGAAGCAGGAAATTTCTTTTGGGAAAAATTGTCTGGTACAATATGTAATGTGTAATGAGGTATTTCAGAAAGATAAATTATATCAGGTGTCATATGTTACATTAGGTTTAGATAAGGATATCCAGAAAACAAACACAATAACAAAGTATAGATAAATTCAGGTTACTTAAAGAAAAGGTCCATTTGGGATATTTGTCACTTTAATTTATAATTGAAAGATACAAATAGTTCAAAATATGAATCTCACTTTTATTTACCCACTTCCCCTTCTCTATATTTTCTTTGTCCAGAGCTTTAGTTTTAACTTTTCTTTTGCCACCTTTTATCTAACAGCCAAACAGAATAAGGAGAGAAGTAGAAACCTAAATGATTGGTTAGCTAATTAGCCTCCCAATGCTGATGTTCATAATTTTAGTGTGGTGTCAAACATTCAACAGCTCTGAGATTCCTGGGAAAACAGATTATGCTGAATTCTTGGATCTTAAAAGGTGTAGCAGCTGGTTTATAGCTGCCATTATTAGTGCCACCCCCCCCCCCGTTTTTTGTTTTTTTGTTTTTTTTTTTCTGCTTTAGATAGGCTGAATCTCAAGGCTTTTATTCTATAAAGGAGACAGACTGGCTAGAAATGGAAAAAAAGGTATGCTGCCAAACTGTAATTTTTGAGCCATTCCTTCTGTGGGAAAGAAAGGGAGAGATTATTCAACTAGTATTCACCATGCATAGATTGACAACCTAGTGCATGCAAAATAGTCATCTGGTTAAGATGGAGAATGCAAAGATAAGTAATACCCACTACCTCCCCAAAGTTTATTGTCTAAAGCACATAGATAGCTGTTAAATGTGTGGAAAACATCTAAAGGTCATTAACTCGGTTAATAAAGTTGCAAAGGAAATTCAGAAGATGGAAAAATGACTCCTACCAGAAGAATTAGAAAAGGCTTTAGAAGAGGGATTTGATTCTATTTTGACTGAGCCTTGGAGGTTGGGGGATGGTATTCCATCTGGTACAGGATGCAAAGGCATTCTAGACAGAGGGCACATTAAGAGTAAAGGTATGAAAAAAGAAAATACACCACGCTTGTCTGGGGAAGAAGAGTTTTATCCAAAAATATTCAAGAAAAGCCTTAGATAGGATCTTCCACAAATACTCTACACATTTCAAATGATATCTGAGTTTGAGAGCCTCTTAATATTTTTTGCATGACTTTAGGGGCAATCTCTTCTGCCTCAATTATCATCCCACTGGAGAAAACAGAGTCCCCAAAGTTCCAGTGGGATATGTTTAGACTTACCGTATGACTTTATGTATAGAGAAGAATGTTTTATCCAAAGACAATGCCCACATAACATTCCACTGTCAGATCCATCTTCCTGAAGACAGGAAATTCGGAATGTTATCTTTTGGATGAATGAATGAATGAGTGAATGGATGCAGAGAAGACCGGCAGACCATTGTTTATGAGGGGAAACTTAGGGGAACTTCCTTAGAAACGTATTGTTACATATTCTTGATTCTTACATTATGAAATCCCTTCAAAAATCCTTTTGTGGTAATTATATATCTGTTATACTACTTCCTATAGAGGTCACGGAATTCATTTGAAGCTTGAAGCATGTTGAGTGCAGGATAGAAAGAAAATAAATATCTCCAACTGCCAAACAGTTGCCAATGAAATAATTCACCTCTAGAAGTGCCAGCATCAATTTGTGAGATTAAGAATTGATATTTTCAGTCTGCTTATCATTTGTTTGGCCTTGTCATTTATGTATTCAGATAATCAATGAAAGTTTGTTCAACTTTTGAAAATTTAATTTATAGTCCAAGAGACAGAAAATATATCTTGTAAATGAATAGGATCTAGAATATATGTCAGGAAGCTTCCTATAATCTTCAAAGGATGTTGTCTATGAAAAAAAAAAGCTAAATAAAATCCAGGATTAAAATTATTGGTTAAATTTAGGGTAGATGGATGGGTGAAATAGGTGATAGGGATTAAGGAGCACACTTATTGTGAATGAGCACCTGGTATTGTATGGAAATGTTGGATCACTATATTGTACACCGGAAACTAATATTACACAGTGTTAACTACCCTGGAATTAAAGACTTAACAAAATTATTTGTTCAATGTAATCAATGAAGCGTTATTGTCCAAATACTTTGGACTCTCTTTAAAGTCACCGTAGGCTTGAACAATTTAAACTAGTCAAATATACAGGTAAATGTTAAGCCTTTGACAAACTGTATTATACAATCTGAAATTGTCCATTATAGTTGTCAGTGTGAAAGATATAGAAATTAAACAAAAATAGGTGTTTTTCATGAACATTTCTGACTAAACAGAGACATAACACAGTTGATAAGAAAACAAAGAGCGCCTGGGTGGCTCCATAAGTTGAGTGTCTGACTTCGGCTCAGGTCATGATCTCACAGTTCGTGAGTTCAAGCCTGGTGTCTGGGGCTCTGTGCTCACAGTTCACAGACCCTGGAGCCTGCTTCAGATTCTGTTCCCCTCTCTCTCTGCCCCTCCCCCACTGATGCTCTGTCTCTCTCTCTCTCTCAAAAATGATACTAAAGACATTTAAAAAATTAACATTAAAAGATAAGAAATACAATTTTACATTTTCCTGTATATGAATCAAAACATATGTAATTTTAAATTGCATGGTATATGCTATAACCAGTTGTGAAACTGTTTATGTCATACCCATTAACTGTGGCTGAGTTGTTTTTTGTTTTTTGGGTTTTTTTTGTTTTTTTTGTTTTTTGTTTTTTTTGTTTTTGCCCCAACTCCGTGTTTTGGCATATTTACATCAGATCTTTCTTTAAGGAGACATTACAGATACAGGCAATGCCCTTGTGTAACCGTTTGCAATTAATTTCCATTCTTCTTGTACTCAATGGTAACCAGTAACCTGAGTTTGGTGTTTCTTATTTCCATCATTTATCATTCCTTTAATACATAATTTCTTAAGTGCCTCTTTTGGGCCAGGGAGCCTTCTGTCTGTTGAGGAATACATATAGCAGTGAACAAAACAGACAATCATGGGACAGGCAACATGCAAATAAACAAGAAAATTACATGGACAGATCTGATAATTTGAAGAAAGAAGTTCAGTTCTAAATTTTAACCTCATATAATGTGCATGAGGTCATTTATATTGTTAGTCTTAATATGTACACTTCAGAGTTGGGTCAGTGGGGTTGTTTGTGAATATTGCGAAGCATCTTTCTCCCTTTGTGGTAAAATCTGTATCACCCTGACAATTCCTCTGCTCTTATAAGCAGTTTAATCTGGGGTATAAAGACCAATTATACAGTCACATGAGGCACCAAACTTGTGCAGCGTCCAAATTTTAGTGAATTCACTTGGCTTGTGGTCAGCAGTCAACATCGGATATCAAGCTTCTGGCAGGAGCTTGTATGAAGTCATCTCTTCCACCTTCGCTTGACCTCAGCCCAGGGCTATAGAGCTCCACAGTAACGTCTCATAATACATCAGGACACATCAGTACCATGCCAGCCCTGCCCTCCATCCTTGCTGAGCTTAACTAATAAGAAAACAAAGCTCAGTTATGAGAAACAATATTTTTACCCCATTCAGATGTTTATTAGAGTTCATCCTGAACATGATTTTTATTTGAGAAAGCAAAACAAGGACCTGATCTAAAATCTACTATGAATATTCAGTGTTAAAAAAATTGTTTTATCTAGGTCAGTGGCTTTTATCTATTTTTACATAACAATCATTAGAAAAGGCAGAGTTAAAATTATAGTGTATAAAACAAAAATAAATACAAGAGATGTTTTCATGCTATTTCTGGCCTGTGAAGAAATAGAACATACTAATAAGAAATGTATATATTTCAGACAGGTTTAGGAAAAGTGCACCTACACTAGTACATCTAAGGGATACATGTGAAGGCTTATTCATCGAAAACTATGTTATTCGATGTTATTCTAAGTACAAGAGGAACAAATTAAGTCTAATAATTTGATACCAATCTTAATCAAAAGAAGTTGAGGTGAATTTAAACTAAACAGATAAAAGCAAGCCCCAAAACAAAGAAACTAACCCTAACACTTTGAACTGGTTTTAGAATATGTATTTTCTCTTAGAGACAATCAGAGATGAATCAATATTTATTGAGAATCTGCATATGCAAGTCATTTTGCTAGATGGTAAGGGTCAGGTATTTTTCATACTTTATATGCCATCTTCTTTGGCTGGAAAAACGAGGGCTGAACAAAAGATTCTGGAATGTCAGAAGCTTTTGTCATCATAGAGACCACTTACTGGTTCACAAAGTCCAATGGCTTTTCACTGAAACAACTGGACCTTGCCACAGGCGCTGGGGGAGGGCTGAGTCTTGGAGAACTTTTCTTCCTTCGTTTGGTCTGTCTCAGCATTCTGAAGGTTGTCCGACTCTGGGAGCTCACCAAGTTTCATTTCATCCATTAGGTCTGGAGTGAAGAACAAACCTGCAAATTCTGTCAAAATTGGTGATGTATAGTTGCTGAGAAATTCAAATTGCTTCAAGTGTGGGAGCCAACACAAAGTAATGTCCCACTACAGGATGAGATCACAACAGCATGCGCTCACTCTCTATGTGAGCTGCATTCTATATGCATGGGGAAGAGCCAAAGCATGAGTTCATTGAAGAAATGGTGAAGTGCTTCTCCTTAACCCCCTAGCTTCCAAGAGTTCTCTCAGATCCAACATGGCTGTAGATCCCACTTAGGATACCTCTGGATATAGCACCATGCTACACAAAGGCCCAGTAATGATCGACCAGTAATACACACGAGGAGAACAAAGTGAAAATCCAATTTAGATTGCTGATTGGGCTGGAATTCCCAAGTGCACCATCATCTTATCAGTCATGGTGGCTGAAGCTGTGCAGGTTGGTAAGGTTTTCCTGCTCTCCATGAGTTGAAGAATGCCATAGAATCTTTTCATAGCATCTTCCTTGAGTGAGTTGTCCAAAATATGTTTTTTATATGTCATGGTGACAAGCAAATTTTAGATGAGAAGCAAAACTGAGGTGTTGGTTTATGGCGAAAGTTAAAATTCCCTGAAGATTTTTTCGTAAAAGCATTTGGCAAATGTAAAAGCACTGAGCTCAAGGCACTTTGGAGGCTGCCCTTCTCATTGGTCCCAATTATTTCTAGGTTTCAGGAGACAGACTGTATGTGTATGAGAAAGGAATGTATGTTGATGAAGAATTCAAACAGTGTGTGGGGATCAGGAGGAGGTTTTAACAAGGCTTAGCTTCACAAAGAAATGGTTTGGAAAAAACACAATGTAGTAAAATATATTTGTGGCTTTTATCTCAAAACAGACTTTCAAATTTCTAAGAGAGTAGAAGAGAACCCATGAGGAATATTCAGCCTGGCCCTGTAATAAAGATGGAGGAGGGCCATAGAAGATAAAGATGAATGGGAGGCTGTTCATGTACAAATAGTGATATGACCTCAGGGATTTGACATCTCTCCTCTTCCCTCCTCTTTTTTACATATGCTCATCTGCTTCCGTGTTTCCTCCCCATTTATTGGTTGCTGGATAAAACATAGAATGCCCACTTTAATTTTCATATACACAACAAGTGCTTTCACTCATTATATATGGGAAAAGATACACTGTAAAAAATACATATAGTTGAGCTGAGACTTAAATTTAACTGAGTGTCCTGTGTTGTTTTTTTTTTTTTTTTTTTGCTAAATCTGCCAACCTATCTATATCCCTTCTAGTCCATCCCACCGGAGCTTAACAGCAGACAGAGAAAAGAATTGTAATTCCTAACAGCAGCCAAGGAAAACATCACCAAATGAATCAGGTTGTCCTTGCTACCTCTGGCTATTTATAGGCTCCATTTCACCAATGAAGTACTTGTTTGTCATGTGTCTTTCTGTTCAGGCCTCACATTCCTACCCTTTCCTCCTGCTCTAGCACTAATTGCTTTCCCTTTTAAGTTCATGGCTTGAGTTGAGTGAAGTCCTGGATAAAGTGGGAAACCTGCGGGAGAAGTGTCTCAGTTGACAGCCCTACACTGTCTGTGGGGGACACTTGTCTTTGGTGTCATGGGTGCTTGGTTCAGCCTTCAGAGCTTTGTTCTTCGTTCTTGTTCTTCAGCAGAACCTTGGGTAAGCACCCCTGTTCCATCAGCCACTTGGTTTGGCTCTCTGATTTTTGCATATGAATGCTTTGGATATTAAGTAAAATCTTGAGATATAAATGAAAACATTGCTGTGTTGCTGCTCTCACATATTCACCAGGAAAAAAAATGTTTTCAAATATGCATTGCCTTAGACCGGTTTAATGAGAGAACTATAAGAAGAAAAAAGATATTAAGCCTTGTGTATTGCTGTGTACTCATTGAGAGAGTGTAAAACTGAAAACTCTTGCACCATGGAATCCACAATTGATTGATGCCAGTCATGGAAATGTGTCAAATGTAACAGCTTTCAAGCACTATCTTACAAATTGCACATATTTTCTCTCTTATGTAAAGATTTAAATTGGCAGTGTATTATATCTGTTTTAGTCTCAGTAAATTGTATAAATAACTTACACGATATACAAAAATTCTTGCTAGCACATCAAGTGTTACAACACGTTTCATCTTTACTCCATAAATCATGTATGGCACACAGAGCACCTAGAATACAAGCTGTAAAGCAGATATTGAAACTTAGCACATACTAGGAAAATAAGAAGCATTCCTTCACAGGTTGGAAGCAAGGCCTTCCAAGTGGTAAGGCAAAAATACCACAAATCTAATAAATCCTCCAATAAACTTTCTAACTATATTCAAAGGGAGACTCATCACCTTATAGTGAGTAATGCATATACATGGCTATTTATCATGATGTGGAATATATCTCCTTGCCCCCAAATCTCTTTAATGTTCAAACAATCCTACCTGATTTTAAGTAATGTTTTAATCTGATGTGAATTTATTCTCTCATTATTTCTCAGGCTGCCCCAAATGTGTCAGCAAAGACTTTTATTTATTTATTTATTTCAGATCCTAAACCTAAGACTGGCTCTTCTCATTAGAGTTCATCCCTACAATTTATTTATTTTTTATTTTTTTAAGTTTATTTATTTATTTTGAGAGAGAAAGAGACTGAGCACACAAGCAGGGGAGGGGCCGAGAGAGAGGGTGAGAGAGAATCCTAAGCAGACTCTGAGTTGCCAATGCAGAGCCCAATGTAGGGCCTGAACCACAAACCATGAGATCATGACCTAAGTGGAAGTCAAAAGCTTACCTGACTGAGCCACCCAGGTGCCCCAGAGTTCATCCCTACAATTTAAATTAAAACCCCTTTTACTTGTATCCTAACAGAAAAGAACCAAGTTATTTTGTAATATCTCACGATATTTTATTTAGAAAAATGCTACAAATGTGAATTGGGCATATGCTATATATTGCCTGTGTTAAAACATTTCATCTTTATTTTTAAATTGTTTGAAGTCTCCGTTTAAATGTACTTTAAAATTCTAAAATACTTCGGTAAAATTGATAAATATGAATATTTGAGAAAGCTTTTTTTGTATCTGAAATTAGTTATGTGTCAGAACTGCCTGAGGATAAGCTGGCCAATGCAAATGAACATTACAGAGATACAGCTGCAAAGGCCAAAAAGCTAAGGCAGGAAAGAAGCAATGATTTTTCTCTGATTAGGAAAAGTTTTACAGTCTCACAGCCACAAACATGTAGCACAAATATTCAGTTTTAACTTTTTTTGGTTTTGTCTTTCTATTACTTCTCTCCAAGCCTGAAAGAAAAAAAGAAAGAGAAAGAAAGAAAGAAAGAAAGAAAACAGCAAAAAAAAAAAAAAAAAAGCAGGCAGCTCAGAGATCACAAGTGGACCTAGGACAGAACTCTGAGAACAGAGAGAATGCTAATAAAAATGAAACATTGTTTCTCCTAAAGCAGGACAACTGGGGAGTTGGAAGTATGGTACCTGTTGATAGGGGTTAACAAGAAAACACTTTAAAAACTCACTGTTGGGGGCTGCTACACTCTGCGCGCTGAGACTAACCTTGACTCTTAATTTTTTCCCCAAAGGAAAAGGCCTTTGCCACCTAAAAATGATTGTATTGGGGTGTTGGAAAGCGAAAGTTATGTGGAAAGCAATCCTAAAAAGGACTTGGGTGATTTTATGTCCTTGAATCTTTCTCTGCTTGTGTATCTTGTATAGTGTACTTGATATAAAACCTTTCCCTAAGTTTAGCCAAGTATTTAGAAAGTAATACATAGAATTTACTTCTTGACTTTGCAAACCCAAATCTCTGTTTAAAACAGACCCATAGGGGCGCCAGTGTGGCTCAGTCGGTTAAGCATCCGACTTCTGCTCAGGTCATGATCTCTCGGTCAGTGAGTTCAAGCCCCACGTAGCGCTCTGTGCTGACAGCTCAGAGCCTGGAGCCTGTTTCAGATTCTGTGTCTCCCTCTCTCTGACCCTCCCCTGTTCATGCTCTGTCTCTCCCTGTCTCAAAAAATAAATAAAATGTTAAAAAAATAAAATAAAATAAAATAAAATAAAATAAAATAAAATAAAATAAAATAGACCCATAGAGGGGCGCCTGGGTGGCTCAGTTGCTTAAGTATCCAACTTCGGCTCAGGTCGTGATCTTGTGGTTCATGAGTTCAAGTCCCACGTTGGGCTCTGTACTGACAGCTTGGAGCCTAGAGCCTGCTTCTGATTCTGTGTCTCCCTTTCCCTGCCCCTCCCCAATTTGTGCTCTGTCTCTGTCTCTGTCTATCTCAAAAATAAATAAAATGTAAACAAAAAAAAATTTTTTTAAATAGGCCCATAGAAAGAACTGTGCAGATGACTTGTAAACTGGTTACTCCCCATCCCTACCTCTGTGTCTCTCCCAAAGCACTGTTCTGTATTTCCACATACCTGGCAGACATCGCTACCCTAATTCCAAAATCTCTAAAATTAACTTTATGTCTGCTCTCTCTCTCTGATTTTTCTGCAGTGCTTTCTCTGTATCCCCCTACTGCTTCTGTTCTGCCCCTTGTGTCACTATGGTGATTCTACAGCGGCCTCTCCCTTACCTGGAATTGCCTTGCTCATCTACTGCCCTACCCTATTTCCAGTACCTATGGGATGTCACTTGAGCTGTTCCAGTGCCTTCCGCTCAGTGTTCTTGACTCCAGTCAGGGATGGAAGCATTCTGCTTTTTTTTTATATTGAAGAATCGGCCTCATTATTGTATAATTAAACTGTAGGTGTGTTTTATAATCATTACCTTTTAAGCAGACACCAGCATAAATTCTATTTACATTTATTTCTCAGTAAGTGACTATTTTGAGTTAGGAGTTTACAAGGCACGATATGTGGGTTCTAAGAGTTTCTTCCACTTGGGAGGCTTGGCATGCCTTATTTTAGTTCACCCAGTTTTATTTAAAACCATCTTAAACACCACTACCACCAGCAAAGTATCTTTATAATATATTAAAGAACATTATCTCTAATAAGAATAACTATTATTTATGAAGAGTTCCCGTATTCATAAATATGATATGATAGGAAGAAAGTGAGAGGATATAATCTATTTTTTAAAGAAATTCATTAATCCTATTGAAGGCTGAACACATTTTAAATAATAAGCAAGAGCCTCAAAGACTTTGACATAAAAAAATACAAAGACCAGTAAGACAGGAGAAATTATTAAATTTCTACTGACTGATAAAGGTTTCCTACAGGACAAAGAGTTGAAGAAAAGAGATATTAGTGCTAACATGCACTAAAATACAGGGTAGATTGACAACTTGGGATGAATATTGATTAGAGAGAAATATGTGATTGTTGGAATCAGTGCAGTTTCTGTTCCAAGATCTGAATTAAAATTGAAGAATGACTAGTTGTATTTTAAACTTTTCACTTCAAAGAGTGTTCATAAAATGGAAGATGTGGACAGGTCAATAATTTACAGGACATATGTAGTTAATGAAAGGGTTTCTGGTCTCATTTAAAGAAGTTCCAATAATCTGTCCTTTTGCATATAGGAATTTCTTATTCTCATCCATAATGGATATAAGACCAGTTAACATTTAACTGGCACATGATTGCAAAGCACTTTGCAAATATAAAATATTATGTAAGTGCCATAGAATCCATTACTTCATACTCAATCTTCAAGCAACAATTAATGAACAATGCAGTATTACAGAATGGCCTTGCTAATGGAAATTTAACTTCCCTATAGCTTGAGACGATTTCAGAACATTACATAATTGTTTAAAGTCAAATTGAATTTTAATTCATACATTATTTATTCAGTTTGGTTGTCTGGCTTTAAATAGATACATATATAACATCTTACATATAAAATTACATATGAATGCATATACAAAATCTTCCATTTCCTGCATGAAGTAATAATTTTCATTCTTAGTTTCATATATTTGTTGCCTCACGACAAAACATTTTCAAGCACACTCCCTATGTTAACATTAAGTATAATTTGCAGTAGACTCAGCCTTTCAAAGCTGGTAATGCTAAATAACTCTTATTTGAAGAATTCTAATTTTTTTAAGCCAAGTTTTTGAGGAAATAGTCAAAGAAAGGAAGCTGGGTGCATTGGTTTTAAAACTGAAGAACGAGGTGGCATACCCTGAGGCTCTAACACGCAGACCCTGCAGGGGGTTACTGTTACCTCCCCTGAAAACTGATGGTATCGCCCAGTGTTTTCACATTGTTTGGTCAGAGGATATTAATCTCAACAGCTACACTGTTTACAATGTTTGGAGCTTTCAGGATACTTGCGTTTTTAAGGAAAAAAAAAAATGAGGCAAACTAGATACAAAGAGCCCCAGAGGTTTTATCAGTTTTCAGAACTGCCAATTTTATTAAGGCAAATGAGGTAAAGGTGGATATCAAGAAAGAGTATCTTGAGGCACGCTGCCCTTTGAGTGAACTGAAGAGATTTTAAAAAGTGTGGGTCTCTGCTCAGTTTCTCTCCCTCTCAAAAATAAATAAACATTAAAAAATTTTTAAAAAGGGTGCGCGCCTGGGTGGTTCAGTCAATTAAGCTTCCAACTTCGGCTCAGGTCTTGAGATCGCAGTTTGTGAGTTCGAGCCCCATGTTGGGCTCTGTGCTGACGGCTCAGAGCCTGGAACCTGCTTCGAATTCTGTGGCGCCCTCTTTCTGTCTCTGCTCCTCCCCCACTCATGCACGCTCTCTCTCTCTCTCAAAAGTAAATAAATATTAAAAAAAAAAAAAAAAGAAGTGTCGGTCTCATCATTTACAAAATTTGTGCCCATAAAGTCTAGGAGAAAAAGTTTGATCGACTCTCTCCTACTTCTTTTGGTATTTTTATTATGTTAAATAGATTTTATATACCTTTCAAAATAGTAATTTTGTTAAAATTTAATTGACTTGAGTCTCAATTTAGGAAAACTTTCATAGTATCTTTAGACCGCTATTCCAGAACTTTCTAGAAGAAGAAATGAAAGCATTTTGTTCTACAAACTTCTGAATATTTCTGCAGCATGTGACCCAAGTGCTTGTGGGGTAGTTAATTTACTCATTCATTCTGCCTTTTATTCATTCAGAAGACATTTATGAATTGCTACTATGTACCAGCCATTGTGTAAGAAAGTGAATATGATGGGGTTGTGTTAGGAAGTTCACAGTGGAGATCAGAAAATAAACAATTATCATACAATTGGGCAGCTGGTGGGATAGATTTCTGTACAAGGAAGGGTCTCTAATAGTCTGAAAGGTCAGGTGAGTGGAGACAAGTCACTCTGAATAAGCGAGTTTCAGTTTCCATGAGTAAGGCAGGAAAGGATGTTCCTGGTAGAAGGGAGAGGAATGTCAAATCTCAGGCGGCAGATAAGATTATAGGACACACAAAACATATGATCAGAATATAGGAGATATATAAAAGAGTGGCAGAAAATATAGCTAGAGTGAGAGAGAGGGAGAGTGAGAGCCAGAGCAAGAGAGAGAGATAAGATCAGGAAGGCACTTGTATGTAATGCTAATGAGTTTGAACTTTATCATGAAGGCGTTAAAGAGACACCAAAGAATAGTTGCTGAATGGATGAGTGAATGAAAATGCAAGCAAGATAAGAATACTTCTAATGCATTTCCAATTTGAAACGGAAACTTTTGACAGTTTTGGTGCTCTTATATGGCCGCGACATATACATATATATATATATATGTATATATATACACACACACAGATACATATTTTTATCATAAGAAAGTTATGTATCTGTAGGTATATCATCATAGATATATATATACATATATATCTATGTAAAAATACAACACACGTGTACATATATACATGTGTATGCATGTGTATATATATTTAAAATTATCTATATACATCATCAAGGGAAGGGCATGGTCACCATGTTTTCCTGGGTCCTAGAGCAGGGACTAGCACAAAGTGGATGCTCAATAAATGTGTGTCGATTTAATGTCTGAATAAGTAGGTTTTAAGCAATAGAGTGATTGTGGATAAGGAAACCATTTCTGGGACTATGGGATGGAAAACAATGTGAAAGAAGGAAAACTCAGAGATGATCAGTGCATTAATGTAGCTAGTGGTGTGGAGAAGAAATGATGAAAAGCTAAATTAAGAGACTTGAGGACAGAAAGGCTGGGAAAGCGTTAAGACATTACTCTTAGAACTGGGCTGACAATGAGATGAGTGTGCTTAGGGATAGCAAAACAGGATAGATTCCAGGCTTCTTGCTTGGGCTAATGAACGGATGGCAGGCCATCCCTCAGAGAGGGAATTTAGGAGAAGTGGACTTGAGATGTGAAAATAAAATTTTATCATAGACATGTTGTTGTTGAACTCTTGGTGAGACATCCAGGGGATGGTAAGAGGGCAGCTCAATATATCATTGCAGGGATTTTAGGTGGTAGATAAAGCTAAGAGGGTGAATATTTCTCAGAAAGAGTAATTTAAAAAAGAAAAGGATTGGGCACACAAGCTGAGGTGCATGGGAGAGAATTCCACACAGGAGACAGAAGAAATACCCAGAGTTCTGGGAGGACAACTAGGAAAGTGCAGGGTCACCAGAGCTAAAGGAGAAAATAGATCACTTTTTACTGTCCATGACAAATTTTAAACATCCATATAGAGACATGAAGAAGAATAAAACAAATCATTAAATACTTAATTGAGATCTCCCTCTCTGTGATAATAAGGGTCCTGGATTAGAGAACGTGTCTAATCAACATGGTAAAGCCACCCAACTTAGATGTTCTCTTATCTTTAATTCAAGAGTTCTTCTCTTCATTTCCATGCCCTAATATATACAAGGAGTATGGTGATAAAACCCATGAGCTGTACATAATATGGAGGCAACACCCCTATCTTAGGGGCTGTATGGTCCAATTTTTGTTCCTAGACTCCCTCCCCCACCACACACGCACACACACACACACACACACACACACACACACTTCCCTTTCAAGAACAGGTTGTTTCCCTTGCTTTAAAGTCATTTATCAACGTAATGGTACCAGTATTCCTTGAGTGCTTGTCAGATTAAAGGCTCTGAAAACTTCATATAAATCATGTCATTATGTCTCTTAGTCCCGAAAATGATTTTTTCTGCAAATAGCTAATTTTACATAAAAAGGAAACCAGGCACAGCTACTTAGTTGGCAAGCTAAGAAGGTGGGATTTGAATGCAAGCAGTTAAACTTTAAAGCCTTACCCTTCACCATACTTTAAAAGCCATACCTATAACACCATACATTCTCAACATTAGCAAAGTAATAATTAGACACCCCTTCAATCAGAACTAGTCATTGAAATTTGTAAAAGGTGAACTTATTTATTACAATAGTGATCTGTATATAATTATACTCTTTTGTGCCCTGGAAGATTTACTTGGGAAGGGTATTAGCTAGAGCTGTATTTCTTTTCTACAACAAGAATAATAAATAAAATGACATGGTAGTACGGGATTCATCATGCTTTGTTACTTAGTGTCTATTTACAAGATTTAAATTATGGTTTTCTAGGCATACTTTTATGTAACATCTCTTAAAAATGTTATGTGTGTATAATAAATTAGATTCTCTAATTATTATTATTGCCTAACTGTTGATAATTGAAAGTCAGTGTCTGATTTATTTTTGAAGACTGGTAAAGTTCTGATAAGCAGGAAGATGAAAATCAAATCCAGAAACTAAATGAATTTATTAGTACTCATATTAAGCTAAAATCCTTATCAGCATAGAGTTAGAGATTATATAAGCTGATGGAAAACGATTCTAGATCTAAGAAGACTAATAAAGGCACCTAATTCCAAAAGAAGTTAAAATAGCTGGAGAATATTTTCATAGAAGTAACTATAAAAAGATAGGTAATGTACATAAGCACAAGATGTTTAGGATTTTCCCATCTCATAGGCAAATTAAGACATTTTCAGTGGATCTAAAACAGATGAGTAAGAATAGGAGAGTGATTCAATAGGAAGAATCACCAATATGAATTGATAAATATTGAATCATGAATAATGCATATATCACAGGTGATGAAAAATGAGCTGGTGATTCTGGACATGAATAGAAATAGGAGAGGAATTTGTTCATCCCAAGCAATATAAGAGGTGGCATTCACTATTTTATAACTCCAGGTGGTATCACTTGCTTCACATCTTGCTAATAGATCCCCAGTCCAACATTGCTGCCTTCTGTTTTCCTTGAGGTAAGAATTCTGAAGATAAAGTGACATTGATCCTGCTGCTGCCATTTCTTTTGAGTTTGACATTGTAACTCAGCATATTAATGGCAAGTGTCTTCATGATCTGCATCTTCATGAGGTGTTTCAAATTGTCAGTGTATTTAAATGGAAAAGGACCTACAGTATCACTATCTTAATTTCTCTGCAATCTCTCAGTAACTTAACCTCTGATTTAACTCAGGACTTCTTTGTGTAGGTAACTGATTCTAGCTTGAGACTCTTTTCTTTAGACACACTATTATTCTGTTCTCTTCTTTGCCCATTTTATTTTCTAAGGGGTAGGTATCTCTTTACTCCTAAGCCTTCGTTCTCTGCCAATTCTCTACCCTCTCCCCTCTGCTCAAGCTTCTCCCTCCCTAAGACATTTCAGTTTCTTCTAGAGGTGGAGACAGCAGGTGGTAGTGATGGAGAAGGTCTGTTCCTATTCAACATGGGATGAATTTTGGAGCCCTTTTTTCCTCTGTCTGAATATTTTGGAACTGCTTTCCATAGTTATGAAGGAATCTTGCTTCCTGGCCCCCACTCACTGACGTTTCCCCCACCATCCATCCGTCTGTGAGCATTGCTTTGTTTCTGTGATCACTGAACTGAAACCAGTTGAGTGTCAGCACTTAGCCCATATGTTCATTAGCAGTGAATCTGTAATTAATTTCTCGTGGTTTGAAGTTAATGAGACTGTGTGTGTGTGTGTGTGTGTGTGTGTATGGGTATGCACAGGAGCACTGTGTTTATGGGTTTTTAAATGATTGTTTAATTATTTTTCTTGCATTCATAATGAAGGGACCTTGTTTTGTTTGGCTGTTTACCAATAGAATTTTTGCATAAATCTGTGTACATATCATACGTGGAAAAAAAAATCTCACTTTTGAGCTGTTTTGTTTATTTTCAAGGCAAGAATACTTTACTGGCACAACAGTGAAACTTAAACTATTTCACAGGAAGATTTAAACCTGGTTTTACGTGCTCCTCTCCAGAAAACCACATCATAAATAGTCTATGAAAGCTTGAAACTAGCCATATAATAATATTAGGTATTGTTTAGAAAGTTTTGTTGTTGAATAGTAGCTGATAGATAATCAAAAGAGAAATTTAAAAATTAAAGGCAGTGCACCAGCATAAGCCCACTTTATTTGTATATACACATATATCCTATACGAAATGTATCAGTATTTTGTGTCATTTCTACAATAATCATTTATTATATATGTAATAAGACAAAAACAAAAGATATTCATAATACAGACAAAAGCACACATCATCATATAATTTCAAAACATATTGATACTTGGTGCTTCTCCATCTATTTTCAAGCCCATAGACACTTATAAGTATGTGAATTCACTAATTTAACAAACATTTGTTGAAAGCATACTATTTGCAAATCAATATGAAAGATTCAAAGACAAAGAAATATGGCTTCAGGGCTGATAGCAGGGGCAGGTTGGGAAGTTAAAGCTATCAGAGAAAGCATGCACATTCTCCAGAGTCCATAGAATTTATAATTTTTGAGAATATAATTTTTTAAGTTTATTCATTTTGAGAGCGGGGGTGGAGCACACAAGGAAGGGGTGGGGAGAGAAGGAGAGAAAGAATCCCAAGGAGGCTCTGCACTATCACCACAGAGCCTGATGCAGGGCTTGATACCATGAGATCATGACCTGAGCTGGAATTAAGAGTCAGATGCTCAACTGACTAAGCCACCCAGGTGCCCTGAGAATATTTATGTTTAATATCTCCATAGCAAAAAATGTAATTTGTGTTTGATTTGCTTATCATAAAAAGATTTAGACCATAGATTCTAGAATCCTAAGTATTTGGGAAGTTAGTAAATAGCTATGGAATCTTTAACCTAAGTAGTTAGATTTTGATTAATCAAAACAGGCTGGGGATCTGCCTTATCCTTTTCTTGTGATTAAGAGCATGGGAGTAGGAATTAGAATGAGTTTGAATCTTGGCTCCCTGTTTACTAGCGGTGGAACCAGAAAGAGGACATAATCTTTCTACTTTTCAGTTTTAACAATTTTTTTAGTAGTTCCAACTGCATACATTTGTAGTGAGAGTTGAAAGAAAAAAAACATTCTAAAGAATTTATCACATCTGGCCAAAAATAAATAAATAAATAAAAAGGATAGTTAATAAGCACTCTTAGTATCACCAGTATTTGTATTATTACTGGTTTATTTTTTAATGTTTATTTATTTTTGAGAGAGACAGAGCAGGGGAGGGGCAGAGAGAGAGAAGGAGACACAGAATCCAAAGCAGCTCCAGGCTCTGAGCCATCAGCACAGAGCCCAACGTGGGACTCGAACTCATGGACAGTGAGATCATTCCCTGAGCCAAAGTTGGACGCTTAATGGACTGAGCCACCCAGATGCCCCTGTGTTATTACTGGTTAAGAGGCGAGTGTCCCGGGGCACCTGGGTGGCTCGGTTGGTTAAGCGTCTGACTTCGGCTCAGGTCATGATCTCAGGGTCCATGAGTTGGAGCCCCGCGTCGGGCTCTGTGCTGACTGCTCAGAGCCTGGAGCCTGTTTCAGATTCTGTGTCTCCCTCTCTCTCTGCCCCTCCCCTGTTCATGCTCTGTCTCTCTCTGTCTCAAAAATAAATAAATGTTAAAAAAAAATTAAAAAAAAAGAGGCAAGTGTCTCAAAAGTCATAATAATTCTGATTTTCCCTTTGTGGTCCTGAAATAAGAAGTTACCCATTCTCACAGAGAAAAAGCTGTGAAAGGAAAATTTGGGGGAGAAATACAATTTTGCTGACAAAGGAGAATTAAGGAGATGGCTCCTCTCAGTGCTACTCCTTATATCAGTCCTCTCACTTAAAAAAAGGAAAAGATGTAGCTGCTCATACATTCCATCCATACCAAGTGCTCCTCCTTTGGGGTCTGAGTTGTATGGCATGTAAGTCATTCTGGATTCTGGTCCTGGAGAGAAGCTTTTTTGTCTTTGGCTACGCTAGCTTGGTGTAGCAAGCAGAAAGTGATTCTGAATGACCAAGAAATAATTATCACTCTCTGAAGATCCCAGGTCAATTAGAAGGTGTGTGGGGGCTTGGAACTCTGTCAGATTAATGAAGTTCCTGCTTGCTAGTTGATGCCAAGACCCCGGAAAGACCTGAAGGTGTTGCTTCACTATTCCTGAAAAAAAGACTAGGATGTCTACCAGGTTTTGATGCTTCTAAAAAGCAGTAAGTCAGAGTTATCTTGGCTCAAGGAGTTTGGCAGGAACATTTGTTTCCTATTCTTAGATGCACAAGAAGACAAAATCTCCTGGCTTCCCTTGTTAGGAGTTTTGTACCATATAATTGAGCTTAGGTTCACAAGATGTGGGCAAATGTATATAAGCCACTTCTAGGTCTGGTCCTTAGAAGCATCTTACATGATCCTCCAGTCTTCTTTCTTTCCTTGCCTTGGCATCCTTGGGGAGTATGTATTCTAAATCACACAGCTATAGGGTGGAGGAGAGATTCCTGACCTGTATGACTCTATGTAAGGGAGAAATAAATCTTTATTGTATTACACCACTGAAATTTCAGAGTTTATGTCTGTTATTTCAATACAGCCCAGACTATCCTGACTTATGTAGGGTGAGTGCTAACTCTCCAACAGTCAGGAGAATGGTTGCAAACATTACTTGCAAAATAATATTTTTGCAAGCATAAATCAGATCATACCTTTTTCATATTTATAACACTCCAGTGATTTCCTCTTAGAATAAAATCTGAGCTCCTGGCATACTCTAAAAGACCCTGCAAAACCTGATCTCTGTATCCCTGTCTGGCCTCAGGGCCTACATTTCCCTTTCACTTCATTCCATGTAAACTCACCTCTTTGTAATTTTTTGAATATGCCATGGATGTGTCATAGTTATGGCCTGTGTATGGACATGACTTCACACTATGTCTTTGCCTGGAAGGTCACATGACTGGCTGTTTATTAACCTTCAAGGCTCTGTTCATATGTTATCTCCCCAGTGACACTGCCCCCAGTGAATCTCTCTCCCTTCATGTTAGGTTTATTTTCTTCAGAATATCTGAAATATCTGAAATGATCCAAATATATACTCAATTATTGTCTGTATCCCTCATCCCTCTAGCCCTCATAGGGCTAGAACACAAGCCCCATAATGTCATGCACCTCGTTTGCTATATTCTTGTGTCTAAAATAGTGCCTGACACATAGCCTATATTCACTAGTAAATTTTTACTTATTAATGAAAGACACAAAGGTTTTTTTTTTTTATCTTAAGTCCTAGTGGCAATATAACATAAATTTTGATTCCACAGGTCTGTGTAACACAAAGACCAATATTACAAGGATTATATTAGAATATACTTATACTGAATTGAATACTATTCTTTAAAATTTTTATGTGCATCCACAACCTGAGAATATGTCCTTATTTGGAAATTAGATCTTTGCAGATATAATCAAGTGAACATGAGGTCATACTGAGTTACAGGGGGTGGTAAATCCAATATGGCTGATAACCTTATAGAAAGGATAATTTGGACACAGACAGACACAGATAGGGAGAACACTATGTTAAGAGGGAGGCGGACATTGGGTTATGCTTCCACAATCCAAGAAACACCAAGGATTGCCCATAACCACCACACACTAGGAAGAAGTAAGGAAGGATGAAGACTTTTGAGAAATCATGGCCTCACTCACACATCAATTTCAAACTTTTAGCCTTCAGAACCATGAGAATAAATTTGTATTGTATTAAATCACCAAGTTTGTGATACTTTTACAGCAGCCATAGGAAATTAATACAATATTAACAAAATTCAAAAAGCATAATTTAAAGCAATGTGGTACTGACATAAAGAAGTTAAAATCATCATGATGAGCACAGGGTGATGTATGGAATAGTTGAATGACTATATTGTACACCTGGAATGTATATAACACTGTATGGTAACTGTACTAGAATAAATTTTTTTAATTTAAAAAAAGGGATAAAAAATAAATTAGGGTCATAGAAAAGAGGCAAAAATTAAAATAAATTCAGCTACACAAGGATTTTATAAGACAAAGTAAAATATACAAATAAAGCAGAAGGGATGTCTATTTTAAAAATTGTGTGGCCAGAACCACATAGCAATTGGCAAAAAAAAAAAATGACCCAAATGGGTTATACTTAATTTATACATATCCTTCTGGTATTACCCTCCCCTTTAATTTAAGTAACAATAAATTGAACCTCATTCTACATGATTTCAGAAAAACTAATCTCTTGTCCAAGTATTTCTGAGTATTTTTAGGGCTCCTTTACATATATTTTGGGAGTCAAGTATTCTACCAGTCCAGCATTCTTTGACCAACTTTACCTCCAAAACACAAACTTGGACATTTCTTCATTCCTCATGTTGCAGCGGCCTAGATAATACATAGGCCAAAGCTAAAATAATAAAATGACATGTTGAAAATTTTTTTAAATTAAAACTGAAAATAAAATATTCTAGATCCCAGAATCCATTGGTCATACCTACCAATGCACAGAGGATTCTCTTATAGGCTACCTTTCTCCATAGTTTAGAGCCAGCCCTCACTATTTCTGGGACAACTTATTCTTCCTACTGACTTCTTCCATTCCGTGTTTCCTGTCATCTTGTCCCTAAGTTATGATCCACCCAACCACTTCAACTTTAGCACCACATGTGGAGACCCCACCAGTGAAATTACCAAATCAGTTAATATCATAAAAAAAACCTCAACGCCAGAAATATACATCTTCTTTCAGAGAAAATCCTAGGGAATATGGTTTTCCCCTGTATACAATCAAAAATTACAACCTCTAAGCTAGTACACACTTTTCTTTTTAAAATCTATGGATGTAAATCAACCACAAGAAAAAATTTGGAAAGGCAACAAATACTTGGAGACTAAAGAAAATCCTACTAAAGAATTAATGGGCTAACCAAGAAGTTAAAGAGGAAATTAAAAAGTTCGTGGAAGCCAATGAAAATGATAACACCACAACCCAAAAACCTCTGGGACACAGCAAAGGCGGTCATAAGAGGGAAGTATATAGCAATCCAGGCCTTCATAAAGAAGGAAGAAAGATCTCAGATACACAACCTAACCTTATGCCTTAAGGAGCTGGAAAAGGAACAGCAAAAAAAAACCCCAAACCAGCAGAAGACAGGAAATAATAAAGATTAGACCAGAAATTAATGCTATCAAAACCAAACAAAAAAAAAACAGTAGAACAGATCAATGAAACCAGAAGCTGGTTCTTTGAAAGAATTAATGAAATTGATAAACCACTAGCCAGTTTGATCAAAAAGAAAAAGGAAAGGACCCAAATAAATAAAATCAAGAATGAAAGAGGAAAGATCACAACCAACACAGCAGAAATAAAAACAATAATAAGAGACTATTATGAGCAATTATATGCCAATAAAATGGGCAATCTGGAAGAAATGGACAAGTTCCTAGAAACGTATACACTAACAAAACTGAAACAGGAAGAAATAGAAAATTTGAACAGACCCATAACCAGTAAAGAAATAGAATTAGTGATCAAAAATCTCCCAAAAAACAAGAGCCCAGGACCAGATGGCTTTCCAGGGGAATTCTACCAAACTTCCAAACACTTTCTATGAAGCCAGCATTACCTTGATTCCAAAACCAGACAGAGACCCCACTAAAAAGGAGAACTATAAGACCAACTTCCCTGATGAACATGGATGCAAAAATCCTCAACAAGATATTAGCCAACTGGATCCAATAATAACATTAAAAAAATTGTTCACCACGACCAAGTGGGATTTATACCTGGAATGCAGGGCTGGTTCAATACCTGTAAAATCTATGGATGAAAGGCAACTTTTACAATTTGACATAATAAGATATAGAAGGAGACTGAAAAAATTATATGTTAACAATGCTTTTGCAATAAAAGTAAAATTCACATAAGAAGAGAACAGTTGTTGGAGATCTTTGAATACAGTTGATAAGGGTTTGCTATTTGTCATATAAAAAGAACTATTACAAAATCAACGTAGAATGAGTGGCATTGTGAGCAAACTCGTATAATGGTCCTTTATAGGCATGACACAGAAATCTGGGAGTTTATCCATAAAAATGGAGACTAGGATACAAAATAGTGAGTATCATAGTTTATGAGCAAGAGAATTCCCAAGTGAGGTACAGATTAACTGTCTTCTCTGCACAAAGCCACAGGCAGGACGAAAAAAGTCCTGGAAAAGAGAAAGTGGTCAGCCTTCGTTTCGTTAGGAAAACAGATCATCAGCACAGGACCCTCCTGTCTCACAAAATGGGAGAGGCCAACACACAGCTAAGGCTAGGCTTCTGAACTCTGAAGTGGTTCCCCAAATAGTGCTTTGAGGGTGGGAACAGCAAAAATGTGACTGTCTGGGACTCACTACTGATGGCCAAGAAGCCCAAACAGAAAAACTCCCCATCTTTTCAGCCATTACAACCAAGTGGAGACTCAATAACTCTGCAAATTGACATCACAAGGAATGGGAAAATATTTGACTCACTTTTAGAATTTTCCATTTTTTTCAGTTATAACATTTTCCTGAATTATAAAAATAATTGATAATTACCTGTAAAATTTCAAAGAAGATGCAGGAAATGAAAAATAAAAAATAAGAATGATTGACAATTCCATTACTTAGAAATAGTCACTGGTAACTTCTTGGTGTTTTATATTTCTATGCGTAATTTTCTACTTATATATCTCTATCAATGACTATCTGCATGTATCTGAGTGATGTATCTGTATAACATTCCATCCAAAGGATATACCGTAACTTAATCACCCCTATTCTTTAGAAACCTTGAATTTTTCTAAATGTTGACATTATACTTGTATAATATGTATACAGAGTATGTGAAATAATATGAAATTTCATTATAGTGAAATTATATGCATATCTCTGTATAGCTTTCTTATAATTAAAAACATAATTTGCTAGAGCATTTATGGATAAATTCATGGCATGAACATTTAAAAAAATTTTTTTAGTGTTTATTTTTGGAGAGAGAGAGACAGAGTGTGAGTGGGTGAGGGGCAGAGAGAATGGGAGACACAGAATCCCAAGCAGGCTCCAGGCTCTGAGCTGTCAGCACAGAGCTTGACATGGGGCCCGAACTCACAAACCGTGAAATCATGACTTGAGCCAAAGTTGGATGCTTAACTGCCTGAGCTACCCAGGGGTCCCATGGCATGAACATTTTCAAAGCTATTGATAAACATTGTTAGGATTTATTCCACAAGTTCACACCAGCTTAAATAACTACCTTTATCAAATTAGATATCAAACTATCTTTATCAAAATAACTACCTTTATCAAATCTCTTTTAACATTTACTTTCCAATATTAGATGCTAGTATTTTGCTTTTAACCTTTGTCAATTTCATAGTTCAAAAATACATAATTTTAATTATAATTTCTTTATTATTAGTGAGATGGAATATGTTAAATTCTTTTTTCTGCTAATTAAACTCTCATTATAAGTCAGTAATAGGAGAAATTATAATATGAATTACATTAGGAAAAAAGAAAAGAAAATGATTAAATTTGATGTAATGCATAGTCCCAAGTGTACCACATAAAGACAAAATAGGAAACTTATATGAACTCTAATGTGGATCTTCGTTTCTGTTACATTTGGCACAAAAATTACACATGAAAAATTTAAATTCTCTAGCACCAAAGATATACAAATTCATGTAATGACAAATTGCCATTTATGCTAAAAGTGAATCAGCCACAGTTAAATACCTACTGTTGTGATATTTTGAGTTCCTGTGTTAAGGATAGCATCTAGCAGAGGAGGAAAAGATTTGGGTGGCAAATTAATAAGGTATGGCTGATGAAAAATGGCTGGTTTCAAGAGCAAATGAATTATTCAGCAGTTACAGATTTTTGCAGCCATGGAAGGGAAAGAAATTATATATTGTCAAGTTAAGATAGAGTCTGTTTTAGCCATAGTATGTGTACTAATGTCCAGGATTTAGTAGGGATAGAGTTTAAGAATAACTGTACTGGAGAGGAAGCTTTAGGTTACGATATCTTCCAAACCATAGCAGGGTGAATGGTTAACCATCATCACTGGCCACTGATGATTTCAGTTTTGTAATGATGCAATGCCCCCATGTCCTTGTTTGTCTAAAAGTAAGAAAACTATTTGCAAATTTGTCACAAGGGAGATAGCAATGCGATTGACAGAAAGAAGCCAATGGAAAGAGATAATAGAATACAATTTACTTTCCATAAGTGTAGAAAAACTAAACTGGATTGAAGTTAGTCTACAGTCCAAGGAACACCCATCATATCATTGATATTGATAACATGATCAATATCCATAATTCCCTGGCATACAGGTCTTCATACTAGCAACACTCCTTGTTCAAGTCCTTCAAGATGCATCCCACCCATGTTTTTTTGCTTAAATATACTCCTAGGCCCTTTTACCCACGATGGAAAATGTGGCCTGTTTTTCCATGAGGTGTAAGCAACTGGTAGCACTGTAGGCACATTACCGAGAATTTACTGTGAGGTGAGTGACCCAGAGACTGTTTTCCAAACACGGTGTCCCTAGCAGCCCTAGACTGCAGGCTTTCTGAGGGTTTAGTCCTGAAGTTATAAAATGACAACTGTATGCTGAATATGGGTTACTTTATTCTAGTTATCAAAAGAAAAATCCAGTCAGAATAAAAAACCCATCCATTATTTTAGTATATTCTTAGATGTCTCCAGCAGTAGGCATGAGTTGGGTGTGACTTAAAATTTAAATATAATGGTTTTCTACCAGTGGCTGTAGTTTGTATTTCCTTATAATTAGAGTTGATATGATTAAATTCCACTGAAACTATCTGTGCTGTCTATGTGGTGATGATAGTGTAATATCTTAAATACACACATGATCAATATTGAGTTTTCATTATGATGGTCAAAAATAGGTTTTGTGACATAACTTGTTGTTTTGATATTCAAGAGGTCAATAACCCATTTAAGAGTAAATCCTGCAATTCAAGAGAAACATCAACAGGTGGAAATAATCAGCTCTATTCAGACCTAAAAAATGTTTTCAAATCAGGATATTTTTACTATGATTTGTAGGTTTGGCTTAGTCACTTAGTAAAGTGTAATCTGGAAAAAGTTAATGCTTGGGGCAACTTTGTGGCTCAGTTGGTTAAGCATCCAACTTCAGCTCAGGTCATCATGTCACTGTTCATGAGTTCGAGCCCTGTGTCTGGCTCTGTGCCTGGAGCCTGCTTGGGATTGTGTGTCTCCCTGTCTCTCTCTGCCCCTCCCCCACTTGTGTGAGGGCACGCGCACGCTCTCTCTCTCTCTCTCTCTCTCAAAAATAAATAAACACTAAAAAAGTTAATGCTTTAAATATACCACTGAATAACATTTAGCCAGTGATTCTTAGTTACTCAATTTACTGTTACCATATGATAGAATCACCTCTGGAATTGGCTCACTGACAAAAGCATTTAAATAGTCCATGAGCTTTGATTCCTAGAAAGCAGTTTAACTTCCATAGCTTATCACGAAAATCAGGCAAGTATCAGTAATATACAAAATGTATTTCATTTTATTTATTTTTTAAAGGCAACAGCATGGCATCTTCAAATATCTTTTCTTTCTGCCTTCTGCTTCCCTTGTGTTTTTCTCTGACCTATAAAATGTATTTTAGTATGAAATCAAGATATATTAAAAATATTTAAAACATATGCTTGTTTTAAATTATAAAGATTGTGTACAGCAAATCAGATCCAGTAAAGTCTACAAAATAGTTTATTTTTTTTCTAAATGGGAAACTGGAGAGTGGAGACAATAAGAGTACATAGAAACATTAGATGTTTATAGCAGCATTATCTACAATAGCTAAATTATGGAAATAACCCATGTATCTATCAATAGATGGGTGGATAAGGAAGTGGTACACACACACACACACACACACACACACACACACAATGGAATATTACTAAGCTATGAAAGTGAATGTAATTTTGCAATGACATGGATGGAACTATAGAGTATTATGTAAGTGAAATAGGTCATTCAGAGAAAGACAAATACCGTATGATTTACTCATATGTGGAATTTAAGAAATGAAACAAATGAGCAAAAAGTAGAAAGAGAGAGAGAGAAAGGCAAACCAAGAAACAGACTCTTAACTATAGAGAACAAACTGATGGTTACCAGAGGGAGATGGGTTGGGGGATGACTTAAATAGTTGATGGGGATTAAGGAGTGCATTTGTTGTGATGAGCACCAGGTTGTACAACTGAAATTAATTTTATGCCATATGTTAACTAACTAGAATTTAAATATAAACCTAAAAAATTTATATACAAAAATTAGTGTTTCAAATTAGAGAGATAGTGCTGATTCACTAAAAGAGGCTATTCATTACAAAACTAATAAAATTTTCTGGAACAAGGTGGCATGAAATCCTTATTTAGAGGGAATAGAAATAATGAATATATACCTTCCATATAATTTGAGACATTTTAAAATATAATAGAGTGCAGAAAAACTGATTCACAAGGTCAGCAATTATGGTACGAAGGGATGAGATATTTGAATGAGGGGAAAAATTACCTTGAATAACTAAGATTGAAGGTAATTGAGAATGGTAACTGGTCACGACTAACTAATGGACTGCTACGGGGATAAATATTAGGACAGACTTTTGTTCACTTTATACATCAATGACCCAAAAGAGGGCATATGCATTAGGAGGATAAAATCTGCTGACATAGGGAATTTGAGGCGTTGAAGGCGCAGTCACAAAAGCGTGCTTAGACTGACTTGGACAGGCTAAAAGAGTGGAGTAATAAGTGGCTTACTCAATTCAGTTCTGAAGACAAAATTCCAGGATCTTAAAACCATAATATACATATAAAAAGGAATATATGCGTCTAAAATCTCCTGAGGATTGACCTCTGAAAGAAACACACTGAGACAAATCTTTCAAGGTATGCTTAGAAGTAAAAATATAAAGAGGAAATATAAAAGTAGGCATTCAGTATATGGAAATTATATCAAGTGTGATAGAATATTCTATTGCTGCTATAAGATTCATGGGTCCTAATTTCTCATTCCCTCCCCCATTTTTTCTCATTTGACACCTAACATGCAATCAGTTCATAACATTGAGACTGTCACTACTTCTTTTTTTTTTTCTTTTTCCTTCTTAGATATCCCAGAGAGCATTAGTCATGAGAAGTGAATATCTATCTATCCTGGCTGTGCATGTTTTGTGAGACAGTTAACCAAAAAAGTCACAGCAGAGTTCTCCACCAAGGTAGACCAAGGGTATTTTGCCCCGATTACTTTCCACAGTTTCCACAGGTATCTTTGTTAATAAGAAAGAGTAAAAAACTAGAGGAGATTAGTTGAGTAGCAGAGCAATATTTTCCAGTCAGCACTCATTTCTCTTAAGTTCTCAGAAGACAAGCAGACCCTGACTACTCTGGTGTCCAGGGGGACGACATCAAACCAGATTGTCTTAAGCCCTTTAAGCCCTTCATGTTTAGAATGTGACTGCAGGGTGAACTGTGCTCCTCAAACTTGAGGAACACCAAAGAAATAGGGCATTAAATTATATATATAATAAATTATAAATTATATAAATTATACACACACACACACACACACGTATATATATCACTAGGTATTGATGAATTCTTTAGTCAAAAAAAAAAAAAAGAAGCCTCTAATCTACTCTATACAGAAATCAGAACCAAGATGAATTAGCAAGTATGTTACTCACCTAAAATACTGTAGTAGCTTTGTATTGCTTGTAGGAAGATATTCATACTCTTTGATAAATAATATGTATTGAGTAATATTTATGAATCAAGGCAGTGAGGTTTGTTCTTATTTAGTCCTCATAATAATTATGCAGGGTAGTATTATCTGAATTTTACAGTTAAAGAAATCAAGATCCAGCTATGTGAAACAATTTTTCTGACATCTCACAGCTAGAGCGAGATGAAGTCTGGATCCATACTTAGGTTCATCACATGCCAAAGTCCTTGTTTTTCTACTATAACTCGATGCATTTGTGTTTGCACACACATCACAATAAATAGATAGTTGATGGGAAGCTGGATGATGGAAGAATAATGCATAGAAGATAAGGTGGTCTTGGGGCGCCTGGGTGGCTCAGTCGGTTAAGCGGCTGACTTCCGCTCAGGTCATGATTTCGTGGTCCGTGAGTTTGAGCCCCGCGTCGGGCTCTGTGCTGACAGCTCAGAGCCTGGAGCCTATTTCAGATTCTGTGTCTCCCTCTCTCTGACCCTCCCCTGTTCATGCTCCGTCTCTCTCTGTCTCAAAAATAAATACACGTTAAAAAAAATTTAAAAAAAAAGAAGATAAGGTGGTCTCTCTCATGCTTTCATAAACACACACACACACACACACACACGCACACACACACCACATTCCTTCCTTGCTTTGTCCTGTCATTCAAGGCCTTACCAACAGGGCCAGTATCTTGTAAATTCTTCATCTACTTTATGTATTTTATGCATCAGTTGAATCATATTACTGTCCGTTTCCCTTGAATGTCTCTTGCTTTCTTGCTGCAAGTTGTCCCCCAATCTCCACACACCCAGATCTCCAGGGGAAAACAACTCTCTCCCTCTCTCAAATCATGCTGTCTGTATTGGTATTCTGCACTGAAGCTATTCATGTATCTCTTGTGGCCCCCTTAGGTCTGTTAGTGATTTGATTTCCGTTGTACCTCCTGGCTCCATCCCTAACAGATTACCTTGCATGTGACAAATGCTCAATATTTATTTTTGAATGGGTGTACAAGTGTGTTCATGTCAAGTACTAACTAGTATATTCACCTATTGAATTTGCTATGCTTCATTAACCTCCAGTAAAAAACATTAAAAAAAATTTTTAATGTTTATTTTTGAGAGAAAGAGAGAGAGAGAGAGTGAGTGAAAGTGGGGGAGGAGCAGAGAGAGAGGAAGACACAGAATCCGAAGCAAGCTGCAGGTTCTGAGCTGTCAGAACAGAGCCTGATGCGGGGCTCAAACTCTCAAACTATGAGATCATGACCTGAGCTGAAGCTGGTCACCTAACCGACTGAGCCACCCAGATGCCCCTCCAGTAAAGCAGAATTTAAAGCAGAATTACTTATTGTCACATCCTAGACTTTACTTTTTTGTTTTTAGTATTATACAAATTAGCAAAATTTGTGAATATTAAAAAAAACTTTTTCTTTCTCTTAGTGATTTAAAATTTTTATGCATTTATTCATTTTTGCAAGACAGAGAGAGACAGAGTGTGAGCAGGGGAGGGACAGAGAGAGAGGGAGATACAGAATGTGAAGCAGGATTGAAGCTCTGAGCTGTCAGCACAGAGCCTGATACAGGGCTCGAACTCACGAACTATGAGATCATGATCTGAGCTGAAGCTGTACACTTAACTGACTGAGCCACCCAGGTGCCCCTCTTAGTGACTTTTATAATTTAGTTTCATGTTGTAATATTCTGGAGGATACTGACTGTCTAGTTAAGAGTGTAGACTCTGTAATTAGATAACATGGATCAAATCCTGGCCCTGCCACTTATTAATAAGCATTGTGAATTTAAGCAAACTGCTTAACCTTTCTGTGCCTCAGTTTCCTCATCTGTCAAGTGGAATAAAAACGAGTACCCACCTGCCTGGAAAATTGCCTGGATCATTTACAAACACTTAGTAAATATTAGCTCAGAGTGAAATAATTGTAAACCTGATTATCTTATTTCCTCCCACATTACACTTGTTTCACTTCATTTATAATCTTTCTCTCCTTCCGGGAAATGGAAAGCTAATTTAAGACTATAATGGAAATTAAGATAGACTTGTTTTCCACATCAAGTTAAATTAAGCTCACAAACAATTATTGATAATGTACGACAGGCCAAGTGCTGGCCCGGTGCTGAGAGACACAAAGCGGATGAGACAAGCATAGGTTCTGTTGACCCCTATGAGCTCACGGTATAGGAGGAGACAAACACCTTTACAATTGCACAGTGTGGTGCTCTAAATATAGAACTGTTTATCCCTCTGCTGTGCTTCAGAGCACCAGTATCTCTTGGAAGGAAGCTTTTATGTGTGTCTGGTGCCCCAATTTTTGCAGCTGCTGTAATCAATTGATCGCTTGGCTCTGGAGGCCAGGAGAGCTTGTATTCCTAGTCCTATGAGACTATAATAATCAGTGTCACCAAGAAAAGAGTTCATAGTCCTTTCTGGCACCCTGAGATTTGCAACTGCTATAAGACACCTGTATATCACCTGGCTCTGGTGGCTGGTGGGGCTTAACATTTGTGGGTCCAATAGGACTAACTAACAGAGAAAGAGTTCTTAAACAGCTACCACCCTAGGCAACAGACCCAGCAATTCAGTGTTTCTGTGAATTAGCCTCTTAGCTAATCATGACTGTGGCCTCAGGGGCAAGCTTCTAATTGAACACACATCTTGGGATTGACTATAATCCTCTCCAAAGACCATGGAGGGTAGGCACTATCTTTGCATTCACCCTCTGCTGTACTCCAGAGCATCAGCATCCCCTGAAGAGATTTACACACATCTGGTGCCCTGGTTTTTATGTCAGGCTCCCCAGCTTTTGTAGCCACTGCCCAGGGAATATCCCTTGATTGCCTGGCTCTGGTGGCCAAGGGGGCTTTCATTCCTGAGTCCCACAGGACTGTGGCAATTGAAGAGATGGTTTTTGCAAGCTGTCACTTCCAGGGCATTTCATAGAGGACTGAGGCATAATCCCCAGTTGTTCTGTGCAGGAGGCCTCTTAGATTGTCCTGGAGATTTGGCCTGAGAGGCAAGCTTCAGGTTTGGCAAATATCTAGTGGCTGCTGAAGCTGCCCTTAAGGAATGTAAGCTGTGGATGCCATCTTAATGCTCTCCCTGTGCCTTACTCCAGTGTGCTGGTATCACTCAGGGAAGAGCTTATACGCTCATGTGAAGTGCTGATTTCTGTGCCACCCAAGGACAACTCTGGATCCCCTGGTGGCAGGTGAGGTTTATGCTTGCAGTCACATAGGACTGTATATATTTGCACTTAAAAGCTAATGTGTGAGGCTCTGGCTTCCATTTAACCTGAATCTAGGTGCTGAGATTCCCCCTTTGGAACATCAAGAGGTCTTGGCACATCCTCAACCATAGGGAGCTATTAATAATATAACGAGCTGCTTGGACAAGAACAAAGATTTAAGAGGAAAACCAAGGACTGAAGCAGGGTTTAACAACAAGGTTCACCTCTTTTAAAAGACCATTTCTTTAAGACTTGGAAAGCATCTATTGTACAAAAACCAACCATCTATTGTAGAGACACCAACAAAGAGAACCAAGCAAAATAAAGAAGCAGAGCAATATACTCCAAAGAAAAGAACCAGATAAAACCTTAAGATAAAAACCTTAATAAAATGGAGATACGTAATTTATTTGGTAAAAGTTCAAAGTATTAGTCATAAAGATGCTCTCCAAACTGGGGAGACAATGGATGAACAGTGAGAACTTCAAAAAAGAGATGGAAAGTATAAGAAAGTACCAAATAGAAGTCATAGAGCTGAAGAATACAATAACTGAAATGAAAAATACACCAGAAGGGTTCAACAGGAGACTAGATAAAGCAGAATAAAGACTCAGTTAACTCAAAGACAAGGCCGTGGAACTCATCCAATCAGAGAAGCATAAAGAAAAAGAATGAAAAAAGTAAAGACGGTTAATTGACATATGGACAACATCAAATAGAATAACATTTGCTGGGCAGGGTTCTCAGAAGAAGAGAAGGGGCAGAGATCCAATTTGAAGAAATAATGGCTGAAAGAGTTATCCATGTCCAGGAATCCCAGAGACTACACATTCTTCTCAAGTGCACGTAGAACATTTTCCAAGATAGATCATATGTTAGGCCACAAAACAAATCTTAATAAATTTAAGAGAAATTAAATCATATAAAGTATCTTTTATGATGACAAAGGTATGAGGCTAGAAATTAATTACACAAAGAAAACTGGAAAATTCACTAATATGATAATTACTGAACTATCAGTGGGTCAAAGAGGAAGTCAAAGGAGAAATACAAAATATCTTGAGACAAATGAAGATGGAAATGTAATATACCAAAGTGTATGGGATACAGCAAAAGCAGTTTTAAGAGGGAAGTTCATAGCGACAAAAATTTACCTCAAGAAGCAAGAAAAATCTCAAATAAACCAATGTTATACCTCAAGGAACTAAAAACATAGAATAAATGAAGACCAAAGTTAGTAGAAAGAAGAAAATAACAAAGATTAGGGCAGACATATGAAACAGAGACTACAAAGACCATAGCAAAGATAAATGGAACCAAAAGATATTCTTTGAATAGAAAAGCAGAATCTTTGCAAATCTCTGGTATTTGTGGCAATTGAAAAAAGACAGGATTCAAATAAAATCAGAAATGAAAGAGATGTTACAACTGATAGCACGGAAATACAATGGATCCTAAGAAACTACTGTGAATAATTACAAACTAACAAATTTGGAAACCTAGAAGAAATGGATAAATTCCTAGAAATATACAATATACCAAGACTGGATTATGATGAAAGAGAAAATCTGAACTGATACGTTGCTAGTAAGGATATTGAATCAGTAATCAGAAACTCGCTAATAAACAAAAGTGCAGGACCAGATGGCTTCACTGGTGAATTCTAAAAAAAATTCAAAGACTAACTAATAACAATCCTTTTCAAACTCTTCCAAACAATAGAAGAGGAGGAAACTCTTCTAAACACTTTTTATGAGGCGGCATTACCCTGATTCCAAAACCAGACAAGGATACCACAAGAGAAGAAAATTATAGTTTAATATCCCTGATAAGCATAGATGTAAAATTCCTTGACAAAATATTAGCAAACCAAATTCAACAATACATTAAAGGATCATATGCCATGATCAGGTAAGATTTATTCCAGGCATGCAAGGATGTTTCAATATCCACAAATCAGCTAATGTGATACATCATGTTAACAAAATGAAGGAAAAAATCATTTGATCAACTCATTACATACAGAAAAAAAATTGACAAAATTCAACATCCATTTATGCTAAAAACACTCAACAAAGAAGATATAGAGGGAATTTACCTCAACATAATAAAGGTCATATATGGCAAACTGACATACGGCAAACAGCTAACATCACGCTCAATAGTCAAAAACTGAAATCTTTTCCTTTAAGATCAGGACCAAGACAAGAATACCCACTATCACCACTTTTATTCAACAATGTATTGGAAGTCCTAGCCCTGAGCAATTAGATAAGAAAAAGAAATGAAAGTCATCCAAATTGGAAAGGAAAAAGTAAAACTATCACTATTCGCAAATGTCATTATATATAGAAAATCCTAGAGTTCATCAAGAACTGTAAACTAATAAATGAACTAATAAATGAATTCAGTAAAGATTCAGGATACAAAATACATAAAATTTGTTGTATTTCTATGCACTAATACTTTGCATTTACATTGCATCAAAAGGAATAAATTACCTAGGAATAAATTTAATCAAGGAGAAGAACCTACCGAAAACTATAAGGCATTGGTGAAAGAAACTAAAGACACAAATAAATGGAAAGATAACCCTTGCTCATCTCACTCCTACTAGAATCGTTCTTATCCAAAAGACGAAAAATAACAAGTGTTGGCAAGGATGTAGAGAAGAGGAAACTTGTGCACTGCTGGTGGAAATGTAAACTGGTGCAGCCCCTATGGAAAACAATATGGAAGTTCCTTAAAAAATTATAAATGGAGCTGGCATACAATCCAGTAATTCCACTTTGTATACTTATCCTAAGAAAATGAAAGCACTAACTCAAAAAGATATATGCACCCCTATGTTCATTGTAGCATTATTTACAATAGCCAAGATGTAGAAACAACCTAAGCATCCAACAGTGGATGAATGGAAAAAGACGTGGTTTATATACACAATGGAATATCCCTCAGCCGTAAAAGATAATGAAACCTTGCCATTTGCAGCAACATGGATGGACTCGAGGGCATTATGCTAAATGAAATAAGTCAGACAGAGAAAGACAAATAATGTATGATTTTATATATATAAAATTTCACTCAACAAACTCATCGGTACAGGGAACAGATTGGTGTTTGCCAGAGGCAGGGAGTTGACAATGGGAGAAATAGGTGTAGTGGTTTTGCTTTTGTTTTAGTTTAAATAAATTGAATTAAAAAACAAACACTGTTTAGAATATGTTCCTCCGGTGCCAAAATAAAATTTATTACTAGAACTCAGTTTGTTATTCTTAGACAACAAAGTGATTACTCTGTGAATCAGTTTGATGCCTTTCACCCAAATACTCTGCAAAGAACAGAGAACAACCTGAGTCATTGTGACCTTTACCTGACAGCACACGTTAGCCTTCAACTCTAGCACAGCCCTTGTTTGCCAGAGAAACCAGGGACAGTCTGCTAAGGGCAAATCCCTACTTTGTTAAAAATCTTTCACTCCTAAACTCATAATTCTAGATTTTGGTTTCCCAAGGTTTTAGAGAGCACTATGATGATTCTTCTGGAAAATATTCTCTAGAAAACACATAAACCTATTCAAAAATTACCACTTAATGCATATTTAAAAATATTTTCAGGAATAGTGTATTTATAGGGCAATATATACATTTATTAATAGAACAAGTTTAAATAATAAGCTGTTTAAACAAGGTATAAGATATACACATATATGTTATGTAAAAAATATATATATACACACACAATATAACATACATACCAGATAATATATATGGAACAAAAGTTTAACTGAATATATTAATATTTTCTTATATATTTTCTCAAATCTAAAATGAAATCTGTATTGTGTGTCTATGTGCATAATCTCTACCCTGATATACATGTAGGTGGATTCCTATTTGTTTTAAGGAGTGAATTGCTATGTATTTCCTATTATGTTATTCAAGTAGATTCAATGTTCTAAAAATTGTGAAATGCAGGAAGCAAGACAAATTATGCATTAGCAAGTCTCTTGGTGACCTTCCAGCTTGGCTGTCCCCATCTTCCACTGACATCTTAGGACAAGCAAGAGCGATTCAGGTTCCAGATTCAAGGTCTCCTTTCAGGAAAAGAGGTAAGAGAAAAATAAATAGTTTAAGGTTTCTGTAGCTTTTCACAGAAAATTTTCATCATGTTTTATGTCATTTAGTAATATTTTTTATCTCTTGGCATGGTTGCATAAAAAAGCAGCAAACACTGAATCAAACTGCAAAACTGTTTTATTTTCATACTGAGCAATGAAAAATGATTCCCATTAATGTTCACATTAAAAAAGAGGCTACATATATATGAGAAAAGCAACTCATTTTAATTGATCTCCAAACATAACATCCAGTGACAACATTCAATTTCTGGGTAGTGAATAGCAATGCTTATATCTATATTATCAATATGTTAATATTTGAGGCTTGGGCATAGCCTAGATATTGCACCAGTACACTGGGCATTATTTGCTTTAATGGGAATTTATTGAGCAACATTTGAGGCCAGGAATAAGTATTGCACATGATAATTAAGATGAATAATTCTCATTCCCTGTCTTCAAGGAGCTTACATTTTGGTGCTTAGAGGAGGCACAGATGTCAGAACAGGTAACTAATATACACCCTAGTGAAATAGATGCTTTAGAGCAATAGGAATTTAGGCTTTCAGACCGAGGAGGAAAAATGATTGCAAATTACTATCAAAATATTCTGGAATGGAAGAAAACCTAGAAAGGAAAAAAAGAAAATAGAAAAGGAGGAAGAGAATCTGCTCTATCAGAATTTATGTTTAAAAACAAGACAAGTAACTAGACAATGAACTCTTAATTTATGTTCCCAAAGGCCTGTGCCATGACAGAAGAGAGAATGTCTATTTTAAGTCCCAGACACCTGGCACTGTTCCTTGGCATGTGGAAATAGGTGTTCAACAACCATTTGTTAGTGGCTTTTCCCTATTTCCTTCCTCTCTCTCTCACTCTCTCTCTCTCCCCCCCCTTTACCTCCCCCCCTCCCCTTCTCTCCCCCTTTCTGTCATGCTTCAGGATCATTTACCTTGTTAAATTAAGCTTTCTATCTTCCTTTTCCCTTCTTAATAGGATTATATTAGGTTAAACCAGATAGAATTCTGCTTTCAAGTCAAAATGGTTAAAAGGCAACAATTTCATATGGTTCAACCCAGTAACTCAACTGGTGTACACGAGTTCATCTATTCACACCAGCAAGAAACTAAGACAACCAACTGACCATATTGAACTAGCATAACATATGATAAATTTTCTCAAGAACAGTTTACAATATATAAATTATTCTCAGGAATAAGCCTTCCAGAAACCTTAATCAAAATGGCCTATAGGACTAAGTGATGTGGCTGCTAAGAATAGTGACAATTTTATAAACAATTGCATACGTGATCCAAACCTGGGGCTTTGAATATGTAACTGGGTCCTACAGTAGAAATTGACTTATAGCATCTGGATGCTCTGTTTGGATGCTCTGCTACCCACTATTCATCTTTATTCACTAGAAACAGTTTAAAAATATTAATGCCTTAATTTCAATGTAGTGTATGTATCCCACTGTGGCTCTCCTCCTGTTCCTACAGATATTCACCCTGTAGCCCCAATCCGATAGTCTTTCCCAGTTTCATACTCTGTTTTACAAAGACCCTAATCTTTGGGGGTTGGATGTTGACAAGGAGTAATGAACATAGGTAGCCAAAGTGATGATGTGCCTGGTATCAGGTTAAGGATTGTGATAGAATACTATGTCTCCTCATGACAGGGGCTTGTGTCTTTAATTGAAAGGGTGACCATATAATTCATCATCCAAAGATGGACACTTTTTGAGAGTGAAAGGTGATATATTAATAATTACAGTAGGACAACAAACCGAAACAGAGACCATTTCAGGCAAATGGAGACATATAATTACACTGTAATTTGAGCATTTCCCCAGAACACATCCTGTGAGATACTCTGTAAAATAACTCACTAGAGAGTGATCTAGATAACAAGAATGAAAGGTCACAATTTGTTATTACATATATAGGTTAACTTTATCTCCTTCAATTTTCACATTCCAGATTTTAGTTTTCTGTAGGACCCTGTGGTAGATTCTACACATTTTGTTTCATGATTTCTAGCAGACAGTACAAAATTTTCTGATTTCCCTTGTGTTTTTCCGGCTTCATTTGGAAGCAAAGAAATTATCTTCCTTGTGATCATATATTGTTCTGTTATTCATAAAATACTTTGTTCCATATCATGCTTCTTCAAATACAATCCCTTCTAATTCGATTAGAAAATGAGTAAATGAAAATAAAATTATGTGAGAATATTTGGTGAATTAACTTTAATTATTGAAGAACAAGGTATAGAGTATAACAAAATCAGGTCAAAAGTCAAACCTCTCATATTTTAATTTTGTCTTTGCTATTAACCATCTGTGTTGTTAAGTAAGTCCGCATCTTCTCAAAGAAAAAAAGTACGAGAAAGAACAGTGTAAGTGCCTTCTTTGTGCTAGGATTGTGTGAAGATAATGCATGAATCTCATTGGACCCCAACAGCCCTGTAACAGTAACACTACATTGCCCATGTGCAAGTTCATAATTGATGAAATTGAGTAACTTGCCCCGAACTTTCACTTAGTAAATGGTAAGGAAGAATTTAAGTCCAGGTCTGTCTGAAAAATACACGCTGTCAGTCAATAATCTGTTTACTTATCTTGAAAATGGGAATCTCTTGCATGATTCAAAAGATTGTTATAAAGATTTAAAGACTAAATGAATGCCAAATGTCTAAAAGTTTTTAAACAATCTACATATTTGGGTATTACTAGAATCTTTCCCTTATATTTTTCTATTCATTTCTTGATTATTTTTTTTCTTGACTCTTTGACTCAGGATTTAAATAAAATTTTTGGAATACTCATCACATTTTATAACCAGAAAATAGATCACAAGCATTTCACAAAGTGGTATTTGATTCTCTTTGATTCCACAAGTGTGACACCCCCATACCGGGACAGAGCGTCTGTTCCGGAGAGCTCATTGCTTTGGGCATTTGCATCTTTCTATTATCACTATCCTAGGTCACTCTGACATTTCAAAACAATGTCTTATATTTATATTGGAAGCCCTTATTAAACTAAGATACAATTTGTTTTTAATTAATAGGTCATTCCACCTTCATCTGTAAGATGACATTCTAGCTCAATCAGCTGCAGCACTACTTATTTAAGACAAGAGAAGAAGGTGAAAGGAGAACAAGGCAATTACAAGGTTAGTCTCTATTTCCAAAGCATCACCTGAGGCTTCATTCAGATAATTTCAATTAACTTTTATGGAAGTTACTCAGCTAAAACCCCAGCAAATGCTACTGTAACTAGATTCAGTGCTCCAGAGCTATACAACTGCTGGGGAATTTATACCATCATTTTTTTCAAGTGTACCAAAAAATATCGCTCCCAAGACTGACCTATGTGACATGTTCCCCATGGTCTAATGCAAATTAAGATGACTGTGATGTAAAGATCTCTGAGACAAGGGTCATAATGGAAACATTAGCAGACCCTTCGCTACAGAAGCCCTGCAGGGGGCCGTTAAGATATTTTATGGAAGTGCTATAGTGCCAGCCCGAAAAGCAATCGGCAAAGAGCAGGAAACATAAGCGACTGTAAAAAGAAAACAAAACAAAAACCCAATAAGAGACAATGAAGACATCATTAAAAACATAAAGGCAATGAAAATGCCTATGGTGTGTTTTCCATTATCTGTGACCTTGGGTTTCAGTTTTGGCTGTGTTCATCATCAGTTTAAGAAAAATACCGCCTTAGACTCCTAGGCTCACACATTCTTTGCATGATTCCTTAGAAGAGGAGGGGCAAAGCCCTAAGCTAGCTGTCAAAAAACAACTTACTATAAATTGTAAGGGTAAAATATCCCGTAAGAGTTTTCCCTCTGCGCTCTTGAGTATTGTCTCTCAGGGAACCCACCCAGGATGACAGGAAGATAAAAATTAGATTGAGGCCTTTTACACTGTTTTGACTGTTCATATCCTCCCTGTGTGTTATTTATATTAACAAATTCAGTTTTCTACCTCAAAAAGACAGCTGGTTAACAAAATGCTGTTGAACAAAAGAGATCTCTTAGGCATGGTTACACTGTCAGGTTATCCCAGATTAGAATCACAGATAACAGTGACCTAGCTATAGAACTATGTTACTCAATGGAGATTGTGATCCAAATTTATAAGTGTTTTCCAACAAGCCCTTTTAAAAAATAACTGTGAATAAGTTCCCCAACTCCTAATGTGCTTGTGTTTATTTTCTTCTGTAGTTTATTTTCTTTAGCATAAAACCTTTTTTTTTTTTTTTGGCTTGAAATGAAATAGGTATTATTTACTCTAAGTGAAGTGAAAAATTGGGGCTAATTTCTCAATTACTTTCCATCATAAAATACTTCATTCCAGGTATCCCCAAGGTTAAATTTTATTTTCTCCACAAGGTTAAATTTAATGTCAGCACAGACTATCAGAAAAATAACCCCATTTCTTCCATTTGCTTTACATGTATAAATTCAGTCTTTACTTAATCTTTTTTTTTTTTTTTTTGGTAGAACACTAAATAAAATGTGACGCAAAGTCTGTATTTCTCCAATATGTAGTTGATGTTTGATGAAAAACTTGGCAACTTAATTCTCATAAAAATGATTAAGTAGAATTATACTGGCAAGACTCAGCTATCACGTAATGTTTGGGAGAGTGGATAGGAAGGAAGAGAGTGAAAAGGCAAGTCTCTTGTTTTTTTTCTCGCTTTTTCTCATCATATAATGTTTCTATGAGAATCTTCCATAATCAAAATTTAGGTCCTAAAGAATTAAGCATGAAACACATGGGGTTTATTCTTTGTGATCAGTCTGATATAGATTGCTTTGTTTTCCTTAGAGTCACTTTCCTAGTAAATTAAATTATATTACTAATTTTTTGCTCATTATCAATACTTTTTTTCCCTCAGTTTTCTACTGGTGCAACTCTAAGTAAAAGATATACTTTGAAAATCATTAGATTTGAACCAGAAAATAGAAATTATTTGCAGAGAATATTGTATTTCTCTTCATTTTGAAAATCTTTCAGAACTGACCTATAGCATTTTTGAAGCATATATATAATTAATATTTGAGGATTTCCCTTTTTACTTGATGGAGTTCAGGACATGCTAACCCCAAATATGGCACTTTGGCATATTGAATATTTTAAGCTGAAGGAGTTTGAGAAAATGGCAGAAGCAGAAAGGTCACTCTGATCTTCCCCCCAATCTTTCTCTATTGAAACAGATCATAAAATTCTCAGGTAAGAGGTGCCCTTCCTATGCCAGAGAAAAGGAGCATTCTTATCTCTGAAGACAAAGATGCCCCAAGAATCCTAACAAACAAGCCATACTAAATCTTCCTATTTACTATAATTACCTCATACTCTCCTTGGGAAAACTTAATACTCTAATAAAAGACAAATAGAGAAACATCCCATGGTTGTGGATAAAAGTTCTTGATGTTATACAGATGACAATACTATGTCTATTTTTCTATAAATTTATTGTACAAACCAATTAAGATCCACTTAGATATTTGAGGAACACAATAAAGTTACTTAAAAAGTTGTTTGAAAAATAGAAGTCCACAAATAACTACAACCTTAAAAATGAAGAAATTAACAGGGAGAATTTGTTCTATCAGATTTTTAAAATTAAAGTTGGGGTGCCTGGGTGGCCCAGTAAGTTAAGCATCCGGCTTCGGCTCAGGTCATGATCTCCTATCTCGTGAGTTCGAGCCCCGCATCAGGCTCTGTGCTGACAGCTCAGAGCCTGGAGCCTGCTTCAGATTCTGTGTCTCCCTCTCTCTTTGTCCCTCCCCCACTCACGTTCTGTCTATCTCTATCTGTCAATAATAAATAAACATTAAAAAATGTAGAAAAAATAAAATTAGATTAAAGTATAATTAACATACAGTGTCGTATTAGTTTCAGGTGTACAGTATGACTCAACGTTTTATGCATGACCCAGTGCTCATCATGATAAGTATATTCTTAATCTTTATCTAGTTCACCCCCAAACATGGAACACTTCACGACTTTGCATGTCATCCTTATGCAGGGGCCATGCTAATTTCTGTATTGTTCCAATTTTCGGGTGTGTGCTGCTAAAGAAAGCACTGTCCTTTAAGATTTTAAGACATATATTCTGAAATGCAGGACCTGGATCCTATGCTTTCACATGGAAAAATAGTAAGGATCCCACTAACTTCCTTTCAGATCCCAAGGAGGACAGCCCAAGGAAAAGGTAAAGAATGAAATAAAAGCCTAAAAGTCTGTGTCCCCACTTGTGAGGTAAAGTAATTCCACGCTAGTGAAAATGTGAACTGATGAAGATCAGCCATTTACCAGTAAGTTTAGCAACTGTTTCAACCTTGAATAATAACACATGGAGAGGTGGGGCAGAGGTCTCTTATACACCAAAGGGTGGAAATGATGGAACGTCATCTCTGAAGTGAGTGTGGGAGCATGAGGATTGAGGGAAATGAGATCCTTCTATAAAAATATTCTATCATGACGGTGTGTCATAAGTCACTGAGCCATTTTCAGATTCTTGAAAAATCACTTTGTGCCTAATTGTTTAGCATAAATAATACTGTGATATATTGGTAAATTTAAAGTATTTGATACCTGTTTCTGTCAGTCTGTCCATCTATCTACATTGTTTGCAAAAATACACACACACACACACACACACACACACACAAAGAACCTTAAATATCCTTTTACATAAATACATGTAAGATGGCCATTTACTTGCATGATGAGCAGGCTCACATTTGTCCTGAGTAAGATTAGTATAGTTCACTTTGCCCAGTAGCTTTCTTTCCACCTGTTTTTCATTAGTATTGACTCTGAAGTCAATAGCCTAGATGTGACAATCAAAAGGCACCACTTTGATTCTTTCATTAGTACTTACCTAGGTGACTGAGACCTGCTTAGAATCTCAAGATGCTATGAGAGGACAAGATTCACAGAGGAGAAAATAACTCAAGGCCAATATCGGATCAAGGGCTTTGCTATTGTTCATAGTTTTTCTAGAGTCTGGCCTAAATTTGGCAAAACTGCCTTTTTTTTTTTTAACATTAAGATTATCCTGTCCCCAACTCACCATGGAATTTTAACTTAATATACTAAGGCTAGATTAAAGCAAATGTAATTCCTGTACTTACTCAGACTCCCTTCCTCCTTTTTCTTAATATTTCCACCCAAAGTCTACCATTCTCAGCTTGGTTGTCTGTGGAAAAGTAGTTTTAAATATTCTAGAGTCAGCCTCCTTTTTGCCCTCTCAAAAAGTATTTTATAAAGCTAAAAAGATGACTACTTAAGTTATTAATACCTGTCTTTTATTTAATTACTTCACTCACTCATTCAATAAATATTTTAAAAAATTGTTTTAATGTTTATTCATTTTTGAGAGAGAAGACAGTGTGAGCGGGGGAGGGACAGAGAGAGAGGCAGACACAGAATCTGAAGCAGGCTCCAGGCTCCAAGCTGTCAGCACAGAGCCCAACACGGTGCCCAAACCCACGAACAGTAGGATCATGACCTGAGCTGAAAGTCAGATGCTTAACCGACTGAGCCACCCAGGGGCCCCATTCATTCAATAAATATTTAAAGAAGGACTTCATTTGCCACTCAGAGTGCTTGATCTGTTGGTAAAAAAAAAAAAAAATAGCCAAGATCTGTGCTCTATGAAGCTGATATAAAACAGATAAATCATTACAAAGTGTAATGAATGAATGTTATGAAGTAAATAAAAATGGAGCTGAGATAGAAAATTACAGAAAGGAATGATTTTGGATGGGGCATTTTCATTGGCAAATCCAAGTGGGGAAGACAATGTGATACATTTTTTTCTGATGTAAATAAATACATTCATTTAAACTTCAGTAAGAAATCATCAAAATATGAATATAGCACATGAGTATTATTTAATGAATTAGTAGAGATAAATTTATCACAATTCTATCAATTCATCTTGATGCATCAGATAAAAGTTCCAAAGTTCTAAACAAAGACTTGTCTTGATGATATTATCAGTAATTGACAATAACAGACTTGGACCATCTCATTTTAATCATGCACTAAGTCTGGCATGTTCCCAACTAGCACCACATCAAGAAGTTTGAACTGCTCTGGGAAGGAATTCCAAGAATGGGACACCCAAGGGCTAGGATCTGAGATGTTCAGCAGAGAAGCTCTACTGCAGGAGAGCCAAATCACTACTCTCTACTGCTTAACCAAGGATCCCAAGAGTTATACGTGTATTTATGTGTACCCGTGTGTGTGTGTGTGTGTGTGTGTGTGTGTGGAGAAGCTATTGAGACTGTGCTCTGCAAGTGTAATCTGAAGATAGTGAAAATCTGACACAATTTAGAGAAGGCAGTATTTCTTGTGTGCATCCAAAATTATTTTAGCAAATCAGTCATTTATAAATAACTGCATCACATCTTTCAGTATTTCTGTATCTAAATACTAAACATGAAGCACAAAAGATGCCTTAATGCACACCAAGTTCATGTAAAGCTGTAAAATGCCATTTTTTGGAAGACAAACTGCATTTGCTCTGGAGCCTTGCACACGCATGCATAAAAACACCCCCAGCAAATATCTGCAGCCACTCGAACACATACAACCTCCTGTGGTTTCTCTGTATATCAGACGCAGCTGGGATGATTTGAAGATTATTTTTTAAGAATGCATCTAGCTTACATTTTTAGAATATAAGTTCCAGCCAATAGATGAGCTAAATGATCCTTTATTGCCACACAGCTCTTATTACCTCTCCAAGAAATCAGCAGTGTAAATATCCCACCCTGTGTCAACTAACACAGAAACTGGTAGAGTGAGGTTGCTGGAAACTTGGCATGGTGTGTAAATTCACAAGAATCCATCAAGCTCTTCTATTATTTATACTGTAAGATTTGTAAGCTGTCTGTAGAGTAACAGGTGTAGCCCCTATGGGTCAACAACCACCTGAATAATGCATGGGAAAAGGAAAGCAATACCACATACACCACAGTTTGGTATTGTTCATTCTGGGGAATAACTTTGCCTATAATGGCTGCCTAAAAAATCTTCCTTAGCAGTGATCCATATACTGTATAGTCATGTGTGATGGTTAAAGCCAGTTCCTTTGTATTTGACAGACCAATGTTGAATCCTGGTTTCTCCTGTTACTACTTTCTGATTTTTGTTTGGTCAAGATACTTTTTTTTTCCAAGACACTTTTAAACTCAGTCAAATTCAGTCTCAGTTTCATTATCTTAAGAATAAGGAAAAAATATGTTCATAATTAATTTCTAGTTAGCAGAACACTAACAACTGGATTTCATTAAAAACTTACATACGTGAAGGTCTTAATTATTAGAAGGGACAGAGATAGAAAGACAGTTTTGGGGGGGTGCCTGGGTAGCTCAGTCACTTAAGTGTCTGACTCCTGATTTAGGCTCAGGTCATGATCTCAGGGTTGTGAGATCGAGCCCACGTGGGGCTCTGCAATGGGCGTGGGGTCTGGTTAAGATTCCCTCTCTCCCTGTCTGTCTGCCTCTCCCCCGCTCAAGCTCTCTCTCTTTCTCTCTCTCTCTTCCCCAAAAACTAGACAATTATTTTTATTTGGAAATTACTAAGGTCAAAACTATGAGTTACAAGAGGTTGTATACTATGAGTTACTGTCATTGTGTATTCATTGAATACAGATTCTGGATATCATCAACAGTAATCACAGAGAATATGTTTGTGTGGCGATGGAAAAGGAGCAGAACCATGGCACCCTGGAGTTTCTTTGCTCAATTAGACCGTAGAACTAGCATGTCACAGAACCTCTATTGTTAAATGTTATCATTTGGACAACAAAATGCTGATCTAAAAATAACTTATTGAGGGTTAAGTAGCTATTATAGCCCACTATATGTAAAGGAAATCTCATTTAGAAGGCTATGAATGAAGGATGAGGAAAACAAGTGAATTGACTGAGGTTTCCAGTTAGTAATAGAGCAAAGTACACTAGTATACTATGAATGAGTCACAGAAAATGGAACTGCAAAATGACCATAACAGTTACAATTCTAATAATATTATCTAGTATTTACTGAGCATTTACTGTGTGCCAGATGTGCTGCTAAATGTGCTTTATGTGTCATTGCCTCCTTTAATTCTTACAATAACCCTAAGAGGTAGGCACAGATATTTTGGTTTTTCTAGATAGGAAAGCTCAGGTAAATGAGCTTAAGTAAGCTGTCTGTGGCTACACAGGGAACACGATATAAAGCCAGATCTTTGACTCTAAAGTTCAGAACGATATGACTCTTTAAAATTTTCTAGTCTAAACTTAACAGGATTACTTGCTTCTCTGTAAACAACCAGATGAACATTTTTCCTATGGTGCCCAATGCAATCGAGGTAGTGACATATGAGAGGGATGAATGCGTACCTTCCTCCAATGAAAGTGTTTCCTTTAAAAATAATGGAATGAAATTTCCATAAATCTTGTCAGCTTTGTTTTGAAATTTTCTTACTATGACTCATAAGCATAAAAACCAAAGCTGCCATGAAAGATGGAGAATCTAAACAAAGTTGGAAAAAATGTATTTTTTGAATCCCTACAATATTGTCAATTCACTTTATTTTTGTGGCCTTGTTTTTCCTAGGACATAAATACCACATTTCTATCTGTGGAGGAAGTGCTGCATAAGGTGAGCCACGTTCCTTATAAGAGAAGTTCATTTTTCCCCCAAATGATATGTTATGTCATTCTTAGAATTCTATTGTGAGCCCAGATGATAACTCATAATCTCCCTGCCCTTTGAGTTTGAAGACACTGCAGATTTCTTACAGAACCTATCCTCATAGTTAAGAGTGAAAGAGCAGAGATCCAAGGGGCACCTGGGAGGCTCAGCCTGTTAAGCAACCGACTCTTGATTTTGGCTCAGGCATGATCTCGTGGTTTGTGAGTTCGAGCCCTGTGTTGGACTCTGCACTGACAGCAAGTAGCCTGCTTGGTATTCTCTCTCTCTCTCTCTCTCTCTCTCTCTCTCTCTCTCTCTGCCCCTCCCCCACTCACACATAAGCACTCTCTCTCAAAATAAACAAATAAATAAACATTAAAAAAAAGCGCAGGGGTCCAAAGCACCATTTCTGCCCATTGTGATGTCTGGTCCATTGCCACTAGATAAGTATTAAAGACAGGGAGCAGAAAGCCCCCCAGTGCTAGGGCTTGTTGGTTTGCTTGCTTCTTGTGTGTTTGTTTACTGGAGATAAATGCCAAGAAGATAATTATTTCTTCTCCTAGAAAGAGTCTTGACTGAGAAATGATAAACAGTCCCACCCATTGTGCAGAAACTTGGTGAGAATCCCTTAGAGATCTAGAAAAAACGTGAGCCAGGGAGCCTGAATACAAATGCTGGACAGGACTGAAGAGGAGGAGGAAGGGTGGTGTGACAGAGGGAGGGGAAAGAGGAGGAGGAGGAGGACGAGGGGGAGCAGGGGGAGGAGGAAGTGCTAAGATAAGTGGCACAAGGGACAGGGACAAAGATGAAGGAAATGAGAAATAGAGGTGCTCCAGGAAAGGAAAGGAGTCTCAGTCTCTTAAAAGATTTGCCATTATGTGGTGTCTGAGCACTCCTGCAAAACACAAAAACAGAAATGTGGAGAAAACCAGCATAGCAATAACCACAAAGATGGTCTGGGACTTCTAAAGAGCTCAGAAGAAACTACCTGAACATGAAATGTGGCCAGGAGAAGCTAAAAACAGTCATCTACTCATAAGAGCCTGTGCTGGCAGGCTAAATTCAACTCTGCCTAATAATCTATTCTATATGAAATCAGATAGCTAAAGCCTGAAAAGAAGAGTCAGAAACCCCATCTATTTTAACCAAAGGATAATTAATTAATTAGTAAGCAAACAAACAAATAAATAACTATAGGCAGAAGGATTTCCATATAATGGACAAGAATCTCTCATTCGAATAGAAGAATACTGTTTTGGGGCACCTGGGTGGCTCAGTCTGTTGGGCATCGTACTTCGGCTCAGGTCATGATCTCGTGATTCACGGGTTCAAGCCTATGTGCTGACAGCTCAGAGCCTGAAGTCTGCTTTGTGGATTCTGTCTCCCTCTCTCTGCCTCTGCCCAGCTCATTCTCTCTCTCTCTCTCTCTCTCTCTCTGTCTCTTTCTCTCTCTCTCTCTCTCTAAAAAATAAATAAAACATTTTAAAAAATTAAAAAGAATGTTGTTTTCCTCTTAGAGCCAGAGCATCTATAAAACCGTGCCAATATAACTGTAATATGCATATTAGAGAAGACTTTTTATTTTAATTTTTGTGACACAGTTTGCAAAAGACTTTAACAAAAGACATTCCAGTCGGCAGAGAGGCATACTTCCCAAAGTTCATGTCTTTGCTCATATTTCAGAAAAATTGCATTTTAGAAATACAACTGGAAAAGTTGTGATTGAAACCAATCACTAGGCGATCTCACACAGAGAACTATGCAATTAGCACCGTTGTTACCCAAAAGCTAGTAGAAGTGGACAGGGGAATTGAGAGAAGAATGAAGAGGAGGATATTTTGCAAGAAAATTGGATTTCAGTCTTGACTTAAAACCGGTTGACATTGAGGGCACCTGGGTTGCTCAATCGGTTAAGCACCTGACTTCGGCTCAGGTCATGATCTCACAGTTGATGGGTTCAAGCCCTGTGCTGGGCTCTGTGCTGACAGCTCACTGCCTGTAGCCTGTTTCAGATCCTGTGTCTCCTTCTCTCTCTACCCCTCCTCTGCTCACGCTCTGTCTCTGTCTCTCTCTCTCTCTCTGTGTCTCAAAGGTAAATAAATGTTAATTTTTTTTAAGCCGATTGACATTGTAGTTGTCCTATATGTCACTGTGGCAATAGCCATATTGTCTTAGTCCAAGCTGCCATCACTAAATAGCACAGATTTGGTGGCTAAACAACAGAGATCTATTTTCACAGTTTTGGAGTCCAGAAGTTCATGAGCAGAGTGCCAGGAGGGTTGAGTTTTGGTGAGGGTTCTCTTCCTGGCTTGTAGACAGCTGCCTTCTTGCTGAGTCCTCACATGGCCTTTTCTTGGTACATGAGTTCAGAGAAAGAGAAATTTATCTCTTGCTTTTCTTATAAGAGCTCTGCCCTCCTAACCTTATCTAACGCTAACTACTTCCTCAAAGCTCCATCTCCAAATTAGGGCTTCAATGTATTAATTTTCGGGGAGACCCAAGCATTCAGTTCATGATCTATATCTATATCTATATCTATATCTATATCTATATCTATATCTATATCTATATCTAAATCTATATCTATATCTATATCTGTATCTATATCTATATCTAATTATAATCACTCAATAAAAGCTAAAACCTTTCCAGTGTCTCTCTAATATTCCATGTCCCTCCACAACCTGTTTCCTATTCCCAGTACTGCTTATCATTCCACTAGCACTTTGCTTGCTCTGTTGCAGCCTGATGGTGTCTTCAAGTCCTCTGAATGCACTAAGATTGTTCTCATCTCATGGGGTTTCCATTCGCTGTTCACTTAACATGAAATGTGCTTCTTCCAGGTAACTATCTGATTTACTCTTTGCTTAAATGCTAGTGCATCAGGAGGGGTTTCCTGAGCATCCGATATAAAATAGCAATCATGCTTACCCACCCCCATCCCACCTTGGCATGCTATCTCTTTTACCTACTTCAATTTATTTTCTATACCTCACAACATTCTGATACACACACACACACGCACATATACACATATGTGTGTGTATACTTATATAAGTATATCACACATATATATACTTACCATCTTAGTATCTCAACAGGGACCAATGTGTTTTGTTCACCTCTGTATCTTCTATGTCTAGTCTTATGTTGGCAGGCAGCTTCTCTAAAATCTTTGCTGGAGTACTGTTAAATGAAAAAATTATGTGCTATGTATATTTTACAAACACACACTTAATGGATCCTTATGTTTTCTATTGTTACACAGAGAGTCTGGATTATACTTTTTATAAATTTACCACTCAGATTTGGGGAAAATATTTCAGGAAGCGTTCTTTTTCCCACATGACGATCTTTATAACTACAGCATGTTATTCACCTAATTAAAAAGCAGCCTGAGTAAATCACATTTTGTAGAGTATTGTTTATGTGCCGTACCCCTTTTCGGGCAACAGCTTATAACCACTACTAGTATTCGAAGCTGAACATTCTGTATAGTGAACTAAAACAATACTTAAAGTTTAATTCGAAAGTTAATAAAAACTGCCAAGAGAATTGTTAATAACACCTAAACCTATATAACGAAGTGAGAATTCTCTACACATACACCGTTAAGGAGACAATAAATTATAGAAATCACATATTTGTCATATTTGTATTCTTATACAAAATGCAGTACTGATAGAAACTTTCAATTCTTCCTTCCAAAGGACCTGTGGAAACTCAGCTTTGGCTAGGTAAATAGTCCCCTCCCTTCCTGGTCTTGCTTTGGTTATTTGTTGCCCATTCCTCCCTGGCAAACTTAGTGGCTTAAAACAACCACCACTTATTTGCACAGAATCTGCAGTCTGGGCAGTGTATAGTGGGAAAGGTTTATCTCCATTTCATGTAGCATCAGCTCAATTGGACATTGGGTGATTCACTCCACGAATGGCTCACTCATATGGCTGGCAATTGGATGTTGGCTATCAGCTAGAGCTTGGTGAAGGATGAATGCCTGGGGATTCAGTTCCTCTCTTCATGGGTCCCCTCTTATGGGCCTTTCCAGAGGCTTCCTTTTGGCCTCCTCATATCAAGGTGTCTGGATGTACAGAGCAAGTGTCCAAGAAGGTAAAAGAATAGAGAATTTTTATAATCTAGACTTAGAAGTCATACAGCCTTACTTCTGTTGTGTTCCGTTGAACAAATCAGTCACAAAGGTCTACCTGGGTCCAAGGGTTGGGGACAGAGATTCTATTGCTTGATGGAAGGATTGTCAATGTCATTCTAAATGGAGAATGGGGGATGGACTCTGTGGTGGTGTTCCTCTTTGGAAAATACAATCTGCCATGGACCCATCCTGATTTTTTCTTCATATACTATCCAAATCTTGTTGGTGTTTCCTGCACTATTCTTTTCCCATACCTATCTACTCTGGGTTGTTGTTTATTTGTATTTCAGCCCTTATTATTAGTTATAGACAACCCTTCTTTTCTGCTTGTGTACCAAGACTTTATCAACAGTGCTCCTCAAGGAGGTTTGTTTTCTCTGAAATTAATGGCAAGATTTTTCCCATAAATTACTCAGCACTCTGAGAATTGCTTATTTCTTTTCAGTGATCCTAAAGTTCTACTTGACCTTTCCCTTCTTTAGGCCTTTTGTGTTCTTTGTCTATCTGCTTCTGGGTCCTGTACTATCTTACCTATTATAGCATAAAGAGAGTCTTTTCTTTTCCTACTTTAATGGAAAAATAAAGCAAAGATACCAGGTTATTTGCTGATTAGGGCTTGAGAAGAAAATGAATGTTTTCCTTAATTGGGCAGAAATGTGGGTGACATGACAATGTCCCTGAAACTCTGTTAACTTGCTGTTACTCAAATAGTTACACCCCATCCCCTAGGGCAGTTTTCCTTTTACAGCGGACTGGGTATCACAGCTTCTCTAAATTGAGCCTTATGAAATTGGCCCAGCAGCTATTTACCAGCCCCGAGGTCCACCCTCATCTTTTGTCCTTCATGTGCCTTTCCATGCAGCTCTGGAAACTATTGGAGTCTGCTTCACACTTCGGAGGATTATGGGAAATTGGGATGGAGGAAGCTTACCACCATTTTCCTCCCAGGTACACTGTGCCACAGTTTCTTCAAGTGTTGCTAATACAGGTGTTTCTGTTACAGAAAGTTCAAGACCACACTGTCTGTGTATACTTCCCAACTTCAGGGACACGTTTGTTCTTCCTCATATTGGATGAAGAGGGCTGAAAAGAATAAGGCTCTATGCTTCAGACTCCCAGATGCTCTTCCCAAATCCAGTCTCTCTGACTATGTTCAGCATTAACGATGGCACAGACGGGGATGTTTGTGTTCTGCAGCCCCGCACACATCCTGCTAGATTCGGGTTGCCAGGCTCCCCTGGCAGGAACTGTCAATCTTTCTGTGATCCTCCTGCAGTTCTCCCACTGAACATTAGAAAGGGAAGAGTAGTACTTTCATTCCTACCCAAGCTCTGCTCTCTCCATAAGACTTACCACCTCTCTCCCTACCCAACCCCCCTCTTTGACGGGGATAATGCTGGGGGGATGGGGAGAGTTGGTGACTAGGCATTTTCTAAACTGGCTCTTGTCACTAATTCCTGGTAGGAAGGTGGTGGGCTTTCTGAACATAGAACATGAGGTATATTTATTCTTGGCTTTGGATCTTTGCAAAAATTCTAGAAACTAAGTATCCTATTTGCCATCCTATTTTATGTATTATAAAGTTTAATGTACTGATTATACTAATCTGTACATTTTCTGGTAAGAATTTGGGTTACCCAAAGATACTAGAAAACATTGAGGAATGTGAATCTTTAAATACTCAGTTGCATCTCTCACAGCTATAAAATTAGATTCTCTTACCTAATTTCACAAATAAATGCTTTGTTGTGTGAGCTGTTCTTCTAAGGTTTCATATGCTTCCCCTGAGATGGACACATCCTCATTCAGAGTGTTTCTCCTTCCTGTCCCTGGAGATGACTCCTGAAGGAAAAAAAAAATTACACTTCAGAGAGAGTAGGAAAACCTCTCTCAGAATCACCCAGCATCTAACAACATTCTTCTTTGTAGCTGCCTACTTTACAGTGTTTCTTTCTCCTTTTTTTCACACAAAACCCCCAAAATAGGGAATTTTCTTCAGCAGAGGAAGGGTGATATGAAGTTACAATTTTCGTAACACTCCCCTAGCAACAGACCCAGGGAGTTTTTCCTACCATATTTATCTTGGGTGGCATAAACCTGGGCATAGACATAAAAATATGGGTGAAGATTTGAATGTGGAATACACCGTGAAGGTCACTGCTGTGTGAATTCTGTATAGTTTGTCACATAACATTGATTTGGCTTTCATTTATTTTGCTATTGTTGTTTTGTTTATTGCCACAAAAACCCCTTCGGTTTTTGTCAGGGAGAACTAACTGAATGGGTCAAATTCATCCAACATTTAGCTATGAGACCAGGCAGTCTTGGATTTGAATTCTGCTGTACCCTGGAGCCTTCTCCACCCAATGAAGAAGCAATTAATAAAAATTATTTGCATGGAGGTGATTGTTACAAGGGTCAGTTTCACTTTGAAGTGCTCATTTTGAAATTGTTATGGGTGAGTGGAAAGTGCACTGGGTTAGATGGAATCCATTCACTAAGAAATAATGATCAAATGTCTTCTAAACACCAGGTACACTTTGAGGGTTGAGGCAACAGCAGTGAGCAATGGGGACAAAAATCCCTGCTCTCCAGGAGACCATATTCTCATGGGAGGAGGCAAATGATAAATAAATTAAAAAAAATAAAATATATCATGTATTTGATGAAAATAAAGTATGAGATCTCCACCCATCAATAACTTGATGACCTTGGAGCTATCATGTACCCTTTTGAGACTTGTTTTTTTCCTCAGTGAGAGTGGATTTGTGTGGATGATCACTAGGTGGCTTTTGGTGTTGACATCTGGTGAGACTTTTCTTTAACTCTTTTCTGGTTTCAGTTTGTTTTTTGGTGTAAATTCAGAATGGCTTCCATATAGGCAATATTCCAGCTTCACTCACTAAGGGAAGGAGAAATTCAGGTCAGGAGACTGGTGTCTGGGCAACTGGATGTGATTCATAAATTTGCAGTAATTGCTTTTAATCTACTTTTTTTTTGTCCTAAAACTCAGACCTGAATAATCAGGCAACTATATATTAACTTTACCCAAAAGACCTTGGACCACCTGTCTGTTTCCTGTTTTCCTTGCCAAGTATCTCTTCTGGGAAAAGCTGACTGGAAACACAGCAGGACAAAACTCATTTCTCTCCTTTCTTTGTTCCATCTGTCTCTCTTCTCATCTGGGAGATCTCTTGTTCACTTCCTCATTATTTCTCACATTCAAGGCTAAATTCTCCACCTGTGTTTTTGATCCACTGCTTCCCATCTTCTTCCAGATGTTGTTCCTACAGTAAGTCCTACCCTTCCCTATCTTTCCAGTATTTTAGATGTCTCCCTCTGCTGACTCTTTTCACACAAGCTAAAAATACTACCATGTCTTCTCCACTGAAAAAATCCTTCATTCCCTCTGGCTAATGCTCTAATATTCACTTTCCCTTCACTAACCAAGCTACTCTGAAAAAAAAGAGGCTGCATTTTACATAACCTTCTTATCGCCTATTGACTTTTCAAAGCATGGATACAGGTTTGTAACTATAACTACCTTGGAAACTGGTTTCTCCCATATCTTTAATGATGTGCCAAGTATTTTCACCACTCTCTGCAGCATTTGACAATATTGTCCATAATGCTCTTGAAGCTCAGCCCTTATTCATATTTGAGAACTGACTGTGTCATCTACATCTACTCTGGTGTCTTTATCAGCCTCTTTTCCTGGTTCCTTTCTCCCCATACTTCGGACTCTTTCTTTCCTACTTCCCTCTTTGCACTTTTTAAATCCACTTGCAGTTTCCACTACTACCTGATAACTGTCACCTCTCCAGATCCAAACACCTCGTTTGAAATCTTTGTATCTGATTGCCTCTTGGATGGTAGTATACATGACTATGGGGCATCATCCTTGTTCCTTACCTTCAATACAGCCTATTCCCTAATGAACTCATAATATCTACCTCTCCCTTAGCAAGCATGGACTGTTCTTATATTTCGTTTTATGTTGAAAGGCTTCCATCTACTCAACATTATGCCTTTAAAATTGTCCACATTGATACATGTGTATAGATCTAATTTATTTATTTTAACTGCTATTTAAAGACTCTCTGGACTCAAATCCTATCTCTGCCACTTAATAGCTTTGTGATCTTGGGTAAGTATTTAGTTTCTTCATGCCTTATTATTTTATTTATTTATTTTTAAATTTTTAATGTTTAATTTTTTTGAGAGAGAGTGAGAGTGAGAGAGAGAGAGAGAGAGTGTGTGAGCAGCGAGGGGCAGAGAGAGAGGGAGACACAGAATCCGAAGCAGGCCCCAGGCTCTGAACTGTCAGCACAGACCCCGACGTGGGGCTCAAACTCAGATCATGATCTGAGCCAAAGTCAGATGCTTAACCAACTGAGCCACCCAGGCGCCCCAATGCTTTATAATTTTATATGAAAAATTAAACTTTTATAACTAGTTTCTGAGGTTTATGTTCCATATATATTTATATACATGTATATATGTATGTACATTCACACATAACATATATCTTTACCAGTACTTGTTATTAACCAGAACTTTTAATTTTCATCAATATTATGGGTACGAAATAGGATGAAATTGCTGCCTCAATTTAAATGCCCAACACCTGCAGGGTTTTGTCCATCCCTCTGTGGGAAAACAAATACATATTGAGCAAGTACTTAAGAGAGTGCCTAGCACTTGGTAACAGCTCAATAAATGTTATCTATTACTCTTACTAATATTATTATGTAGTATGATGTTGTAATGATATAACATACAATTTTGTCCATTTTCTTGTTACCGAATATTGAGTCTTTGTCCTTTTGGTATGAAAAACCTTGCCTAATGATTATGTTATTCCATTCTCTTTGACAATAATTGATTTGAGAATGGGCACATGACCAATATTGAGCAGAGAAACATGAAATTTTGGAAATGGTTTCCTTGATCCTAAAATGAAGTCACAGGAATATAGGGTCCTTGCTTTTCTTCTAGACACTGTGTGTCTGGATGAGATCCATGGAGGAACTACAGTGTTCTTGCCCCTGAGAGAGGCCAGTCTGGGATAGAAGCTGGTATGTTAATAATGGCAGAAACAGAACTGGAAAGAACTGACTTCTTGAAGACTCATTGAGCCTCTGATCATAATAAGCCTGGTTTTCAGCTAAACTCTGTACACAGGTGATAGTAGACGTCCACGTTAATTAAGCCAATTTGAGATAAGATTTCTATTGCCTAAAGCCAAAAGAATTCTAACTATAAACTTGCTGAAACAGTTTTAAAATATTTATACTCCCACTAGCAATGTATGAGGGTTTGTATTTTTCCATGACTCTATCAACACTTGGTGTGATCAGACCTTTTAATTTCTGACAATATTATGGCTGTGAAATTGAAACTCACTGATGTTGCAGTATAAATCTCTGTGATTTTCTATGTATATAATCATATAATTCTCCTCACCTCGAGTCAATTTATGATTTATATCTCATCTCTTTTTATTCTCTCATTAATTTGCCAGTACTTCCCAGTATAGAGTTGAGAGGAAGCAGTCATGGTAATAACAGCTTAAACAAAATAGTTTATTTCTTACATTTCAAGAAGTCTGGAAACTGGCAGTTTGGGGCTGATATGGTCCTACATGTTGTTAAGAACTCAGACCTTCCAGTTCTCCACTCTGATACCATTGGTTCATAGCAGCCTCCACATCAGCAGTGGAAATAAGGGGGAAGAGTAGAAAAAGAAAGGTGGTAAGTCACAGGCCAGATGTCTGTTAAGGAAGGGCTCTCGGAAGCTGCCTCCTAAAGTTTCAATTTATATCTCATTAGCCTAAACTTGGATTAGAGGTAGATATGTGGGGGAATAACTAAAGTAAGAAATGATCTTTTTTAAAATAATTTTTTGAGTTTATTTATTTTGAGAGAGAGAGTGTGTGTGAGCAAGGAGGGAAAGGGCAGAGAGAGGAGAGAGAATCCCAAGCAGGTCCTGTGGTATCAGCACAAAGCCCGATGCCAGGCTCGAAGTCTCAAACCATGAGATCATGATCTGAGCCGAAATCAAGAGTTGGCTACTTAACCGGCTGAGCCAGCCAGGAGGCCCAAAGTAGGGAATGTTCTAACATTTCACTGCCATTGAATTTGCTTGTTGTTTGGCAGATATGAACAATTGGATAAGAAATTGACCTTCTATTACTGTTTTGTTCCTTTTTTTTCATAAGTTGTTTTGAATTTTATTAAATGACTGTTGCATTTACTTATATAAATTTTTCTTTACATTGTCAAGTTGACATATTATATTAATGTATTTTCTAAATTTAAATCATCTAAATATTCTCAGGATCAACACATTGTGAATCAGTTTGCTATTTTACACAGTAGTTTTACATCTATTTCAAAAATGACAATTGCTAATCATTTTTCTGGCTTTATTTGCAGAATCATTAGCAAATACATACTAGTTCCATAAAATTAGTGGGTGAACTTTAATTTTTTGTAAACACTGGGACAGTTTTATAAGAAAAGGGTTTTCTATTTCTTGAAAACGTGGTGGAATACTACAATCTGGACCTGTTGCTTTTTCTGTATGTAGACTTTTTGATAATGATTATATCTCTTTAGTTGATATAGGTGTACTCAAATTTTTTGTTTATATTGAATACATTTTGTTAACGTATTTTTTCTAGAAAATTAACATTTTATTTTAAAATTTATTATAAAGGTTCTGATATTTTGAACAAGTTTTTAAAATCCTCAATATTACATATATTTATGGTCTTTTCAATATCTGTCTAACTATGTACCTATCACCTGTCTGTCTATCTATTGCTTCTCTCTTTCTCTCACCCTTTTTTTTTCCCTGATCCACTTTGGCAGAATTTTGTCTATATTCATGGTGCTTTTATAGAACTGGGCTTTAATTTCATTGCTCTTCTCTATTCTTTTTGCTCATCTTCCATGACATTAATATTTCCTCTTTTGTTGTTTTTCTACTTTCTTAAGTTTTGTTATTTACCTAATTTCTTGATTGTAATTTAGATCATTAATGCTTAATCTGTTAATGAATGTTTAATCTGTGCAGTTCTATATTAGTTACGTATGCTTTAGGCTAAAGTAAACGACACTTTCGGAAATATTTTGAATAGGAGTCCAGGCCTCAGATGGTGGCTTAAAGTCTTCATGGTCGTCTGAGGTCCTTCCATTTTGCTCCTCTCCTATCCCCAGGGAATTGCCCTGATCTGTGTAGTAGAATATCACCCAACTGCACAGCTGCATTCAAGCATAAGATCATAGCATCACTTCTGTTCACTTATGTCTTGTTTTCTGAATCTAGGACAAAGCACACCTTCATCTGCTCTTTTGGCTGGCTTGTGTAGGTTGTCCACCCTCACCCAACACACACACACACACACACACGCACACACACACACACACGCATGTATGCACATATGCACACATACACAAATGAATATATGTAATTTTTACAAAGAGCTAATTCATCATGGTGTATAGTTCTTCACCTTTGGATCCAGGTTCAGATCCTGGCTCTAACACTTCAAACTATAGCAACCATCAACAAGTCATTTAACTTTTCTGAAACATGGTGTTCTCATCTGGAAAATGAGAATAATAAAAACATTCTTATGAAGTTGTTGAAGGAAAAGTTTAAGTAGGAAAGTGCACAGTTCGGTTTTTGGCATTTAGTAGCATTCGATAGAAGTACACCTCTGTGTACCTATAGGAAATGCCTCAGTAAAGGTGGGATCACCAAATCAATTCCCGAGTTCAGAAGAACATGCTTTGTGATTTTCTTGTTATGTTTCTGCTTTGGGGACAAAGGACATTGTTTTTTTAAAGGTGACAATTCTCTAATCATGGTAAAGGGAGATAAATACTTTGTTTTCCTCCAGGGAGAAAAAGAGATGTATTAAATGCTTAACGGAATTTTCTTCAATGCCACAAAATTGGTGGCTATAAATTTTGAACACAAGTTGAATTATTGTTGACGTTTTATTTCCTCAGGGGCTTTTTGACCATATCATTAAACTGTATCACTTTCATTGACCTAATTTTATCACGAAGTCCAGGGGACTATTAAAGGGATACTTTAAAAAATGAAATGAAATGAAATGAAATGAAATGAAATGAAATGAAATGAAAGTTTTATTCCATGTGGTCAATGTGATGTTCTTGCTAATTTCTATCAATTGCTGTTAATTCATTTTTGTTTCTTGGAAAAGTATATATAAAGATGAGCATTTCCATAAAAGGACAGATGCCATAGGTGTTGGGCTCAATTATTCTTATTATTTTATTTATTAAGAGCAATATCTAAGAATAAAATGAAAGGTGTTATTTTTCACAAACTCATTTAAGTGAATTTTGAAAATATGGGTTCAGAGAGTCTAGTGACTAGTTTTTAATTCACAGATCAGTATACCTAAATTTTAGAATTCGAACATCACCCCTTGCACACTACTTTGAACACACGATTACTGCACAAAATATATCAGTCAGGATATGAAATTTTTTCCCTTGACTGAGTATGAAAGGAGGCCTGAGAAATGTATCTGTACCTGGTCTCAGGAGCAAGTAGTATAATTTGTTTTATACAATAAAATTCTATCAAAAATTTTACCTAGGGGCACCTGGATGGCTCTCAGTTAGTTAAGTGTCAGACTCTTGATTTTGGCTCAGGTCATGATCTCATGGTTGGTGGCTTTGAACCCTGAGTCAGGCTCTGCACTGATAGCACAGAGCCTACTTGGGAGACTCTCTCTAACTCTGTCTCTCTCTCTACCCCTCTCCAGCTTGCTTACTTTCTCTCAAAATAAATAAATAGATAAACTTTAAGGAAAAAAAATAGAATGATTCAGAGATGAAAAAAATGCAATAAAGGAGATTGGAAATAAGTTTGATGCAGAAATGAATTAAAACTTTAAAGTATCTGAAACATTATGGGGCACCTGGGGGATTCAGTCGGTTAAGTGTCTCATCGAGCCCCACATTGGGCTGTGTGCTGGCAGTCCAAAGCCCACTTGAGATTCTCTCTAGCCCTCTCTCTGTCCCTCCCCTACTTGCTCTCTCTCTCTCTCAAAAAAGTAAACATTTGAAAAAAATTATCTAGAAAAAAATCAGTGAATTCTAACAACTTATACTACAAAAGGGGAAAGATGAGGCGAGATTGTGAAGGAAAGAGACAAAACAGAGACAGAGACAGAAACAGCCATATAAACAAACAAAGTGACAGAGAGAGAGAGAGAGAGAAGCAGCAGCAGAGAGAGGCATTTCCCCCTACAACTGAGTGAAGTCATCTGCTTACTTGGCTGTGTCTCTAAGATATTAATTCCAAATTGGGGGACATAGAAAGCATGAAGAAATTAACTTCATAAACTATCAGAAGTCTATTTTAGTTAAAATTTAGCTCTTCGATCAAAACCACTTTTTAAAAAAATTCTTAAGGTTAGCGTTATATAGCACCTGAAGAACCAAGACATGTAATGTTTGTCTTCTTTGCCTTCCTTGATCTGTCTCCAGAAACGTGCTCAGAGAAAGGAGCTCAGTACCCAAGAGGAACAAGAAGGACAGACCTCACACAATGACACATCCTAGATAAGTATCACCTTAAACAATGACGTTGGGACTTCTTCCCTAATCAATCGTATCTGGCTTCCAAATTTAAATACAGTTTTTATATAAGCAATGTATGATCTCTATTGTTTTCCTTATATGTATTTTCTACATAGAAGTATCATTACTTGATTTCCCAAGCAAGTCAGTTTTTCCTAAATTGAAAGTTAGCCTTTGTTGAGTGCTATTTTAACACAGAATAACAGAAGTAGAGTATTTTTGCAAATATAACTATCTGTTTTAATAAAGATGGAGACACCTTGAACCACACACACACACGCAAACACACACACACACACACACACACACACACACATATACTTTGACACATACTTTCAGGTAATAGTGAAGAATGAAGAACCTGAGGGAAGCATTACTTTAGCCTGGTAGCTTTCTTAATTATCATTACCCCTTTATGATGCTATTTGCAGCTGAATAACTAGTTTCTCTCTCCCAGCCATGACTTCCTTCTGTTCATCCCTGCAGTGGAGGCAGAATCTTGTGTGTGTGACACTGCAATCTGTCACATGGTATGATTGTAATCCCCACACATTCAGCATTAGCCATACCAAGTGTAAGGAAAAGAAGAACAATATCCTCCACACTTAGTTAAAATGTCATGGAAAACTGTGAAAACCACACACACAAAGTGTTCAGGGTGTCCATTTTTCAGCATGATGTATTTTTAGTTTTCTGCAGCCGGCAAGTCTTAATTCAAACCAAAGAAAAATATCAATGGACTGCATATGGTACACTTCTCAGCATCTTTAAACATATTTGAACCAAGCAACATCATCCTTACAGCATTTTCTAGGACTAAACTATAACTGCTCACATTTATAATGCCTTCAAACCAGGGAGTGAAAAGGAACCTGGAAGAAACATTGCCAAGCCATCCTCCTGTCTTTCCGGATGCTGTTTCTCAGTCTTTTTGTGGGTCCTTACCTTGGGCCTCTTCTTGTTTATGGTTGTTCATGTTTACGCCCACTCCCCAGACGATCTCATTCAGATCCATCTACATAATGGCTCCCAAATTCATGTCACTAGATTAGCCTTCTTTCTTGAAATTTGAATTCATATATGCAGCCACATACTTGACATCTCCACTTGGGTATGTAACCAGCAGCTCAAACGTAATGTGTCAGTCGTGTCCAGTCACCAATCCCCAAACCTGTCTTCTCATCTGAGTTCATGGTAACTTCATTTCTCTAGTTGTTTTGCCCCAAACACCATCACTGACAATAATCTGTGTAACAAGCCCCAAATGTCTTGTTGTCCTATTTCTACAACTTCCATAGAGTTATAGTGGAGAAGCATATTTTTAGTAATATCTAGTGTTGAAACTACTAGAATCATTTGTTGCATAATGAAAAGGGAGCAAGAAACGGAATTCACAATAATAATAAAGTGAGCAAAGAGCCAAATTTTAAAACAACTTTGTCTATGCAGTGGGGCTCAAAGAATGACAGGATAGATGAATAAATAAAGGAGTGTGGTATTTATAATACATCAATGTCAGTATTTCAAGTGTAGTCACCGTTTGACAATGCAGAAAATGGATGTAAAAATAGAATAATTAGACCTCCATTCTTAACCTAGAAAATCAAATTCTTTACTCTCATCTCCCTAAGTCTTTTGTTTTGAACACTTAGCTTGGTAAATTGTGTCATATAAATGCAAACATTTTTCAGGTTTGTAGAGTACCTAGTATAAAGTTAGTAAAAAAAAAAATCTGTTAGAGTATTGTTTTTCCCCAGTGTGCAGTGCATTTATTGTTTAAACAACTTAGCTAGCTAATGTTCATTTGTAAATAGTTCACAAGGAACTATTATTTATCAGTGTGTGAGCCATTAAACTCACACTGTAGTACATAATTACATATAAGTAGTAGAGAATGCTCCAAAGTGTTTCTCTGCCAGGTAAATGTTCATCACAAACATGTACAAGGTATATTGATGATTTTTCCAAACTCTAACTGGTGGCTTAGCCTAGAAATGATTACCTTTTGCAGACTAGTAAAGTGTTGCAATTATGTTTTTAATGCATAAAAGCTTGCAATAATGTTTTTAATGCATAGCATTATATGGGGAACAAATTATTTTGAAACAGTCAAATATTGAAATAGGGAACAAATTATATTAGAACAGTCAAAATATTAAGAAAATATTTGTGACACAAATAACGTTTCTTTGAATGTTAATAACAAACAAGATCTAGCAGTTGGTCTAAAACTGCTATAATTTCAAAATAGTGATAAGAAAATTTCTAGGTATCTTCAATACATATACATATGACATTATTAAAATATCTGTGATTTCTGTTGGCGACAAAGTCATAGATATTGCTAATAATAATGTTGTTGGTTGCCTACATTCATTTGGAAGGAAATGATGAAGCTTGAGTTATAGATTAATAAAAATAAAAATGGATTTTTTTTCATCCAAATTTTCACCTCCCACCCCCCTTGAATTCTAATAGATCTCTTTAGGGTGATTGTTCCCTATGTAAGAATGCCTGATTTAGCCCCTCTCTTGATTAAAGGCTTTTAATGCATCAAAATGGTGTTTTTGAGCCTGTCAAATCACACTTGTATTTTTCTTTTCCTCTTGGAGGATTGATGTTTGGATTAAAAAATATACATCCCTTTTGTAAATATTAACTGTCATCTTTAGCTGTGATAGATATTCACTTATCCCAGAGTGGCACATCCATAAATACATTCATGTTTCTTTCCGTGTTTCTTCCCATATCCTCAGTAAAAATTTTAGTCTCCTGTGTGTTCTCCAAATTAGTTAACAGAAAGCACTTGCTTAAATGTAATTCTCCTTTGTGATGCTTAATCAAAAGAAGAATGTTTTTCCCCAGCTTTTTCTAACTTGACACAAGAAATAGCTTCAAGTTTTTTCAGTGGGACTCATTATGTGGTTGCTGATTAGTGAGATCTGCTTGTTTGGGGTGATTGATACTTGTTTCTAGAATACCAGGAAAGGGAGCTTTGCCAAATTTAGAAGTCGTCCCACCCTTATGCAGTCTATAGTTTTGACAGAAAAAAAATGAGGCTTTGAGTATTTAAATTGGTTTGCTTGGCAAACACAGCTCCAAAGGCTTCTCAGAGATCCCATATTCTTAAAAATTAAGCTTGAGGGGTGTGTGGTTGGCTCAGTCGGTTAAGCGCGGGACTTTGGCTTAGGTCATCATCTGGAGGTTCATGGGTTGGAGCCTCGCCTCCGGCTCTGTGCTGACAGCTGAGAGCCTGGAGCCTGCTTTGTATTCTGTGTCTGCCTCTCTCTCTCTCTCTCTTCCCCTCCCCCTTCATGCTCGCTCTCTCTCTCTCTCTCTCAAAAAATGAATACACATTTAAAAAAAAAAATTTTAAGTTAAACTTGATAACTCCAGTAACTCGAATTATATTAGAACTTCTAGATTTCTTTCTTTCTTTTTACTTTTTCCTTCTTTCTTTTTTCTTGCCTTCAATAAAGATTAATCCCTTGGCAAAACAATTAAGGGCTTAAATGAACCTGGGATGTGTAAATGCTATGCTGAGATCTTAGCACCCTAACACAGGTTCTGTCATTAACCCAGGGTTTATTTGGGTCATAAAGAACCGCTCTAGGTTTAGAAGGCCTGTGTATCATCTTAATTTTACCTTTGTTAGTCCACAGGGCTTGTCACTTAATTACAAGTCTCTTAAGTTTCTATGATTGCAAAATTCACCTCATATGATATGATACTTACCTAATTTTCCTTAGCTCACTGAAAAATAAGGAAAGAAAGGATTTTCAACACATACATCAGGAAATGATGGAAATTAATATTGAATGAATTAGTCTATGGCGATTAATTTTAAATCACTGAGGACTCGAACACCAATAGTATACAAAATATGAATTGATGCTTTGGAGTATAACTTAAATAAGCCACAGATCTGATCTGCTTAGGATTGTGTCCATTTAGCATGTCTAATGCTTACAGTCATTTTTATTCATTCAAAAATATTTATAAATATTTACTGGACACCTACAATGTCGTTGGCATGGTGCCAGGTAGGCCAAAAACAAAATGGATAAATTGTGGGCCCTTCCCTCAGTGAGCTCACAGGGTAGGGAGGAGGGAAAGCTTAAACATTCTTTAAGAATACTGGCTGTTTTTATTTTAAGGTACCTCCCTTCCATCTCTAGATGTTATATCTTTACATATCCTTTCCTTCCCTTGGAACCAGACTGGAACTACAGAAGAAAATTAAAAACACCTTCAGTATCAATGTTGTTATTTCATAGGCTGACAGTAAAGAATTAGGCTAAGAAACACGTGTCTTATTTTTATAGGATCTCAGTATTGATATGAGTCACAGACTGAGAGGAAATTATTCTATTAGAATCCTTTGATATGAAAAAGTACTTTCTCAGTTTCTTAGCATTTTGTCACTTTAGTCACCAGTAGTTTCTACCTTCTGAAGGAGGAAACTACTAAAAAGGAAAAAGAATTGAAATTTTAATAAATTCGGTTCTTATAAGGCTTTTGACAATGAGGTCAAAAACTTTGAGATGAATATTGTATTGTCAGGAGTGGGTATTGCTGCTTTACCTAGTCATGTTTACTTTGAATTATTTCTTATCAAGAGAGTTAATTAACAATTGCAGTATTTAATTCAGCTTTAAAAAGAATCATTAGCCCATTCATCCAAGAAAGACCAACAAACTGTTCTTACTGTTTATGAATTCTTGTTTACACCACACAATGTTACTGTAGCTTCTCCAACAGGATAACTCTCGGTGAAAGAAATGGATAAAAATGTTTAGAATGGACCCCAGTCATGTAGAGCCCCCCTCTTCCCCCAAATAAGGGATAGAGAGAAAGGGAGAAATAGAAGACTAGACCATGAGAGACAAAGGATGGGAATGAAATAGGATCAATGGAAGGCATGGTAATGGGGGAAACAGACTGAAAAAGAAAAACAGCTACAATCAAAGTAAGAGTTTTCTAAGTGCCTGGAATTAAGTGGTAAGACAGATGATGGGGTTAGAAAAAATTCATTTTGGAGTCTATTGACTGCTACAGACTTAAAGAAGCCTTATAGGACTGGAAGAAATCAAGACAAGCAAAACTAAGACAAGCAAAATTCAAGAGAAATGAGTTTTGAAGGCCCTTTTTATGTAAAAGCATTTGAGAAAACAATTTTTATAAACTAGATAATTAGCAGTCATCATGCTTTTGGAATAAAAGACAACTGGGAGGGTGAGAATGGGATGGGGGAGAAAAGACCCATGTCTCAGCAGTTTTTGGAAGTTGAATTGTTTTGGGGGACAAGAGTCCAAATGAAGTTCATTTCCAACTTTATTATGAAAACAAGAGGAGGAAAGTTTTCTCAGTTTTGAAGGCGTTGTGAAAGTACTATGTGTTTTAAAATGAACCCAGTTTCAGTTAATATTATTAACAATGATTATTTGGCTACTAGTATCGGGTGTTCATTACTAGATTGAATTTTTCAAATTCCTTTTTTCAAATAATCAACTATCAAAATTTCCACGTGACATGTTTTACATGGGCATGAACTACACTTCACAGTTTTATTTCATTGTTTATGTACTCTTCAGTTACTTCTATTTCTTCCCATAAGGTTTAGAATTAAAAAAGAACTCTGATGCACACACACACATACACACACACACGCACTTTTCTGTCAAAGGGATTCTCAAGCCTACAGAGAAAGAGAGTATGACAAAGAGCATATTAAATTTATCTTACGTTCTTTAGAATATTTCCATTAGTTCTTCAGTATCATATCCTCAGCTTTACCATGAGCCCCTCTGGGTTCCGGTCCTGTAGCCGATGGGCCCTTATTTTGAGAGTGTATCAGGCTCCTGTAATGTTTTGTTCGCATTTTTTGTATTTTGTAAAGAACATTAAATGGATAGAGTGCATTGGAGTTTATTAGCTGGGAGGGGGAATTTTAATTTACTTCTTTCAGGAAATAAATGCAACTGGGTGTGGTTTTCTATATGACTCATAAACAGTTCCTGGTGTCATAGTCTGGGATTTTATCACCGAGTGAAACAACTGTTTCAGGAGCCAACTTTATCAGAGCATTGCCTTCCAGGGATCTGCCCTTGCCAGCAACTTGCCTTGCCTTCTTCAAGAGTCCCTTGTGTAAAGGAATAGCACATGAATTAAATCACGTTGGTGCCCCATCAATCTCAAGGATTTGGGAGGTGATTAGGACATCTGCTGCTTTAAGTGAGGTTGCCGAGAATGTTTTGTGCTTACTTTTGATCATATTACACATATTAGGTTGAAGCCCACAACAATGTTTTTTTATGGATTTGAACATTAAGACCAGAGGCTTATTTTAAGGGGGTGGGTTTCTGGCTATAGCATAATTTCTAAGCCAATTCACTCATTATCTGGGTATAAGAAAGTCAGAAGTTCATCATATTCAACTTGAATATTTTTACATAATCCCTGGAGTAAGTCTTTTCAGTTAGGCTCATCCTTAAAGCCCTAACAAGCATCAGCTGACGTAAATTTTAAACCTAATTTTACTTAGAGAATGTTCTTGTGTGCAGTGGACAAGAAACATGGGAAGTGTACCCGTTAGCTGCTACTCTCTGCCTGCTCAGTCTTCACAGAGGGAGGCTTTCATCTGACAGAAATAGTTGTCTGTTTCTTTTCAAAATCAATTTCCCTCAGTGTCTTTCCCACCCTCATATTTATAATTACATCTGGTTCATTAAGACATGGAAATCAATAGAGGATGTGCTGTTTTTCTCAGGGGAAAGGCAACCCAGTGAGATGTATAAACACTGTTCTGTCTGTTTGTTCCCACACATGCCTTGTGGTAAGGCTCTGAGAGTTAACACATTTTTTTTTTGTAGTACTCAGTTTCTCCACTTGTAATTTGGCCACCATTCTTACAAATCATAACTCATGGGGTGAAAAGAAAAATCTGTGGAGTTGTGATATATGAAGAAAACTATTATATATGGCTTATAGTGGGAATAGAGGGCAAACATTTTCGAGCATGCCTATATATTTTGTTAATATTAAACATATAATATCAAACAGTTTTCCAGAAGAGTATGAATACCCATAATCTCTCTTCCAGTCCAAGAACTATTGGACCACAGTTTGCTCAGCAATTCACACAAATATTAGGTAGATTATTTGCTGATTGGCCTATGTCAAAGTCACTACCAGCCCTGCCCCCTCCCACCTTCTTGAGCTCAGGAGGAGGTCTGAGTTGGCCTGATGACTTTATCCCCCAACCAATCCTGAGATAGATGATTGAGAGACAGAAACAGAGACAGAGACAGAGACAGAGGAATATAGAGAGATCCCCTCCCCCTCAATTCTGTGCAACCAAGAGCTAGGTGTGACAAAATGTACATCATTCATGCTATTCTGAGCCCTTGCAGCTGTGAGGACAGATCTCAGCAGTTTTCAATGCTTAGAAATACAATCCTGGGGGAGGGAAGGCCTAAGGTAACATTACGTTTATTCCCACCTTAGCTGTCCTGTGACCCAGGCTGAACATCATCCAAGAAATGCTAGTTCATCACATTTATAACACAGCTGTGCATAAAATGGGGCCAAACCTTCACACATCCCAGTCCTGTCCTCTCTGTGGAGGTCTCTTCTCATGTTCTCACATCCTCACCTCCGGTACCGCCCCTATTCCCCTGAGCCATCTTCACAACAGCAGGACCACGTCTGCCCACATGGAAAGTCCCAGTACCTTTTGTCCTGTGAAAGAGTGTTGCATACAAGATGGCCTTATTGTTTTGTTAAGAGCTGTGGATATATACAGTGACATAGTTTTCTTGGATTGTACTGTTCATGAGGGTGAACACTTTCACAGACACATTACCCAAGACAGACTCTTTTTTTTTATAGGCAAGAGAACAGGAGAATATTTGGATTATGCTTCAAAATGTATAGCAAAACCCTGGCTTTAAGTCAAAGACAGTGGACTGAGGGGTGGTGGGGAATGGGTGGTGTTGGAAGGAGGCTAAGTCTTCCTCAGCCTTTATAATATGGACCAGACTCAAATCCATATGGCCTTGTAGCAGCAATCATTGTGGTTTTGCTCTCCAGCCATTTCTGATTTAACAGCGAGTGTTTCTTTTGCTAGGTGGGGCCTTCCTCTTCTGACTCTTAAGGTCTACATTGCCTATCAAATACTTAAAGAGATGAAAATGTTTAGATTTTGCTTAGTTTTTAAGAAAGAGTCGAAGCTATCCACAATTTGAACACGTCTTCTTTTTCTTACAAAAATAGGTTTATTTTAGGAAGAGCTGGGAATTTTCACAAAAAGATGAGTTAAAGAAAATGGTACACTTCAGATAAACATATTGAGGGCCCAGTTTCTTAAGCCTTCCCTCCCTAGATCCGAAGTTTTCACCACCTTTATTAAGTTGAATATTATCAATAATATTCTCACTAGGGTCCTGGCTTTACCTAGTATCTAGCAAGTAACAAGGTAACAAGTCAAATCTCTTTGTCCTTCTCTGTTGTATCCTGATATTCAAATAAGGGAAGAGGCCATAGGGACATTTCATCAACATTTATGGAGATTCTATATAAAATAAAAAGAAAGGTAAGATGTCTCCATACAAATCAAATGTCTGCTTTGCATAGTTTCTAAAAAATCTTATTCAAAGAATAGTATATTCTAGGCCAGAATAATGAATTCCAGGTTATTTGAAGATTGAAACACAGATGGAGCCATGATATCACATAACTTTCTATCATTGGACTCACTGTGTTTCCTGGCCTTCTGAACCCTTCTTCATATAACCCCTGCTGCTCTCTTTCAAGGAACAGGAGAAAGGGAAGCTAGAGTGGATGAAAAAGGTAAGGCCGCCAAGCCTGGAGAAGGGAAGTGTCCACAGTGGAATTAGGAATATGGAGAGTTCAACTCTGATAGATATGGGATCATGAGCCTCTAATAAAATTTTTTTAAGTTTGAAATACAATTACAGTGTAAGGGTTTTTATAGGAATCTTTAATAGGACACTAGAAAAGAAAACTCAGACAGGATAGGGGAGTTTCACAAACAGAATTGGAAGTCAAGACAGGCTTCAGGTTTATGTTTGCTTACTTAGCTATTTAGTGCCCTGGGAGGTTTGCAAGAGCAGACTAATGGTTTGTTGGAACACAAAAGTTTTTCCTGCTTCAGTGCACTCTTCTTTCCAGCCCTAACTCAACCTCTGGGGGCAAAAAAAATCAAAATCACACAAAATCAAAATTGTAACACACGCACCTTAGTAGTCATTTTCGTTACTACAAAAAGTGTGTTCACCAAGCTGCTTCGGGTTGTTCTAAAGTTATCAAAAACCCTGTCAGAAATTTCCTGGTGAAGAAACAAAGTCCTGTGACTTTAAAGAAACAATTAAGGAAAAATGAAGATATGGTAATAAAAGGGGTTCAAAATGTAAGTCTAGTCCTTCAAAGGCCCTCAGGGTTTAACAAGACATTGTAGCCTACAAATTGCAAAGATCAAAAGTTTATTTTTCTTCTCACTAGGCTGGGACTGTGGCTATTCTAGAAGCTGATATAATTGTTAGGAAATCATTTTGTTCACCACAAAATCGAATCGGCTGAAATTGCAGTTTTTCTCAAAAGGGATGGAATCCCTCTAACACACATCATGCTGCTTTTACCTACACCGTACACCAAATATTTATGTAACTTCATTCATCAGATCCTGGCTGGCTATGTTGCTATTTTCTTTCTCAAGTATGGCGACAGTAACTTGGAATGTTTTAGCTAGAACAGTGAAAACTTGAAAATGTCTGCCAGGTCAACACACTTCTGTTTTCCTTCACTGAGGAAAGAAAGGATGTGAGAGGGAAAAATAACAGTGGTGCTGGCCGCACTAAGAAACCCGAGGAAGGCACTCAATTTCTTATTACACCGGCAAATGTAACCATGCCTCCATAGGTGTACCTCTGAAAGGGGCAAATTCGAAGTCGATAGTTCTGAAGATCAAAGTCATGAGGCTTGGACATCAGTTTACATTTCTGGCTAATGAATTACTGGAGTGCTACTGATTTAACACATGCGCTGCCATATTTCTTAGTACCCAACTATAATTCTTAATAACATGTAGAGGCAAAGATGTGAAAATACATAAATAACATGAAATAACCAACCGTGGGGACGCCTGGGTGGCTCAGTCGGTAAGTGTCCGAGTTCAGCTCGGGTCATGATCCCACGGTTCCTGAGTTCGAGCCCCGCATGGGGCTCTGTGCTGACAGTTCAGAGCCTGGAGCCTGCTTTGAGTTCTGTGTCTCCCTCTCTCTCTGCTCCTCCCCCACTCACACTCTGTCTCTCTCTCAAAAATAAATGAACATTAAAAAAAAAAAAAAAAAAGAAATAACCAACCGTGGCCTTGGAGTATTTAATGGATTCAGACCCACATTCAGGAGGTCCATAATGTTCTCCTGTGTGCAAACGTATTCATTCTCACCTGTTTAGTTTTTCATTCATTTGGTAAAGTATATTGAATATCTGTAACGTTGGTCAGATGAAAAAAAATGTGTAGAGGGTAGAGGAGTCTACAGCATAAGATTCCTAAGGGTTAATGATGCAAATGAGTTCTTGCACCAATGTTTAGTAGTAAAGCTATTGTATTAGTTTACTAGGGATGCCATAATAAAATACCACAGACGTGGTGCTTAAACAACAGAAATTTATTTTCTTACCAGTCTGAAGGCTGTAAGTCCTAGATCAAAAAGTCACAGCTGTGTTTTCTTTTGAGGCCCTTTTCCTTGGCTTATAGGTGGCTACCTTCTTGTCATGTCCTCACATGATCTCCATGATCCTTCTTCTGTCTGCAACCATGTCATGTCTCTGTGTGTTTAAATTTCCCATTCCTATAAAAACACCAATCTGATTGGATTAGAGCCTACCCTATGGTCTGACTTTAACTTAATCACCTCTTTAAGAATTTATCTCCAAGTACAGCCACATTCTGAAATGGTGGGAGCTAGGTCTTCATCGTATGAATTAGGTGGAAGGACACAAGTCAACCCATGATAGATCTATGAACAGATAAACAAAATGCAATTAAGTATTATTGATATAATAACAGAAGGTTGAAAGGGGAGTTGGGAAAAAGATACCCAGGAATATCAGAAAAGGGGCGAATTTTAAACAATTAATGAAAAATTTTCAAGTAACAGATGGGTGTTAGGTGGAGTTGAGGTGAAGGAGGGACTTTTGGGGAAAGCATTTCAAGCACATGCATAAGTATAGGCATGAGATTATTTAACAGTATTTTCCACAAGGTAAGTCTAAGGGGACGAGAGAAAGGATAAGAAACAAGTCTGGAATGATGAGCAAGTGTTAGATCACAGCAAGCCTTATACTTAGACAATAATGTCCATGGTCATGAGAGCACATTCTGGAAATAGTCAGACTTGGATCCAAACTCTCACTCTTCTACTTCTAAGTATCACCTTGATGAAGTAACTTCATATTTTTGTCCTTCCATTTCTTTACATGTAATATAATATTGCAATGGAATAATCAATCAACCAATCAATCAATCAATCAGTGATCCCTGAGGCTGTTCGAAGACGTGTTGCACTTAGCCCAGTGTTTGGCACATAGTAGCCTTTGAAGAACTATCAACTATCATTATTCTTCTGTCACTTGAAGTTTTGGACTTTTTTCTGGAGAGTATCTGGAGACAATAAATGTTTTTAAATAGGGAGATAGTATGATCAGATCTTAAAAATCATTCTGGTAACTGCAGATCATGGATCAATGAGGTGGAAGATTGGAGGAGAGTTAAAATACCAGCTCTTGCAATATCAAAGTGAGTGACTAAAGAGCATAATCATGGGGAGCTCATATGGGGAGAAGAATAGAAAATACTTGAAGAATATGTGATCAATTTGACAAAAATTGAGATGGGATTTCAAAGCAAGAGAAGCTTAAGATATTTCTGGATTTCCAGCTCAAAGAACTAGGCAACCCATCACTGAGGAAAGGATGAAACACAAGAATCATGTTTGAAGAGAAAGCTTATGAATTCAATTTGAGGGATGTTTAACTGCCATGGGCACTCATGGCCACCATTCTTTCTCACTGAGATTTGGTTCCATGGTGTTTCACCATAATCATTCTTTTGAAAAATCTCAACTCCTTTGCTGTTCTTCCAATCCATGATTTCACATAACAAAACAGCAACCATAGTTAGAAACACATTCTCACAGCAGAAAGTGGCTAAAAAAAATCCACAACCACGCCGACTGGTCTCCCTTCAAAATTATGACCACAATCTTAAGTGGGTCATCAGTTCTATCCAGAAATCTTATTTTATTTCTCTTGTCAATTCACCTCCCATAACTATTTCTATCATTTTGTTTTCCTTAACCATGCTTCTTGAATCCTCACTCTCAGCTGATAAAGCTTTTTTTTTTAACCTAGAAATTAGCAGCAACCTATGTCCCCATCTTCCCAACACAAAAACCATTCTATCTGTATCTGTCACCATAAACACTGCCTTCCTTCCTATTACAGTGGATGAAATGTCTTTCCATCATTGAGACCAACCCCTCCACTTGTACACTGGATTCCCATCCCCTCTGAAATATGCAAAATCGTTGGTCCTGAATTCAATCTTGTTTTCTCCTTCATCTTTAATTTCTTCTGTTTTATTGGGTGATTTCCATCAGCATACAGATACGATGTAATATCTCTCATCTTATAAAACAAACCTTGGGGCACCAGGGTGGCTCAGTCAGTTAAGCATCTGACTCTTGATTTTGTCTCATGGTTGAGAGAGATTGAGCCCGCATAGAGCTCCTTGCTGTAAGTGCAGAGCTCACTTGGGATTCTTGGTCTCTTTCTATCTCTGCCCCTCCCCTGCTTACTTGCTTTCTCTTTTTCAAAATAAATAAATAATCACTAAAAAAAAAAAAAACACCAGATTTTCTTTCTAGCTTCCACCCATTTCTCCTATATACTATATAGCAGAACTTCTTGGAAGAAATGTTTACATTCTGTCTCCTCCTTTCATGCCATTCTCTCCTACTTTCCTGAATGCTTCTTTCCTGACCATTTTGTTCACTGCTCTTCCCTTCAGTCCTCAGACCTCCTCTCTTCAACTGTACACCCTTTTCCCTATATGACTCCATTCAGCCTCCTCTCTTTAATGATTTAATCTTTTTCTTCTGAGAAAGCTCTATCTATCTACTCTTTGGATTTCAGGCTTGTGTATCCAATAGTCCTTTCAATATCTTTAATTTAAAAGACCCAAAACAGAACTCTGGATATCTTCCTATGCCACATCCAGCTTGTCCAACTATGTCCCCACATTAGTAAGGGTACCACAATTAACCCAGGTGCTCAGGTAATTTTTAACTCATCTTTGCCTCTTCCTTTTCTCTTGCACCTTATGTCCAAATCTACAAGCAAGTTCTATCCACTCTACCTTCAGAATGTATCTTGAACTGAATCACTAGACATGAGGCTGATGATAGAATTATTAACAGTTGGGAGGCAGAATATGTGAGGTGTGTCAACAACAGGGAAATTGCAAGGAGGCACCTGAATATTGAGGTAATAAATTAAAAGGCAGTAATGATGATGTACTAGATGTATTTTTTCTGTTCTTGTCACCCTTGAGGGCATTTTAGTGATTAGATATGGAAAGAAACCACAAATTGCATCCATAATTGTGAAATTATAATTCAGTGGTGAGTCCATGAATGTGTTATCTTGCTTTTTCATACTGAGCCATTTCTCTAGTTTTTGTTTTATTATGTTTTAATTCAAAAGAGCATTTTTGTGAATATAATATGCAAACAGCTATAGTAGAAAACGCACAGTGGAATTCGAAAATAAAGAGATGCTATATGAATGCTCTGGCTCCGCAGGGACAAAAAGCATTTGGGCACATAGTTTCAAAGGGATACAGGATATCTGTCTGTTCTGAGCATCCAGGGACAGAATAAGAACCCAGGGTACAATCTAGCAACCATCAACATTAGAGCTCCACGCAACCCACATACCTACTTACATACACCTCCGATGTTTTCAGGTTAGTAGCATGGCCAAAGAAGAGAGAGAAGAGAAGATTTTCAGCTGAGAAATTATTGTGGGAAATCTTTTTAAATACAAGCTTGTGTCAACTGCTGTTACTTTCTAAGGAAGGAAAAAAATCAGCTTCATATCAGCACCTGGCATCTCTACAATCTCCCATGCTTTGATGAATCCATGGCACCAGTAGAAATAATCTTGTTGTGCTCTGATGACACTCTCTCTCTCTCCCTCTCTCTCTCTTCTACTCTCCCTCCCTTCCCCCTTCTTCTCTTTCTTCTTTTGTGTACCTATCTAATCATTATTTTAATTTCAAAGTGTTATTTAAGGTAACCTACCAGAAATTATTGGGGCAGTAATCTTATCAGTGCTATTCAGAGTATGTTATCCTAACTAATTCCAAGATTTTCTCTTCAAGAAAGTCCTCACTAAATTTGGTTGCCTACCGACTTTTACACCTGTTTGTTAAAGGTCTCTGGGTGAGGAAAGGAAGGGGGAAATGGTGGGGTTTTTTAATCTAATAAATTGCCTTTAAAATAATTTATTTCAACCTGCCAAGCTTCTAAGAAAAATGGTGGTAGCAGTTTATAGTAGGCAACAAATTATATTATTTCCCTGGTGTTGCTTGTGATAATCACATTACTCCCCAGCAGCTCTCCAGGTATTTCTGTAGCTGTGAGGTGTAATTCCATAGCAGCTTAGGCACTCTATTGTAATTTATAGTAACATGAATTAATATCCATTTACTAGGAAGTGTTAATGAGAAAAATTCATGTGGATGCTTCACGTAGTATTTTATTTTTTTACTTTAGAGGGGGGAAAAAGCATTGCCAAAAGTACCATGTCCCCTGGTTATTCACAATGAAACTTCACTGAATTGTCATTTTATAGGCACATAATCTGAGGTTAACAAAGGTTAAGGGCAAAATAACGAGTGATGAAATATTGGCAACTTGACAAAATACCTCAATTGATCACATTCAAATAGCTGAGAAGAGGGGCTCCTGGCTGGCTCAGTCAGTAGAGCCGACTACTCTTGATCTCAGGGCTGTGAGTTCGAGTGCCATGTTGGGTGCAGAGATTACTCAAAAATAAATAAATATATCTTTAAAAAAAAGAGTTGTGAAGGAACAGAACAGATGAGATAAAATGTTTCCACACATATGTCCACAGGGACATTTGTTACATTATAAGGACCCTTTTGATGTTTCTAGCATTGCATTCAGTAGGCAAAGGTCTACGCAGCTCCTCCTTATACATGCTTACTCCACTGACTGACATCTCGCTTGTGACCTGATTTAGTCAATGGAGCACGAGCAAAAGTGACATTGTGCCTTTTCTTTTCCCTCTGCCATGAACTCAGTAATCTCAGATTGAGGCTGTTCAATCAACCACACAGTCACTGTATTAATAAGAGATGGGAGCAGAGGTCTTCCAGATGGGTCAACCCACAGTGGATATGTAATGAGAGCAAGAAATAAACATTTGCTTTAAATGACAGATGATTTGAAGTCAATCATTACTGCAGTATAACTTAGCATAAGGTAAATAATACTATTTCAAAAAGGTGAAAATTTCCTCCATCTATAAGAAAGAGACAACGTAGGTTGCAATCATGTTTTTCTGCTTATAACACAAAAAGCCATGGATCTTTGCAAAACTTAGCTGCCAGGGAAACTTTCCTAACATTCCCAAGGTTACAAAAATTTTCTTTTGGCAATGTACAACTTTTTAATCTTTATTTCAACCAAAATATAAAAAGAGTACAATTAATTGATAGTTGTGATATTATCTACGGTAGGATATTGATTGGATGTAACTAAGAATTCAAAATTAGATTTTTATGTTAACAATGGAATTCACAAAGAGATTTCATTTATTTGCATGAACAAAGAGCTGAACACTGGAACAATTTAATTCGCCTTTTAGACAACAAGGATAGTGATTAAAAACTAAGAGAAGGCAAAACAAAATCATGACTATTCTCAAAAGGGAAACAAGCTTCTTGTTATTCTGGATGCATAATGTTGAGTGTGTCATTTAGGATAAATTTGTACTTTAAAATTTTATATCTTAAAGAGATGCCACGTGCTTTTTACTTAATAGTGGAGACTTAACTAATTTTTGAATTGAAAATGCTATAAGAAATAGCTATCCTGTTGTACTCCAACAGGGATGTCTTTTCGAGGAAGTTATCCAAACTTACCTAATGTTATTGCCTTACCATATTTGGCAGACTGGATGCAAATTTGCTTGTCAGTTTCTGGGAAAATAAATAGTAGTCTAATATTTGATGCCATGTCAACATGTTTAGGCCCTGATTTTCACTCTTTTGCAGAGTGAAAGGAAATGTACTGCCATGGTCAAGAGACCAGGATAGAGGATAGGTTTCCTCTGCAGCAATCAGAGGGCCATCCCTCAGATTTCTCTCCCTCGCTTTCTATCTTTATTTTTATTGAGCTCATGCTGTTTTTCAAGGAAATCAAACAAGTATAGATCATATTTTTAGTGAGAACATAAACTGTAGAGTTGTAGTCTTTCATAGAAAGGAACTTTGAATATGAGTTATTTCCTGCTCTCTTTCCCCAAACCCTGTGCTACAGTATCCCTGCAACCTGGGCACTTAGTGTCTGCCTATACATCTCTAGACAAGACGAACTTAGCATCTCTCATTTTTGCATAGCTATGGCTATTAGAACATTTAGAATAGAATATTTCCTCATAGTTAATTATAATCTGGCTTTCTCTTGTTTTACTCGTTGACCCTAGTTTTATCCCTAGAGTCATACCGAATAAGTTTGATCCTTCTTCCACACGAAAGAGCTGAAACGCCTTTCTCAGGGCAGGAACTCCCTGACTGGAAACAAATCTTCCCTTTTCTAAACAAATAAGTCATTATCTCTTTACTACTTCATATTTGGCAGGGTTTCTAATCCACTTGCCATTTTAACACTCTTCCTAGAATATACTAAGGTTTGACACTATTTTCCTTAAAATAGTAGTCTAAAAATAGCCTAATAGGAGTCTATTGGCTCACAGTACTGAGCCCAATTATCTGAAAAATGAAAGGAAAGTAAGAGCATCAGTCTCTCACTTTAAATATTTTACCAATGGGTTATATGAACAATCACACCACATTATTGATCAACTAGGAAATTTACTAAGGAAATTCTTTAAATCTAGTTTAATATACTTTAAATCTAGTACAATGGGATAGCTATTTTTTATAACATTTTCAATTAAAAAATTAGTTAAGTCTCCATTATTAAGTAAAAAGCACGTGGCATCTCTTTAAGATATAAAATTTTAAAGTACAAATTTATCTTAAATGACACATTCAACATGTGTGTGATCCCTAAAGCTTCTCCATTCTAGGGTAGAGCTATGGGAATATTTGGGACCTGAATTTCAAATTTTAATTTAATATGATTAAATTCTACCTTGCTAATTGAATAGGCACTGATAATTCCTACCAATTAAAGGTCATTTGGTAAGCTTTAAATATTATGTTATATAATGGGATCCACCTAGCCCTATAGAATCTTGGAAGGGAAATCACGCATGAAAGGGTCCTCCATACTTGTTCAAATCCCTTGTACCCAATATGAACAGAGCTCTGTGGACCCTTATCTGTTCTCTTCCCTTCTATGTGAAAAGTATTCTAAGTGACTGCTAAATCATCTTCTCAAGCCTGTGGTTGAGACAAGGGACTCTAGCAATAGCAGCACAACCATCAGCCCTAACACAAATAGAAAGATGAGATTCCACTCTGAGAATACTCCTTAGATTCTTATTTCTTACAGAAATATGGAGATACTGACTGTGATATCGTAAACATGACAGCCTCCTCAATCTGAGGTGAAATACTTGATTTATTAGGAACAAAATAGCTATGTGGGTTGGACTCAATTGTCCTTATTAAAGATTCGGTTGCACTAATTGCTTGCACAGTGGGCAAAGGAACAGAGGGAGGGGGGAAGAAAGAAAGAGAGGCAAGTGCCTGTCAGAGACATCCTTACTGGTTAGCCTATAGTGAAGGGGAATGACCTATACTTTGGTGGCTCCTGCAAGGAAACAAGAATTTAGAATACCATGTTCCCCTGGATGAAACTCTAAAGAAAAATCTTATTGTGCTAAAACTTGAGACTAGCAGAATGGTCACTTGTCCCATCTTGCCTGCCCAGATATTTGAGCAGAAATACTGAGAAGCAATGTGACTTTCTTTTCTCACTTACAGGAAACTAGTTTTTCTGAGTTGAACAGAACCTTGGCTCTGAGCCAAGGGGAGACAAAAAGATCGTAGGGTGATGAGGAGATGTGTAAGATCAAGTTCAAACTTTCTCCAGGGAATAGGATTATGGGGAAGTTATTCCAAAAGCAGTTACTGTGGTTAAGAGCATGGGTTTTGGAGCCAGAGATTGGGTTTGAGTTCCTAAGCAATTTATTTTCCTGAGCCTTGGTCTCCTTAGATAAAGATTACAACAGTGTCTAAATCACAGAACTTTTCTTAGATGCATAAAAGAGAATTTTGAGAGTGGTTTTTCTAGAGACTACATATAATAAGATTTCAATACATGCAGTCTTTTAAAAAAAAGTGCCTCCATGATTGTCTTAAGAACAATTCTATATAAATTCACTCTGGAATCTCTTCCAGGTCCAGAATTCTATCAATCTCCAGCTGTATAGTTAATTATAATCACAAAATGTTAGAGGTAAAGAGACCTTAAATATCACTTATTTCAACCTTCTTGTATTAGAAATAGGAAAGTCAAGGTCCATACCAAAAATGAAGTGCCTTGTTCACAGTCCTTCTAAAGGAATTCTTAGCTGGAGAAGGTGAATCTCAAATTTTAAATAATTAGAATTATATTTAAAAAAATATTTTGTGTGTACCACGTACTATAGCCTTTGTCTACAGAGCTCAGCAAGCTCAGATAACTAAGGTACAAATAACCACTGCACTGTAAATAATTATTAATTCTCATTATTTATTTAATAGGTATTAAGCACCCACAAGTAAAAATCAAAACATACAAAATTACCTTTGCTTCAATGAAGTATAGATCTTTTGGGTTAACTTTGCCTTTTTCCTCTACCACTTTACCAGTACTTATCCTCATATAAGTGAGCCTTGGTATCATCAAGGTTGATAGCTTTGTTAATATTGATCATCTATTGTGTGCATTTCAGTGCCATGCAAGACTGCAGACGTGAGGAAAAACTCCGTGGCCTTGCACTGAGCTGTGAGTTTGCACTGCTCACCTGTAATTATCGGGCCTGGTTGTAGCTAGGTAAATGGAGACAGTTAAGTAACATTTGCCCATACATTATCCTCTTCAGGACTTCTGTGTCCACTTAGGAAATTGCCCTCTCATGGTGCATTGGGTCCATTGTGCTATTACAGTATTTAAAAATAACCTGAGGGGTTATTACTCAGGTGTTGGTGGCCAACCATTCTCTCTATTGAAAGGAGAATATTTTTAAGCCTTTCGATGATGGAAAAAACGATTCAGACAAAATCAGGCAAATATCTCGACTGGGGAAGGCAAGCAGAAGTTGTGGAAACTTCATCTCCAGAACTTATAAGCACAGATCCATTTGTATCTTTTTGTGCTGCTGTAATTTATAAGCAGTCTGTCGAGAGGCAGAGGGTGGACCTTGTTCCCTTGAGGTTTCCCTGAGCACAATGATCACATGACATGTTATAATATCCTAGGAGATCCTGCATAAATCAAGCTATGTTTTGAAAAGAACTTCCTTCCCCCTGCTCACATGGAAGAGAAATATGTCAACCACATCCTCCCTGGACATGCTTCTTCCTTTTCTGAAGAAAGAGAACAAGAAAAGAGATGGTACTTTTCCACAAAGGAAAAGGGCCTCCCTGTAGACTAAACAGAGTAGAAAAGAAGGTGCTTATTATGTGATGTCTCTCAACCAGGAGAGATGAAGTGAAGACCTTGGTGCTGATATCGCTACTGGAGGAATCCAGTTGAAGCCCAGGCCTGGTGACCCTGCCTCAGGCACTCCTGCTGCCTGGAGTATTGCAGAAAAATTGCAACAGAAAATGAAGATTGGGTTTGATTCAAGGATTATAGTGGGTTAGAAATAAGCCTGTGTTTATGTCGCCTCCAAAAAGCTTAATAGCTGTAGAGCTTGAACTTTTGTGTTTGTTTAAAAAATGCCAGGGAACAACATTTTTTCGTTTTCCTTCTGCAGTCACTGTTGGTTGCTTCAAATCCCTTCATGAATGTATTATGGAAAACTGGGACAGAGTTTTCCCCTTGTTAGCCAAGTGCATGCCTGCTGAGGTTTTATGTTAGAAAAGGCAATTTTCTTTAAAGGAAATGTACAGTAGAAACTTGAGCCACCAAGCACCATGTAGCCCAGAGACACATGCTTGTGCCTATTTTTTTGGTCAAACTCTCTTCTACTTTTCCACTGATTTTATGCACATTGGAAGACGAACTTTACAGGTATTATATTTACAAGTATAATATTTTATAGTATTTTACCTTTCTGTGGACCTGAAATGAACTCATTTCACAAAAAGTATTTTATTGGGTGTTCATATGAATTTTTGTTTTTTGTACTCTTATTTATGATTTGATGCCCAGAGTATAGTTTTTGAAACAGAGCGTATTGAAATGAATATTCTATTTGCCCATGTTAAGAACAACAATAAGAAATTTTTTACTGTAGAAGCATGTTGAAAATACCTAGCAAGACTTCTAGTCCCTTAAAATTTGTAGAAGCTCTTAGTTTGACAACAGCTTTTTGGTCTTAGTACCCAAGGAGTATGTATTAGTAAAGAAGCTCTCATGAAACCATGCATCAGTAAGGGAATGTAAATTGTTCATCTTTTCATCCACTCAAACTCTTATTGAGAGAGGCATTGTTGCATTGTGGGAAGTGCATGAAGTTTGGAATTGGACTGAGGTTCAAATCATATCTCAGTGCTCGATCTTGAGTTCCTAATCTACAAAATGTATATATCAGTATCTACCTTGCAAGGCTGTGCTGTTAAATCAACTAACTGGTACAGAGTTCTAAGCCCACTACTGGTACCTAATTGGCCCTTGATCAATAGTAGTTATTGCTAATATTTTCAAAGCTTTCCTCTAAGGATCAATTCTGAAACCTATGCATGCTTCTGTCTGCACAAACTCAGTCCTGCAGTGTGATGAATATGAACCATTAAAAATTTCAAGAGTTCTTGACCAAGTATTTTAGCGAAGTGACATTGTAACAGACATTCCTTCTATTTTTATATTCTGTGATGTTATAATTTTTCTGATCTTTTTACAAGTTAATATAATAATAGCCACAAATAATTTCGTGGAAATTCATCTTTCCAGGAAAGAAGTGTACATGCAATTGCCCTGTGGTCTGAAACCCATAAGGTTAAAGCAAATCCTCCCTAGACAGGCTATGTTATCAATACCAAAATATGTGGACATTATCACAGTTGTCCCCCACCCTAAAGAACGATTGAGATTTGACAAAAATGTTAGTTTTGCTGAAGACTTCACCCTTTGGGGCAAGAGGTTGTTATCATTAATAAATTTTTCTTAATGTTTTACTCTTAATACTGTGTACATTTCGCATGACCTCTGCCATTTTTTAACACTTGCCTTCAGGAAAATAGGTGGATTGGTAATTAGAAAGAGGAGAATACATCATGATTTTTTTTAAGAGCACTTTTCATATTCTGCGTATCCCTAAGACTTGCCCCTCTAGAAATCATGATCTTTCTGCTAGAATGTAAGTGCTATGAAGGCAGGGATCTTTGATTTATTTGCTATAGCAGTAGGTCCTGCCGCATAACCAGAGCTCAAAAATTGCTTGATGAATGGATGAGTGATCATTTAGATCAGAATGCAACTATATATTTTGTGTACATTACCAAGAGTCTGTTAAGGGAGGGTAACAACTTTTGCTTTGTTTATCTCTCTGTTCTTCGAGATTTTCCTGCTATTACACCTGAAGATTAACTGAAAGGAGATCTGGAAGTACCCTTTGGTGTGATCCCATTGCCCTCCGGCTCCTTTGTGGGAATCATGCCCTGCCCATCCTCAACATCAGCCTGGGACTTAACCAAATTATTTTATTTTATTTTATTTTATTTTATTTTATTTTATTTTATTTTATTTTATTAAAAAAATTTAATATTTATTTTTAAAAGAGAGAGACAGAGTGTGAGCTGATAAGGGGCAGAGAGAGAGGGCAACAGATGATCTGAAGCAGGCTCTAGGCTCTGAGCTGTCAGCACAGAGCCCAATGTGAGGCTCTAACCCACAAACTGTGAAATCATGACCTGAGCCGAAGTCAGATGCTTAACCAAGTGAGTCACCCAGACACATCAGTTTATTTTTTAAATTACAGATAATTTTACTAAACATACTCTAAGTCTGCTCAAACAGAACAGAAAGTTGAAAAGCAAATTTGAGGATCCCAAAGCACCAGACAAGAATAGAATTTTAAAAGGTTTATTTTTTTCTATGCTTCATCCTCTGTTTAAATCCCACAAACCACATACACATCAAGCACTGTGTTGAGCAGAAATGAATTCATATATGATCTTAGGTGAAAAATCTTTTAAACATTTAACAGTTGGCAATTCTCAGTTCTCTTTGGTGTTCAGGTTCAGTGTTTGGTATTTCTTTGTGTGTTTATATGTGTGTTCAGTAAATGTATGTATATGTAAAATATACATGTGTGTCTTTCCTTCAATCCTATTGTCTAAGGAGTAAGAATGGCTGATTTTCATGTTTCTTTTAATAAGGTTTTAATAAAGTTTCAAATTTGGAGTGCCTCAGATATTGAAATGTAGTGGCGTAGTGAAAATTACTCTTCCAACAGTCCAGAAGAAGCCATTTCACCAGCAACTTTTGGAGTCTTCATTTTTAGGATCTTTGTTTTCCATTGGTATGCAGGACATTTGTATTCTTCTCACAACCTCACGTAATTCCTAGCCCTTCTCTTCTGTACCACCAAGCTGAGAAATGTTGGCAGTCCAGAATCGTTAGGGCGAACTCCACAGCTGCTGTCATATCCCTTGCCTCTATAATTTCCCCTGATTGATATATTTGTGCTCAGAATGGATAATCCATCATTTAAAAAGGTTAATATAAAATGCTCACAATGGCAGTTTTCTTTGTTTTTGGTTTAATTCTATCTTCTCCCACTCTCCCTTATTTTGTTCTGTTCAAGATTGGGCTTACTTACCCCTCTCTAAAGAGCACAGTTGGAAGTGTTTGCCTGTTGCCCATCAAACACAATATGGTTGTAGCAGAAACAAAGGACATTCAGCAGCAAGGATGATTGGGACAGAAACACAAAGATGAAACTAATAAATCGCGACTAAGAATGACAGAACAGAATGAGACCTTTTTCTGGATTGACTGGGATTTATCGTCAAGAACTTAGAATACCCTCTAGCATCTTTCTCATCCTCCAGCATGAAAATCGCCACTCCTTGTGCATTTGTTAATAACTTCAGCAAACTATTATCATGAAGCACTCTCTTGTATCAGGAACTGTGGAATGTGCTTCGGGACAAAGAAAAAGATAAATAAGATATGTTTCTACCTTTGAGGAGGACAAATTAATGGGAAACGGTAGACAGAAATAATCACAATACAATTATACAAATGCAATGGAATTGTAGTTAACTACAAGAACATTGCACCAAACATAATGAACTCCGCCCAAAAAAGTCAGGGAAATCATCAGAAAAGAGGTGGTTATCGAGCTTGGCTTTAAAAAGAAGGGAGAATGGAGTGCCTGGGCGGCTCAGTAGGTTAAGCAACCCACTCTTGATTTTGAAACAGGGCATGATCTCACAGTTTGTGGGTTTGAGCCACCTTCGTCAGGTTCCACGATGATAGCGCAGAACCTACTTGGGATTCTCTCTCCCTCGTCTGCCCCTCCCCCGCTTGTGCTTGTGTTCGTTCAAGTTCTCTCCCAAAAATAAATAAATAAACACTAATAATAATAATAATAATAATAATAATAAGGTAGAATGACATTGCAAGTAGAAACTGTTGGTCCCAGACTGCTAAGGTAAGAATGGCTAGAATGCGGGTTGTGGGAAGATTGCCGAAGGAGCTTTGCACTGCTCCGATATTTCGACTTAACTGTTAACTCAAGGGCTTTGGAGCAAGGATCAATTTTTCACTTTCCAGAGACAGTTCTAAAAGTGGAAGGAGAAGAAGAGACAGGAGGAATGAGGGACTGCTGGGAAGCAGGTGTTAGAGGAGTGATTCTTTTTCCAACGTTGCCATTCATTCAATAAAGTGTTCTCACGTTTGTCGATCTAAGACATTAGAGCCTTACTGAAAAAGCAGGATTGTCATATTTAATGCCCAAGCCTGTCATGAAAGAATTATTTATCTTCTCTAAAACTCAAATCTTAGGGTAATATGTATATCTGTGAAGAACCGCTAATGGATATCTGTCCATTATTCTTAGATAGCAACCCCTGGAAGGAAGGAGCATCACACCGATCTTGTTTTACTACCTAGTGGCTCCCTCAGGTAGTATCTGATATTCTCTAGGATGATCCAAAAAATTGTTTTCAGATTCTTCCCAAAACTTTCTCAAGGATCTCAAGAGATCCACTGTAGGTTTAAATCATTCTCACCCTCCATCTGTTCTCTATTTTCCCCCCTCTCTCATCTCCTGTGATTTCTCTGTCCTTTTACAGATTCTGGAGGTTCTCCAGCTTTCTGGTTTGTATTCCTTTGGGAGCTCTTGATTGTGCTGAGCAGTAAGGCTTGAATAAATGCAGCATCCACGGGATAAAATATGTTCTTCTTCCCATGTACCTTTGCTCTGTCTTCATATCTGTAGGCCAGAAAATACAACAAATAGTGAAGGTTTCACTAGAGACTTCTGATAAGTGACTAAGCATTACTCTATAAAATCTCAAATGCTCCATATTTTCTCTGCTTCTTCCTATCTGCCAAAATCTGTTAAAAGATTCTTTGAAATTTCCCTGGGGTTGTGCTTTATGCATGCTCTGAAGAAGGAGATTTGTACCTCCAAAATGTATCCAAAGGTCAACTTCATTCTTCTGGGCTCCTGGACAAGGCAGGTAGTGTGTCTCCTCTCTGCCTCTGGTCCTTGGTTCTGTTCACCATATTCCTGAGAGCAAATCCTGAGCCAAACAAACAGCTAAGTGATGTTGCAAGCCATATCGTTGATGAAAGTTTTCCAAATTGGTCTTCTGTTTTCACACTACATTGTTTACTGTATTTATTTCTTTTTGTGTTTCTTTGATTTTTCTGAACTTAGGAAACAGCACAATCCTGTTTGCTGGAGAACTAAGTTCAAGCAGAAAGCTGTAGAATTTAATCATGCTAGTTTACATCTTCCCTTCTTTTTAAATTATTATTTTTCTTATCAATATTTCACATGAACATGGTTATAAAAGTCAATTCTACCAGGACTGAAAATGATAAAACAGCAGTTCCCTGCCCCAAAACCTTCCAAAGCCTCTTTGCCATTTGTTGGAGGAAACCACATTCACTGTTTTCATTTACCTTCATATTTCTGAATAACATGCTTGTACTCTTAAATCTTGATTTTTTTTTTCATTTTTAGATATTGTCTATTGATTTTCTGCTGTAGAAGATGAGGATTCAGATCTCTAGGGTCTTTCTGCTCACCTCCCACAATTATCTTATAATTTTTGTTTAAGTCCATTTTCAAGTTTATTATCCTTACTGAGCCATGTAGAATACTAATGCCGTGTTTTTTCATATAATTTTTATCATCTAATTTTTTACGGCTTAGTATTCCATATATTTAACACTAATTCATCACCAAACTGCCAGATGGGTAAAATCCCCTCCCAATACGGTTTTAATTTCTTCTTGGAAATCTCCTCCTGGAGCATTCAGCTTTCTTTTATAGACAGAAATTATTATTCTATCAACTTTTTCTTACATCTTGATCACAGATCTATGTTCACCACCATCCCTTTATCTCTCCTTTGTATAGAATCTCTAATTCCTGGACTCATGGATTTGAGTTTTCACAGATTACCTCCTATTTTTGGTGAAGCCATTCTTCAGGTGCTTCCTGAGAAATGAATACAAGATAATTTTTTTTTAACTCCTGTGTTTGAAATGCTTTACTCTCTGCTCATTTATTGTTGCTATTTCATTAGAAATAGAATTTTAGGTTGTAAAACATTCTCAATCAAAATTTAAAGCCATTGCTCTTTCTTTCTAGCTTCCATTGTTGTTATGAAGCACGCTGTCATTCATGTTCTCAATTTATTTTGTGAGATCCGTTTTCCTCTGTAGAATGGCACAATTTTCTTTTTGCCAACAGTTAAAAAAATTCCTTCTTAATCTAGAAATGCATGTCCTTCAGTTTGAGACATTTATATATTTGATAAATTCCTACCCCTCTTGTAATTTTCCAGAGCTCCTAATATTCATGGTTTAATATTTTCTTTCCTGTTACACAGAGCCTTATTTTTTATTGCATTTCTGGAGAGTTTCTTCAGCTTATATTGAAACCCTATCATTGAGGATCACAGGACTAAGTGCCAGTGCCGTGTGAAAACTCCTCTGTCCTGCCCTTAGATAGAAGAAAGATGGCCTTCCCCCTCCTCCTTTCCCATCAGTATTTGGACAGAGCTAAGTAATTTTAAATTAAGAAGATGAGTGTAATACCCCAAGGTTGGCAAAGCAATAAATTAGAACAAGTCTGGGCTCCTGGTAAGTTCATGGACAGAGGCACCATGTCAACTCAGTCTTTTACATGAGAGAGAAATTTATTTCTCACTTAAGTCATAGTAAACTTGCCTAGGCTTAGTGCTTTCATGGTATAATCTTTTTCTACCCTTTTAATTTTAGCTTATCTACATCTTCATAGTAAAAATTAATTTCTTGTAAAAAGCACGTTGTTTGGTCTTGCTTTTACACTCAGTCTATCAATTGGCTTTATATTGAAATTTAAAAATTAAATTAAAATTAATCAATTGAAGAAAAATATGGCCACCATGGCTATGTTAATATCAGATAAAGTAAATTTCAAGAGTTTTCTCAGAGTGTTATTAGAGACAAAAAAGCTATTTCATAATGATAAAAGATCAATTCACCAGAAAGAGGTAACAATAATAAATGGATGTGCACTTAAAAACAAAGCTTTAAAACACATGAAGTAAAATTTGGCAGAACTAAACAGACAAATCCACAAACATAATCGGCTCTTTAATACCCCTCTCTGAGAAATTAATAGAACACACAAACAAAAATCAGTAAACATTTAAATTTAAACATTGTTGTGCAATTTGCTATAATTCTTCTTAACTATGCAGGAAATATTCATCAGAATAGACCCTATGCTGAGCCAGAAAGCAAATCTCAGTAAATTTTAAAGGATTAAAATCATGCACTCTATGATATCTAACCACAACTAGATATCAGTAACAAGAAGATATCTAGAATATTTACATCTACTTGAAATTAAATTACTCATTCCTAAATAATGTATTGGTCAAAAGCATTTCAAAGAAAATAACAAAAAAAATTTAACTGAGCGATAATGAAATTGCAATTTATCAAATTTGTGAGACACAGAATACTTCCTAGAAATAAATTTATAGCTTTAAATGATTATAATAGAAATGAAAGATATGCAATTAATTATCTAAGCTCTCACCTAAGATGTAATAACAAAAACAGGGATGCCTGGGTGGCTCAATTGGTTGAGCATCCGACTTTGGCTCAGGTCACCATCTCATGGTTCCGTAGTTTGAACCCCGCATTGGGCTCTCTGGTATCAGCCCAAAGCCCACTTTTGATCCTTTGTCCCCACCCCCCTGTGTTCCTCCCACACTCATGCTCTCTCTCAAAAGCAAATAAATATTAAGATGAAGTAATATACAGAAATGGGGGACAGATTAATGGTTGCCAAAAGTTAAGGAGGGAATGGGAAGCCAAAGAAAAAATGAGCAATGTGAGGGCTAATTGTAATGACAATACTCAGTATCTTGAGGTATTAATGTCAGTATCCTAGTTGTGATATTGTACTATAATTTTGTAAGATGTTACCTTTGCAAGAAACTGAGTACAGGTACAGGCATACTTCGAAGATATTGCAGGTTTGGTTCCAGATACCACAATAAAGCGACTATCACAATAAAGCAAATCAAATAAATTTTTCAGTTTTCTAGTGCATAGAAAAGTTATGTTTACACAATACTGTAGTCTATTAGGTGCAATAGCGTCATGTTCAAAAGAACAATGTATGCCAGTTAACAAATTTGTCATTGCTAAAGAAGGCTGAGCATCATGTAAGCTTTCAGCAAGTCGTAATCACTGACACAGATCACGGTAACAAATATAGTAGTAATGAAAAAAGTTTGAAATATTTTAAGAATTACAAAAATGTGACAGAGACATGAAATGAGCAAATGCTGTTGGAAAAATGGTGCCGCTGACTTGCTCGATGCACGGTTTCCACAAACTTTCAATTTGTAAAAAATGCACTATGGGTGAAGTACAATAAAACAAAGTGCTGTAGAAGGAGGTATGCCTGTACCTGGACTCTCTCTGCATTCTTTCTTACAACTGCATGTGGATTTACAAATATTTCAAAATAAAAGTTTAGTTTAAAAAATCCTATGCAGTACCTTTTTTTAACTTAGATGTCATTATAGTTGGGTTTTGAATTCTGGGAACCAAAGTGCCTCTCCCAAAATTAAGTCATACTATAAAGTATGTTTTTTTTACATCTTTTCTTTCAACTGAGAAAAACAGTACACATTTAGAAAAAAATGCATAAAACAAATTTATAGTTAAATAATTATAATGTGAACATCCATATACTACCAGCTGGTTTAAGAAATAGACCTTTTCCAGCACCCCAGAAACTTCCCATAGCCACTCTTTGGATTACTATTGCTTTGTTTTCTCTAGTGATAACCACCACCTTGACTTTTTATGATACACATTTCCTTTTGTTTTTGCTCAATACATTTATCTCCTGTTATATGTCACTACAGAATATAATTTTGTTTAGTCTGATTTGAAGTTTATGATTGGAATCTCATGTAGATGTATAATTTTCAGTCTTGTTTTGTGGGAGTTAATATTATTTATGTAAGATTCCTCTATATTATTTTATATCCTGTAAGTTTATTTTTAATTTAATTGCTTATAGTATTCCATCATACATAAAATAACACATTTGAATTCGTTCCATGGCTGATGGACATTTAGGTTGCCTTCCATTTGAAACTGGTACAAATAGAGTTGCTGTGAACACTGTACATAATTTTAACATGTATGTATGCATTTCTATTAGGTATTTACCTGTTGGTAGGACTGTTTGCTCTTATGTTCCTTGTACCTTCAACTTTGGTAAATAATGCCAAATTACTTTCAAATGTAGTTCTACCTCTGTATACTCCCACCAGTAGTGGGAGAAATTCATTGATCCATATCCTCATCAGCACATGATATTGTCAGTTTGTTTTTTTTAAACCTTTGCCAATCAAGTAGGTACATAGTATACCACTGAGACCTTGATTTGGGAAGAAGTGGGAAGCACATACAGGTCTCTGGGTTGCCTGATGGCTGGAATATTTCCCCATAACGAACTCCTGGTACATTGTTTTTTCAGATCTTCCTTGGGTAGTTTTGTGATGCTCTGTTTTTGAATAGGTTCTACTTATAAATATTTCCTTTGCTTACATTCCTTTTACTGAATGCATGTTCTATAGATAAATTGGTTGAAGGAAAAAACAAAATGTTTGATGAGGATGATGTGTTCCTGATTATTCCCAATCGTTTACCCCATGCCCATCCTCCAGCTGTGTCTCCAAAACATAGTATACTGTATCCAGGGAGCAGCGTTTAGAGCTGGGCCCAGAGAAGCACCTCACACAGGGCACATCCTTCCAGAGCTGAGACTTCCTCTACCATAGGTAATGCAGGGAAGGACAGGCTTCCCCACCAATATCCGAAAGCAGGTCATTTCTATGGAAGATTTTGTAAGTGGAAATGTCATAAAGCAAAGAAGCCACTACTATCAATTTATGTGGGAAATGTTTGAGCGTTCCCAGGCCCCCAAAATAACCTCTCTCTTAGGGTTTTCTGATAATTTAGGACACATCTAGCTAATGAATGTATAAAATATATGGGGATAAAACACAGATGTTCACAGATACAAGCTTTGGTGGCTTGATGCTGAGAAGCTGTTGTCGCTTGGTGTGGGGGTGGGGCGCGAGGGGAAGAGCTCGGTGGTGCCCCTATAGCCCTGTGCACACTGCCTCTATAAAGGGTCACTGCAAAACAAATGCTGAACACTAGTGTCACTTTTCACCTCTCTTTGTGAAGGCAAAAATCCTCTTCTCTCTTCGGACTTCTTTCCTTTGGGGAAAACTGGTACTAAGGCAGGTCTTTTACAAAAGTGAAGTGGTGTAATGTGAACTTTTGAAAAGTGAAGGATACCTGGACATCAATTTCAAATCGTACCATTTAGGCTTTAGTCTTCAGAAAGTTTGAGTTCATAGAGGCAGTATAAGATGTTAGCCTTGGAATTAATTTGGCCTGGCAGGTATTAACTGTCTATGAATATTTGAAAGCAACATTTGCCTCACGGAAGCTGCGCAAAGCAGACAACTTGCCTGAAGAGTCTGAGTTGACTAAGTGGATAATACCCCAGGACAAATTTAACCCCAACCACAGAGTTACTAAGGGTGAAAAATAAAAAAAGATATTTTGCTAGTTTCTAAAATTTTCTATTGCTGATCTCCAGAGGTCCATTAACCCTTAATGCATAAAACAGAAGATGTGGGTACAAAATATAATAATAATTGCTTGGAAAGGCTTACTCCCCAAAGACATTGTGCTAGTGATCAAATTGTCTACACATAGTTCTACCTAAGAATGAAATCTCTTTTAGTGATTACCATTTTTCAATTTTATGTGTATGCATATTATAGTCATCATGTACTGTGGCAATTTTGGAAATTTCCAGGAAGAAATATGTCATAGAAAATATGGCTCATAAAAAGTGATAGTCACAAAAACCACAATTTAAAGAAAATCAGTATGTTATTGGTAATAATAATTTAGTTATACAGTGTCCATATTTTCCCTGTACTATCATTTATTCTTGGCTATAAAGCTATTAATGACTATTAATGATACAAATATCCTTTCTTCCTGAAACCACAAAGTGTAAGTTCAAATTCTTTAAAATGTGGAACAACTTATTCCATGAGTCTTAAAAACTTTGATTTCCTTCTTTTCTGCATCGTGTCCACTCCATAACCTCTTGCTCGCAGGGAGAACCACTCAACTACATTGAAGATGTGTGTGTCTCTTCAGGTTAGTAAAATGAAAGCAGAGTAACAAGGCATTTCTTTTTGGCCTTTGAGGAAAGCCTGACTTTGTGGATACAGCTTTATGATGCAGTCACTCAACACCAAACTATGGCTCAACTCAATGACAAAAACATTCGTAAAATTGATCTTTCTTGATCTACTAAATCTTTCAGTTGTTAACCTGAAAATAAAGAGGTGTAATGAGAGGCAAATAAGCATTTATTTGGGATCACAGAATGGCCATTTGGGGAGCACAGATTCAGGTGGAAACCCAAATACTGTCTCGCTTGTAGGGTGAAAGCAGGAAATTTTTATGAGGAAAAAGAAGGGGGCAATTACATGAGTTGAAAATAAGAAAAACTTTTCTTTGGGTATTAACAAGCTAAGCTACTCTGGTTTGTACACGGATTGACTACTGATTCTATCTTCAGAAAATCCACAGCCATGTCTTGTGATAAAGATATCCAATCTCCTGCTGACTTTGGCTTAAAACAATTGTCCAAAGCTTTTGGGCCAGTTCAAAAGAAGATTGTTAAGGGAGTATCTCTGCAGAGGCCGCTCCAGCTCTACTTTAAAATGGCTCTCGTCATGTTAGTTTTTCACACAATTAAGAAAAAACACAATATATTTAAGTAGCATATACATACAGTTTAGGATTGAGGTGAGGTAAAACCTCTACCTGACGCCAAGAAATTGTATGGTGAAGCAGCATCATGATACTTACCAAGCCTAATTTTGGGAGGCTACCGAGATTTGATTCAGTTTTATTGCTGGTTTCGCTTCTGTGCATGATTTAGTAATCCTTTAATTGTCCAGTGGTTTTGTTTTATTTTTGCAAGCTTCCAGTTTCCCTTTAAAATGATTTTCCTGATGTCAATGTACACTAAAAATCATCTGAACACATATACATAATATTCTAGAATACATAAAAGTGATGATGACATATTTCAGATTAGTTGTTTAGAAGTGAGGAGGTTTTTCTAAGCTAGAATATAAATGATGGAGTTTATATATAAAAAATGTCTAAATGTGTTTTTTAATGAGGCATTTCTGTATTTCCCATGGCAATTTGAGATAATCACTGTGTACAATCTTATAAAACAATTTTCCACATTTATTTTTAATTAAACTTGAGTAGGCTGCAAAATCTCTCAATTTACCTTCAAATGAGCACTATTGAATTCATTTCTACCTCCCTTCCCCCACTGCCCCAGGCAGAGAAATAAGGTGAGCAACATTCTCATTAGCTTTAAATACAGATGTTTGGACAGTTTACCTCTGGTACAACAAAAGTTATCAACATTTACCTCTGGTGTTGTGATAAAGTCATATTTTAAGGATTTTGCTTGAGTAGCATATAGCAGGTGATTTTCCCCCTTCTTTAAAATAAGAATTGTAGATACCTTACAGAAATCACACAGATTTTATTGTGACATTCTAGTCACCATCATATTTATTCATCAAATGTATAGCATAAGCCTAACTTGTGAATGGACTTGGTAATGTTTTCTGTTTTTGGTGTTCAAAATGGGAGAGGGGCTATTTCTTCATTACAGACATCTGATCATTTTTATGTAAATGGAATAATTAAGGGAAGAGTTGCTGTTAAAAATGCTTATGCCACACAACTTTGTGTGTGTGTGTGTGTGTGTGTGTGTGTGTGTGTGAAATGGAAGTAAAAGCTCATTTTATAGGTGAAATAAATGGTATAATGGATTAATTAAGGGAAGAGTTGCTGTGAATCATGCTTATGCCTCAAAACTTTGTGTGTGTGTGTGTGTGTGTGTGTGTGTGCGTGTGTGTGTGAAATGGAAGTAAAAGCTCATTTTATAGGTGAAATAAATGGTATAGAGAAAATTGGAAGATGGTGGCCAATAGTTTGGAAACAGGAAGTCTGAAGAGATGAGCTTCCACCAGGGGCCATCCCTGTGGTCTCTCTGACTGCAGTTGGAAAATCCTCCTGTTTCTTCCCTAGTAATTACTACCCCAATTAACTTAACCCTTCCAGACTAAATTCTGTGTATTTCTTTAGGCTCTCTAATGGTTCAGGAGAAAACTAAAGGCAGAAAGCACAGCTATGGAGTTTTCAGCCCCCTGCACAGCCCAGAGAATATCACTGGCTCTCCCTGTGCCTTGTAAAACAAAAGGTAACATATCAACCTTTGCCTCATGGGTAATCGATGTATAATAAAGGGCAGAGAAGAATTGATGTGACTGACCAGGAGCTGCCCTTTGTGCTCTTGGACATGAATTGAGACAATTAATCTGATTTTCCTACATAACAACAAGAGCTTCAATTTGCACTCAGAGAGGCTTTTTATCCAAAGCCCTCCATGTACACCACTCCAAGGGAATGACTCATAATTATTTCCTTATTATCACTCCTGTCCAGAGCAGATTTGAGTCATGATCAAAGAGAAAGCAGGTTGCTGATTAATCTATATCAACTGTCATCCAACAGATTCATGATGTGAAATACTGCCTGAACTTTTAAAACATGAAACTGTAATTTCCATTTAATTGATTTTTGACCTTGAACCACATTATTCAACTGTAATTTTAACTTAAGTTAAAACAAAACGGAGCTCTCAGGTGACAATGAACCAGGAAAGAAGACACTGCAGGGAAGGAGGAACTCGATTTAATGCAGGTTAACTTTTATCAACCTTAGCCATTACTCTAATAATATGTTTCCTTCTTCTGAAAAAATGTCCGCAACTAACCTAATAAAAAAAAAATAAGTCTTTGTGGAATAGAACTAAAATAGATCATATAGTCACCTGATCTAAACCTTAAGACTTTCAGATGAAAAGTCCTCAACTCAGAGTTTTGTGCAACGTGTTCAAAGTTACACAGCTAATAAATGACAGAAATAGTATTGAAACTAAGCCAGCCACTTTCTTTTACAAATACAAAGAATAGAACCCAAACATTTTAAGTCCTTTGTTCAAACTTGTGGGCTGGTTGGTGGAAGGACCAGAACTAAAGCTTGGGTCATCTCTAGGCTGTTCCTAATATATTGTGGGCTCAAGGCAGGAGTACCTGTGGAAGCTATGTGTCATATATCTGAAGACTTAAAAAGTTATTAATCAAGCTCACGAAGTGTTCAATAAAATATGTTCTATACATCTATTTAGACAAACATTCCTCATGACCTGCATGTTCCAGTTTGAATAAAATTCTTAGTTCTTAGACTCCTCAGAGTATATGAAGAGAGCCAGCCCCTGACATCCAGCCCCTGGTCTGAAGCAAACCATCATTACTTTTCTTTTTAATCCCTAGTTCAACCCACACCACTATAGGCCTCAAAGACATACTTGTGGATAACCCAGTCTGCATGTACAAGCATGAATGAGGCCTATCTATACTTCCCATACACCCTCGGCCAGTTCTAAAGCCAAGAGAAGCATATGCTGACATAGAGTCTGTCTTTGGGCTCACAGACCCAAGCAAGAGGCCTACTCAGGCTGAGGAAACTGGCTTATAACTGTTACTCATACTATTGCTAGGATTTCAAAACCCCAGCTAACCAGAATATGGTTTCGTGGTGGTAGTAGGTGGGGTGAGTGCTGATTCTAACAGGGCATGTCCTCTTGACACCGCACACTACTTGTCATAGTGGAGTGTAGACAGAGGAAGGTGAGAGTTGGGGGCTTGTAAAATATGGTGGCCTACAGCAAGGACCTCTCATGCTCAGGTCATGGGGAAGCAATGGTCTCTTTTACCCTTCAGTCCCGTGTTTTTCTCTTTCCCAGGATAACCCTCTGGGGTATACAATTATTCAAAACATTTTATTGTCCTTCCAAAAGAGACTTTAAAACATCTTAATTTCTCATCTCATTTTCTATTTTAATCAAAACAGATAGATCAACAATGTTGGGCTGATAATTCTCTAACTATTCTCAGAACCAAATTTATTTCAGTTGCTGAAAATCTTCCTTAAACCACAATTATATATGCTATTTTCAATGAACACAACTTCTTTTTGTTAGACTTTTATGAGAAAAGTATGTTAATTTCAGACTTTAAATATTAAGAGGGATTTATAAAACTTGGAAATGTTTAGGAATATTTATTAAATAACTTCAATATAAAGTATATGGTGAAAGGTCAAAAGGAGTAGTACTTACTTTATCTTACAGATGACAGAACTAAAGGATAAATTAATAATTTTCTTCAAGTTTGTAGTTGATACTAAATGAAGAAAGAGGAGTAATTATCTCTCTGGCTTCACTGTGGGGAGTGCCAAAAGTTTGAAAAGTAAAATTGAATAAATTATCTAGATTTTTCTAACAGTATAAACATTTATTACAGACATCACTCATGTATCCATACATACCCACACACATGCACACATCTCAATGATTTAATCCGTTATTCTTTATCTGAATATTTTCTGGTATGTAGCTATCACTATCCTTTTTTTAGATTCAATTCCTTTAAATCATCCCACTTCTTCATTACCTAGAAGGGATGCAGGTAGACAAAAAGGTACAATTCTTTGAAAGGTTTTTTCCACATTTCTTTCTTAACTTTATTATACACTAGGGAGCAAATATTGTTGTTTCCCATTTCACATATGAAGAAATTGAGCATGAACAGCATGAAAGAAATTACACAAACCACAGAACAATCATGTGGGAGAGCTAGGACTCAAACCAACATATGAGTATATGCTTATTGCCCCTTTGTCTACACCATGTGTCTCCTAAATAGAAGTAACCAATCCCTGACTGAGCACAAATGATTGGAGGCAGCAATAAATGGAAAATAAAAGACAAATATTCCATGCATAAGAATTCCAAATAATTTGTGTAGATAGATTGACTCCAATGAGGTGACCCCCACCTTAAGTTTGGGCTTCCAAAGAGTACAATATGTAAAGGGGGGGGGGGGGTAATACCCTTACAGTGACGAAACCTGACAAACAGGATAAGAAATTTTATTTGTTCAGTCAATAGATAATTCTTCCTATGCATATTTATTTATAGACTCCTTTTCATAGATCTATAACTTCATGAATTACAGTTTGGATACTCCCAATTTATAGGAAAAATAATGTCAATATTCTTATGGGGCCTGAAAGATTATTAAAACAAATATGGCAAATTCTGCTTCTATCCATGATGGAGTAACTGGTACCAGACATTCCTTTCCACCGTAAACAAGTATAAAACTGGAAAACCTGTATGAAACAATGTTTTTTTTTTAGGGATTAGACAATACACAGCCCAAGACTTAAATCCTACAGGAGTCAACACCATGATTGTCTTGGCTTTTTGTTTTTTTTTAAGTGTTTTATTTTGGGAGAGAGAGAGACAGAGACAGAGAGAGGAAGAGAGAGAATTCTAAGCAGGCTCTATTTGTCAGTGTAGAGCCTGATGAAGGTCTTGATCTCATGTACTATGAGATCATGACCTGAGCCAAGATCAAGGGCCAGATGCTTAATCAACTGAGCCACCCAAGTGCCTTTGTCTTGGCTATTTTCTGGGAATAATTTCTGGAGGAATTGACCAAAGAAAGAATGATGGGGCAAAGTTCAGAGTTACAGAAGTGCCAGTCATGTGTGGGATAGAGTCCCAGAATGCCCGGAGCTGTGGAGAAGCTGGCCAGAACCCATATGGGGGGCTTCTCTGTGGGACTTTGGCCAAAGTCTTGGCTGTGCATGTACAAGTCCAGACAACCTGAGGCCTGGTAGAGAGTAGTCTCCATGAGGCTGAGAGCTGAATAGAGACCACAAAGGTATAATAAATAGGTAGAATGGATACCTGAGGTAATGTGAGTCTGGAAGACATTGGTGTTCCAGTCTAGCCAGAGCAGAGAAGCCACACTGAACTCCTTGGTCATTCATTTTAGACTCAGAAAGGCCCATAAGATCCATAACCTTGAGTAAGGGCCATGTTCTATGGCTAAGGACAATCCTAAAGAATCCAACCAAAACAAACAATAAAACCAGGCCTGAAGGACTCTAAATGAACCAGCAGTCATTAATTTTTTTTTTAAATTTGAGATATAATTGACATGTAATATTGTCTAAGTTTCAGTTATATAACACAATGGTTTTATATATATATATATATATATATATATATGGAAATGATTACCACAATAAGCTTAGCTAACATCCATCACCTCATATAGTCACATTTTTTTTTCTTGTGAAGAGAACTTTTAAGATCTACTCTCTTAGCAACTTGCAGATACAGAACACAGTATTAACTACAGATGTAGTTACATACACATATATTGTTATATATACAACAGTAATTTAAGTGCCTGCCAGAACAAAATTCAACTTTCTTCAAAAAGACAGTATAATCTACACTGCCTATAATCCATAATATTCTAGATTAAAAAATATATTTCTATATATTCTCTGCTTCTATGAGTTTGACTATTTTAGATACCTCATATAAGTGCAATCATGCAGTATTTGTCCTGTGACTGACTTATTTCAAATAGCATAGTGTCCTCTAGTTTCATTGATTTTGTCACAAATGGCAGGATTTCCTTCTTTTTTAAGGCTGAATACTATGCCATTGTATGCGTATAACACATTTTCTTTACCCATTCATCTGCAAATGGACGTTTGGGTTGGGCTGTGGGAAGATGGGAAAATGAATTGTTTGTTCAATGGGTATAAAGTTTTAATTATGCAAGATGAGTAAGTTCTAGAGATCTGCTGTACTAATAGATAACAAATAATATTGTGCACTTTAAAACGTGAAGAGGATAGATATCATGTTAAGTGCTCTTAACACACACACACACACAGAACACAAAAGAACACAAGCAATTTTTTGTAAGTAATGGATGTATTTAGTAGTATGATTGTGGCGGTGGTATCATGAGTGTATGTATATGTCCAAATTTATCAAGATGCATCACTAAATGTGTGTAACTTCTTTTAATCTAAGTTATAACAATAAAGATTTGAAAAAGAAAAAATTACTATTTAACTGAAAAAGGAGAAAAATGAAACTCACAATCAAGAAAAAGTCAAATCAGGTAGACTGTAAGATGACCCAGAAATCAGCAGATAAGGACTTTAATAGATGTGTGCATGGACTTTCGAAGAAAAAATGATGGACATAAAGAGTAAACAGGCAATTTCAGCAAAGAAATGGAGCACATTATTAAAAAAAGCCAAAGGAAATTCGACAACTTTAAAATACAGTATCTGGAATGAAAGTTTCAATGAATGGGATTAACAGATTAAAGATGGGATTTTATTTTTAATAAAAATAATAAAATTTGAAAAACAGAGAAGAATAAGACTGAAAGGAAAGAAAAGAAAGAGCCTTAGCAATCTGTGAGATGTCAAACTGCCAAGTGTGCACACAGTTGGAGTCTCAAAGGGGAGGAGAGGGACTCTGGTGAAAAGGTTTTTTAAAAGAAATAATGTCTGAAGATTTCCCAAATTATATGAAAAACATAAACCTACAGATTCAAAAAGTTCAGTGAACCCCAAACAAGAAAATACCACAGAACCACACTTAAGTATGTCACAATCCAACTTCTGAAAACTGACAATAAGGAGAAATATCTTGATAGGAGCCTGTTAGTTTTCTATTGCTGTGTAACAAATTGCAACAAAACATAGAGGCTTAAAACAATATCCATTTATTATCTCACAGTTCTTTGGGTCAAAAGCCTGTGTGGGCCCAATTGCATACTCTGCTCAGGATCTCACAAGCGTGAAATCAAGGCATTATCTGGACTGGACTCTTATCTGGAAGATCTGGGGAAGTATCCACGTTAAATTCATTCAGGTTGTTGGCAGAATCTAGTTCCTTATGGTTGTAGGTCTAAGGTCCTTGTTTGCTTTTGGGATGTTGGCCAGAGGCTACTCTTTGCCCCTAGAAGTCACTTGCATTCCTCCTCATGTGGTCCCTTCCATTGTCAGTGCCAGAAATGACACATCAACTCCTTCTCACAATGAATTTCTTGGACTTCTTCCAATCTCAACTGGAGAAAACGCTCTGCTTTGAAAGCATGCCCATGTTTACACTAGGCCCATCTAGATAATCTCCCTTTTGACTAACTTAAAGTCAACTGATTAGTTACCTTAATTACATCTGCAAAATCCCCTTTTCCATGTAATGTAACATAATCAAGGCATGATATCTTACCATGTTCATAGTCTTAAGAATTGGAATCTTGGGTGGGATAGGGAACAACGTATTTTCGGATTCTACATACCACAAAGAACCATAGAGAAAAGAAAACAATACATAAAGGTGAACAATTATGACTGATTTCTTATCAGAACCATGTGTAACAATAGATGATGGCATAATACTTGAAATATGGAAAGGAGGAAAAGAAAAGAAAAATTACAAACAAATTTCCCTATCCAGGAATATATCCTTTGAAAATGAAGTAAAAAAGGAGACATTTTCAGGTAACTAAAAGCAGAGAGAATTCATGAGACCTGCATTAAAAGAAATTTTAAAGTTATTCAAGTTGAAGGGAAATGATACAAACCTAAATTCACATTTGCAGGAAGGAAAAAATGCATCAAGAATGATAAATATAAAATTCTATCTTTTTTTCCCTGCACTGATTTCTTTAAAAAAACAACTGATTTTTTAGAGTAGAAGCAGGCAAATTCAATGGCCCATGGGCCAAATCCAGCTCACAGCCTGTTTTATTTGGTCTGACAGCTACGAATGTTTTTCATATTTTCAAAGGATTGTGAAAACAAAAGCAAGTATGAACTACCATTACAACCACCACCACCACCACCAACAACAACAGCAATAACAAAAACTGACAGAGACCGTATGTGGCATTTAAAACCTATCATATTTTCTATTTTTTTCTTAAAGAAAAATATTAGCTGATCTTTTTTAGAGAAAATATATAAATAATAGTGTCTTACAGAATTTATGATAAATATAGTAGTTAAATATATGACAACAGTAGCATGAAGGATGGAAAAAAGTAAATGGAATTCTATTTTGAGAGGTTCATACATTTTAAGTGAATGTTAGAATCACAACATTAACTCTGGGAAAATTGTAGTAAGAATGCATATTGTACCCCAGAGCAATCACTAAAAAATACAAAGTAGTATAGCTAAAAAGCCAAAAAAAAAGATTCAAAATGGAACACTAAATAATTTTTGACTAACAAAAATTAATGCAGAATAGGAAGAAAATAGAAAAGAAAACAGAGTGAAAAACTATAAAACAAATAAGAATACAGTAGAATTAAATCTAGCCATAACAATGCTTTTATTAAATATAGACTAAGCAGTTCAATAAAAAAACCAAAGACTGTCCAACTGCATAAACATCAAGATCCAATTATATGCTATATACAAGCAACACACTTTAAATGTGGAGAAATGAATAGATTGAATGTAAAAAGTTAGAGCCATGGATTGGATTGTTCCCCCCACCCCCGCTACATTTATTTGTTGAAGTTCCCTTCCACATGTGACTATATTAGAGAAAGTTTCTTTAAAGAGATGATTAAGGTTCAATGAAGTCACAATAGTGGAATATAACTGGCATTCTTTAAAAAAATGAAGGGACACCAGAGACTCAATCTCTGTCTTGAGAGGACACAGCAAGAAGGTGGCATTTACTGGCCAGGAAGAGAGTCTTCACTAGAAACCAACCCTGCTGGACCTTGATCTTGGACTTCCAGCCTCCAGAACTGAGGGAAACTAAATTTCTGTTAAGTCACCTACTCTATGGTATTTTGTTATGGGAGCCTGAGCTAAGACGAAACTTGAGCTTCAGACTAAGAAAGTTGGAAAAGGTATACAGTGCAGACAGTAAGAATAAGAAAGATGGTGTGCGAAGAATCATAACAGGCATCAAGACAAAAACTGCTGCTAGAAATAGAGAGGCATTTTAAAAATGGGTCACCTCCTCAGGAAGACATAAAGTCATAAATGTGTATATACTAAAAATAAAAACTTCCAAATACATGAACAAAAATATGACAAAAATGAAGGGAGAAATAGATACATACACAATCATTGTTGGGAATTTTAACACCCCTCTCTCAATAATTGATGGAGTAAGTAGATAAAAATCAACAAAGATGTAGAAGATTTGAACAACACTATAAACCACCTTTACTTAATTGTATTCACAGAATGCCCCACCCAACAACAAAAGAACACACATTATTTTTATTTTTAAATTATTTTTTAATGTTTATTTTTTTTTGAAAGAGCGACAGAGCACAAGTGGGGGAGAGGCAGAGAGATAGACACAGAATCCAAAGCAGGCTCCAGGCTCTGAGCTGTCAGCACAGAGCCTCATGTGGGACTCAAACTCAGAAACGTGAGATCATGACCTGAGCCAAAGTCAGACACTTAACTGACTGAGCTACCGGGACGCCCCAAAGAACACGTTATTTTTAAGTATGCATGAAAAATTCGCCAAGATAAGTCACATGGTGACTGACAAAACTAGCCTCAATTAATTAAAAGTATTAAAATCATAAAGAATATGTTCTTTGACAAGAGTGGAATTAAACTACACATCAGTAATATGAATATTTCTAGAAAGTCCCTACTATTTAGAAATTAACTATACACTTCTAAATAATTTAGGACTTAAAGTAAAGCATAATAGAAATTGGATGTTTTGAGAAGAATAACTAAAACAAACATTTCAAAATTTGTGAGATGCAGATAAAGCAGGGCTTAAAATGAAACACATAACTTTAAATGTCTACTTTAGAGGCGGACCAGGGTGGCTCAGTTAAGCCTCCAACTTCTCCGCAGGTCATGATCTCAGATTCGTGAGTTTGAGCCCTACATTGGGCTCTCTGCTGTTGGCATGGTGCCTGCTTCAGATCCTCTGTCCCTCCCCTACTCATTCTCTCTCTCTCTCTCTCTCTCTCTCTCTCAAAATAAATAAATAAAATTTTTAAAAATGTCCACTTTAGAAAAGAAGAGTGGTGCAAATTATTTAACTTCCATCTGAAGAAGCTAATAAAAGAAGTAAAGAAAGAAATCATAAACATAAGAGAAATCAATGAAAATGAAAATATAAGATTAAAGAGAAAGGAGCTATGAATCCTACAGATAACAAAATGTAAAAAGAAAATCTGAAGATCAGCAATATGCTAATAAACTCTACAACTTAGATGAAATAGAAAAATTTCTTGAAAAATACAAATTACCAAAATAAACACTGAAGAACAGGGATATAAATATCCCTGTATCTACTAAAGAAACTGAAAATGTAATAAAAATTTTACCCTTCTCCCCACAAAATTCAGACACAAATGTTTTAATTAGTGGATTTTATTAAATCTTTAAGTAAGAACGAATACCATTCTTATACGAATTTTTTAAAATAAAGGAAAAGAGATAATTTCCCAACTAGTTTTATGAGACCAGCCTAATTGTTATACCAAAACTTGACCAAAACATTACAAGAAAAAAAAAATTACAGGTCAGTATCTCTTAGGAATACTGATAAACAAATTATCAAAAAATTGATTCCAGTACCATATAAAAAGGATAATACATCATGACCAAGTGAGGTTAATCTCAGAAAGGCCAGGTTTTAAAAACAGTGTAATTTGCCATATTTAAAAAATAGAAGGAAAAATATAATCATCTCAGATATATGTGGAAAAAGATTTGATAAAATTCAGTACTCATTTCTTATTTAAAAAAAATTCCAATCAAATTCCCAGCAGGCTTTTTTTTTAATTTTAAAAATTAAAAAAAATTTAATTTAAAAAAATTGGCACGCCAGTTGTAAAATATATATGGAAATGCAAAGATGCTAGAATAGTCAAGACAAAGTTGAAAAATAAGAGCAAAGTTGAAGGATTCATACTATTATGAATTCTTACTTAAGTATACTTAAGTGTAGGTATAATACTTAAGTATTCATACTTAGTCTAAAGCTGTAGTAATTGAGACAGGATGGTATTGACACACAGGTGGGCTAATAGATCAATGGAACCAAAAAGATACTTCTCTGAACAGAGATCCACACTTACACAGTAAATTATTTCTCTATCTAGGTGCCAAAGGGAGTAGAAAAAATCTTCTTAATAGATAGTGCTTTAAAATAAATAAAACATATGGAAAGCAATGAAACACACATCTTATTTCCCACCAAAACCAAAAATGTATTCAAGAAGGATTATAGACCTAAACACAAAACCTCGATCTATAAATCTTTCGAAGAGAAGACATAGGTAAATATTTTCACAGTATTGGAGTAGACAAATATTTCATTTCTCAGGGAGCATGAAGAAACCAATAACCAGAAAAGAAAAAAAAATGATAAATGACACTTCATTTAAATGGAAAACTTCTACTCACCAAAAGATACCATTAAGACAATAAATAGAAAAGCCACCGACTAGTACATATATATAGAACTGAGAAAACACTTTTATCAAGAATATACAAAGAATTCCTACAAATAGAAAAGAAAAAGAAAAATTACAATAAAGAAATGGGCAAAAAGATCTGAATGTATACAAATGGTGAAAAATATACACAAAAAATTCTTAGCCTGATTAGGGAAATTCAAATGAAAATCACACCTGCTAGAATCACATTCTGTATACCAGTTCCAAAAGGGTAAAGTTAAAGGCAGATTATACCAAATGTTAGAACGTGGAGAAACTGGACCTTCCATACATTGTTGTTAGAAATATTAAATGGTACAGGTTTTTTTTGAAAACTCTTTGGTAGTTTCTTATGAATTTAAATACACACTTGTCCCATGACCAAGAAATTATACTCTTACATATTTACTCAACAGAATTTAAAACAAAGATCCAAAAGAAACTTCTACATGAATGTTTATAACAATTTTATTTATACTGTCCCCAAACTGGAAATAACCCAAAGGGTACATCAATAGAAAATGGATAAACAAATTATGACATATTCATATAATATAACGCTTCTCAACAATAAGAAAAGAATAAACCACTGATAAACCCAATAACACTGATGAATCTCAAAATTGTCATAACTAAAAGAAGTCAGACACAAAAGAATAGATATTGTCCAATTAAATTTATATGAATTTCAAGAATGTGGAAGTAGAAATCCAAACAGTGGTTGCTTATGATGTGTGTGGATTTACTGTGTAAGAGTAGAAGGAACTTTGAGGGGGACAATCAAAATATTTTATATTTTGACTGGGGTATTTAATTTGTTGGAGTTCATTGAACTGTACAATAGGATATGTACATTTTCTGTATGCAAATTTTACCTAAATTTTTGAAATTGACAATGTAAAAGTTGCACAAAAACTATCTTCCAAGGCCTTCAGTAACATATTTAGACACATGGGTACACGTGAGCAAAGTAACAAGCAGAAAGTCTAAAAAAAGTAGACAAGTTAGACGGTGTCATGCCAATACCACCCAAGCTGTTTACAGCCTGTCTGTAAGAGGTTTCTCACATAGTGGAAAAACAGACAGCCCCGTATTTGCACTGCCAACTTTGATTATGGAGGACAGCATGGGGATTGGACAACTGCTGCCATTATTATCCATCACCAGAAAACTACTTCAAGGATATCCAGCAGGTAATCTCTGAATACAAAACAAATATTGCAGAGAAACACTGACAGCTCTGGACCCATAAAAGGCTATATAAAGAACCACTCAATGGGGAAAGCTGTTGATGAATTTGAAAGACTGTTCGGGGTATCTGGTGAGAACAGAGTGTGAGTCCAGACGGAAGAAGTAAATCAAAGTACACGACCAGATTGAGATTTTTAAACTCTGAGCTATGAAGATGGCCTGAATCTTGCCTTTCTTAGGAGAAAAGTGCTATAACCAAAAAGGCCTCTGAGGGAAGTTAAAGATACACACTAAACTCCAGAGAAAGAATTATCAAAACAAAATTATGTCCCCATCATTTTTGAATATTTTTATCTGTGACATGGACATCTATTGTCGCATTAAAACTGCATTAAGGAAATAAGGAACTGATTTGTGGGTAAGCTCTATGCCACAAGCAGGGCAATTTTGAGACTGAATTTGATTAGTGCTATAGCCAGGAATGGAGAAGGATGCAAAATATCAAGAGATGGTGCAATGATGCAATCAAAGCATTTACTCAGCTAAAAGAGTAAGTAAAACACAAGATGGTGACAAACAAGTCCAGTTTGGAGAGGCTTCAATAACTTTGTTATTTATACACGGATAATGGGAACAGTGACTGGTACATGCTGGACATGTCTGTAGGATCTCTGGATCATGGATTCTTAGTGAGATGAGCAGGTTGAACTTGTCACTGATCAGGCTTATAAGACATATTCGCAGGCAATATGCTAGCTTGACAAAAGCTGTACTTCAGTGAAAAAAAATTCATTATCTCTTTTCTTTGCAAAAGAAAAAAATCAGTACATTTGAAGGTGTAATCAGCACCAACAAGGTTCAGTTAACACATCTCCCCTTCATGTTAAACAAATTGAAGAGACTAAGCTTGACGTAAAAATTGCATTTGCAGTTTCATGTGATTTTATTTCCTTATAATGTATAAAAGTCACATTGTCTACTTTGAAAAAAATCTAAGCTCAAGAGCCACTGAGGAAGGGTAGCTATATCTGATTAAAATTGAAAAGAAGCCACAAATGCATTGTCATAGTTTACACAGCCCTCGTTTTGATAGACTGTGAGCATTACTGTAGTTTAAAAAGGGCATATAGACATCTCTTCAGGTTAGAGAGTGAGTTAGAGAAATGCAGTGGCCACGACCTCACTGATGGGGAAAGAAAGGTTTTATGAAGCATAGGTGAATGCTTTTTGTTAGGGGTAGTGTTTGGGCGATGTCTGCCAGGGACCTTGGTCAAAACTCCTGCCTCTCCCTTCCCTGAGGGTTCAAGGTCAGAAAAAGCTAGAGAGCCACTGTATGACCATGACAAGCTGGATGTCCCTAGCAGTCCAGGGACTAACTAAGGAGGCCTACAAGAAAAGGAACTGTAAGGCTTTCTCTCAGTTTTCTCTGCTACCAAGGAAGATGAATGCAGCTCCAAAGTGTTCAGGATTAAGGATTAAGCCTAGAAATCGTAAAGGAATAATGGAGATGACTGGCCAGAGGAGCCATATGGCTTGATATGGCAGATGCAATCAGAGGCATTCAGTAAGAGGCTTTCTCAGAATGTGTAAACATGTCACATGGGAGAGTCCTTAACACAGAATCAAACAGAAATAAGGAGAAGTGAATAAAGTTGGTTTTGCTTTTTTATTATAGTGTAAGAAGTCCAGTTTGTTTGACAAAATAGATCCACATACATGCATATCCCCAACTCAACTGTGGACACCCTGAAGGCAAGATGTGTATCTTGTCCAGGGTCTTATCTCACCTGTATCTCACCTTATCTCAGACAGGGTCTTTCATATCAGTAGGTGCACTAGCAGAACATTGAAGTGAGGTTTGATCTCACTTGTCTGGAGAAGGACAAAGGAAGTGTCAAACACAAATGGAGCAATGGAAGGTAGCAAACAAATTTGAATAAAATAGTTACTATGTACTTCAGGTGATCCTGTGTGATTTGTTGCTCTTCCTCTTTTCTTTCTATTCCTTTCGCTCACCTTCAAGGAGTGGACATGACTAGACGCTGAGGCGGCGGCACCCTAGGACACAGTGATAGGCAAGGAGCTGAGGTGAGAGCACTGGGACCAGAACAAAGGTGGCAGCCAGCATGGTGCTGAATACCTGAGTACTGAACACATGAGTAAATATGTTGAGGATCATGACAGCAACATTTCTTACTGCTGGAGAAAGGACTCACAAATATGGAAAAGATGGAAGTAGAAAGATGTGTGTGTGTGTGTTACGTATATGTATATATGTGAATATTTATATTCTAATTCTGTCCATAAAAGGATTTTAAAAAGCAACTTAAGAAGCTCAGTGAATGCCCAGATATTGAATTCTAAAAAACTTCCTCCACTAAAAGAGACCAGGGATCCTCAGGGAAATGGCTGATTTCAGGGCAAAGGCAAGGAAAATACAAAGTAAGCGTATGGCATCTTTCTTTGTCAAAATGTAAAGAAATTCCAAAATTTATAAAGAATCTAGCCAACTCAAACCCCCCAAAATAAATAATTCTTTTAAGAAATGGGCAGTAGACATGATTAGACACTTTTCCAAAGAAAAGATGCTAAACATCACTCATCATCAGGGAAATACAGATCAAAACCACAATGAGATACCACCTCACACCTGTTAAAATGGCTAGAGTTAACAACACAAGAAATGACAGGCATTGGCAAGGATGTGGAGAAAGGGTGACCCTCTTGCACTGTTGGTGGGAATGTAAATTGGCGCAGCCATTTTGGAAAACAGTATGGAACTACCCTATGATCCAGCAATCGCACTACTAGGTATTTACCCAAAGGATACAAAAATACACATTCAAAGGTGTACATGCACCCCAATGTTTATAGCAGCAGTATGAACAATAGCCAAGCTATGGAGAGAGCCCAAATGTCTTATCAACTTACGAATGGATAAAGAAGAGGTGGTATGTGTGTGTGTGTGTGTGTGTGTGTGTGTGTGATGGAATATTATTAAGCCATTAAAAAGGATGAAATCTTGCCATTTGCAATGATGTGGATGGAGCTAGAGTGTATTATGCTAAGCAAAATAAGTCAGAAAAGATAAATATTGCATGATTTCACTCATATATGGAATTTAAGAAACAAAACAGACAAATATATTGGGGGGAGAAGAGAGAGGGAAATAAACCATGAAAGAATTTTAAAGATAGAGAACAAACTAAGGGTTGATGGAGGGAGGAAGGAGATGGGTTACATGGGTGATGGGCATTAAGGAGGGCACTTGCTATGATGAGCACTGGGTATTGCATATAATTGATGAATCACTGAATTCTATATCTAATTCTGCACTGCATTCTAACTAACTACAATTTAAATAAAAATTTGGAAGAAAAAAATCTAAAGAAGTGTCCAAAGAATGATAAGTCCATGTCTGAAGGATATAGGAACCTAGCGAGAATCTGCCACTGGCCAAATCTAGGAAGTTTGAGCATTGAAATAAATAATAATAGAAATAAATTACAACATTTTGAATAAAATAGGCATGCATAGTTCCATTCTGGTATTTAAAAATAAATGGAGGGATAAAGTATAAGCTCCTCTTTAAATTAGTATGTCAACTAATAAGTTAGAAGAAATGATGGAGATAGAAAAATTACCATTTGGCCCTGTAACACTGGTGATTGATTCAGGTAGTAGTCACTAACAGATGCTTAAGTTGGGGGGTCAAGGTTTGAGGAACAGGATATTGACATAGTCTCAGAGTATTTGCCTCCAAAACTCTTTTCAGTTGCAAAGGGTAAAATGAGGATATTAAGTGGGAGGAACATGACAGACAGGCATTTGGATTGGTGATCAAGTTTACCATCACCGGCAGAGAGACGGGCCCCTCCTGATGTGATGCACAGAGAGAGCACAACTTCATTTCTGTGGTATTCCTGTGGGAATGCACAGCCAGAGACTAGACAGGGGGAAAAACCAGATGGACTCCTATTGAAGAACAGTCCACAGAATGAAACTTTGATGATCCTGAGAGATGAGAGACCGTGAAACTGTTCTAGATTAAAAGAGACTAAAGACAGGTGACAACTAAATGCAATATATTATTCTGGACTGAACCCTGGGGGTTGGGGGAAACATTGTGGAAGCATTTGAAAAACTTTTAATGTGCTTCATTGACTAAAAGTTAGTGTTGCATCAATACTGATCTACTGATTTGGGTGGTTGTATTGTGGCTATTTGGTGTGTGTCAAGTCTCTATACTATGTTTTGGAGATTTACATGCCTCTGTATTTAGGGGAGAGCAGGGTATTATGACTGCAACTTACTCTCAAATAGCTCAGTGAAAGAATATTAATAATAGGTTGAGTGAGACAGAAAGAGAGAGAGAGGGAGAGAAAAAAGGTGATACACGTGACATAGCCTTAGCTGAAGGATCTCAAGAGGATGCAGGAATTCTTTGTATCATTGCTATAACTTTTCAAAGCATATGAAATTACTTCAAAATAAATTATTTAAGCATTTAAAATATTATTTGAATTATTTATTCTTACATATTTTAATCTATTTTATTCATATGACAAACTCATTATCTGTTATGGGTTACTTGTGTTTCACCAAAATTTACATGTTGAACTCCTAATCCTCAGTGTCTCAGAATGTGACCTTGGAAATAGGGTCTTTGATGCTATAATTATTGAAGTCAAGATGTGTTAGCGTTAATGTGGGCCCTGAATCCAACATGGCTGTTGAATAAAGGGGAAATTTGGAGACAGAGATGCACACAGGGAGAAGGCCAGGTAAAGACAAGGACAGATATTGAGTTGATGTTTCTACAATCCAAGGGATGTCAAAGACTGACAGCAAACCACCAGAATATAGGGCAGAGGCATGGAACAGACTCTTCCTCACATCCCTTAGAAAGAACCAACCCTCATGAAACCTTGATCTCAGACTTGTAGCTTCCAGAACTATGAGCTATATTTTTGTTGTTTAGGCCACTCAGATTATGGTACATTGTTACAGCAGCCCCAGCAAACTAATACATTGTCTGTAAATATTTAGGAAAATAAAATGGGGAAACTACAATATTGCATGAGATGCAACAATTGGAAGGGATATTATGAAACTTTCTCGGGATTAGGAAAAGAGGGAGAGAATTATCTGTCTTTAATTGTTCAATTTATATGATTATTTATAATGTGACCGGCTGTTCTAGTCACAGGGACACAGAAGCCAATTACACAGCCAAGCTCTTGCTTTCATGGAGCTTATATTTTAACAGAGACAAAAAGGAGACAATAAACAAGTGGCAATAACTACTATGAAGAAATAGAAAATAAAATAGGGTGAGGAGATAGAGAATAATAAAGGCTACTATTTAGGTGAGTGAATCTGAGAAGACCTCTCCAAGACAATAAAATGAGGGAATGTGAAAGAGGTCTCAACTAGAGAGAATGGCACGTGCAAAGCAGGGAGGAATTTAAGGCATGGAGAAAAAGCAGGAAGGCCACTGTGGATGTAGAAGAATAAGAGACGGGAAGAGTAATTAGAGATTGGATTGGACAAATAGCCAAGGATGAGATCATGTAGGAACTTTAGATCCTGCTAAAGATTTTAAATTTTATTCTAAGTGTCAGGGAAAGCCACTTCAGCATTTTAAGCACTGGAATGACATAAACAGATTTATATTTTCAAAGGATCTCTCTGGCCGGTTTGAACAGATAGTAGGAGGGCTTGCATAGGAGTGAGACCACTTAGGGAAACATGCTCAGTAACTTGTTTGTTCCTCCAGAGTCACTGTCTGTCTCCATGCTGGGTCCCTAGAACATGACCTTTCTGTGCTGTACCAAAAAAAGTCCTTTGACTTCTGACTTCCAGTTGGGTTCAGTTAATGGGAGCCACCAACAGAAAATGGAGAGGAGACTGAGGTCAGGATACTAAATTCCTCAGCCTCCCACCTGTGAGGTTGCTGAGGGTCGGCTGTATCTCTCTACCAAGAGCCACAGTCTCTGTTAGGTAGCCCCTAATTTCCCTAACTTTGGTACCTCTTTCTCCCTTTGTATTTTCAGCTCTTTGGGGGGAAATGACTCCCCATTATTACTAGCTCTTGGTTGCAAAACTTTTCTCTGATGATTTTCCTAGCCCAGACTTCATCTTTTCAAACAATGTCTTTATTAAATTCTCTCCTAATTCACCAGTTTGAGTATACTATCTTTTATCCCTGTCAGAGCCCTGACTGACATGGGGCTTTCACAGAAATTTGATGTTGTCTTGGAGTAGAGTGGTCTCAGTTAAGGTAAAATGAAGTTGGATTTGGAATGTATTTGCAAAGTAGAATTAAAGAAATTTGATGATGAATAGACTGTAGGAGGTGTAATAGAGAAATGCAAAAATGATGATTCTAAATATTTGGCTTGAATTTCTAGAGCACAGAGGAAAATTTAAAAGAAGCTTCTGCAAGGAATAAAGAACTCTGTATGCATGATACATTTGGAATGTTTGTTAGACACGTAAGTTTGAATGTTGAATGCATAGCTGGAGTTCAACAAAACGGTTAAGATTACAATGTAGAACTTCTAGTTAAGATGGTGTAACAGGGGCTGGGTTTAACCTTTAATCTGAAACAACAAACACATTGGAAAAATATCTGAAATAACAGTTTTTAAAACATTTGAAACCTGAACACCAGACAATGAAGGACAGCAGTACTGGAGAGAAAAGAAACATATGAGATATGGTGCATGATCTCCCTGACCTGCTTCCTTGAGAGAGTTTACGTGCTGTGGCACAGGGAAGGGGAACCCAAGCAAAGCCTAGTTGACTCTGAGTCAAGGAGATGAAACTGAGAGTTCTAGAAAATCAAGGGGCTCGTTCACAGGACAATATACTGGAGAGGAAAAAGCTGCACAGAGAGAAAATGTCAGAGACATGCATAGGATCCTTCTCAAGTGTTTAGCAAAGTACAGATCAATGCATGTAGGGGAGGGAATTATTCAAGGCTAGGGAAGGAATCCCTTTAAGGATACTTGAAGATTTCACAATGCAGAAATAGTGTGTACCCCCACTAACCAGATTAAAAAAAAACCCTCATGATTCATGGGCCATGGGTACACTACTCAGAAAGGTCTTACCTTAGTAGTGGGGATTAATAAACCCTTGGCTGAGCACTGGTCTGGTCTTACTTAGCAAATCTTAAAAGCAAAGTTTGAAAGGATCAAATGGTTTCCAAGTAATTGTGTTCCAGAACATAGTTCAAGAATACTCATCGGGATAAAATATATCCAGCACCCAGCAAGTTAAAATTCTCAATGACTCGTAATAAGGAGAAAAAATAAATCTAAACCAATAAGATATACACAGGTGTTAGAATTATGAGATGAAAGACATTTAAAAAGTTGTTTGAACTGTACCCTATATGTTCAAAAGTTGAGACATAGAAAATTTAAAAGGCCTCAGAGAAAATTTTTAAATATAAAAAATACAATTTCAGAGATAAAAAATATACACTGGGTGGGATTAATGGAAGTTTTGACATTATAGAAGAAAAGTTTGGTGAAATTGAAGCCATAGCGACAAAAACTATTCAAAGGAAACAAAAGAGGAAAAGGAATTAAAAATTATGAAAAGGGAATTATTGAGCAGTGGAATAACTTCAAGCGGTCTAATTTACCTTTAATTGAAGTCCTTAAAGGCAGTGGAACAGAAATAATAATGGGCAAAAATCTTGCAAGTCTGCTGACAACTATAAACTCCTGGACCCAATGAGTGCAACGCCAAACACAAGAACCTTGAAGAAAACTACAACTGTGTACAACATGATCAAACTGCCTAAAACAGTGATAAACAGTTTAAACATAGCAGGAGGAAAGAGACATAGAATCCACAACAGAACAAATACAACAATGGCACTGACTTTTTGTCAGAGATAATGCAAAGGTGAGGACAGTGGGGTAACTTACGTGAAGGCTGAAGCAAAGAATGCAGCTACAAGGCTGACAGTCAACAACATGCAGGTGATTTTAAGACCATGGGACTTAAGAAGTGAGTGAAGAAAAATGAAAAGAAAGTCAAGACAGGAAAAGAAGAATAAGTATTAATGTTAAAAGGCCAGCACTAAAGAAATGAACATGACTGGAAACATATGAGGTTAACCTGATTGAGGTTTTGTACCCATCTACTTTTGTACTTGGGCGATAAAGCTAAATCCTTGATAATGTAACTTAAGTCAAAGTAAGACATATTGGTATGGGATCAATTTGCAATTATTAGGGGACAAAATTTCACTAATACTTTTATTTTCATTCTTGGTAGTCCTTGCTGTTTGGGCCATTGCTAGAGAGGATATTTTCCTTTGTTTTTCTCTTTCTCATATTTTCACAAGGTTGTACAATGTTCAGCAGGTCTATTGAGGCCTCTAAAGTTTTTTTTTGTTTGTTTTTGTTTTATGCTTATTTATTTTTGAGACATGGAGAGACAGGGCATGAGCGAGGGAAGGGCAGAGAGAGAGGGAGACACAGAATCTGAAGCAGGCTTCAGGCTCGGAGCTGTCGGCACAGAGCCCGGACGGAGGGCTTGAACTCGTCAACTGCGAGATCATGACCTGAGCCAAAGTCGGATGCTCAATCAACTGGGCTACCCAGGTGCCCCTAAAAGTTGTTTTTATTTGACAGGATTCCTAAAAATTCCTAAATTAACCCCCTTCATTTAAAGATAAAGTTTTCTGTTTTGCTTAAGATAATTGGGAATTTGTTTTGAGAATGGTATAGTTGTGAATGATGTGACTTAGAAGTAAATTATGCAAGGAAAAACAATTGAGGAAAAATATTCAAGTGTGTTTTGATTGTCGCTGGGTTGTGGGAAGCTTAAAAGAGAAGAGGGAGGGAAAGGGGGGAGAAAAGAGAAAGCAGGCTGGTGGGTAACTCAAAGCCATTCTGTATGCTCCATAATTGACACAGGAACTAAACCGGAAGCTAGAGTCCATGGGTCCTGGTTTGGCCTGTGCCTCAAAAAGGGGAAAAAACAAAAAACAAAAAACAAAAACAACTAGGGTAGAAGAAAAAAGAGTTGATGATTTTAAATATATCAGACACTTATTTTCAAATTTGTAAATAGGAATATGTTATTTAAACTATTATGCAGAGTGAGTGAAGTCAAAACAGAGACTTAGCTGTATTTTCTATTCCCTTTCTCAGTGTCCTTAATGATAGTTTTGTTTTCTGAAATTATACTATTCTTCTCTAATTTGCCTGACAATAGACATATTTTGTAGCATATTTTTAACTATTCCATCACTAGGCAATTCTACCAATGCATAATTTGAAAGCAAAGCAATTATACCATTTTGCCTGTGATAATTTTATGCTTTTCTCTTTCCTTTGTCTTATTTTCTATTTCTGTCTTTATTCCTCCTCAGTATCTCACTTTCTGTCTCCCTCTCCTCTCCTTCCTTCCCTCTCTCTCCTATCACTCTATCTTAATTTTACAGTGAAAGAATATAATTTATGTGCCAGTGGAGGCAAAACAAGCCTCTCATTTTGCAAAGGGAGGCAGAGGGGAAATAAAACAGGGCTAGCAAGCACCCATTACATTATGTGAATGTAACTAGTCAGTTTTCTGTCCATCACAAGCAGCAAACACAATCAGAATTGAGGAGAATATGGTACACTTAAAAAAAAAAAAAAAAAAAAAAAAGAATACCTGTAAGAAGAGTCATGCTTTTACTGATTCAGTTGAAAAGACATATTATTAGATTCTTTAGTGGTAACTCCCTAGGGCAAAGAAAGAAAATTCCACTTTTTTAAACATTGAAAATATCTCCAGCATTAAGCTATTTTAGAAAGCCATGGTTGAGCCATTCTTCTTAAGACCCAGTCCAAAGTGATGCTGTCTTAAGCCATGTCAAATTTGTGCATTTGACAGCAATGGCTGGTCCCCCCGAAAAGGCCCAGTTGGCTCTGATCCAAGTGGACCAGTGACTAAAAGTGGAGAATCCTAGAGTTGAGAGAACTTTGAAACTTATCTACTCCAACCCTCCAACCAATTTAAAAATCCATTGTATAATGTCCCTGGAAAATGCTAATCTCACCTCCCTTTCAACTGCTCCAAGGATAGGAGTCTACTACCTTGGAAGTATCATGTTAAAGTTTTTTGGAGATGTTATTTGTGGAAATGTATTTTTTTTAATTAAGTTCAAGTTAGTTAATATACAGTGTTGTCTTGACTTCAGGAGTAGAACCCAGTGATTCATCACTTACATATGACACCCAGAGCTCATTCCAAAAAGTGCCCTCCTTAATGCCCATCACCCATTTAGTCTATCTCCAACCCACCTCCCCTCCAGCAACCCTCAGTTTGTTCTCTGTATTTAAGAGTCTCTTATGGCTTTCCTCCCTCTGTGTTTTCATCTTATTTTTCCTTCCCTTCCCCTATGTTTATCTGTTGTGTTTCTTAAATTCCACATATGGGTGAAATCATATGAAATCATATGAAATCTCTTTCTCTAACTTATTTCACTTAGCATTATACACTTTAGTTTCATCCACATTGTTGCAAATGGCAAGATTTCATTCTTTTTCATCGTCCAGTCATTCTTTTTCCCTCCTGGGCTCAATGAAAGACTTTATTTACCACCACCACTAATCCCAACACCCACACACACACTCACACACACACACATGTACTCACACACACACACACACACACACTTGGAGATAGATAAATTGTGTGACATTCTGTAGATAAATCTAAATAGATTGAGTTATGGTACTGAGTTATGGGCAATCTAGTGTGGCCAGAGGTGATATACCCTGTTTCAGACACAGCCATTGAACATATGAGTCATCTTAGGATGGTTCCCATTGACTCCTTGATGGTGGAAACATACAGTGGAAGGAGCCTGAATCCTGAATTTACTGCTTGGAGGAAAGCCACCCAGAAGAATCACTGACCAGGAACATCCTCAGGAGACTCTGTGTGAATAAAAAATAAATCTTTGTTGTACTATGGTTCTGAGAGTTTCATGTTGTTTGTTATCACAGTTAGCCTATGGGTTGCACAGCTGCAAACCATGGAAATACCAAGATCCAAGTACTGCAAAGCCAGTTTCAAAAAATCTGCTTTTCAGGGTTGATCCTTAAAAAAATATCATGGGCGTGCTACTCAATGATTTTCTAAAGTGTTTGTACCAGAATTGTTTATTAACAATATGAAACTGCAAACAACCTAAACATCCAACAATATGCATTGTTTTAAAAATATGATGCATTTGTAAGGTGAAATATGACAGAGACATTAAAATGGCATTAGAAAATATTCACACATAAAGTTTAGGCTATATAATGCCTTACAATTAAACCTATGCATGGAAAAATTATTGTAAATATATACATTTTAAAATGTCAAGAAGGATTACTGTAGGTGATGGATTTTGATGTGAATGTTATCTTCTTTACATTCTGGGTTTTTCAATATTAAGAATTATAGACACACACATACATAATACCTATAATCATAAATTTTAAAGAGTCTCACAAGCAAGAGCTAAGTGAATTTCAGGACTGTTTAGTTCAGGGCAAATGGCCTCCAGGAGTCACGAACCAAGAAACTGCTCCTTCAGAGAAGATACACGTGGTACCTGCAGCATAGTTGAGCCATTGCCTGTATCTCTCCTGCATATCACCTGCTTCTACTTCTCTGACTTTTTAAGAGCCTATCCTGACCCAGCCTGAGAATTTACTCTTAATAACAAAGAGCCAACAGGCGGAGTAATACATTCAGAGACCGCCATCAGAAGTTTGCTGGAGAAAGCATTTTCTTGAAAATAAACTTGCTCATAGTGTAGAGACTAAGATGTTGGAGGGAAACCTTGGTAGTTATCTCTATGCACTGCTGAATATCAATAATCTTAGTCATAAAAAAAAAAACCTTAGTCATTGGAATCTTGATCGAAAATGATAACCTTATTAAATCTCAAAGGAAAACAGAAAACAGCAAATAAAGATTCCTTTAATTAATTTTTTGTATTATTCTCCCAGTTTAACACTAGATCAACAAAAGCATACATCCAACATATTCATACATCCACTATAAGAATCATTTTTCTTTAAGTCTTTCTACAGCCTTCAAAACTGGGTCTTTGCTATTTGGATACTCTAGAAAAAAAATTGGAAGTTAACTAAATGTCCCAACATTCCCAATTTGCATACATGGTATTTAATTAAAGAAATATATTCAGGGTTTTATCTCTCTGTTTCCTTGTTTATGGTTATGTTTTAAACTTGATCTTTACCTGACTTTTCTTCTTTGAGTAATAGGTTTTTTGCTTCTCATTCTTCTTTGACTTGTCAGATGTTTTTAAAAGTGGTAATCCGGGAGCAAAAGTCAGGGAAATCAGACACTCTAGCATTTCAATGAAGGATTTAACTAATCCTTTCATTAATGTTCAGAAATTCTGGCACTGAAGGAAGAAGCACTGCAGGCTGAATTTCACCAATAAGGCACTTTTGTAAGAATTATAGCTTGGCTATATTTGAGTTTTGGTGTATCCTTAACACATATCATGGTTTCTGATTATACAATACAAGGTACTTCATTTAGGAACCCCATCATGGGAAGCATCTCAGACCAAAGAACCATATTCTTTAAAGCACTGGAGTTTTTTTTTTTTTTTTTTTAACCACGTGTTTAAATCCAACCTGTGCAATTATTGTAGAGAAAGTTTCCATAGTCTGTCATACATGGTGATGGTATGTCCCACTTGATGTCCGGGCAGCCAAATGTTTTCAATAAGGACCCTAGGAAGTGAATTACATAGATTACCACTGAACAATCTCAGTCATCTTGTGTGTTACTCATGATTTGTTAAAATAAAGTGGATATTTTACTGGGTACAAATTATTTTAAGGCATTGAAGTGAAACTGTGTAAATGTGTACTGTGGCTACACATATATGCCTGCCAATCATTTTTTATGCTTTGAGTTAAAAGTATCTGATGTCCAGGAATAAATTCATATCTCAGATGTTTTATTTTATTTTTTAGATGCTTATTCATTTATTTATGGGAGACAGAGAGAGAGCGAGAGAGCGTGAGCAGGGGTGGGGCAGAGAGAGAATCCCAAGCAGGCTCTGGGCTGTCAGTGCACATCCCGATGTGAGGCTCGATCGAACGCTTAACCACCTGAGACACCCAGGTGTCGCATCATGTCTCTGGTATTTTAAATTTCCAATTCATTTCTAATAAAATTTAATGAAAAATTTCTTCCATGCTGCATTACATAAAGGACTTCTATTGATTATCTCAGTGGAAACAACGCAGCCAGCTCTAACTCCGTACAGCAATGCTTATTTGTGAGCGTGTGTATGTGGGGGTGGTGAGAGTGGGGAGGATTTTCACTGAAGCAAAATGAACCATTGACTCCTGAGTCTGTACAGTGCTTCTTCTCCAGACACCAGGATGAATGTACTAACAGAGTTGGGACTAGAATTCCGAAAATATATAACTACAAGCAAGCTCAAAGTCAGAGTGTCACTTTCAGGCTCAAACTGAGACATGAGTGTATGGGTCTAACTAATAATTTGACACTCCTTTAAATTGATATTCTTTAAATATGAGTATGGGTTGGCAGACAGGCTGAACACTGAGAAGGGCAAGAGCAGAGACATGCTGGTTTAGAAATCAGCCTCTCCTCTAATGTTTAGTCATTAGCTTGCATTCTCCACTCAAAGAAGGAATTTTAGAAAGGAAAAAAAATGCTCCTTCCAATAACCCCTCTTTAGAAGGCATTTTATAGACCATCGAGTGATCATTTCCTGCTTGAACATGCCTCTGAGGTCAGGCTTCGCATCATGTCTGCTTCATGAATATTATTTAGCACCTATAGGTTAGGCACCCTGCTTGGCTGCGGCTACAAGGGTAAGCAAGCAGCTTATCATGGCATTTCTTCCAATCATCAGCAGTCCTCTCTGAGAGTTCTAGAAAATGGAATTTGCTGCAGCTCCCAGCATTTTCAATCATGCTGTAGTGGCCTCCGTAGTGTTTAAGTGCCCAGGTGCTAGCTTGGCTGGCCTATTTCTTATTCTGGCTCTGAGCACACTACTTCCCTACAGACAGAAACAGCTTGACCCTCAAAAAGCCATTCACATATTTCCTCCCTGCCAACCTGATTTTAATAACAACAGGAATGAACCAATATCCCTGTCTTTTACTAACAACTTGAAGCTGGTCTAGCAAAGCTCCATGGTATTCGATGGCAAGGATGGCATCCAGGGGTCAGGAAGGGCTGAGACCAGAGATCCTCTTGGCTGCTATAGTCGGACTGCAAGGGGTGTGAGGTCTTGTAGTTTTTTACTGTGTCTCCTTTTCCCAGAAGGCATAGAAAAGCAGGTGGGATTTTATGCAAGCCACTGTTTAACTCACCTGTTGCAGGCTGCTTGCTTGATATCATCTGTATTACTGGGGAAAGACCTGCAATGGGTGTATAGATTCAGAATCCGTAACTTCACTGAAACTCAGGCACAGTAAAACAAACAGATCAATAAGCCTAAAGCTTGTGCCTCCCTTCTATTTCAAAGAATTCAGAGCAAATAAATAGCGGTTCCCATAGCGGGTGTTTTAGAGGTGGTAGAAATGTCTTTTACTGTATCCCATCGCTTCTTTCACAGAGTATAAGACAAACTGACACTGTTTGCTGTGGTTGAACCAATTCCTGAGGTTTCTCAGGCAGTCCCTTAGTGCACAGGGCATTATTTTGCATTTTGCTATTTCAAGTACTATTTTCCATGTACTATTTTAACCTTAAAGCAAGGGTTAATTTACTCTACTTGGACCACGTACTAATAGTACTTATTTTTTATTGCCTTGATTTAATGGAAGAATCATAAAACAAGGTTTAAAATCTGCAATGTAAAAATGTTTTCAGTCCTTAAAGGGAGGCCATTTTTTTTACATTAATTTATCTGTACTTCTTGGCTTCAAGAGAACAAAAATGTAGCATACCTATTAACTAGTAAAACTGGAATTTCCTCCTTTTTGAGAAAGTAAATCAAGAGTATTCTGAGGGCCAAGGGAGATGTTTTATGCATAAATTTTTAGCTAAAACATACCCCGGTATTTGTCATTAAGAAAAAAGCAACAGGACATCAATATTATAGTTGAGCAACCTGCACATGCCTTATTATCTGACTTTCACTGTTGTCCCTTAGCCAATGACTGTATTATCCCTCTCCTCCCTAACTCCAAGCAAGGAATCATGTTTTCCAGTTGGATTTTTTTTTTTTTTTTCAGATTTACCACAGCATTTAACTTGAACTAAGGAGTTAAATGCAAATGTGAAGATTTAAAGACTGGGCTGGACTACAGCATCAGGAATATAAATTATCAAGCAAATGACAACATTAACTGAAGATTCAAAGAAATTGTGCCTGTTTAACAGCTAGATAGCTAATAACTATACTTATCTAAACATGCCTCAGGTTTTTATTCCTTACTGTATATAAACAGGGATGGGATGAGTGGAAGAGAAGTTTTTTGTTTTTGTTTTTTTTAATGTGGAAATTACATCTTAATCCTTTTGTTGTCCTTCAGTGTGTTGTTGATATTTTCCTCCCAAATTCTGAAAACAACTCTAATTATTTGGTAGGAATGCCTCTTTTTGCAAATAGATGGAATAATTGAAAGAATAAATAAAAGTATTCAGTAAACCTTCCATGCTGAAGCAACACACCGTCTGTGAGCCTCAGTGATGGATTGATGAATATTATTGATATTAAAGAAATTGTGATATCTTGTCAATAACATCAAAATCATTTTTAATTTTTTAAAAAGTAAGGAAAAACTATGTTAATACTTTAGAGTTTGGGAGGTTATAGCTAATGAATTTTAAAAATTTAATAAAATGTACATATGAAACTGACACATGACCTCTGAAAATAAATAGAGCAGCCAAATGATCCTTATATATCCTTCTGGTACTGTGGCGTAGATGCCAAAGTGCAGTGCAGCTGGTAAAAACACTTCTGTGCTCGCCAAATATCATTGCTGCATACTCACTCATGAACAGAGGAAGCTCGTGCACCCTCAGAGATTACTAGACCATTAGAGCCTGGCCTATACATTCGATTAGGTCAATGTGTGTGTATATGTCTGTGTGTATGCTCATGTGCACAATATTACTGACTCAAATTTTTTAATTAAAGTGAAACCATTTCATGCACTTAGCACATTGCCATATACCCAGTATGGTAAGACCAAGTAAATACTAATTAAGGTTAATGAGATGGATGGATACCAAGAAATGATGAACTGATTCCATGGTGTGGAAAATGGTGTAATCAATGCATTGATATTTCTGCAAATAGATATCTGGGAAAAAAATTTATGGTTCTGTGAACATCCAATACAATAGCTCAGGTTAGAATCAGGATATTGTACAAATGTCAGATAATATGTGGTTCATTTTCAAATTTCACAATTAAAGCAAAAATACTTGAAATACAATTATCCTCTAAAACTGCAGAGAAATATAATAAATAAAAGATCCCATCCTAATTTCGTAATTATTATGTTAGTGAATGCTAATGAATGAATGGTATTAACAAAATGCCGTTTTTCAAATAGTTTTTATGGTCGCATCTCTGGAGTGTGAGGGAAAGAAATACTCAAATATTTTGAAGCATAGAAAATTCACATCAAATATATGTTAAACAGAAGATCTCAAAATTGTAAATTAATAGTAAGTGAAGTATACTTTGTAAATAGGAGAATCTTGGATTGCCTAGCACATATGGGTAGGACATGATTTTCATGTTTGCCTCATACTATTTAAAGCATCATATTTTAAAGACAATGTGATTACATTGATCTCTTTCCATAGACACATGTCATTACACATGGGGTATTTTAGAAAAACATTTATATACTTCGTATCTATGAACTGATAACCCATCATGTAATAAGAGAATTTTAAATACATATACTTATTTTAAATAATGTTCCTGGAATAACAAAGAAATCACATGGGTATGTGAACAAGATGTTTTTAACCTTCACATGTGATCACTGTTAGGTGCTGTGTGTATTTAACATGGTAAAGAAGCTGGTTGTGCTCAGAAACACATAAATTGCCATGACATGACTGCACCATGCATCTGCATTTAATCATGGAGCCCACTATTTGCACTTACAAACAACGGTCTTCAAGAAATGTGGATGAATGAAAGGATGAGGTTTATATTTTACAACTTGATGTCTTCACGGTTCCACACTTGTTTCACGATCCGTACGGCTGCAGAAAGAAGAGTTTCCTGAAGGGCACACAGCTTCAGTGTGTGAGCAGAGCCCCTGGGTGAGCTATGCCGGGAAGTTCAGATTGCGCCACTTGGTTTTCCTGCTTTTCATCTGCTTTCCTTTCAGCTGTGTGAGCTATTTTATTTTGACGTTTAAACACCAGCCTCCTTAAGATAAAATGGACTGGGTTCTTTGGAGTGCTTCCTGGCATGGATCCTTTTTCTTGCAGAATGGATGTGCGTTAATAATAGATACTATTATAAAGCTACCGCTGGGCTCCTACCTTTAGCGAAGGTCCAAGAAGAATTACAGATCTCCATTTTGGTGGTTGTCCAAGCTGAGCACTGACCAACCTCATGGGGCAAGGAGAGGTAGGGTATAAATATGTCATACATTTACTTACTTATTTATAAAATGGAAAGAAAACATATAGAGTTCCAAACTATTGTGATATAAGACCAAGTTACTGCTGCTATCTACCTCAGCTTTAAAACTTCACAGAAACAATACATTTTTTAGTTTCTTCATTTGCTTCTGCCTGGTAGTTGCGTGAACGTTTTCTTGTTTTAACCACAGAATCATCTCCTAAACCTGCACCAGGATGTCTGGTAATATTTATAACTTAGTACGTCATATTAAGAATAACGCTCTGCTGACACTGTTCATGTAACACCCGTTACCATACTTGCTAAAATATAAGTCCTAGAGAACCAGCTGCTGGAGCCAGCATTCAGTGTTTCTAATGTGAAGATGACAGATTGCTCTAATACATAACTGACATGCAGTGTAATTTAAAAAAAAAAATCTAATCTCCTGCTGCATGTGAAAGGAGTACACAGGAGCTACCCAAAGGGCAAACAAAAAAAAAATTTTAAAGGGGAAAAAAAGAAAATCCTGTGGAACATTTTTCACAGCGTTTTTCTGAAGCAACAGCAAGGAGAAAAAGCTATCATCCTGTCATGAAAAATAGATCTAAAACAAGCAGTGGCTGTGGAAGTTTGAAAAAATGCGGTAGAACATCAGGCATCTACAGAGACAAGGCAACACTTTTGGAATAGTAAGCAGATTGGTTAGACAATAACCCACATGCAATTCAAGATTACTCCAAAGAGCCTCTGGATTGCTCACCCCTATTTATGCAGCACACACACTCACCACTGGTCTGTGGTGAGCAGACCCCACACTCAGGTAACCTGACTCTGATTTGCAACTTTGAGAGTCACCCTAAGGACAGGAATAGCAGATCGGAGTAAGGAGGACATCAACTCTACTCTCTCTGTCTCTTCTCTCTCTTGCTGTGTTGACACAATAGCCTAACAGTGGAAGATTTTCTTAACTCGCTTTTCTTTTTGAAAGATGCAGATTATCTGAAGCTGTATCAAAATACAGTGCCATTTTCTGTTATAAATACTACATATTGTAAACATTTACAATAGACATACAGATCATACCTAAATGCATATTTTATTTTACTTATTTTTAAAATTTCCTTATATATTTTAAGAGAGAGAGGGAGAGAGTGCACGCAGACAGGAGAGGGGCAGAGAGAGGGAGAGAGAGAGGGAGAGAATTCCAAGCAGGCTTTGCTTTGTTAGCACAGAACCTAACTCGGGGCTCAATCTCAGAAACTGAAAGCATAACCTGAGCCAAGATCAAGAGTTGGATGCTTAACTCACTGAGCCACCCAGGTGCCCCTTAAATGGATATTTAAAATTAGAAAAAAAATTTTTTAATGTTTATTTATTTTTGACAGAGAGAGACAGACAGAGCACAAGTGGTTAGGGGTAGAGAGAGAGGGAGACACAGAATCTGAAGCAGGTTCCAGGCTCTGAGCTGTCAGCACTGAGCCCAACGCAGGGCTCCAACCCACAAACTGAGAGATCTTGACCTGAGCCAAAGGCGGACGCCCAACCAACTGAGCCACCCGGGCTCCCCTAAATAGATATTTTAAATGCAACCATTGAGGGGAAAGTATCCGTATCAGTAATACTGCTTAGAATTGAATTTCCAAACATTTTTCAAGAACAAGTTTGGGTTAACAAAAAACTGGGGGAGATTGCAAAGAAGACAAGAACCAGGCATAATAGGCAGGAACCATGCAACTCAGTGCCCTCGTGCCTGGCTCTACTGGATCTCTGAAACCCAAGCTTGCATTTGAAAAGCTATTTATTTCCCATCATCATCATGGGTTGACACCAGAGACTGATGGTGTCACATGCATTACCAACAACTGATGGAACTGTGGGAGGACAGAAATGAAACCCACAGACCTCTCAACCTCTTCAACCACAAGGCCTGCAATCTGTTGATGGCTGAGCTTGTGTATCCTTCCAGCTGTCTCCTGGAAATGAAATTATTTTCATCAGAAATGAGAGAGTATTCAGTGTTTATAGGGACAAAAAGGTGACTGGTGGAAAGTGTCTTCCTTTAAAAAAAAAAAATAATAATTCCTAACACCAAAAAGGTGAATCAGAGAGCTTTGACAGACACAGCAATGAAGAGGCAATGAAACCTGTTGTTAATACTAAAAAATTCATTAAAGGCTTACACTTTCCCTTGAAACTAGACTCTAAGTTTATTTCTGATTCCCTATTTCTGGTGTGCCCTTTCATTAACAGAGACAAAGACACCCCTAAAGCCTCAGAACTAAGCTTCCTTTGTACCCTAATTCAATTCAAATATATATCAAGCCAGTGTGCCTGTCGGGGTGGAGGAGATGGAGGAGAAGCAGCCACACAGGCTGAGAAGGTCAGAGAAACACAAGAACAGACATGATTAGTAACCTCATGGGCAGAGAGGCCCCTGGCCAGACATAGAGGAGTCCTCTTCACAGCCAGATATGCCAGTTCCCTTCTTGACCAAGCCTGTCCCTGGAACTATTGGCCTGGGTTTGCTTTTGGACTCCTGTTCCCCTCAGTGAAGGTGTAAGTTCCATCGCGAACATCAGGCTGTGAGATAAAAGAGAAGCTAAAGATTCTGCTCATCCATAGACCAAACAAGCGGTATTGGAATACTTGAAATTCATTCACAGTCATTCCCCCCCAAATAATATCAGAAAGGAAACAGGTTTCACTTTTCACAGACATAAAATTTAGATTACCCTATTGGGAACATTAAATACTGTAATGCTGCCAATTCTTCCCAAATCAGTTTGTATCTTCAAAATGCAATCCCCAAACAAAATCCCAATGGAATTTGTTGTGTAACTTTGGAGCAATGATTCAAAAATAAATCCGAAAAAAATAAACAGTAAGGGACTGTCCAAGATAATGAAAAAGAAGAATTAAATACTGGAACAAGAAGATTTATTCTATTATAGGAGCCAATAATTAAAAACAGTGTGATATTGGCATAAAAATCAGCTGACAGATCAAGGGAACAGAACAGATAACCCTAAAACAGATCCTGAAATAAAAGACTCAAAATACTGCAAACTACTGATGTTGCTTAATTGGCTACATGCGGCAAACTAAATTGTGTTTTTACCTTTCATCATACCAACATAGATAGATAAAATTTGAGCTGCATTATTAAATGGTAAAATTAAATCCACAAAAATTAGAAGAAAATACTTTTAAATACTGAATTAATTTCAGGATATGAGAAAAAATGTAAAGCATAAAAATAATGGAAGAGTTTGCCTCATAAAACTAGACATCCAAGGATTACATGTTCTTTATTGCCATAAGAAATTTTAACTAATGCCAGCCGGTCACTAAGAGAATTTGCATAATCAAGTGAAAATGTATAGCTTGAGAGGACTATCAACTAGCCATACTAAAGACATGTGAATACCGAGCACATGCCTGACTCAAAATATGTATACCATTGGTCCATGACTGTCATGCTATAAAAATGCTTAGTCAAATTTGAAACACAAATGGAAAACTCCGATTTTAGTTTGTGATTTTCTCAGGGCTGCGAAGAGCAAATTGTAGGACTCATACTCTATAATACCACTAGATACCTAAAAGTAAGCAGAGCCCAAAAGCAAGGTAGAATCTTTTGGTACTGTTCACCAAGCGTTTCTTTTTTTTTTTTTTAAGTTTATTTATTTTGAGAGAGAGAGAGCGAGAGTGGGGGAGGGACAGTGAGAGAGGGAGAGAGAGAATCCCAAGCAAGTTCCAAGCTCAGCACAGAACCCAATGCAGAGCTATACCTCAGGTGAGATCAGGACCTGAGCCAAAACCAAGAGTCAGGTGTTTGACTGAGCCACCCAGGTGCCCCTAACCAAGCATTTCTGAATAATGTTTTAAAGTCATTGGTAAGTGAGTCAAGGAGCTAGCTTAGTAAATTATTCCAAGTATTCCCCTGACTTAGAAGGTTTTAGTTTGTCTGGAAAGAGGTCCAAACTCTATAATCTGATTGCAAGTGTTTAAACCTATAGGTTTGACATACATTTAGCATGTGAATAAAATAACTTTTTATTTAAAAAATATCGTATAGACCAAGTTACTGCCTGCCTTATGCAAGCTTAAAATTTACATCAATTTAACCTTCACTTCTAAAATGCAACACAAAGAGAAACTTTTAAATGCTTTTAAATTATAGCACTAAGTTTACTCTCAGAAAAATGGAAGGAAAGAAGGAAGGAAGGAAGGAAGGAGAGAGGGACGGAGGGAGGGAGAAGGAAAGGAAAGGTAAAAAGAAAGAAAGAAAAGGAAAAGAAAGATATGATGATGATTTTTACTATTATGATTTTAAACATCAAGCCTCTAACTCCAAACATGGCACATTATAAATGCTCAGTGAAAGACACATGGTAGATGTCCTTCTTAATGAAACAGCAGGCATATATTAAGCCTCACTTCTCAGTCATCACCGTTTTCACCCAGCTAGTCAACACAGGAAAGGCTATATAGTATCAAGGAGGGACTCTGCATTCACACTACTTATTACAATCTTAGTTTATGAAATAAAACACGTGGCATGAAAAAATGGAGTGACCAGAATAAAACAAATCCAGCCTAAGGAAAGCATGTGTTATTGGATGATCTGAAGAGTAGAAAAAACAACAGCCGCAAACACAGCTTGAATTGTTGTGACTTTGTAAACATACGCACAAAGCTATGACATGCGACCAAGAGGAGGAAGGAAATGGCCATTCCCACTGAGGAGAAAGGCCTGAGGAAAGGTGAGGGAGTGGTGGCCAGTTCCCCAGGGGAAGGCAGAGAATGGGTCAGTCTACTTGAAAGGCAAAAAGGTGGAAAGCAGCAGAGAGAAGTGAGGGGAGTGAGGAACAGGTGACATGGGAAGGAGCTCAAGGGCAGGCTTAAGCTTCCTGCCCTTTATTTTATTGTATTTTTAAAATTTTTTTAATGTTGACTTATTTTCGAGAGGGAGAGAGAGAGCACATGTTAGGGAAGGGCAGAGAGAGAGGCAGACACAGAATCCGAAGCAGGCTCTAGGCTCTGAGCTGGCAGCACAGAGCCCCACGAGGGACTGGAACTCATGAACCCTGAGATCATGACCTGAGATGAAGTCAGAAACTCAACTGACTGAGCCACCCAGGCACCCCTTCTGTCCTTTATTTAACTGAAGTTGGGCAGCTCTGTAGGAGTGCAGCAGCCCCATTATGAGGATTCCCTTCCTTTCACAATATTTGCCCTCACCATTTTATTTTATGTCTTGTTTTATGTCTTGTTTTATTTTATGTCTTGTCTAATATTGAAATGACAAGAAAATCTGTTTACAGGGGGCACCTGGGTGGCTCAGTGGGTTAAGCTTCTGACTCTTGATTTCAGCTCAGGTCATGATCTCGTGGTTTGTGGGTTTGAGTCCTGGGTTGTACTCAGCACTGATGGCATGAAGCCTGATTGGGACTCTTTCTCTCCTTCTCTCTCTGCGCCTTCCCCTTTCTTTCTCTCTCTCTCAAAATAAATAAATAAACTTCTAATAAATTTTTAAAAAAGGAAATCTGTTTACAACAATCAGCAATGAGGCCGCAAGAACTGAGAAAGATACTTCTCTGCTATATTTTAAAAATCTTCAAAAATGACTTTCCAATTGCCTAAATATAGGGCCCTTGAATAATATGCTGTATTCCCCACGACACTATTATCTTCTGTCACAAATGCAGTATTTCTCTTCCTGCTCAGTATCCTTACTAATATTTTAGAAACATTCCCTTCCTGTGTTCATCTATTTACTTTATACTTCTTTATTTCCTTCCCAATTATCTTTCACCCTAAATTCTAGAACTAAAAAGAGTTAGTGGTTATTTTTTTCTCACCCATCACACCTGCCCTTTTCTTTCCTCCCTCTTCCCATAGCCTCTCTTATGTAGCTCATTCCCAAATGAGATTTTATATATATTTTTAAATCTTTTCAGATTTCTCTTCTATTTGGATCACTGCCAGACCTATCGCCCCATTTTACACATTCAGTGAATTAATTCAGGAGCTGAAATAGTTCTCCTCGGTGTTTTATGTATTATGTCTAGCTCAAATTCACCATTGAAGGAAATATAAAAACCTTAATTTTCCTTTAGAAAGAGGAAGTGGTGAGTAGGGCAAACCATGTTGAGGAACCAGGGCAACAGTGAACAAGAGAGGCAGCGACCCTGTTACCTTCTAAAGATCAGCCCCAGGGCTGTTCCCTAGAGTCTGCTGCTGAGTATGTCCCTGAAATCTGCCACCTCCTGTCACTCACCAAACTTCACTGTCCCTTGAGTGATCCATATTTTATGATATCCTTTCTCACTCACTCACAGTGCCTTAACTCTTAATCCCTTTCAAGTAAATAATTTGTTTTCCACAATTTTTCTCTTTATTGTGGTGTATAATTCAGACAACCCATAAAGGTATAAAAGAAAGGTGGGGAAGTTTTTATTACAACAGCTGGTCTGAAGTACATAGACATTTGAGAGAGTAAAGATTGAAATGCTAGTGATTCAAGGATTGGCTCCCTTCTGTAACCCCAAATGGATTCCTGGTTTGGTAATTAAACCAAATATATTTCACCTGATATTAAACTGTCACTTTCCTTGAATTAAATAGAAAATACTACTCATCTCAGTCTGAGTCAAAATTGTACAGTTTTTGAACTCTGGTAAACAATGTATGTGAGTGTGCACCTGCCCAAGGAAGTGCACATGAGGGCTAGCATAGTGGATGAGTGGATGACAAGGACCAGCATTCTTATTTCTGTAACCATGGTTTGGCACAAACTTGAACCTGCAGAAGTCCTGTGTGCACAGACTCCTGCTTTGTTGAAGAGAGTAGCTCGGACTTTAGGATAGATGTATGGAAGTGAATATGATAGATTATCCAGTTCTCAAAACACATTCTTTATATAATTCATAACTTAATATCTTCCTAACACCAAATAATTTCTTAATTTTCCTATGGCATTTAAATAAACTTAAATAAATTATTTTATCATCATTCTGTTGTGTATAAAGAAGCAATATCACTAATTTTAAATGTGTTTATATAGACAGAAATTTTCACCATACCCAATGGAAGAAACATCCCATCTTCAACAGCACAGAAAGAGGAAGATGAGAATTATGTCACAGGCATAGTTCTTGATCCAGGTTGGCAATTTAGAGAGACAGTATGGTCTAGCTGATAGAACACCAGATGGTGAGGCATGGGACCCGGTTTCCATTCTCAGTTGTATCACTGTTAGATTCGGCAGGGGATTTCTCTCTGTCCTCTTCTGTCAAAATGTTCACAATCCGTACCCTCACTTTCCATCACAGGTATAACATGAAAGCTTGCCCAGACACCAGCTAGGGATTCTCAAAAAAGTATTGATAAATATGCTTTATTATATTTATTATCTTAGTGTTAAAGTGCTATCTGAAGCTACTACTCACTCTCTTTGAGCTCCAAATGCTTCCTTAACACAGCAGGTGGGTAGCTAGTTTGCTCATGGTTGTTGACAAGCTTGGTCATGGTAACATTGGCTCAGGCTTGAAAATAGTTTTCAAAACTCTTTAGTCTTCAAATCTGTCTCGTTCATTTACTGTGCACTGTTTCCCTGCCATCTTCCTAATTCAATTCCTTTCTTTCCTAATAATAATCAACCTTCAACAACTCAACAGGGGAAGGAGGCCATCTTTATGTTTCAGTAGATACTAAACTTATTAAGTTTTGCTAAGTCCAAAGCACTGTTGTGGGTATAACAGGGAATACAGAAGTCTAATACATATTTCTATAAAGAAGGACACAGTGGACTTTGAAAGGCAGATCTAATATACATGAAACATTTAGATTAATGATCTGGTATTAAATACAAAATATAAGAAGAGTTCATATAAACAATAATTGATAGACTAAAGGAAGGCTTCATGGTGTATATGGAACTGATCTGGGCAAAGTGAATAGGATTTGGGTCAGAAGACAGCAGAATGGAGAGCCATTCTGAAAAGGTCGATAGAAGTAAATGCAGGCAGGCAGGAATGAGGACGCTAGCATGGTTGGCAACATTAAGGATTGGAGGGAAAATGGGTTACACATAAACATTATAGCTCCTTCAGAGAATGCCTAGTTAAATGTGGAGAATTTTTTTATCAGTAGATTCTAAGGCAATAAGAAGCTTTTAGAGGTTTTGAAAATAATGTCCTCAGAAAGGATTGATTTGGGCAAATTAGCCAGGAAATAGGTACTATGCAGGATGGTGTTGGAGAAGTAGGGGAGATGAAGGAAAAGGAGAGTAGTCAGGGGATATTTTTCTTTGAAGATATGACCTATGATAAAGAGCTATTTTCAATAGAATCAGGGTACTAAAAAAAAAAAAAAAAAAGAAAAAAAGAAAAGAAAAGAAAAAGAAGAATGGGCCTATGTGCTGGGAATTACAACATAGGAATGATAGCCTTCCTGCATCTGGGGAATGATATTTCAGGTAATGGTGTGAGGGATTAAGTGATCATATATATGGAAAACCAAACTGATAAACTTGGTGGGAAAATGTGATCATTGGCAAATTTAGAGAGGGACACTCCAAGGAAGTATTCATCTGAGGAACAGGGCTGTGTGATGATACAGGAAGGAGCCATGTAAGTGTGCAGCCATCAGCATAAAGTAGGTGGAGATTTAGAGTCAGCATATGACAGAGGAATCTGATGTGAAGTCATTACGAGTAATGGCAGGGAAAAGCCTCATGTTTTAGGTTGAGTACAATCTCCTAAAAAAGCAAACAAGAGTGGAAGAGGATGAAGAAAAACCTTTGGTTGAAATTCTCTTAATCTTGATATTGGATTCCTATTAAATTGCTACCTTGATTTCATTAAGATACTTTTAATTTCCTTTAGATCTTTCCCACTGGAGACAGAGTTTATTTTGGTGAGAACACTGGCTAAACTTTTTTTTTCTTTTGCTGTAAGAACCAGTGAACAGAATCAAAGATGAAAGAGAAAATTCTAAAATGACAGTATAACAACCATCTATCCATCCATCCATTCATCCATCTCTTCATTTATTCACTAAGCAATTCTTACATCCATAAATATAGCAATAAACAAGAGGAACATGATCCTGCTCTCATGGGCCTTAAATTACATGGAATTAATGTTTACAAAGATTGCAAAGCGAAGATTGCTAAGGGAATGTGTAGCAGGCCTGTTGTGCTAGCCCAGGGTTTCAGGAAGGTTGCATGAGAAAATGTCACTTTTACTAATTATTAGGGAAGGAGAATAATATAGGGACAGGGACATACATAACACAAAGAGAGAGACCTGGGTTTTATTCTTTGCTGCAGTTTCAGGGTGTCAGTCCAGAATCACTGTTGCTTACTCTTCATTGAATGCATACCTGTGAATGGACACTAGTTTCTGTAGGCAATTGACTTCAGGGGCGGAACACCGCAAGACATCTTGGAGAATCAATATGAAACAAGGCAACTTCCCAAAGGACAGAAATTCAACTACAGCAGGAGTACAGATTCCAGGAAATACAGCACAATAGCACTAGGGATATACAGGGAAATGCGCTCTGAAGGCTTCCGGAGAAATAGAACAAGGAATACGTCTGCCTAGGCCCCACGATGCCGGGTCAGTGCAGCCTTGCCTAGAGGCAGAATGGTGGCTGTCAATATTTGTTCTAGGTATGTGATAGAAATTGCATTGGCAGAAAGCTTGGATATTTTGCCTTCTTTATTTAAGCTATGCCTATACTTTTATTTATTTTATTAAATAAATTTATTTTATTTTATATCTATTATTTTTATATATATCTATTATATATCTATATATCTATATATCTATATCTATATATATATAGATATATTATATATATATATATATCTTATTTATATCTATTTATTTTATATCTATTAAAGCTATGCCTATACTTTTATTTATTTTAATGTCATTTTTCTAATTACCTAAATAATATTAAAAAATAGAAACAATATCACTATTAATAGAGTCAGTATCTCTTCAAATAACATTATCTTAGAGTACATATGTATATGATAGGCATAATTCATATTTTAGATAATGTTATACATACTGTTTTGTAATTTCTTGGGTGTTTTTTGGCAACCATAATGAGGAAGTGAAAAATACAGCATGTTAGCATCTATAATTTGAGTCCCTTTCAGAGAGAATCTACTGTCTATTGGGGAAATACCTTGATGAGCCATTGGTATAGAACATGAGATCCAGAAGGCATGTGTCATTACTTACATGTGTGAGACGACGAAAGGAATTATTATTGTCCTTTGCAATAGAGAGAAAGAAGAAAGCAGAGTATAGAGAAAGAAGAGGTAAGACAGAGAAGTCAGGGAGAGGGTGGGAAATGAGAGCTGTCTGGGAATCAGTTAAGGAAATGTCCCTAGTGATGTGATGGCCAAATGACATTTATGTCTAATATTTTGTTTGAGAACATTTAACTTCGTCATCCAATTTTAGGTAAAACCTTCCACATTTCAAAAGTCTGGTGAGAGTGATTTTAAATTTTTGGCAGAAACTGAGAAGGGGAATAAATTGTATGTCTTGGTCAACATGGCAAAGAAGAGTGTCAGCAGGGATCCCAAGGACAGAAGTGGCTCAGGAACCTGGGTACTCAGAAATGTTCAGAGTATTTGGAAGGATTTGGGGCTGTCACAGGGTATGACTAGGGGGTTCCAGCTGAGCATTTAAAACTCTGCAGACCAGTAATGCCTTTTTAGTTAGGTTTGTTTTCCTTAAAAAAAAGAAAGAAAAATGTCTTCTTCGTTGAAATATTCATACTTACTGAGACTGAACAGATAATATACTTTTAGAACTTTAAAACATCCCATTTGTCATGATATGCTTTTGTCATGCCTAATATCCCATATTTGTGTTTTGTATTTTTGTAATTCATGTTTAGACTTCTCTCCAAAAGGCCAAGATCTTGGATTAGTTGATCTGTTCTGTTTCTAATTCATTAATTTATGGCTTTATCTTAATTCTCTGGGCATATATTGGTTTTATAAATTTTTAAGGCACATGAAAATAAGTATAGAGAATAAAATAATGCACACTCATCTACCCACCTAACTTGAAAAATAATATATTACATATTCAAATGAAATCTCTGTGGGTTGCTCTTCATATTCCCTTTTCCTCCCTTTCTCCCAGAGGTATCCAATCCCTGAATGTGATGACTAACATCCCACATATAGGTAATTTTATTACCTATACATTTATCCATTCGCCAGTCATAAATGTTTCATGCGCACACACATGCACAACCTTTATTGCCTATAAGTTTAGGAATGAAATTCTTAGGTCATTGAATACTCATTCCTTTGATTTTACTAACTTGTCAAATTTTTTTCCAAGGTGTTTGTGATAATTTGCCCTCCCAACTGCAGAGAATTATTAGTTCTTCTTGTTCCACATTCCTATCTTACTATTGTCAAAATTCTTAGTTTTTGCCCATGTGATTTTGTCCCTTTTATATCAATTTGCATTCCCATGGTTATTAGTGAGATTATATGTATTTTCATGTTTATTTTTTGTTAAGCTTTTGACTTTCTTGAATTGCTTCTTCATATCTTTTTGCCTATTTTCTGTCGGGTTGTCTTTTCTGATTGATTTTAAGTATTCTTTACATTTCTAGAACTCCTACTGAGTTGCTCGTGTTCATTGTAAAAAATACAAAAAAAACAAAAAACAAAAACAAAACACTTTTATCAGCCTATGTTTTGCTTTTGCTTTTTTAAAATGGTGCTTTGTTATGTGCATAACATTTTAATATGAATGATATCAGAGCTATCAACTATTCTCTTATCAAAGTACTCTGGGAATTTTAAGAGAGGCCCTTCCTGGCCTCCAAGTTCATGAAGATATTTTCTGAAATTTTACTCTTTTGTTCTTGGTTTTTTTCTTCATTTATCTGCTGGAATATATAAGTTGTTTTTTCTGTGAGCAGTTCTTGAACCTCTTGATTAATTGGAAAAAATTAGATTCACAAATTTTCTTTTTAAACTATCTTGTCTACACCCCTTCATTTATATATACAATGTTCTCATTACTCCCTAAATATTCTGTATGTACAGTTTTCTTACTTATTCCTAGAATTACTTAAAGAACTACTTTATTTTAAATGTCACTAATTTGTTTTACTTTAAAAAATGCTACCAGGATCTTTCGAGGTACTAAGTATTATTAATTTTTTCTAATACAAAATCTGTCCTTCTTAGCTGTAGAGTCTTCTATCTCAGGAAATTTCCTTTTAACTTGCTTTTTAAATTTTTTGTCTATTCATGCTTGCAAGTGATCTGTAAGTTGGCTCTTAATATCCTGACCTTTATATCTACCATCTCCTCCCATTTGGTCCCTTCGTTGTTATTCTGTGCACTTTAGAACAGTTCTCTAGTTTGCCTCTTACAACATGAATTCATTTTTCTGCAATATCGCTGCTGCCTTATTTTAAATCTGATTTAAATTTTTGTGATCATTTTTATTTGTGTTTTTACAATCTTTCCTTATTTAATCCATTTCTTATATTAGTTTTGGTCTTATCCCATCATTTCTCTTTTGTTTCATAATGTACAAGTTTCCCTAGGTCTTTTGAGATGACAAAGCTTTCTAAAGTGCACTCCTTTTGAAGTAACAAAATGTCCCCTGCTTTTTATAGAGTAAGTCTGTTTTCATTTTTAAAATCTGCAGAAACTTTTTATAGGCTTCATGTTTTCTTTTATTTATTTCTAAGAAGCATAATCTAGGATGGATTACTGGGATTGCCCAGGGTTCCCCACACTGACTCCCTGATTCTTGTTAGAATTCCCTTCTCACATAATGAGCTGAGAACTGTTTAATATACTCCCGTCCTAACATTGGCAGTGGCTTATTTAGCATGGTTCTGTTGGACTAAGGGATATGGGATCAGAGAGATATGTGTTTCAATCCCAGATCTGCTGCGCATTAGCTTGTCAGTTTTGGACAAGTCACTTAACTACTCTAAGCCTTGGATTTATCTGTAAAAAGGGAATAACTACCTACCTCACAGACCCATCGTTGATCATTTCACCAGCAATGTATAACTGGTTGGACATAATTGATAGTTTTCCTACCCCATCCCCAAATTTGGTTGGTTTGCTTAGAAGGTAAAAGCTATATAATGGACAAAGCCAAGTGGCTCCAGCCTAAGATGGTAAATCAAAAACAATGTTACACTCCGGGGAAATGGCAGAAGTTAGTGTGTCATACTTACAGACTTAAAAGATATGTAGTCCCATCATATCCCCATTAAAGTCACTAACTTGGTCTTTAAAAAAGACCTTGATCCTTGACAATAATAGTAGACCACGGCAAACTGACAAAAGTAGTTGCTTGAAGTATTTGTTGTGCTAGATATGATACCACTACTAGGGCAGATTCATAGAACCTCAGGCACATGTACATAACGAATATGTCGTTATGTACATATATGTACATATATGTCCTCCGTCTTTATCATAAAGAGGAATCAGAAATAATTCATGTTCATTTAGAATGATCAAGAGTGAATGGCCTTGTCCAAGACTGTGTTATGTATCTTGCCTTCTGTCATATTATATTTCAAAGGGATCTGGAAGTTGGACATACTATGAAACATCCTTCTTGTCCACTATATTGGTGACCTTATGCTAGTCACACCAGAAAAACAAGAATTTGGCAAAATTTTGGGGGTCCTTAGTAAGACATAGACATTACAGAAAGAGAAGGTACATCCCATGAAGATTCAGGGGCCTACCACATCAATAAAATTTTTAGAAGTTCCATGGTCTGTGGCATGCCAGGACATGACTTCCAAAGTAAAGGACAAATTATTGCATCTCACTTGCTTTACTACAAAGAAGGAAGCACAATAGCTGGTAGATCTCTTCAGGTTTTAGAGGCAGCATATTCCACAGCTGGGGATACCTCTCCAACCCATTTCTCAGATACAATGAAAGCCTTCCCACTTTGCATGGGAGACTTAACTATAGTTCTGTGAAGAACTATAAAGAGATTTTCAGTAGGTCCAGACTGTATGCAAGTGGCTAAGCCACTTGAGCTTGTGTCCCTGAAGTTGCAATAGACTAGGAGATAAATGTGGTGAGAAAATATGTCAGGATGGAAGTGTGAATGGTCCCACTTAATAACACTGCCAGTGACCCACTTGGGAATTTAGAGTTCCCAATCCCCAACTCTAGATGCTGTGGGATATAGGTCCTGGTTCCCAAAAGGGAATACCTCTACAAAGGGACACAGAAGTGCCCTTGGACTTTAAGCTACAACTGCTGTGCAGGCACCTAGGGGCCCTAATGCCAAGAGACTGTGGCCAAGAATGAGTCACCATTTCTGGAAGGAGTAATCGACCCTGACCATCAGAAAAAAGTAGAAATGTTATTACACAATGGGAGTAGAGTGGAATATGATTGGCACCCAGGTGATTCAGCTGGATGTTTCTACCTATTCTCACTCATTTTTTATGGTTTGTGGACAAATACATGACACAGCCTTAAAAGGGCATGATGATTAGGGACTCAGATCCCTAAAGCATGAAATCACCTAAAATTGAAGAAGTACTGGCTGAGGATGAAAGGAGTCTAAGGTGGATGGTAAAGGAAGAGGTAGGTTAGATGACATTAATGGCTGCAAGAACAGCTCAGGTGTTGAGAGTCTATAATTTGTCCCATGCACCTTCTTAGAAATTTCTTCCAGGACAAGACCACCACCAGAGTCGTTGAGAAGCTTCTCCCAGAATTTATAGGAAGAAGTGAATCTAGGCATTGTAAGTGGTGGTCTGTAATGGATGCTCTCGTATATCACCTAGATCTTCTTCAATACTGAAACACGTGGTCCTCAAGTTTTTGGAAGTGCTTCTGGCTGACAGATACCACCTGCCTGCCTCTGCAGGAATTGTAGTCACCTGGAGAGGTATCTTGCCAAGCTCATGCCCCTTCCTGGGAGAAGCCTGCATGCAATGAATGGTAGATACTGTGATGTAAAGGTCCAGAAGCCTCTCCCAAGCTGGGATAACTTTGAAGGTCCATCCCAGATTTAGATCTGTCTATGGGTTTAGCTGAGAGCTTTGTTTGTTGCCATTACAACATAACACAACTTCTCCTTTTACCTTATCTTGTTTTTGTTTTTGGTTTTTGGTTTTTGGTTTGGTTTTGTTTTGTTTTGCCAGGGATTGATCCTGTAAACAATTCCTAATAAACTTTCTACACATTAATCTCTATCCTAGGACCTACTCCCATACTCCCACAACATGTACCTAGCAGTCATTAATTCATTTATTCAATATATGTTCCTTAATTTGAACAGTTACTATTGCCTGGCATTATGATAAAGGCAGCGAGGTAGAACAAAAGCATAAAACATGGACTCTTATTAATAAAGAATTTATGGTCAATTTAAGGAGATACCATATATACACAGAGAACAAGGCAATGTTATACAAATAAAATCAAAACCTGTAAACATTGAGAAGATTATGGTCAGGGGCTCAGACTTCCTGGAATGAGGGTTTGGGTTGCATCATCAGGTGAGTCTATCAAAACCCTGCAGGAGGTACTTGGTAAAGGCAAGTACAAAGTTGGATTATATACAATAAATTGTTAATTTCATAGCAAGACAGCAAGAGCAAAAATTAGCAACCATATTGCTGGAAAGATATGGACTAACTATGCAGTTACCTTAGTGGGGCTTGCAGTCATCCTCCCCTATTTGTGACTATGTGGGTGAGTCTGTCCATATTATAGGGAAAGAATTAGCAAGCTCATCTTGACACCCTCCCACATGCTTAGAAAAAAAATCATCTTATTCGGGCTGCCACTTTATCAGTTAAAAAAATAAAAAGCTGACATTTCAACTCTCCATTTACTGACTCCGTGATTGGTTCCAGCCCCCAGCTGGGTAGGGGTGGAAGTGGCAATATTGATTCCCCATGATTCCAGTCCCAGTTAAGTGTTGACAAAGTAGCCCGATTGCTGAGTAGGTGATCTCTTTAAGTGGGGAAAACAGGGTTTTTTTCCCCCCAATTAGATGTGGTAAATAGTCCTATTCATCTAAGGTGGAACTCTTTTGAAAACGTATTATTCCATCTATGGACTATTTATGATCTTCAAATTTAAAGGTTAGGCCTAGGGTAACAGAGTTATTTTAGAAATACATATTTGGATCCAGCTACAATCTTGAAAGCCTATCCTTAAAATTGGTAAGAAAATAATTTCTTTTCTTTTTCCATTTTTTCTATGTAATAAGAGACACTATTTTCTATCTTTACCTTTCTCTTTCACATTCACATGCTTAAGATAGAACTTGGACTAATTTGTGTTCATATGGAATATAGATAAGCACATTTGTTAATTAAACCTTATTTGTTTACTTTTTGCTACATATTTTTAATATATAAGGAAGATTTTACAATATTCTGAGAATTATAATTCTCTTAAAATGCTAGGAGAAGAACCTTAATAGGAACTGTAAAACTATGAAACAAAAACAAAACAACATAAATTTTCTCCTGCTGAGGTCAGTGAGGATCACATAAATTTAGGAGCTCTTGCTTAAAATAATTAGTATAAAATAAACATGACTCTTAATGGCTGTGTACATTGTAATTCTTCCTAAAAGAAGACTGTAGTGAATTACATCTTTAGTTACCATATCAGTTAGGGTTTAATCCAGAAAATAGATCCATTATAAGTGATATGGAGGTATAAATTCATTTAAGGGTCTAGATCATATGTAATTGTTGGAACTGGTTGAGAAAGTCTATGGAAAGCTGTTGCTGCTGTATAGGTTCTGAAATTGTAGGCCATCAGTACTGGCAGCCAGGAGCAATTTCCAATGGAAGCAGAGCACAGTAAGAACCAACTGGAACCTGCAAGGAAGAATTGGAACTTAATCTGTCTCTCGCTACCGCAATTCTTGATGACACAGGTGACCTTCAGAGGAAGCGGATAGTTTTTCCCATGGATATGCATTTATACCTAGTCCAGGACTTGGAGAAGATGATGAAGGAGGTACAGTGGGAGGTGGAAGAGTCACAAGCCCAGCTGTGTCCTGTGCCCAGGTGAGCCAGCAGATCAATGACAACATACATGAACTACAGGGATGCCTGACACCCCATATTGTCCTTCAGAGGGTAATGGCTGCCATTTCATTTTCACCTTCCAAATCTTGTGCAAATTTCCCTTGGGGCCATTCATAATATGGATCTTTAGATGCAAGAACAGTCTCAAACATGTATTTCCAGCTCAGTTGTCTCTGAACAACTTGTCCACTTGGTATCCCCATGTCTAGAGATACCTCTTTCAGGCATGTTTTGACTTCCAGATAAATGTGGTAGAATATGATGCAACTATCCTTTGTACAACCAAAAACACACTCACTCTATATAACAGCCCCATATGTCACTTTATCCATGTTTAGTTTATGTTCATTCTTCCGGTTGAGCCCACTCTTCCTATTCTGTGGCTTAAATATTGAACTCTAAAATTAACCACTATTAACATGCCTTATATGGGATAGTAGGAAAATGGGAGGGGAGCAAAATAATTTATTAATATACACAAATACACCACACACAAACACACACATATACATGCGCAAAAATAAGTACATAAATTAAGGAAGAAATATTTGTAACTATTACAGTTCTTATCTCTGTTACTGGAAATATGGCCACAGCTTATATTTATGAGTTCCTTCTTTCACTACCATTTTATTTTTCCTTACTAGGCACCTCGTCTTGCTATAATTCCATGCCTGATGGAGTAATTCAAACTTTTACTACAGGATAAGGCAATACTAACAGGTGCTTTAGGTGACGTCCTACATTCCAGAAACACCCACTCCTTATGGCCACTCTATGGGCAAAATTCAATTTCTCCTTTATAGTCAATATTGAACAGCCCAGCCTCTCTTTTTGTCTTTTGATTCGATGGTATCAGTTTAAAAGTAGCAGTCTTAACTTCCAGTTTAACGGAACCCTTACTGTGTCTCAGGTAGAAGAATTTTTCTCTTGGAAAGTAAGACCAGCCCAAAGTTGCTAGTATAGCCCAAAATCTCTCATAGATCATTAATGATAATAATGAGAATAGTGACTCTAATCCCCATTCTTTGATGACCCTGTGAAAGAAACAGTGCCACGATTTGGGGTAAATACTATACTTAGAGGACACTACACTGGCCCTACAAGATTTTTCCACCCAGCTAGGGTCATAACAAAATCTTCAAATGTCTCATCCTTATCCATACTTCATTAGCTGTTTAGGAGTTCCTTGGTCAGAAGCAATGCTGTGTGGAATATGTGGATAAATAAAGCACACAGAGATGGAGTTTTTTAACAAAACAAATGTGTGCATTGAAGGCAAATTTATATCCTGACCAAGAGTCTGTTCAGTGAGGAAAAAGAACTGATCCTCCCATGATGGAAAAAGTCCAATGTAATCAGCCTGCCAGCACAGAGGCTGATCTCTTTAAGGAATGGTGGTGCCAGTAGTCCTTTGTAAACCATACCCAAATATTCTTTTTCAGTTACACTCATAGGGAACTCTCCAAGAGGCCATCTTATGGTTGAGAAGGAGGAGGCCACATAACAAAAATTCTGGGCAACTTGCTCATGAAACTTATGCCTTCATGACATTGGCTATCATATCTACCACTTCCATTTGATGAGGGATGACCCAACTTCATGGTTTGGTGGTCAGACAATACTCAGTTCATGTTTGGTATTTCATGTGGTATGGCAAATTGATGAGTCATGGTCTAGCATTTAATCTGTATTGGGGCCAGTAGCAGACCAGAAACTGCTTCAAAGAACTGATATCTGCAGCATATGCTGTAGCTTTATTTCAAAATCCAATAGATCTGCACATTCATTCACCTATAAATGCCTGCTAATGGCTTTCAACAACATCCCATTCCCCAAAGACACTTCAAGCACTATATGATCAGCTGGCTCATACATCCCAAATGGTAGAGAAGTTTGAACATCAACCTGGACTTATTAGAGATGTCTCTTGTTCTAGAACCTGCACAAAACTGGATCCTTTTGAAGTTATTGGATAAATGAATATAAGAAGTACACCCAAATAAGGCATATGATACCTTTAAAATCCAAAGAGATCTCTGTAGGCATTGTGTCTCTTTTGTAGTGCTAGGAAACACAAGATGCCACAACTTTTCCTTAACTTTGGAAGGGGAATTCCACTAAGCTTCAAACGACTGTTTCCTTTGAAGTTTTTAGAGGTGGCAGGCCATAATATTCATGGGATTTATTTCCTACTATCTGACATGCATCTATCTTATGCAAGTGCCTAGAGTGGTTGCTACTCCTACTTACCAGGTTCAATCAGCATTATATCAACAAGGCAATGGTCTTGCATAATGTTCCTTGAAATGGTGAGGCAATTAAAGCCCTTCTGGACTCAATTATGACATAAGGTTGAAGAGTTAGTATAGCCTTAAAGTAGGATAATAAAGATGTACGATCTTTTCTACTGAAAGAAAACTGCTTCTGGGATTTTTGCTAAAAGGCATAAAAGAAAAAGTATTTGTTGGCACAATAGCTACATACCTGTTGCAGATTTTCTCCAGAAAGAAAACATTAGAATAGCAGTTGAAATAGGATTCACTACATGATTTTGAGGTTACCCACTGTACACAGCAAGATATAGCCATCTTCTGTCCTAGCCAAGTAAGCAAATTATATGGGGATGTGACAGGTATCACCACCCCTATATCTTTCAAGCCTTTGGTATTGGCAATGATTTTTTGCAATTTATCCACAGCGATGTATTGCTTTTGGTTTACTTATTTGGTAGGCAGAGTCCTTCCAGTGGTTTCTGCTTGGCCTGTGTTATCATCACAACTCTAACTGCCTGAGTTACTAACAGGAATCAATGTGCAAAGTCTGCCTATTGTTAAGCATAATACTCCATCTATGCATTTCTAACTGGCAAAATAACCCCAATATAGATTTGGGGACCTGCTGAGTCCACTGTGAGATAAACATGAACCCAAACTGTTCGTCTGAATTCCATAGTCCTTTACTTTCACTGATGAACAATAGCAACATTCTGTGTCTCCAGGAATTGAAGTCAGTTTGGAGCCAGTGACCAACAATTACCCCAAAAGTTTGTGTTATTTCTCTTCTGAAATGCACAGTCACCTTGAGAAATGCCTCTATGTCCTTTTTGGGGAAATCTGGGAAACGACGTTTACATTACAAATATTTGGCTATGAGGCAGGATCTTTCTTCATGAATAACTTGGCCTCTGCCTCATTCAAGGGACTCTAGGTTTGTAAATTAGCTCAATGCTGGGAAGTGGTTGAGAAGCATAACCATTATAATGATTAAAGTTAGATTTCCATTCACCAGAAGAGACCTTGACTGCTATACACATTAAGTAATACTTTAAAAGTCTGTCAATCCATTCCTGTCTAGAGACATATTATTGGCCAACCCAAAGTGGGCCAAACCACTTTGTCTCTGGCCATTAAGTGCCACAACTTGGTCCCTGGCACTGCAAGGTCTCATCATCCCTGTTGCATTCAGTTAGTCTACTTTGCGGCAGTTCCTACTGGTATTTCTGGACTACAGAGAATAGCCAGTCTAGAGCTCCCTCACATGTGCGTTCTGCAAATCATTTGTGAGAAGAATGTCATCCAGACAGAGAGTGGGTTTGAGGTGATCCTTTCTAGAATTACGACCTTGGTTGGGTACCATCATCTCCAGGGTACCAAACAAGTTCAATTGTCTAACCAAGATGACCGTTAGAGCCACTTCCAGCTGCTAAAGCTAACACGTTGAATCTAGAATCTTTTTTGAGTACACCTATACCAAAAGATTCAGTATTTTATATTTTCCCACCCTTATTCAACATACCTTATTCATTCCCAAACATGAATGTTCCCAGGAATGTTGATATAGATTGGAGATATCTTGCATTCATTTTTGTTTGTTTTATGGAGAATAATTTTGTTTGTTGATATGGGTAATCATTTTGGTTGTTTACCTTTACGGTGGTCCTGGAGCATGCCAGGACTGGATTCAGGCTATAGGTCTGGAAGCAAAAAGAGATGGTGGAGACAGTTTCTGCAGAGGATCAGCAGTCCCTATACGGGCAAACTGCACAGAGAAATCCAACACAGGTTTTATAGGCAAGGGAGGCTAACAGATTTCCTCAGAGAACTTTGACAACGTGGGTTACCCACTGAAGAAACGGGTACACTTTGCTACAAACCATACATGGTGCTTTGTCCAGAAGTTGAAGAACTCCAGGAGGAGCTTGGGCAAGAGCTGGAGGAACACTGTGAGAACATGTGTGATATGCTGGGCTCCTGGGATTCACACAAACATTTCGAACATGATAACTGCTTCAACCTTCCAAATCTCACGCAAATTTCTCTTGTGTACAGCCCTAAACTGAATCCACACAAAAAAGCGAATTCAGGAAAATAGAGTTCCAGTTTGACTATGTTGATACAATAAATTTAAAAAAAAATCATAGTTTCATATCCATATTAATGTGGCTTTATAATTATATATACTCATATATACAGTAGTATTTAGAGCCTTTTATTTTTCTGTTTGGTTTTGAAATTGACTCACAGGAAGTATCAAAGTCAGGCTGCTATTTTCTCATTGTTACACTGAATTCTGATTGAATCCCTTTATTTTCTTGCTTGATTATTGCACAGAGCATTTGTGTGGTTTAATAAGAAATAATACAGAGTTTTAGATTTGAGTTGCCATTGAAAATCTTTAACTGTTGCTAGGATTTCCCAGATTGATATGTGGCTTCAATCTTCTTCCAAATTCTCATCAACCTACATCATGATCATTTTTGCATGTAGATTTCAGAAGCACACTCTATGTACTGACCTAGCCTGCTGAGGAGAAAAATTTCTTAGATATACAATGCATATTTTAACATTAGCAACAAGATCCCTTTCTGCATCTTCAAGCATGGCAGATAAATTATTGAATGCTTTATTTCTTTAAATCAAACAAAACTCTACTATGTCCCTAACATTTTCATTCAAACTCTCAGAAGATGAGAAATCTCTAGGTCCAATGTCACATCCAATATTTCTATGAAGGGGAGAGCCAATTCAAAGGGGGAGTGTAAGGTTTCTTGAGATAATATTTTACATAATACTGGGAGAAAAAAAGATCAAGGAAAGGGAATTATAGAGGTGATTATGGAGGTGATGGGGGACCTACATCTCCCACTGAGCCACCCTGGGTGTTGCCACTATCTTTAGTCTTGGCTTGCTTCTAGCTAAGTCGAATCCAAAGAAATAACTTTGAGGAGCTTAACTTTCCATTTAGTAAAGAACAATGACTTGCCCCTGATGGTCTGGTAGTAAGAAATAAAATAATGCGTTCCTAAAATATTTTACTTACATTTCCTCTGCAATTCTTGAGAAGTTGGCAAGAGGAAAAGAAAGGAGAGGAAATATCAGGAGGCATGTGGTCCATAGTTGTAACTCTTCTATTTACCAGACATGTGACTTTCCAATGTGTTTGTTTTTCTACTTCTTACAAGGTCTTACACATAGTAAATACTCAATAAAGTTTTCTCTAGGTAAAAACATGGAGATGATTTGCAAATACTTGAAAGGGGATCATCTATTTTTAGAATTTCCCTTATTACATAGTTTCAAACTTGAATCTCTAGAACATTTGATAGAGAAGATACAAATGACCACTTTAACCCCATTTCTACAAGTTAGATGGAAAGGAGCTTACCAATAAAGAGGGTAGGAAATGGTAGTTAGGGCTACAAAATAACCAGCTTTCTACTCCCTTTCCAGGGAGTTCACTTACATATGGGATTTTTTTCTAAACATAAGTGTTGGTGAAAAAAGTCATTAATTCCTTTTTTTAAATTTTTTTTACAAGTCATTAATTCTTGACAACTATGTTTCTCCTGTAGAGCAAGTGCAAGTTCCTACACCTAAGGACTTTCTAAATACAGATAAATGTTAATTATTATATACTCTTATGTCTACATGTAGTCTAACTGACTCCTTAAATGAAAGTTTTCATGAATGTTGTGACTCCTTCAAATTTGCAAATAAATAAAAATATATGATTAGTGGGGCGCCTGGGTGGCGCAGTCGGTTGGGCGTCCGACTTCAGCCAGGTCACGATCTCCCAGTCCGTGAGTTCGAGCCCCGTGTCAGGCTCTGGGCTGATGGCTCAGAGCCTGGAGCCTGTTTCCGATTCTGTGTCTCCCTCTCTCTCTGCCCCTCCCCCGTTCATGCTCTGTCTCTTTCTGTCCCAAAAATAAATAAATGTTGAAAAAAAAAATTAAAAAAATTAAAAAAATTAAAAAAAATAAAAAAAAATATGATTAGAGGTTATATTTTCTAAGATTTTTAAATGAGTTATCCAAATCAGTAAGTCTTCAATGTCAACTATCACATATGTATGAATTTGGATGGTCCAGAAAAATAGCAGGTAGAAATAATTTACAAGAACTCCTTATAAAGTCATTTTATGACTCATTTCCTCACATATATTATTATTTATATTTTGAATTTCATGTTCTTTCTGCTTTGGAGGATGATCGAAGTTTGTCTTGAATCAGGAATCATTTGAGTTATTTAGATCCTTTCACTGGAAGTAAAAAAAAAAAATAGCTGAACTTCTGGATACAATAAGATAATATCTTTATGTCTTTGTGTCCCAGCTACCTGAGTAAATCTATTATCCTCCCCAAAGAGGTACTTTTAGGAAAACAAAAAATGACACCTGGATCCTTATCTAAGACTTTCCTTACCCATGCGACCAGATCAACTATTATGGCCATTAATTCATTTAGAAGGTGAACCAATTAAGATTCAAAGAATTTAGTTTAAACCAATAGTGATTAATTTTATTATATTTTGCTTTTAGATTGAATTACGAAGAGACCATACTTTGGAAAAATGGCCTGATGATAAGGCCAAAATGATAATGATGAGTGTCTGTCAGGAGGATTCTTTCATGTAATGGACAGCCTTTTGCTAAACAGTTTTCCCTTGGTTGTTGTTTCCGCTCTCTGAGATAAATAAGCAAGACTACCCAACAATCCAAATCTGTGGACACAGTCCCAAGACATCTGTAAGCCATGACGAGGACCAGGGGGACTGTTGTGGTGCTGGTCCTGAATGTCTAGGCAGCCACCCTGCCTAAATCCAAATGAAGGTAAGGAACTGCTGAATCAACAGTAGTTGAATAGCATCTGACAGAAACTAGGGAATAAAATAGATACTGTAATCCATAATAACTCATGCATCTGGGTTAATTCCTCAGAGAATTTTCTTTTTCTAAGTTTTGAAGGGGGAGTCCTCCAAGGGTAACAAATGCTCATAAACTGCAGATCTTTTAAAGAAATAATTACTTTGCCTATAAGAGACCTAAGAGGAATGTCTGCCTGTCTCTGCTTGGCATCACTGCCACCTCATGGATTAATGAATTCTGTGTCCTCCAATTGACTCATTATGTACCTCTGTTTTACATGAGTAGCCAAATGTATCAGAATTCACTTTAATGAATGTGAGTCATTCCTTACTTTTTATGATTTAGACTCACTGGTTTGCAAGTAAGCCATTAACTGGGCTAAAAATAAGAGATACTACCTGCTGGAAAACCCGTGTAGCCAAAGGGCTCATTGCCAAGAGCACCAAAGAAATGGGTGGGGAGAACAGGGGCTATGATGGAAAAAAAAAACCTGCGAATTTTAAGGTTAAAAAAGCAGTCCTTTTACCAGAAAGCTTAATTTTATAGTGCTGTGGATTCACAGAGCCAAACAATTTTGCGACCATATTCAGAACCACACTCAGTCTATTTTGTAGTAAAGAATTCAAAATATCCATGTTTGTTTTCTCATAGAAAAAGAAGTCTCAGTCTTTCTGGTCATGATGCCTCTTCCAAATTCTGCAGTTAAGCATCCCCAAGAGGAGCAAACAGGAGTCTGTGGTCTGAATTAGGTGTTTCAGTATTTTAGCAGCTTCTTCTGCTAAATGATAGCTTCTTCTTAAAAGTTAGTTTCATGTTTAACCCAGAGTTCATGAAATACATTTTTTTAAAGACAGAGTTTTTGTCTATAGATATATATATATTTGGCTTATTATTGTCTATCCCCTTCAGAATGTAAGCTCCATGAGAGCAGGAATTTGTTCACAGTTGTATTCCTAGTGCCCCAAACAGGGAGGATTTGCACATAGTCAGTTATCAATATATATTTGTTAAATAACTGGCCAGGATATGGGATTAAAATATTAAAATTTACCATAACAATAATATTATTAAGGCATAAATCTGGAAATTAAAGTTTCCCTTAACTGGACACGGTGGCATGGTTATTAAATATAGAGTTTCTAAATGAAAACCAGAGAAATTAATTCCATGGTTTTCATTGAAAAGTGTAATTTAAATAGACATCTGAGATCAGGTTTATTTTTAGAAAACACACCATGAACTCCAACTCATTATATTGATTAGCTTCATTGGCCAACTAGTGTCTGAAATGGTACAAGTCAAATGTATCAGCCAGGTTCACTCATTCAACAAATTAGTGTTAGCACCCTTTCTATGAAAGATGCTTCTAAATATTAGGTATACAAAACTGGAAAAGATATCCTCTTCTTCCCAGAGTAGCTTGTGGTCCAAGAGAGACAGAATAAATCAAAATGGTAACAGTTCATAATTACTATGATAAATACTCATGCAGGATGTTACCTGAGCTGAGAGAATGCATACTATCTTGGGAGATCTAGAGAACGCTGCCTTGAGGAGATGATGCTACATCTATATCTTGACATATGAGTAGAATTTGATAAGATGAAGAAATAAAGAAAGACACTTTAGAGACTGTAGGCGAAAAAGACTGTACATTGAAGGTACAGCAGTCTGAAACATCATAATTCAATTTGAACGCTACACGTAGTTCCCCATGACTGGAAAAAAATCAGCTCCAATAAAAGAAAGGAGATGATTTCATGCTTCCAGTGTGCACAGACTTCACCAATCTTTGATAATCATCTTACAGGGCCAAACCAGAGGTCTCACAAGATCCATAGATAAATTGCTGCTTTTGTTTGTTCGTTTGTTTCGAGCACCATTTGTGTAAACAGTAAAGGAGAAACGTGATTTTCTCATTTTTAATTTTTTCACATGGCATTATATCTGAGGCATTTTGTCTGTTTCATCTCTTAAAGAGTAACTTAGAGAAAATAAACCTACATAAACTAAATCTGCTACAAGAGTGGTTTACTATGCACTATGGCATGGGCTTCTGCAACAGAATATTCAATTAATTTCTCCACACAGAAATTCCTCCAAACCACCTTAACAGGATTCTAATCATGAGCTGCTCATAAACTCTAGCTTTTCAGTTGTAGTTGTAACTGCAATCTACATGCAGTATAAATGCATAGAAAATTTTAATTATCTTTAGTTATTTGTGAATCATAAAATTAAAAGGTGATATTCAAAGAGAAGTGTTTGAAGCAAGTATAAAAAACCTGAATCAGACAATTAAAAAAAAAGAGGAAAGAAAGAAAAGAACAAAGAAAAAGGAAAACAAAGTGGAGATAATAAATGGCAATATGCATCCTGTAGCCTGGACTGAAGGACACATGTGGTGTCCTGGAGGGAGATTAGGTTGGGGAGGAGGGCAGAGGTGATCATGGAGGACCATGGATCTGAAAAACATAGGTATAAATTTTTTATCATTGCAGTGGCATGCTCTACTCTTCATTTAAAATTTCAGTGTTGAAAGAAAATGCTAAGAGCAAAATATAAAACATATATTTCCATTAAATATTTTCAACATTTTCTTTCACTGTTATTTAATGTGGTCAGATAACACTTGCCATTATACATTACTGTCTGAAGAATCTAAAGTGTTTCTCCATGATCTTCGATATAATTATTCTTGTTACACATAGCTATATACATATATAATAGAATCATACCTTTGTATAATATCTTATTGGATTTATCTTTCTTTAAGTATTCACAAGATTTCCAAATAAACAGAAGAATTTAATTTTTTGTTGTAGCATACATCCGTGCCTCCTGATACATATACATTTGGACCCAAGCAATAACACCAATTGTTTTTGTTTTCTTTAAAATACAGGAAGAGTTGGAAGGAAAAGCTTCCCTTCTTTCAGCCAGATAGGTGCTTTTGTACATAAGACATTTGTTGAAGCATCTGTAAAGTGTTATGTTTAATTAAGCACATTTTTGTTACAATGAATAAAACAGCAGAGGCAGGGTTTTTCAACCTCAGGAAAAGTAAGAAAATAATAAATAAAAACAGCAGTATAAAAGCTGGTCTTCTATCCTCCCACCTAAGCAGAGAACTAAAACAAACAATGACAACTAATTAGGATTGGCCCTGGTACTGTTCTAAGAAGCCAAAAATGAAACACCCACAAAAGAAAATGGTTCCTTGCTCACTGCATCTAGTTTGTTTTCAGTTTTGAATAATGAATAAATAAGATTCCAAAGATAATGCAGAAAACATGAAAGTGAAATGGGTCAGAACAAGAGACTATTTAACTTGTCCTTAGTCTACAAAGAAACCGGTAAAATTTCTAGTAGAAAAATCTAGAACATTCTTCTAAGATTACCCAGAACAAGTATTTTATACTCCCTTTGTCAAGTGATTTAGCAGATAAATGAAATTTTAAAAATAAATGAAAGGAGCCCCTGGGTGGCTCAATTGGTTAAGCCTCTGACTCTTGATTTCGGCTTTGGTGATGGTGTCACAGTTTGTGGGATCGAGTCCCACGTTGGGCTTTGTGCTGATGGCACAGAGCTTGCTTGGAGTTCTCTCCCTCTCTCTCTGCCCCTCCCCTGCTTTCTCTTTCTATCTCTCTCTCTCTCTCTCTCTCTCAAAAATAAATAAATAAAAACATTAAAAAATAAAAATAAAAATAAGTGAAAAAAGGGAAGGGAAACAATTCTTCATGGCATAATACAACACTGATAGATTGCTCTTGTCTAAAGGTGAGAACTCAGTTACCCTAGGTACTTTCCTAACACTCCTCACAAATATTTTATTTCCTGCTTCCTTTGCCGATGAACTGACATACCATGGGTGGTACACAGAAGTCCCCTGAAAAGCTGAAAAACTAGATGTCTTTGGTAAGTATATCAAATATACAACTTTCCTCTCCATTTGAAGCTCTGTAGCTAATGTCATCCCCTGTTTGCAATTTGTTCCTCCTCTTTGGTCTGACCCATTCCCTTGTCTGTGACCCCTCTGAGGACTGTGCAAGTCAAAGTGGAGAGGAGATCTGAAACTTGTAGAGAACAGACACGTAGGGATGGGAGAGCTATTTATGCAATGGTCCCAACAATCTGAAGAGTCGTAGGCATCAGTTAGCTGAAAAAAAAAAAAAAAAAAAAAAAAACTAAATCGGGGCACCTGGGTGGCTCAGTCAGTTGGGCGTCCAACTTCTGCTCAGGTCATGATCTCACAGCTTGTGAGTTCGAGCCCCGTGTCAGGCTCTGTGCTGACAGCTCGAAGCCTGGAGCCTGCTTCGAATTCTGTGTCTCCCTATCTCTCTCTCTGCCCCTCCCCCTCTTGTGCTCTGTCTCTCTCTGTCTCTCAAAAATGAATAAATGTAAAAAAAAATTTTTTTTAAAATAACTAAATCTAGGATAACGTCTTTGGGAAAGGATTCATTGAAAGGTGGTGTAATATGCAAGCTTTAATTCCTTTTCCAGATCAAAGTGGAAGGATGATAAATTAAATATTCTTATTTGCATATTGTTAACAATAATAGTAGCTATTCCTTCTTAAGAAAAATGACATGAGTGACAAAAACAATCTTACAAATGAAATGGCCTTACACAATTCCAGGCACCCAGTCCGCACTTAATAAATATTGATCAATGCTGCTGATCAGCAGAGAAATCTATTTACAACAAACCCCAGGGGACTTGGGAAAAATAGCAATGTCTTATTTGCCAGACACGAGCTTGCCCATCCTCTGATGCTGTGTCGGTATAAAATAGTAATGGTGTGGTAGCAGTGAACCTGAACATTGAATTCTGATTGAAATTCAATCATAACCATCATCAAAACACAACTCCCAGACTGTCATATATCCTTAAGTGACAGTGGCTCAGGTTTTATTTTCAATTCAGGTTAGGAATCAAACTAAAAAGGATCTTATTACATATCATAGTTATTCTGTTCCATCATTTTTCCTCAGTGTTTTATCAACTCTTCCTTTCTCACCTGTGAAAATGTTGGTTCTCTACTATACCTTTGTCTCTTGAACAACATGGTTGGAATTTCATGGGTCCACTTCTACGCAGATTTTAAAAAATACTGTAAATGTATGTTCCCTTCCTTATGATTTTCTTAAAGACATTTTCTTTTCTCTAGCTTACTTCATTGTAAAAATGCAGTATATAATAATCTAACATACAAAATAGGTTTTAATCAACTATTTATATTATTGGCTCAGGTGAACAGGAAGTTGTTAAGTTTGGGGGGGGGGGAGAATCAAAATTACATACAGATTGTCAGCTGCATGAGAGATGGGTGCCCCTGACTTTCAAACGTTATTCAAGGGTCAAATGTATTAGTTTCCCATTAAGACGACCTATAGGAAAACTGTATTTGCTCTTTGACATTTCTTTTCATTCCAGTTCTTTTAATAAGTGATATTGGCAGACAAAGAAACAAATAAGCAATTATTAAAGCCATTGGCAAGTTTTTGCCCATTCGAATAAATAACAAATTTAAATTGCACTTCGCTGCAGGAGGTAGAAAGAAATGGAAGTCTTGTCACTGGACATAAATTGCATCCATAAATCCTTTTCATAAGAGAAAGACCCATTCTTCAGAAACAGGTAGGATTGTGAATCTTGCTGCCAACTCAGGTATGAGAGGGAGAAGCTAGAATTAGCAGACTCCACAGCAGGAACTATGAACCTAACTCAAGGTGGACTCATCCAGAATGTATCTTTGAAGAGACGGTTTGTCTTTGACACGTTCAGTTTCCATGAAAATTAGTACTACTCTATATTCCGTATTGGTATTCTAGTTTAAGGGCAGGAAACAGTACTGTAAGTTTTTAAAAATTGTTAATGTTTTGTACTGAGAAATAAGTAGGTAAATAGCGCAAAGTGACACCTCATTTCAAGTCCAATGTAGGGTTTGTTTGGCCAAGTCTGCTTGGAAAAGTTTTCTTTGGTCCAACATACTTTTGGAATAGAGTTTGGAATTCTTTTTTTTTATCACATACACATTTCTATTCTGAATAACCTCGGTGCTGCTGGAGAGTTTTCAGTTCTGAGAAGCAACAAAGTGTCAATAAATTGGCAATATGGTTTCAGGTTTTAGAGAAAAAAAAAAAGAAAGAAAGAAAAGAAATCCTAAAGCAAAGATTAAAAGTGCAAATGACCATAAGGGCCCAACAGGTGAAGACACAGGCCAGGTGTGAGTGTGCTTGAAGGGCATTGTGGGAGTGGTGTGGTCCACAGAGAGAACCAGATCACTCAGACCAGGGCAAACAGCAGCAGCTGCCTCTTAATCGCTGCTGGCATGTGAGATGCAGATGCAGGGTTGATACAGAGAACAAAATCTCCTGAAATTGTAATATTGTGTATCCTTTTTCTATTTCTGTGTAACAAATTATCACAAACTTGGTGTGTTGGTTTCCTAGGGCTGCCATAACAAATTACCACAAACTGAGAGGCTTAAAACAACAAAAATCTATTCTCTCATGGTGCTAAAGGCCAGAAGTGCAAAATTAAGTGTCAGCAGGGCTGGTTTGCTTCCTAGATTCTGAGAGTGAAGGCTTCACCAACTCCCTCCAAACGTCAGGTGACTGCCAGCAACCCTTGGTGCTCCTTGGCATGGGGGCTACATAACAGTAACCTCTGCCTCCATTTTCACATGGCCTTTCTGTCCCTCCGTGTCATCACCCTCACCCGGGATGATCTCATCTCGAGATCCTTCCCTTAATTACATCTGTAAAGCCCTATCTGCAAATGAGATCACATTCTAAAGTTCCTGTGGACATACCTCTCGGTGGCCACAATTCAAACCACTATGCTTGGCCACTGAAAACAACATAAATGTATGATCACACAGTTTTTGTGGGTCAAGAACCCTACGTGGGTGAACTGAGTCTCTGGCTTAGCAGCTCGCAGGCTGAAATCAAGGTGTCGGCTGGGACTGCAATCTAATGTGAAGCGCTGGGTTCTCTTCCAAACTCACTGGTTGTTGGCTGACCTCAGTTACTTGAGGGTATAGACAGGGATCCAGATTTTTTTGCTGGCTGCCATTTAGGGGCCACTCCAAGCAGGAAGAGTTTGCTTGATGTTTCCTGCCACATGGTCGTCACAACATGGCAGTTTGCTCCTTCAAGGCCAACAGGGGAAAATCTGCTGCAGCTCTGAATCTGCCTGACATGCTCTGTCTCTGACCTCTAGACTGAGATTTAAAGGACCTACCTTTAGTTAGGTCAGGCTCACTCCCACAGGATAACCACCCTTTTCATTAACTCAAAATCAGCTGATTAATTACATCTTTGTTGGATAACATAATGCAATCCCAGAAGAGATATTTCCTCATAGCCACCAGCCCCTTCCCACCCCAGGTGAGAGGATGATACTGACCTGGATGGCAAAGGAAAGAACCTTGAGGGCCATCTTAGAATTCTGCCTATCAAATTGGGGTCTATTAAAAAAACAAAACAAAACAAAACAAAAAAACCCACTGTATATATAAGCAAAAAAATGCATGCTCCATTTGCTTTGAGTTCCCAAAGTAAAGAGATGAATTGTCTAACCTGGCTCTGAAAGTGGATGTAAAAGTGTCAAAGATATTTCAAAAAATGGTAGCAATGTGGAAAGAACATAGCTAGACTTCTGATGCAATCAGTACAAAGTGAACAACAATTTGTGATGCTGATTAGTTTGATTTAAAAAATAAATCAGTGTTCTTTAAATACTTTTCGTTATGATCTAATATGGTATATTTTTACATGATGTATGTTCGTGATACATTATTGGGTGAAAAAGCTAGCTGGAGGCACTGTATCACATGATCCCATTTTGACCAAAATCACCACCATCGACAGAGCCCTACATGTGTGCTTATGGGTATATATAGAAAAAACAAAACAAAAGATACGTAGTAGCCTGAAAACAGTGACTACCTCTAGGCAGAGCACAAGATCAGAGGTGATGATGTGATGAAGATACTATATTTTATATACCTTGGTGCATTGTTTCAAATGTCTGCAATGAACAAAAGGTAAATTTAAAAGGTTTGGTAAATTTAAGAGGAAGTTTTAAAATCAGTTTCCTTAATTTATGAAGCCTCCAGATGCTATGCCACAGATGCAGAAGAATGGCATTGGTAGGTACAAGAGGGTTAAGAGCAGCCTGACATCACCAAACACCTGCTACAGGTTCCATCTTTTCTTCCACATTACCCATTACCAAGCTAAAAAATGTGGATCTAACTTCCATCAAGAAAGAAAGAAAGAAAGAAAGAAAGAAAGAAAGAAAGAAAGAAGAAAGGAAGGAAAGAAGGAAGTTAGAAAGAAAGAAAGAAAGAAAAGAAAGAAAGGAAGAAAAGAAAGAAAAGGGAAGAAAAAGAGAGGAAGAAAAGAGAAGAAAGAAAAACTGTGTGTTACACTCACTGGGCATGGGATGCCCTGAGGCCAATTGATGTACGATTACTCAATCCTTTATGAAAACTCCTCCCATTGATGAAAATAGAAACCTGCTTGGCCACTAGCACCTGCTCCCTGGAGTACCTCACAATCCTCTGAACACAATAGAGGATTATAAACAGTGAAAACTCTAAAGACCTCAGGAAACCTGATGGGTCATTGCACATTATTAAAATATAATAGCTAAATTTAAGTTACAACTGTATATTAAGACTTAATAACTAACTGCAACCTCACTAATCACCACAATTTTATCGACAAAAATTTTAAACAGAAAATCAATTTTCTCATTCAAGGTAGAGAGTTTGTTTATTTAGAATCAGCACTTAATAAGGGATAAACATTAACATCTTACACAGGACGATCATTTTTTAAAAGCAAAGCCAAATGGGTTGATTATATGAACTTCCTTTCTACGGGGAAAAACGTGAAACAGGAGACATCTTTGTCATTAAACATCTATATCATTAAAAAGCTGAACCTTTCCCCTGGGATAGTTATGGGACGTTTAGACACAGTGTCTGTGTGTCCAGTGGCTGGGACTGTGAGTCATATTTTCAAGGCCTTTGCCTTTCCCCACACAGACCCATTAATGGCACCCACAGCATGGCATTTTTTACTCCCGACCAGAAACACAGAGGCAAAAAATGTGGCCAGAGGAGATGTCTCCAGGGTTCATATTTGCCCTTTGAATATAAATGAGATTAGCAAATATTTTAAAAGGGATAAATTCTTAACTTAGGTGCCAGAAAGAAAAAGCAAACCAGATCCTGTGAAGGTATTTACAAAGTGGGCAAGTTTGCAGAAAGCGCTGTGTCAAACACCAAGAATGCGGATAGAATGACTTCTCCTTTGGACACTGCAGAAACAGGGAACTCAGAAAGACTGCCACTTAGGTGTTACTCTGGAGTATTCCCTGCAAGGGAGCTCTTCTGTCACTGCAGCTATGTTACTTCTCATCTTGTGTCTATTTAAAGTCTTGGACCCATCAGGAAAGTTCCCAGAAATTCTGCAGAGAATATATTCAATTAGGCACTTTATAAAGAAGACTTGGCTAATACAAATCTAAGCAGCCACACTGAAGAAAAGGCCAAGGTCATGCAAGCATAAACTAGAATTAGCCATAAGTAAGAAGCACAAAGGTTTTGTTTACAGAACACAGCGTGGCGTAACAATTCCTCATTTTTGTGACTGATATGACCTGTTTTAATATATGCATGTCTCCATGAGCCAAATTAACCATACATTTTCCAGTTCCTTATATCACTCTGCTATGTGCAGCCAAAGTCTGAAAGACAGAAAGTTAATTTATGCATTCTTCCTTTGCCAAGTGTGATTAATTGATGTAATATGTCAATTCCTTTTATGCAAATGTAAAAAACGCATCTTCATTTATATCCATATATATTGTAGATAAATGCTTTCAGAAGCAATGATCTCACTGGGGGCAGTCATGGGCAGTAGCTTCTTCACAGTTCAATTTAGGAGATATTTTTTGCACTTAAGACTCAAAAAAAAAAAAAAACCAAACCCACTGTGCTTTGTGCTGTGAAGGAAATAGGTGCAACTGTGCTCTCAAAGAGCTTAAAGTCTAGTAGAAAAGATCAGCTTTGCCTTCTCCAAATCTGCCATCTGCATCCTCCTGTCTTCGGGACCTCAGTAGGTGGAGCTACTCTTTACTCTTAATATCATGACTTTGCCTTCTTGTCACCTCCTGTATCACCAATCTATTTTTTATCTCTTGCTAAAAACAAATTACCCCAAAACTTTGGTTACATAACACAAGTTTTTTGTTTGTTTGTTTTTTGTTTTTAATGCCCACCGATTCTGTAGATCGGGAATCCAGACAGAACACAACACAAACAAGCTGTAAGACAAAGTCATCTGAAGGGCCATTTACTCACGTGTTGGGTGGTTGTGACTGGCTGGGGGCTCAGTTTTCTCTCCATTTGAACCTCTCCATGTGGTCTCTCCACATAAGGTAATTGGGCTTCCTACCAGCATGGTGGCTGGCTTTCCGTGGAGTGAGTGCCCCCACACAATCAGCAAGAAGGAAGCTGTATCCTTTTTACTGTCTAGCCTCCAACGTCATACCATCACTTCTACCATACTCTAGTGTTTTGGGCAGTCACAAGCCTCTGTTCAATTCAACGGGAGGGAATAATGACCTCCCCTTTTCACAGAAGCAGGTAAGAGCATGTGGGATGTACTGTCATGCACAATGCACCATACCTGGATTACTGTAACATCCTTCTAACTAATCTGCCCCATTATTTACTATCTCCTTCAGTCCATTTTCCCCACCAAAGACAGAGTAATCATTCCTTTTACAGAACATTTAAAACACAAAATGTCTCCTCCTCAAGCTCTGCATGCTCCCCCTTTCCATCACACACAAATAGTCTTCTATTTCCTCTTTTCCTCAGGGCTTTTGTACACCTTTACCTCTGCCTCAAATATTTTTCTTCCACTCTTTCCATAGCTGTATTATTCTGATCTTTCACACTCAGCTTAAATTTCACCTTCTTAGGAAGACTTTCCCTGATCATACATAATAGTTAATTTTGTGTCAACTTGACTGGGTCATCATATGCCCAGATATCTGACTAAACATTATTTCTAAGTGTGTCTGCAGTGGTGTTTCCAGATGAGAATAGAATATGAATCAGTGGAGTTAGTGAAGCAGGTTGATTGCCCTCCCTTGACATGGCTGGACATCATCCAATCTACTGACAACTGGAATAGGACAAAAGGTGAAGGGGGCATTCACCTTTTATATGCATAACTGATGGAACTAGGACATGGATCTTCTCTTGCCCTTGGACTGAGACTTCCTTCTTCAGCAACTCTGGATCCCAGGCCCTTGGACTCTGACTGAACTGCACCATTGACTTTCCTGGATCTATGTCTTACAGATGGCAGATCATGGGATTTCTCAGTCTTTATAATACTCTGACTCAATTTCTCATAATAAATCTCAATCTCTCACTCTCCCTCTCTCTCTGCTCGGCTTCTCTGAAGAAATTTGACTAATGATACCCCTTACCGAAAATACCTTGGCCTACATGATGGTTTTAATATTATCTCTTTGCTTGTTTGTTTATGAATAGCATTTATTGTAATACATTATTTATTTTATTTATTTGAATTTGTTTCTTATATTCTCCCTCTTCTCCTTTTCTCTCTCTCCCTCCCTCATTCTATTTTTGGTCTATCCTTCCCACTAGACTATGGAGTCCATGAAGTTGTTCTCCGTCATGTCTTAATTCCAGCATTGCACATAGGAGGTGCAAAAGAAAAGGTGTTCTTCTAACAATTATAGAAGAATCTATAATGTAAAAGTTCTGAAGAAAAGTACAAAGTTCAGAGAGAGATGGGTTACATACATGGAATCCGGAGGGTTGGGAAGGCAGGTTTGAGTTGGGTTTTAAAGTATGTGTGTGAGAGGAGGAGAGAGTCACTCAGGTGGGAAAAGCAGAGAATATGGAGGGAAAGTCCAAAAGGCAAGTTTCAATAGAGAATAAGCTACTTAAGAAGTGAATAGAGGAAAGGAATGGAGGGGTAGTATGGAGCCAGATAATGAATAACCTTCAATGCTGTATTTAAGGATTTTGATATTATTTTGCAATCAATAAGACTGTATTTCATGGTTTTCAGCAGAGATTGAGACATGAAGTGAGTTGTATCAAAAGACCGTCATGGCAACAGTATACACTGTAGAGGGATGAAATTGATTAAATGTTGTATAAATTTTTTTTCCTAGATAAGTTATTGCCAAAGGCCTAAATTGTCCTACAGAACTTCTAGCGAAAATTCAATCCAGAAACCTGAGGCAATTATTCTACCCTATAAACTAGAAATATGATACCACTTCTACGTCTTGTGGGCAGAGAGACCAGGGATATTCCCAAGTAGAACTTTATTTTCCCTCAAAAGTTGAATTTCCTACCCAACTACTAAATCCCCTCCTCCATAATGTGGATAGAAATGTAAATGTTACAATTTGTCAGCTTTTCTTTTAGCAATAGCATAATTTGCCTAAATGAAACATGAGTTCTGGAAAATTCCTTTCCTCAACTTTAAGGTTTTAGGACCTAAATGGAGGGGAAAACATGAGGGTCCAAATGAAGGAAATGTTGACCATTATATTAATCAGTGAATTATTCAGTAAAGCGAAACGATGTCTAAATACAGAAACCATTTATCCACAAGTTTCCAAGTTCGTGGAATAACAATTTGTTACTTCCCATTTTGATTAAGCTATCCCGAGAAATGTCGATGGCCTTCCTTTCCAAAAGGGACACTTAAGTTTTCTCGATTGCAGCTTCCAGTGTAAAAACTATCTCACCTTTGTGAAATCTATTTACCTGATGGCAGGATACCTGAAGACTTAAGAGCAGTAATGGCAATGCCAAAGCTATCCATCATGTCAACCAGAAGGATTTTGCCCTGTGGTACTCTTTTCAGAGGGCAGATATAAATCCAAGAGGAAACCAGCTGCTGAAATACAGACAAGATATTATACTTGTGAATAGTAGGCTGTGAGAAAAACCTTGATATTGATCTTTTAATATTTAGACCGTTTCTGTTTATTACCACCCTTTGGGTGAATATTTTTAGAGTTCTCTTCTTGTTGACCCTTGTTATAGCTGTTGCTGCACTTAATTTTACCCCTAACTAAACTAGTAGTATCTTAAGATGGGGCCAGCTAATATCTAACAAATTGGCTTTTGTTTGAAAAAATCACTTTAGTATTTCCTCCTAAGAGAGGCTTTTATCCATATCTCTTATCACTAGATTAAGTGGGTAAATTATGATCAAAAAGACTTCACTTGTTAGTTGTTGGTTTGATAGGGGTATTTCAGAAGCAGAGAAAACAACCTAATTAAGTTAGCCACATGGCACTTAAATCAGAGTATAAAAACTTCCTAAGAACGTGTTGAGTTTAACAAATGCCTTATTACTTGGAAAAATAATCACAAAACCTGGAATATAAAAAATTCTAGTGGGAGGCCCTGGATTTGGCAGTTAGGACTAATAATTATGGTAGATTTTGGAACATAGTTGCTGACAGCACGGCTCTGGATAAAGTTTCTCTGTGAGCACAGATCTTTATTGACATATGGGAAGCTCATTCTCACAGCTCTCTGCCCCCATGGCGCCCCACGCGTCGCTATTATAGCACGATTATAGCACATTGTTTTATAACTGTTTACTTGTCCATCTTCCCCACGAGACTGTGAACTCTGCGAAGCCAGATATTTTTATCCCCATTTTCATCTTATTCATTTCTGTAGTCCTCATAACTTGCATAAATCTGATCAATAGAAAAAATTCATTATATATTTATTGTGTGAATGTGGGTTTTTAAATATTCAGGGACAATTGTGCCTTAAACTATAGGCTATATTCTTTTTCTAGATGAGATCAATAACATTTGTAATTGTTACTCACCTTACCAGGCATCTGATGAAAAAAGGATCCAGGTTAAACTCTTTTGCCTTCAGAGTTGTTTAAATTTAGGTGGATTTAAATACCATACTAATCCCTGCCAATCACTTCAGTCATTCCTCAGGCATAATAAATTTTGTATTCATTCAACTAGTTCTTATTCTATACATTTTTGGGATTCCTTTAAGAAATTACTCTGTTTTCTCTTTCCTAAGGAATGAAATGAAATATTTCAATGCATCAGCAATGGTAGAGAATAAGTGAAATACCAGTGTACCCACCACTGAGTTTTATCAAATCTTAACATTATGTTACATGTGTTTCTCACAATTTTTAAGAAGTTAAATATCATATGTATAATTGAGGGTCTCCATGTATGTCTCCTTGTGTCTTCTCTCCTTCCTTAGCATCCTATAGATGTTTTTATACTTTCCCCATCTACTTTTGTTCCATCAGCGTTATAGACTACTATTTTGCAAATGTAAATCTTCATATAAATATTATACGATGTTTATATTTATTTAATTAATAGGATATTTAGTATATATTTATTTAATTTCTATTTATTGCCTATGTATTTAATTTATTTATTCAACTAATATGTACTGACTTTCAACCATGGGCCAAACAAGGTACTGAAGATAGAGCAATAAACAATATCAATAAAGTCTAGCCCTCATGACATGTTCAAAAAGGAGCACACAGAAAATGAACAAACAAATATACAAACATCTAATATCTCAAATGACAATGAACACTATAGAGATAAATCATGCAAGAAAAAGGAAATACGTAGTACTTGGGGTGTGGAATGGTCCAATAGTTGTTATTTTAAGTAGAGTTTTATGGAAAAACATTAATATTAAGCAGACTTAGGAGCACAATCTGAAGACTGAGACTGTGAGCCCAGAAAACAAAAGGGGAATACAATTCCAGGCAAAGAGTACATCAAGTGCAAAGGTATTGAGGTTAGAAACTTTCTAGAATGATTGACAAACCACACAAAAAACTATATTGTATTTGGAGCAAAGAGCACATCATTAAGGGATTTGCAGCCATTGAAGGAACTTGACTTTTATTGTGAATAAAATGGACAAACTTCGAAGAATTTTGAAGAAAGATATAATGTGCTAGCATTTATATTAAAATTATATTAGTTTTGCTGCCATATGGAGGACAGACCACAGAAGAGCGGTGGCAACAGTAGGACATTTCAATAATCCAAGCTGAGATGTTGGTGGCTGGTTAGAAGTGGTCACATTCTGGATACATTTTAAGAAGGACCTGACAGTATTTGGTGATGATTGGATATGAAGTTTGAGGAACACAGGAATCAAGAATTACTCTAAATTTGGGATCTAAACAACTATAAGGATAGTGTTTTCATTAAATGAGACGGGGAAAGCGTGAAAAATATCAGAGAGAAAGCTTTGGAGTTTGATTATAGACTTGTTAAATTTGATATGTCTGTTAAACATCCAAGTGAGAGTGTTCAGTGATAAATTAAATATATCAATATGGAGTTCATAGGAAGATAGAGTCAAGATATATAAAGTGGATTTCAACCCCATTGAGATGGTGTGTAAAGCCTTGAGACTGGATCAGATCACTTAAGGAAGTGAAGATAAAGAAGTCAGAAGACCTGAGAATGGAACCCTATTGTATTCAGTGTTTAGAGTTTGGGAAGATAAGGAAGAATCAGCAAAGAGATGGAAAAGAATTAGCCAAAGAGATAAGAGGAAAAGAGAGAAGAATGTGCTGGAATTCAATCAAAGAAAATGTTTCAAAATAGGAAGGGATCAACTGTGCTACGTACTAACGTAAAGTCAAATATAAGCATGCCTAAAAACCAACCATTGGAATAAGCAATGTAGAGGTTACTAATAATACTTAGCAAGACCTCTTTCAGCAAGGTGGTGAGAAAATGTGTCGAACAGAGCAGGTTCAAAAGAGAAAGGAGAATTTCTGTTAGGAACACAGCTGTGTGACTTCACATTTTTCCCCTTGTCTTGGACAAAATACACTTTGTGATAGTACAGGGCTCATCCTAAATTATAAATCCACATCATTTCTTTTCAAGTATTATAACTAGAATGAAGAAGGCTGGTGGAAAAATCCTCTTGGATGAGGATAGCTTATAAAATCAGTGGATTCAGAGGTAGATAAAGGTGAGTGGTATTTACCAGAAACAGCCTATCTCTATAGAAATAAAAAAAGAGACACCTTTGCTTTCTGTTTCCTAGAAGATTACCCTGGCTCTATTCAACTGCTCAAGAAATTTCTAATAGTTATTAGTCCAGGAAAATACAATTCATCCAGTAAAAAGTAATAAAAAATTACATGGCACAATGTCAATATAAGGATAAGAAAAAAAATAGAAGCAAAAAAAGTTATCAACAGGTAAAGAACACTCATAAAAACATGGTATGATAGGCTAATACAAATTATCACTAAGGATTCTGCCTTGGAAGTTTCCAAACTTGATAAAGTAATTACATCTCTGAAGGAATATTATAAAACAGAAATATAAAATCTAAGGAAAATATGATGATAAATAGATTAAGTGTAATCTGGTAGAACTCAGAAATGAAGGAAATATATATCTCACAAAAATAAAGTGCAGTTGGAAACATGAAATAGATTATATATCATGGAGCAAGGTAAGAGACACCACAAATGAGAAAAGCAATCTATTTCAAACAGAAATTAAGAGTTAAAAAGGATTAGAGAGAAAATGTTTGTTATAAAACACAGGCAAAAGAGAACCAATATATGAATCTCTGAAAAAGGAAAGCAAAATGGTGGAACAAAATAAACCCTGAAAAATGTAACTTAAGAACTTTCTTGGAATATGAGACTACTTGAATCTATATATTGAAATTTCACGTGTACCATAGAAAATAGAACACTTAACACAGAACATTCAACATTGTGTGTGTGTGTGTGTGTATGTGTATATATATATATATATATATATATATATATATATGTATATATATGTATATGTATGTATATATATATATACATGTATATATATATGTATATGTATGTATACATGTGTGTATATATATATATATATATATATATACACATACAGAAAGAGAAGGAGAGATAGTATCCTAAGCAAGCAAGCTCTGAGTTGTCAGCGCAGAGCCCAACATGGGGCTCAAACTCACGAACCGTGAGATCATGACATGAGCCAAAATCAAGAGTTGGAATGCCCAACCTACTGAGCCACCCAGGGGCACCAATGCTGAAATATATTTTAATAAATTTGTTCAACTTTAATTAGAAAGAAATAAATCTTGTGTATCCAAGAATAAAGAAGAAATTACTTACTGTTAGTGTTATCATATATCTCAGGCTTTGGGGGAGGAATAGAAGGAAAGGCAGTCCCAGTTTATGGTTTTTGTTCCAGTATAATTACTATTAGAACCCTCCTTTGCTCTTTGAATTGCCAATAAGTTTGAACAATAAGTTATGCAAGTGCCATTCTTATAAGAGGGGGAGAGATCAAATTGGTATCATGTTTTCCTACAGTAGTTTTCATTAGTAAAGGAACATCTGTAAGTTTATATTCAGCCAAAATTATATCCAATTGTAAAAGCTATAGTTAAACAGTTCTGATGTGCAAGATATGAGGAAATAATAGCTCCAATGAAGCTATCTTGAGGAAACTTCTAGATAATTCAATGATGCAGTAATGAGGATGGATGGAAATTTCCTTACCACATGACTATAGCAGCCCATAAGCCAACATCATACTTAATAGGAAAAGCCAGAGATATTTCCACAGAAATCATGCAAAACCAAATGCCCACCATTATCATCAACACAACTGAGAAGAGGAAATATTTAGGTGCATAAAACCTGAAAAACAAGAAGTAAAATTATCACTATTACAGATGCTACATTTATATACCTGTATAAGGCAAGAGAATCAACTGAAAACTAATATAAACTAGATAATTCTATCAGGTAATATAGTATGAAATCAATTTAAAAATTATATTTTATGTATACAATAATAAACAGTTTGGAAGTATAATTGGAAAAGTCTTATTTTCATGAGGAATAAAAAAATATAACAAAATACCTGAGAATGAAATGAAATATTTAAGACTATATGAAAGAAATTTGCCAGAAGTAATATACAAAATTATATGAATGAAATTCTGCTCAAATAAATTACATACCAAGATCTTGGGTTAGAAATTCAATGTCACAAAGATGTCAATTCTATGTGTTAACTTACAGAGTTTGTTTATAAATGTAATGGTTCCCAGTTAAAATACCAGTGGGATTGCTGAGGCACTAGAGAAACAGATGCTATGTTCACGTGGAAAAATAAAGAAGAGCAAAGGAATTCTGAAAAAGAAGGGCAAGACAGAAATATTAGCTCAATTAGATATTTAAAACTTATTTTAAAAAAACACCTATTTAAAAGTTATACTTGAAGTCTCAACCCTGCAATTAAACCAATATGAAACTGGTACATTAATAGACAAACAGATCAATATACAGGAATAAAGAAATACAGAATAGCCTAAGGTTGGCATTTCAAGGGTAGGGTATTCAATAAATGGAGTAACCTTGTAGCCATCTAAATAAAAATTAAATAAAATTGGATCCATACTTGTACACTATTCTAAGTTCCAAGGGATCCAGAGACTGAAATGTTTTAAATAATGAGTCAATAAAAGCACTAGAAGAAAACTTAGGAAGACCCTTTTATAACCTTGATGTGGGGCCAGTTCTTCTAACCAAGACATAAAATCAACATGTTATAAAACAAAAAGAAACTTCTCATGGCAGAAAAAAATCACAAAAGTAATTGTCAATGACAAAAAGGGAAAAGCATTTCACAAACAGATGACTAATAGCTCTAACAGTTAAAGAGCTCCCCCAGAAATTGGTAAAGGGAATAACCCAATTGAAAAAAAAATGGTAAAAGATAAATGACAAAAGATAAAAAATAAGGAAAAAAATACAAAGTTTAAAACCTATGAAAAGAATTGAACTTTTTTTAGTTAGAAAAATACAAGTTAAAACCATTTACCATTTTCTACCCATAAAATGAGAAAAAATAAAAATTTGATAATAGCATTTCTTGTGGAGGCAGTGAGGAAGCAGGTACTCCCATATATTGTTGAGAAAAGCTTAAATTGACACAATTCCTATAAAACAAATTTAGTAATATCCATCAAAATTAAGTACATTTTTGCTTTGACCTAGGAGTTCTGCTTCTAAAAATTTATCTGCATATGTTTATGCACATGCAATACAGCAAATATACAAAGTCATTCATTGCCACATTTTTTATGAATACAAAAGCACAGAAGCTATCTAAATGTTCATCAATAGGAAAGTGGTAAAATAAATTATATGGTACCTCCTTTCAATCAAATACTAGACACTTAGAAAATATAATTGAAAAACTATTATGTGCTGATATGAAATGGCCTCCAAAATACATCATTAAGTGAAAAAAGTTCTGCAGCAGAGTCAGCGTAAATATATTTCCATTTGCTTCTGTGTATACAAATAAGCTGAATAATATATAAGAAACAAATAACAGAAGAGTAGAAATTGTGTAGAAGAAAGACTGGAGTAAAAGAAAGAGTTTCTTACTGCATACAAGTATTTATATTTTTAGATTTCTGAAATGTGTGACTATATTATCTATTGAAAATATTAAGTTGTTAAAAGACACAGAGATAAGAATTGTGGATAATACTTTGAGATGTTGGCTGTTGCAACAGGTAAGGAAATTTAGGAAGATTAAGAAATAGAATGGGAAGAGAGGAATTGGAGACATCAAGTATGGTCAACCCTTTGAAAGAGATCTACTATGAAGAGCAGGAAATGGGATGATAGCGGAAGAATGAATGTAAGATGAAATAAGGTAGAGCAAGTTGTATGCTCATGGGAATAATCCAGTAGAAATAAAAACATTTGCTCTTGTGGGAAGAGAAATTCTTAGAGTGGTGTGCTTGAGTTGGTGAGAAAAGATGGAGAATCTAAATGCACAAACTGTGATTAGCATTAGGTTTTCATACTTGTTCACGTTGATAAATATCGTTCTTGTCCATTCATTGTAACTGTGTGTAGTATCTCTTTATATGAATATACAAGAATATTATTTATCCATATCTCCCCTGAAAGATATTTAGGTTGCTTCTAATAATTTATTATTATACTATATATGGTATTGTACATGTCTTTTGGATCACCCATATTAAAATTCTCCTAGGGTTTATATCTTAGAAGTACAATTGCTGGATTATCTCTTATGAGCATTATCAGTGTTCCTTGATATTGCCAAATTACTTTTCATATTGGTTGTGGCAATTTATATTCTTACCAGCAGTTTGTGGACTGTCTATTGCTCCATAGCCCTACATTTTAAATTTTGTCAATCTGATGAGCATGAAATGCATCTCGTTATTGTTCTAATTTATATTTCAATCATCTTTTCTAATGTTTATTGGCCATCTAGGCATCTTCTTTAAACTACTAGTATTTGCCCAGTTTTCAATTAGATTGTCATTTTCTTATTTATTTTTAGGATTTCTTTATATATTTTAATACTAATCCTTTAAAACAATTGCTAACATTTATCAAGTGCTTGTGACAAGCTTGGCCCTGTTTGGGGCAATTTTATATTTATTAATTCATTTGATTTTTACAGCAATCCTAAGAGATGGAAGACCCGTTATCTCTATTTTGTATATAGGGAACTGGAGCACATAGATGTGAAATAACTTGGCCAAGGTTATCCAGCTAATAAGTGATGCAATCTGGTTTTGAACTCAGGTAATTTAGCTCACTGCTTCTCAGTCCTGTTTTGATTTTATCTATTCAAAAACACTTCTCCCAGTCTCTGACTTGCCTTTTCATTTTCTTTATGTTTTCTGTTCATATGCAGACTTTTTCCCCCTTTTTCTCTTTATACTGAAATCTCTCAATATTTTTGTTACCTACGAAAAAAACTTTCACTACCTAAGCATCATAATATTATCCTTTATTTTCCTTACAAATTTTTGGAATTTTACCTTGAAGAGTTAATCAGAATCTCCCCCTAAGAATAGACTTTTCTTCTTGGATATAGTTTGATTTTGGAACCTATCATTATTACTACATTCTATGTGGATGACCAATTTCCTCATCACCAGTGATTGATTAGTCGACTGGTTTATAATGTCACCACTATCATATATCAAGTTTTCATATTAGTTCTATTTCTGGCTCTCTATTCTGTTCCCTTGGTCTGTTTGTCTGTCTCTGTATTCAGATACATTATCTTCATTTCCACAGCTTCCTATTTTTTGCTATTTGGTAGGACTTGCTCTGCTGCAATGTGTTCTTTAATTTTCCTTAAGTCTAGCTTTGCCTTTTGCTATTCTAGTTAACTTTTTTTAAGTTTTTACTTTGATTCCTGTTCGTTAACATAGAGTGAATGTTAGTTCCAGGTATATAATATAGTAATTTCACACTTCCATACATCACCTGGTGTTCATCACGACAAGGGCACTCCTTAATCCCCGTCACCTATTTAACTTACCACCCACCTACCTCCCCTTTGGTAACCATCAGTTTGTACTCTGTAGTTAAGAGCCTGTTTCTTGGTTTGCATCTCTCTCTCTCTTTTTCCCCTTTACTCCTTTCTTAAATTCCACAAATGAGTGAAATCATATGATATTTGTCATTCTCTGACTTACTTCACAGAGCATTATACTCTAGCTCCATCCATGTTGTCGAAAATGGCAAGATTTCATTCTTTATTATGGCTGAGTAATATTCCATTGTGTATATATACGCCACATTTTCTTTACCCATTCAAGTATATGTTAACTTTAGAAAAAGCTTGTCTAGTTCCATGAAACACCCTAGTTAGATTTTTATTGAACTATGTTGATTATTTTTCACATAATTTGTAGTATTGAAATATTGGGTCTACATTTAAATTAATACCATGTGTTGCTTCATTATTGTCTACCTTCATGTCATTAAAAATTTTTATAATTTCTCCATAAATTCTTAGATATATTTGCTATATTTATCCTTACCCTTATATTTTGTAGCTAAAAAAAAGGGATGTTTTCTATTATAGTATCTAAAGTTTATTGTTATAGAAGAAAATCATTGATTTAGGTATGTTGGATTCATATCTAACAACATTAGCATTCATATTTGTTCTAATAGTTTGCATATTGTCTAATTAAATTATAATTTCATCATCTAGTAAAAGATAATCTCTTCCTTTCTAATTCTTACCCTTCTTATTTCTTTGTTTTTCCTTATTCTAATTAGTACAGCCTCAGGACAATATTGCACAGAAATGTTGAGTGAAGGAATTATCATTTGCTCCTTACGTTAATGGGAATGCATCTAGAATCTTGGTATTAACCATGACGTTTGCTGCAAATTTCTAAAAATGTAGTTGAACATCAAATTCTATTTTGTCAGAAATTAAAGTTAATAAACTTTATAAAGTTTGCCCCTAATTCATGCAACATTTTTGTCATTAATTTGTATTAAATTTCATCAACTAACTTTTTCTGAATTCATTGAGATTATAGGTATTACATTAATAGGTTGTTTTGATGTTCTACTTTTCACAGTATACTTCATCATATGTATGTTTCATATACTCTTGAATTTAATTAGTCAATTTTCAGTTAGTACATATTTTTCACAACCATGTTTTAACAACTATGTTGGTAAATGGCATTGGTTTATAATTTTCCATGCCTTGTATACCAGCATCCTCTTATCTGTGGGAGAGGATAGGTTCAGAGACCCTCAGTGGATGGCTGGAACCACACAGTGAAAGATTAACAACAATAACTAATAATAAAATAGAAAAATTGTAAAAATATTCTATAATAAAAGTTATATGAATGCAATCTCTGTCTCTCAAATATCTTATTCAACTTTCTTGTGATGATGTAAAACTATACAATGCCTATGTGATAAGGTAAAGTGAGGTGAATAATGTAAGCATTGTGATACAGCATTAGACTACTATTGACCTTCTGATATGTCAGAGGGAGGATCACCTGCTTCTGGGCCATGGTTGATGGCAGGCAATTGAAACCATAGAAAGTAAAACCATGGGTAAAGGGGACTATTGTACTATCCTTGTCCAGCATGACACTGTCCTTATGGAAGAGGCTATATTGTCCTTGTAAAATGCATTTAGTAGTGTACTCTCATTTGCAATTTTCTGAAGCATTTTATTAAAAATGGAGATTGCTATATGAAAGTCTGGTAAAATTCATTTCTAAAACAGTGGATATGGTGACTATAGAGAAAGTATACTTTTACTTTTCAATTCACTTTTTAGTTGTAATTGGTTTATTTATTTTTTCTGTTCTTCTTGAGTTAGAGTTGGAAATTAACATTAACAAAAGTAATAAATGTTAATAGTCACCAAGTACTTAATATTTCCCTGATAGTCTTTCATGCATGTTAACAACATTATTAATTCAATTTTTGTGTCAATTCTATAAAGCACACTGATTATCCACATTTTCCAGATGGGCAAACTGAGAGCTTAATGAATTTGTTCAAGATCATACACCTCAGAGGCTGCCCTCTTAATCATTTTGCTGGACTGCTTCTAAAGAAAAAGAAAAATTTTCTAGAAATTTTTTTTTGTTTCTTCTGAATTTTCAATTAATTTGAAACAAACTTGTCTGTTTTCTGAGGATTTTTAAGGCTCAAGTGCATTTGGACTTATAGCCTCTTTTCCGTTTCTAATCTTGTTCATTTCTGCCTATTTATTTTTGATCAGTCTTGCTTCAAATGTTTCTATTTATGCATCTTTTCAAATAACCAGCTTTTGGGTTTGCTAATTCTTGCTGTTATTTCTTTGTTTTCTACATTATTTAAATCTGCTCTTATCTTTATTATTTCTTTCCTTCAACGTTGGTTTATTCTGATGTTCATACATTCTAAAATTGAAAGTTTAACTCCTTTACTTTTTATTCTTCTTTTTTAATGAATGCATTTATAGATTATACATATATATATACACACATATATATATATACACATATATATATATATACACATATATATATATACATATATGTGTATATATATATATATATATATATATATATATATGGCTTAAACTGCATTCCTAAAGTTTTGATATGTAGTAGTTCCATAGTCATCAGGTATAGGTATTTCCTTAGTTTCACGTTATTTCTTTCATTGACCCATGAGTGAATCTTTAAATTATAAATACGTGTGGGCTTAGAGAAAAACTTTTTAATGTTGTTTTCTAGTGATCAAAGAATGTGAGCTATATAATATTCATTATTGGCATTGTGTTGTGACAGGTATTTTTACCTAGTACATGGTTAATTTTTATAAATGTCCCATTTGTACTTGAAAAATATATCCCTGCTCTAGTAAGTCATTTTAAATATAACTGTTATAACAAGGGTGGCTCAGTCAGTTGAGCCTCTGACTCTTGATTTTGGTTCAGGTCATGATCCCAGGGTTGTGAGATCAAGCCCTGCACTGGGCTCAGTACTTAGGATGGAGCCTGCTTAGGATTCTCTCACGTGCTCTGCCCTCCACTGCTTTCACTCTCTTTCTCAAAATAAATAAATAAATAAATAAATAAATATTTAAAAATATATATCTGTTATATCAAACCTATCAATTCTACATTCTTATATAAGTCTTTCCATAGACGTGTGTTTTCACTTCCCTTGAGTGAATACCGAGATGGAACTGCTGGGTGATACGTAGGATGTAAGTATAGTTAGTTGTATAAGGCATTGCCACACTGCTTTTCCAATGTGGTTGTACCATTTTGCATTTCCACCAGCAATGTATGCTATTTCCAGTTGTTCCACATCCTCATCAATCCTTCAAATCGTCATTCTTTTTAATTTTAGTCAGTTGTACTTCATTGAGGCTTTTATTTTCCTTTTCGTGAATAATGAGGCTAAACACCTTTTCATATGTTGAATGGCCCTTTGTATATCTTCTTTGATAAAATATCTGTTGAAGTTTTTTGCCTTTTTTTAAATTACATTGGATATATTCTTTATATATTCAGAATAGTGGTACTTTCTTCTGGTCTGTGCTTGCATTCTGATTTTCTTAATGGTGTCTTTTGATAGCAAGAGTTTTAATTTTTTATGAAGTATGATTTATAAATGGTGATAAATCTACCCTTAGGTTGCAAAGTATTCTCTAGAATTTTCTTCTAGAAATTTTATAGTTTTAACTTTTGTGTGTAACTCTGTGACCTGTTTTGAATTTATTTTGAGAGAGGGCAGTTACAAGAGAAGTCATCCCTCTGCTAATCTTTCCATAAGGTGAAGCATAAGGACTCTAATTATTTTAAACTTTGAGTTATCTCATAGGCAAAACACATGCAGAAAATAACTTGCTACACACACCTGGGTCTAGAAAATCAAAACTAATCTTATTTGCTAATGCAATTGCCATCATGCTTGCATTTTCTTCATAATACTACATGAAGTCTTGCTATTTCTCAAAGTCTGGCTCAAATGCCATAAATTTTTCTTTGATTAACATATTTGAAAAAGAATGATACCTTCCTTTATTTATTTTTTTTATTTTTTTTTTTTGAGACAGACAGAGACAGAGCATGAATGGGGGAGGGGCAGAGAGAGAGGGAGACACAGGATCAGAAGCAGGCTCCAGGCTCTGAGCCATCAGCCCAGAGCCTGACGCGGGGCTCGAACTCACAGACTGTGAGATTGTGACCTGAGCCGAAGTCGGACGCTTAACCGACTGAGCCACCCAGGCGCCCCTGATACCTTCCTTTAAACTCACTTTATACATGTTTCAGGCACTTATCCCTTTCTACCTTATAGTGAGGCTACTTGGTATTTCCCCTATTTCCCCTACAGAAGAAAAGCTCCTTGATAGCAGGACCCTGTGTTACTTATTTTGTTTTTTTTTATGTTTATTTATTTATTTAGAAAGAGAGAGAGAGAGAGAGTGAGCGTGAGAGTGAGCACAGGTTGGGGAGGGGTATAGAGATAGGGAGAAGGAGAATCCCAAGCAGGTTCCATGTTACCAATGCAGAGCCCGACATGGGACTAGATCTCATGGACCATGAGATCAAGACCTGAGTCCATTTCAAGAGTCGGATGCATAACCAACTGAACCACCCAGGCGCCCTGGTGTTATTTATTTTGTAACCCTAAGGCCTAGGCAAATATATTTTGTCAATTTTTGTTGGATGCTTGGTGACAGTTGATATTCTGGAGATGACAATAGTGGGTATTTTCTTGATGGAAAACACATCTGCATTTCATTCTAGATTTCACCATTCAAATCCTCTTCCTCACATTTTTTCAGTAAGAAGATAATTTATCAACCACAGAGATAACCTCTGAGCATTTAGAGCAAGTTGCTCAGAGTTAATATGTAGAAATGAACATAGAATGGCCATATGGGCACGTGAACTAGGAGTTAGCTTTTATATCATTATTGAGCTTTTAATTTCAAACTCACACACATATCCTTGAAAATCATGGCAGTCAATGACTACAGGTTAATGATCATTTAGCATCACCCAAACACTGTTCTAAGTATTCTGTGTGTACTATCTTCCCTTCAATTCTCACAACAATCATGTGAAGTTAATAGCATCATAATCCCCATTTTATTCCTGAGAATATGGATGCTTAAGGAGATTAAATAATAAACTGAAGGTCACACAGCCAGCTGGTGGTAGAGCCTGCATTTGAACTCAGGCCATCTATTTCCAGAGCCTGTGTGTGCCCTGAAGCATTATTCAAGAAGACCCCCGCCCCCACCATTGTGATGCAGCTACCTGGCAAGACTGCTGGGCAATTATTCTATATTTTTAATTTGGTTGCAGAAGATTTTAGATATTTGGTACATATATTTGGCCTTGTGGAAACAGTTTCTTCTTAATGAAAATTAAATTTAATTATTGAAGTACGCTTCAGTGATGTAACTATCTGCATTGAAAAACAAAATTAACATTTTTTTTTTTTTGGCAAAATAGATCTTACAATGCAACACTTTTTTTCTGTGTTCAATTCTAGATTTTACTTCCTCCTTGAAACTATCCTGCCACCTTCATGATATAAATTTCCCTTTGAGTTAGGCTTATCATGGTCTACCCAGAGCTAAAGACTATTTTTCTTTGTGACTCTCAGACATAAGGTATAACTCAAAGTGCAGAAGGCGAGGAAGTTACTATCTCAAATTGTGGGCTGAAGTGAGCCATCAAATATGTGTTTATTAGAAAAAGTCTTTACTGACTTTATTCCACAGATCTATGGATTCAGGGGACAGGAATAAAAGAAATATCATTTCAAATCAGATATTCCCAAGTTTAATAAAAGATTGTTTTTCTTAATGAGAAGGACAAGCACCTTATTAAATAATTTTGGAAATTGTAAACATCTATTATTCAATAATTGTTTGTTTGGTTACATCAAAAATAAAGACCATCTAAGGGGAATATAGGTGCCTGTGAGGGGTATCTACTGAGTAAGGGGTTCTGGTGCTCCAACTTGTCCCACTCCATGCTTACACCTTGTACAATAAATGGGTTTCCTACATCATTGATTTTGATATTGCTAGGCTTGTTGAGGATATCACCCAGATGCAATGCTTGATCTTACGAAGAAAGATCTGAACTCTGAGAATAAAGTTTGCAGCGGCATCTGACGGGGGCCAAGAGAACAGTTTAAAAACCAGCACATCTCACGAGGCTCAACAGGCAACACAAGACACACAGAGTCGTCCTCTGATCTCATAAATCTGGTGGAACATGTTGCACAGCAGCCCCAAATATCAGATAAGGGAGAGTTTAATTCCAATTGATGGGTTTAATCATTGAAGATTTAGGGGGTTTAGTTTATATGTGAGTAGGCAGTGGAGGAGTTGAGTGTTTGCCTGTACCACCATGAACAGAATATGACTAGACTGTGAGGTTATTATCATTGATTTCTAACTTGGGGCCAGATTAGCAATTTAGAAAATTATATATAGATGGCATCTTCTTCATAGCTGACTAACATTTAAATGGATGCTCCCAGAGAACATGTGGCTTTTCATCTTTTTCCCTATTAAGTTACATAGTTATTAGCCTAAATTCTTTGATTATTGGCCCCACCATTCATCCCAGATCATTAACTGTGTTGGATTCATGCTGACCAGATTTATACCGTCATCGTGAACAATCAGAAGAAAAGAAAACAGAAGTTACAGATGTAAAAGTCTAAATTCCCGAGAATTTTAAATAAATTTATTTTTAAGCCATAAAGTAAATATATGCTTATTACAGAAAAACTGGATACTACTAAAAAATGTTTAAAAGAAAATAAAAATCACCCATAACTCTACTACTGAGATGGTTTTTTATTTATTTTTAGTGTATTTTATTCTGCTTATTTAAGTATTTTTACATAGCCAAAATAATATGGCTTATTTAATGTTATGTCATTTAAAATAGTGACATATAAAACAAAAACTTCTTCATAAATATAATTTATAGTTATAAGCTATTATTTTATTCTATGTATCTGCTTTAATTTGATTAATCATTTTCCTTTTGGGGGAACATTAGTTTTTTTCCAGACTACTTTTAGTTTTATCAGTTTATCAGGACATCAGAAAAACATTCTGTTTCATGAATTTGAAGGGGGCAATGAGAACGGAATTCAGCTTTAGAAAATGATTGCTCCTGAATTTGACAGTAACATTTAATAGACCCTTTGGTTTAAAAGATAAGATGGGTCCCAGGCAAGGGATGCCCGGCTGGCTCAGTAAGTGGAGCATGCAACTCTTGATTTGGAGTTGTAAGTTCAAGAGCCCCACGTTGAGTGTAGAGATTACTTAAAACTAAAATGTTAAAAAAAGAAAGAAAGAAAGAAAGAAAGAGAAATAAAAGAAAAAATATGTCTCAGACAAAATTCAGAATGGGGATGTTAAAATTAAAGAATCTAAACTGTTCTTTAAAATAAAGTTAAAGTGTATTTTCTCTGAAGGAAAACTACGTTGAGATAAAAAATAATTTGGAATACCTTTGTGTGGTTCTTGGAAAGGAGACAAGGTCAGGAAGGGGGAGGGAAACAGGAAGTTGGAGTGACCAGGAAATGGGAAGGAGGCTTTGAAAGGAGAGACTAGTGCCCATCAACAGGGTGATAGTTTGGAGCCCAAGGAGAGAGTCAACCAGGAAGGGAATGGCCAACTAGCTTTCACAGCATAATGTGACCCAGACCCATTTTTAAGTTATTTCCTATCCCATTCTGCAAAGCCTTTCCACAATTCCCAAAAATTCAGTTACCTTAGGTGTGCTGGGATAATAATGGAAATGGCATGAAATGGCACAGCAAGACTTGTATGACATGGAAAAGCAGGTATGGGATGTCACAGGAATTCAGTAAAGGTCTGCTGCAGTGGTTTAGAGAAGTTATAATGGACAACCAACGTAATCATATAAGTATCTCTTGTCCTGACCTCAACCCCATACCATAGTCTCTGAGAGTTTAGAAAGTCATTGGATTTTCTGTAGTTAATATCAGTGAAAACTTGACTTATTTAACTTGGATATTAAAGGCAAAGGATAATCCCAGATAGTTGGAGGACCTGGGGGTCCTCAGTTTACATAAAATCAAAAAATTAAGCTATGCATTCTACATCTGGTACTTTTTCCTTATGTTGTACTCCAAGAAGAGAAATGACTAGCTCAAGGGAATTGGTTTTAAGATTCTTACAGCATACTGCCAAGCTGTTTTCAAAATGCTTGCACCAATTTATAATCTCACCATCACTGGATAAGAATGCCTAAAGACACTGATTATTGTAACTGAAATCTGGAAGAATGGTGTTGTCAACAGTGATAACAACATTAGTCTAGAGATTTTCTAGGTGTCTACAATCTGTCATCTAAGGCTGACAAGATGCTCAATCAGACGTTAATGAAACGTAATTGTTTCTTAACAGAGGGCATTAAGATCTCACAAAAGATTGAAAAATTCATAACCTAAAATTAATACTGAGAAACCAAGAAGTCTTTAACCACAATGGATCAGTTACGTTTTTCATTTACCGCATTTCACATCTTTCAGTTTTACCTTAAAATGAATAAAGAAAATATAAATCATAATTCTTTCTCTTTGCAATTCTCTGCTGTGTGCCCTCTCCTCTCCCAGCCTCTGTATCCAGGGAAAAAAATCTGACAGCTGACTCTTCTTAAGAAACCACATGATTAAAAGAAGCAAATAAAACACTTTGATTATGAGCCACAGATTTATCCATAAATGAATGCTTTAGAAAATAATACATTTGTTTGCTAATTTTCCATGAGCATAAACAGCAATGATATTCCTCTAATTGCTATGTGAAAAAATATGCATGGCAGGAAAAGAAATAGTAGCAGGACCCTGGAGCTTTCACAATAAAGTAAGAGTTAGCTAGGCTTTTATAACCTGCACTTTCTTTTCACCAGACTTGAATGTACATATTCTATCTACATATTCTAAAACCTACAATTTTCCCTGGTAGTTTAAGAGGTAACGAATGTCTACTTGGTTAGCCTGGTGACAGGATGTAAGTTGTGGACCAGACCAGAACAGAGATTTTACTTACATTGCATTGGGAAGGTTCTGTTTCTCCCAGATGCTCTTACTTATAACAGCTTTCAGAAGAAAAAAAAAACACAAAGTTTTTTTAAAAAAATTGTAATGTCTAAATAGAAGGGAAAGAAATAACAAGAAAACAATATTCTTTTTTTGGAAACAAATATTTTTTTGTCAAAATCTTTATGGTAATACAAGATAATGTAGACAGTTTTGTTTTAGCAAGAACGATTGTCAAAAGTTTAGCAAATTTGAACATTCATAAATCATTTCAATTCCCTGAGGCTTTTTATAAGTTTTGATTGTTCAAAGATAAGAAAGATCTGGCTCAACTCTAGAGACATTTGGTGTTTTGTATTTTGTTTTGTGTCTGAATGATAGATGTGTGAACATGGGTGGTTACTATAAGTCCCTAATCATGCATTTGGACACATGAATGGGATTTAACAAATTGTCTTGCACAGAATGGGCAAATTCCCATGATGCCAATCCAGTAATGAAGTTTCCCAGGATGCCAGCTCACAGCTGCCTCTGACCCACCTCTGCATACACAGAAATTGAGGTTATTCTATTGAAGAGGAGGCAAACCTCGGTTTACTCTCTAAGTCTTTTTTGGATGTGTGATTTGGCAACAAAGGAAGTGATCCAAATAATTTTGTATACATACAGATATACATATTTTGTGTACATACAATATACATATTTTGTATATATACATATATATATGGATTTTTATTTCTTAATATACCTCCTCCTTCTATTCATTGCTTCCAACCATCCTTCAACATCTTAGTTTCTTTGGTATTCAGAATCCTCAGAGGTCATTTACACAAGCAAAGTCTTCCTTCCTCATTTAAAAACAAATGTTATTCTTTAAAAAAATTAACATTAAAAACAATTGTAAAAAGTGTCCTTAGTCTGTTTGAAATCAGACAATAGTAGGATCTCCAGATTACACAATCTTACAAGCTACCGTTTTCTCTTTGCTTTTGACTTATGAATTAGGGAACACATATCCAAAGTTTGTCTGCATAGAAATGTTTTCTGCTTCTAGCTTTTCATTACCCATTTTGTACAAAACTCAATAAAGAGAGTGATTGACAGTCTCTTGTAATGTACTCCCAGCCCACCAGAGTTGAATTTTTTTTTTAATGTTTACTTATTTTTGAGAGAGAGCGCCCTTGAGAGCATGCATGCAAGTGGGGGAGGGGCAGAGAGGGAGGGGCGGAGGGTCCCAAGATGGCCTTGTGCTGACAGCAGATCGCCCAGTGGGGGACTCTAACCCAAGAACTAAACCCAGGAACCATGAAGTCATGACCTGGGCCAAAGTTGGACGCTTAACCGACTGAACCACCCAGGCGCCCAACTATTCAGACTTTCTTATGCCACCACATCTATCCATCCTCACACCATCCTTGTCTAAACTCAGCTTTATGATATATTTCTGATAAAGCTGAGGATGATATCCATGTTTCCAAGGCCAGGAAAATTGTGCATGAGAGAGCAAGAAATAGAATTATAACCTTTTGACACATGTTTTGTTTTTTCAGAGTACCTCAGACAGAAAACATCTTCATCTCTCATTTTAATATTATCTGTTCTAAATAATATAATGTTTTACTTCCAGTGTGCCTGCTCTTGTTGAAAGCCATGGAGATATTCGATCTGATATGAATATAGCTATTAAGGCAATTTTTAAAAGCTCTTCTGACATTCTTGTTTTGTAAGAAGGGAAGGGGAGGCATCCAGGGGTCAAAGGCATACGCTATGACCTGGAAAAATTGGCTATTTCAGATAAGCCTGTCAGCCTTAGAACTGTGTGGTATATGTGCCAGTACAGAAAATATATTCAGTTCTGATTTCCTCCCATCACGCATCATTCTGTCTCAGTCTCAGATGATCTTCAACACAATATTAGAGGTGCCAAGGAAATAATAAAAGAACGAGAGGGGAAAAAAATCAACCCCCAGTGACAACATTGCAGCCTGTGAGTCAATGAAGCCTGTTGATTAGGTCTTTAACGAGCACTCCTACAGGCACCAGAATATCCATCTGGGTGTCTGGGGCCTGACGCGGCGGTGAGAAGCACAACCAGCTCCCTCTCGTCTACTTCCAAACTGAAAAAAATGGGAGAAATCATACCTTTAAAAACCACACGCATACAAGGACAAAGTGACAGTGTGTGCCATCTTTAGGCACTGCATCCTATCAGTATCCCAGGAGAGTTCCCTAAATAAGGGACTTTTGGGGAGTACATAGCAAAAGAGCACCATGAACACTCTGGAGATGAGAGAAGCCTTATTACACAAACTACACTGACAAGTAAACCTGCAAAGCTAAACAGATGCCAAATGGTCAGTATTTCTTCTCTGTCTTCTGGAGATGGAAACCCTTATGAGATTGAGAAGGGTCGGGGCACCTGGATGGCTCAGTTGGTTAAGTGTCTGACTCTTGATTTCGGCTCAAGTCATGATCTCACAGTTTGTGATATTGAGCCCCGTGATGGGCTCTGCGTGGCCATCAGCACCTGGGATTCTCTTTCCCCCTCTCTCTCTCTTCCTCACCCCCGCCCTCTTAAAATAAACAAATAAAAAAAACCATTAAGTAAATTTAGAGTGGTCAAATGTTAATCTACTGATTCACACCAAGAGTACCTGAGTCTGAATATCTCCTCACCTCTTCCTCACGTGTGTATGAACACACATGAGCACATACACACACATATACAAACACACTGCTTTTATTCTTATACTTCTCTGTTGACAGTGGTAAGAAAACTGTCATTTTCATCAAATTCCCCGTTCAATCAACATATAGAACTTTTCAAAGGTATTGAAAGGTGAGGTGTTTTGTAGTTGTTGTTTTGTGCATGTACACATCAACAAGAGCAAGACCATTTTACATTTCTCTTGAGAAGTGAGAACTGCAGAGTGCGCTGGTTCATATGTAGCATCTCTTCCGGGGTTTCTATTTCAGTGCTGCCTGGGATCATCAGCCAAGATACTCTTGAAAGCAGACAGCTTGCTTTTAGCCTGCAATTCATTTTCATTTTACTTAAATGTGCTTAACGGATCAAACTAGCCGTTGTAGAAATCGAGGACCTTTAACCCAAAGTTCTCTAATTTCTTTTTCTGTTACCACCAGGAGGAAAAATAGTGATAGTAAAACCAAAAATGTTGTTATACTAGCTCACATAAGCTTGTGTGAGTTTTCACCTTTTGCTTAAAAAAGAGGCCATGAACATGGGGTTCCTGGGTGGCTCAGTTGGTTAAGCGTCCGACTTTGGCTCAAGTCATGATCTCACATTTCATGGATTCAAGCCCTGCGTCAGGCTCTGTGCTGATACCTCAGAGCCTGGAGCCTGCTTCAGATTCTGTATCTCCCTCTCTCACTGTTCCTCCCCTGCTCATTCTTTGTCATTCTCTGTCTCTCAAAAATAAATAAACATTTAAAAAAAGTTTTTTTTAAAAGAGGCCCTGAACAGAAAACCTCAACATACTACCTAAGTTAGGTCAAATATCTATAACTGACCCCAACAACAGATCCAGCTGACCACAGTGAAGATATAACAGGGCTGGCACCAGAAACAGATTCATCATTTGTACTTGAAAATAAAAACTACTCAGCAGTATAATAACTTTACCTCTGAACTCTCCAAAAATCATAAACCAACAGGTTTAGTTTTCAAGATAATAAAATGAAAGGGGTATGCACCAGAGTAAACCCAAATAGTTATTTATACAGAATTGCAGGTCTTTCCTAAAACCAAAAGAAATCAGACTCACTATTTACTGATGTTCAGTGCTCTTGAGACTCAAACTCTATTTCTTTTTCTTTTTAAAAGTTTATTTGTTTGTTTATTTATTTATTTTTGAGAGAGACAGAGACAGCGTGAGTGGAGGAGTGAGGGAGAGAGGGAGAGAGAGAATCCCAAGCAGGCTCTGTGCTACTAGCACAGAGCCTGACATAGAGTTCAAAGTCATCAAACTCTGAAATCATGACCTGAGCCAAAACCAAGAGTCGGCCACCGAACTGACTGAGACACCCAAGAACCTCTCAAACTGTATTTCTTTCTTTCTTTTTTATTTTTTTACTGAAGTGTAATTAACATACAGGGCTACATCAGTTTCAGGTGTACAATATAGTGATTCGACAATTTTATACATTTCTCAGTGCTCATTATGTTAAGTGTACTCTTAAAGTCCTCTTTATCTATTTCACCCATCCCCCTACCCACCTCCCCTCTGGCAAGCACCCGTTTTGTTCTCTGTATTTAAGAGGTTTGTGTTTTTTTTTTTTGATTGTCTCTTTTTGGTTTGTTTGTTCATTTGTTTTGTTTCTTAAATTCCATAGATGAGTGAAATCATTTGGTATTTACTTACTTCACTTAGCATTATACCTTGGCCTTGGTCCATCCCTGTTGTTGCAAATGGCAAGATCTCCTTCTTTTTAGGACTGTATTTCTTAGGAAGATGAATCAGACTGAAATATATATATGTATATGCAGAGCTAAAAAGGAACTTAGAGTCAGGGGTCCTTTCCTCTATAGCTGTTCAGCAGTGGAGCCTGTACTAGACTTCAAATCCCCACACGGGTCAAGGTCTCTCACCAGGGTACCTTTCTGTCCATTACTTATATTTGTGGGGTTTTTTTTTGCATTGTTTTGTGTTAAATAGCTGTGTCTTTTCATCTCTTGGCATTACCTCTTGTTATTGAATATCATGACTCTACACCTAGAAGGAATTAGTATGAATGCATTTAAGCCTTCGTATAATAATGTCAAAACAGTTAAGATTCTGATATCCTTAGAAAATCAGAGCATAGTTCTAGTTTGGTTCATTCACACTGAATCGGGATGAGAGTCATGATAGTCTTTTCTCACCTTAGTGTAGGACTGTTTCTCCAGACAACATCCTGTTCAAATCAGTAAGCTAGCAGGAAGAAAGAGCTGCTGTCTTCACAGTTGATTTCTTTAAGTCATGCTTTGGGGATTTTGGGTTTTTTCATCCCTCCTTGGAGTGGTTAACATCTGCACTTGGGTATTTCCCTCATCATGATTCCCTGCCCACATCTTGTATCAATGCCTGTCACTAACAAGGGTCCATCTGACATGCTTATTTAACGTGGAAGTCCTTAAGAATGCCAGTGACTAGCAAGGTTAAGTTAAAAGAATACTTTTTAACTAGCCAAAATGCCCTAGTTCAGTTAGTTCTGATAATAACTAAAGGATTTTTAAAATATTTAAAAACTTGAATTTTCAAAGTATACAATCCAAGAAATAAAATTTAGCACAGTAAGTAAAAAGCACAAAAGAACAAGGATTCATTTGCACTACATAAATTATATCTTTGCTACTTTAAAATTTGTCTGTGAAACAATGCAACATCTTTGATCCTTTCTCTCATATTCAAAACACTCTCTTGGAGAGCCTGGGTGGCTCAGTTGGTTGGGCTTCCGACTTAGGCTCAGGTCATGATCTAGTGGTTCCTGGGTTCAAGCCCCCCGTTGGGCTCTGTGCTACCAGCACAGATTCTTTGGCTCCTTCTCTCTCTGCTCCTCCCTTGCTCTCTCTCTTTCTCTCTCAAAAATAAATAAAAATTAAAAAAAAAAAACATTTTCTCTATTCATTCCAATCTTAAATATGCTCTGATAAGTCTTTTTATTTCTGCCTTCCTTGGTCTCAGATTTCTGGCACTCCTCTCTCACTACATACCTATATAGGAAAGTTCCACATGGCACTGTATTGGCTTATGAATTCTGCCTCCTGAATAAGGCTTTCAGGTCATGTTTCCCAGACCTCTTGTCAGACAAGCAGACAAGGCACTGAGTCTTCTGAATATCTGCCCCTACGCTGATGTCATTCTAAACTGTCAACAGGTCAGCTGATTATCTGGAAATGTTTCCTATCAGTCCTCTCACTTCCCTCAGTTCTTCCTGATGTCGATTTTGTAGACCAGCCAGATTTTCAGCTTTAGAAACATGTATGACCTGAAGAAAAGCTTGGCCCGTCTTCCATTGCATATCCCACCTTTTCCCTGATCCTGCCTCTATCCTGACAACATGACAACCATCCCTGTTTCTTCTTTCCAGAGTCAGATCATTGCAACCCAAGGCCAGGGTGGGGTCTGGCCCCAGGGTATGTCAGAGCTCCTGTCCTTGTTTCTAGAGAAGAGAGAAATACAGAATTCTCTATAGTCAGGTTTTCTTTTACTTCTCTGCAGCAACAGCTCTCATCCTAACCCATAGCAGAGGTTCTGGAAAGTTTTTGGCTCTCCCAAAGGCAAATAACACATTCCTCCTGGGTAGTTCAAGCATCTTAGATTCCCCCAAGCCACATGTCTTCAACTACTGTCAATCAGTGTCCGTGGTGCCTGTTCTTTTTAAGGAAAAGCAGTGAATGAAGGAAGGGGAAAGGGCTAAATCTGAAACCTGCCAAGAAATGAAGACACTGCTTAGAATTTCTTAATAAGGATAAATTAATGAAAGCAATTCACTGAGTGTTTTCTGTATGTCACTACTGATGAGGTTTTATGGGTGTGATATCATAATTTGGCTGTCTTTGACCTGCCCCTCCTGGCCATTCTAAATTCTGCAGACATTATGCAGATATCTTGCCAGCTAAGAGAGCTGAATGCCAAAGGCCTGCTTTATTTGGGCAGAAATCAAAGGCCCTGTGGGTTTAAGGAAAGGCAGGCACAGTTACTTTCCCCAGCTCCAAATTGCTCGGCTGTGGCTAGAATCTGTTTGTAAATATAGCTGGAGTTGGAACTAGCCTCCCCCAAAAGACAAATGAATTTCTAAGCATGTTTGTACTTGCAAATGCATGGTGTTTTACACTTCATGCCACCTTAATCCCTATTAAACTAATCTGAAGTCATGTCAGGCCAACCTTCCACAGTCAAATGGATTAGACAAGCCAATTGATCAAATATAGGAAAAGACTAAGAGCTTTTCCTGTCTGGCACCCATGCATTGAAAGCATCGTTTCACACCAATATTTATCTTTTTTCCATTTTTTAATTTTTATTTATTTTTTTGGTGGGTTTCAGCATATTCACAATTGAAATCAGTTACTTGAAAATGGCAACTAAAATAACTAAGACAGAGTCTGAAATTTATGTATTGCTTAAATACATATAAGAAAAATATTGCAAAACCCTTAACTTAGTTTTAAAGAACTACTGACATCTCATGAAAAAAATTGAAAAACATTCAACTTAAAACAATTTGGCATCGACCCCTATATTTTCCTTTATTCTTGCTATGCAGGACAATGGAAATCCGCAGGGATTTGGCAAGATTGGTGATGACTGAATCCAAATAATACAATATTTTTACAGTAGTTCCTTTGTGTTTTTGTTTTGCCTTGACTATTTCCCTATATGTTAATGCCAGCACTGAAAGGGCGGATCAGAAACCATTTATTAGTTTCATAGACTACAAATGGCATCACCAGTGCTGGAAGGTGTAAGTGTCAAAGCAATGTGTGCCTTGCCACATCTCAAATCACAACAAAAATATTTATTGGGCTCCATTTAAAAGAATATTGTATTCATCTCTGCCTCTTATTAGCTCCTGCCACCTGTTTTTTTTTTCTGTCCTTCCAACCTCTAAGCTCTCTGTCCTTCAGCCAGTTCAATCTGCTCACAAAATATTTAACTGCTGCATGCCACCTTTTCCCATGTCCATTCATGAGGATTCTACTGCCTTTCAGATTAAAACTGTGTTTTGCAAGTAACTCTATGTGGGTGTATATAGATTGCGGCCAACCCTATTCCCTAATTTATTTCTAACACTCCCTTTTTCTCCATCTGTCTTTCTTCTCTACATCCATTCTCAAAAGGAAGCTTCCATATATTATTATGGGTTTTGTTATTAACTTTCCAGATTGTAAGATCTTTGTAATCACTGGGCAAACCAGGCAACATGAACAATCGAAATTATTGGGGAAATGAAAAGGAAGTATCAATAATCAATACTTTAAAAAGCCAAAGAAAATTATTTTTTAGACCATCACTAAATTTACTCCCACACACACACATATTCCACCCTCCCCCCCCCCAAAGTCATTAAATAGTTAAAGTACAAGCCCAAGTGAGGCTGCCAGTGACAGCTTTAACTGCCCTGCTGCTGACAAAGAAACTGTTGAATAATGGAGCCTCAGAGGTGCCTGGAGAATGATGGTAATTTTACACATTTTACATGGTGCTGGAAGCCCTGTTGAGGTGGCATGCAGCAAAGTAGTGTTATTCTCCTTGCAGAAAGTTAAGAAGATATCTGAAATCACTCTTATCACTTCTGTGTGTGGACCGAGAAGACATTCCCAGGCAGCTTTGGCAGACATACTTGGCAGGGCAGGCTGTAAAGGCAAGCTGTGTTTCAGCATTTGCTCAGTGGTAGAAACAGCTACAGCTGGAGGACTTTTAGTTGATGAAAACTTTGTACTTTAAAGCCTCGCTCTGGAGCAATTGCTGAATGGATAGACTTCTCAGCAGTGGATCCATCGGGATGGGAACATGGAAAGGGTAAGGGTAGCTCTGGCTGGGCCACATTTTATAAAAGACTCAGAAAAGGATGACTGAATGGCAGGATAGGGAAGGAAAAGTCTGTTCCAGAGGCTAGCTGATAGACCTTCCTTTGCTGGTCCTGCCTACGTGGATTCCCAACATCTTGGTGAAGAGGGTTGGGCATTGACACTGGGATCACATATTTATCTCTATTATTTGAAGCTTTGATGAATTTTTTGAAATAAACCATATAGGATTCTTTCCAGAATGCTGGTTAAGGTTTCAACTCATTGTTTCCATCACCCCTCTCAAGTCCAGTTTTAAATGGTCTCTTTTACTATGTTTAAAGAGAAAGAGAGAACAAATTCTCTGGGTTCAAATTCTAGTTCTGCTACTTATACTCTATATGATCTTATACAAGTAACTTAAGCCTCAGATTATATACAATTGAGATAATAATAGACTCTGCCCTATACGGTTGTCTGAGGATTATATTAGATAAAAAAATGTAAAGTGCCAAGCATCGTGCTTGGAACAAAGTAAGTGGTCATTCATTGATGTGACATAGTTATTTAGTCTCTTCTACATGCCAGATACTGGGCTAGGAACTGAGTTGGCAATGGTGAGCCAGACATGCTGTCTGAACTGACAGAGTATACTCGTACAGGAGGAGATAAATTTTGATCAAAAACACTTTACAAAGGATGCATTCTAAGTTATTGTAACTATATACTTATAAAAGGACTATCTACATGACAAATGTGGTATTATATAATATGGAGAATTAACTCAGTTAGGGGTCAGGGAATTCTTTACTATTGTATTCGGCAGTTGAACTGAGGTCTAAAGGAAGAGTAGTATCCAAATACATAAGCTGAAGGGAAGAGTATTCCAAGACATGGTGAAGACAGGTTTCAAAATCCCTGAAGTTGGGCTTGAAAACAAGGAGTATTTAAGAATCTTTAAAATGTTGGTGTTTCTGAAATACAGAATGTAAGGAAGACAGAACTAGAGTACAATAAAGATGTGGTAGGGGTCAGTCTACAAATGGCCTTGCATGTTACATTAAAGATTTTCTTTTTAAACTAAGAGCAATGATGAGTTTCAAGAAGGTGGGAAAATCACATTTGTTCCTAAAAGCAAAAAACCAAAAGTGTTCTGGATGAAGCATGAAGAACAGACCTTATGTGGCAAGAATGAATTTAGCAAGAGCAATTAGGATGCCATTGTAGTACAGAGGCAGCGGCAACAGAGAGAGAGAGGGGGGTGAGAAGTAAAGAAATGAGGGAGATATTCAAAAGGTGAAGCTGACTAGACGTCATGATGGAATTGCACAGAGGGTGAGAAGAAAGAGGTGTTAAGGATGGCCTTGGAATTCTGACTTGAGTAATTGATTGGATGGTGATCTCTTTCATTGAAATCCATGGCACTAGAAGGTGATAAGATCTAGAAGTGTTGGGGGTAAGATGGGAGGAAAGGAAGCAATGAAGAGAGAATTCATACATTTTGTTTTAGTCACTTCAAGTCTGATGTCCTTTTGAGACATCCATGCAAACATGTCAGGTGGATAGTGGATACATGGCTCTGGAATTCAGAAGTGCACTCTAGGCTGAAGATACAGATATTTGTGAACATACAGATATGTGGACATTACTGACATAGAGTTCATAATTGTAGCTTTTAAGAAAGGTGGCTTTCTAGGAAGAGAATCCAGCAAGAGAAGAGGACATAATTTTTTTTTTTCACCATGAAGATCAAGAAAACATTTGAAAAGGCTGGCAGCAGGGCAAGCTTCGTGAGGATATGACCTGGGCAGTCACACGGAGCCCAATGGTCAGAAGGGTGCCAGACTTGGCCTTATGCTCTGTGGTCAGGGTCTTGAAATTCTTACTAACATTATCGTTTAAGTTGTATTTTGGAAGTGAAATTTAATAGGGCAATGAAGTTCACGTCTGAGCAAAGGAGACCGGTGCAATATGTAGGTTTGGCATTTCTTGCTGCCTAGTTCTCCTACAGTGTTTACATGCCCTGTGAACAGGGAACTCTGATGTGGAGGTCCTTCAGACTCAAAGCCCGTACACAGTGATTATGTAGCATCCTCCGCTGAGCAAGCTGATACACTGACAGGGCACACTTTCTGTTGGAACCAGAGTTTGCTTCAAACGCAGAAGAAAGTGGCGTTCTAGGAAACATAAGTGGCCAAAGAACCTTATGATATCTTTTCCTACTTGTATTGCTTCCAGGTATTAGTCAACCACTTAGGCTGAAAATGACAGCATAGCAGGAAAGGGAAAGATAAAGCCAACTTCTCCCTTCAGTCCTTCCTTACTCATGAGTAATCCAAAGGTAGAAAGTATTGGCAGAATGTAATTTTATCACCATGTGAGAAGACAGATCAGGTGAGTTAGTTTTGTCCAGCATTTCTGCTTCTGGTAAGTACAAAATATATATGCACCTATGAGCCACCAAATAGGAATTGTGTAATTTCAGCGATTCCATATTTGTGTTCACTGTTCTTATATTTGCCATTAAAACTGGCATGGCACAATATAAAGATGAACAGTAACATTCATAGTAATAATTTAAAATGTTAATTTTTTCCTCCACCTAGAATGATTTTAAATAGCCGATAAAAGTGCCATGACAAGTTGAGAGGTGGGTTGTGGGAAAATAGCTTTGTATTTTAGAACCTTTAATGGCATATTTTTTGCTGTTTTTGGACAAGAGGCCCCAGGTGGAACTTACATAGAAGAGATAGGCACCAAATGCATAAAAATTATGTAGGGAATCTCCAGAGTTCAAAATTTTGTTAGAGTTCAATGTGAAAGTGCCTAAGATTTTAGTTACTTAAAGCACTTTCGGAATGGTTGAAAGGGAATTTACGCCATATTTGAGAAAAGCGAAAGGACAAAGCGACTGACTCACTTACTCAGACAACTGACAGATGTGAGACTTTGCAGGAAAAAGCTGAGGCCAAAATACGTAGTCATCTATACAGATGCCAATAGCCTAAATAGTAAGACTGACAAGTCTAAATGCTTAGCAATAAGAGAAAACCTGGAAATAGTCACTAAGACTTGATGTGTGAAAGGAACCAGTTAGACATGGTGCTGTTTATTTACAAACTCTAAAGAAAGATTAGGAAAAATTACATGGGAAGTACACTTTTTATTTGGATCATTGATGTTTTTCTACATCTGAGAGGTTTTATTTCAGTACACATGTGACTTTCCCAAAATTTCCTCAATTTTTTAAAAGACACATTTTATAATATTTACCTCTTTTGGTGAAGGTTGACTGAGGTAATTTATTTTAATAAGACAACAGAGCTTTATGAAGTTTTGCATGAGGAAGTCAGCCAGCTCACCCTGAGGCCAAGTGACTTACTTTTCACACCAGCTTTGCAGCACTTTTGATCCTAATTTGGAATAAACACATGCAAAGATTTGCTACAAAGGTGTTCATTGTCATATTATTTTATTCACAATAAATAAATAGATAAATATCTAAACAGGTGATCAATTAAACAGATTTCAATCCTTCCATACAATGGAATTCCATTACTTATAAAAATGGTGCCATATATAGATCACTACATAAGATAGAGTGAGAATACTTACTTCAAAAGACTTTATACTATGTTGAAGGTAAAAAATAAATGACACATTATTTAGAGTGTGACCCCATTTTTCTCAAATTTGGTTCCATTGAAAAAAATCCACAAAAGTCTATGAGCATAAATGCTAGAGTGTAATAGAGGATCATCTTTCATGGTAAATATTTACCATCTTTCATGGTTAATATTTATTTCCTTTTCCTTTTTCTGTTTATTATATATATATATATATATATTTTTTTTTTTTTTTTTCTAGAGAGAGAGTGAGTGGGGGGAGAGGAGCAGGGGGAGAGACAGAATTTTAAGCAGGCTCAGCACAGAGTCTGACATGGGGCTCCACACAGGACTCAACCCCATGATGCTGGGATCATGACCTGAGCTGAAATTGAGAGTCAGATGCTCAACTGACTGAGCCACCTAGGCGCCCCTCCCTTTATGTATTTTCTAAATTATCTACTATAAACAAATTTTAGTTTTATAGTTTTCCAAAGCACCGAAAAATTATTTTAAAAAGCCGACAGAAAGTGCCTCAGTACAGGTACAAATGAGTACATGTCTTTCAGGGTTAAAATACCACAACTGCCAATATTAAATCCACAAAGGTGTACATTTTCCTGCAGGAGTTGCAAACTTGAACACCTACAGGGCTAGACAAAAGACAGTATGTGGTGGATGTGGAGAACTGAAGAGAACATGCCCTTTCAAGAGGCATTTGAAGGGTAGCAGAATATGCTACCCCAAAATATGCCACTTCATAAGGATTATTTAGAGCTGAAGGCAATTGAGAAGAAGCAGATACAAGAGCTGCTTCCCTATTTGCCTAAAGGCAGGACATACATTGGTAAAGGTGTCCCTCCTCCCCTTTCCACCAAGAAAGATCCAAATTAATCACCAGAGTCAACTCTGACCCTTATCAACCCAGAGGACTCTATATGAGAAACTTCACTAGCTAGCCTTTACCTTCCATTAGTTCCTTCATATACAGTTGACCCTTGAACAACATGGGTGTTAAGGGCACCAGCCCTCTGGGCAATTGAAAATTTGCATATAACTTTTGGGTCCCCCCCAAACTGAACTACTAATAACCTACTGCTGCCTTATGGATAATATGAACAATCGATTAACATGTATGTCATATATGTATTATATGTTCTATTACAATAAAGTAAGCTAGAGAAAAGGAAATGCTATTAAGAAAATCATAAAGGAAAAAATAAATTTACAGTTCTGTACAATATTTTTTTTTTAAAAATCTGTGTATAAGTGGATTCACACAGTTCAAACCTGTTGTCTAAGTGTTAAATGTGTTTACCCTCCCACAATTTTCTACCCTAGAAACAGTCTTTTTCCTTTGTGTTTTCATTTCTCTAAAAATGCTTTGTTCTTTTTTTTAAGATGCCATATAAGTTCAAATTCTAACCACCTTTTTGAGTCACTCATCACTGAATACTCTCGTGTGTATGTGTGATACACAGGTTAATAAACTTCTGTTTGTTTTTCTCTGTCTTGTGTCAGTCTAATTTATAGGGCCCCAGACTATGAACTTAAAACAGATGGAGGAAAAAGAAAACTTTTCTTCCTCTACATATTCAAATCCACAATGCATTAAAACATTAGAGATGAAACAGAGTGTCTTATCTGTACTGTTAATTCTCCCATCTAAAATAAGTCCTTGACCCACCTTCCCCTCCAGCTCTTTCCATATTTCTGTTCCTTTTGCTTTCCTATAAAGAGTTTCCATACTTATGTATATTTTTCTTCTCTTCTCTTTCTTGATCCATCAATTACATATGACAAAGTTGGTCACTCTTTCCTGAAATATTTTGTTTCAGAGCTTCATGAGTTTTCCTTCTACCTCGCGGACCATTACTGGTTGCTTTGTGGGGTTTTCCATGACTCAGTCCTCAGACCTCTTCTCTACCTTGATGTTCTATATCTTCTTGATGTTGCCCAATGTCAAGGCTAGAAAGACCATGTCTACACTATAAACTATAAGAGTTCTATCTCTAGCCACACCTTTCATCTGAACTGTAGCTTTTTATATCCAATTGCTTATGTAACATCTCTACTTGCATGTCTAATAAACATCTCAAGCTTACCATGTGCCAAACTGAACTCCTAACTTTGATGCCTGGCAGTTAACAGCAACACTTTTTTTCCAATTGTCCAGCCTAGTAAATTTCAGAGTAATCCTCTTTTTGTCTCACAATACCCCCAATTCATCAGAAAATCTTGCTGTTTCTACCTTCAAAATGCATCCATTATCTGATGACTTCTCCCTTTCTCTACTCCTACCACCTTGGTCCAAACCACCATCATGCCTCACCTGAATTATTGCAACAGTGTCCTCACTGATTTCTCAACTTCCTATAGCTCACATTTGAGTCTATTTTCAACCAACGAGTTACTCATCGGCTTGAAACCTCTCCCTATTTCTGACATTGTAAGAGCCAAGATACTGCCCCCTGCTCTGTGACCTTCCTTACCTCTTCTCTTGCTACTTCCCATTTTTTCACTCTATTGCACCATACTAACCACCTTGCTATTCTTTGAAACCATCAGATATGATCTTGCCTCCGAGATTTTGCTCTATCTCTTCTATATAAAATGTCCTTGCCCTAGATACTGGCATGACTTTCTCCCATATTTCCTTCAAATTCTCACTCAAATATCACTTTTTTAGTGAGGTCCACACTTCCCATCTAATTTAAAACCTCATGTGCAAAATCCCTAACATTCTGCATTCTTGTTTCCCTCTTATTTTTCTTCATAGTTTTGTTAACCTTCTAATGTACCATATATTTTTCTTATTAATTGCTTTGTTCCCGGTCTAGAGTATTTCTCTTGAGGGCAGAAATTTGCGTCTGTTTAGTTCAATGCTTTATCTCAGAGCCAAAAAATGGCTGATATACATATTTTTTAGCATAAAGTGTTAAAAAAAACGACGAATGAATGAATTCACCAATTTATGATACTTGAACTATTATATATTCTCTCTCACCATCCAGATTTTCAGCTCTTAAGAAAAGGATGGCTACCTCACATCTCTTTGTATCTCCTAGCACAGTGCCAAGGATGTCATAGACCTTAGTAAAGGCATAGGCTGTTGAGAATGTAGTGACGACAATGCTGAAAGACAGTAATAGTGAAACTATCTTTTCATGAGAAAAAAGCAACATGAAATTGCTGTTGGTGCAAATTTCATACTAACTAATATGCATCTGATAATAGAGCTAGAAATGTTTAATAGAACTGAGAAGTCTTTAGAGTTGCTCTTCATGATTACAATAGAGCATTTTAAATTGGAAGTAAAGTAGATGACTGCTTCCTGGCAAAGCAAAAGTAAAAGAAATGTACTTGGCTTCCTAAGCAGTAAATAGAAACCAATAAAGGTGATAGCCCTGTATGAATCACTTACTCAATTCTCAATTTACAAAAGCATTTCAAAGAATATTGTCCATTGGGTGTTTGGATCACAGTAAGTATCTGGATCTCCATTATTTGGTCAGTTCTCAAAACTCTATTGCTAACATTAGCCGCTAGCATTTTTCACTTGGATTGTTACAATAGATGGGTGATATTAGAAGTAGTAACATAGTTTTCGGGATTTTTTTCCGGATAAATTAAACAGAGCTATTAATAAAATTTAAAGAAAGGAAAGCTGGAAAGAAGTTGCAAAATAATACATATGGTATAAGTCTATTTTGGTTATATATATTTACATATACATAAAAAGACATGGGAACACAAACTCCAAACTGATAATAATGAGTACCCTGGAGATGTGGTGGTGTTAGGGTAAGGAAAGTAATTAAAAACAAGGGGTGAAGATTATTCACTTTTTACATATAATGTCCTTGGTTTCAAGTTTTAACAAGAAGCATGTGTTACCTTTGTAATTAAAGGTAAAACAAAATAAAAATGTCAAGGGCACTCATCTAAATCGTACTCAAAACATCCAGAATGAGTCAGGAATGTGGTCCAGCAAGCTGGGGCACCTTGAAGTCAGGTAGCCAAACAAAGGTAATGAAGCTATGTTCTTAGAATTCAGTGCAACATTCTTTCAGTGGACCTTGACCCAAGTGATAGAAATGTAAAGCACCAGTATTTTCTGGATCCAAGATTGTCACAGCCTAGTGTGGTAGGTGACAAATTATGTTGCCTTTTCCTCTGCTTCCAAAATGGATGCTTCTGAATTTGAGTCTCCACACGTGTTTACCTAGTCTTCTTATTCGATACCTCGTTAGAGGAGTGACTCTTTCAGATAGTGTAGTGAGCTGAATCGTGCCCCCCAAAATATATGTCTACATCCTAACCTCCAGAACTTGTGAATATTACCTTACATGGCAAGAGATGTGATTAAGATTCTTGAAAAGCTTACCCTAGATAATTCTGGTAACCCCTAACAACAATCACGCGTATCCTTAGAGGAAAGAGACCGAAGGAGTTTGGGCACAGACATGCAGAGGAAAAGAGAAAGACAGAAAAGAGGGTGACATGAAAATGGAGGCAGGGATTGGAGTGATACAACCACAAGCCAAGAAAGCCAAACCAAAATAGTTATGATGTATCTTTAGATACTATAGTGGGTTGAATAGTGTCCCCCCAAATTCATATCTACCTGGAACCCTAGATTGTGGACTTATTTGAAAATAAGGTCTTTGCAGATATACTTCAGGTAGAAATTGAGATGAAACAGTATTGCAATAGAGTGGGCCCTAAATCCAGTGAGAATTATCTTTTTAAGAGACAAAAACAAATATACAGAGACAGAGAAAAGCATTATGTGAAGGGAGGCAGAGATTGGAGTGATGTAGCTCAGTCACATGCCAGGGAACACCTGGGGTCACCAGAAGCTGGAAGAAGCAAGGAAGTATTTCTCCCTAAAGCCTCTGAACAGTGTGGCCCTGCCCTACACCTTGGTTTCAGACTTCTGACCTCCAGAACTGTTAGAGAATAAATTTCTGTTGTAAGCCACCAAGTTGGTGGTAATTTGTTATAACAGTCACCGAAAACTAATGAAGATGGATAGTGGAGAATTATAGAGGCAAATACCATGCCATTGAATGCTCAGTCCCAAGTTTTATGTTCAAGAAATAAACTGCCCGTGCCTTCCATGCACTGAGAATAATCAAAAACCCCAGGCATTTGAACAGATTGTGTCCCAAATTCCCTTAGTTTCACAGTAAGTATGTTGATTCTAACCACCATCTTAAGTACTAGCTCTTCTCCATTTTACAGATGAAGAAACTGACACATAAAAGGAGTGAGTGATCTGCCCAAAGTCACACTGCTCCTACGTGATGGAGGCTGGATTCAAATATACAGTCTGTCTTCAGAAAACAGGTTCTGACCCATGAATAGGTAACTAATTACACTAAAAATGTCAGAAAACAATACTATTGTCCAAGCAAAACAGAAAATTAATAAAGTATGCTAAAATGTTTATCTCTTTATTTTTATTGCACTTAAAGAAGAGAAACAATAAGAAAAAGAAGCTGGTATAAGAAGATACTAAGGGTGATTTTGACAGAAATTTTAGAGTACTACAGGAAATTTTGGTATGATCTCCTTTGAGTCGGTTTTTTTTTATTTTTAAAAACGCCATTTTTAAGCAAGATTGGGTGTGTCATTTTTCTGAAGTTATATCCTTAATAAATGGTGGATTGTGGATACTTTGGCTGGAGTCGTCTTCACTAGTGCCCCTACAGGCTCCTGCGATTATTTTCCTACCTCCATCTTACTCAAATGCCAGCCTCTTCTACCTTACCTTTTTTTTTCCCCCACCAAAACAGAAATCAGCAAGCCTCAGATCTTGAGAACATATTTTAAAAACTTTTTATTTTGGAAAAATCTCAAGCATATACTGAAGCAGAGGAATTGTATAATAGACTGAACATACCTGTCATTTAGCTTCAACAATTATCAACAAATTAACATATAGCGAATTGTGTTTTATTCCTACCTAATGCCTGCTATTCTCCATTATTTTGAAGCAAATCATAAACATTCTATTATTTATTCTATATTTCACTGTTTGTTTCCAAAAGATGTGAACTCATTTGCATAATTATACCCATCAAATAATGATCATATTTAAAGATTAGTGATTATTTCATAGTAAAACCAAGCATCCAATCAACATTCTTATTTCCTCAATGTCCATGTATTAAATATTACATTTGGAGTGTAATTAAATTTTTACATTAACTAAAGTTAAATTGACATTACTGAGACTTTCTATCCAAGATAAAGGTGCATCTTTGCACTTATTCAAATATATTTTTCTATTATATTTCTCAGTTCTATACTGCCTTTTTTAAAATATGACTTCTATTTCTTGGCTGAGATTTTCTATTTGTTTTTCATTTGTTTCAAGAAAATGTGTAATTTATGTTGAGGCACTTTAATCATGCCTGCTTCAGGGTCCTTATGAGGTAATTCTAATATTCATCTCCATGTTGGCATTAGTTGATTATCATTTCTCATTCGAGTTGTGAATTCCTGGTTCTTGGTCTGATGGGAATGGGCGATTTTCAACTGCATGCTGGACATTTTGGCAATTATGTTAAGAGTCTCTGAGTTGTTTAAATTTTTAAATTTAAGATAGTCATCGTGGTCAGGTTTAGCAAGTAGATCTTGGTCTACTTTCATAGACTGTGGGTCCATGACAATTTAATTTTCAGACTTTGCAGTGCTATTGTTCTGCTTACTTATTTGTTGTTGTAAGGGTGTCGCTAGTCTTTGATGGTGCTGCTTGAGGAGACAGAAAAAGCTTTGAGTTCTGGGCCACCTGATGCCACTAGGTAGGGGAAGAGTCTCTAGCCTGCAGAGTTAAAGAAGCTTCACATGTTGGTCTGCTAGTGATGATAGTATTCACCTAATGGTGCTGTCCATCTGTCTCTCAGTGGGGAAGGGGAGTCTCAGGAATGTAGGAACAAAGTCTTCATGGACTGCATACTTGTTGTGGATCCTCCTTGTTGATAACCCCTGGCCTCCAGGTGTCTCTCAGTTGGGAGAATGGAATAACGCTTCCCTTGCAGTAACTTTTTAAGCACTTACTGTATTTCTCCTACAGTAATGGGTGATATTGTTTCAATTGAAGCCCATTTCAAAGTCTACTTTTTCCAAAAAGAAAATCATCAGTTTCTCTGTTTGGGGGTCACCAAACTTTTTCTGTTAATAGTTTAATAGTAAATATTTTGGTTTTGCAAACCATAGGGTCTCTGTCACAATTACTCTACTCTGACATTTTAGCAAAGCAGCCATATACAATACAGAAAAGAATGGGTGTGTTTCAATAAAACTTTAATTACAAAAACAGACAGCTGGCCAGATTTAGCCTCTAGTTCACAGAACCCTGTTCAAAGTTTTAAAATTTATTTATGTAAACTAATGCAGAATGGTTTCTTATTTCTATTTTAAATTTCTCCTATTATGACTATTTTCTCCTTGTCATTTTAGATTTTGTGTATTTGTTCTTTCTTCCTTTTGTTTCTAAGTTACACAATGCTTTGCCTGTTTTGTTGATTTTGTTGATTTTTTTCAAAGACCTAGTATTTAGTTTTATTTAATAATTCCATTTTTTTTTTTTTTTTTGGTGTTTAATTCATCAGTTTTGTTTTTAATCTTCACTAATTTCTTTCTACTTTAGTGTGTGTGTGGGGGTGGGGGTGGGGTGTGTTTCTTTTTCTAAAATCCTGAGGTGCAAATTCATATGTTTGTTTACATTGCTATTTGGATAAATAATTAATTCTGTAAATTTTCCCCTGATAACTTCTTTTCTGTTTCCCACAGATTCAAATATATCATGTTTTTATGTTACAATTAAAAGAAATTTTATAACTTTATTTTTCATTTTCTTTTAGATCTATTAGGATTTTTTTAAAAAAATTCTAAATAAAAATCTTTCGGGTTTTGATTTAGTTATTAATTTTTAGTTTTCTTTCATTATGGTCTAAAACTATTAATTAATATTATTTCTAGTCTTTTGAATTTATTGAGTTCTTTTTCTGTACTTTGATATAGTCAACTTCATAAATATTTCATATCCACTTGATGGAAAGTGCTTCCTCCATTATCAGGATTGATTTTGATATGTATCTCTTATCTAAGATCTACTTTGGTGAATATATTATATCTACCTTATTAAATATATCATACTTTTTTTGTAGCTTTACCAATACCTTGTCCACTTGATTTGACTTAGATGTTCAAAATTTTCTCTATTAATGTAATTTCTGCTTTATGAAAGTTGGTACTATGTTATTGAATAAATGTAGCCATTAGCACAATGAAGCCTTAATTTTGTATTTCTTAATGCATTTGGTCTTAATTCTACTTTCTCAGATTTATAGTATGTAGCATAGTGTTCAGTTATTATTATTATTATTTTAAGTAGGCACCATGCCCGCCATGGAGCCAGATGCAGGGCTTGAACTCACGACCCTGAGATCAAGACCTGAACTAAGATCAAGAGTCAGATGCTTAACCTACAGAGCCACCCAGGTGCTCCAGTGTTCAAGCATCATTTGTTAACTGGGGACACCTGGGTGGCTCAGTCTTTTGAGCGTCTGATGGTTGGTTTCAGCTGAGGTCATAATCTCAGGTTTAGTGGGTTCAGGTCCTGCATCAGGCTCCATGCTGACAGTGCAGAGCCTGCTTGGGATTTTCTCTCTCTCTCCCTCTCTCTCTCTGCCCCTCCCTGGCTTGTGCTCTCTCTCTCTCTCTCTCTCTCTCAAAAATAAATAAAAACAAAATAAATAAATAATGATTTGTTAACCGGTCTGAATTTTTTTTTTTACTTCAAATGGGTGTTTTAAACTTATTTACATTTTTTGACATGATCAACACATCAATATTTCGTGCCCTATATCGGTTTCATACATAAAGATATATGTATATAGACATAATATGTACACAAGTGAGTTATACTAATACACTAAAAACTTACATTAATATCTTTTTATAGTACCTTTAAATTTACTTTTGGCTATTGCTTATTGATTCGCCACTATGAACTATGTTGAAATTAGCCGGTAACCTTTCCTTTCTCCCTAATTTTTGCACAATATCCAAAATGAAGTTATATTCTTTTATTCCAGGTTAATACTGTTAAAGCAATCAGCAATCTTCTTTTTATAAATACTCTGCTTTCTCTTCTCCATTTGATTATTGTTCCATATCTACATTGCAAGAAAACACAGACACTGCATTATTGACTTCAAAACCTCTCTAATCTTTTGGTTGGCTAAAGCTCATTCTACAGTAAATTACTCAGGTAGAGCTCATGGAAATAATATTTTCTAAATCACTACATGTTCATAGGCATTTATTTACAGCTTTTATGTTGACAGTTGGTTTGTCTACATAGAAAATGTGTCTTAAATTTTCTTTCTTCTGAGTATCTTAAATGCTACTCTATTCCATATCTGGGATAAAGTTTTGCTGTAGAAAACTCTAATGATAATCTTATTTTCTTTCATTATGTATGGTTTTGTTCTTTACCTCAATGCACATGGGATTTGTTTAATCCAGTATTTCTACTAAACTATGCCTTGATGTTTACCTTTCTGTGTAGATTTTCCCAAGTATGTGGTATATATTTTAATAAGTTGCAAATAATCTTTTATTTCAAGAAATTAAAAAAACTTTTAATGAGAGTATATTCTGTTCCCTTGGTTTTTCATATAATGACTCATATATAAATGTGTTGAACCTTCTTTATGAATCTCTATCACTTTCCTTCAAATTTCTTTTTAATCTTCTAATTTTTTTTTTTTTTTTTAATGAGAGAGAGAGTCTAAGCAGGGAGAGGGGCAGAGAGGGGAACAGAGGATTCAAAGCCGGCTTTGCACTGATAGCAGTGAGGCTGATGTGGGGCTCAAACTCATGAACCACAAGATCATGACCTGAGCCAAAGTCAGATGCTCAACTGACTGAGACCCCCAGACACCCCCTTTCTAATTTGTTTTTAATTTGTTCCTTCTTTCCATCTTCTACTTCTATTAAGGCATTATCAGTAGTGTTATTCATTTTCATATCCTTTGTACCCTATTCTTTTTTTTTAAATTTTTTTAATGTTTATTTATTTTTGAGAGAGACAGAGACAGAAACAGAGACAGAGTGCAAGTGGGGGAGGGACAGAGAGGGAGGGAGACACAGAATCCAAAGAAGGCTTCAGGCTCTGACCTGTCAGCACAGAGCCAGATGCGGGGCTCAAACTCATGAACCTGTGAGATCATGACCTGAGATGAAGTTGGAGGCTTAACCAACTGAGCCACCCAGGTGCTCCTGTACTCTGTTCTTTACTTATGAGATGATCGTTTCTTTTTCTTTTCTGAGTCTGTCCCCCATTTTTCCCCAAATGTAGCTTTTCTCCAACTACTTTATTTATATTTTTAAAAATTATAATAGCTTCTATCATTTTCTTAATTTTTGTAGGTAATCTTAAGATACTAGTGTATTCATTTCTTGTCCCTGTTATGACAAATTACCACAAGCTTGATGTATTAAGACAATGTATATGTATTATTTTACAGTTCTGAGTGTCAGAATCCAAAATTGATCTCACTGGGTTAACTTACTTAACTCATTTAAGGTTCCAACAAGTCTGAGTTCCTTCTGGAGACTCTACGTGAGATTCTGTTTTCTTGCTCTTCCCAGCTTCTAGAGATTGCCTACATCCTTGGCCTATAGCTGCATCTATGCATCTTCAAAGCCAGTGATTTTGGACCAAGTTTTTCTCCTGCCACCATCTCTCTAATTCTCTGTTTTTAGCCTCCCTTATCTAAGGTCTCTTGATATCACATTGGGCCAACCAGAGTGATTCAGGCTAATCTCCCTATTTTGTTTAGTTTACTCCTGATTAGCAACCTGAGTCTATCTGCAACCTTCTTCTTTGCAATGCAATTCTTCTTTGCCATGCAACCTAACATATTCACAAGTTCAGGGGATTAAGATGAAAATATCTTTAGGGAGCCATTATTATGCCTATCACAATTAGCATACAATTTTCAAATGTTTGAGGGCATGACATTTTTGCATGTTTTCATTTTCTGTAGAAATCTTATTCTTTTTATTCTCTTGTCTTAGTCATTACACTATATTGGATACAACCATAATCCCTGTAAGTAAAGAAATTTTTCTGATAGTCTGGTATATTTCTCTTCTCTTCTCTTTCCTCACCTGTCTTTTTTTTTTTTTTTTTTGTCCCTATTGCCTTTATCCTGTTTGTTGAATTCTACTCCTAGAAGTTTCTCCTCAGTACGGGGCTTAGTCTTAGAAGATAGCTTTGTTTTATTTCTTTACTTTTTGAAGTCTATCTATTTATTTTGAGAGAGAGCATGAGTGAGGGAGGGACACAGAGAGAGGGAGAGAAAGAATCTCAAGCAGGCTCCACATTTAGCACAAGCCTGACACAGAACTCAGTCCCACAACCATGACATCAAAACCTGAGCCGATATCAAGAGTCAGACACTTAACTAACTGAGCCACCCAGCCTCCCCTCTTTTATTTTTCTTTTTTCTTTTTTTTTGAAGATAGTTTTTTAATACTTTTTAATGTTTATTTTTATTTATTTTTTTAAATTTTTTTAACGTTTCATTTATTTTTGAGAGAGACAGAGACAGAGTGTGAGCAGGGGAGGAGCAGAGAGAGAGGGAGTCACAGAATCTGAAGCAGGCTTCAGGCTCCAAGCTTTCAGCACAGAACCTTATGCGGGGCTCGAACTCATGAACCATGAGATCATAACCTGAGCCGAAGTCAGACTCTGAAACAACTGAGCCACCCAGGCAACCTTGGAAGATAGGTTTTGTTTTAATAATTTTGAGAGTTTATAGGCCCAGATGCCTCAAGCACCATTAGAATTTATGGTAGTATAATCCATTGTAGTCTTTTTTGAGTTGGATTCTACAGAAACCTGTCATATTCTTTCTGACTGCTATTCTCAGATTAGCCCAGTGCTCACCATTCTCAGAACTAACAGATATCCAGTTGTCTTCCTTCTGCGTCTCCCCACACAGGTATGAATACCTTGTATTGTGAACTGTTGGTGGTTCGTCACCACTCACATTTGGAGGTACAGGAAAATATATTTTCATATGTTTTCTTATATGGGTGTTTGGTTTTATCATAGTCATTACTTTTTTTATTTTAATGGATAGTCAGACAGATTCAAGAAATGTGCCATCACCATCTTCCAGATTTCTCTCTAACTTAACCAGCAGAAGAAGTAGGTACAGGAGGCTCAGACTCCTTTTGAGTGGTAAGTGGGGACAAATAATGTTATTTGTTATTATAGATTTTCTATTTCTTTAACTCCATCTGTTTCATTTAAGGAAGGCACAGTAAGGTAGGAAGGCAAAACTAGGCAACTGTGGAGAGGCAAACAGTTCATTCAGGAGGGCCGCTTAAGTGAGAAAACCTTCTCTTTTTCCCACCACAGAAGTTCTTGGTCCAGGTCATAGCTTGGATGCATTCATCAATTTATTTGATAATTCTTCGTTTATTCAGATATTTATAATGTAACTCCTATTTCCTGGGTTCACTCTGAAAGATACAAAGATAATGGAAACCTGAAGCTTATTTGCAAATGTCTTGAGTCTAGTACGGAAGATAGGATGAATTTACAAATAACTGTAATATAGATGCTATAAAGGTATGTCCTCATAGAGAGGGCTAATTAATCAGAAAAGTACCAAAATAAATAACAAACTGTTATTTTCCCCTCTACTTCATTTCCATCTGAATCTTCTCAACAGCTGAAGAATATGCTTTAGATAGACAGGCAAGCTTTGTTTTTCAAGTCCCTCAGAAGAGGGGAGGAGATGGTTTTGTTCATCTGAAGGGATGTTCATAAGAGAGATGTTGTCTCTCAAGGAGTGCTTGTTTAACAGCAATTACCACGTGATTAAGTCCAACATTCTGGCAAGAAAGGAAAACCAAAAATATTCATCATGAAGTTATTCAGTTTTAGAAAAGGGAACTATGGCAAAATTTGGGCTTTTCTTAGGGAAAAAATCCTGAAAGAAATAGTTCTGAAAGTAAATAACCATGAAGAAGTCTGGAGACTGTTTAAGAACAGCTTATTGGAAACTCAGGAAAAATGTTTGACTCAGCCCAAAAAGAGCAAGCATTTGAAAATAAACACTAAATGCCTAAATGGCAAAGGAAAGAAGGCGGTTTAAAAAAAGGAGGGGATAAGGGCAAGGAATCATTTTAGGGAGGAATAGAATTTTCCAGGAAGAAGAGTGGGAATTCTATAAATGTGACAAGTCAAATTTAAACAAATTTAAACAGGTCAAGAGCTACTTAATTACAAGGCACCTTGCACGAGAATCCAAAATAAAACACTAAGGTCCTTAAACAAAGAAAGGAAAGTAGGTAAAGTATTAACAGAACTTCTTGAGATTCAAGATAAGGAGGCTGTACTCAAGCACATGAAGGCAAAACATTTGCTGTAATGTTCATGAAAAAAGGAATTTTATGAAGATACAGCACTTTAAATTGCATTTTAAATGAAGAATCTGTATCAATTAGCTTTTGCTGCCTAACAAATGACTCCAAAACTTAGCTATTTAACACAACAATGATTGGACCATGATTCAGCAGATGGACAATTTGTGCTGGGATCAGCTGGGCAGTTCTGCTGGATTTATCTCTCTCTCACTCAAGTGGCTGCAGTCAGCTCTTGGCTCAGCTGGAGCTGGATGGTCAGGATGGCCTCACCTACCAGTCTGGCAATCCTGAACTTCTCCTCCCTGGTTCTCATCCATGTGGTTTCTGGTCAGGACTGCCACATCCTTGTTAAAGGATGACATGTGCAGCCACAGAGAATGAGTCTTAATGTATAACCATTCATGTGCCTGGGTTTTGTCTTCCTCATGTCCCATTGGCCAGAGCAAGTCACGTGGCTATGCTCAGATTCAAAGGAGCAAGAATAAAATTCCACCTCTTATTAGAAAGAATGGCGATGTTACATTACAAAGAGATGCGTATATAAGCATAGCAGGGATTATTGTGGCCATCTCTACAGACAATCCATCATAGTTTGCCCACTAGCCACAGAAGAAACTTTCCTCCCACATACAAAATACATTCTCTTTCTTCCCCAGAAGTCACTTCTCATTATGGTATTCATTTTGAATTACAAGATCTTCATCTAAATAAGGTCCAGAAACAGATGAGGATCTTTAGGCACAGTTCCTCAAATGTGACTCCTCTTTATTCAAAGACTTAGCACTAAAGTTATTTATATCATGCACACACATACACACACACACACATACACACACACTATGTAATAGAAAGAATAGCTAACATCAATAGATACTTCCACTCAAATGGGAAGAAAGAAATACGGGTAGTCACACTGGTCGGTAGCTATTGTAAAATCTTTCCAAGTAAACATTAACAAGGGCCTCTACTCCTAGAGAAGGGCATGTTCCTTAATTGGAGCCCAATTTTAATCCCAGGAATGGTTCCCAAGTCCATTGTTCAGTGTAGCTCTAGAAGCCTGCGTCCTATCCATAGAAATTTGGGGCTCAGAGGCTTCTCTTGGTTTCCAACTGTTTCTTTTCTCTTTAGGATAATCTCTCACCAAGTTTTATAAGTTCCCCTATGAAGAGGAATGAAGTCCACTCCTTGTTCCAAAATCTACATCCACAATTTCTTTGGAATAGACACTTCTCTGTTTGGGCAGCATGTCAGGCTGATATAGGAAAGCACCCTTAAAATTACTGAAAGCTCTTTTGTCCAGCTGAAAGAGTCTGCTAAGCACCACCTTACCTCTTCTGGAGGATTTTTAAAGGATCTGATAGCCATATACTTGATTTACCCTTATCAAGGAGCCATTTCTTATTTTGAGAATCTTTTGCCGTCTGGAGAGGTTGGATGTGAAAACAGCTTTATTTTCCAACCTAGAAATTTGGCTTCCCTCTACATCTCTAAATTCTGCTTGCCAAATCATTCTTTCTTTAGCTCCTCTTTTTCTCACAGTATCATATAAGGTACAGCGAGAAGAAGCCAATGGACGCTTTAACCATTTGGCCATAATATCATTTTAGGCATATCTACAAGGTTATTAGGTACATTTTTAATCCCATGACAGCTATGTCAACTCTTTCATGGCTACATAACATGGGTTATCTTTTTAGCTGGCTATTGCTGTTTCCTCACCACTTTCCTAGCCTCTAACAGCTCATTTGCCTTTTTTTCAGGCTTTGACAGCAGTTTCTGCATTACTTTTTCAGCCTTCACTTCCAATCTTATTCCAAAGTCATTGCTACATGTTTTGAGTTTTGTTACAGCATCCTACCACTTCTGGTACCAATTTTTGTATCAGTTCAATTTTACTGCATAATAAACTATTCCCGTAAGAAACTGCCTGGAAGAAAACAAGCATATTTTTTGTTGACCACAATTCTGTAGACGGACTGGGAGTTCTTCTGGTCTGAATCAACTCCCTGAAGATTGGAGAGCCTAGAGTGGCCTTGCTTGGATGACCAAGGCCAAGCTAACCTGGGACAAGTGGGCCTCTTTTCACATGGCTCAGCTCTCCAAGAAAGCTAATCCAGCTTGCCCACATGGCAACAGTTTTTCTAGGACGGGAAGGGAAGGCAAGCCCCAATGGGCAAACACATTTCAAGCCTTTGTTTGCATATATCTTATTGGCCAAAGCAAGTCACGTGCCAAGCCCATATGCAGGGAGTGGAGAAATAAATTCCACATCTTACTCTGAGACACAACCAACCCACACTGAAAAGGTATGTATTTATAAGAATGAGAACAATAACTGTGGCCCTCTTTGCAAACATTTTACCACAAAAGCTAACAATTACAGACTTAACATCAGAAAATGCACACAAATGTGCTGGACTGACTGATAAACTAGACAGAGATAAATCATGTATCTTCAGAAAATCGTCAGGCATAGAGAAAGTGACCATAACATATAACTTGACAGAGATGGCCATAAGGCCTGAGATGTATAACCAGTGATCACACTTTCATTCTATGTGAAGATCACTAGAGAAGATTCTAGGGAGTGCAAAAGATGAGTATCAGTTAATGGAATCATAAACTGGTAGAATCAAGTCCACATTTAGGGGCATATAGGATCACTGAAAAGCAGTATTTTATATGCCCCCACCATACAAACATTCCCTTAAATGTAGCCAAGACAAGCAGATCAAAAGCAATATCAAGGGTACCCTGAAGGGAAAAGAAGACAGTATTTCCCAAAATGCCAGCCTTAAACTTAAGGACTGAGATGTGGGAGGCTGGGGTGGAGGTGGGAGCAGGGGGGTGGCAATTAAAGGAAGTTGAAGTGCTATCTCTCCTGACACCCCTAACACATCAGAATTATATCTGCTGAAATGTAACCATAAGAGTGTCTCAGGTAATTTTAACCCCCATTTGGGATAACATTCTTCCTTCTTCTCTTCTAGTTATTTCCCAGGAGTTTTAGGAATTTGTTCTCTGTTGAATTATGGATCTTCCCAGAGCACAAAGTCTGGAGTGATGACCCCAATTGCTATAAACCAGAAACAGCTCTGAGATGGAGCCATAATAAAAAGGTAGAATGTCTAAAAATAACCTAGTAGGGGAAAGGCACCATTTGTAACCAATCTAAAAAATGCTCTGAGAATACATATAGCTATTTCTTTCTTTTGTATCATAGCTACATGAAAAGACTAGAAAGAAAGACATTAAAATTATAACATTGGTTATCTTTGTTGTTTGAACTCTATGATATTTCAATTTTTCTTTAGTTTTGATGTTTTATATTATAAATATTTCTTTATAAAATAAAGGCAGATTATACATTAGAAATGACAATAATTAAAAATATGAACTGATTCAATATTAAGTCATATTTGCTTCAAATACTTTGTTATAAAAGCAGAGTATAAAATATACATCCTGAGATTATTCTTTCTCAGGTTAAAATAAATGTCACTCTGGGGCACCTGGGTGGCTCAGTCGGTTAAGCATCTGACTTTGGCTCAGGTCATGGTCTCATGGCTTGTGAGTTTAAGCCCCGTGTCAGGCTCTGTGCTAATAGTTCAGAGCCTGGAGCCTGCTTTGGATTTTGTGTCTCCTCCTCTCTCTGCCGCTCCCATGCTCATGCTCTGTCTCTCAATAATAAATAAATGTTAAAAATTAAAAATAAATAAATAAAAATTTTAAAAAGTCACTCTTATGAGTGGTTAAATATACAGTCTCTCACCCAAAAATTTACTCTAGGAAACAAATTTTGTTTAGGATTTTAATAAATGATTAGGAATATAAGGGAGACATTTTCCAACTGTGTAGATGATTCTGGATGGTTTACTAAATAGAAATCAAATGGCAAATGATGGGAAGAATTTGCAGATTGATTACACAATAATATGACATAGACACACAAATGACCAATGAGTTTCAGGGTGAACAAAATAAAAGAAATGTTGAGGTGGCATTTACAGAGCTTGAAAGTTTGCACCCCTTGAAGAGATTACAATATAGATAAGATAAGGCATGGGACACTGATTAAGTCAGGGAGATACTTGTTCTTACTATATAAATTCATTAACAGATTGAATGAAGATATATTTATGGGAAACAGACATGAGTCTAAACTCATTTAGCATTCCCTAGAAAGGTTTTGTTTTGGCTTTGAACAAAATCTTAACATAAAGCCAAAATTAACACCTTTCCTACTTACCATATTCCCTGTTAAACTCATGTTTTTCAAAAGATGGGGGATGGGGTAGGGAATAAATAGGCTAACTACACTCCATATCTCTTACTTAACATATTATTATTACCCTCCTCTCCACAACTGTGTTAACATCTATTATAGTGTAACGCAACTGTTAAACATTTAGACAGTGAGACCATCTGGCATAGCCTATATGAGAATTTCTACATTGCCAAACATATTAGAAACCATTTGAACCACATATGTAAGAAAAAAAGGGGTGGGGAAGGATATTTATTCAATCACATAAACTATTCCAAAATATAAAAAACAGTGTCAAATAATGTATCAATATCTGAAAATATCTGCTCTACCAAAGTTCGATACTTCTGTAATCATTTTTCCTGTTTTTTAATTGCTATAACCCCAGCCCCTGAAAAATAGATGGTGTAGCCACTTAGTAAACATTTGTAAGTGAATTAGTGAATAAATGAAAAATATTTTTGTATGTGAGAAACTTCTTTTTTGAGAAGAGGCAGCTCCAGGGACTCACAGTGCTTAGAGTGGAGTCTCTCCATAGTAACATCTTATCTTTGTCTTTGGGTCCATCCAAATTCTACTGTTCTTCCAAACTCATGTCGTGATCATTATGCTATGTGAAATATGTTAGAGAAAGACAAATACCATATTATTTCACTTCTTTGTGCAATCTAAAAAACAAAGCAAATGAATAAAACAAAAAGCAGAGTCACACCTATAAATACAGAGAACAATCTGATGGTTGCCCAAGGGGGGGGCGGGTAGAGGATGGGCAAAATGGGTGAAGGGGAGTGGGAGATACAAACTTCCAGTTATGGAATGAGTAAGCCTGAAAATAAAAGATACAGCATTGGGAATGTAATTAATGATATTGTAATAGAGTTCTCTGGTGAGCACAGCATAACATATAGAGAAGTTGATTCACTAGAGAAGTTGTACACCTAAAACTAATGTCATATTCTGTGTCAATTATACTCAAATAAAAAAAAAATAAAAATGAATAAAAAAACTCATGTTGTAATCTAAATCTTTTAAGATTTCTCTATCAGTCCAGATTTCACTAGTCTTCTAACTAGACTTTGTCAGTCCACCATATATACATATAACTTTGTTTAAGTCTTTCTCAGTGTTTACTATTGATACACATTTTCTGAATGGACTATAACCTTTTCATGCTGTGTCTTCTTCCTAATTTATTAATACAGAAATTAATAAGGCATGGTCCCTGCCCTTAAGAAGATCCACGTAAAATAAACGAGTTCAGCATGTCAAGCATTATATATGCTTTGGTAGACATTTGGGTTGGTTCTCCTAATCACAATTCTACCCTCCTTCTAGTTTAAGGGATTCAAAATCTAATTTCTAAATTTCCCATATGCACTTGAGGCTAAGTTTTAAAATCTGAGCAAGGACTTGAAGGACAGCTCAAAATAAATGTGGGGTAGCAACCCTCTTCCTGCCTGTATTGATACTGGCAAGCAAGGTCATACAGGTGTGTTGGTGGTGACTGGACTCCATGCCCCAGAGGCTAGTCACCAGCTAATGACCATGAGGGAAAGTGTGGGAGCAGCAGAAATTTCTGATCTCTGGGTAGCTGCTATGACGGTGTGACCTTCAAATCAATAGTCCAGAGTGACTTTTTAACTTCAGTTCCTTCTAACCTTTGGGGATCCAATTCCCTGAATTAAACACAGCTTGAAATCAATGGTATTATCCACCTTGCTCTGAACTGTGACTAATCCACATGGTATGGTATGAATATAAAGAATAGAGCAGAGGGGCTCCTGGGTGGCTCAGTGGGTTAAGCATCTGACTTCAGCTCAGGTCATGATCTCGCGGTCTGTGAATTCAAGCCCCACATCGGGCTCTGCGCTGACAGCTCAGAGCCTGGAGCCTGCTTCGGATTCTGTGTCTTATTCTCTTTCTGACCCTCCCCCACTTGTGCTCTGTCTCTCTCTGTCTCTCAAAGATAAATAAATGTGAAAAATTAAAAAAAGAAGAGAATAGAGCAGAGACACTAGAAAAGAGCGGTAATAATGGAAAGATAATTGTTCAGCTGAGCCAAGCAGATGAAGGGTGGAAGAACGTAGTGTAAACATGAGAGCACAGTAGTAACTCAGAGTTAAAGACCAGAAAGAAACAGAGATAGAAACAACAGAATGTTTCTATCAGGAAAGTTACAGAAAATCTACCCCAGCCCCATTAGTTAAAAAATAAATAAATAAAATAAAAAACACTCAAAGAGGGAAAGGAACTTTATCTGAAAAATAGGAAGTGTGAGTCTAATGGGCACCAGGAGAAAGAGACCTTCTGATGTCCAATCCATTGCTTATTCAACTTACAAGATCCTGTAATTTTTATTACACGAAACTGTTGAGAAGTATGTTGGTATTTCACTTCTTATCTAAAAAAGCATCACAAATCTCAATATAATATTATGGTTGTATTTCTCTTGTTAGTTTTATTTTTTTTAATTCTTTAAAATGTTTATTTATTTATTTTGAGAGGAGGTGTTGGGGAGGGGCAGAGAGAGGAAAGAGAATCCCAAGCAGGCTCTGCACTGTCAGTACAGAGCCCAACATGTGATCTCACGAACTGTGAGATCATGATCTGAGTCGAAACCAAGACTTGGATGGTTAACCAACTGAGCCCCCCAGGTGCTCCTCCATTGTTAGTTTTAAAGGATTAACACAATAGTTACAACTGAGCAGAAAGTATCTTCAAAAGTGTATTGAAATGGGTAGCCTCAATAATAATGAGTGAGAATCAAATTCTTCTAACCACTTAGGATTCATCTTTGTATTGCCTGTTTTTAAAAAAACATTTCTTGGGACACCTGGGTGGCTCAGTTGGTTGAGTGTCCAACTTCAGCTCGGGTCATGATCTTGCGGTTCGTGAGTTCGAGCCCCACGTCAGGCTGTGTGCTGACAGCTTGGAGCCTAGAGCCTGCTTCGGATTCTGTGTCTCCCTGTCTCTCTGCCCCTCCCTGCTTACGCTGTCTCTGTCTCTCAATAATAAATAAACATCAAAAAAATTAAAAAAGAAGAAATAAAAACCATTTCTTGATTACCTCTATTTCTCAGCAAATATACTTCCCTCTATAAACACATCAGACAGAACCAGCAATGCTCCTAATCAAACAACACAAGTCCATGAAGGCAGCATTTACATATGCATTTAGTCTGTAAAATTCCTTCAAAGATATTCACTTATGAATCAACCACACCTTTTTAGGGAAACATACCACAGCTTACTGTTCTCTGTGACACTCCTGAGTCCATGAAAATATAGATTTATTTGAAAATGCTCCTCCTCCTACTTTGAGTATGCGATTTTAACTGTCATCATTAGAAGAGTCAACAGTTTCTTTCTTGGAAAACATTTAACTTACTGAAAAACAATGAAATCTTACAGTTATGTGTCTTATTTCTGGAAGAGATGGCAAAATTTTCCTGATCCGAGACTCTGGTTTGAAGTAGTTTAAGTGTTATTACCTTCATTTTACTGAGGTAAGTAACGCCTCTGAGATCACTTTCTCTTAAAAGGCATAAAGTTAGTCACAGGCAGGAACAATGTCTGTTCTTGCATTTCTCTGTCTTTTTGATTTCAAACACAGAGGAATTCACTCTGTGATACAGAGGGATACAGGAGTACTGATGCATAGGGGCACTTGTACCCCAATGTTTATAGCAGCACTCTCAACAATAGCCAAATTATGGAAAGAGCCTAAATGTCCATCAACTGATGAATGGATAAAGAAATTGTGGTTTATATACACAATGGAGTACTATGTGGCAATGAGAAAGAATGAAATATGGCCCTTTGTAGCAATGTGGATGGAACTGGAGAGTGTGATGCTAAGTGAAATAAGCCATACAGAGAAAGACAGATACCATATGTTTTCACCCTTATGTGGATCCTGAGAAACTTAATAGAAACCCATGGGGGAGGGGAAGGAAAAAAAAAAAGAAAAAAAAGAGGTTAGAGTGGGAGAGAGAGCCAAAGCATAAGAGACTCTTAAAAACTGAAAACAAATTGAGGGTTGATGGGAGGTGGGAGAGGGGGAGGGTAGGTGATGGGCATTGAAGAGGTCATCTTTTGGGATGAGCACTGGGTGTTGTATGGAACCTAATTTGACAGTAAATTTCATATAAAAAAATAAATAAAAAATAAATAAATAAATTTTGGGGTGTGTTATACAATATACATATGCATTAGTAGTGTAGTTCATATAATAATTGAGTAAATAAATGTGAAAGTTTATATTAGAAGTACATGCTGAAAAAATATGCATGCTCAAGTCAGTACGGAGATCATGCTTTAGGAATATAGGCAGCAGAGTCCCTTTATGTGCTTCTAGACAGCTCCATAAAATTGTGGTTTATATCTGCTTGTGGATAGTACCCTCATACTTAGCACTATTCTGCCATATAATAGGTTTTCAATAAATCATTGTTGAATGAATGAAACAATGGATCAATAAGTGACTCAAAACTGGCCTAAATCAAAAGTTACCATGTATCTTTAGATCCTATAGTTGGTTGAACAGTGTGCTCCCACTCCCTATTTCATATCTACCTGGAACCTAGAAGTAGGAAAGAAATAGAATTTAAATCTTCTATTTGGAAACAGGGCCTTTGAAGACACACTAGAGGTAAGAATTGAGATGACATCATGCAGGACTAGGTGGGCCCTAAATCTATTCAAAATGTCTTTATAAGAGACAGAAAAGCACACAGAAATAGAGAAAAAGTTTATGTGAAGGCAGAGGTAGGTGGAGACTGGAGTGACACAGCTCAGCTACAAGCCAGGGAATGCCTGGAGTCACCAGGAAACGGCAAGGAAATGTTCTTCCCTAGAGCCTTCAATGAGACCATGGCCTTGCTGGCACCTTGATTTTGTTTGGACTTCTAGTCTCCAGAACAATGAGAGAATAAATGCCTATTGCTTTAACACCAAGTTTGTGGTAATTAGTTGTGACAACCATAAGAAACCAATACAGATACTATATTTTAGATACCAGGCCATTGTCCCAACAAGTTTAGTCCTATTAGATCTGACTCAAGTGCCCTTTCCATTGGCCTATTGTAGTGAATCCAACACCTCCTCCAATGGAATCCATTTATGATATAAAAGGTCTCTGGTTGGCTCAGTCCATTACACGCCTGACTCTTGGTTTTAGCTCAGATCATGATCTCACAGTTCATTGAGTTCAAGCCCTGCATTGGGTTCTATGTTGATAGTGTGGAGCCTGCTTTGTATTCTCTCTCTCCTTCTCTCTCTGCCCCTCTTCTCTCTCTCTCTCACTGTCTCTCAATAAATAAATAAATAAACTTAAAAAAAAAGGCAATACTAGAATCTAGCTCTCCTGACTCTTAGGGTAGCATTCTTTCCACTACCTCTTACTATTTAGCTGAAGAACTTATCACATAAGAAAAAGTTCTCAGAAAGTCTAAGCTGTGGGTATGCATTATGGGTATGTGCCTAAGCATTCATGATGCAACCTGAAACTTTTCGCTCTTAAAATTCTTATGAGGATAAGCTTCTGACCTCTGATATATGCCAGTTCCAGCCAGTTAACAACAATCATAAGACATGTTACAGTTTATTTTGGTACTTGATATTCTGGTCACAGAAATAACCAGGAAACGAAGTTACTTTTTAAAAAAATCAGCTTTGTCATTATTTAACATTATTGAGCACTTATCATGTGCATGCATTTATATAAATAAAAATTTAGTTGAATTTACAAATCATTAAAATTGCTTGAACCATTCAAAAGGAGAATCAAATTTTATTCTACTTCTAGCAAATATTTTTGATCTACCTTTCAACTCTCTATTAGCCTATATAAACAAAACAATTTGCTTAAAGCAGTAGGTAACCAGAAAGTCTTTCATACACTTTAGAGACAACTTACATGAACACAGCAGTGACTGTGCTTGGCAGAGAAGAGGTGCTCAGGAAGTGTTGGAGCTATTTTTCTGGATTAAAAAAGATTATTAGGGGTCCCTGGGTGGCACAGTTGGTTAAGCTTCCAACTCGATCTCTGCTCAGGTCATATCACAGTTCATGAGCTCAAGCCCCATGAGCTGGGCTCTGTGCTGATGGAATGCGGCCTGCTTGGGATTCTCTCTCCCTTTCTCTCTCAGTGCCCCTCCCTCACTTGTGCATGCCCTCTCTCTCTTTCTCTGAAAATAAAATAAGCTTTAAGAAACAAATTAAAATATGAAAATTAGCACTCAGAAAAGCCCCTTTGAATTTAATTGTTCATTTGTTTGTTGTTATTAGTTACTTTGGATTTGACTGAAACTATCATATCTTCTGGATCTTTAGCTTATTTACAACTTGATTTTGAGCATCCAGAAAGAATGTTACTGGTGATGTGGAAATGTCGGGATTCTGTGGACATGATGGGCTTATGTTGGGTGTAGCAACCACATGGAGAGGGCACATCAAGCCAAGGCCAATGAACTCCAGTTGGTCAAAAACACAAGATTTTAAGAGGAAAAGAAACAAAAGAGGTGTCATCCCAAGGATAGTCATTCCAAAAGCATGAAAGATTAAGAAGGATAGAAAAGTTTCAAAGTGAAATTCTTTTTTTTTTTTTTAATTTTTTTTTTTTAACGTTTATTTATTTTTGAGACAGAGAGAGACAGAGCATGAAAGGGGGAGGGTCAGAGAGAGGGAGACACAGAATCTGAAACAGGCTCCAGGCTCTGAGCCGTCAGCACAGAGCCTGACGCGGGGCTCGAACCCACGGACAGTGAGATCGTGACCTGAGCCGAAGTCAGACGCTTAGCCGACTGAGCCACCCAGGCGCCCCTCAAAGTGAAATTCTTATGAAGTCACAAGTGATCAGAATTCAGTTTGGCTGAGATCCACAAACCTGAACTGAGCACCTCCTATGAGCCCAGCAGTGGGTGAAAATGAGTAAAACTTGGCGCCCTGAGCTGTAGTCTATTGAACTCTTTAGAATCTCTTTCAGAAAGACAAGAAGGAAGAATCCGAAGAAGCCTTTGTGTCTATGCATGGTGCAGTTGGTTGAACTCTGCTTTAAGAAGAAACCCCAGGGAGCAAGTCTTTCATAGATTCATAAGGGTCTAGTAACTGGCATGCATTTTTTTAATACACATAGAAAGTCCCCAGTAAATGAGTGTTTTTTGTGTGTTTTACTCAACATACGAATTAATAATGTCTGAACAAATGGGCTATAAAAGCAAAGATTAATATCACACAGAAAGAGCCAAGAACAAAGACTCTGTTAGAAGCGTGACATGAAGGCTGACATCCAGATGTCAGTTAAAAAACAAAACAAAAGCTAAAGATCAAGCAATGTCTGGGACAGAGGCAGAGGCCTCAGGGGCAGCCTCCATTTTCTCTGGAGGTTCAGGATGACTTGGGGAACGCTTAATCACAGCCCATCAGATGGGTTGAACAGTAGTTATGCTGGAGGAAAGCCCATGGGGTTGTGTTCTAGGAGTTTGTTTTAAGGATCCCCTACACTGACATTTATATCAATTACTTGACTAACAATATAGAAAAAAATTCCATGAAATGCAGCTATGTCAGAAAGATGTTAGGGCAAAGAGAGGATTCAAATATCAATTGATGGAACCAAAAACTACACTGATTGGCCAAGTCAGTGTGCATAAAATTACACAGAGTATAAAGTTTCATGTTAGGGTCAAAAGGTCAATCACATTAGTACAAAATGGGTGACCTAGTTCCTAGGAATTTATGTTGCCGTTTATTTTTTACTTGATCCTAAATTTTCGTAATTCATGGAGGTGGACACAGGGCACAGGCTACCCTATGAGTCTACATGTAAAAAAATATAATGCCCAAATGAAATCCTTTTTTATCCTACATGGCTTCAGATTTCATCACAGGCCTATTGCTCCCTGTTATGAGTTTATAATAAAGAATCTACAGCAAGGAATCAGAAAGGTTTTGCCTACAGGAGAAATCAATTCAAGAAATCGGCAGCGTCTTCAAACAGCTGAAAGTATCATGTGGAAGAAAGATTTGACTAATTATAGGAACTAGAAGAAAGATGATGGGCAAGAGTATAGGACATGCTTCAGTTGTATATAATGAATCATATTCTGCCATTAGAACTGTTCAACAACAGTCTGCCTGCCCTAGGAATATGTGAATTCTGTGTCACTGGAATACTCTAGAAGGGGCCAGATGACTATTGACAATGAAGGAGAATGGTTAATGCACTCCTTATGTTCTTTTATGCTCTAAAGTAAATACTACAGATGAAAGAAAAAGTGTGGAATAAGAAAAGCACGTCCAAATGCATACCGTCTCTGTAATGTCAAACAGCCTTTTAAACTTCTATGAAAACTATTTTCATAACCTTTACTTCACTCTTTTCAGGAAAATTAGATTCAATAACCTGTATAATGCACCTGACACAGTGGATGCTAAGTAAATTGTGGAAAAAATATAATTATTATGATAGTAATTATATAGTCTCTGCAGAGCAAACCCAGAAAATATCTTAACTATGTATCACTAGAGAGAGGAAAAGAAAAACGGAGAAATCAGGTAACATTCTTGGTGCTTCTAACTCTGTAATGCGAAACTACAAGTTACCCTCTGATTACCTTCTGCCTGCTTAAACAAATGATCCTCAATCTGTAGAAAACAGTTACTTGAATTAAAATATTCATACTTCACAGATGAGTCAGCTTGCTGGTAGAAATAAAAAGCCAAACCAATAAATTAATTAAGATTCAAAATTCCAGTTTCAGACAAGTACTTTAAATATAAGAATGTAAAATATATATATACAACCAAGAGTGGAGATTCTTTTCTCTTAAAATTTTTTTTCAAATATTATTGGAAGTAGGGTCTCTTTAAGAAAGAAAAACTTATTGAAAATACTCTTCAGAGGCTGGCCCACAGAAGTGATGCTTGATAAATAATTTTGGAAACTGCTCTATCTTTTAACTTTCCTTTTGAAAAAAAAATGGACAGTCTTTAGACAGTGTAGCTCGTAGACTAATTTAAAACTCCATTGAAATGTCCTTTAAGTATTAGTGAATCCAGATTTTCAATTAAAAGTTTGTATCCTTAAGTGCAAGTAAAACTGTGCGGTGGGTGTTTTCATATGAACTTACCCAAAAAAATCACAACTAAAATATTCATAATAGAAGCATCTCTTTTAGAGAGAAACTTGGTTGAACGCAAAACTGGCAGGGGTGTGGGGAAGAACTGACTTAGCATCGACAGAATGAGGAATACAGTTTACTTAGAGAACTTCACAAAACAGCCACAAATTATGCACAAAAATGATTTTGAAGAAACTTCACATAAACTTTTTTTTCTTCAATTTTGAGAGCAGATGAAAGCCATTTTCGATACTAAAAGCAATAGCTGTCACCTGATCTGTGAACTCGGCAAATCCTAAGCAACTAGGTGAAACTAGTGTTGTGAGAACTGGTTCCTGGACAGCAGGAGAAATAAACCTCATGCAAAGATATTAGAAAGTTAATCCAAACAATGATCACCACAGACAGAAAATGAAGAGGGAAGGTACAGGCGGGAGGGGGGCATGGGGGGAAGGGGGAAGAACAGTGACATTTGGTGATGAACCATATGTGCGTGGTTTGAAAGACATGACTGAATTGTTTTTGGTGCAGCATTATTCTGACATTTAGAATGAGGCAATTTTCCATTTCCATTAATGTACTGCCAAATAGGAGGGGAACTGTCGCGAATTAAAGACTAAAGAAAGCTGTTCCTCAGAGTTGTATTAAATCATTGCTGATGAACTCATTAAGAACAAATTAACGAGGTAAATTGTACTAGGATTAACCAGCAAGAAAACCTAAGTAAAATTATACAACCTCACTAGTTTCTAAATGGTCCAACATTAAGCACTGACAGTACATGCCATGAATGAGAGGTCTTCTTTACTCTCTAGAAATCTCCTGGCATCCTCAGAAAGGACTCTGGCTTACCTCAGAGACAAGAACAAATTTAATGTAGACTTTGTAACAACCAGAAGATGTTAGGGGAAATTACTTTCCTCTCACACACAGACCATTTTTCACAAAGAAAAACAGGCTAAAATTTGCCTGCTTTATATGAAGAGGCAAAGATAGCCCCTCTTCATAATGTCAGCATAGAAAATTATTGTAACTGTATAAGTAAGTCTTCTAAGTTTACCTGAAATCAAGCAGATTTGATACTTTGCCTTCTTCAGTAGAGGGTGGAAAATCCTATCTGTGGTCTTCATACCCCTCTAAGGAAAAATTATCTTTAAGGGGCTCCAGGTCTCAAGATTCCAGGATCCCAAATCCTTCAAGGTCATCAGTACCTTATCTATCTGGTTACAGAGCAACTCAGACTTGCCTTTCTACATTATTTTTAGTACTGAAGCTCTAAGGCTGTAAACAACCTTGGGGGGAGGGGGCAGGGGAGGAAGCAGCAGAACTATATTGCAACATGCTCCTTAATATGTCCAGTGGTGACATTCTTTATTTTCTTACCTTGAGTCCATATACTAGAACTTCACGATAAAGCCCTGGAAACTTTTTATAGGGTGGTGTTGAGCCCTCTCGTATCATGTTCTTCATTGGCATTTTGATAGGTCTTCTTTTTGTCATGGAAAATGGGGACTCAGGTCAGATCTCCATGATGGCCCGTAGTCTAGCCCCTAGACCTTCTTTTTCAACTTCCGCATCCATTCCAGCGCCAGAGCCTAGCATGTTGCTTCGAACACAGGAAGCACATTATAAGTGCTTTTTTTTCCCTTTCATTTTAATGGAAAAACTAATAATAATGCTGTGTGCTTAAATTACAGTCCAAACTCAGAATTCTTCCCACATGTCAACAGTCATTTGAAACTCCTGGAATACTGGTTCTAATTTGAAATCAAGACAATAACAGAGCCATGCCTTATATGTAAGTTAATCTGCTGCCTTTTCTCTGATTTTTTCATAATCATTAAAGTAGAGCTCAGCTTCTCAAAAGTAATCCATTCAGAATACCTTGCTATATGGTTTTTAAAATTTCAATTGATTCAATTCATTTATAAAGACTCCTTGAAAGTGCAATTTAGAGACACCTGGGTGGCTCAGTTGGTTGAGCATCCAACTCTTGATTTCTGCTCAAGTCATGGTCTCAATTCCACATCAGGTTCTACAGTAGGCGGGGAACCAGCTTGGGATTCTCTCTGTCTCTCCCTCTGTCCCTCTCCACTTGTACACTCTCTCTCTCTCTCTCTCTCTCTCAAAAAAAAATTTAATTTCAACAATTGGATTCATTTTTTTTTTTATTATTTTCAATGTTTATTGATTTTTGAAAGAGAGAGAGAGAGACAGAGTGTGAGCTAGGGAGGGCAGAGAGAGAGGGAGACACAGAATCTGAAGCAGGCTCCAGGCTATGAGCTGTCACCACAGAGCCTGATGTAGGGCTCAAACTCACTAACCTTGAGATCATGACCTGACCCAAAGTCAGACACTTAACCGACTGAGCCACCCAGGTACCCTTCAATTGGATTCATTTTAAACAACTTTGAATCATTCACATTTATATAGCACTTTAAATCTCATGATCTCAAAGTCACTTACATGTTATTTATTTGTAAAGTAGGACTGAATGGAATTATTGTTCCCATTTTGCAGACACTGAAGTAAATACCTATAAATATATGGCTTTCAAGTGTCTCAATAAGCCATGGGAAACTTGACACTCAGAATCAAATCCATTATTCCACCAAGAAAGCCCAACACCTCCTGCCCCCATGCTTTGCTTCTTAAACATTTATTTATTTTTTTTTTTAAATGTATATTTATTTTGAGAGAGAGAGTACAAGTGACACTGGACTCGATATCACCAATTGTGAGATCATGACCTGAGCCAAAACCAAGAGTTGGATGCTTAACCAACTGAGCCACCCAGGTGCCTCTTCAATATTTATTTTTTAATTGTAATTTAGTCTCCTTCATGAAGCTTCTTACTTCTGCTAACTAAACTTTAAAGGAAAATGTGTATATCACTTGCTCTACCTACTCTCACCGATTAATTTCCAAGGTCATTGGATATGGCCAATTGGTGTTTAACTAGCTAAACCAAGTTCTGCTAAAGTCAACAGGAACTAGAGATAGGCATCTGATAAAAAGATTGATGTCTGCATAGGTATCTAACCCAAAAAGGTGTACCCTTTAGAATAATAAAAAGAATGCTGGCAAGGACATACTGCCTAGCCATTTCCATTTTGAAAGATTGCAATATGGAAAACAATTATGTCTGGACATGTTAGTCCAACTTTATTTATAAACACCAAATTCAATATACCATATAATCAAAATGTATGAAACCAAGATGAACCACTCTTGCCTTTTAAATCAGACAATTCTGTTTGCTTTTGCTCTGGCTTATGATTACATCTTCCTGACCTGATAATTAAACCCACAGAAAAAGTGACCTTAGCAAAGGAGAAATTTCTACATGAAAAATCCCTTTTGCTTTGTTTTATTTATTTGTTGTTTTCCGATTTTTTTAAATCATTTGTCTTATAGATGAACCAAAAAAATTTTGCTGGAACCAAAGACATGTAAATACAAGAATCTAAGTCAATTTGTTTGAGAATGTTCTGGCCTAAGGGTACATTTTCCAGCTTCATTTGTTGCCTGCACAAGGTCAGGCCTCCTATTGAATGTTATTTCCTGAAATCAGGATGCTTCATTTGTAATCTAAGTAAAGTCACTGAGGACCACAAATAGTCTCCTGACCTCGTTGAGGCTGAGCTCCATGCTCTGTTAGTTGGCTAAGTAGAACATAGTGAAGACTCATCTAATCCTGGATGTGTAAATTTCCATGATTACTGTCCAGATTCATGCTTACTAGGAGACACAGACATATGGAAGAAGGATCCCATTTTAGTCCTCCAATTTTATAAACACTATCTTCATTCATGAAATTCTAAAATTAGAGACTTTCTAATGACCCCTTTATTTTTTCCTCCCTGATTTAGATTTACTTTGCTTACTCTACCACAGTAATATTCACAATGTTAACAAAATAAATATATTAGAATTATTTTTATTAAAAAAATATACATGTAGGGGAACCTGGTTGGCTCAGTCAGAAGAGCATGCGACTCTCGATCTCAGGATAGTGAGTTTGAGTCCCATGTTAGGTATAGAGATTAGTTAAATAAATTAACAAATGATATATATATATATATATATATATATATATATACACACACACATGTATATACACATATATATGTATATATATACACATATGTATGTATATGAGTTTGATCACGATACAGGATAGCGAACCATTCATGTGGACAAGAAGCTGAAGTTTACATATAAAACTCTCACTGTTCCAGGGTATACTTTAAAACCAACAGTTTTTACCATAATAACATGGCTCTCTCTCTGGTATCTCACCGCTGCGACGGTGCAAGTAGGAGATTGAGCTGGAGCTAGCTCGAATAAAGGCTCTTTGCTTTTGCATCGGACTCGGCTCCCTGGTGGTCTTTGGGGATCACGAATTCTGGGCATAACATTTGTGTATATATATACATATATATGTTAGAAATCATATACATGTATATATATATTATATTATATACATATAAATATATGGCTTCCGATAGTATGAGATAGACAGCTTCATTTGCACATGATTTTCTTCTTTGCTTATACTATGAATGTAGAAAGACCTTCCCTCTAGTACTGGCTTTAGACTCTGAATTTAAGAATAAAGAATTTTTACTTTAATTTTTATGGTAGCCCAACAATGACACAGTTCCTAATGGAGTAGTTTTGAAGCAAATTTCCAAGGAGAAACTTATGTCAGCTCAATTTGCCCTTGACCACTTTTGTCTTACCTAATCCCTTCAGGCCAAATGCCAAAGCTTGCTTTCCAACATAATTATATTCTATTGGTCTTTTGGCTTTGACATAATAAATCTCATCTTCCACCACTTCAAAATACTCTCCAGTTTTCTCATTAGTTATAACAATCCACAAAGAACTTTGTATTATTCTTCTACAATTTTCTTTAACAAGTCATAGCTATTTCCATTATAACTGATTATCATGTTTGATGGGATCTAAATCTAAACTTCTTGAGAGAAAAATAAATTTCTCTAATTTCATGTTCAGGAGTCTTGTTTTATCTTCTACATAAGTTTCTGTAACTTTAAGCTGACTTTGGCACACAGTTTCCCTTCTGCCATCCCTCCAAGTCCAAAAATTCCCATTGAGAGGCATTCTCTATGTGGGACTGCATCTTGACAACTCACCACCTAAGAATGATGATCTCCTTCCAGATATTATAGTCATGTGTCTTGATCACCATCACTAAATTCTTGTCCTCAGACTTGGCTCATCTTACATCATCAAGACAATTTCACACCCAATTCTCTAGCTGCAACCTCTATGTCTGCTAGTCAGTTCACACTGTCTCTGCTAAAATAAATCTTCTTTCAGACTTAATATTTAGTTCCTTCCTCAAATCCTTGCATTAGCTTTCCAAAGCTTTCCTCATTTGGAAAGACCCATGCAAGTGAGGTCACTTCTTGCTTTGCATCTGCACCCACTCTCATGTACTGCCTTCACAAGCACCGTTTGCACACTTGCATGTTTCTGTTTCTGCCACATCTGCTTTAGAGCCACAGAGATATCAAAGTAACATCCTTAAAAATAGGAGAAAACTGACCTCACTAGTTGTTTGCTATTGCTAAGTATAGTGTTAATGAACTTCCACCCTTCCTCTCTCAGTTCCTCTAAAATCCAATCCTTTAAATAATATTCTCCCATCTCTCATCCCAGATCTCTTTAAATGAGTAACACACTCAATTAAGAACACAAGCCCATTTCCTCAGCCCACACCAGTGATGGACACAGGAGGTTCACCATGTAGCTATAAGTTATCTTAAAGGAAAGAAGTATAGAATAGTGAAAGGTATTGTTGTCAGAATCAGAGAAACTTGACCTTGAATCTCAGTTTTGCTACTTAGAGAATACACGTTATTGTGCAAGTGACTTAAACCTTCTGGGCTATAACCACTCCATCTATAAAGCTATCTTATATGCTGACACTTGACATGTGAAACACATTTAGCATAACAACTGCCATATAAGAGGTCCAAACAAATATTACCTATCAATAAAATTTCACATATAACATGTGACAAGCTACTGTGGATATAAAGTCATATTATATTCTAGGGCCATATGAAATATTATGACCAAGGAGGTTCTAAAAGGAATATTCTCAAATATATATTAATAATCAGAATAGCATGGAAAATTTCATCCTTCAAAGAGGCTCAGAGATATTTCATAGCTGTTTGAGGACCCCACAGTTGGTTTGTTACAGAGTTCTGGACAAGAACTCAAAGTGCCTGGTCAAGTGTTCTTTTGCCATACAGAACTAGAGATGATCAATCCTTCTCTTAAAATCATTAACAGTTTTCATTTCAGGAAAGAATGCACTTTTTTGAAATTGAAGTGATTCTGCATGCTTAACCTGGAAAGCCAACTGAGTTTCTTTGAGAAGAAAAATAGTCAAGTTTTAAGGTAAAAAGGCCATCAGCTGCCAAGGCAACTTTAGCTACAACAAATGTCTATGGTCTAGAAAAGGCTCCATTGTACCTCCTCCACTCAGCACAGACCTCTGTCTTATAATAGAGTCATTTCTTCTCATTGAACTTTTCCTTTGTTGTTATTACTGAGTATTGTAATTAAACATTCTTCCTGAATCTGCTTGGCAGCTGCCACTGTGTTCTAAGGAACCATTCATAGTCCTGTGTATTATTATCCTAATCCTCTATTATAAAGAAAACTACTTTATGCCAAAAATCAGATACAAATACTGAAAGCCTTTACATTTTGTTTTATTAGAATGAGTATTAATTGACATTGGGCGTGGGGGTGGGTCCAATTCTTTAAGACACTAGGACCTCTGTTAGGTTAAAATAAGCATGCAATTTTGAGTTCTACTTGAGTTATATTCAGCTTATGTGTTAACTTCAACATAGCTTGGGAAGAATTCACTGCACTGAATATTCATATGGCGTGCATGATACAGACACTGAACCCAATTTAGTAAATGAATACTTGTAATTTCACCAAATCCCTGCCGAGAGATTATTATGCAGATTTATGAAGGAATATCACTGAAGCAATTCTTGGCTATGTCTTCAGTCACCAAGGACTCAAAGTATGTAAACCTCAAATAATTTCCAATGTATTTACAGCTCCCAGTTTCATCTTCTGAACTTTTCTGACATTACCTTTCACTCTCTGTTTTATCTCTAATTTTCCCTTCGATATTCTTGCCCTTGAGCAAAGAGCCAGCATCATAACACCTATGAGTGCTGCCAAGTTCCTCCTGACAATATCCTGGCTGCCATAATGCCAGCAATCTGTTCCAATCCTGTCACTGCAAAATCTCATTAAAGGCAAAAGGATGCCCAGTCACAAGCATATAGGTACACAGTAAGAGCAAGCTCATGTTTCCAGCAGTGGCTATGGCCTATGCTGGGGCCTCCTGATGTCTTCCAAGGAATTACATGTTGACAAAGAGTTGGGTTCAGGGAGCAGAAGCTAGTATCTGTCATGCAAACTTCAGTGAAGAGACATAATAAACCCATTCCTTTTAGGGATGCTTAATAGGTTATGAGACAAGATTTTGAATCAGCACACAATTTCCCAAAGGTAGGACGAAGAGACATGCAATGTAGCCTGGTTGAATATAACCTGGAGTGCATGCCAGACCTGGATTCTAGGTCAAACCCCACACCTATCTTATGGTCACCCTGGAAAAGTTACTTAAACTCTCCATATCTCACACCACATGCATACCACTCACACTAATAATTAGCTAGAGATCCGAAACTGTGTACTTCCAGGAGCACCATCCCAGAAGATGACAAACACTAAGTCCATGCATCAGTTCAGACCTAAAAAAAAATTTATCATCGCATCTCAGAGAATGTGTGTTGGGAGTTTATAGAAAATTCTAAGCAATTTGTGAACACATCTCTTTATTACGACTTGAAGAATCATCTTACCAACGTCCATTTCACTATCCGTACTTCTTTTTAAAGCCCACTGGAATGATCTTTATTTTTATAGAATTAAAACCAAAAAGATATTGCTGTAGCAATATATACCATAACATTGGGTTATGGTTCAAACCTTGGGCTTTTGAGCAGCCCACAGTTCTAATCCCAGATCCTTTATTTTTTTAACTTCTCTGGGTCTAAATTATACTAGCCTCTACCTCTTTGGATAGATGTGAAAATTAACGAGATTTTGCAGGTAAAGTCCTCAACACTGGGCCTTGAACTTAGTAACATTTAATACATTTCAGTTATTAGTATCGTTATTACAGCAAAAGAAAAATTCTGTGGCAGTTTTTGTGAAAATTGGACTAGGACGTGAGACATCGTGTGAGATATTGATGCATTAGCAAGAAAGGGTTGAAAAGAAGTTAAGTAGAACTGGGTTTTTCCTTGGTTTTATACATAAAAATGTGTAACAAGGGGGGGAAGTTATTTGACTTCTCAAGCCTCAGTTTCTTTATTGGTAAACCTAACAGTAACAGTAAGTTTATGTGAAGAAGAAGTAGGGTAATGTATGTGAAAGAAGACACTGATGGAGACTTATTGCATTAACCTGAAATGGAAAGTGGAGCCCAAGCCCGAGGACTAAGACTTATAACCACATATTCACAGGATAGCAGCCAGCAGTTGGGGCCACAAGTGTATCCAGGGCCTCTAAAACAGGGCAAAAACAGCCTGACCACAATCAATCATAATTACTAGGCCTTTGTTAATCAGCATGTGGTTCATAAACCATTACCATCAGCATCACCCAGGAACCTGTTAGTAATACAGAAACTCAGGCCCCACCCCAGAACTATGGAATTAAAATCTTAATATTATTAAGTTCTATGGGTAACTCATATGCATACTAAGGTTTGAGAAACACTTATCCAGACCCTCTGTTTAACCTACAATCTCTACAAGCAAAAGACAGTAGAGGAAAAAGACAAGAAAATCTTCAGAGTAGTAAGTGGTCAGCTCACTGTGGCATGACTATAGTTTTTTGTTTTGTTTTTTGTTTTTTTCTTCCTTCAAAGGGCATGCTTTAATTAAGTTGGGGAAAAGTTAGGTTGGTGTGGTTCTGCTATGGAGTGAATGCTTGTGTTCCCCCACCAAATTCATATATTGAAACCAGTTCCCCCAAAGTGATGGTATTTGGAGTGGAGGCTTTAATTAATTAGGTCATGAAGAAAAGAGACTTCATGAATGAGATAAGTGCCCTTATAAAAGGAGCTCCTTCATCCCTTCTCCCATATGAGGACTCTATGGAAAGATGCCATTTATCAACCAGAATATGGGCTCTAACCAGGCACCTTGACCTTGGACTTCCCAGCTTCCAGAGCTGTAAGAAATAACTTTCTGTTGTTTATAAACCAGCCAGTCTATAGTATTTTGCCATAGTAGCCTGAATAAGCTAGACTGGACATCAAATGAATCACTGGAAATGATTAAGGATCTCTGCAAGATGGAGAACAAAAAGTTAGGTATATAACTTTTTTGATCAGTTTGTGGCTACCTGACACAAGAAAGAAGTTGGAGAGAGGAGAAGTAGCAGAGTGGAAAGACAGGAGGCCACCCAAAATGACAACCTGAGAGGTTCAGATATCTAAGTTTCTGTATGTGAAGCAACACTTCTGAGGACCTTTCCAGTGCCTCCCTGCATAGTACTGCCCAGGGAGCAAAAGCTTTGGAGGTGGGAGAGGAGGGGTTTGGAAGTTGCTCAACCAGATTCCATCTCCTGCTTTTCCACACCAGGGAAATCCATCACAAAGCGTTCCCTACAGGGCCCTTAAAAGAACTCTCCAGAACTCAAGTTTGAGATTTAACTGAGCAAATGTTTAATAATTGAAAATGATGATAAACTTATGGAGTTTTCTTTAAATGTCATCTAAGAACAAAGAACAAAGGTCTAAAATAGCAAGGCAGAAAAACAAATTTGTTCCATGTCAAGACCCAATGAGTTGAGACTGATCAATAAACTTATTGCTTAATAAAGAGCATGGTAGATGGTAAATAGCCAATAAATAGTAGATACTTTATAAAAATTAATGTTTAAAAAGTACAGAAATATAGTTTTCAACAACAAACTACTGGGTAAATAGATTATGGCACATCAGTATAACAAAATGATACACCAACAAATTTTATCATAAAAATAGAGATAATGAAGAAATGGATAGAAGCCAGATAAAGACCAGCACATTATACTATTAAATAAATGGCTCAAAAATTTATGCTGATATTTACATGTGTCTGCACATATCTTGGAGGATAGACCACATGATATGATAAATAGATTATCAGAGTGTTTGATTTCGAGCATGATTTTTTAAATAATTTTTTGTATCTGTACTTTGTAACCTTTCTTCAGTGAATTCATTTTCTTCAGTGTATTCAAATCAATCTCCAAATCTCTTTCTATAATTTTACCTTCATCATATCTCTCAGGGCATCCTTGTTTGGACTCTATAGTTATTTGTAATTTTGTCTCCAGTTACAAAGTGTTCATGTGCTTCAGGAAGAGACCAATAAAGAACAGTGTAGCAGTCAGTGCATGCATGCGTGAGGTTTTTGCCTCCCATTGTTGTGAAAAATAACCTTATTTTACCTTTATTCTAAAATGAGTCTGTTAGGTAGACCATATTGATTCTCAATATTTTTATGTACAAAGATGTTTTATGTTTGTAAAGCTCTATCTGATGTGTCTTAGATTTCCTACTTTTAGAAACACCAAACCTGAGTGTGTTGATCCCCATTTTCTTTCTCATCAGTAAAACTCCCTCACCTCTCTTCTCTTTGTAGTTGGAAAGGCAGACAGTGTATGACCTATGAATCTTATGAGTGTAAAGAGTTCCAGGCTAAATGGACCAGAGAAGGAGCTGGGGCCATTTTCCACTGGGATTTGCCTCTGAACGTGAGGAAGCCAGGATGACTTGCCTTGATTTCTCTTACTTTGCTATGTTTGTTCATTTTCAAGATTTCTTGGTTGTTACCTCTATACTAAAGTATGACATTGTTCAAGTGGAGGCCATGTTTTGGTTCTCATTGTGTGCTCCACCACAGCTAGCCCAATGTCTTAGGCATACTAGAAGCTGAATTGGCAGGAACTAAATTCTTAAGTATGTGAAAATATCAAAGCTTTGAAAATTCATATGACCCTGCACGAAAACAAAGATTAGTAAAAAGATATTGAGGGTCAAGAATAAAAAGGGGAGACTATTATAGAGTAAGGGTACAAATGAGGTTGTTATTCATATACAAAACATTTTGGTTTCTTCTTTTTAAACCACAATTTGGTTCTATGTCTATGGCCTTTATTTAAAAATTACTCTTTCAGGGGTGCCTGGGTGACTCAGTCAGTTAAGTATCTGACTCTTGATCTTGGTTCAGGTCATGATCTCATGGTTCATGGGCTCAATCCCTGTGTCAGGCTCTGCACTGATGGTGCAGAGTCTGCTTGGGATTCTCTCTCTCTCTCCCTCTCTCTCTGCCCCTCCCCCACATGTGTTCTCTTGCTCTCTCTCAAAATAAAAAAATAAACTTAAAGTTACATCCTTCAAACACATTGAGTTACATTACTGCTCTCTGTTTCATGTGCAGGAAAACACATCTATGAAAAACTCAGGAACATAAGTTAAGGAAACCTTCATTTTCACAGGGTTTCCATCACCACTTTGTGTTTCCCTCCAAATCATAGATCCCATAAATTTTGAATTACCCATAAAAAGTAAGGAGTAAAATGTGGCTCTACAGCAGTAGTTATAATCACTTTTAAATAGCAACCCTTTCATCAGCCTCCATTGTGTTGACCTCCTTTCTGATATATCATCTCCAGGAGTGAGTATACAGGAGAGTTAGCAGAAATCAGAAATAACCCACAAAATTTGCCCTACATGATACCACTTGTATCTCCAAGTCTGTGGGGGCATAGGAAATACACATTTCATTTTTAAGTATTGTATTTTTACTACTGTTCCTACCCCTTTCTACAGAAAACCATAACTTCCACAACCGTGCTCCGTTTTGTCACTGTCTCTACCTACCATTCCATGATCAAAACAGCAAGAGCAGAAGAGATGTGTTTGCGTTCTATTTTCTACACCCTCCAGACTTGAGTGTCTCTTTTTTCTCCAGTAATTCCAGAACATGCTCTCAGTAATTCCTGCCCCTCCTATGTATTTAATGTCCTGTGTGAGGATGGGTGTATGTATGATGGGTTGGTAGTAAAGAAGGGAACGTAGAAAGTACCCACTAAACTGCTCTCAATTCCCTCAAAACCAGCTTCAATGAAGCATTAAAAAGAAACAGAAAGTGCTCCACTTCCAAATGAGCTAAGCCTACTTGCTCCACATTGCACTTTCTGTCCAGCCCACCCCTCCACGGCCAATTACAGAGGCCCTGCTAATGACTCTCAGATTTTCAGAGCTCGTTTCCAAGAGATCTTATAATGCTTACACACTTCACTAAATTCCACATGGATTCATGCCCTTAGTGTCACTTCACTAACCAAATGAGAAACAATCATCCTAGAAAGAAGAACGTTTCAAACGGGATACAAAAGAGACCTACAGAGCAAGTGAGTAAGGAAAGGAGTCTTTATATGTCTAGGGATGCTGGACACCCACAAAATTCTAAGAAACGTGCAAGAAACTAGGGAGAAAGAAGACAAAGGATCAAACTTGTTACATTTCAAAAAAGGAAAGGGTAGTGAGAACATTTTAAAAGAGCAGTAAAGCAGAATTTTTTAGTGAAAAATGGATATTTACATATAGTGTTCTTGGCCTAAAGAATATTAGTACTAAGAATGGAAAACTGTAAATAGGGGGAAAAGGGAAAAGAAACAGGCAATACAATTTAGGTACATTGATTTATTTATGATTTTATTAATGACATTTTTCTTCATTTTTAAATTCAACCAGAATAAATTATCAGAATGAATTATCAGAGCAAGCTGAAACTGAAAAGCAATCTACAGAATAATTGACTTGTAATTTTCACAATATCAAGGCCATCAAGGTCAGGGGCAGATGGAGAAATTTTTCCAGATTATAGACAACTAAAGAGACATGACTCTTGAATACGAAGTGCCATCTAGTAGTTTCTCTTGTTATAAATGACAGTATTAAGACAATTGGAAAAATCTAATAAAGTCTATAGATTAGGTAATATTATTGTGTTGGTGTTAAATTCCCGAGTTTGACATTTGCATTAGGTTTATGTAAGAGCATGTCCTGATTTTCAGGAAACACATGGTAAAGTATTTAGAAATAAAAGGGCACTGTATTAGCAACTTACTCTTGTAAAGTTCAGAAAAAAACCCATATATATATATATATATATATATATATGAAAGAAGGAAAAAATGTAGTAAAATGTTAACAACTGAGTGAAATATATACTGGAACTCTGTATTACTCTTTGGGTGACTTTTCTGTATTCTGAAATTACATAAAGAGTTAAAAGTAAAGTAAAAGTGAAAATAGAAGAGAGCTTGAAGGAGCTCAGTCAGTTAAGCATCCAATTCAATTTCTTCTCAGATCATGGTCTCGTTGCTTGTGAGATGGAGCCCCGCATCGGGCTCTGTGGTGACAGCATGGAGCCTGCTTGAGATTCTCTCCCTCTCTTTCTCTGCCCCTCCCCGAATCATATGCACACACTCTTTTCCTCTTTCTCTCTCTCTCTCTCTCTCTCTCTCTCTCTCTCAAAAATAAATTAAAGAACTTTTAAAAAAAAAAAAGAGAGCTTGAACATTTTACATCCCCTTTTCAGGTTTCCAGCAGCTTCTGTTGGAAACTTCAGGAAGGACAGAGAAACTCAAAGTTCTTGTCTCACCTCCCACCCAGGATCTAACCTGCACAGCCACAGCTAGGGATGAAACTTGATGGACAATATATGCCAGAGATGTGCAAAAATACACTTTCCTGCAGTCACCTCTCTGCTCCACAGTAAGGGAGGAAGGACGTCTCCTGTTCAGATAAGACTCATCCCGGCTGCTAGTACACTTTTTCCCAAGCTAATCTCTCCCTCTGCAAAGAGGGAAAATTAGCCTCATTTTGTACCAGGCTATTTCCATTTTAAACATTCCCCAGCTAAAAATCTACAGGTTTCACAGTGATGTACTCACTTAGCACTACTCTACATAAGTGAGGCAGCTGTGAAATAGGAATAAAATGCCAGGTTTTGCTTCAGAAATCCTAAACTTGTGCCTTTTCCCCCCAGCTTTCCATCAATGAGATGTCTTGCTTTGGGCAAATCATTTGACCTTTTTAAACTTAGCTTCCATATCTAAAAACGGATGCATCCATATATATTGTTGCAAAGATAAAATATAAAAATACACATGAAGCACTTTATAAACTGTAATGTACTGTATGTAATTATTTATTTATATGAGTGTACCAAAGACAGAAAACTCATATTCTGACTTGTCTCCTCTTCTTGTCACTTTTTATGTATAGTTAAGGTGAGTGGGACTACAGACCAGGTGTCCTAAGCCACTGGCTCTGAGTAATTACTTTGGGGCTTTAGCTGGTCTTTTTATGTCAACAGAAAAAGAAATAACAATTTTTTGAACATTTAAGCAGGATGCTCTTTGGGGGCCAGTTTCCTGTCTGCTCTTCCCCTAAGAGTGGAACAGGCCTTAGAACACAGCTATTGCTCAGAAAATGTTATCACTTAAGCGAACCATTGCCTGGGTTGGTCATCAGGTAGGCACTAATGCGTTATGGCTCACAAGCCCACCTGTCAGGGACCTCAAAATAGCCTCTGCTGTCAGAGACAACAAAGGTTAGTCCAAGTTCAAGCCCACCAATGACTAAAGCTGACTGAGAGAGATATCTTCAACCAGGAGGTCCAGAAAGGCAATGGTGATCCATTGTAATGACACTGATAGCATTCTTGGGCCTTTTCTTTCTCAACTTCTGTACCCAGTGAACCCTTGGGAAAAATATTTTCTCCAATATAATTTTCTTGCCTCTGCCCAAACATTTTTGCAAAAAACAAAAAAAAACAAAAAAAAAAAAAGCAAAAAGCCTGCAGTTTCCAGGCAAATAAATAAATAATATCAAGACAGAAAACCCGAGTGAGTGGAATTAGCAGAATCCTGTGACCTCAAAGAGCCCCAGCTCTACTTGGTAGCTTGTAGTGTCCCCTGCTTTTTCTGAGTGCATTTGCATTATCATAATGGTTGTTTGGTGAGACTGGGGGTGGGGGCCAAAGTTTCTAGGCAACTCAGTCTCTGGACCCCTGCCAGCCAGCCATTCAGCCAGCAGGATCCAGGTCTTAAGACAAGGAGCTGTGCTGGGGATTTCAGTCCTATGCAAAGTCACCTAAGGTGAAGTCAGATGATTCAGCTCTTTTTTTGGCTGCATTTCTCCAAGTCTTTTCCATAGACACATGCCTCTGGCAATATTCTTCCTACCAAGGGCTTATGCAGGCACAACTGGAAGCCTTCCCCTTCATGATCGATGGTACAGGCATACACATTTTCCCATTCTGTTCAGTCTCCCTGGGTCCTGGGTTTCCAACCGGGCAATTCCTCCCAGCAGACTGTTTAAATGTACTGTCATCTCTGTCACACTGCTCAGACTGGGAACCTCTACCCGCTTGAGTGGAGACGCATGGGTGTTCCAAGGTTTGGCACAAAGCCCTGTAAATGAGGCCAAGATTCTATCTCTTTGACTTTATATATTCTATTTGGATATCCTCCTCTCTCCCCTACTGACCCCCCAAATGGAATACTGCTGAAGAGACCATCTGCCACAAATGCCCATACCCAGTGATCAAAATATTTTCGTTTCTTTCCCAGCTTGGTGTCAGTGACAAAATATGTGAGGCTTGCAAACTGGCCTTTTAGTATTTAAGCCTCCTTAAAAGCCAGGTGACATTGCCATCCTATTTGGCTCTGCTAGCCATATCCAGAAGACATCATGTTTTATGGTAAAATTTTCCTCATCAGACAAAAACCAAGTCTAAATATGAAAGGGTTTGAGAAGAGGCACAGCTGTGGTCTTGTGCTTTGCCATATTCTCCCAGAAAGATGAAAACTAAACAAATGACAAATAATGGCTCTGGCAAGCCCACAGAGCCTGGGAGGAATTTGGCTGTCAGGGAGGGCCACCAGCTTTAGAAAGCCAGCACCTGTTCTTAGATGGCGAGTCACATACATACACACATAATGTTATGCTTAGAGACCCAACAGCAAATAGGCTGCTCTCATTCCTGACAAACCCAGACATACATCAAAAACGTTCTGCCCTTCTCGGTGGTCGGTTAATGCCAAACTTGGTGTCAAGGTGATCTCTAACTGGGCTCCACTTTAATAGCACCTTTTACTTTAAATATCTGGTTCTTGAACAAGAATGGTCACTTGGAACTTTGACCCCAGGAACTGGTCATTCAGGATAATGAGACAGTTCTGACAGAACCTAGTTACGGTTTAATAAATTCTGCATGTGAGACTTCTTCAAGACCTTCTGATTTAATTACAGGACAGTGCCTCAGGCATGGACCTCAAAGAGCATAATTTTTGACAATGAGAGAATCTATGCAGCGACAATTCAAACTATATTTACTGTGTAACATCTGCACCAAACCCCAAGAGGTATCATGTTCAACATTCTCTGTCTGGTCTACAGAGAGTTTTCTGATGTGTAAAGCGTCATTGATGCCGCCTCTGATTCCTTTCCATTTACCATTTTTAAAGCAGTGGCAGTATACTTCTCTTACTATGGAATCTCCACAGCATTTGGGGACTGGCCTCATGAAGTCAGCCTCTCACATTAATCGATTGCCATATTATGGGAGTAAGTTAAGGAAGTTACGCCCAGGTTTCCTGAGAGTTGAAGTTCAAATGGGCATACTGAGAAGCCAACCTTGACAGAAAATTCTATAAAAATAATTGTTACCAACAGTAAAATATATATGTACTATAACCATGTGTCTCAGATTTTTGGGGTCACATTTTTTTGTTTGTTTAATTTATTTATTTTTGAGAGAGAGAAAGAGAGAGGCAGAGAGAGTAAGTGGGGGAATGGCAGAGGGAGAAGGAGAGAGAGAATCCCAAGCAGGGTCTGCACTGTCAGCAGGAAGCCTGATGTGGGGCTCAAATTCACACACCAGGAAATCATGACCTGAGCCAAAACTAACGGCCATACGTTTAACTGACTGAGCCACCCAGGCACCCCTCCTGGGTCACTTTTTGTCTAGCATGGGAGAGATATTGAGGTGTCACATATGTTAGTCCACACATCCCAATGCTCACACCAGAAGATATGACTCTCATATGGGTTGTTGTATGTGTATGCAAAAATACACTTTTCAAAAAAGTAAATATGACGCTTACCACACTTACAACAAACCCTTGGAATTCAGTTTCAACAGTCAGTTCCTGTTTGCCCAAACAACCTCCAAAGGGTCATGACTTACAACAAATTATCATTTTTTTTAAGGTTCAAATTTGAGTCTTATGATGCAAAGCAGTTGCTTGGGAACAAGTCAGTTAAACCCGTGAAGGAGCCTAGTGGTGACTATACAGCTTAGCTCCAAGAGCTTCATATTGGAGAGCAGCTGAGAAGAATGGCTAAGAGCATAGATTCTGGAGCCACCCTACTAAAATCCAATGCTGCTACAAAGAAACTTGGTGGCCTTGGGTAAGTCATTTAAACCCCTCTGTCTCAGTTTTATCAGTTATGAAATGGGGAAAGAGTAGTATCTACCCAGTAGAGTTTTTGTGAGGACTAAATTAGTTGATGTATAGATCTTAGCTGGGGTCCTCTGGAAGAAAGACCCAGAGACAGACATTATGGTGAGGATAGTTCATGTGGGAGTTACATGCCTAAGGTGGTAACAGTGGTGTTAAAAGGGAAACCTAACAAGACAAGATACCATGCAATGCAGTAAGATGCCCTACCATACTGGCCACTCTACAAATAGCTAAGAAAACAGAGCACATTGCTCAGCAGATGTTCTTTCAACATAGGTGATGTTAATGGGATTAATGTGGAAGGGTTGCAAAGAGGAGGCACACCTCACAGCAGTCCATGAATGAGATAAAGGAAGGGGATATACCCGTCTGGCTCCTTTTGGTCTCTTGAATTCCACTGGTTCACTCTGCAGAGAGGTAATTGCCCTATTCTACCCATAGCTTCATCTGGTCCCTTGGCGAGCACTTTGGAAACCACACTCCATGCCTCAGCCAGGTCTCAAATGGAGAGGTGCTTGGTGTTAGTTGAATGTTGAAAAAGAAAGATACGATTGAGGGATCTGAGAAGGCACATGAGCTTTGTACCCCTCATACAATATTCAAAGCACTTAGAACACAGCCTGGCACATAGCAAGCACTATACAAGGGCTTCCTATTCTTGTTCACTGCTGTTGTCCCTGACAGTAAACCACAGGAAGATGAGAGCAACGTTTCACTGTAAAAACAATCTCTGATAAAAAGTCAACTGATTATGCTAGTAATAAAAGAAAATAAAAATTAAGATCTAGGAAAATGACTCATTCTTTGTGAGTAAAGAAGAAACTGTGGATGAACTAAAGAGAACATAGAAGTCAGCAGCTTCTCAACTCTGTGAAAGGAGCAAGTCCATCCTGTGCTTTATTTGGAAATAAGAACTGCTCATGACACCTATTAGTACCTACTCCTCCATGACATGATATGCAGTGGTATCTGGAAAAGTCTGCATCTAGGAGCAAGGTTAAGAGGAAGGCAAGTGGCAAGATGGCCAAAAGGAAGTAGGAAGCTGGCTGAAAATAGGGAACAAATCCACATTTTTTTTTCAAATAATTACATGAGAAAAGAGTTGAAGATTAAAAAGTTGAAAGAAAAATCCTCCTCAAAATTTACTTTTAATCATAAAGTTATTGGAAAATATTTTAGGCTGATTATGGAGAATTCTTATTTGTGAGGATGAAGGGGGAAGTGGATGGAGTATTCACTCCTGGATCAATGTTAAGCTCTTAGAGCTGTGCCTGGCACATACTATGCTACGGAAACATTTGCTACTGGTAATACCCTTAGTTTACTCATCCTTTACTTGTAAAAAAAAATCCCTTCATAAGCCCAAAACAACAAAATCACATATATTTAGATTCATGGGATCTTAAGAAAACTAACAGTTTCTGAATGGCGGTCAATCAACTCACATTCATATGTAAGGCAATTTGGTAATATCTATCAAAATAAGTGCACTATATGCCATGACCTAGCCATTCTACTGATAGAAATTTATACAACTGAAGCGTATTTTTTTCAAATATAAATGAAATAACCAATATAGAGAGTCATTTAATACCACCTTTTTGTGTTATTTTATTTTTTATTTCATTTTACTTTTTTATTTTATTTTATTTTGAGAGAGAAAGAGAGAGTGCACAAGCAGGGGAGGGGAAGAGAGAGAGGGAGAGAGAATCATAAGCAGGCTCCATGCTCTGTGCAGAGCCAGAAGCAGACTCCATCACAGGACCCTGGGATCATGAACTGAGCTGAAATCAAGAGTCAAACACTCAATGGACTGAGCCACCTAGGCACCCCTACAACTTTTTGTAATAACAAATGTTGAAAGGAACGTTTAAGTATGCATTCATAGAAGACTGGCTAAACAAGTTATGATATATCCACACAATGGAGGACTCCGCAGCTATGAACAGAATAAAGAACAATTTTACATATTTATAAGGAAAAAATCCCAAGAAATATTATAAAGTTAAAACTCAAAGTGCAGAACAACATGTTAGAATGTGAACATTTGTGAACAAATATGTGTATAAGTGTACACATATGTACACACACACGCAAAACCCACCCCCTCACACGCATGTATACACTATGAAATAACTCTGAAAGAATGCATCAGAAACCTAATATTCTCCCAGGCAGGATTGGCTGACAAGGAGGAAAAGATGGAAGGGAGATTTTTCCCTGTATACTTTCTCTTATTTACTTTTGAATGTCTTCGAACCATGCAAATGTATTACTGGTTCAAAAGAAATGAAATGAAATGAAATGAAATGAAATGAAATGAAAAGGAAGTGACTTACATTATTTATTTTTTAAAGAATTAAACTAGACTGTGCTTACAGCTGCCTCTCCTCACATGGGATTCTAAGTTTCTGGGGAACTGCGAGTACAGCTGAAGAAAGCCATGACTGCTTTGCTCATGAAGATCAAGGGCAGGATGAGGCATCCAACAATTGCTGGGAGTGGTGCCAGCAAAAGAGGAACACATATATTTTATAAGATGGATAACAACTTTATTGGCCCTGAAATAGTTTCAGATCAATGTTCAAGTTGGATGTAGGCCATCACTAAGCTTCATACCTGGTAAGACATTTGACCATGTTATCTGAGGTGAAAACTGTTGACAATCCTAGTCATATCTATGGCAGAGGTCCATGTAACTCATGAAACATAATAATGACTATTACACTGCAAAATAAAAACAATAATCGAGATGCCAGATTTTTCTTAGGTAACCTCTTCATTCTTAGGCTCTTTTCTATGAACAGTATAAGAATCACAGTGGCCATTCAAGTCCAACTCAGCCCCTGAGTGACTGACTATGAGCCTTCATCAGCAAGCTTTCCTCTTCTGTTAAGCCAAGGTGCTGGGAACATCAAGAGCATATTCATAAAGAAGAGAATCAGTCACAGAGCAATGGTATGTTTTTCCCATTAAGCAAACAGCAGAACCATGCTTCACCCCACCCTTTGTCCAATACCCAGTTAGAGTCTGATGGATGAGTTTTATTACATCTTGAATTAACTGAAGGGTGCTGGGCAGAGACTCTGAAAGCAGAGGGTCCCTCTTTATCCTGACACTGCCACATACTCATTTGCTGTCCCCAAAATTCACTGGCTTCCCTTGACCTCAAGAGCTACACCTATAAAGTGAGGGAGGAGTGCCTGGATGGCTTAGTTGGTTGAGTGTCTGACTCTTGATTTCAGCTCAGGTCATGATCATGTGATTTTGGCTCAGGTCACGATCTTACCTGGCTCAGATGGTGGGATCGAGCCCCATGTTGGGCTTCAAGCTGAGTATGCAGCCTGCTTGGGATTCTCTCTTCCTCTCTCTGTCCCTCCCCTATTCGTGTGTGTGCACATGCTTACCCTCTCTTTCTCTCAAAATAAATACACAAAAATTTAAAAAAATATAAAGTGAGGAAATCACGCTTCATAAGTTTTTTAAGATATTTGTATTTATTCAACCAGCATTTATTGAGGCCCTATGTGCATAACACTGTTGCTTTATAAATCTCAACTCAAAGTGACAGAATTCTAAACTCTATTTGGTTAGTAGCAATCTTAAATGCAAATATTTGAGTTCACCTTCTATTTTAAAGTTCTTTTCAGAACAAAACACCATATAAATGATATTAAATTATCAGCGAAAAATACCAACTACTCTTTTGTACAGAGAAACCAAACACATTTTTAGGATGTATATATATTACTATTATCATGATCATGATCACTAACATTATTATTTTCCTTTACTGCTCATTTTATTATTTCTTATTAATATTATTTTTTGTTTTATTTTTGAGAGACAGAGTGTGAGCAGAGGATGGGCAGAGAGAGAGGGAGACACAGAATCCAAAGCAGGCTCCAGACTCTGAGCTGTCAGCACAGAGCCCAACGTGGGGCTCGAACCCATGAATTTGAGATCACGACCTGAGCCGACTTCAGAAGCTCAACTGACTGAGCCACCCAGGTGCCCCATTATAAATATCCTAAAAGGTGTGGCTTCCCTTCAATTAGGCAAACAGTCACTCTCAGTCCTATTTCTACTCTCTAAGGCTGAAAAGGCTGTTCTTTTGCCTGTGCCTTGCTTTCTGATTTATTAACTAAGCCCCACAGGTGATGTAAGAGACCTGGTTCCAGAGTCATTCATCGGACATGGTCACACACCACTACATATGCTGGGCATAACAACATGGGGTAGCGACATGGTTATTAGACATAGTTACTAGAGTTATGGAATGTTTTACAGCTTGTATCAGCTTTTTACTTATATCATGTTCCAAGAGATCTCTTGTAGCTTTATTTATGGTAGAGCAATACCAAGAGACAAATAAACTGAAAAAAATACAGATAGTGTAAAAAAGGGGATATAGCACCCCCGTATACAAGGGACTACTACAAACTGATGGGGAAAATTTTAATTTTTTGAGATATTTTTGTTATTTGTTCAACCGGCATTTTTTGAGACCCTATATGCACACACTATAACTTTATATAAAGGACATGAACAAATAACAAAGTAGAAGAGGCAAATGGCCAATAAATGTGGGAAAGATGTGCAACCTCACTAAAATACAGAGCAAACACAGTTTAATGAGATAACATTTTTTAATGTAACAAATTGGCAAAATAACTTAAAAAGTGATCAATTCAGTGCTGATAAAGGATGAGGGCAAGGAGACACTCTTTTTCAGTTTGGTGGAAATGTGAATTGGTATAAACCATTTGGCAACTTTTCTAGTAACGTATTAAATACAGATAAATACAAAAAATACAGGTAAAATACATGAAAAGTAAAAACACACCTTCATTGACTATGTCAGTTTTTTCCTAAAGTAAATATATGTGAACAGAAATATAGTAAATAAATATATATGAACAAGTGTGTCAATTACAGCCTGGGTGGATCAGTAGGTTAAGCCTCCGACTTTGGCTCAGGTCATGATCTCATGGTTTGTGAGCTCAAGCTCCTCGTCAGGCTCTGTGCTGACAGCTCAGAGCCTGGAGCCTGCTTCTTCAGATCTTGTCTCCCTCTCTCTCTCTGCCCCTCCCCTGCTCAAACTCTGTCTCTGTCTCTCAAAAATGAATAAACATTAAAAAAATAGGAAAAAAAAACCTATAAATAAGCTGAAAGGACACAATAAGTTAAACAAATAGTGGAGTATTGCGTGGATAAAATGTAGCTATTAAGAAAATATATTATTGGCCAGGAACTGTCCATAATGATTTTTTAAATGAAAAAATGTATATTTCAGAGTGATGAGTTTAATATAATGTTTCATAAAAGCAAAAGTCAGCCCCAAATGTTCATGTGCAAATATGTTTTCCTATACGTATGGATGTGTGGCAGAGAGAGCAGTGTGCAAAGAGCACATCAGGTGATTAACATCATCACTTTCTAAAAGTTGATGGAATATGCCCATCAAAAACAGGGGTTCAGAGAGAGAATGTGGAGGAAGATTCTTATTTCTTTTTTTTTTTTTAATTTTTTAAAATGTTTAATTTTTGAGAAAGAGAGAGAGAGAGACAGAGCATGAGTGGGGGAGGGGCAGAGAGAGGGAGACACAGAATCTAAAGCAGGCTTCAGGCTCTGAGCTCTCAGCACAGAGCTGAACAAGATTTCATTCAAACTCGTGAACCGTGAGATCGTGACCTGAGCCCAAGTCTGACATCCAACCGACTGAGCCACCCAGGTGACCCTTAATTATTTTTCTTTATGTATTTTTTTTTTTTTTACAATGCTTCATTGATTGCAGGAAGCATGAATTGTTCTGAAAAATTTTAAGGAAACTTTGGTAAAAGAAAGACAAAAAAAGTATGCCAGAAGTCAGCAGAGGGGCAGCAAAGTAGAGAAAAGCATGAAATTGGGTTCAAAGAGTGTAGACAGAAAGGAAAGCTCACACTGACCCTCACATGCATTGCCTTCCCACACAAGAGCAGCCAATGCTCAGGTACTGAGCATGAAAGGATTTGGGGCAGAGACCCTTGTCCTTCTGCGTATGTATATAGTGCTTGTATGATACGACCAAATGATCTCCAGAGTGTCTGCGCCTGATTTAATAAAGGATTGGATTACTTTCCTGCTGAAAATTTTGTATAAATCCAGATCTGTTGAGTTACCTTCTGTCATCACTCCTCGCCCCATCTCTAAATACATGCAACCCAACAGTATTATATTTATAAAGGATTTCACAATTATAGAGGGCTTTCATCACAGCCCTGTCTCTGTGGTGGGGAGGCAGATAGGTCCTGTGCTTCCCATTTTACAAATGAAACTTAAGCCTTTTATTAAACAACTTATAAATAATAATTGAGTTATAGTGAAATATTGCCATTTTTTCCCCTTTCTCCTTAGGGGCTGGGAAACTCAGCTTTGCATTTTAAATACCTAAGTATACTGTGACTCTAAGTATGAAACATGGCAAGGTAAATTAGTGGACAAATGGGGTGAAATCCGTCAGGAACGTTTGCTGGGTGAGCAAATTCAGAATGTAAGAATTAACAATTCTTTATTAACAGGTAACTATAATTTTCCCCCAAATATTGCCCAGATAATTGCCTTAAATTTCCACTTCATTTTGTGCATGCAGACATGGCCTCAAAAACTCTGTAACAAAGATGGGAAGCAATCCTTTAAAGTTAATGTATTATTTCTGTGCAATTTTCGCCATGAACAGAGCATATTAATGCATTCATTCACCATCTGTGTCTGTTGGTACCATGGCCAGTTACCCTAGAGGACTAAGACACCCTATTTTGTGACAGGCATTTGGACAATAACAGGGACTCCCAAATGAACAATGTGAAGTCTATATTATGTGCAGATGGAAGACAGATAAATAGACAAACACTGCAGGTTCAGCAGTTTGCTCAGAATCCTCAGTTCTGAAGGATTAAGATAGGCACATAGAAATATGTCAAAGCTGGTCTCCATTCTTGCAAAACACTAAAAGTGAAGCTTAGGGGACATTTTTATGTTAGCTTTTCATTTGTACCAACAAAGAACACTGTCAGTTCATTTAAGAAGTACCCTTTCTTGGGGAAAGCACCCCCCCCCCCCCCGCTTGTCCATTTTCAATGTCCTTCAAACATTTTGTTTTGTTTTCTCTGTGGGCAGCTTCAGGTAGGAAAACAAACAAACAAAGTCATTGACAGAGGAGGGTATGAGGCATGAATGAGAGACTGGAAAACAAAATGACTAGGCAGCTCTTCTCTTTTGGCATTTAAGAAACGTGAAAGTATCTACTTTAAAAACCAAATTACATTTAAATTTAAATAAGTCACTTGGGGGCACATTCATCACTTTTAAAAGAAACATGAGGACAATCATCACATTTATATAATATTGTTTTGTTTTGAAATAGTTAACTTCCTTGCTCTAGAAACCAAATGTTGCTCTACTTAGTCATTCATCATTCTCATTGGCTTCATAGAGAATTATGTACAGATAATTGAGACTAGGGAGCCCTAAACATTTTTCTGTAGGCTGCATTATCCTTTGCTCAGTTTATATGACTCATTATCATATTACTTGGTCTACAGATCCAAGATCTTTAAGTTATTTGGTTGCTATTCTATGAATTTCACATAATGTAAAATATTATTTTAATAACATTTCAATATGCATTTTACATAACTACTAAAGAGACTCCTTGAGGTTTTTCAAATATATGGATAAAATGCTATGAAGTTCACCTGCTGAATCCTCAATCCAGAACAATGATCTCTGCTTTCTAAAACATGTATCTATTCCCAGTAGCTTAGTTATTCATTTATTCATTACGCATTTATTGAGTACTTATTATGTACCAAGCACTGTAAAATATACTGGGGACAAGTTGATAAATGACTCATTGCTTACTCTGTAGTAGCTTATAGTCCAGAGGAGGACAAAGGAAACACATAAGATAAATTACAACTCAATGGAATTATACATAAAGTACTACAAAAGCACTGAGAAAATGTGACAAACTCAGGGGGTCTTGGAGGGCTTCATATGAACAGCAAGATTTTTGCCTGGGTCTTCAAGGATGTGTAGATGCTGGTCAGGAAATGAATGAATGAATGAATGAATGAATGAATGGTTTGACAGAATGACTGAAAAGACAATCATCAGCACCTCTGTATTCCAGGTAGTCTTAAAAAGGGTTTTCATGCAGAGATGGATGAAAAAACATGGAAAGCTTAAGGAATGACAAGATCTTCAGGTTTCTTGAACAGAAGGTTTGTGCAGAGGAAGATGCAAGGAAATGAGGTGGAAAGTCAGGTTGAGACCAACATGCAAAGTGTCTTAAATCTAATGTTCAGGTGTTTGTACTTCATCCTGGAAAAAACAGAAAGTCAAGGAAGATGGCTAAGCAGGGATTATCAAACATTCTAATGTATTGAGGACTTAAGTATATGCCAGGTCTGTTCTAGACTCAGCATTTATAGCCAGGAAGAAACAGAAGGAAGAGATAAGAAAAGATGCAAAGAATCAACAGGACTTCACTGGAAATGCATTGCATATTAGACTGAAGAAGAAAATGAAGGAAAGAGATTATGTTGAGTTTTCTTATCAGACTTTGAGTCGTCATTAGGAAGGAAAGAAAAAGAATCAAGTTTTGTTGTATAATTTCATTACATTCACATGTTGCCCAACTTGTAGACCAATAGAGGATGTTGTTTCTCTTTGTTCTTTGAAACAAGACGTGCTGAATAGCTTCAACTGCCTGAGATATTTTGGTATAACCTACCATAGCATAGCACCTTGGAAATGGTTTCTTGGCATCTGAATGGTCATCCAATGATCTTAATGGTTCATCTTGAAAGAAAATATTTGGAATATTTCTGTACCTTTTAAAAATTATACAGCAAAATCTAGAGTTAGAGATGAAATTGACCATGTTCTTCATCCTACCTTAGCTTCCCAAGTCAAAGGAAGCACTGAAGTCTGGTGACTTACAGTGAAAACATAGTGTTTTTTCAGTGAATGGTGACATATTGCATTTTTTAACATCTCTATGAATGTGATGGACACATTTTAGGAGTCAGTGTCCATCATTTTTCTCAGATTTCCTTAATCTGTGACAAAATGGTGATGCCTTCAGACGCATCCCACCCAACTAATGGAAGTGCTAGTCTTCTCTGAGTCTCCTTGGTGACTCTCAATGCTCCCGACCACCTGTGTCATCTGGCATCAGTGCCTGTTGTTGCAGTCCTGGCTGCCACATCAATGACAACTCCATCCTTGTGTGGGCGAGCTGTGGAGACAGATGGTTCCTCAGAACAGGATAGGGACTGTCAGTCATGGAAGGGAGAGCCGAACACGAGCCTGGAGTGTGGAGTGTGGATCAAAAACACTCCCTATGTGGGTCCAATATCAGAAGTTAAAGGGGAGCAACTCCAAATCTATTCACTTTTGGGGAGTTCCGAGACCCACCTGAAAGACTACTGAATTTTCTTAAAAAAAAAAAAAATAGTAGAACAACCAGATAGAAACTGTTCTATTCATTGGACCCCTCTTCTAGCCATTATCTAGTTTGGATAGCCATTGATCATGGAAGAAATTTTGTTCCTAATGTAAAGTCCACTCTGGATTCAGGAACAGACATTCTGCTGAGGTGATTTCAGAGTCAAGGAAGGAGGCACAAAGTTGCAGAGGAGAGGGTCCCTTTGAAGGCTAATCCCAACAGTTCTCAGAGCAAATTATGGAAACCATAGCTGACTCCAGCAGTAGTAATCTATTCTTGAGGGGCATATGTAGTTTGTAGTGGTGGAAAGAACAAGACTTGTATTTGCTTTACGTAGGGAAAGAGCTTTATTCAAACCTTCTTTAATTATGATCACGGGGGCGCCTGGGTGGCTCTGTTGGTTGAGCGTCCGACTTCAGCTCAGGCCATGATCTTGTGGCTTGTGAGTTCGAGCCCCGCATCGGGCTCTGTGCTGAGAGCTCAGAGTCTGGAGCCTGCTTCCAATTCTGTGTCTCCCTCTCTCTCTTTCCCTCTCCCCCTCATGCTCTGTCTCTTTCTCTCAAAAATAAATAAACGTTAAAAATAAATAAATAAATAAACAAATAAATAAATAAATAAAATTATGGTCATGTATTTCTCACTTTCTTCTTCTTCTTCTTATTTTTTGTATTGATTCTGGGGATAAGGGAAAAAGAAAGATTCAGGGGAATCTAAGGACATCTTCTTAAGTGAAATTATACAACTGCATCTAAAGAAATTCATTGGTGTTCTGGGTCTTTGTGCAGCAGAATGGATGAATGAATGAACGAATGAATGAAATCCATCTCTGGTCTTAGAGAGATGAAAGGCAGTTTCTTCAGAATATCTTCTTTGTTCAGGAAGAGTCTCTGGCACCTACTGGTTGTCTAGAGGCTGATCTAAAGGAAGGCTTGTCAAAAATAAGGTGGTCTTCCAGAGAGGAAACCAAGGACCTAGGGTAGAACTCAATCGCCAAAATATCACAGTGTTGTCCTGAGGGTGGACTTCTATTTTATCCTCATGTGAGTCTTATCATCCCTATTTTGACCTCTTTTAAAAATATACCCATCTCTCTCGTACAGATACTGTCCTTGGTATATGTATGTTCACTTATACATGTGTGCATAAACACTTGCACACACATGCAGATGAGAATGGGAAGCAGGAACACAGAAAGAAATATACTGGGTGTTTACATGACCACATAGACTAACATATAATCAAGCCTGTGCCAAGGCCAGTAAAAACCATAGTCAAACCCATCTGAGTGAAGCCTAAAGCACTGCACCTTTACATGATATTATGGATAAAGGGAGACACAAGAAAGGTGGACCTGGAGGTGGTCATACAAATTTGGTACTATTTCAATCCACCTTGAAATATACTGCTGATAAAATCCTGACAAAATCACTGGGCGTTTAAGGTATTTTCTTCCCCAGAGAGATTAAGAAAAAGATCAGATGCCTATGGCACTGATCCCCAAAAGCAAGACGAGGAAAAGAAAGAGGCAAATTTGGCACAGAAAACTGGCAATGAAGAGGTGAAGGAGAGGAAGCCAATATTTTATTGATCTCGGGACTCCCTGCAGCACTCTCCAATCAATAGAACAAACTGAGGCCCCAGCAATTCCTTTTCTTGTGTTTATAAGTGTATAGACCCTAGGGCAAGAGTTTCGGAGGGTGTTATCAATCTAGATTCAACAGAAGGGACAAAATAAAATACAACATTCTCAAATGTCAGTGAAAGAACCACCAAGAAGTCTCCCTGAAATTTGGGGATAAACTCATCCTAGACCTCTGATTCTGGCTGCTATGCCGCACTCCTCTCCCACCTTGTAAATTGCTTGGTAGGCAAGAACTTCAAGGATTCTGGAAAACTCCTAAGAGCCCCTGGGTTCTAACCCTGGAAGATATTTAGAATTCAGTAATTTCAAGGTGACACAGAACAGTACTCATGAATGCTTATTTGGTTTGGGCATCCCTTCTGAAAAATTAAGTTCAAATTTTGTACCCGTTACATTAAAATATTATGTTACTAATTTTAGAAAATTACAGCCAGCTGCCTCGTTTTCTGTGCCTCGGTATCTTGTTTCCCAGCCTTTTAAGACTTTTTTAAAAGGCAGAGAACTGCGTATCATTTGATCCTGGGATAACCTTTATAAGCCAATCTCTCATAGAAGCCTCTCCCTTGCTCGAAGGCAGATGCATCATGGAGAATTTTGGCAAGGTTCAATCGATAACTGAAGTAATGCAAGTAATGACACCAGTGTGAATACTGCTGGCTTAGATATTTCCTGTTTTTCAGAAGGAACAAGTACCCACTATTCCTGTCGTTTTAAAGGAAAGAAACAAGGACCATTATTTCTTTGGCTTAATATTAATATTAAATGGATGCCCACAGAATGTTGTCAATGAAAATCTGTGTTTAAAGTGATAATATATTCTAAATGCTTGGCCCAGAGTTTTCTTAGGAAACAGCTCTTAAAATAATGGAGTTTATGGCATTTCTGAATATCCTCAAGTCTTGGGATTTGAGGGATGGGGAGCCCAACATGTCACCCGATATGCCTTTCATGTGGCTACTGATGAATTAATAAATTCACAGAGGTTCATTTCACATAGGCATCATTTTTATTAATTGGACAGGGCTTACAGACAGCTCACTGTTGAGTGCAAGCAGAGAAGGAAGAGTTCACCCTATTGTCAGTGCTGGGCCTGCAGGGGGCCGGCCTCAGTCACATGCCAATGTTATCTTAATACTTTTCAAAGTCATAAGAGTAGGTTTTTTCCATGAGGAATTTTTACTTTCTTTGTGGACAGAAAATTCAACCTGCATGATGGTCAAAAGGATTAGAATGCAAAAAAGGAAGTCATATAAATCTAGGTCATCATTTTAAATCGATACAAAGTTGTGTTTGTTTTTTTCTTCTTTTTTTTTTTTTTTTTCTTTTTCTTTCCTTTAGAAGACAACTTTTTGGAGATAAACAGCTAAAAATTTCCAAGTTGGGAATGTTTTGTTTGTCGGGTTTTTGGTTTTTGTTTTTGTGTTTATATTTTAAACATTGCTGGCATGGGGCGCCTGGGTGGCTCAGTCAGTTAAGCATCTGACTTCGGCTTAGGTCATGAACACCCAGTTTGTGGGTTGGAGCCCTGTGTCGGGCTCTATGCTGACAGGTTAGAGCCTGGAGTCGGCCTCAGATTCTGTGTCTCCCCCTGTCTCGGCCCCTCCCCCACTCGTCGTGCTCTGTCTCTCCGGATCTCAAAGATAAATAAAAAACGTTAAAAAAGTTTAAAAGTAACCATGACTGGCATGGAATACATAAATACAAAACACAAACAAAACACCAAGTCTGCTTATTCTAGCAAGATAGGCAAAGGAGATGGTGGAGAGACAATAAGGGATGATTGGCAAGGTGACCTAGCATGCACCTGGAGCCTTGCTACCCAAACCGTGGTTTGCAGATCAGCAGCATGAGCACCATCAGGGAGGTTGTTAGAACACAGAAACTCAGGCTCCACACCAGATCTACTGAATCAGAATCTGCATCTTAACAAGATCCCCAAGTGTTTTGTCTGCATATTAAATTTGTGAGAATTTAATTCTACAGTTAGCGTTGTCTGCACAGAATAGCAAAAGTTTTTATGTGGAATATAAATTGCAGTCATTACCACCTGGAAAACATCTAATGGAACGAAAGGGGTGGGGGACCCATTCTTAGGTAAACTTATGACAATAGCAGATAGTTTGCAGAACGCATTTTGAAAGAAAGTTTTCCTCTTATTCTAACTTTGTGTAAATTGGTGCAGTACCTACTAGTAGCTGATTGGATTATAGGCATACAGTTAATGCAGACATTTATTTCTTTATGTTGTATAAACATTTGACAAGTAACCTAAGAGAACCTGAGAATCTCTGTAAGTTGGCATAAAAATCCAAGTCAGCTCAAGACTCTGGAGATGATCAGTAAATGACACAGAGGTAGAAAAAGAGAGGAAAAATAAGGTAAAGAGCCAGGCTGTACCATTGCAACTCCTCAGCCAAACTGGGTTCTCAAGTATCACCAAGTTTTTGCTGAGGAGGGACTATAAGTGACATCAAGGCCATAGCACATTTAAGCAAAAATAAAGTTACTAGGCATCTACTATATGCTGGGTCCAATGGTAGGATTCAAAATAGGTTTTTCCTTTTAAATCTCACAGCAACCGAAATGAGGAATGAATTCTCATTTCCATTTCACTAATGAGGAAATTGTGGCTTAGCAAGGATAAAATAATTACTCAAGGTCACAAAGCTAATAAGTGAAAGAGCTGGGATTTAACTCTGAAGCCCCTTCTAACCATGCCATACTGCTAAGTATAGTTATTGTATAAGTAAGTTAAATATTTAGTAAAACATACAGTTATTACAATGCTCTGATTTATACTAAACCAAACATTTCTTTTAACTTTTTATAGTCTTGAATTAAAAGAAACTTTTCATGTATTGTTAAAAATAGATATCTGCCCTGGGTGGTCCCCAAGAGATTTCAGTAAAAATTCCAGCACCCACAGTCAGCAGAACAGATAAATGACATTCATTATAGCATTCTGCTTGAATCAGGTTTGCCTGCAGTTTAGTGTGTTACCCTTCATTTACAAAAGAATGATCTCCAGGGCGATTTCACAGGATCATTATCATCTGCCACACCAATATTAACCCCCTTTAACATCAAATTGTCAAGGAGATTACTTGAGGAAACAGTAAGTGAACTCTAGAAACCACTGCCATGTGAAACCTACTTGGAATACATTTTGGCTCAAGAAATAGTGAAAGGTGCTGAAAAAATTTGTGATTGTGAGTGTCTATGAACATATACTGACCAAAAGCTTGGATGAATGTCAATCCTTTGCCTTAATAAACACAAATAACCAGTGAATCTGGTTCTGGGCTTTCTACTTTTACTTCAACCAGGACAGTTTAGCTTTTATCTATTTAATGTGTTGGGATTCCATGAAAAATTTTATTGCTGTTGTCCAAATGAAAAAAAAAAAAAAAAGACTTGAAAACTGTTGTGTTATAGATCAAACTCCTCACATCATGAATGAGGAAATGGGAAAGATACAGAACCCATGACTACTTCGTGTGTGCCTGCTGTATACTAGGCACTGTGCCAGAGATTTCCAAGGATGTCTCATTTCTTTGTATGTTAAGAAAGTAAATCTGATATTCTAAAAAGGAAGAAAGGAAGAAAGGAAGGAAGGAAGATGGAAAATCTGATAGAGATGAATTAACTTGCCTAGGTCACACAAGTCATCATGATGGACTGAGGGCTGGAGGATAGCATTATTAACCACCAAACTCTATGATTTTCTCAGAATGCCTTATTGCTGGTGTAAAGGTAAGACACTTTTGTCTTCCCATCCTATTCCCAGGCTGGATCACTGGGCTCTGTTTTCATATTTTGTTCTCTCTACATTCAGATTATAATACTAACTGACAACCTATAGGATTTTTGTTTTGTTTTGTTTTGTTTTTTGGCTACGTTGTTTTCCAATATTAAAAACAGATGAGGCGTAGGGTCACACTTGACTATTTTTTCCCTTTCTGGCCAAGAACATCAATTAATAAGAGGGTTAGTTTTTGTTTGAGCTACTATCTTAACTCTGGAACATTTTTCTTTTACCCAGATATGTGGAGATATGTGATGGGATAGGAAACTCTTATTATTTCAGTAGATCTTAACCCGTAATAACCCAAGATAGGCAATAAAATGCATCTTATCTCCTTGTTTTACCTTTAAGCAAAAGCAGTGATTCTCCTCCATATGGTTAAAATATTAAATACTCACAAAGCTAGTTTGCTCATTCACCTTACATATGGCAAGTAAATCAAAATATCATGTGAACGAACTTCAAATAGAGTCTTAAACTTGACCCATGAACTTGATGTTACAAAGGATTTTCTTCATACTATATTTTTTCATGATTTTTTTTTCCCACTTAAATTGCAAGAGAATCAAGGAAAGTAGGTGTGGTAGATGGAGAAAGTGTCCTTGTTGGCCACGACTTGAGGTATCACTGAATCAATAAATTCTGAGACATAAAGTAATACAAAAGTGTAATCCACTCAATGTTATAGGGTAAATAGTGACCAAATTAACTATAATCTAACATATTCCTGGCACATTTTCCTTCCGTTAGTGGTGGCTTGCAACTGGGGTAGGATGTTGAGAGAGAAATAGAGAAGGAAGAGAGAGTTCTGTAGTAGATAAAATATGACCTTTACATTTAGGCTTTCTTTTCTTTCAAGTTTCAGAAGATTGAGCCCTTTTGACCCCCCAAATATCTGGGTGGTTGGCTGAGTTCAAACCGCTCAGTCTACAGGGTTAGAATTATACTTGTGAGCTAAGAGTATTCATATTCTGCCCAGGGGGAAAAAGAGGAAAATAAATATGAGGGGAAGGATAATGACAATCAGTTGATGAGATTTACAATAGTAAGCAATGACTAGCTCTTCTTTTCCTGAAAAATAACCCATGATCAGCAACCAAAACTTTAATTTGACCTTTTCTCTATGACAACACTAAAGTATAATTTTTAATTCATAGAAGCTTCCAGCAGCAGCTGGAATTGCTATTTCAAAGAAGAAAATAAAGAATTACAAAGAAAAAATCCTTTTTCTTTATTTTTCTTTTCTTGTTCACATTCTTAGTAGGAGGAAATCTGTACAAAACTTTAGATGAGGTAGGAATAAAAGTTAACGTAACAGATACCAAAACTGTAAGTTCATTGGAATTTCATACATTTGCCAACTGTTGTCAGTGGACTCTATTTCTCAAGGGTCTGGTATTTTCTGAATGAAACATAGATTCTCAGAGGAGTTTCATTTAATCCTCAGCCATCAGGGAAATAGAGAATCATGAATTGCTCCAATAGAAAGGTAACTTTAGCATTATCTAATCCAATTTCTTTATTATCACAGGTGACTGAAACCCAGAGAAGTTAAGTAGCTTGCTTGAAGCCAAACACTATCAGTCTTTAAACTCCTCCTCTAATTCTTTTTCTTCCTTTGTTCTCTGCTTTATGTTATATTCAATGAGTAATTTGTAAGAGGTTAGAGCTGGAAGAAATATTAAAGATTATCTATTTTACCATTTTCTCTTTCCCAATGAGTAGCTATCAAGCATTTGCTTGAACAACTCCGGTGAATATAAGTTCACTATCAAAAAATTACAGGGCAGTTTTTACTACCACATTAAATAGTTTCTGCAGTTTTTACTAATGCATTAAATAATTTGTAAGAAATTTTTAACATTTCCTTAAATATAAAGATATTACAAAAAGTAATCTGTCAACTCATTGCCAAATCATTTATGATTAAGGTTAAGAACAGGTGCAGTAAACATTATGATTAATATTATAATATTGGGGAATCCAATGAAACAGATGAAGTTTTATAATGCATTAGAAGAATCCTTATCAACCAGCAAGCATTCATTTACTTTCCCAAAGAATGACTTGAGCGCTAGGGAAAAAAGGACTATGCTAATAGGATTATTTAATTTCCCAAATTTTTCTCATTCCTATTCAATATTACCAGTTTCTGTTTCTCTCCTAATTGAACTATGGAAGGAGCAACTGCCTTGGCAATAGATCAATATCTAATTTTTGAAAGTTAATTTTTTTAAAGAAACTTGGGTTTTTAAGGAAAAGGGGCATAATGATACATAATGAAAAATACTATAACTATCCTGGCAAATTTTCTATGTAAAATTTCAACAGAATCCATCAATTATAGTAAATGACCAATAAAAATGTTCAATCAAAAACTCATTTTAAGATACATTGTTAATGAACTGTATATAATGATGCTTAATCAAAACTCGACATAATCGCATGGGAGAAAAGTTCCACAGGACCTCAGGAGCACTATTGTTCTGAACAAAAGATAATAATAAAACTGTATAATTAATAGCCTATGGTCATGTGGCACTCTCTGGGGAAACTCAATTTCATAACAAACTCTATTGTTTTTCAAAACACAGGAATTGTGTTCCATAATAGCTCTCATGCCATAAGCAAGAAGGCATTATTTTTCAGGCTGTTTTTATTAGATGTGGAGCTTTTCATGGGTGTTCACACCAAAGTATAACTAAGATGTAAAATCAGTGAATGAAGATGCTGACCAAAAGATGGGAAAAAAATAAATTCTGCATCTATTTTACATCTTTTACAATCTAGAAATGAAACACTATCTTTAGAAAAATACTCTGAAAGGATATTTGTATCAAACAAATCTATAGGGAACATTTATCTTTTTCTGGGATAGTGTAATAGTAATAGATAACATAGGATACTTTAAGACCCTGAGATACAGAACTCTCAAGGTGCAAATGAAAATAGTCATGGGGAAGTTTAGACTAAGAAACATTGTAAATTATGAAGGTCACTTTGTTAATCAAACATTCACCTGATCGGCATGTTAGTATGTGAGTTTAGACAGTTATTAACTCTCAGATCTCAGTGTGTCTACTATTAATAACAAAACTTTGCATTTAATGTATGCACAGTCAATATATGGACCCCAAAATATAATTCTATGCCAATTTTATTGATAGGAAAATAAATAATAAGGTATGTTTGCCAAGAACACAGTGGGAAGCATGAGATCCATTTATGAAGGTTATCAATCAGAAATCAGTGTTGCAATACTTTACTGCTATAAATTTGGGCTAAGGTCATGGGCTCATGATGGTGATGTATGGTTTATTTTTCATAAATATGCAAAGTGAGTATAAGACACCTACTTCTAAGTATGCAAACTAAAAGGTATTAATGTCCCCTCTTTTAACTGTCTTCAGATCAGAATTACATGGTAAAGACAATGTATATTTTCAAGCCAACCAGTTTAATCACAGTCCCATAGAAGTTAGCATTCAACAGCTCTTCCTGTAGATCAGAGAGCCCCTTGACCCAGCTGGTAAGAGAACTATAGCTGAAAAATGGAAAAATCTTACAAAAACTTTGTATTTTCTCATTAAGCCTCATAAGCAATATGGTTGTTATCAATCTCAAAATGGTTAGTCATGAAAACATCCATGCTGTTTAAAAGCAAGCACTTATTGGGCCGCCTGGGTGGCTCAGTCAGTTGAGCGTCTGACTTCGGCTCAGGTCATGATCTCCCGGTCTGTGAGATGGAGCCCCGCGTCGGGCTCTGTGCTGACAGCTCAGAGCCTGGAGCCTGCTTCGGATTCTGTGTCTCTCTCTCTCTCTCTACCCCTCCCCCGCTCATGCTCTGCCTCTCTCTGTCTCAAAAATAAATAAACATTAAAAAAATTTAAAATAAAAAAGCAAGCACTTATTAAGAAAGACTACACTGAAAGTAGAAAACCATGGGAAAAGGCCATTCTAGTGATTTACTATTGTCGAAAACAAAACAAAATAGAAAACAATAAAGTTAGAAAATGTGGGGGCACCTGGATGATTCAGTTGTTTGAGCATCCAATTCTTGATTTTGGTTCAGGTCATGATCCCAGGGTCATGGGATCAAGCCCTGCATTGGGCTCTGTGCTGAGTGTGAAACCTGCTTGAGATTTTCTCTCTCTCTCTCTCTCTCTTTCTCTCTTTCTCTCTCTCAGTTCCTCTGCCTCCTTCTCCCACTGTGCACTCTCTCTCTCTAAAAAATAAAAAAAGTTAGAAAATGTGATCTCTTCCAGTTAGATCATATTACATATTACAATTAAAACCTGATTTCATATATATACATATATATATACATATATATGTATATATATATGTATATATATATGTATATATAATACAATATAACATATTACATACTTTAAATTTTTATATAATATTAGATATTTTTAATTTAGGTATAAATATTATATATATTTATAAATATATAAAAATAACATATAATTATATGTAAATATTATATATATAGATATATATAATGATATATATAAAAAACAAGGAAAACCCAAAGCTTAAACATAAGTAAATGGTGTCCAAACAGATTGGTAGTAGGTCCTCTACAGTCAGAACTAGAGAAAAGAAGGTGGCAAGGCAAGAACCCAGGAAGACAAGCTACAGCAATAGAGACTTAACTGCTGAGCGTCACCTTTTAATGAGCTGGTCATTACAGTCTCTCCCAAGGAAGGCCATTTCTAATCTGTTTAAAAGAAAATAAATGGGATCCCTACAAGGGCCCTGTATCTCCTACAGATGCCTTCTGAAACTAGAATAGACTTAGTTTTTCGTAGATCTTCTCTTTTGGACTGGAAGATGAAATAGGATCCAAGCAGGAGACAGAAACAACACCAGTAATTTCACATATGGAAATGTTAAATATGCAAAAGAGAAATAATACTAGTAGAAGTAAAGAAAATTCTAGAGCTACTGAAATAGCAGATGAAGGGAATAACTACTACCTCTAGGAATGAAGGAGAATATCCAAGGAAGCACCAAACTTGGAAGTCACTATCCCTTCCCACCAAGGCTGAGATTTAGACCTTGTTAGAGACAATAATGGCTGTGGACCCTTGGATAACACTGAAGCTCACTAATGTGCAGCAGGGTGGAACTGGAAAGCAGGAAGCAACCTGCTAAAGTGCAACCTCCTGCAAACTCACTAGGAAGATGCTGGCTGGAATGCCAGCAAGACTTGCTGGAAAATGTGCATCACTTGGTCTCCCCCTTGAACGTAGCTGTGGCCACTGCCCTACCAAAGAAAGAAGCAAAGCAACAAAACAGGAGTACATACAGAGTTCCCCTAGCATACTCTACTCACGAAGCTTAACATGGAGCTAGCCGGCAAAAGAAATTTTTATAGGATACAGATTCACTATCAAGAAATAGTGCAAAGGGGAGTGGGTTTGGATTGAGAAGTCAACAAATTGATAACTAGCATATGGGGATCATGGATCTGGGAAACAAAATTCCAAGTCTGATCTTCTGAATCATATTTTCCCTACTCTTCAAGTTACTGAATTTACCTCCCCTGGAGACAGGAATCCAAGATGGCCCAATTTCATGGAAAACTAAGACTAGGAAATGAGACTGGGAAAACCGTGTAGGGAACAAAAAATACAACATGAATATTGAAACAACAGGGAAATTAGTTGTTATCCATGACTTCGGTGATAGAGAAATGACTGGAAAAAAACATGTCACAGGCAGAATGAAGATACAAGGTCTCTGGGAGAGACTAGAATCAGAAGTTACATGAACTTGGGAGAGTGTTTGTGCTCCAGGTAACTATCTTGCCTCACTTTGTACCCAGCCCTGTTAGATCTATTATATGGCTGCCAGTTTGCACATCACTTCGAAGCAATTGACACTTGTGTGTCTGGACTCCGCTAGTTGCTTTAACCATTAAATAACCACCTATGAAGTGAGATACAAAGAATGTAAGTATATGAAAGTGTGTGGAAGTTATGCCCAGTTCTAAATTTCAATAACATTAAAATAGATGACCAAATGAAAAATTTTAAAGGAAATTGGACATTAGATGTCAAAATAAGGCAGGTATATTTGTCCTGCTGGTATAGTATTCAAGTGCTAATTCATTGGGAAGGGGTGTTAAGCAATGATATTGGACTCTAACTGCTAAAGACCACTGAAAATGAGGAGAGTCATTAGTCAAAGATTGACAGACTTTCTTAACAGCAGTTCATAGGTTCTGAATCTCATTATCAAGTGTGATATCAACTGATGAAGTATGATAGTCTTAACTACAGAATCAGCCTAGGTATAATTTCAAATCCCACAAGCAAGGAAACATCAGAGTGAACAGACATAGACTGTCAGTACTTATCTGAACTATTATTCCAGACTTGAAGACCCAAATTTCCCCTCCCCTTCCTAGCCCAGGCTCATCTTCTGGAATGTTACTCTAGAGCCTCTGGAGCGTTATTATAGCCTAAATAACTTAGAATTGAGGAAAGGAACTGCTGGAAAGAAAGGGGGAACTCTATGGCTCTTGAGTCCAAGATATCTGTGAGCAGCTTAAGGAATTTCCACAAAGATGAAAAATTTTCCAGGGAAGATTAGAAGGAGCTGTGAGAGAAAGATGGATCTGTTAGGAGGAGACAATTAACAAATGGAGGCATTCTTCAAGGCAGAGCTTCAAAATCTTTAAGGTATACTTAAGAGGATCTTGTCAAAATGCAGATTGTGTTTAAGTACATCTGGGGCACAGCCAGAGATTCTGCATTTCTAACAAGTTCCCAGGTGATGTTGATGCTGCTAGTTTGCAGAACACATTTTGTGTGTCTCTAGAGGGCAGTGGTTCTAAGTCTCTAGAGGGCAGTGGTTCTCAAACACAGATGATATAGACTCCAGGGGTGTGGCCGGGGGATATTTGGCAATGTCTAGAGACATTTCAGTTGTCGTAACTGGCGAAGTGCTATTAATATCTATGGGTAGAGGCCAGGAATGATGCTTAAAATCCTGCAGTGCACAGAGAGGACCCCCCCCCCCCAACAAAGGATTATCTGGCCCAAAATGCTGATAGTGCTGATGTTGAGAAACCCTGCTAGACGGAACTATTTCTGAAGAGTTAAACTACTGAGTGCTTTTCCCTTAGAAAATGGATGAGGTTATGATAAATGTCATATTTAAAAGACAATTGCACATTCTCTAGGTCATTCCATAGTTTCCCAAACCTTTTAGTAGATGTATATTTCATATAACTTATTTTGTGATGTCCAAGAGGTTAGCAGAAAAGGGGACAGTAAAGGAAGCAAGGTAAAAATACAAGCTCAGAGAAGCTGATAAAAAAAAAAAAAGAAACTGTTAATGGTATCAGTGAGCAGTAAAGAAAGAAAAGCTTTACAAAGAAGATGGTAGTCTGTGAGTTCCTACCTGAACGAGACGTGGCCCCAGCATAAAGGAAAGTGTTGGGGTTGAGCACGCAATTCAAACAACAAACTAGGAATTCTGGTTCCAAACCTCCCTTTCCTACCGATAGGGAATACTTGTCTCATATAAGAAATACCCCCCCCCCACCCCCATGGGGCATCTGGATGGCTCAGTTGGTTAAGGACCCAACCCTTGATTTCAGCTCAAGTAATCATCTCAGAGTCATAAAACCAAGCTCCATGTCTCTCTCCACCCCTCTCTGCCCCTTCCCTGCTCACTCTCAGGCTCTTCCTCTGTCTCCCACACATAGAAACTATAAATAAATGACCTTTAAAAAAAGAAATATCCCCTTTCCCCCAAATATGTATGATTTGGAATGTTAATATGAAATACTGGTGAACTAGGTTATTATTTAGTCAATACAGTATGTTTTTCTAAGGCCAGTGCCCATGGTCCATGATGTAGCAGGTTAAATACTTTAAGTATGTGTGCACACACATGCATGTGGATATTTGGTGGTTTTATAAGAAGAGTGAGAGGCTGCCTATAAGCTACCCAGAAAATGGAGAGGGAGGTTAAATAGCAGCTGAGCTTTCTGGTGTATGGAAGGCACCAGACCATGGGAGTCATTCATGTCAAGGGACTTGAATCTTTGGGCTCTAAGTAGACCCAGGCATAATCTAAAATGTGACAAATCATGGAAGAAATTGTCAAATTTACAGGATTGGCTGAGTAGGGTGAAAAGTTTGGAATTAGAACATTCCTAAAAAGGAAATTCCTTTCAGGTTTTCGCAAGACAAGGCTTGTCACTCTGCAAGCAGTCCAGTTATTAAATTAAGTCCTCAGTCATTTCCTTCAGAAACCTATCATGTGGCATTACATGCAACTTCTTTTCCTTTGATATCATTCTACATTGTCAATAGTGTACGGCTTTCGGTCTCCTCCAAGACAAACAGGAATGGATTGTTTTCAATTCTCATCTTGGAGAGGCTCAATGAACATGAAATACTTTCACATCAAAATATGAAAATGTGCTTCATTCCACTGAGTATATAAATTGGAAAAGAAATTTTAAATAAGCAGGTAAGTTATAATTAATAAGGAATGGGAATTTGCATGAAGAAATGGCCACCAGCTCTGGGACTTGGTAGCTAAAACGATAACCTTTATCAAAGCTGGCTTCCAGAAGTGAAGGCTTGGGCCAAAGGTAGGATAGCTTCAGCCCTTCAAAAGTGGCCACTGGGCAGATAAAAACCACCCTAAGAAATGAGTCTCTGCCTGTCTAGCCTGCACTCCCTGACAACACCAGTTCCAGAATCTACTCCATTTATATGTTTGTATTTACTTGGTAGTTGTCTTGAGTTTGTCTATTTGACCTTGGGTGTCTCTCATTCCTGATTTTCAGGTAATCTATGTCTTACTGCATTTCCTTGACCTCTATCAAATTTGGAGCTTCAATGTCTCTGACTGACTCCAACCCACCCACCATGGGACTGAGGAGAAGCAGGTTCTGAAAGTAGTTCTACAAGAACTGAAAAGGAAGCAAGCCATACTTCCTTTATTCTTTTATTTTGTCACAAGTGGTGTGTGTTTTTCCTACCTTCCTTATGCTTAATCTAATCCAGAGTGTTTACACAGATGAGAGGAAAACAACATATATGAAATAAAAAATTAAGTTCTGCCGCCAGACTTCTACAATTGCCAATCTATCTGCCTGAAATACCTCTACTCAACTCCACTTTCTTAGGGATAATGGCTCAGTCTTCAGAGTCATATAAACCTGGTGTCAAGGATTAGATATGGTATGTTAGGCAAGTAGCTCATCTAGTTAAGCTTCATCTATAAATTGAGACTAACAGGCCCTGCCTCATAGAATTGTTGAGAAGATAATGATAATAATGAATATGAAATGCTTAGCATCATTCAGGGAACTGAGGAGGCACTACAGAAAAGAGTGAATGAGGAAATGGGCCAAGTAAGTTGGCTACACTTGATAGCATTTGCCACTGAGTCTTTAATTATAACACTGCCAATAAAAATGATGGCTAACTATGTGTAAAGCACTGTTGTAGATCCTTTCTTCCTCACAACAATGCCAAGAGATAAGTATTATTAGTATCTTTAAATTTTTTTTAATATTTATTTATTTATTTAGAGAGCAGGGGAGGGGCAGAGAGAAGGGGAGAGAGAGAGAGAGAGAGAGAGAGAGAGAGAGAGAGAGAGAGAGAGAGAAATCCCAAGCAGGCTCCATACTGTCAGCACAGAGCTCAATGCAGGGCTCAAACTCACAAACAGTGAGACCATGACCTGAGCTGAAACTGAGAGTCAAATGCTTAACCAACTAAGCCACCCAGGAGCCCCTATTAGTGTCTTTTTACAGATGAGAAAATAGAAACATAAAGCAGTTAATGATTTGTTCAATTTCAAATAATTAGTAGATGATGTTAAAAATAACTAACATTTACTTAGGACCTGTAATGCACTGTGCCCTGTGCTAAGTGTTGAGGATGCCTCTGCCCTCCTAGGGCTTATAACCAGCCCATTGGATAGAGCACAGATGCTCTGCTTGATCTCTTTATGTCTTCTAAATCAGAACTATTCAAACAGTAAGCCACAACCAATGTAATACATAAAACAAAAAGAGGAAGGAAGGAGAAAAGAAAGGAAAAAAGGAAGGAAGGAAGGAAGGAAGGAAGGAAGAAAGGAAGGAAGGAAGGAAGGAAAAAAGCATAGAAGAAATGAAATAGAATAGAAAAATTAGGGAGCGGTGCACATAGCTAGGGTAATTATTATTTCATGAAATCTTGTTTCAAATGTGTATGTATAATGCATTCCAGTGTAAAATGAGTTAAATGTAGGTCACAGTCAAAATACATGAAAAACATTGCATTAACAAATTGCACACTGTCCACATCATTCTCCGTGAGAGACCTGTGGCAATGCCTCTTATGGAAATGGTGGTCAGTTTGTGCAACAAGTGACCGTTTGTGCTTAAAACACACATTTCATGGGAGAACAAATGTGACATCTTCCAACATCTTGACCCAGTTCCAACACCAAAGTAGTCATCTGAAGGTTATACTGCTGACCATGGAGCTCCTGGGTGGCTCAGTCAGTTAAGCGTCTGACTTCGTCTCAGGTCATGATCTCACAGTTCGTGAGTTCAAGCCCCGTGTCAGGCCCTGCATTGACAGCTCACACCCTGGAGCCTGCTTGGGACTCTGTGTCCTTCTCTCTCTGTCCCTCCCCACTCACACTCTGTCTGTCTCTCTTACTCTCTCAAAAAAAAAAAAAAAAAGTTATACTGCTGACCAAATTAGAAAGACGTGTTGCCACCCTCTAGAAGCCTACTGTTGAAAGCATATCTTCATACAGACAGATGTGGAACTTGGTGGGGGGAGTGGTGCTGTGATCGGATTACTGTAACGAAGCAACGGGCCCTCTTTACTGGCCCGTGTTCCACATCCCAAGGCTGCTGGGTTCACTCTTGATTTATTCTGGGCATGAGCATGCATATGTCTCCGATAGATTATGTGTTCCATACCAAAAGATGCAGGGAGGAAAAAAAAATCCATATATTTTAAAATGCTGTATCTTTCACAGGAGGCACATTTGTCACAGACATAGGTTTCATCCATAACTCATTGTGAGGCCAGGACGTTTTTGTTGTCACTGCTGCCACTGTTACATTATGTAGCACATTCTCCCAAATGGTCCCCTTTTCTCTTTTCTGGCGTGAGAGTTCAGAAAGAGAAAGTAAGGCTGTCTGTATTTGTCCTAATTGTTTTTTGCTGTTTTGTTGTTGTTGTTTTGTTTTTTGGAGACCTATTTACATCCATGTGGGGTTACTTTTTTTTTTTCAGTCCTGCTCCTTTTCCTCCTGAGGTTTTAACAGTGTATTATTGACTCTGAGTAACCAAGAGTGATGATTATTTTCAATTCTAGGACTCATCACTCCTGCTCCTCCATTTTTTAACCATTACTTTTTATTCTTTCTATACCCTGCAGCATCTTATGAAATATAAAATATAATGAAACATTCAAACATTTGACATTCTCCTTATGGGTTTTCAGGGAAGCAACAGCGTGCACACGCTTCAGCTTTCATTTCATTAGTTACCTCAGCACTCGACAACGTTCTCAGAATAGCAAAGCAGATCCACCTGCATTTACTGGTTGGCAGGGGCAACCTGTTTCCATCATTGTTACCATCGCCATCATCTTCACCATCATTCTATGTCCCCTTCCACGGAGGACTGTGCAAAAGCCAGGTGGGCTGAACTAAAGGCATTCATTCTGAACTCTGCCTCGGTCACTCCTGGAACTGCCCCTGTCCTAGGTCAGCCTCAGAGGGAGCAGGAGGAGGGACAGGACTAGGGAAGGTGGGAAGTGGGCAGTGGGCGTTGGCAAGTTGCAGGGGAGGAGAGTAAGCCCATAGGAGCCTGTAATGTGTTTATGTTCTCTCTCCCAATTCCCTGCTACAACTCGTAGAATTTCCCCAGAAATGAATAATTTCCTAGCAAAATTAGTGTGCATGCACATGATATTCAGCAAATTTAAAAATAGCTGTGCAGAAATTAAAATGAAATGCTCCTCAGTTGGTGTCCTTGCAATGACACCAGCAACTGGTACTTGGGGACATTTGTCCACCCTCTGAGAGCTAAGCCTAGTCCTTCTCAGACTGTGAATGCACAGAAAGTCACACTGATCCTCTGTGGAGATGATAAGGTCATTTCAGAGGGGCATTCAGAGATGGGGCAGTGTACAGGAAAGAGGAAATATCAGGAGACAGGGAACTCCCATGTTAGGGAGGATCATTTCTATCACTGAATTGTTACTTCACCTTGAGGACTTTCAGCTCTCCTGAGTGTAAAGGAAGGATGGACTTTTCTGCTAAAATGCTAGGATCTCATCTACAGTGCCAAAGGTCCTGGGCCTCGCCCTTGGCTTTCAGCCACAATGTAAATGTTTGCAGAGCCTAAGCTGGTATGCACCACTGCCCTTGTCTCACAGCTTTCCCATAACTTGTCAGAAAAGAAAAGCCTTGCTTTATTTGCCGCATTCTTAGCCAGTCTGTGGGTAGCAGGGATTACTCAGTAGCTCCCAACTATGCTACAACATTTAATGTGGTGCTTCCGGGTGACCTTCAAGAATTTTCTCCTCTAGGGTGTCTTGAGATTGCCATGAAGCACTCTGCAGATGGTGATTTTCCTTCGGGACTGGCCATCCATGTCATTTAAGGCAAGATAGGGTCTTACACTCACTCTGGGCCTTCACAACATTTGAATCTCCCATCATAAGGGTCCATTGTTACCTGAGACAGTTGACAACTCAACAGCTAAAGCAAATCTGTTCATTATTATATTTTTCCTGGCCAGAGTTGACAGGTAGGTAACACAGAGCCTTTCTCTAGGATTTTTCAACCAAGCATCTTAAGATTCAGAAACAGTCAGCAGCTTTCTTTTCTGACCAGGTTGCATCTGAATCAATGATAGAAACTGAGGCCAGAGCTAAAGAGAGGGTGAAGCAAGTGTGTGAGAGTTACAGCAACGGGGTGGGGGGTGGGGGTATTGGGAGAGACAGAGAGAGAAAGAGAAGCATGCCTGGCGTGAGTTTCAGTGTTCAACCCTAACACTGATCATATGCAATGCATCAAGCATTCTTTTAATAAATTCCTCATTTACCTAAGAAGCTTACTATTTGGGTCTGTTACTTGCAACCGAAAGAATCCTAAACAAAACATAGTCAGAAGAGACTCTAAAGTCATCTAGTCAAAAAAAGTCACTCAATGCATCTAATTTCCTCTGCCAAATATTACAGTAAGTGCCATTTATAACAAGATACTAGCTACTTCCTAAGACAACATTTTCAATCGAATTCTTACACTGAATTAAAACCTTTCCCATGGCACTTTCCTCTTATTTACCTTCCAAATGGCAGTTCTTTAAATATTCCAAGACAGTTAAAATAACATCTCTTGCTCAATATGTTAACTTTTGTTTCTCTGAAAGTCCCAAATATCCAATCTCTTCCCCTCTTTCTTAGATGATGCCTTTTTAAAATCCTTTCACCTTCCAAGTATCATTTTTCTGACTGTCCAATGGTATAGAGCCTAGAACTGGGCATACTTCTCCAAATAGGGTCTGAGCAGTGCAGAAAATAGTATGACTCCCTCTTTCAGATTCTAAGACTGCATGTCAGCCTAAGCCTGCACTCATTTTTTGACACTCACAATTGAACTTACTGTTGACTAAAGCCCCTAATTGCTTTTTATTCATCCTACAGATATGTTTCCATCTCCTCAGTCTTCTGCTTATGCAGTTGATTTTTAGATCCAAATGTAAGATTATGTACCATACCTATAAAATTTCATATAAAATTCAGTGACTCGAAAACTGAGGATGATGATGAAAACATTCTGGAGATGGATAATAGTAATGGTTCACAACAATGTGAATGTGCATAAGACTGCTGAACTGTACACTTAAAAATGGTCAAAAGATAATTCTATTTATATTATAAATATTTTACCATAATAAAAAATTGAGCAAATTTAAATATGGACTGGATATTATGATCTTAGGGAGTTACTGTTAATTTTCTTCTTAGATGTGATCAACAGAATTAGAGTAATATAGAAGAATGTATTTTTAGGAGATAGGGAGTAGTCAAATTTTGAGGTCTGCAACCTGCTTTCTAATGATTAAAAAGTAGGTATTTAAGAGCTCCTTGGTGGCTCACTTGGTTAAGTGTCCAACATCAGCTCAGGTCATAATCTTGCAGTTCGTGAGTTCGAGCCCCGCATCTGGCTCTGTGCTGACAGCTTGGAGCCTGGAGCCTCCTTGGGATTCTGTGTCTCGGGCTCCCTCTGCCCCTCCCCGGATCACTCTCATTGTCTCTCTCTCAAAAATAAGCATTAAAAAAATTTTATTTTAAATTTTTGAGTAGATATTTAGATAGGTAAAGAAAACTGATAAAATATTAACAGTTGTTTAACCTAAGCACTCAATATGTGAGTATTCATATAATATTCATTCAACTGTTTTTATATGTAGAATTTTTCTTTCTAAAATGTTGGAGAAAATTCAACCCCAAATTTTAGTCTGTTAAGATCATTTTACATTATGAATTCTCATTTTTATTATCCTCCAGCGTTTGTCATTACAAATTAAGTACATATTACCAATATGTCTCCATTCTAGCCTTAAACAAGATTGCTGAGGAGGACGTGGTTGCGGACTTACACTGGGATAACCAGGAGACATCTTCCTCCAAGCCCACATCAATCAATCCGTCAGCGCCTTTATGTATGGTTGTTCAACTAGTTATGTACCCACTTAATTATCCCAGCTCCACATCGTATTTCTCCATTATTCTACAAGAATATGAAAATGACACACACCGCTAGCTCCTTTTCTGAAATTCATATTAATTATGTCTCTGAGAGTGGCGTATCATGATAGAATGACAAAAGGATGAGCTTTGGAGGCCAACCACTTTGGTTTAAATCCTCAAAGGGCCACTCAGCAGCTTTGTGACCTTGGATAAACTTAATAATCTGCCTGAATTTAAATTTCTTCATCTCAAAATCAGAACAAGATAGAGCTGGTTGCAATGATTAATTAGATTTTTTTTGTTGCAGGTCTAATCTGCACCTCAGGCATGGTGCCAGGTACTGGACATGAAACAGGGACTGTGGCTAGGGAAGGTACATGGTATGTATAAGTTCATCTTCCCTCAGTCCTAGTAAGACGATGCTCATCAGAAGGCGTGGGTGCTTTATCAGCTCTGCTTTGGCAGAGAACAGGGCCTCAAGAGTAGGAGACATAAGATCAGTGATCTTTGTTGAGGAAAAGAAAAGGAAGATCAAGGCACAGTCATGTGATGCCCTCAGGGGAAGGAAGGCACCCTGCATCGGGATACAACCTGAGAGTCTAGGAGTGTGGGATGATCAGAAGTTACAACAGGAGGAAGGAGAGGTGGGAAGAGCCTCCAAGGAAACCTGCACTCATTTCATAATCAACTCTAAATATGTGGGAAGCTGTCCTTTATGCAAATGCAGTTTAAAAGATAAAAGTATAGGGGTACCTGGGTGGCTCAGTCAAACATCGGACACTTGATTTCAGTTCAGGTCATGATCTCGCAGTTGGTGAGATCAAGCCCTGTGTCAGACTCTGAGAGGAGCCTGCTTGGGATTCTATTTCTCCCTCTCTCACCACCCCTCCCCCACTCATGCGCACTCACTCTTTCTCTCTCAAAATAAATAAATAAACTTTAAAAAATACAAATAAAACATAAAAAGTCTTGTGTGTCATTTCCTCATAAAATCCTTCAGAGACCCTCTTCTTGTCTAACTACCTGCAAGATAGAGTCCAGAATACAGTCTAGAAAGTTCTCTGGGATTTGATGCTGACTAACCTTTTAGCTCCACCACTTTAGTCCTATATCCCAGATGCTAGAAACTCACTTGCAATTAACTAAACTGCTGTGGGCTTTTGTACCTTTTTTTGGCATGAAAAACCTCCTCCTTCACCCCATCCTTGGCTCACAGCTAACTCTTATTGCCCTCCTTAGGAAACTATCATTAACTACCTCTATCCCAGGCTTCAGTACAAAATCCTTGTATTTATTAGACTATACTATAATTTTCTATGTGATTCAAATATTTGCTACTCGAAAGTTTCAACTCCTTAATCCCTCTGGATCATTACCTTTTCCTTTAATACCTAAATAAGATGGCTCAGCTGGAAAATCCCAGGCAATCTTCCCCTTTTTGCTTACATTTCTGAGGGGCTTATACTCCTGCCACCAGTAATTCTGATTTCCTGCTCCCATTTACCATCTTACCTCTGAGAGATACCTCTTCACTTTGAAGAATTTCATCCCCACCAAAGACATCTACTTTACTTCTGCATTCCTCCAATTTAACCAGTCAGGGATAGAAGGCTATTGTACATAACAGACTTTTCAGAATAATGTCATAAATAATGGGGGATAATTGCAGCCCAGGGTAAGAAATAACTCCACATCCCATGTTCCTTGAAATTTCACCAATCACAGGAAATTTTCACTGGCTGTCTCTCCCAAGAGCCCAACCAGCTACCTACTGCCATGTTGGACCCCTCTACTCTGACTCTCTACTTTATTCCAAGTCCCGTGGACCAATCTGAAAACTACAAATTTCTGACATTGTACTGGCTGGGTCAGTTTTGCTCCTCTGTCCAAATTTTTCCATCACACTACGTTGAGACCTTGTGTTTTATAATCAAAAACAGCACATCCTAGCATTTTCACAAACATGGATTTTTTCCCCCTAAAAGAAATTCTGCTGGTTCAAGCCTCCACCAATGCTAGTAAATGTGTCATTTCCATCATAAAACTAGAGGATCCCTAGGGCTGGAAATCTTCTTTGGATCACGAGCACCCAGCAGAGTAATGAATGGGTGATAGATTCTCAGTAAGTGTTTGGCAAACCAAGGAAGGAAGAAAGAGAGCAAAGAAATACATTTCTAATTGGAGAACATCAAAGTGTAGGACATTTTCTTGTACCTCTGAAATTATACGGTGTCACTTCCTTCTTAAAAGTCCTCCAGTGAACCCTTTGGGATAGAAGACTTTCTAGCCCACCCTTTCTGCTTTCTTCCTTCACATGGTTTTATAGGGGCAGGACCCCATGAGGAGGAGAAGAGGCCGCCCAGTCCAAGCTGCCCAGGATAGGGGGGAGAAGGGGGAATTATAATTCTAATGCTGTATAGTATTGTCCACAGATACAACACAAATTCTCCAATATGTTTTTAATAATAAAGTTAATATTTTAGTTACAGTCCAATAAATACCAGTTTTATCAGTAATAAAGTTGATACTTTGGTCACTTTCTCAATATCACTTTCATCAGTAGTAAAGTAGACATTTTTTTTTAATATATGAAATTTATTGTCAAATTGGTTTCCATACAACACCCCGTGCTCATCCCAAAAGATGCCCTCTTCAATACCCATCACCCACCCACCCCCACCCCCCATCAGCCCTCAGTTTGTTCTCATTTTTTAAGAGTCTCTTATGCTTTGGCTCTCTCCCACTCTAACCTCCTTTTTTTTTTTTTCCTTCCCCTCCCCCATGGGTTCCTGTTAAGTTTCTCAGGATCCACGTAAGAGTGAAAACATATGGTATCTGTCTTTCTCTGTATGGCTTCTTTCACTTAGCATAACACTCTCCAGTTCCATCCACTCACCAAACTCCACACCCGAAAAACAAATAATCCAGTGAAGAAATGGGCAGAAAACATGAATAGACACTCCTCTAAAGAAGACATCCAGATGGCCAACGTTTTGGTTTTTTAAAAAAAACTTGCTCTTCAGCAAATGGCTTCCCACTACACTAAGAAGAAAATCCAAATTTTGTGCCATACTATGGTGTGTATGCTCAGACCAAGTCTTTCTCTCCAACTGTGTCTCCTTCCCCTCTTTCCTCTTAGCTGCACTTATGCTCTCTCACCCTTTTGCTATTCCAGGGACTTCCCAAAGCTCATTTCTGCTCTAGGCCATTGTGTTTCTGCCTCACCAGTAGCTGACATCTTGTCTTTTGGCTTAAATGTTACTACCTCAGAGGACTCTGTCATGATCACCCAAGCCTCACACCTCCTCATGACTTATCACATCATCCTATTTATTTTCTGTATTGCACATATCATGACTTAAAATTATTTTGTCATGTATTCAATAACATTTCTTCTTATTTTCTATTCCTTCTCTGCCATCAATGGAATGTCAACTCCATGAGAACAGAAAGTTTATATTTCTTGTTTACCTCTATATTCCCAATACCTACAATAGTACCTGGAATGTAGTAAGTACTTAATAAATATTTATATATAGAATGAATTTAAGAATAAATGAATTTAATAATACTATAAGCATTCATCAAATGTACTCACAGTTTCAAGTGTTAGGAATTCCAGGAACAACTGTAAAGAACTATGTCAGTATGTCTGCTTCAAGAACAACTCACTCATTTTTTAAATAATAATAGCTAATTCTCTGTGACACATGTGTAAAATCCTCCCTATGTCTGTGAAAGACTTAGATTGTCCCCTCAAGACACTATAATTGAGATTATCTTGGAAAATATGGCCACATTTTTATGGCAGTTCTTCACAGTCTACATTTGAATGGAAACTGACATAGATACAGACATGTCAAAGACTTTCAAGCAGCACAAAATGTTTCTCAAATGTTTCTCAAGGTAATCACTCTTTCCTAAAATTCCCAGATGGTTGATGCATTTCCCACATCACCTGGTCCACTCTTCTTTAGCACTCTTTCTTAGTACTTCTTAGTCTCCGCCCTGGTAAAAACTCAGATTGTCTTTTACATGACCTGTCTTAAAGATATGCTATTTAGGAACATCTAGGTGGCTCAGTTTGTTAAGTGTCTGACTCTTGATTTGGGCTCAAGTCATGATCAAGCCCCCATTGAGCTCCACTTCAAGTGTGGAGCTTGCTTGGGATTCTCTCTCCCCCTCTCTCTCTGCCCCTCTCTTTCTCTCTCTCTCTCACACACACACACACACACACACACACACTCTCTCTCTCTCTCTCTCTCTCTAAAGATAAATAAATAAACACTAAAAAAATAAATATATGCTATTCAGATTCCCTGTCCAATGTCAAAGTCCAAACCAGACTGGCTTGATTGAGAATCCCTGTTCACTCCATAGACCTAATACTCAATTTTTGTCACACTCTAAAAGGTTCCCATTTTCTTTGGTGGCCTCTAGTTATATTACCAGTCTGTGTACTTCTCAAGTTTGATCCACATTATTTGTTCTCCATCTCAGCTTGTTTTCCCTCTATCTCTTTATCCTTCCCTCTTTCATAATTTCTACCACCCAGGTTGAGATCTTGTACCCTCTAGTTTCAGGAAGAAAGTTTATACTTATTGTCATTTCCAGGGTTTCTTCCCTGATTAGTTATATTTCTTCCAAGGTTTAGAAAAGGCAAGTACATTGCTGTAATCCAGGCAGCATTCCAAAAACCTGATACTTTCCTATCATTTTCAGTATTCTGTTTTTGTCTTCTCTTTAATCTTGAAGAAGCAAACTCTTCTCATAGTCCAGCAGGGTACTGTCCAACTTCCCTCCACTTGTGCCCATCATTTTAACAATGGAGTACACTTTGGACCCATTGATTACACTTTGGATTAGAATTAATCTATTTAATCACTTTTCCTTTATCCTTCATTCCCTTTAGATTCTTTTATTTCCCTGTGGAGCTTCACCACTTCTATGAGCACATGTGCAAACAGCCTTCTTTCCTATTTGCATTCCTCTCCCACCCACATCCAAACCTTCTCAAGCTGCACTCTAAACTCAGCAGAATCCCCCCCACCACGCCGTCTAAACTCATCCGCTTCTCTCTCTCCCCTTATTTAAACAGCTCATAAAAGCCTATTTTTTTTTTCAAAAAAACCTTTCTAACGAAATTAATATTATGTATTTATAGTTTTTTTTCTTTTCCCAATAGCTTCCAAAAAGTTATGCACATATAGTCAGTTGGGAAAAAATTACTCTTCTTATATACAACACAGATTGTATCATACTGCTTACTATACTTATCTCTCTGACTTAAGCAACATAAAAATTTCAGTTAATTATATTCTTAATACCAATTTTTTATTATCAGTAAAACTATAGTCTCATACTAAACATTTTAGAAGACACTGTGGAAATAATACATACCACTTATTATGAATATTTACAATGTATTAAGCACTTATACTAGGCACTTTATAAAATACTTAGTTTTCACAATAACCCTTCAAATTTGGGGAAAATAATTAAACTACTTAATTATATATTTTCAATGAGATAAGAAATATTCATATTTAAAATACAAGTGGACGGTAGTCTCTGGATTAGACGTTTGGAGGACGTTAGTTCACCTGCTTTGTTCATCATTATGTTTGGCATCTAGTATAATCGTGGGCACATGATAAACACTCATTTTGCATCTGGTGGATGAATGAATAAACAAATGGAAAGAGTTGATGGAGATTACGTAAAAGGTAAATGCTAAAATTTGGATTTCATTTAGCCCTCTCAGACATCAAAGGCAATGTTTTTATTTTATTTTATTTTATTTTTCTGAAGTAATGAAGTTCTGGCTCTTTCCATGATCACATTCACTGCTACCTTAGTACTTTACTGTTACTAAGTATCTTTAATTTTACGTATTCTCAGTTAACTTTAATAGTGGCTGGAAAAAGTCACACCTATAAGATAGGTGAGCTTCCAAATGCGGTGGGAGAATGTCAGTCACGTGACCCAAGTTATAAGGCTTCGTACTACACTGGCTAATTCAATTAACATAGAGTAAGTAAATTTAGTCTCCTTCTTGCACCAAAAAGAATATGTTATAACAGTAATTAAACTTAATATTAACTATTGTGCTACAAAATATTTTAGATACATTTTTCAAAGGAAAAAATCCAAGGGGTGGTTTAAAAACTTTCTCACTAGTTCTTCCTCTTCAGACAGCAAAATCACTTACCAGCAATTTGTTCTCCTACTTCAAGCGTGTTCCAATGAAGTTTCCCTCAGAAGCTTGTTTGCTAGAAGGCTTGGTTTCCTCTTTCTCAGCCAAATTATCTTTCCTATATTTTCGTACCAATGAAAGAGATACCCTCAGCTTACCTTTCCAACTTCCTTTCTCTCAGAGTTTGGTTTGTTCATTTGCGCACATGGCAAAATCAAAAGTTGGTAAGGATAGATGTGCAGTAGCCTGATGGGGCTGAGATACTGTTTTTACCCAGTCTAAAGAAAGTATTTACATTTTACTCATGTTAGCTTTCTCGGGCCCACCTGTCAAATTATATTTCCCCAGCCTACAATGAAAGCATGAATGGGCAAGCATGTTGAATGAACGCCAAAAGAGAGTTCAATATTGGAAGGGATAGTGGAGCATCAAATCAAGGGAGTAAGCTTATTTATTAAACAAAGTTTGAGATGTATTAAAGAAATGAAAATGGGAGAATCAGCATCTACAAAGACCCAGAGGCAAGGACATTTCACCTTTAGGAAGATGGAAGTTGTTCAGTATGTCTGGATGAATATGAGATATCCCCCAGCACCCAGTTGTTCACAGTCCCTGATTAGTGAAATTTCCATGCTTAGGGTATCTTGTGGCTTAGTCAGCAATGTTTTGTATCGTATAAACCTTGGACCCTCCCGTTGAATAGAGCTGGTTAAACCAGGTGTGGTACTATCTCAATAACAGCCAACCATTCCTGCTGGCTAATGACATATGACTTATTAATGTTTATTTATTTTTGAGAAAGAGATATTATTTATTTTTGAGAGAGAGGGAGTCTGAGCATGAGCATGGGAGCAGAGAGAGAGAGACACACACACACAGAATCCAAAGCAGGCTCTAGGCTCTGAGCTGTATGCACGGAGCCCCATGTGGGGCTTGAACCCATAGACTAGGAGATCATGACCTGAGCCGAAGTCGGACACTTAACGGACTGAGTCACCCAGAGACCCCTGACATATAACCTATTGTGTGGCATGGGAAGATAAACTGGACCAATATGTTTCCTTTCTCAAAACCTTGGACTAAGAAAATGAGCAAGATGTGAATGAAAGTAAATCTGAGATGCATGTGACGGGACATATATACGGTAAAAATCATGAAGGAATAAAAGCTATTAGTAAGAATGAAAGGTCAATTAAGAGAGAAAAACGTAATGGTTATGCAGCAAAGCATACTCCTCTAAGCCCTTATTTAAAATACAATTTTTATGGGGTGCCTGGGTAGCTCAGTCAGTTGAACATTCGTCTCTTGATTTCGATTCAGGTCCTGATCTGAGGGTTGTGAGAACCAGTGCGGCAACAGGGCCCCACTGGTGCAAAGTCTGCTTAAGATTCTCTCTCTCTCTCTTTCTCTCTCTCTCTTTCCCTGGACCCCTCTCTCACTCGCACGTGAGCATGCATGCGCATTCTCTCGCTCTCTCTCAAAAACAAACAAATAAATAAAATACAATTTTATTAAAAAAATACATCCCACAACTTTACCCTCATAAACATCAATGGTGAAGCTATCTGATTAACCCGGCCACAGTCTACTTCACTTCTGTTTCTCCTAGTATTATTATAATAATGCTCTCAAAATGTCTTTGCAGCATTCTTCTCATTCCATTTTCCAAATGATCTCATTTTGCAGATTATAAAATTGAGGCACTGAGAGGATTAGTGACTGGCCCAGGTAATGTTTGGTGACCCTTCAGTTGGAACGTACATTTTTTTTAACTCTATTAGCATCTTCCCCATCAATGTGCCACAGTGAATCCCAGGACTACACATTAACAGCAGTCAGACTCCACATCTGCATTGGCCAGGTATTTTTCGCAGTCATTCCCTCCTTCTCATCTAGATTGTCAGTTACATACTATAAATTATTTATATACCTTAAAGTATAAAACAACGTTTTTAATATTTAGCTTAATGACTTTCTGGTGTGCAACACTTCTGATACTGCCATTCTATCGAGCTCAGTGTAAATGACATTATTAAATTGTACTGGCAGAATAAAACAACATTCTTTAAGTCATGTGCTTCAGAATATTTTACTTTAATAAAGGTTTTGCAGTAGAAATCTCTTCCATAACTCACTTATTCTTTCTCATAAAACAAAAAGAAAAAAAATTTGTTCCAGGCCTTTAAAGGAGGGTCAAGTGAAAAATTAATCATAATAGCTATATTGGTGACAAAGTTGCTTTAGAACGTTTTATAGTATTTAACGGACTATCCTTTGTTATAAGCATCAAGTCCTAAAAGTGTGGTCAAGGTAGGAGGAATTTAAGGAAGCACATATCCTGGTAAGTTCCAACATGGCAAAGGTTTCTTTGAAATTATTTGTCAAATCTTGTTAATTGCTTCATCTCCAGTGTTGCCATGGAAATAGTACATATTTAAAGCTCATGCATATACACACACGCACACACACACAAACACACACACATCTCAGTATTTTTTGTACTTGTACAATTATCTGCATGCTTATATTCAGTACAAATGAAATATTCTTCAGTAGTCTTACTGCTGTTGCTATCAGAAGTCTGTAAAAAGCGAAGTAAAATATGTAACTGGTAGACTGTAGTGAATCTTTTAAAATACAGCATATTCCACAAAACGCAGATTTTTAAAATAAGCATGTGTGAATATACCGTGTGAGATCCCAAATGATGTTTTATTCAAATAACCTAACCAAAGACAAGTCTTCCTGAGTAGGCGGGATTAAGGTTCCTGCATCTGTGTTTTCCAGGTGCATCCTTGCTGACCTTGAAGGTAACAAATAGGTGTAAAAGACATCCAGGCCCTTACACTGCCAGCATTATGAGTTCTTTGTGATTGTGCAGGAGATACATTAGCATGACGCTGTGGCTCCCTGACTGCAGGGGAACCAAAAACTCACCTCTTGGATATTATTGCATTACAGCTTTGACTGGTACTCTGAAGTCAGGGAACCAACAGGTGACAAAATACATTTTTAAACTTCCCAGACTGCATTTGCATTAAGAATGCTGAAGGAAGAAAGTTCTGACTGAAGAACCATAAGCGTCCCTTTCACTTGTCCCCGTGGACTTTGAAGGAAGCAGCTGGTAACCTGGCCTCACCTGTGAGCACTTTCTGTTCCTAGGAACCTGGGTGATGGAGCAATTCGAGTTATTACTGTGTGAGGAAATCCTGGCTACTGCAGCCCAGCCGGCCGGGCCAAAGATTGTCTTCTTGATATGACTTGAGAACCAGTAATATTTTAACCCACAATTGCAGATAACCATTTACCTGCCAGTTACTTGGGGACCAGGAAAGATTTTTAATTGGAGACTTAATTTCATTTTCCTTGACATGAAAGCGTCCTCGCTATGGGACTGAGGGTCAGGAAGGGAGGAGGACAGAGGCTGGCTGGTTCCAAAGGAGTGGAGCAAGTTTATAAAATAGAGACACTATTAACAACACTCTTGGTCTCTCTCTTTCTCTCATCGATTCTCTTAGAATCTAAGCCTTCTAAAAAGTTTTAACTTCTAAAGAAATTTACTACATATTAAACCCACGTCACCATATTGTCCCCTAGAAAGATTGCCCATTTGACACTCCCACCAGCAGCATCTGAGATCACCCAGCTCCCAGCAGTCTTGCCAGCTTTGTAACCGGCTTTCTCCATCTTTGCCAATTTCATAAAGGAAGATATTCTTCTCTTTAATTTTATTAGAGCCCATGTTGTCATTGGCTTAAATGGTCATATTTGTAAATCTAACCTTCTAAAGTGTTTCCATTAATGTGCTTCATAGTAGTAAATCAATCTTGCATTCTTACGATAAAATCTACAAGATGATGATGAATGATGCTGTGAATACTCTGCCAGTGTCAGTTTGATCTTCATCATTTACGATTTCAACACCTATGTTAATTAGGGAGATTGGTTTCTGACAGTCTGTCCAGTAGCTGAGAATACTAACACACACCAGTGCCTGGAACTCTGGGAGGCCCAATATTATAAACCATTATTAGGCATATGGGGCAGGGAAGAAAAAATAAGGACAGGTGTTTTTACGGTTAAATAAATTACGAAGGCTTACCGTGCATTTTTGTATATTTGAGATCCTAAGATGCCCTGTACTAGAGCACTCTGTTAAGATTTGTTTTATCCATGGTTTATTAAATTTATTTGGCTAAATATATGGAATGCTTTGTGTGTAGGATAACTATTAACTCCTGACAGGACATTCAAGTGTTTCATTTAACATTTTGAAAAGGGTATAGTTTTCTTTTGTTCTATATTTGCCAGTTTAATGCCAGTTTCACAAAATTTAACCACCTTTCCTGTTCTCTACAATGGCTAAAATGGAAAACATATAATTTATTCCTTGAAAGTTTGAGAGAATGTTCCTATGAAATTAACTTGTCCTGGTGATTTTTGTTGATGATATTTTTTATTTATTTTTCAATTCCTTTTATGGTCATTGATGTATCTTGGTTTTACATTCTTACAGACACTTTTGGAAATTCTTTTTTTCAAAATAGTATTGTATAATTAACATTTTCAAATTAATAGAAAATTTTTATATACATCCTTCATATTTTTTAAAAAACCTTGTCACTTCTCACTATATTCGTTTTTATTTACAATATTTTATTTGATTTTCTCTCCTTTTTTCTTCATCAGATTTTCCAAAGTGGTTTCTTCCAGTTCTACTCAGATGCAGTTGACATTTATTACTGTTTAAGTTTAAGGCATACAACACAATAGTCTTAGTATAGTGTGAAATGATGATAGGCAAGAGTTTAGTTAGCATTCATTATCTCATGTAGATACAATAAAAGGAGAAAGTAAAAAAGAAAAACAAATTCCCTGTGATAAAAACTCCTAGGATCTATTTTCTTAACAGGTGCCCTATGTACCATACAGCAATGTTAGCTAACATCACCATTCTGTACATTACATCCCCAGTATTTATTTATCTTGTGACTGGAAGCTTGTACCTTTTGACCATCTTCCTCCAATTCTCCCTTTCCTTACCCCTGCCTCCTGCAACCACAAATCTGACTTCCCCCCACTCTTTTCAAGATTCCATGTCTAAGTGAGATCACATAGCATTTGACCTTCTCTGTCTGATTCATTTTACTTAGCATGATGCCCTCAAGGTCCATCCATGTTACCACAAATGTCAGGATTTCCTATTTGCTTATGGCTGAATAATATTTCTTTACACACACACATACACACACACACACACACACACACACACACACGTATATATATCACAACGTCTTTACCCATTCATCTACTGATGGACACTTAGGTTATTTCCATGTCTTGACTATTGTAAATAATGCTGCTGTGAATACAGGGGCGTAGAGATCTTTTTGAGTTAGTATTTTCATTTCCTTTTAAAATATTTTTTAGTATTTCCTTTTCTATGATTTTATTATTTAATTATCTCTACTTAAGTTTACCTATTGTTATTATTTTTTTGAATGATGCAAAGTTTATTTATATCCCCTCCTCATCAGTGATTAGCATAAAAATTAAGGCTCTGGATTTGCTTTTGAGTAAGATTTTGTCAATCTTTTATAAATTTTGCCATATAATATTCTCTTATTTGTTATTTTCTAAATGATTTATTAATGCAGTATTGGTCTCTTATGATTCAAGAATTATTTAGAAAAATGCTTTGTAAATTTTATTTGTTTATTTAATTTATGTGATTATTTTCTAATTTTATTGTAAGTATCCAAAAAATGCAAACTGCAACGTTTCTACACTGAGCTATGGCAATAATAATATTTCTAAATGTTCAATAAATGCTAAAAAAGAAGTTGTATTTTTCTGGGGTATCTGGGTGGCTCAGTCAGTTAAGCATCCAACTTCAGCTCAGGTCATGATCTCATTCCTTGTGCATCAGGCTTTACGCTGACCGTGTGGAGCCTGCCTAGGATTCTCTTTCTCTTCCTCTCTCTCTGCCCCTCTCCCCCCTCAAAATAAATAAATGAACTTTAAAAACAAAAGAAGTTGTATCTTCTCTATATAAGATAGAAAGTTTCAGGTAGTCAAAATTATATCTTCTCTTTAAAAATTTTATATATTATTGATCTCTTTTATCTTCTAAATAATTAAAGAGGTATAATTTCTTCAAGTACAATTGCAATGACTTGAAAGTATCCTTATTTTCTAGACTTCTAAAATATATTCCAAATATATTTCATATATAACATATTTAAAATATATTCTAAAATATATTCAAAAATATGTTTGATATATAAAATGTAGAGCTCTTATAATTTAATTGGGTAAAGGAGAGTTTGTTAATATGAAATACCCTTTTGTCTTCTTTAATGTATTGCCTGAATTTTACTCCATTTGAAATTTAATATTACCACTTATAATTTGTGTTTATCTTTACCTTTTAGATTGACAATTCTCAAATGTGGTCTAAAAATTCTTGGGAATCCATGAAACCCTTTCAGAAAGCTTATGAGGTCAATCTTTTCAGAATAATTCTAAGATATTTGCCTTCCGCACTCACGTTCTTTCAGGAGTGGACTGTAGAATGTTCCAGTCTACATGATGTATGGCTTTGATACATACACACATCACACTCTGAAGGGTAATAGTAGGTGTGCTTGTGTATTTTTATGTTTTAAAAATTTCTCAGTTTTATGAAACTTCTACAAGAAAACATGAGAAAAAGCCTCTGTGACCTGGGTTAGGCAAAGCTTTCTTAGATAGAATACAAAAGCATGAACCATATTAAAAAATTGATAAATGGGAGTTCATCAAAATTTAAAACTTCAGCTCCTTGAAAGACACTTAAAGAAAAATAAAAAGGAAAAGAAAAGCCACAAGTAGAAGAAAATATTTGCAAAACATACCCTGACAAAAGACTAGTATCCAGAAGATATAAAAACACCTCTTAAAATTCAATAATAAGAAAACAACCCAATGGGCGGAAGATTTGAACAGACATGTTACCGAAGAAGAGACACAGATAGCAAATAAGCACTGAAAATGTGCTGTATATCAGCAGCCAACAGGGAAATGCAAATTAAAACCACAACAGGATAATACTACATATCTATTAGAATAGCTAAAATAATTTTTAATTGACAATATCAAGTCCTGGCAAGAATGCTGAGTAAATAGAACTCTCATACGTTGTTAATGGAAATGCAAAATTTTTCAACCACTTTGGAATTGTCTTTATTGAGTTATTATTTCTTATACAGTTTCTTATAAAGTTAAGCATACACTGACCATGCAATATAACAATCCCAACTCCTAGGTCTTTACCCAGAGAAATAGAGGCATATATCCCCGCAAAACCCCATACACAAATGTTCATAGCATCTTTATTTATAATAGCCAAAAAACTGGAAAACCTCAAACATCCATTGACTGGTGAATGGATAAAAAAATTCATGGGGCAGCTATACAATGGAATAGTACTCAACAATAAAAGGGACCAAACTATATGTAACAACATAGATGAATCTCAAAAGCATTATGACAAGTGAAAGAACCCAGACTCCATACACTATGTAATGATTCCGTTTATATGACATTTGCAAACAGTAAAAATATAGAGCCAGAAAATGGAGTGTTCCAGGACTGGTAGTAGAGAGAGGCATCTGACCTCAAAAGGGCATGGAAATATTGTGATGGTGGTTATACAACTGTAGAGATTTGCCAAAAGTCATAGACTTGCATATGTAAAGAGTAAATTTTACTATGTATACAGCAATCGACCTGACTAAAAAAAAATCAGTTTAATTTATAACACAATCTATATTGATAGATATAATCTATTTAAATGAAAGCTGTTTGTGTTCTCAATTTTTATAAGGGTAAAGAGATCCTGAGATCAAAAAGCTTGAGAACCATTATAAGGTCATGATAAATCATCTAATTTTTATTTCTCTCTTCATTTTGTTTATTGTATTGTGTTACAGCAGCATGCTATTAGATTTTTTAAACTAGTACCTTCAACTTTTATTAAAATTGGAACATGTAATTACTGCTACATTTTTTTTTATTTTGACTACTTCAGTCTCTTCAGTTTACCTTTTTCAAACATTATCTTTTGCTATGTCCAATTTTAAATTTATTCAGTCATTTAAAAATATAGTGTGTGCCTATTTGAAATAACCTCTAAGTTTCCACACACACACACACACACACACACACACACACAGATACACATATAGCTTTTTCTAAATACCAGGGTAAAAAAAGGAAAAAAAAAAAGTCTTTTATCTTTTCTATACACCTGATGAGATCAGAAATTAATCAGTTTACCCATCCAATCTCACTCTAATCTGTGGTGTTAAGAAATAAGCTCTTAATGGGGTTCCTGGGTGGTTCAGTCGGTTAAGCAGCTGACTCTTGATTTCGGCTCAGGTCACAATCTCATGGTTCCATGAGTTCGAGACCCACAATGGGCTCTATGTTGACAATATGGAGCCTGCTTGGAATTCTCCTCCTCTCTGCTTCTCCCCACCCCCCCAACTCACATATGCTTTCCCTCTCAAAATAAATCAATAAACATTAAAGAAAAGAAGTGAGCTATTACCATAATTCAAATTATTTTGTAATATATATGTTCTTTATTAAGAATTATGCATCTGTTTTCAAATGGATTAACAATAATCATAAATTTATAAATAAGCATTTATTAAGCCTAACATTTTTTGCTTATTTACACATTTTATTCCTTCAATTATCAAATGTTGAAGGATTTTTTTTTTCTGATTGCTGCATCGAGCATATTCTATCAATCCATCATGTTCCTTCTCCATTCTGTTCTCTCTCCTGAGAGATTGGCCTGAATAATGTACACCATTGGGATGCCCACCCTGTGGTTTTCTGTTGGATTTGGCCTCTGGGGCCAAGAGTTTGGAAGAGAAAGGAGAGAAATTAGTGTATTATTTCCCTTTGTCAGGTTGCTTCAAAATGGTTTGTTCCTTAACAGAAAACCACAGATCATCTTTTTTTTTAATGTTTATTTATTCTTGACAGAGAGAGAGAGTGTGTGTGTGTGTTTGTGTGTGTGTGTGTTTGTGTGTGAACAAGGGAGGGTCAGAAAGAGAGGGAGACACAGAATCTGAAGCAGTCTCCAGGCTCTGAGCTGTCAGGACAGAGCCTGATGTGGGGCTCGAACTCACTAACTGTCTCATGACCTGAGCCAAAGTCGGATGCTTAACCCACTGAACCAACCCGGTGTCCCAGAAAGCCACTGATCACCTTAAGGTGGCCTGCCCTACGTAACATACTTACATTTGGGATTTGATGACCTCTCCATCTCCTTTTTCCCTTGGGTCTATGAGTAAGATAGTCTGCTGCTGTTACTAGTTCTGGATTCTTACCTTAATCTTTTGTGGTTCCCAAGCATCTCATCCACTCCCTTGAAATTAGTCTCTCTGTAAATAAACTCTCCTCAGATTATTCTGAGTCTCCATCCATTTTCTGTAGGGACACTGATGTCACTGATTATTCATAAATTTGGCCAAGATATAGCTTGGCATAGCATCTCTTTTCATGCTCTTTTCAGAATATGATGAGCTTTTTCAATCCGCATTTACCAAGTTTGGGGGCCTTTTTTGTTTGTTTTTTCAGTCCAAACATTACAGTTCAATTTGCCTTTATTTACTGAATCTGTCCCAGTTGTTTGGCATTGTCCTTAAGTTGACATGTAATTTTTATGTTGAATCCTTGCTCTCTATCTTTTCTAACTGCCGTATTCTTTCTTATTGCTATTGTTTCTTTGTCTGCATTCTGGGGGACATGTAGTATATTTATCCTTGACATTACCCATTTGGTTTTCTGCAACAACAGTTCTTCCCTTTACGAGCATATTTTTATTCCGTTATTACATTATTAGTTATTGGGTTTAAAAAAAATAATCCCACCCCCAGTGTTTATTTTCATAGCACTACTTTTCTGGATGACTGTGGCTTTTATTTCATAAGAATTTTATCTTCTTGTAAACTGGATGTTTATCCAGTAAAATGAAAGCATTGAGACTAGGTGTTTTTATTAAATTTATATTAAATTTTCTTCTGTTCCCTGCGAGAAATCTCTTTCGGCATCCTATTCTTTTAATAATAAATCTTCAAGATGGTATTCCACTTCCATATACTGTAATACTTAAAGAAATTTTTTTGCCCTCCACTATCCAAATTTCCCCAGGTCTGTTTACTATCCATTTTTGGATGAGTAGACTCCCAGGTTCATATGCCCATCTGAAGAACAAGATTATGTATACAACTTCTGGCTTCATTCCTGTGTCTTCCATCATGCAGTATGGATATGCTCATCTTGTCCATAATTCTGTAACACTTAGAGTGATTGGAATATATGGAATAATCTAATTTGCAGTTTGTCAGATTAGTTGTCCTACCAGGGCTTTCCCTGATCTTCCTCCATTTACAGCTTTTTGCCTCTGTGACATAATGAGCCGCTCCTATTTTCTTTTTATACCTCCCTGTTTTGTGCTCTTTTATCATTTTGCTTTTTAGCTGCAAAACGTGTTTAAAAAGAGCCATGATGGTTAGAGGAAAAGGGGTTGGTGCTTCAGCAAACTGCTAAGAAAATACCTGTGTAGATGACAGCTGCCCATTTCAATGTCTGGAAGAGGCCCAGGGACTTGGAGCCAAGAACTTGACGTTAATAGGACTAAAGTAATTCTATCTTCCTGGGGACCCTTATATGAGCTCTATTAGAAAAAGCGAACAGTGTATATAGACTATTGGCCACAGTGGAAATTCTAGTGGCTTTATAATTTGTGGAAATACTTCACACATTATGGGTATAGATCAGCACTTACTTCTGCTTCTTAGTATTGTGTGACTTTCCACATTTCTATGTGTGAGATAGGAGACACTGCATCAGGAAGTAATACACAGAAGCCTGGAAAATACTTTGACACAAATTTACGTGTTCTTAGAATGTAAGATAAACTTCTGAAGAAGTGAGGCTTAAATTGGAATTTCAGAGAATCCTTTTTCTGAGGTTGCTTTTGATGACATCAAATTAAGATTTACAAGGACCACATTTAAAAGTCTATTCATTCCTTTTTAGATATCTTGGTTATTATCGACTGTTTCATTTATTGCTCAGATTCAGGAAAGAATTCAGGTTTTGTGGGGGTGGAGACTGATGTACTAAGGAGACTCTTTAAGAAAAAAATACAAAATCATGAATATGAAATTAAGTACGAATGATTACTTATTTAAAATGGAGAATGAAAATATAACATTTAAATGTCTTAAAAGTCTGACAAATAACATAAACATCACAAAGCTCAGAAAAATAACAATATTTTTATTAATTGACCAACACAGTTATATAAGTCATTTTTTATAAGACACTTTTGGCTGCACACTTTTTAATCAGTACTCTATAGGACAACAATTTTATAATACAATTTTTATTAAGGAAATGGAAAATAATTCAGTATTTTATCTATCATCACTGACTGATCAAAATTTATTTTACTTAATGATGTTTTACAAAGTTTCATTCAGCTTCACAACTTATTGATATTACATAAAGTTTTATGTTGTTATAAGACTTGGGAAGCATTCCAACAAGTTACTTTTTTATATAAACTATAGCTTATGGGAAAAAATGTCCATAGCTGTCTCCTGGTCCACACATTTCAAACTCTGTTTCTCCGCCACTACTGATTATACATGGCCCACCACTGGAGGACACATTCATAACCTGATACAGATGCTCCTCTTTGTCATAGTGCTGGGTGGGTCAAAGCAAAAGATGCTCACTACATTTTTGATAGACATTCCTATACCAGGACAGCTAGCAGTGACATAAACATTCATAGAAGTGACCGAGAATTACATAAATACATTCCATGAAACCTAAATTAAATGTATCCACAACTCAGCTTCCCATGAATAGCCAGATCCCAGATTCAGAACTTTACAAGTTTAGCATTCTGCTAATGTCTCTAAGATATAGAGCTTGTCTGAATGAGACTGCATAATAGTTCAGGCGTTTCTGGAAGCAAGTTCTCAATATTTTTCCTTTTTTTTTTTAAGAGTTCCATGTGTATAATTATTTTTCTTTGTAACTCCACATTTTCTCTGAGTATCTATTCTTTGCTGATACATTTGTTGAAACTAGTGGATAGTGAGAATGAATTGACTGAGTTCTATGACAGGCTTTTCCAAATGTTTTGTAAAATGCTAGTGTCCTGTCCTATTATTTCACATAAATAGCATGTGATATAATGGCTGTCTCTCATACCTAACTTTTCAGTTTGGTTTTTATACAGTGGCTCCTTTCTCCTTGTTAAGTTGGTGTTTGGCAAGTTTTGACAATGGAAGCACATTTTAAACTCCCTTTGGAAGGAAAAGCCTGCTCTTATTTGAAGTCCATTGCATAACTCCATAACCTACTTCCTGATTTCCTCCTGACCCCACTGAACATTATCCTAGAGGCAGCAGTTGACCTGTATTTCTATTAAATTATTTTCTGCTATATAATATGTAGACTCTATATGTACATACAAAAAATAATGTGCACAAAACTAAGAGATTTATTTAATGAAGTTTGGTATGAATGAGACGATAAGGTAGGGAGAAGCAGACTGGCAAACAGGAATAGAAGCACATGAGACCATCTATGTCATGGGCTGGAGACTAGACAGAAGTAACTAGCACTTAGTGTGCATTTCAGAGTAGGAAAATTCTTCCATTGGCTCAACAATGGACATGGGAGGCTGAGTTTACATCTTTAAGATGTAATTCTGCCATGGTCTTTAAGGAAAGTCAAATCAGTGCTGAATAGTCTGGATTCATGCTTCCTCAGATCACAAACCCTTCATTCTTTTGTCATTTCTGATCCAGGATTTGACTATAAGCTTTGACCTTGTGTTGATACCTTTAGATTTCAGTATCTTCTATTCTCCAGCATAAGATCTTAGGGGAAACAAAAGGCATAAACTTTATAGTCAAGCAGATCTGGGTTCATATTCCAACTCTTACACTTACTCACTGTGAGACTGGGAAAAAATACTTTACTTAAACTTCATATTGCTCATCTGGAAATTAGGAATGGTTAAATCTTTCTTAGAAATCTGTGAAGATGAGATACAATATTGTACCTACGGCCCTGGGACAGTATCTACTGTATAGTTCTTTTCATTTCATAATTCTGTCATCTGATCCTCATCAAAGCTTTAAGTCCATATTATATACATGAATTTGATAGTAATTTTTAAAAATTATGCTGTTTCTAGCATAGAAATAAAGAGACAAGTTTACAAAACTGCTTCCCCAATTTTAAGATTGTCTCAATGCTGCCTTTCTAAGAAGAAAAGTTATCTAATGATTGGAAACCATCAAACAAGGATAAGGTATAGACAGGCGAATAAGATGATTTAAGATATATGGAGGTCATTGGAGGCCAGGAAAGCTTCTAATTACCCAAAATTTCTTTCAAAGATCTGAAGTCAGTCAAACCATGAAGGAATCCTCCACTCTAAGAAGCCAACCTACTTTTCAATACTTGCTTCCACTATTCTCTATAACTCAAGTCTCTAATTTCTTAAGATTCCTTCCATATCCCTATCCCCAAACTTTTACTCATATGTTATGTGTTTTATTTTGGAACACTCCCTCTCCTCACCTCTGCTCTTTTAGATCAAACTATTCTTTGGGTTTCTAATTCAATTTTAATACTTCCATGAAACCTCAATGGCTATTATGAAAAGAAATGGGTAGAAGAGACTCTAAATCCTCACTTGAATCAGAGAAAATATGTCTTTTCTAATTTTTATATTTTATTCTCAATCTCCAAGATTTTCCTCTTGCTTAAAAAAAGTTGGAAATCTACTATTAATTTTGTTCAGATTATTCCCATATGTTTGTTTAACATTTCTCAGCTACAAAGTTGACTTTCAACAAAAGGTGTATTCTTAGTAGGCATGGGTCATTCATAGTTTACATCTTTAAGCAATGTCTACAGTACCCAGATCGTGTTTTAAACAGTTTGAGCACTCAATAGATTTTAATCAAGATATATATAAGAGTTTTTCCTTACTATGGATTGAACCATGTCTTTAAAAAATTCATAGGCTGAAGCCCTAACCCTTAGTACCTCAGAATGTAATTTTATTTGGGAAAGGGTTTTTGCAGAAGTAAATAATTATGATGAGGTTACACTGGAGTAAGATAAGCCCTTAATCCAAGAAGGTCAGTGTCTTTATAGAAAAAGGAAATTCAGATATAGACATGCACACAGAGAAAACGCCACGTGAAAATGAAGATAGATATTGGGGTGATGCAGCAGAAGTCAAAGACACACCAAAGGTTGCCAGTACATGGCAGAAGCTAGGAAAAACACCTTGAAAAGATTCACCCTCACATCTTTCAGAGGGAACTAACCCTACGGACACCTTGATCTCAGAATTCTAGGCTTCAGAACGGTGAGACAATACATTTCTGTTGTTTAAGCCACCCAGCTATGGTACTTTGTTACCGCAGCGCTAACAAACTAACATGGTCCCGAATGACAGAAAGAGACGAAGGACAAAGCAAATGGGATCCTCTCAGTTTCCTGTGAAACTCTGGATTCACCTGTGAGGAAACGGCAGACACTTGCAACTTCTGCTCGGCAAATCCCAGGTCTTGCGGTGAAGGAATGTGGTCCAGGGCAGGCCAGCATGTTACACTGAGCAAAGGCAGTGCTCACTGTGATTTTAGGGCAGCAACAGAACCGAGAGTTCTGTTAGGACTCTGCCTTGTGTCTCTCAGGTAGCACAGTGCAAACAGCAGGAAGCAGAGGTCTGGCCTCTGTTGGGATCACCATGGAAACGCAGCCATGGCCAATGCAGAGGAGTCAGGACTCTTTGGTCTCCTTCTCCAAGGCAAAGCACTGCAGGATTAAATCCACATTGGCTGCAGGGTGCGTTGAACAAGGTTTGGTGGTGGTAAACCCGGAGAGGCTGGCTGCACAATCCATACCAATATAATCATGCCTCTGAAATTGTTCCTTTCCTTAGTTTTCTCTTTAAAAAATGTCTAGGGTCTCAAAGTATAGATTTAGAAGGCGATAGTGATTGCTCTGGGCCTCGAAAAAAAAAGCAATAAGCAACCCCACAGAGGAAATATGTGAAGGTTTATTTGTCATGAAATCACAAGACTGGAATAAAGCCTAATAGAGCCTGAGATCCATCCCTCTATCACTAAGCCTTTTCTTAAAGATAAGAAGCTACCTTATAAAGAAAGGTAAGAAGGCAATTTTCTGTCTCTCTTCTCTGCTACCTGTTACTTGGAAGGGGAAGGAGAGGAAAGATGTAAAGACTGAAGAAATACATTGATAATACTAAAAACCCACACCCATATTTACTCTACATGTTACAAAGTGATTTTTGTGCCTGCTATTTTATTTTCCCCTCTCAGCAACCCTATGAGGCAGATATTTTTTATCGTCCTTTTACAAATTAAGAAACGCTTATTTTTTTTTCCAAAAATGAAACTCAGAACTGGTTCAAGTTCATATATTTAATAATTACCTGCTGAAACCTCACATTCAGAGCTTCTAGCTTCAAATCAGATATTATTTCCACTAAGACGTGCTAGAGAGAAGAATCAGCAATGGGGGAGGAGGAATAAGAAAGAAACAAAAAAGGAAAATGCATGTGTGGGAAGGGGGCTCCCTGCCATCCGGGGAGCAGAATCAAACACCCAAAGGGAAGAGAGGACATTCATTTCCCACCTCACCTTAGTATGGCCTGGCCTCTGGCCGTGCTACATTGCTGAGTGTCAACTCTTTATAACATTAGTATCATTATCCTCCAACCCTGTTTTCTTCTTTACAAGCCCAACCCCATTAGCATTTCTTCCTAGGCTTCAGTCTCCAGTCTCCAGTCTCTTGGCACCTTTGTACCTTCTCTCTGAACCTTCCACACATGATGTCTTTATTCCCTCTCAGTTGTAGAAGCCAGAGCTGGATGAAGTCTTTCAAGTAGTTTTTAGCTTCTACCCACCATTCTCTACTGCACAATGAGGGAGTCTGTCAAAGATTGGAACATGATTTACTTCGGGCTGCCCAGGTGGCTCAGCTGGTTGAGCGGTTAGAGACCAATTCTTGATTTTGGCCCGAGTCATGATCTGATGTTTTGTGATATCAAGCCCCAGGTCAGGCTCTGCACTCACAGCTCGGAGCCTGCTTGGGATTCTCTCTCTCTCTCTCTCTCTCTCTCTGCCTTCCCCCCACCTCTCTCAAAATAAATAAATTAACATTTAAAAAAAAGAACATGATTTAATTCAATGCATATATCAGTTTTTAAATAAACTACATTTCAGGTAATGAGACATATATGATGGAGGACCAGTGTTTTATTTCACTCACTATCATTTTAGCTGTTTTTCCTTGTATTAATAGCACCTGATAATTAAACAATTAAAAAAGAAAAATAAGGGGTTCCTGGGTGGCTCAGTTGGTTAAGCATCCAGCTCGATCTCAGCTCAGGTCTTGTTCTCAGGGTTGTGAGTTCAAGCCCTGTGCTGGGCTCCACGCTGGCTGTGAAGCTTACTTTTAAAAAATGAGATCTAGTTTTGGGACACCTGGGTGGCTCAATTGGTTAGGCATCCAACTTCAGCTCAGGTCATGATCTCGCGGTCTGTGAGTTGGAGCCCCGCGTCAGGTTCTGTGCTGACAGCTCAGAGCCTGGAGCCTGCTTCAGATTCTGTGTCTCCCTCTCTCTCTGCCCCTCCCCTGCTCATGCTCTGTCTCTCTCTGTCTCAAAAATGAATAAAAACAGGGGCGCCTGGGTGGCTCAGTCGGTTGAGCGTCCGACTTCGGCTCAGGTCATGATCTCACAGCTCGTGAGTTCGAGCCCCGTGTCGGGCTCTGTGCTGACCGCTCAGAGCCTGGAGCCTGCTTCTGCTTCTGTGTCTCCCTCTCTCTCTGCCCCTAACCCACTCACATTCTGCTTCTGTCTCTCTCAATAATAAATAAACATTAAAAAAAAAATTTAAAAAAAATGAACAAAAACATTAAAAATTTTTTTAAAGGAAGAAAAATAAGTTTATTCCAAACAGTACTGTATATCCCCATTTCCCAGGCTGTCTCTCATCTAAGGATATCATTTTCCAATACAAGCAACAGTGAATCCTGACAAATGTTAAGTCAAAACTTTCCATCAAGTGATGATGGGGAAAAAATTGGTTATTGATTTCTGGTGTCATCACTCAGAAACAAGAGGTAACATTAATTAATTATTTACTATGTATTAATCACCATGTGCTAAGGCCTTCATGTTTATTATGAACCTTTAATTCCCCACAACCTTAGGAACTAGATATTGTACCTTCCATACTATAGAAAAGGAGCACCAGTCTAGGTCCATTTAACTCCAAAGCTTTTGGCCACTATGTTATACTCCCAGAATATGAGCAGTGTTCTATACTGCCTCATCAACAGAAAACAAAATGCTATTATAAGAAAAGGAGTAAAGTATGTTTTACAGATTTCTAAAATAAATAATGCTAACTTTAAAATGTAGGAAAGAAAGAGCATAGAAAAATGGTTCCTTAGAGTATTGATGGTAATACCAAAATGAATATTTCAGATTTGACAATTTAACCTGACTAGTGCCTTCATCATCTTATTTTTGCTATCCCTCTGAACCAAGAAAGCAGGAACCATATCTATGTCTCAGTTAACCAGAACATAGTATAGTCAGGCTGGCTATGTCAATTAACTCCAAATGCGAAATGGTGGGTCAGTTCAGTCACTAAACAACCCAATTAATAGATGAGAGTATGTAGCAGCCTGAATGTGCCATTGCTAATTTCATCCCTGCCTGTTGACTTTTTGGTAATTGATCCGATCCATTATGCACCTAGCCCACTTGGTTTCCAAGATGCCTGGAATACTGTGTGTGGTGTTCTAGCTATTTCAATAATATAATTATGGCCTTTGAATTCCTCTTTCTCAAAAAGAATTAACTTTGGGATGAAAGCAAATACAGCAGTCCTATGGATTCTGTAGCTGAAATAGATATATTCTTTATCTTATATCTCTAAATTATGACAGATATGTAACAATAAAATAAATTGCCTTTAAAAGTGTTTACACACTAGAGTCCTTTGAATTGCCATGCTGATAACTAACAATACTATTAATTAGTATTAACTAAAGATTATACAGTTTTACTAGTTATTTTAAGATAAAAATTCTACCCGGGCACCTGGGTGGCTCAGTCAGTTGGGCAGCCGACTTCGGCTCGGGTCATGATTTCGCAGTCTGTGCGTTTGAGCCCCGCGTCCGGCTCTGTGCTGACAGCTCAGAGCCTGGAGCCTGTTTCAGATTCTGTGTCTCCCTCTCTCTGACCCTCCCCCGTTCATGCTTTGTCTCTCTCTGTCTCAAAAATAAATAAACGATAAAAAAAAAGATAAAAAGGGGAGAGGGAAATGGCGGCGTAGGAGGAGGCTGGGCTCACCGCGCGTCCTGCTGATCACTTAGATTCCACCTACACCTGCCTATATAACCCAGAAAACCGCCAGAGGATTAACAGAACAGAGTCTCCTGAGCCAAGCGCAGATGAGAGGCCCACGGAAGAGGGTAGGAAGGGCGGCGAGGCTGTGCGCGCTCCACGGACTGGCGGGAGGGAGCCGGGGTGGAGGGACGGCTCGCTGGCCAAGCAGAGGCCCCGAGTCTGGCTGGCAAAATCGGAGGGGCCAGAAGGACTGTGTTCCGACAGCAAGCGCGACTTAGCGTCTGGGAGGTCATAAGTTAACAGCTCTGCTCAGAAAGCGGGCAGGCTGGAGGACAAAGGGAGGGAGAGCTGCTGAGCCCCTGGATGACAGAGCTCAGTTTGGTGGGGAACAAAGGCACTCGCCAGCGCCATCTCCCCCCGCCCATCCCCCAGCCAAAATCCCAAAGGGAACCAGTCCCTGCCAGGGAACTTGCTCGCTCCGCGCGAACACCCAACTCTGAGCTTCTGCGGAGCCAAACCTCCGGCAGCGGATCTGTCTCCCTCCCGCTGCCACAGGGCCCCTCCTGAAGTGGATCACCTAAGGAGAAGTGGGCTAAACCTGCCCCTCCTGCCCCCCGTGCACCTTGCATACCCACCCCAGCTAATGCGCCAGATCCCCAGCACCACAAACCTGGCAGTGTGCAAGTAACACAGACAGGCCACGCCACCCCACAGTGAATCCCGCCCCTAGGAGAGGGGAAGAGAAGGCACACATCAGTCTGACTGTGGCCCCAGCGGTGGGCTGGGGGCAGACATCAGGTCGGACTGCGGCCCCGCCCACCAACTCCAGTTATACACCACAGCACAGGGGAAGTGCCCTGCAGGTCCTCACCACTCCAGGGACTATCCAAAATGACCAAACGGAAGAATTCCCCTCAGAAGAATCTCCAGGAAATAACAACAGCTAATGAACTGATCAAAAAGGATTTAAATAATATAACAGAAAGTGAATTTAGAATAATAGTCATAAAATTAATCGCTGGGCTTGAAAACAGTATAGAGGACAGCAGAGAATCTCTTGCTACAGAGATCAAGGGACTAAGGAACAGTCACGAGAAGCTGAAAAGCGCTTTAAACGAAATGCAAAACAAAATGGAAACAACGACAGCTCGGCTTGAAGAGGCAGAGGAGAGAATAGGTGAACTAGAAGATAAAGTTATGGAAAAGAGGAAGCTGAGAGAAAGAGAGAAAAAAATCCAGGAGTATGAGGGAAAAATTAGAGAACTAAGTGATACACTAAAAAGAAATAATATACGCATAATTGGTATCCCAGAGGAGGAAGAGAGAGGGATAGGTGCTGAAGGGGTACTTGAAGAAATTACAGCTGAGAACTTCCCTGAACTGGGGAAGGAAAAAGGCATTGAAATCCAAGAGGCACAGAGAACTCCCTTCAGACGTAACTTGAATCGATCTTCTGCACGACATATCATAGTGAAACTGGCAAAATACAAGGATAAAGAGAAAATTCTGAAAGCAGCAAGGGATAAACGTGCCCTCACATATAAAGGGAGACCTATAAGACTCGTGACTGACCTCTCTTTTGAAACTTGGCAGGCCAGAAAGGATTGGCACGGTATCTTCAGTGTGCTATACAGAAAAAATATGCAGCCGAGAATCCTTTATCCAGCAAGTCTGTCATTTAGAATAGAAGGAGAGATAAAGGTCTTCCCAAACAAACAAAAACTGAAGGAATTCATCACCACTAAACCAGCCCTACAAGAGATCCTAAGGGGGATCCTGTGAGACAAAGTACCAGAGACATCGCTACAAGCATAAAACATACAGACATCACAATGACTCTAAACCCGTATCTTTCTATAATAACACTGAATGTAAATGGATTAAATGCACAAACCAAAAGACATAGGGTATCAGAATGGATAAAAAAACAAGACCCATCTATTTGCTGTCTACAAGAGACTCATTTTAGATCTGAGGACACCTTTAGATTGAGAGTGAAGGGATGGAGAACTATTTATCATGCTACTGGAAGCCAAAAGAAAGCTGGAGTAGCCATACTTCTATCAGACAAACTAGACTTTAAATTAAAGGCTGTAACAAGAGATGAAGAAGGGCATTATATAATAATTACAGGGTCTATCCATCAGGAAGAGCTAACAGTTATAAATGTCTATGCGCCGAATACCGGAGCCCCCAAATATATAAAACAATTACTCATAAACATAAGCAACCTTATTGATAAGAATGTGGTAATTGCAGGGGACTTTAACACCCCACTTACAGAAATGGATAGATCATCTAGACACACAGTCAATAAAGAAACAAGGGCCCTGAATGATACATTGGATCAGATGGACTTGACAGATATATTTAGAACTCTGCATCCCAAAGCAACAGAATATACTTTCTTCTCGAGTGCACATGGAACATTCTCCAAGATAGATCATATACTGGGTCACAAAACAGCCCTTCATAAGTTTACAAGAATTGAAATTATACCATGCATACTTTCAGACCACAATGCTATGAAGCTTGAAATCAACCACAGGAAAAAGTCTGGAAAACCTCCAAAAGCGTGGAGGTTAAAGAACACCCTACTAAAGAATGAGTGGGTCAACCAGGCAATTAGAGAAGAAATTAAAAAATATATGGAAACAAAAGAAAATGAAAAATACAACAATCCAAACGCTTTGGGACGCAGTGAAGGCAGTCCTGAGAGGAAAATACATTGCAATCCAGGGCTATCTCAAGAAACAAGAAAAATCCCAAATACAAAATCTAACAGCACACCTAAAGGAAATAGAAGCAGAACAGCAAAGGCAGCCTAAACCCAGCAGAAGAGAAATAATAAAGATCAGAGCAGAAATAAACAATATAGAATCTAAAAAAAACTGTAGAGCAGATCAACGAAACCAAGAGTTGGTTTTTTGAAAAAATAGACAAAATTGACAAACCTCTAGCCAGGCTTCTCAAAAAGAAAAGGGAGATGACCCAAATAGATAAAATCATGAATGAAAATGGAATTATTACAACCAATCCCTCAGAGATACAAACAATTATCAGGGAATACTATGAAAAATTATATGCCAACAAATTGGACAACCTGGAAGAAATGGACAAATTCCTAAACACCCACACTCTTCCAAAACTCAATCAGGAGGAAATAGAAAGCTTGAACAGACCCATAACCAGCGAAGAAATTGAATCGGTTATCAAAAATCTCCCAACAAATAAGAGTCCAGGACCAGATGGCTTCCCAGGGGAGTTCTACCAGGCGTTTAAAGCAGAGATAATACCTATCCTTCTCAAGCTATTCCAAGAAATAGAAGGGGAAGGAAAACTTCCAGACTCATTCTATGAAGCCAGTATTACTTTGATTCCTAAACCAGACAGAGACCCAGTAAGAAAAGAGAACTACAGGCCAATATCCCTGATGAATATGGATGCAAAAATTCTCAATAAGATACTAGCAAATCGAATTCAACGGCATATAAAAAGAATTATTCACCATGATCAAGCGGGATTCATTCCTGGGATGCAGTGCTGGTTCAACATTCGCAAATCAATCAACATGATACATCACATTAACAAAAAAAAAGAGAAGAACCCTATGATCCTGTCAATCGATGCAGAAAAGGCCTTTGACAAAATCCAGCACCCTTTCTTAATAAAAACCCTCAAGAAAGTCGGGATAGAAGGAACATACTTAAAGATCATAAAAGCCATTTATGAAAAGCCCACAGCTAACATCATCCTCAATGGGGAAAAACTGAGAGCTTTTTCCCTGAGATCAGGAACACGACAGGGATGCCCACTCTCACCACTGTTGTTTAACATAGTGTTGGAAGTTCTAGCATCAGCAATCAGACAAAAGGAAATCAAAGGCATCAAAATTGGCAAAGATGAAGTCAAGCTTTTGCTTTTTGCAGATGACATGATATTATACATGGAAAATCCGATAGACTGCACCAAAAGTCTGCTAGAACTGATACATGAATTCAGCAAAGTTGCAGGATTCAAAATCAATGTACAGAAATCAGTTGCATTCTTATACACTAACAATGAAGCAACAGAAAGACAAATAAAGAAACTGATCCCATTCACAATTGCACCAAGAAGCATAAAATACCTAGGAATAAATCTAACCAAAGATGTAAAAGATCTGTATGCTGAAAACTACAGAAAGCTTATGAAGGTAATTGAAGAAGATATAAAGAAATGGAAAGACATTCCCTGCTCATGGATTGGAAGAATAAATATTGTTAAAATGTCAATACTACCCAAAGCTATCTACACATTCAATGCAATCCCAATCAAAATTGCACCAGCATTCTTCTCGAAACTAGAACAAGCAATCCTAAAATTCATATGGAACCACAAAAGGCCCCAAATAGCAAAGTAATTTTGAAGAAGAAGACCAAAGCAGGAGGCATCACAATCCCAGACTTTAGCCTCTACTACAAAGCTGTCATCATCAAGACAGCATGGTATTGGCACAAAAACAGACACATAGACCAATGGAATAGAATAGAAACCCCAGAACTAGACCCACAAACGTATGGCCAACTCATCTTTGACAAAGCAGGAAAGAACATCCAATGGAAAAAAGACAGTCTCTTTAACAAATGGTGCTGGGAGAACTGGACAGCAACATGCAGAAGGTTGAAACTAGACCACTTTCTCACACCATTCACAAAAATGAACTCAAAATGGATAAAGGACCTGAATGTGAGACAGGAAACCATCAAAACCTTAGAGGAGAAAGCAGGAAAAGACCTCTCTGACCTCAGCCGTAGCAATCTCTTACTCAACACATCCCCAAAGGCAAGGGAATTAAAAGCAAAAGTGAATTACTGGCACCTTATGAAGATAAAAAGCGTCTGCACAGCAAAGGAAACAACCAACAAAACTAAAAGGCAACCAACAGAATGGGAAAAGATATTTGCAAATGACATATCGGACAAAGGGCTAGTATCCAAAATCTATAAAGAGCTCACCAAACTCCACACCCGAAAAACAAATAACCCAGTGAAGAAATGGGCAGAAAACATGAATAGACACTTCTCTAAAGAAGACATCCGGATGGCCAACAGGCACATGAAAAGATGTTCAACGTCGCTCCTTATCAGGGAAATACAAATCAAAACCACACTCAGATATCACCTCACACCAGTCAGAGTGGCCAAAATGAACAAATCAGGAGACTATAGATGCTGGAGAGGATGTGGAGAAACGGGAACCCTCTTGCACTGTTGGTGGGAATGCAAACTGGTACAGCCGCTCTGGAAAGCAGTGTGGAGGTTCCTCAGAAAATTAAAAATAGACCTACCCTATGACCCAGCAATAGCACTGCTAGGAATTTACCCAAGGGATACAGGAGTACTGATGCATAGGGGCACTTGTACCCCAATGTTTATAGCAGCACTCTCAACGATAGCCAAATTATGGAAAGAGCCTAAATGTCCATCAACTGATGAATGGATAAAGAAATTGTGGTTTATATACACAACGGAATACTACGTGGCAATGAGAAAGAATGAAATATGGCCTTTTGTAGCAACGTGGATGGAACTGGAGAGTGTGATGCTAAGTGAAATAAGCCATACAGAGAAAGACAGATACCATATGGTTTCACTGTTATGTGGATCGTGAGAAACTTAACAAGAACCCATGGGGGAGGGGAAGGAAAAAAAAAAAAAGAGGTTGGAGTGGGAGAGAGCCAAAGCATAAGAGACTGTTAAAAACTGAGAACAAACTGAGGGTTGATGGGGGATGGGAGGGAGGGGAGGGTGGGTGATGGGTATTGAGGAGGGCACCTTTGGGATGAGCACTGGGTGTTGTATGGAAACCAATTTGACAATAAATTTCATATATTAAAAAAAAAAAAGAACGGTATCTACCAAAAAAAAAAAAGATAAAAATTCTATTTTTACCATTTTATTTTTTATTAAAACATTAATAATTCTCCATTGCCATAATTCTATCTTTTAGAGCTTCTGTGCAAATAAAATAATTGAAAAGACTAATCCTGTGACTAATAAAACTACATGATTTTAATGGGAAGAACACTAGGTCTACATTCCAGAAACCTAGATTATAACCTCAGCCACATCATAGATTTACAAAATTCAGACAATCTACAGGAAACATATCTAAAGGAAAGATATTTTAGAGACTGTTTAGTCCAAACCCTCAAAGAAGGGGATCTAAAGCCCAGAGAAGTTCATTGCCATATCTCCTGATTCCTACCTTTGGATCCCTCCACCTCTACAGTCTAAGAATTTACAATAGAAAACTTTAAAAATAGAAAGTACATTTTATAACTAATTAGGTTGTGGAAATACCTCATGCCTCGATTACTATGGACAAATCTTTAAAGTACAATATAATTGTTAAGATTACATAATAGTGGTAGGCTTTAAGTTTTGCAATATGAATATATTTTGTAAAGCTTTTTTTAGTGAGATCAATTATACAAAATCATTAAATTTTGATCCACACATGTTCATTACATATTCCACTATTTTGTTTGGTTTTTTATAATGCTAATATTACTCTTTAGTATTAGTAACTAAACAAGATGGATTCAGTGGAGGTGGGGGGAAGTGTATAATGTGTGAATTCATAGATTTATATCTCTCTATCAATTATTTATTCATTCATTCATTTAATTATTCAACATATATTGACTGACTGCTCCTAGACTCTGGGACACAGAAATAAACAAGATATGGTGGCTTGCAGGCCCCACAACCCAGGAAGATACAGACATCCCAGCCTAGGATTAGAGCACTGTGTGTGAACAAGGTAAGAACAAAGATTAGCAAGCACACGGATGATGTTGATGTAGCCTGCTCAGGAATGGACAAGGATGAGATAACACCTACATTTCATGACTTACAGGATTAGTAGTAATAATAATAATAATAGATAATATTTTATTGATGCTTACAACATGCAAGGTGCTATTCTAAGCACTTTGCATCTATTAATTTATTTGATTCACGCAATAACCTTTTGAGGTAGGTCCTTCTTTTTATTTTAGAGAGAGAGAGAGAGAGACAGAAAGAGCACAAGTGGGGGGAGGTGGCAGAAAGAGGGACATAGAGACAGAGAGAGAGAGTACAAGTGGGGGGAGGTGGCAGAAAGAGAGACAGAGAGAGACAGAGACAGAGACAGAGAGAGACAGAGAGAACCTTAAGCAGGTTCCACACTCAGCACAGAACCTGATGCAGGGCTCAATCCCACAACACTGGGATCATGACCTGAGCTGAAATCAAAAGTCAGAAGCTCAACCAACTGAGTCACCCAGGTGCCTTGAGATAGGTCCCATTATTATCCCCATTTTATACATGATGCAACTAAGACTCAAGGTCACAGAGTCATAAAGTGGCAGAACTTGAATTTGAACTCAAATAGACTCAAGGCAGTGACAAAGAAAAGGGAGTTAGAGTGAACAAAAAGAAGCTGAGTTAAGGTCACAGATGTCAGTAATGGCAAATCATAAAAGCTTTGTGTGGCTTATGAACAGTTATGAATTTATCCCAGAGGCTATACTTATGCAAGGCTCTTAGGTGTATCAAAAGTATGACTCAAGTACACACATTCTCACTTCCATCCCTTTGGTCACATTTTTACCAGAAATGTCCTTCTTATACCCTCACTCTTTTTTAATTCTTTCCCATCCTTTAAAATCTACTCTGTGACACTTCCAGCCTATAAACCCCTCTGTCCCACTCTTCCAACACAAATAGCCCTTGTCACATAAGTCAATAATTCTACCTAATATTGTGCACTAATTTTTCCCATGTGTTTATCTAACCACCCTATATTAGTCACACACACACACACACACACACACACACACACTTAAAGGCAAAAATTTCCCAACCTCTCTATCTGGTCTTTCTGGTGCATTTTGCATAATCAAGAGATTTAAATCTCAACAATAGATAATTATAACTTGCTTGGCAAAGGCCCAAACTGCTGCCCAGATTAATGGAAGAAGAAAGATAAAATATTAAGAATAAATCACAACACATGTATTAGTGCTCACTGATTTTCTAATATCCTACTTCATATCTTGTACTACTTACAAGATAATCATACAGTTGAAGATTAGAAGGTCTCTTCAGTGTTTGTGTTGTTTTCTTATACCTTCCAATTCACCAATCTCCAGCCCCACTATTCAGACAGGATTTAATTTTTAAATTAGGCTTGACACTTGAGAAACTATTTATAAAGTTCTCCCACGTAGGAAACTCCATATCCTTCCATAGTAATTCATCCCACTCAACCAACTCTTCCCTATGTTTAATCTAAATCCCACACATTGCAGTTGGGGCCCATTTCCTCTTGTTTTGACCCCTGCTGTGTAAATGGAGAATGGTTGATTATCATCAGTTATAACTAAACCATTCTTTAAAAAAAAAATCAAGGTACTATTAAATAACCTAGGCCTCTCTTGTTTAATAATAAGTTATTTTAACCTATATTCATATAGCTTACTTCCTAATTATTTTTATCTTCACCTCTAAACTCCCTCTAACTCCTAAGTGGAATCTAGAGCTTAAAAATGGGTCCCAGGGACTGTCTGGCTAGTGGCAAGCATAACTGAAAGATGACCTCATGGTTCCTGATTTCTGCACTTCTATTCCTGCCTCTCATTATGGTGACTCTACCCTCTATAGGGCTACTTTTTTGTTTCATTGCTTGATAATCACCCCTGGAATAGCCATCAGCCAGACTAAGGAAGATTACAAAGCAAGGATTCCCTTTTGGTAATTATTGTTCTGCCCCTCGTACTTTACACTCTTAATAAAAATTCTCTGTGAATCTCTCACCATTTGCCCACATCAGTAAGGAATCTGCATTAATAATGCTGATTCTATCTTGTAAAACAGATACAATTTTAGCAGCAAATGTTAATGTGTCTTTTCTTTCTAGATTATTGTCCACTTTGTCCTGACCACCCCCCTCCATGTTGGCATATACCTTCATAACCACGCTCTGAGTTTGGTCCTCTAACCAGTGAGCCTCCGTACGATGGTTGTAATCTGATTCCCTAATAAAATGATGAGTCTTTCCTATGGAATATAATTTTAAACATGTTCAAGTCAAGATAGACTGCATCACATCTTTCTTAGACCTATCTTTCTAGGTCATAATGATTGAGTCTGACAAGATTTTTTTTTTTCTTCATGAGTATCCATCCAGTAACCTGTCCAAGTTCAAAAAACAAAAACAAAACAAAACAAAAGTTTAATTCAGGTCACCCTTTTTAAATTTGAAAATTATATTAGTCTGCTGGGGCTGTCCTAACAAAGTACCACAGACTAGATGACTTAAACAAAAATTTATTTTCTCACAGTTCTGGAGGCCAGGAGTTTAAGATCAAGGTGTTGACAAGGTGGATTTCCTCTGAGGCCTCTCTCCTTGTCTTATAGATGGCCATCATCTCCCTGTGTCTTCACATGATCACCTATCTGTACCAGTCTGTGCTCTCAAGTCTTATAAGGACACCAGTCATATTATATTGGATCCTACCCCAATGACCTTATTTAATTTTAATAATCTCTTTAAAGGCCCTCTTCAAATCTAGTTACATTCTAAGATACTGAGGGTTAGGGCTTCAGCATATGAATTTTGGAGCAACATAGTTCAACCCATAAAAAAATACATACTCTTCCTTCCTCCACTAAGTATAATATTATTGGCAATTTGCCAGAAATGCGTCTCTGCCTTGTTTAACCTTTTTTTCCCCAAATTACTTCCTAAGCCCTGATCTAGGATTTTTTGTTACCTTAAAGGCTTCACGAATTCTCTATATTTCTTTTAAAAACCTTTTGGATTTTTTTTTTATGACAGCAAAACAGTTTATCAATTCAGTCAAACTGAGCAACTCAGTGAGAAAAAAACCAAACTTCACATTTAGTGGAGTTGATAAGTCCGTAACATCAGTGTGCCTATATCATTTAAGGAAGTCACCTTAAATATAGCCTTGGTAATATTCAGAATTATTTCCATTTCAGAGGTAGTTCTGTATTTAGAAACTTCTATTTTTTTCACTTTTCATTATGTTTTATGTTATTTTCTAAAAGTATGCTTAGCTCTTTTGTATTGCTTTGCTCCTTAAGCCCTCTTTGTGTAGAGACTTCTTGAAACTTACTCCCTGAGGGGCGCCTGGGTGGCTCAGTCGGTTAAGCGGCTGACTTCAGCTCAGGTCACGATCTCATACTCCATGAGTTCGAGCCCCGCATCGGGCTCTGGGCTGATGGCTCAGAGCCTGGAGCCTGCTTCCGATTCTGTGTCTCCCTCTCTCTCTGACCCTCCCCCGTTCATGCTCCGTCTCGAAAATAAATAAACATTAAAAAAAAAAAAAAAAAAAAAAAAAGAAACTTACTCCCTGAGATTATTGAAGTCTGATTTCTGAAACACATTAATTTTACCTAACTGATAGAAAAGAATTTGTGAAGTAGCTACAATCACCAAAGACATGAATAATTGAATTAAGAGACTAAGCTGAGATTTCCTAGTCTCTGCTCCAACTAGTACTGCCTGGTTAAATGTGGGGAGGTGTCTTCCCAACATTGTCTTTGATCATCTTCTCCTTTTAACCAATTCCCCTCTAAATCTTATTAATTCCTTTAATGTTCCAGTTGTGTATATTATTTCCAGCCCTATCTTTATATACCTATTTCTCTGCTTTATTTTGGGCACCTCTAGCTAAATATCAGCCCCCATGATTATGACGTCCTTCAAATCTGCTCCTTCTCCAGGTGTCTCCATTTTTCCTGATCCCCACTTTCCCACTTAAGCAGGCTGGAAACTCTTAATGGAAGCATGTTTTTTTTCTCTTCCTTCACTAAACAATCTGTGATTTTTGCCTTCATTTCCATCACCATCACCCTCCTTTAAGGCTTTGATATAACAGACTTAAACCAGTCACTGGTCATGTAAGAAGCATCTTCATTTGCTGAATTCCTCTCTCATCACCTTCACCACCAATGTATCCCAGCCCCTATCTACTCTAGACTGGTATTTCCAATAACAAGTTGTGTAGGGAAGGGAATGCACATAAGAAAAGGGCCAGTTTCTTAGAGATTAAGAGAGATAAACAAAAACGTTGCTTCCCTTAAACACCTCCCAGTTCAAAGGGGAAAATATATATATATGTAAAATGCCTTCCAATGCCTACTGAATAAAGTTTAAATTCTTACCCTAGGTAAGGCATTCAATGCCTTTAATATCCTGGCTCTAATTTCCTCACAAATCTCTTTTGATGCTCTAAAATAATGGACATTTTGTTATTCCTCCCACATACCCTGTGCTTCCATGGCAGTATTCATGCCATTCACTCTCTTATGGTGCATACTCTCCAGTTTCTACTCATCATTCAAAGTTAAGCTTTTATGTGGAGTTTTCTCTAATGTGGTCAGATACGAGGGGTTCATATCCAACTCATCCTTTAACCCAGGGTCTCCAAACTAGTACATACATGCCCCAAAGGAAGAACAAATGACCTATTGGAATATGGAAAGAAAATATTTGAACTTCTATTTACAGTTGGATGGGGCTGCAAGAACCAACACAGGACTCCAGGTTTCCCTGAGAATAATGTCATATCTCAGGAAGTAAAAGATAGACTCCAAATTAGTAATGGAAACAGTTTCTCTCTTTGAAGAGAAGCAGGGCTCCTGGCACATTCTCCATTGCCCAAAAGAAAAGGGCCTGGCTGCTCTCATCATCAACAGAAGTTTTCTTCTGACATGTATTCTCTGAATCTGCCATCTCTGCTACATACATAATAACCAGGGCCTGGTTTGTTACCTAAAATGAACTGACTCACCAGGAAATGTATTTTTACTGCTCTTTTTAGCTGCGTATCACAGCTATGTTTACAGTATGTGTTCATGACAGCAGACACATTTAAAAAATCATGAACAACAACTACTGATGATAAAACATTTTAATCACAAAAGCCCTTCACTAGGCTAGCACTGTAATTACCAGGGGTTTAGTGTCTCCTGAATTTAAGGAGACACAGCCAGACAATAATACATGATAATGCCCTATGACACCAATAAACCAGAAAAAGGAGAATAAGAATACATCTGAAGGAAAAGACTTTGTTAGGGAGAAGTGTCTGAATCTGATAAGAAAACTGTAGCACGTTCTCCCTTTAAAGAAAAGGATGAGGTAATAGGATGAACTGGTGTGGGTAAAGAAAATGCAACAACAGTGTCCAGAGAGAGAGAGAATGCACACTCCAAGTGTTGTGTGAGTGCTATTTTGGGAGTACAGACGCTCTACTGTATTTCAGAACACTGCAGAGTTTCAAACGCCCTAGTCAGTTTGTTTCTGACAATTCTTAGCTAAAGACAGAGCTCATGAAGTCTAGACATCACAAAGACTAGGGCCTGGTTCAGCCATTAAGTAGCCTCCAATTACTCTGCCACAAGATGACTAAAAGAGCAAAGGGGTCAAGTCAGCCAAAGGAATGTCCACCAACCCACTCCTCAGCATCACATCTTATGGTTTGTGGAGGACAAAGTATGTTCCCAAATGACAAAGTTTCAGAGTATCTTGTAACTCCAGCCGTTGCTGAAATATGATAACTTTCCTAGAGGTTCAGAATTGAATAGCTGCATGATTGAGGAGATGGAGGGGAATTTGGGGAAGACCAGAAGCTCTTTGAATGAGAATGTAGGTTCCTTGCCACTTCTTTGAAGCCCAGTTAGAAACTTAACTAGCCTACTCCAGTTAGGTAAGGGCTCCCTGTATGACCTTAAATCAATCCAACACTAGAGCTCTTTCTATGGAGGGCACTCAGGTCAAGTAAAACCATAGAGTGGGGGAAGCTAAAAAGCCTCATACTAGTTCCAAAAGAAAGGTGTTAAAATTAAGTAAAAAAAAAATACTTGAGATACAAACATTTGGGCAAAATGTTTAGCAGTTTCTCATAAAGTTATACATATATATATATACTATGCCATAGCAATTTCATTCTTGAGAATGAATACATGATAATGTATTCAAGAGAAATGAAAATATATGTTCACACAAAGACTTGTGCAAGAGTGTTCATAGCATCTTCATTCATAATAGCAAAGCTGGAAAATCCCAAATGTACATCAATATGAAAATGGATAAACAAATTATGAAATATGTACATATAATATACTTCTCAAAAATATGAACCATTGATACACATAGCACATATGATTCTCACAGACATTATGCTGAACCAAAGAAGCCAAACACAAAAGAATGCATACTGTATTATTCCATTTTGTGAATATGTAGCCCAGGCAAAACTAATATATAATGAAAAAAATTAGAACTTCAGTTGTTTGAGAGAGAGAATTGATTTGGGGACAGAGAGGGAAGGGGATCTTTTCTGGAATAATGGAACTGTTCAGTATCTTTAAAGGGGTGAGGATTATACTACATATACATTTATCAAAACTCTTTGAATTAAATAGTTAATACTTCTATACTTTACGTAAATTTTACCTTAAAATGGTAAATAAATATTGAATTCTAGTTAGTTGGTTTGTTTTGTCTTTTCCCAGTGATATGGGTTAGTATTTCTTAAACTAAATTCTATGTATTCTCTCTTGAGCAAATGAGTAAATGTGTTAAGGATAATGAAGCTCAAGTTTAACATTGTTGTAGCAGAAAGTTACAAATATTAAAAAAGAGAAGATTATGATGTATATAATGTTGTTAGATTGGAATGAGTTCAGTATGAACTCAGTTTTTAATAGATGAATGGATACATTGTGATGATGATGATGATGATAGATAGATAGATGATAGTTTTTCAGCTTTGTCTACTTAAGAGGACCTAGAAGAAATAACACTAGTAGCAATGAACACATCTAATACTTATATATGGCTTCTAATTAATAGTGACATTTCCGCTAAAAAGAGCCAGGGATCCATGAGAAAAAGGCTAATTACAGAGCTGGAGCCGGGAAAGTATAAGATGATCCTGGAACATCTTGTTCTATCAGAAAGTGGTTACATAATGATGGAAATGTGTTAAAAGAACACCAAATCTTATTTTCAGCTTCTACTTTCACCCTAATATCAAAAACAAGCCAAATAACCTACAAAGTCATAGATTTTTTTTGTAAACTCATCAGATAGCTGAGGATGAAATAAGCCAAAATTAACCAAAATCTAGAAAGTCACTAGACTCTTATAAAAAAAAAAATGTCCTACAACTTTTCTTATCTTTTGTAGGAAAGTGGAAATAGGAAGAAACTACCATTAATGGGCTTCAGGAGAAATTAACTGAACTCTAAACATTTTAAAGACTAAAATGGCAATTGGTATGATGTTCAGAATTCTGAGAAGTGCTATGCACAAAGAGAATCTATACCTACTCATCAGATCTTTCCCATAGGCCTCACTAAATGCTTATGCAAAAGATTATGAGCAGAACAAGAGATCTGAGACAGAACCCCTAAAACACAGGCACTTGCTGAATGCTGAGAATAGGAGAGGAGAACTGAGAGAGACCCTCCAAGGCACTGAAGACCCTCATTACATACTTCTCAGAGGCTTTCCAAAGCAGGAGGAATAACAGAAGAGTTAAGGGAGACAACACTGAGGAGCAGGTGCCCAGAACCTGAGAGTCTCTTTCAGCTCTTCTGCCCTGTCTGTTGGACATACCATGCTAAAACCCTTACAGGTATGCTGAGCATTCACTGACTACACTTCTCAGTACTCCAAAGACAAGGTCAAGACAGGAAAGTAGAAAGAGATCTCTTGAAACACAGAAAGCCAGGAAGAAAAACATGATAGCAAAGGGAACTCCTTAACAACATAAAAAGCTGGGAGCCAGTTTATAAGACAGAATGAGATTCCAATTGATTTAAAAGTTGGATATTGTTTGTACAGAGTTCTTACTCTGCCAAAGGTAAGTACTGATTCACCCCTGAATCACTAACCTAATGGTGTACTAAATCTAATTAAAACAATAGCTCAACTATGGTTTAGATGGACTTCTGACAGAAAAAAGGGTGTTCCCTTTCCTGAGTAGAAACATATTTACTCATTATTTACTTCACAGTCTCTACTGTGTCTTATTTGCTTGTTTGTTTGGTTTGGGTTGTCCTTATTGTTGTTGCTGTTGTTGTTGTTATTTTAGTACATACAATGCACACATCAAAAACTATAAAACACAGGAAGAAAAAAATGTAAAGGAAATACAAGCAGACTCAGAGATGGCCAAGAGGTTAAAATGATAAGGCAGGGACTTTAAAATAACTTAGTTAAAATAATATATTGGAAAAGGTTTATAACATAAATAAACAGATGGGTAATTTTAGCATACACATATAAACTATTATAAAAGAAAAGTCAAACGAAATTGCTAAAATGAAATATATTGTATCTGAGATGAAAAACCCGTAGATCAGCTTATCATCAGTTTGGAAACATCGATGAAAAGAATAAGTAAACTTGACAGCAGGAAATCATACCAATATTAGCACAAAAAAAGTGAAACAATGGAGTAGAAATATCTAACATGCTAAAGTATATGTGATTAGAAACTTATAATGTGAATTAAAATTTTATTTATTATAAAGGGAAAAAACAAAACATTACAGTAGAGAAAGCTAGAAGCTTAATCAAATGATCAGTTAGCATTATCAATATTGGGATAAACCAGTATCACGTACCGAATGAAATGATACACTGAGAAGGACACAATACAACTTCAGTGATACAACTACCTCCCTAAAATGCATAACCTGAATCTATGTATAAGCAAACATTACACAAACTGAAGTTGAAAGACACTGTAGAGTGCAAGTTACCTGTACTCTTCAAAAATTTTAAGATCAAGAAAGGTAAAGGAAGGTTGAGGAGCCATTCCATATTTAAAGAGACATTACAACTAAATGCAATAAGTCGTTCTGGATTGGATCCTGGACAAGGAAAAATATCTATAAAGGACATTATTGACATAATTAATTAAAATTCCATATGGACTGTTAGCTTATAATATATATCAATGCTAAACGTTCTGGTTTTGTTAATTGGACTATGGCTATGTCGGAAAATGCGTGTGTTTTTAGGAAATATTCAGTAAACTAAGGATCAAGGGTGACAATATTTAAAATATACTCTCAAATGGTTTTCTGTCTATAAGTATATATGTGATAAAAAAACATATACACATGCAGAGAATAATTAAGCAAATGAACAAAATGCAAATAATTGGTGAATCTGGGAAAAGTATTGGAGAACCTTTTCATAAGCTTGAAATTATATCAAAATATAAAGTCACCCTCAAAGAACATCTTTAAAAAGAAATGATACTGCCAGACAATACTATGCTCCTTGAGAAGTGGTTTTAGAATAGGCAGGGAGATGCTGTGGTCAGGCAACCAAACTAGCATTTCACTGGGGATCAAGGATATGTGTCAATTCTGTAAAGATTCTGAAATGACGTGAGTTCAGAACCATGAGTCTTTAAAGCAGGAAGGAACCTTGGCACTACTCTAGCCTACACCCCTCCTGTTACAGACAAGGAAAATGAAGTTAGATGTGGAGCCCAAGCTTCACTGAGAAAGACACAAGCCTTCTGATTCTTAGTCTTCATTTCTTCATACATTCATTCTTAATTCATTCATTATGCTACATTCTCAAGAATTTTAAGGCTTTCCTGGCAACCTTGCCACTTCTTTCTCTTTAAGCCACTCTGAATCTTTCACCCTTAATCTGGGCAATCACTACAATTTGCCATACCTGAGGTGTGCATTTGCTTAATGTCACGGCATTTCTTATAAAGGGAGGTCTAAGTTTCATGAGGAATTCCAAAGGAATATGAGGGCTTTGCTGACTCCTGGGGGCAGCATAACCCTCTATCACCTTTTCCTCCCTCTCAGATTACCTCTTCCAAGTGGCGATCCATCTTAATTACTGTCCCTCCTATTTTTATTGACTGGCTATTGAGATTTATTGAACACTCAGTGTTTACTCATCACTGCCCTGTCACACTGATTATGACTTATTACAGTAGTCCTCCCTTATGCCCGGGGATTATGTTCTAAGACCCCCCCCCCCCCCCCAGTGAATGTTTGACATGGAGGATAGTACCAAACCCTATATATACTATGTTTTTCCTATATATGCATACCTATGATAAAGTTTAATTTATGAATTAGGCACAGTAGGAAATTAACAATAATAAAATGCAACAGTATAATAATATACTGTATATAATAGGTATGTGAATCTGGTCTCTCTCTCAAAATATCTTATTGTAGTGGACTCACCTTTCCATGATGATGTGAGATGATAAAATGACTATGTGATGAGATGCAGTGAGGTGAATGACTTAGGCATAGTGACGTAGTGTTAGGCTACTGATATTATGTCAGAAGGAGGATCATCTGCTTCTGAAATACCATTGACTACAGGCAACTGAAACTGAAGGGGCACTGCAGATAAGGGGTGGGAGGACCACTGTACTCCCAATTTAGTTATTCCCTGATTAAGCACTCTTGAACTAAATAAGGCTGTGGTATGTGTATGGAGAGGAGTAGGAAAAGTTGGCACTTCCTTTTCCAAGAAAGGCATTCAGTAATATGTAACTATGTGGCTCTTCTGGTGGATGCCCCAAGTAATAAGGGAGAAATTTTGGAATCCAACCCTATGTTCACCTATAGCTAGCTGGGTTATACTGTAAGGCAACAGGATAAGCCCTAAACCTCATAGCTATATCAAAATAAATATCAATAGAAATTCACCTTCCCTAGAAAAATAGTTTATAGCAATGATCTTATCGGAGGCCTGATAATCTCTTCTTCCTATGTGAAGGCACTTTGACCAGAGCTGTAATCAGTATTTTGACCATTAGTCTTAATAGCAGCAGTATTTTCTTAGTGCATTGTATATAATATTAATGTCTGTCTCCTCAAGAATGATTCAGCATCTTTGCATTCACCCAGACACAAAGGTGTCTGGGAATAAGGAGGCTTTCTTTTTTGCCCTCAAAGCCCCTTTCACGTCTGTCATTCCCATAATATCAGTAACCATGCCTTTTGCTATGTTTTTAATGTTTCTTACCTTTTCCTCTAACATTTAGTCCCCACTGAGAGCTCTTTGGTATAAGCCTACTATCACTGGGACTTGGAAGAAGAAAATGGCCTTGATGTAATTAAATGAGCTGATATTCAAAGAAAAAGCAGGAAGGAAACTTTGAACAAGAAATCAATAAGTGATACAGAGTTGAACGTTTCCAACCACAAGTGGTACAAGGTAGAGCTGACCATTGGTTCTTTATATCCTGTAATGTTTTTAGCATAATCTTGCACATAATCTCAATAAAACATATTCTTAATAACATTTGCTAACTAAATGACCTCTAGAATGTATGTATAGAAGTGGTACCACTCAGCTCTTACTAGAACTACAAAAGGAAACCATTTTATTCTATTCTACTCAGCACACTCTTTCTACCTCTCAAATACACACACACACACACACACACACACACACACACACACAGTGATATTTAAAGATCAAGGACTTTGGTGTCAGACAAACTTGATTTCAAATCCAGTTCTGTCCTTATCATATTTGTGACCTTGGGGAAGTTACTTAATCTCTATAAGGTTTAGCTTCCTTGTCTGTAAACAAGATTAGGTGAGATAATGTGAAATTCACTTGCAAAAGTTAGGTATTACCCTACTTCTCTAAGTATTTTCCTTTTTAATAAATCATAATATAGTAATTATTCATATTTATACACACTCATACATATTTAATTAGTCCCTAAAAATGTTAGTATGTTTTCATATGTCCCATAAAATATCTTATATAACTTTCAAGAAGTTAGTTATACCTTAAACACATGACAACATCAATATATTGTTTCCATGAAGTAAGATTGTATTACTATCCTCAAATTATCTCATCCCAATTTTTAACCATGGATGTCTGTACTCAGAGAAGCAATGCACACTTGGGAAAAGAATTCTGCTCAAGGTTTTCCATGGTCATGCACTTATGCCTTAAATCACTTCTTGTATATTCCAGTGACCCAGGAACAAATTAACTCCTTAGGCTAATATCCTACATCAACACTTATCCATGGGATGTCCTCAGGGCTTCACAAAGTCACTTTGGAAGCCCACTCTTATTCTTGAAAACTATTAAAAAAATGGTGAGAGAAGAAAATGCCCAGGATCATCTGCCCTTAATATGCTTTATCCCTTAAAGTATTTAAGGGCAGTGTCTGGATTCAGAATGCCTGAATTCAAAACCTAGCTCTGCTGTTTACTTTCTCAATTACTTTGAGGTATTTAGTCTCTCTGTGTTTTAGTTTTCTCATCTGCAAGATGGTGATAATTATAGAATCTATCTCAGGTGTATTTTAAAGATTAAATGAACTAATATATTTAAAGTGTACAGTCCATGCCTAGTACCCTGGAAACTACCATAACAAGGTATGGCAGACTTGGTGAAGGTCCTGAAAAAAACCTTAAAACCCTAGCCCACCATTGACTCATAGCATAGGTAGGTCATTTCTTAGCTTAAAAAATTTAGGTATTGAGGGCAGGTCCAAAATGGCAGCATAGAAATACCATGAACTCATCTCCTCCCACAGACACACTAAATCTACATGTAGCGTAAATCCTCCTGAAGAAGAACTGAGGGTCCATTGAACAGCTTTTGCACAACAAAGGATAGAGTGACCACAGAGAGAGCAGCAGGAGAGATGGAGACACAGTAGCAATAGGAAGCCCACCCATGACTCTACAAACTTCAGTGAGAAGGGATAGCATTGAGTGGTCCACATTCAGATTCACATGACCTGGAACATAGCAAAAAACAAACAAAATAACCCAGCAGTTAAAAGGGAAACTAGACCATAAGTGAACAAAACCCATTTGCCAACCCTAGAGCATCCACCTAACAGTGAGGAAACTGCCAAAACTTTCTACAGAGTCATAGGGCTAGAGAATGCTATTATTTACATTTCTCCTCTACCTTGATAGCACAAACAGGAGCAAGGGCTAGGCACTTTAGGCAGCTTGCTACCTCAGCAAGCCCTGGGCTCTAGCCCATACCAGGTCCCTACCACCCGCCCACACATGTGACTGTCTCAACTCTAGCTGTCCCTCCATGGCTCTCCTGGCATGGCACACACAAGGAGACACACAGTCTTCACCCACTACAGCTTTAGCTATTTTGCTAAGGTAGCCCAGGTGTAAAGCACACTGGGACACCCCAGACCATGCCCAATCCATCTCTAGCCATCCCACCAGAATGCCCCCTGCATGGAGTTCTCTGGAGTATGGCTGTGCAAGCACCATCCATCCCACCTGGGTGACCCTGCTACAGAGCACCTCAGTATCACCAAGCCCGTACTCACCCCAGATCCATCCATCTCATCAGGATGTCCCTGGTGCAGAGTGCTCAGGGATGCCTGGCCCACAACCTCTCCAACTCCAGCCAGCTAACCAAAACCTCCAGGCACACATAGTCTACATAGGGTACTTCCTATACAAGGCCACTCCTTTAAGACAGAAGAGGTAGCTGACTTGTGTAATTCATAAAAACAAACGTTGGAAGTCAAACAAAATGAGGAGAAAGAGGAATGTGGTCCAAATGAAAGAATATAACAACTTTAGAAAAAGAAGTAACTGAAAGAGTTCAAAGTAATAGTCATAAAGATACTCACTGAACTTGAGAGAAGAGTGAATGAACTCAGTAACAACTTCAACAAAGAGGATATGTAAAAAAAGAACCAATCAGAACCAAAGAATATAATAACTGAAATGAAATCTGGAGGGAATCAATAGCAGATCAGAGGATGCAGAATAAAGGATCAATGATCTGGTAGACAGAGTAATGGGAAGTACCTAAGCTGAAGAGCAAAAAGAAAAAAATGAATTAAAAAATGAGGATAGGTTAAGGGACCTCAAGACCAACATTGAGGATACTAACATTTGTATTATAGGGGTACCAGAAGAAGAAAGAGAAAGGGACAGGAAACTCATTTGAAAAAATAACAGCTGAAAATTTCCCTGAACTGGAGAAGGAAATGGACATCCAGGTCCAAGAAGCACAGAGAGTCCCAAACAAGGTGAACCCAAAGAGGTCCACACTAATACACAGAGCAATTAAAATGTCAAAACATAAAGATAAAAAGAGAACCTTAAAAGAAGCAAAATAAAAGCACTGGTTGCATACCAGAGAAACCCCATAAGGCTCTCAACTGATTTCCCAGCAGAAATTCTGTAGGCCAGAAGGCGTGGCATGATATATTCAAGGTGCTGAAAGGAAAAAAACTACAACTGATGCTACCCTATCTGGCAAGGTTATCATTCAGAATTGAAAGAAAGGGATACCTGGGTGACTCAGCTGGTTAAGCATCCGACTCTTAATCTCAGCTCAGATTATTATCTCATGGTTTGTGAGTTAGAGCCCCATGGCAGGCTCTGTACTGACAGCACAGAGTCCATTTGGGATTCTGTCTCTCCCTCTCTGCTCTTCCCTCTCTCACTTTCTCTCTATCTCTTTCTCAAAATAAATAAATAAACTTAAAAAAAGGAATTGAAGAAGAGATAAAGTTTCCCACATGAATAAAGGTTAAAGGAGTTTATCATCACTAAACCAGCCTAGTGTACCACAGCGTAATAAAAGCCATGTATAACAAATCCAGAGCCAACATGATAGTCAATGGCAACAAACTGAAAGGTTTTTTTCTAAGGTCAAGAACAAGACAATGATACCCCACTCTTGCCACTTTTGTCAACATAGTATTGGAAATCCTAGCCAGAGAATTAGGCAAGTAAAAGAAATAAAAGTCATCCAAACTGGAAAGGAAGAAATAACTGTCACTATTTGCAAATAACATGATACCATATATAGAAAAACCTAAAGACTTCACCAAAAAAACTATTACAAGTAATAAATAAATAAACAAACCAACAAACTCAGTAAACTTGCAAGATACAGAATTAACATACAGAAATCAGTTGCATTTCCAATCACTAATAATGAGCTATCAGAAAAAGAAATTAAGAAAATAATCCCACTGGCACCTGGATGGCTCAGTCAGTTAAGTGTCCAAGTCTTGATCTTGGCCATGACCTTGCAGTTCGTGAGTTGAGCCCCGCATTGGGCTCTGCATTGATGGTGTGGAGTCTGCTTGGGATTCTGTCTCTCCTTGTCTCTGCCCCTCCCCACTTGTGTGCACTCATTCTCTCTCTCTCTCTCTCTCTCTTAAAAAAATAAATAAACATTAAAAATTTTTCTTAAAAAATAGTCCCATTTATAATTGATACAGAAAGAATAAAATACCTAGGAATAAATTTAATGACAGGGGGACCTGTACATTGAAAACTATAAAACATGATGAAAGAAATTGAAGACAATAGAAATAAATTGAAAGATATGCCATGTTTATGGATTGTAAGAATTAATACTGTTAAAATATTTATTCTATCCAAAATAACCTACAGATTAAATTCAATCCTCATCAAAATACTGATGGCATTTTTCACAGAACTAGAAAAAATAATCCTGAAATTTGTATGGAACCACAAAAAACCCACAATAGCCAAAGAAATCTTGAGAAAGAACAGAGCTGGGGATATCATGGTCCCTGATTTCAAACTATACTACAAAGGTATGATAATCAAAACAATACAGTACTGTCATAAAAACAGACAAATAGATCAATGGAATAGAATAGGTAGCCCAGAAATAAACCCATGCATATATGATCAATTGATCTATGACAAAGGAGGCAAGAATATATAATGAGGAAAAGACAGTCTCTTGAACAAATGGTGTTTCAGAAACTGGACAGCTACATGCAAAAGAATGAAGCTGGATCATTCTCTTCTCTAATATACAGAAATAAATTCCAAATGGATTAAAGACTTAAATATAACACCTGAAACCATGAATCTCCTTTAAAAAAATGGGGAATAAGCTTTTTGACATTGGTCTTAGCAATATTTTTTGAACCAATCTCTTCAGGCAAGGACAACAAAAAGCAAAAATAAATAAATAGTATTATACTAAACATAAAGGCATTTGCACAGCAAAAGAAACCAAATAAAATGAAAATACAACCTACTTAACTAGAGGAAATATTTGAAAATCAGAATTCCAAAAAGTGGTTAATATCCAAAATATATAAGGAATTCATATAACCTAATGTAAAAGAAAACCCAAACAACCCAATTTAAAAATTGGCAGAGGACTGTACTCTTTTCCAAAGAGTACATAGAAATGATCAACAGACACATGAAAAAACACTCAACATTACTAATCATCAGGGAAATGTAAATAAAAACCACAATGAGATATCTCCTCATACTGGTCAGATTGGATATTATCAAAAAGACAAAAAAGTAGCAAATGTTGGTGAGGTTGTGAAGAAAACTGTTGATGTGAATGTAAATTGGTGCAGCCAATTTGGAAAATTATGAAGGTTCCCCAAAAAGTTAAAAATAGAACTACTTTTCTATCACACAATACCACTTCTGAATATTTATTTGAAGAAAATAAAACACTAATCTGAAGAGGTATAAGAACCCTTATGTTCATTGTGGCATTACTTACAATAGCCAAGATATGGAAGTAGCCTAAATGTCCATTGATAGATGATGGATAAAAAAGAGGGTGTATACACATACACACATGCACCAGAATATTACTCAGCCAAAAAAAGAATGAAATCTTATTATTTGTAGCAACATGGATGGACCTAGACGGTATTATGCTAAGTGAAATAAGTCAGATAGAGAAAGACAAATAACACATGATTTCACTTATATGTGGAATTTAAAAAACAAAACAAAACAAAACAGAAGCAGACACATAGATACCAGAAACAAACTGTTGGTTACCAGATTGGGGAGGAAGAGGGAGACAGACAAAATCAGTAAGGGGATTAAGAGGTACAAACTTACAGTTATAAAATAAATGTCATGGGGATATTATGTACAGCAGAGGGAATATAGTCAATAATATTGTAATAACTTTATATGCGGACAGATGGTAACTAGACTGATCATGGAGATCATTTCTAAATGTATAAAAATATCAATTCACTATGATATATGTCTGAAACTAATAGGATATTATATATCAATTACACTTCAGTAAAAAAAGAAAGAAAGAAATAGACTGCATTAACAAAAAAATGTAAAGTGAATATGTAAATCACTCAGTAATTGACCACAGTAAATAAGCTCCAGCCAAAGTGGCTGATTGTGGGAAAGAAAGGGCAACAACTTAGAGAAAAACACACTAACATGTTCAAGAGAAAATGCCATCCTGTGTTATTAGAAAAAAAGGGTTGAGCATGGGAATAGAAAATCCCAAAAGTTCACTTGTTCATTTTTGTTATTTTAATCTAGGGCAAAGTAACCCCTTAATTTAATGTAGTTCAACTGAAAGAAACTAAGCTATACATATATGTGTGTGGGGATAATTCTCACACACACACATATATATTTCTTATATATATGCAATAGCTTAGAAGAACTAGACAAAGAGGACATGGGGAAAGGAATTGAAGGCAGCTTCTCCTTTTCTTTCATTCAGTGAGTTGTATCAAAGGAAAGCACTGTAAAAACTTTAATGAAGTAATGAAACTAATTTTGAAATCTTCTGCATATGTTTTGTTATTAGAAGAGCTGCACACAACCACATTAATATAAAAAAGGCACCCATAACTGATCTGTGATTGCTTATTAAACATTTACCTTAGCAACCACATATAAAAGTAAAATATAATAGAAACTTTCAACCTCACAATCTAGCTAGTACACAAATGGTAATCCTAAACTGCTAAATGGGCAAAGGACCAAAGTGGAAGTGTTCCCTGAGCCTTTGAAATCAAATACTCGCTTGTATTAAAATGCTTTAAGAGTGTAAATTGGGGGCGCCTGGTTGGCTCAGTCAGTTAAGCATCTGACTTCTGCTCAGGTCAGGATCTCACAGCTTGTGAGTTCGAGCCCCGCATCCGACTCTGTGCTGACAGCATGGAGCCTAGAGCCTGCTTTGGATTCTGTGTCTCCTTCTCTCTCTCTGCCCCTCCCCTGCTCACACTCCTCTGTCTCTCTCTCTCAAAAAAAATAAATAAACATTAAAAAAAAAAGAGTGTAAATTGGCAGTGATCTATGCATTGCCTGAGAGCTTCACTTTTTCCTCCAGGTCTATGTAGATCACTTGCCCTGCTTCTACTCCCAGGTCTATGCTTCTATCAAAGCTATGCTGAGGACACAGTGCTTCCCATGGAGTTTTCCTTCTTGCTGTAAAGTGCAGCTTCAATTCCATCGCCTCTACAACTCCTCTTATGTAATTGAATGGCAATGATATACATATTTCAAAAAATCAAACAAAGGCAGGAACTTTTAGCTGTCATCATCAATAAGATGATCCACAAGAGAAATTACTATTGTATATCCGTTTGTCTACCATGAGGACAGAGGCTACATTTTTCTCTCAGCTCTACAAAGAAGGTAGTATAGTACCAAAGAGCCCTCAATACCAGATGATATATTTCATTGATAATATGAATTAAAAAAGAAAAATAGATGTAGGGTGGGAGAATTGGATATGTATAAAAAATGGGAAAGGTGATATATACATATATATATATATACATGTATCACATGATATACATATAATAAGACATATATATATATGTATGTATGTATACATGTCTTAGCTTTCCAACTATAATATAGTCTGTTATTTCAGTTTCATACCACAAAACCTCAGTGACATTTCTAAGTGTATTTTATAGGTAAGTTTATAGTTTAACATTTTTATTTCACTAAAATTTATCTTGATCATTGTTTTATTGTTTAAGTTCAAGTACTAAATATCCCCAAATATGCATTGACAGATACTTTCCCCACTCTCATAATTCTCTCTATGCAGCCCTGTTGGTTTAATGTTATAAATTATCTCTCATGCTTATTTCTTTTCCTAGTGGCTCTTATCCTGTTCCCCTCTAAACTTACTTTTATTTTCCTTCTCATTATGAAAATGAGATTTCCCTTTCCTGGTTACCAGGTATTGAAGATGAGAAATAAGATTTGGACTGGCAAAATATGGACTATACACCAGGATTCTTGTATTTTCCTCTGTAATATCAAAGATCTCCAAATCAAATACAAAAGGTCTTTATTTCCCAACATATATCAGGACTATTTCCCGAATTTATGTTCTAAGTCCATATTTTCAAGACCCAATAGTTGTAGTTCTCTGTCAGGTCCTATGATATAATTAACTATTATTATTTCCACCATCTACTTAAAATATTTTGAGAAAGTGTCATGGCATTTCAAATATCCAATGTTAGCTATTGATTTAAGGGGAAATTTCTGTCATTTTTTTTTTCCTTAGTGGTTCATTACCAAGTCAAATTTACAAACTAATCCCATTGAATTTACCACACTTCTATCTTGGGAATTAATAACATTTCCTTCTATTTGAGAAACCATTTCTTCCAGCTACTTGGCAATTGTGGTTGCTGCTGTGTCCAGTGAAACCCACTAAACTAAGAAAGTATGTTTCCATCTCTAAATTAAAATTCTTAAAAAAACCCACTTTAATCTAGAAACAAAGATAATAGAAACAAGACATATTTTTTTCTTTCTGTATTCTGCTAAGGTTTCTCATTGTTCACAATTCTATCTAGACCACTGGCAATGCTTCACGGGCCAACTTGTTTCTAGAAAGAAGTAAGCAGTGGAGAAAACCACTAGATTTATCAACCAAAATGGTCTCTCTCAAGGCTATGGCCATGGCCAGCATAAAGTCAACCATCTGAAAATGGCAGATATCTAGAGGCCAGATTCAGCTGAATATTCTCCTACAAAATTTAGTCATTAACAAGTGTCACTTACTTACATGAGGAAGAAAGCGTAAAAAGAATTCTGCAGCATGTGAACTGTCAATCCCTTTACTTCATCTGACATATTTGCTCCATTTTGGGCTTCTTGGCCTGACCAAGAACAATATCGACCAGTGTTTGATTTTTTCCAGTTTCTGGTGCCCATAATTTCAGAAAGTTCAAAAGACCAATAAACCTGTTATCTAACTCTTTATGATCTTATTCTTATCAATTGTATTTAGGAAAATAAAATTTTAAATTTCCCATAGTATCAGTACCCTCTAGCACGTAACGTTGCACACTGAAGAGATACATGAGGCAAATCTGACGGTGGAAAATTTCTAAAAATAAAGATAATCTCCTAGTTACTAGCAAATAGATCATTTTGGTTTGATAAAGCTTCAGAACACAGCAGTCATAAATTCTAGATGAAAGAACCAATAGAAAAGGCCAACGATCAAGATCAAAAACTAATTTAATTAGAAGGAGGTAGGTAGAAGAAAACAATAATTTACAAAAGAAGGACCTAATTAATGCCACTTGTGACATGGCATTCCATGTGTGTTTGAAACCACAGAATAATAGAATAGTGAATTGTGCCACTAGAATGGTCCTTTGAGTTCTTCTAGGTCGCAACTTAGGCACCAAAGACTCATATGGCTCTTTTTTACCATGTTTGGCAACTTTCAAATAAACTTTGATTATCTCTGTGATGTGCTATCTCACAACAAAATATACTTTCCTTATTCTTATAATTAACATATATTTAAGGGTTTTCTGAAGAAAGTCATAAAAATAATAGACCCACTTAGCTGAATATTGGGGCTTTCTTCTAAAGAACCCAAAAGATTTTTTCCTCATTTCTCTTTACACAAATGATGTAATTTAATATATGAATAAAAGGTATTATTTCTCTTACTTTATAAATGTAGAACTAAGGCCCAAAGAGATAAAATAAAAATTATGTCACCCTTCCATTCAGAAAGTGAATCTTCTCATTTAGAGCTATAGTGCACCTTGAGTATCTTCCTCAGTCATTGTCATGACTTTACAGTGAGTTTATAGTGAATTTCATACCTATACTAACACCCTCTGCTTTACTTAATCCTCTTGGATCCTTTGGCCCTAATCTGATGTGCTATATTATGTATGTACATATATACATATACATACATATAAATGGCCTTTTGGGATTTGTACCAGTGTGTTCATACTGACCAGTTTCATTAGTGTTCTCATTTTGAGCATTACAAATCCACATAATGACTGGCAAGGATTAAGAGTCAGTCTGTGATCATGAAAGAGAGCAAAGCTCACTGGCCCACACTGAGATCAAATGAATAAACTTATTCTCATTAATGTCCTTATTAATAAAGCTAAACAATTGTTCTAAGAGAGAAGCCCAATAAAAGGTAAACTAAATGCTTCTAATATCTAACTAGTAGCCCTTGATTTTAAAAGCAGTATCACAAAATATTCATTGTGATTTACCACTAACAATTACTGTATTTTGTGAACCATTAATTTCAAGACCTCGATCTTTAAACAAAATTAATTTACATTTTATTACAAATCTGCTACTTATAATTCTACTCGTCAGTCTATTTCAAACTGAATTTCCCTAATGTGACGACTTTCATTCTATAAACAATGGTAGCTGAGATATTTAGAGAAGGTAAAGTATTTACTCAAAGTCATACTTTAATAAAGTGGTAAGCAATAATTTAAATACATTTCAGTATAATTTAATTTAAAGTTTTTAATTTTAGCCTGTATACAATTTGCTTCATAAGAAATTAGCAAATGCTAATGAATGATTACTATCTTAAGCACAGGCTAAGGTCTACATAATTTCATTATCTTATTAAGCTTTCATGACAACTCATGAATAAGTTATTGAGAGATTTCTCCCATTTTATAGATGAGGAAAACAGGAACCTAGAATTAAAGATGCAATTTAGTCCATACCTATAACTAAAGTTTGCCTTATGCCTAGACAATTAGGTGGTCACCTACACAGTTTAAGGGCATTATTTACAAGCACATGAACACACCCCTGCCTTACATGGACATGCTATTCCATCATTAGAAAGTAAGTCCCTTGAGCTAAAGCATCATGTCTTCAATAATCACTGTTAAAATATAAACAATTCTAAAGCAGTTTATACACCATCTTTGGTCAGATATGCCAGAAGCAGACCCTGACAAGGATTCAGGTGGAAGAGATGTATACATTTCCAGGGGATATCAGTAAGGGGGTGGGGGGTGCAAAAGAGGAACAGAGAGGAGGCCCAATATGCTCTAGCCTGATTCAACAGGGAAACCTTAAAAATTAGGCTTGCCTCACCTCAGTATTGTCTCTGACCCAAAATGACAAATTTGGGCTTTCATAATCTTACACTCTTTAGCTGTTCTTTAAATGCTACTTCAGAAGGATTAAATCCCTAGATTCTTGTGGGTAAAGAAGTTCCTGAAGTAACGGACACTGGCTATTGACAGCCAAAACGCACAAAGCCAGGAGCGCCCCCAAATTAGGAACAAAGGATTGAAGGGGAACTGGACAGAACATCAACATTATCTGCACGTACAATGAAGCTATTCATTCATTAGCATCTCCAAAGGGAAGAACATAAAGCCCCCAGGGAAAGAGAAATGAGCTGGCAATTTCTGTTGAAGACAGAAAGAAGGAACAGGAAGTCAGAGAGGGTCCATACTTTGAGTAGGGCGTAAGGACATTTAAGTAAAGGTCTTGGGAACCATTCCTACCTCAGGAAAGGAAAAAGCTGGGAATGGAAGTGAGAGAAGAAAGACCATAAGTGTTGAGAGAACACCACAATTTGAAATAATCTTCTGTTGGATCTCTTTTGGTGGATACGTGTTCTAAATATCTTAGCAGCCTTCCAGGAGAGTTACTATTCACACCTATAGGCTTTTTATTAGCATTGTAACTACTAACTTGGCCTTTTACATACAGAAGAAAACACTGTAGTTTTTTTTTTTTTTTAATGAATATACATTTTAAACTTTTATAAGCTTACTAAATTCTAATGGTAAAGAAAAGTAACAGAATAGAGAGCCAAGAAATAGACCCACATAAAGATAGTTACCTGATTTTTGGCACAGGAGCAAAGACAATACAATGGAGTAAAGTTAGTCTTTTCAACAAATGACACTGGAACAGCTGGACATCCATAGGCAAAGAGTGAATCTCAACACAGACTGTACACCCTTCAGAAAAATTAACTCACATAGGATCACATTAATGTAAAATGCAAAATTATAAAAATTCTAGAAGATAACATAGGAGAAAATCTAGATGACCTTGGATATGGTAGTGGCTTTCTAGATAGAACACCAAAGAAACAATCTATGACAGAAATAATTGATAAGGTAGACTTCATTAAAATTGAACACCTCTGTTTTTGCCATGTCAAAAGAATGCGAAAATGCACAGTCTAGGAGGAAATATTTGCAAGACACATCTGATAAAGGACTGTTATCCAAAATATAAAAAAAAGGAAGAAAAAACTTTTAAAAACTCACAGCAAGAAAGTAAACAACACAATTTAAAAATGGGCCAAAGACTTTAATGGACACCTCATCAAAGAACAGATATACAGAGAGCAAACAAGCACATGGAAAGATGCTCCGCAGAGCATGTCATCAGGGACAGGCAAATTAAAGCAACAATGAGGTAGCTATCAGGATACCCAAAATCCAGAATACTGACAACAAATGCTGGTGAGGGTGTGGAGCAACAGGAACTCTCATTCATTATAGGTGGGAATGCAAAATGGTGCAGCCACTTTGGAAGACAGTTTGGCCATTTCTTATAAACTAAAAATATTCTTATCATATGATCCAGCAATCAGGCTCTTTGGTATTTATTCAGAGAAGCTGAAAACTAACGTCTACCCAAAAACCTGCACATAGACGTTTATAGCAGTTTCATTCATAATTGCCAAAACTTGGGAGCAACCAAGATGTCCTTCAGTAAGTGAATGGATGAATAAACTGCGGTACATCCAGACAATGGATATTATATATATATATATATATATATATATATATATATATATATATTTTTTTTTTTTTTTTTTTTTTTTTTTTTTTTTCCTAGAGAGAGTTAGTGAGCAGGAGAGTAAACAAAGGGAGAGGGAGAGAGAAAATCTTTTTTTTTTTTTTTGAGAGGTAGGAGAACTAAATTTATTTCCTTTTTTGGCATTAACTGATGGTGTGATTTTTTTTTTAAGTGACTTGGCCTCACCAACCTCAGCTTTCTTAGGAAAATCAGTGGCTTTGGCTGAAAGGCTCCCTAAGGGGTCTTCCCACCGAACTCATTATTCAGTAGCTCAGATCCCTGGTGCATTCAGCAGCACCTCTGTTGGGGTTAAAAATGGTGTGTGTTGTGTTGCGAAAAGTGGGTTTGATTTTCACAGCTCAGTTTTTCCCCTCCCTGGTTCTATCTGCTCCATCTTCGGAGAGAGAAAATCTTAAGCAGGCTCCCTGCTCAGCACAGAGCCCAGCACGGGGCTTGATCCCACAACCCTGAGATCATGACTTGAGCCAAAATTAATAGTTGGATGCTTAACCAACTGAATCACCCAGGCACCCAAGACAATGGAATATGATTTAATGCTAAAAAGAAATGAGCTATCAAGCCATTAAAAGACAAAAAGAAACATAAATAAATGCATATTGCCAATTGAAAAAAGCCAGTCCAAAAAGGTTACATACCATAGAATTTCAACCATATTTCCATTCTGGAAAACCAAAAACTATGCAGATAATAAAAATATCACTGTTTGGGAGTGAAGGAGAGGGATGAACAAATGGAACACAGAGGATTTTTAGAATAGTGAAGCCACTCTGTATAATACTATAATGGTGGATACAACCCATTATACATTTTTCCAAAGCCATAAAACATACCTTAAGAGTGAAACTTAGTGTAATCTATGTAATCTATGAATCTTTATTGTAATCCATGAATCTATATGTCGGTATAGGTTCATCAATTGTAACAAATATACCACTCTGGTGGGGAATGTTGATAATGAGGGAGGCTATGAACATATGAGGTCAAAAGGTACAATAGGGAAATTTGTGTGCCTTCCTTTTGCTGTGAATCTTAAACCACTCTAAAAAAAGTTTTAATTATAATTTTAAAAAATAAAGAAATTTCAGAAATTCTCTTTTTTTCACTTTCAACTAATCTTTCCAAAATTGTTTTTTCTTGCCAAATATATTTATAATGACTGCTCTTAAGAGAAGTCAACATTTAGAGCTGTGGGGTTTTTTTCTTATTCTTGAAACCTCAAATTATGGAAATGTTATAGAGTTTATGTGATGGTGGAAAAAATATACTTTGTACCTGCTTTCAGAAACTCCGTTACGTGTGCACATTAATCATGTTTGGGATGATTTATTTCTGCATTCATGTAGGCCAATTTTATTAGTGTTTAGTTTGGCTGAATAGAAGAAAATCTGCTTTCTATTTCACCTCTGTAAAAAGAAGAGTTAGATTTGTGCTAACTTACATAAAGGCTATACATCCACTTTGTTCCTAATCTCAGGCACTTTCATACTCATCCTTCTACATTCTCCCTCTGTAGCGCCCTCTATAAAATCTTTTGATCTAGGTCTGTTCAAGTTACACCTTCAGATTTTCTTCCAATGCCTTCAGAATCTTCAATGTCTACAACAGGAATGTTTCACATTCACCATATGGATATTGTCGCTGCCATTTCCTGCTTCAGTACTTAGCCTTCAGTGCTGGCCTCAAATATTTTACTATTGGGACTGCCTATCTGTGTGCTCTCCAACCACTACACTGCCACCAGGAGGCTAACCCCCTGCACAGACCCAAAAGCCACCTTCTTTTGGCCACTGACACATTAATAGCCCTTTTTTGCTCTCCAGTACGGCCATATTCCCTCAGTCTGAAAAGAAAATGCCCTTCATCTTTGTAATTGTTGTTTAGTCTTACACATTCAGAAAGCTTTCTCAACTCCCTACCCTCCAAATATTACCTCAAACTTTTCAAAATAGTCAATAACACATTTATTTGAATTTGTCTTTCCTATTCACTACTACTCTGGCCTCTCTACGGGCAAGGTTCACATTCAGTAATTCCTAAATTCCTAATATCCAATAAGGGTCCATCAGCCTGGGCCCTGAATAACTCTACTTGGATTTACAATATTGACTTGGTCACACTATTTTGATTTTCTTCTTCATGTGCAGGTACTACTAAGATAGAATTTCAGAAATTCCGCCACCACCCCATTTCCATTGTTTGAACTTCTACCATTTCCTAGCATTTCTCCTCAATAGAAACTAGTTTGGAGAAAATTTCATCTCTCTGCTGTATATGTGTGAACTTACAATGATTAAACCTCGTGACAAATATTTGGCTAACCATGCTGAGCACCATTTGTTTAGACTAGTCCTTTGGTCCCTTTCTTATAGCAAGTGCATGTGAATAGTCAAAGTTAGGTCTAGCTTCAATTAACTCACAACATTATAAGTTATAAAATTGCTGACCAAGTTACTGACTTTAAACGGTGTAGGCTACCTCAAAACATACAGATGAAGAGTCATCAATCTTCCTCATATTTAGTCTACACTAGACAAAAGATTGAGATTTTAAGCAAAAATATTTATATTCTTTACAGGTATTCCTGCCGCTATAGACACAACTGTATATGGAGATTTAAAGTTTCCAACAGCATGTTGAATATAACGCTTTACTTTTCTTACATTCCTTTATGCCCTATTACATCTAGCAAATAATCAGGGATAAGAATTTTTGCTTTGTAGCTGAATAAGAAGATGGTTCTTGTAGAATGGATAAGAGGGCCATGAATTTTAGTGTATGGATTTAGAATTCAGACTCTGAAGTCACACATGGGTTAAAGTCCTGATTGTCAGTCAGCCCTGAACCTAGAGCAACTTAGCATCTCTGAACTTCAGTTTGCTCCTGTGTTAAATGAAGACAACACTAGTTCCTACTTCACAAGGTTTTATAAGTGTTAAATGAGATAATGGATGTAAAGCCTGTAACTTGGTGCTTAGACAAATCAATGATTAGTAATGCAAGTTACTATTATCATTATCATCACCATGATTCTATATGCACTACATATTCAAATTTCAGTGAAGCTCTAAGTAAAACATGACGGGGGGATCAAGGAACTATGAAAGCTACTGACTACTCGTTGAAAGAAAACTCGACCAAATAAATAACTTAATTCTGCAAAACAAAGAGAGGAAGCTTGATGCATGCTCATTAGGTAGGGTGATCATATAATTTATCATCCTAATTGAGAACCTTTGGAGAGAGAAAGGGGCACAATTGCTAACTAATCCAGGACAAAGCATAAGCAAAGACCGTCCCAGACTGAATCAGGACTTAGGGTCACTCTTTTGTTAACACACTCTGATTTCTGATATTCTAAAATGAAAAAGACAAAAAAGAAAAAACAAAAACAAAAACCTAACACTACCGTTTTGGGATTTCTATGCCACATAATCCTTGATATCCCTAGCTATTACAGAGAAAATCAGTGAAGTCAAAAAAATTACCAAGGTACTGCTAAAGATCTAGAAACACAAAATGAACTTCAAAATAATAAACTTGTGGAATGGATGCAAATTTTAACATCAACACCTGAGTGAAGTTCTACCTCTGCATTTAAATCTTCACATAACTGGGCAAGTCAGAATCTCTAACCCTTTGTTTACTCTTCTGCAAGTGATAAAAATGATGATGATGATGATGATGATAATAATAATTAATAATACATACCTAATCATTATGATATATAAAGTTGCATTATACATTATAAAGCAACAAACAAGTTAGTTAATTGAATTAGTTATTTTAGGAATTTCTTAAAGATTCTATCATAATTCTCTTCATTTGAGAAGAACGAGAACCTTGCTTATTAAATTCAAAAACTCTAAGGATAAAAGCAATGCAAAATTCTTTACCTAGCATGGATGATTGCTGAACTGATCCTAGAATCTCTTAGTTATTCAAACTGTATGCTCTTTAACAAAATGACGAGATTGAGTCAATAAATACTACGGCCTCACATTTTTTTTTTAAGCGTGGCCTTAAAAATAATTAAACCAATAACAAACAAATCCTTTTTAAGGAGGTTGGGTTTTAAGCAGTTAATTCAATCAAAACCTGTGGCTAGGTTAGGAAGGACTAGACAAAAATGTTTCCAGTGCCCCTATTTGTTCCAATTCTATGGTTTTCAATTCAAGTAAGCATTTGAATTATCTGAGGAGTTCTTAAACACCAAGATGCCTTTCCCAAATGATTAAATCCTCATCTCCAAGGTGCTGGGCCTGGGCATTGGTAGTTTTAAAAGCTTTAGGGTGATTCTGATAGGCAACTGGGGTTGGCACCCTAGCTCAGTGGCTAGATTGTAGGAGGCACCTCAGAGCATTCTTTTACCTATATATCCTTCAAGGCTGCTGTTTAATCCCTCTCCATATACTCTTTTCTAAACCCTCAGGCCCAAGAATCCCAGTGTCTTAAACTGCTTTTTGTCTTTACTTTAGTCCTAATCAAATTCCACTGAAAATGTCTCTGATAACTCTACTCACATTGAAAGGTAACCATTGATAAGACGAAGGATTAATCTTCTTAGTGGTGTTTATATTTCAATAGTGAACCAAACTTTAAGGTAAAGAAAGAACACATTGAGGGGAGGAGATAGAGACAACAGGTCAGAATGTCAGGAAGTGGCTTCTGAGTATTTTCTGGAGCTTTCCAGTATTCCAGAAATCATATCGAGGATGTGGTACTCCATCTACTTGTGCCTAAACCTGTAAATTTGATGTAGGTATCAGTTCATGAATAAAACAAATAGTACAAGTCAATACAATAATGCAATATTTGATTCACACCTTTTACTTCCCAGACAATGTTAGGTGTTTTCACATGGTATCTTCGATCCCATAACCCTGATGGAAAGTTAAGAATCACTATCCCCATTTTACCTATGAGAAAATGATGACAGAGAGGCGATGTCATTCCTGCAGATACAGATAAGGAATGATCTCTTCAACTTGACTTCAAACCTCAGCTCTTTTCCACTTTTCCACGCTTCTTTCCTAATGGTGATTATTGCTTTGAGAAATGGTTAAGTCCACATTAAAGTGAATTCAGAACAAAAGAGAAAAAACCTGTTAGGGAGGTTGACAAACCCTGCAGTAATTTAGAGCTTATTCTTTTGTGTATTTTAAAGCCAGCTATCCTGGGGAAATGCAAACAGTTTTGATCCAAAAATGTTTATTAGCATATTCAACCTCCACTGTTTCTGCTATCTCTTCAAATGTTGTAGGGACATCAGTAAGTCCCTATAAACTACCCTTGGCAGGAAAAGCCTCTGTGGTGACATAGTAAACATCACATTCGGTGTAATATTCTAAGAGCAGAAACAAGAATCTGCACCATCCCAGGAATAAAAAGGGAAATGAGTGATTTGTACATTCTATATCTAAACCAATCTGATAAAGAACATTCAGGTTCACTTGATAATGTATTGGTTTGATATTTGAGAGTAAATATCATCCATCCACCCAGATAATGGTTTATGCCAAACAAGTCAGCTAGAATCTTGGCATATTGATCATTTTTAAGGATAACTCAGTGAGTGGAAAATGAGTGGAAATAATTTGTAAGATGGTAAAATGTATCCTTACTTTTTAAGGCTGATTTAGAGTTTTGTATTTAGACACTTGATACTTGTTGCTAAAAATTTAGATTTTAAAATTGAATGTGACATAAGATGAACTACATTTGGGTGTTAGATTATATTTTAAGATTAATGTGCACATCTAAGGACAGAAAACTAAGGACAGAAAACTAGACAGAATTATTTTGAAGGAAGAAGGGAGAAAATGAGACATGAGAGAGAAAGGAAGAGGAAGGAAAAACATGACTTGTGGAGCAAGGAATAAGAAGTTTCTCACATTACACATTCTCTTTATCCAGGAAAGATCAAAGGTAAGTGTTGGGAAGAGGAAACAACTTGAGTCTTGTTCTCAAGAGGGAAAAGGAGGATAGACTGCCTCCATGGACAACCAAGAGACATAGTAAGCTTGAGCTGCACAAGGAGAGGGGAAAAAGATGGTACAGAAAATGAGAGTATTTCGTTTTATTTTTTTAAATCGTTTATTTTTGAGAGAGAGAGAGAGCGCGCAAGCAGGGGAGGGGCAGAGAGAGACGGAGACAGAGAATCCAAAGCAGGCTCCAGGCTCTGAGCTCTGACATGGGGCTCAAACCCACGGACCGTGAGATCATGACCTGAGTCGAAGACGGACGCTCAACAAACTGAGCCGCCCAAACGCCTCCAGAAAATGAGAATATTTAAGAAGTCAATCTAAATAGATAGAAGCCTAGAGAGTGGGAAGTCCATGGAGTTTTGAAAAAAGCAGGAAGAAGTTTCAAACTGTATAAAGACACAAAAAGACAGTCAAGCTGATGTAATGTTGATTTGTCACTGAGCATGAGATTGTAGCTGCAGCTAGAATAAGGAATCGTAGAGTAAGCGATGACAGGAATCACAGTGATTTATCACAAAGCAAATGGCCTTAGGAAGGACCAGATGAGAACCAGACATCACGGAGGATGCTGGAATGAACGAGTGGCAAAGGGCCAGCTGCAAACATGTGTAGTCTTGGTGGCAGTTGAACCTTCAGTGACCACACATGATCTTTACATGGGGACAAAACATAAGCTTCATGCCCTCAAAAGCCGAACAAGGTCTTTGTACCAAAGGAAAAAACAAATGTTACTCAATAGGCAAACAATGCTGAAAGTTCACTTCCTCTAACTCTGTAGTCAAGCTACTCAGTCAGGATAACATCACTAGATGGCCAGGCGCTGAAGTCAGGAAGTAGTTTATTTTCGCTGAAACTGAAGGGGAAGTTAGAGAGAAAAACAGCTGCAACTTGATCAATTCAAGAAAAGCAGGTACGAATAAAGAGAGCCAGTGAAAAAGAGAGCCAGCTCAGATTTGCTGCGAGCTAAATTTTGCACACCAAAAAGAAAGCGAGAGAGAGAGAGAGAGAGAGAGAGAGAGAGAGAGAGAGAGAATACCCAGTATCACTCATCTATATTTGGTAGGAAAGACAAAAGCTGAATTGGGGATTGAGGCTTTCTGGGTCAGAGGGCAAAGTTCGCCCTAGGAGTTGGTGGGGTCATGAGTGAGACCCCTTGAAAAACCCAAGGAAAATAAATCAAATCACTGGATTTCTCTAAATAGGAGGAGGTGACTGAGGAGGAGGAAAAGAGGCCAGAGTTAGAAGGGGAGAAGGGAAAACAGGGAAAGGGAGGGGTTTTGAGAAGGAGGGCAGTGGATGGGGACAAAAGGAGAAAAAGCTGCTTGTTTTCAAATCAATACTTCACAAAGAGGATGTCCTTTCCCCAGGGCTATTCCAAGGGAATCACGAATCAGAGTTGCAACCTCTCTAACATCTGTTAAGCAAGGGCAGTTTTAGATTTGCAACAAAATATCTTCTGCCTCAACCCCTTTCTTCTCTTTTACTGGAACCATAAGGCCCTATATCCTGCCCAGCCTGCATTCTGCGCACTGCCCACCTTCTCCCCAGCACTTTCCTCTCTCACACAGTGTCAAGCAAAGTAGAGACAGTTACCAGCTTCCCCTCCCAACAGCTGAATTATTCTTCCAAACTTTTATTTTGATAGCAAAGTGGTTCAAGGTATGTTTGAGGGTTGTGGAAACCCTCAAAAGGATTACAGAATGAAAAAGTTTTGAGAACCATGCTCTAAATAAAGAATTGGAGACAAAAACCTGTCATAATGAAAAATTAAACTGAACTGCCTCAAAGAAAGCAAAGGAGCAGCCGATACATTGGTGAGCAAGAAGAAAAATTCATATAACATGGGACTGGTAATGACACAGCTTCCTGCAAATGTCTAAGTCTCTTTCTGCCTGGCATGTGGTAGGGAAATGTAAGGAGAATTTACAGCCATGTGATAGTAACATGCAAAATCAAGTTTATTTCTAAATTTGAAATTTATTGTCAGTAACTTCTACCATAAATAAACCTACGTGAATGAATGGGTCTGATAACCCAGAGCTCAGGGGACTACAAAACCAGGCCTTTCCCTATTGTGAGGTCTTTGAAGTTTGTCTTTTTCAAATAATCAATATAGTAGTATGCTAGTGAAGGTCCCAGGGAAAAAAAACAAAAACAAACAAACATGATTATGTACGGGTTATGTGACCTTGGGAAAGTTAATCATTCTCCCTGAGCATTAGTTAATGTGTTTAGTAGAAATAATAATACCTACATCACGGAGATGAGATGAGGATTAAGATTTTAAAAATAGTCATTATTTGTGAGTGCTTTCTATATGTCTTAGGTAGGATATTAATGACTTTACTCTCATTCATTAATCAAATCTCTTTTATTCTCCCCCAATCCTGAAAATCCTACTAGCTGATTCTTACCCCTAACCCAAGTGTTCAGGATTTTCAGATTCTCTTTCTCTCTCTTCTTTCTTTCTCTTTTCTGATTCAAAAAAGACCTGAATATCCCTCTTAACCAACCTAGTGAATAGTAATGGGACCAAAGCAATGTGCCAGGCACTGGGTTAGAAGCTGGAGAGACAGACTAAGACATGGTTTCTACCCTCTAATGATTTACAATTAATAAATCAGGCCTGGAGAACTGATCCTACCTCTCAAATCTCCACAGCTCCAATCCTCAGCCTCCAGCCTACGTTCCTCTCCTATTTTCCTCTACCCATGAAACACTGCAAAAAAATAAATAAAATAAAAGAAAAAATTTTTAAAAATGTATTTTTAGTAAGAAGTGAAGAAATGAAGTAGGACAATGGTTCAGCTTTGGTGGGCAAGTCTGTGAGCATGTTTCTTTTGACAGAAGAGTCTTTTGGTTCTTCTGAAATCATACCCTAGTCAGGCTCTTGATCTGGTCGATCAAGACAGATTTGATTTTCAGGGTAAATGGTCAATATCCTTGTAACCATTTCTGAATAAGAGCAATCAGAGGTTTCCCACCACCAACTGTTCAACATTCATGAAGAAATATCCCAAAAGTATTAGAAGTGTGGAGTTTTCTGAATGAGGATGAGATGTACACTAGGAAGTTGTGGTAATCAGTGGAAGTGTAGCTCCTTGGGACAGAGGAAGATTTTGGATTCAGAAAACCTAGTTTTGAATGTCAACTTCTCACTGAGTGGGATCATGGGCAAATTGATTAACTTCTCTGAGCACTATTTCTCTATCTTTGTAAAATGAACACTATAATACTTTTGTCTCACGGTTGCTCCCAAAATTCAGTAAGACAATTATGTAAAACACCTAGACATATAAGTGGCCAATAAATGGTAGCTGTTACCACTATTACTCTCAGTGTGGAAATCACTAATAAAACTTCTGAAAAGAGATGTAAGGCAAACCTGTTCCCTTTGTCCTCATTCCAAGGCCTTCCACACATGCTTTCTCCGCATTTTTACATCATATATTTTTTTAAAACCATGATGGACAACTAACTTCTGCATTGTGATGTTGCCAGAATCTTTTTCTGCTTAGTGAACTTTAATTATTCCTGAATTACATTAGGATTCCCATGGAATTACTTATTATAGCCACACAGTGCCAAAATGAGTCACCATGATTAAATCTGTGAGAATGGCTACCAAGGAAACTATGTATGAATTTCCATCCTGTAAAGTATTCGGTCACATGAAACCAACTTCCAATGAGTAACATGAGTAATATCTCAGGGATTTTATGGCATCATAGACGGTGAATAAGTAGTTTTATATATCAACTAGTACAGTGACAATATTGATTTATGTCCTATGGTGTATTTCTTTTTAAATAATTTAAAATTAGGGGTGCCTGGGTGGCTCAGTCAGTTAAGTGTCCGACTTCAGCCCAGGTCATGATCTCATGCTTTGTGGGTTCGAGCTCCACGTCAGGCTCTGTGCTGACAGCTCGGAGCCTGGAGCCCGCTTCGGATTCTGTCTGTGTCTCTCTCTCTGTGTTCCTCCCCTGCTTGCACTCTGTCTCTCTGTCTCCCAAAAATAAGTAAATATTTAAAAAATTTTTAATAAGTAAATAAAAATAAATAAATAACTTAAAATTAAATTAAAGATATATTTTTATATATCTTTAACCAGTCATACATATCTTTTGATTTTAGGGAACCAATAGAATAAATAACTAAAATTCACTGATGTAGTATATGATCATATAGTACTACATAGTTATCCCAAAGCTGTATGTGGTTAAAAATGTTATTTAGCCTTGTAATCTACACAGCAAACAAAGAGTACCAAATCTACCATGCATTTCTAGGAGAAAGAGCACTGAAATAATGAACAAAATATTATTACCTTTTCCTATGACTGAATGGTTTCTTAGAAAACCATTTTTTAATCTATAAATATATTCTAGAGGTCTGTTTTAAAGTTAGCATATAAATTAATATTCACATTGATGGTTTCAGATCTTGGAATTCCAAAATAAGAAGTAATAAAAATAAAACTAGCATGATGCTGTGTATTTCTTGATTCCATAAATATGCAAAAAGTATCTTCATATTTCAATAATATTGTAACTGGATTTGTGCTGACATGATAGCATCATACTTTATTCATGTCGGGTTGGATTCCCTGAATTTTGGTCCCAATTTGCCTCCACTGCCCGATGATATGATTCCTCCTGAATCAGAGGAGGGGCTGGGAGCATCCAGAGGTAGAATAAGAGGGATTGGAAGGTTTTGAAAGCAAACTCCATGGGAAATTAAGATTCATGGGGCTAAATGCTGGTGGAAGCATTCTATCATTTTACCCAATCTGAAAATGTTTAACTTCAATGCACTGTATTTAGAAGCTACCATTTCGTGAAGTGGGTCCACATCTGGCAAACCCCTGAATGTTTTGGTTTACTTTTTTGTTTTCCAGGAACAACACAAATATAGATTAAAACTTTTCATACTTTCATGATTTCAGTTGGCTCTACACACCACTTACTCCTTTTTTTTCCCACTTCACATGTGGATGTTTACGTATTGAAGGCACTGAGCTTATTTTGTGTAATTATGAGATAGTATTTACGAAATGTCATTAATATAATTTGTCTAATGTCAAAGCTTATTTATATTATTTGGGGATGTAAAGGATATTGTTTCCATTTGTTTTAAAGGTGACAGAAACTGACGTTAAGCATTCACTGCTGTCAAGTGAGCTAATGGCAGCCAAGAGATCAGAAATCTTTATTTTAATCCTTTCTACTTCATCACTAACATGGGAAAAGTCTTCAGTCATTTCCGGCTTTCTTCCTTTTCTCTCCAATTCCCATTTGTGAATTGGACACACTTCTATTCATATCTTTCTTACACTTTCTGCATTCCCATTAGATTTCAAGGTGGAATACAGGCGGGAAACATGCTAATAGTATGAGGGCAGAAATGATGCTAATGGAGAGTGGATATAATGGGCTTGCTTATAGGCATGTCTATAATTTTCTCTCTCTAGTCTCCCATTTCCTATCTTTCACTCCAGTTCAGCAGATCTCTTTGAGGGAAACCCCAGGACTCAGGACGAAGAGCCTAGGTTTTCACACTGGAGAGACTGCCCAAGAGACTCAGAGCCACCCATTTACCTGTTTCCCTCATCTTTAACACGAAGGTAGTAATATGCTTATTTCATAGCACTCTTACAAGCACTAAACGCACTAAGTATCATAACTACTTAAGCAGCAAGACAGAAAGACACAAACAAACCCACTCCACACTCACAATAAGAACTTAACAAACGGTGCAGTTGTTAACTGGTTTGTAGCTGTTATTCCCACTTGCACCCTTACCCGACCCCTCACCCCACCTGAGCCACCTGCTCTCTCTCTCGTGGAAGTTCTCTCCCCTTACGTGGGCCAGATCTCTCAGTCGCATCGCTCTTTCAGCATACATTGGGTCAAATACTACGATGTACAAGGCATCACTTAGAGAATTTCAGGAAATGCAGCTATGTATAGAACCTTTCTCTAAATAGTGGAGAGTAAACCCACCTCTGCCAGGCCTCAGACCATGTGCTAGCTGAGCATAAGCAAGCCACTTCACTTGCCTGAGACAGACTCCACAAATTTACATGGATGTTAATGCTATCTTTGTTCTAACATTACCTTTTCTGATTATTTTATTGCATTATTACATAAATCAGACTACATAAATTATGAGAATAGATTTTGAAAACTATAATGAGTAAGCTATGAAATGTTTGGTATAAATGTGAAAAAGAATCTCAATTGTGATAAATCGGGGAGAATTTCACACTTTCCATAGGAATATGCAGCTCATGCTTCCTTAATGTCACCCTTCTCTTCAAATTTCAATTCTTACTCTGTACAGGGCTCTTGAAGAACTGACTCTGCCCTGAAGTGTGGGACAATCTTTCTCTCCTTTTATCACCTCATTAAAGTCTAATGAGGTGAGGAGGAAAAAAATGGTCACATGTTGGCTTTTAAATCTATTCAATATACATTGTTGGAAGCATTTTAAAACCAATATGAAGACAAGCTTGCAAAATAACTATTTTCTAAACTTATTTATTTTTTTAAATAGTCATGTGTTTTATTTTATTTTATTTTTAATATATGAAATTTATTGCCAAATTGGTTTCCATACAACACCCAGTGCTCATCCCAACAGGTGCCCTCCTCAATACCCATCACCCTCTAAACTTCTTTAAAGCACAGGGCTTCTTGGAGTGATATTTGAGTTTCATGCCTTGTATGTCATTATATTTTCTTCCTGATTTTACCACAGTGTTCAAATGTCAGGCTCCAATTCGCATCTGAATCCAACCCTCCACTCAGTTTATCCATGCAGACTGGTTGGATTAGGTAAACTGAAGTCCCATCAAGATAAAGTTGCCCTGAGGGGCACAAGAGGGCATTACAGAGAATCAGGTAAACTATGAATGGAGTCTTCTGTGTGAAATAAATTAACTATAAAAGGCCCCAGGTGGCTTTTCCTATCTTCCAAGAATTAACAAAGTTTCATTGTTATGGAATAAACTTGTGGGATTTTTTTTTATGACAGAATAAATGTTGCACATACACTATATAATTCATTCCATCCTGGCAGGAAATGGTCTCCAATTTTCTCTGGGGAACTGTACAAACATCTGGATAATCTTGAAATCTTTTAATATGAAAGAGTGGTAATTACCCCCAAACTTACTACTTCCCATGTTTATTTCCTCTTTTCTAATGATTAGAAATGTCTTTCTTTCTCAGTGAGGATTTAAAGATTGGTTATGAAGGAATTAATTTTGCGAGGTGTCCACAAAGGACACAGGGCCTCATCCCATGAAAATTCACAGAAAGATACTTTTTGCTATTTTTCTTCAAGGCAGCCAAAGTTCCTAATTTTACAGATGTTCTTTTTTTTTTTTTTTTTTTTTTTAGTTTCCTTTGTTTTTGAATGTTGAGCTGAAGTGACTTTTTAATTTAATGAGTAGAATTATACGGTTGTTTATATTTAGCTCCACATTCTCATTCATCACTATCCCATGGAAGAATTTTGACAAGCAATGTACAAATGTGACATGGGTACAAAAGCGTATCTCAGAGGCTTGGAATCTCTGGGTGAATGCCATCCGCACTACAGTGCTGCATAACTCTGGAGGAGAATTTCCAGGGAGTTACATGCGGCATGAATCTAGCTTTGACGTTTTGCTCTGTAATACTTTTTTTGCTTCATAGAAAGCAATAGGAGTCTCTTTCTCTCACTTTTTTCTATGTTCTTTTTGCTACAACTTTTTATGTGTTCTCAAGTGTTGGTTCTTTATTCTTTTACTCGACTCTATTTTTTTTTAAGTTTAGTTGGCAAAATTTTAACTAACTGATCACAAGTACTTTCTTCCATTCCTCTCTTGCTATACCTGAGCATTTTTGTTTTGCCTGTTTTGCTGCTTTATTTTTTTTTTTTAATTTATTTATTTTTAAGAGAGAGAGTGCAAGCAGGGGAGGGGCAGAGAGGGAGACAGAGAATTCCAATGCTTCTCACTGTCAGTGCAGAGCCCAAGGTGGGGCCTGAAATCACAAACCATGAGATCATGGCCTGAACCAAAGTTGGAAGCCCAACCCATTGAGCCACCCAGTCACCCCATGTCTCTTTATTAATAGTACACCTAGAGCTATATTATTTCCCTGTGTGGCCTACATTTGAATTCCTTTATTTCCTTTGCGTTGGTTTTAGTACCCTCTGTTGAATTACAAGAGCCTTGAAGGGAGAGGAAGAGCTGAGTGGTCCAGTTGGTTGCTGTGTCACCAAACTTCTTTTTGTTAGGAAGGCATTTTTTGAACTTTGACAAGTCTGATAATCTTTTGGGACCTCAGATTCTTAATCTGAGATAATAAATTATATGTGCTGTCAATTGGCTCATTATGGAGTAGTTATTTCTCCTAAAGTATTTGAAGGTGTAATTTGTATTGAATACTTACTAGCTTAGAATAATAAATATTTGATGATCCCTAACATATGCCTGCCACCATGCTGTGTGGTGGGGGCAGAAAGATGGATTGGGATTCCTTCCTCAAGGACTGTTTTGAAAGACAGACTTAGATAGAAGAATAGTTTCAATAAACCATGGCAAAGTGTTTACAAGTATCTAACTATTTTTTTAAGTTTTTATTTATTTATTTTGAGAGACAGAGATAGCACAAGCAGGGGCGGGGGAGAGAGAGAGAGAGAGAGAGAGAGAGAGAGAGAGAGAATCCCAAGTAGGCTCTACACTGTCGGCGTGGAGCCCCATGTGGGGCTCAAACTCATAAACAGTTGAGATCGTGATCTGAGCCTAAATCAAGAGTCAGATGCTTAACTGACTGAGCCACCTGGACACCCCACAAGTATCCAATTCTTTACTAGTAACTGTTGTTAAAATTGACTAAAGAAGACAGTGTAGGTAACACAAACAAACTTTATTTAATACTTTATAAAACAGTCTCCATTCAGAGAACTGCAAAATGGGGTGGAAGGCAAGAAGCTTTTACAGGAAAAAGAATAAAGAAGAAGAAAGAGAAAAATAGAAAATATCTGATAGGCTGGGGCCACATGGTCAACCTTGTTGGGGGTGAGAAGGCCCAGGGTTGGCTTAGTGTTTGGGGACTGGCTGATGGCTTACTGCAGTTCTGATCAAAAGGAGCATTTCCGGGGACAGGAAAGTTATCTAAGTTTCAGTTTGCTGATGTGATACCCACAGGCAGGAATGGCTCCATCTTGGGCATAGAAAGTTATTTCAACAGTGTTAAATATGTTTGTGTATCATTATGCTATTTTTTAACATTCTGTGTTGTAATAATGGTAAATTAGAGAGGAGAAATAAATTTCCAACATAATCTAGTCTTTCTGGATCCAAGTAGAATAATCCAAACAACACTGAACAAATTTTACCCAATTAATACCAGTCATTAACTCTATTTTTAAAAAATATATTCTTTATCTAATAAGTATTCACTTTTGCTTCGTTTTAATCCATAGATTTCCTGTTTTAAATGGAGAGAAAGGAAGAGTTAATTAACATTTGTTGGACACCTATCACGTGCTTAGTATGATGCTGAGCTGAGTGCTTTAAAAGCATTATTTCAATCAACACACAGAACAACTATCCAAAATGGGCTTTGTGAATTCTAATTTAAAGATACAGAAGTCAGACTAAGACATCAGATGATCTTCTCAAGGTCACCCACCCAGAAAATGTTAGTTAATATTCATACCCAGTTTCCCTCATTCCAAAGCCCATGCTAATTCTGTTACATTGCATTTCTACTCCAAATGAAAATCATAGAAGTTCAAATAGCACTTTAAAGCTATATAGAACTTTAATACCCTCTGAGTCTAACTACCTCATCCTATGGATGAAAAAAAATAAGGCCTGGAGAGTTTAAATGACTTGCTAGAATTCGTTCTGCTAGTTGATGTCAGAGATTGAAGTAGACACAATTTCTTCTCTAAGACAAGTCCATGTTCTGGAATAGTCTATCTGAAAATACAGGAATAAAAAATAAAAATAAAGGAATGAATTCCCTGCTGCAGGAAATGCTTAAATAGAGATGTGATAATTAAAAAGATTACAGAAGCATTTTTTAAGGGAAGGAAGTTTGGATTTGAAGACCTGAAAGCTTCCATTATCTTCTCTTCAATTAAAAATAAATGAAAATTGGGGCATCTGGGTGGCTCCGTTGGTTGGGCGTCCGACTTCGGCTCAAGTCATGATCTCATGGTTCGTGGGTGCGAGCCCCACATCGGGCTCTGTGCCTAGAGCTCAGAGCCTAGAGCCTGCTTCATGTTCTGTGTCTCCCTCTCTCTCTGCCCCTCCCCTGCTCACACTGTCTCTCTCTCTCTCTCTCTCTCTCAAAAATAAATAAAAAACATTTAAAAAAATAAATGAAAATGGAAATATAGCATACGAAAATTTGTGGAACACAGCAAAAGCAGCTTTCAGAGGGAGGTTCATAGCAATGTGTCCACCTCAAGAAATGAGAAAAGTCTCAAACAACCTGACCTTACACCTTAAGGACTTGAAAAAGAAGAACAAAGCCCACAAAAATTAGTAGAAGAAAGAAAATAACAAAGATTACAGCAAAAATAAATTAGAGACTAAGAAGACAATAGAGATCAATAAAACTAAGAGCAGGTTCTTTGAAAAGGTAAATAAAATTGACACGACTTTCACTAGACTTAACAAGAAATATAGAGAGGGAACTCAAATAAAATCAGAAATGAAAGAGATGTTACATCTCTCTGCTTATATTGTCCTTCTGTTCTTAAATGTTGTCTACTTTATCCATTAGAACCCTTGGCTTATTAATTATAAATATTTTAAATTCATGGTTTGATAATTCCAACATCTTTGCTGTACCTGAGCCTAGTTCTGATGTTTGCCCTTTCTCTTCCAATTGTGTTTGTTGCCTTTTAGTATATCTTGTAATTTTTTCTCAATAGCTGGGCATGATGTGTCAGGTAAAAGACACATTCCTAAAAGTTCTTTAGGAATATAGTGGTAAGGTGTAGGTGGAAGGGAAGAAGTGTTTTCTACTCTTATAACTAGTTGTCAGTCTTTTAGTGAACCAGTGCTTCTGGACTGTGAAGTTCACACATGCTTCTTAGTTCCCCCCATCTTCTCATTACCCTTAGATGGGAAAGGATGACTAGGTTGGGTGGACCTGGATATTTTCCTTCTTCTACATGGCAGTCTAGAGTGGGCTCTAGTTAGGTATTTTCTTTCCTTCACATGGAAACTAGAGTCAGCTGGAGTTGAATATTTCCCTTCCCCTCAGGTTAATTAGGCTCTGATAAAACTCCATCAGGTTAGGTTCTCATTAACTAGTTTCTCCTGGGGGCAGACCTTATTAAGAAGAGCATAATTCTCTACCATATTTCAAAATGGTTCCTTTCTCTGCTCCCTGCCAGAAGCACAAAGGGATTTTTCTCCAGTATTCACTCTAAGAACCTGGTAGATATATCTGGGAGGTGGAACCTAGGAGTGTGCAGGTCTTCTCCCTTCTACCATGACCATGTCACCCCAGGGTTTTTAGCATTGAGAGTTGTTCACATGGAACCTCAAGCCATTTGTCAACTGAAGTTCAGGTCTCTCTACCCTCGTTCTGAGGAGGTTTCAGCTCACGAGTTTCTGCTCTGGTAAGTTGTAATTCTTTGTATTTTTCTATCGGGCATGCCAACTTTGGGGGGCAGCAGTTTGCCTTGTGACCTCACCTCTCTTATGGATCTAGGATGGATTGTTGATTTTCAGTTTGTTTAGCTTTTTGCTGTTAGGACAGAGTGGCAACTGCCAAGCTTTTCACATGCTGTACCAGAAACTGGAAGTCTTGGGTTTTTAATTGTTGATAATTATTATCATTTTTCATGTTCTACGTTTTTTTTAGAGCTCATCTTCTCTAGTCTTACAGCAGAATAGAGGGTAAATTCTGAGAGGTAAGGACGATTCTCTCTCAAGATCTCTTTTGCTAGTTCAGTCTCTCTCTCCCTCTCACCTTCTCCTTCTCTGAGTCTTCCTTTCCTTCCTCTTTCCCTTATCTCGTTCACACACACACATAGAGTTAAAATGTCGTGTGTCCTTGTCTTTATGCAATCCATCATCAAGTTTATTAAAATAATGGCAGAAAAATTTGTAAGCCTAGTAGTGATAAACCAGGCACTGGGTTTTCCCATACTCTATCCCAATATTTAATTTACTTCTTATACACAGAGTCCTTTGTTTTGTACAATTGGTTTCTGACCTATTTCCCTTCAAACAAATATCCCTTTAAACCTTAAATATAGAAATAGTATGAGAAAATATTTTCCCCTTATTTTCCTTTAAAAAATATTCTCTTTAATACAAATTGATAACATCAGTTATTAAATTATTTGGTTACTATTTTAATCTTTTATCATAAAGTATTAGTTAGTATCAAATTGAATCTATGATTCCAGGGCCATTATATTAATTTTTATAATCAGATTCCAGGATTATGGATGGGAGAAAGGATAGATGTAAAATATTTTCTCTTTAATTTTTAATCAATAAGCAACTGACAATTAATGCAGATAAAGTAAAAAAAAATCAGCTTTTAGTTGATTAGTTTTATTTTTAAATTATCATAGGATTTCATGCTTACCATGAATCATTCAAACATGATAGAAGTGTGTTAAATAAGAGCAAAAGTTTCACTCCTTATATGCCTCCAGACCCCACTGCTCAAAAGTAGCAACGATTAACAGTTTAATTACTACACTCTGGGCATTCTCGGTTTTATACACACACACACACAGACACACGCACACAGAAACAAGATCATACTATACACAATATTCTTCAATTTGCTTTTATCCACTCAACAGTACTGAAAAATTTTTATACAACTACATACAAATCTGCCTCATTTATTTTAAAGTCTAGCTAGTATTCCATCTTATAGATGTGCCATAATTTGTTTAACCGTTCTGTGGTTGATAAACATTTAGTCTGTTTTCAATTTTTCACCATTACAAATAATGTTGCAATAAACATCCTTGTACATAAATTATTGTAACATGTTTATTTTTACCATTCCCCCTAAAAAAATCTGACAAACCCACAATGTCAAACTAAACAAATGCTTCACTGTCTATCTCCAAGGTTAATTAAGCTGCAGAGTACCCAGTTGGGCAGGGTCCTACAGGGGAACAAAACACACAGCGTGCACCTTAATACACTGGCCACAGAGGACTTGAAGACCCTGGAGATCAATGGATCTTACTATGCTCTCAACAAGGAAAGAGCCCATTTAGATACAGGCTGGGATCCACAGTTCATGTTTATAAAGGGAGGGAATAAATGGGAGGAGAAAAAATGAATATCTCAAAGCGTAGTGCCTGAAATATCAAACACACCAAAGGGCATCTGAGGTAACTCAAGGGGAGCGGGGTGGTGGAAAGAAAAAAAAAAAAAACAGAAAACAAACTCTGACACTTCCCAAGCACTTACAGGAAAAAAAGGTCAAAGCTCATATAAGTTTACTGACTCCTTAGGGATTACACACCCTCAAAAGTGATGTAGTCATCCCTTTTCATGAGTTTTAAACTACTGCAGTAGATTCTAATAGCAAGTGCCATATACAAAAGTAGCAATGTGCAATGTCCCGTGCAAGCAACACTTTGATTACTGGCAGAATACTCGATCTCCTAGCACTGCTGCATTTCTGTCGTATGTTGGAAACCTCCCCCAAACTTTGTTCCTCCTCTCCAATGCCAGATCTTCTTTAACATGACAGTTCTGCTACAATCTTTAAGCAATTGCAATGTGTCTAGTATTATGCTAAGAATCCTTTGGACATTATCTCCTTTAATGCTCATAACAGTACTATGAAATCAACACAGTTATTATCCTCATTATCCAGACTCAAGGAGATCAGTGCTAATAAGTGGCAGAACCAGGGCTTAAATCCAGGTGGACATGCTCTAAAGCACATGTGTCTAATCACTACAGGATATCATCTATTTTATTCTGAATGTTCAAGGAAGAAATCCTCAGATTGGAGTGACAGAACCCTGTTAATACATGGCAATGAGGGGAGAACTATTTTATTTCCATTGGCTTTTGTCTTAGTTATTAGGGAAACTAATTCTCAGATTGTCAGAAGCAAAGTATTGGTGAAGAGGCCTTAAAGTCCAAAGAAAAGAGAAGAATGAGCCCTTCAAAATGTGTTTGAAATCTTTCCAAAAGTTCTAAAAGAATACCAAATATGACTGTTGAATCAAATTTGAAATCTTTGAGGAGTCATAAAGAATGAAATAAATACATAATAGAAAACAGACAAAGATCTGATATTCAAAGAGACTATGGATTTTAAAATTTCTATCAAGGTGTATTTAGCAAACTGCAGAATTTCAGGACTGATTATCAAAAACATTTCTTATATGAAAACAAAACTCTCTAGACACATCCACAGATTTAAAAGGGGGAAATACTGTTTGTTTTATCTGTTTGTGATGGATCAATTTACCTGGATGTTGCTGAAGTCTCTGATTACCATTTTGCAGAAAAGTCTTTAGTAAAAGCTTTCATGATGGAGGTATACAAGAGCTAAAAAAACCTACAAGGTCAATGATAATGCAGTTTGCTAAAAGACTGATCATTTCAACCATTAAACCTAAGATTGCTGGTTAATTGTCCAATGTCCAAAACTAAAGTCTCTAATAATAACTTGTAACAAATACAGTGGGCAGCAGATTCAGGATTTAAACAGTTTAAGCAGGATGTCCAGGCCTAAATCTAGAAAGAAAAAATCTGATGAAGATAAATAAAAGTAAAATATTTGAAACAGTTTATTTCTCCAGGTAACTTTGGATAATACCTCCTAATGACATGATTGAGCATTTGTGATAATATCTGAAAAACAGGACAAACGAAACAAAGTTCTACCATGAAGTTTAATTAAATAAACAACACTACATTGGGCATATATAAAGCTTTAAATAGATAATACATAAAGATACAGAATAATTGGACAATCTCAAGCTGCATGACTCCGTGACCTTACTGCATCCAATATTTCATTCCTTTCCTAGGCTGGAAAAATATTCTATACTTTTTATCTCCTACTTCCTTCTTTCTTCATTAACCTACTTTGTTGAAAACATACTGCAAATACTGACTTTTATACCCTTTCCCCCCGCAAATTGCTAGCTATGATATTTACCAAGACCATGTGCGGGTCAACCTAATAGCCATTTGCCCCCTTTTCTTGCTGTTAGGCCCACAATTTGCTCTGGGGTCTATCCTTCCCCATTTAATTCAGATAAACTATGAAGGGTCATAATCAGTTATAGAGTTTCATCTTCCTTGTCTATGATTGGTTTGGGGCAAGGGCATGCAATCCAGGGCCAATAAGACCTAGATACATTCATCCATTCATTCCACAAATATATACCCACTACATGGCAGACACTAGGTCCGGGAGAAACAGCAGTGAGCAAAGCAGAAACGTCTCTGCTCACATGGGTCCCAGATTTTAATTGGAGAAGAAAAAAATTAATAGAAAATGTTTGTGGGAAAATATTCTTCACTTTTAATATATTTTTTAATGCCAGGGGAAGAAATTGTTCTTTCTTTTTCTCTGACATTGATCAATAGAATGTGATGCTTAGAGCTTTAGCAATGCAGAGATGAGCTACCCAACCCAGCTAGGACAGCAATGCAGAAACATGGAGAGAGCCATCACTGAGCTGCGAAGCTAATCAACATGGCCACTATAATGTTTCAACCACTTACTTGTGTTCGAGTTTTCTATTACATTCTGTTGAGTGTATTCTAACTGTTATGATATGGTATACAGGTTTGGTAGGAAAGATTTCAGAGCAATCTACCTGATCTCTGACCATTTTTTTACAGGTAGAATTTTATATATAGAATGAAAACATACAACCAGCCCACTAAGATAAGAATATACATCCTTTGTAAATATGCTTCAGTATAGGCCTAGATTGCTGTTGTCTGGAACTGGAAGGGGAGGTATTTATCATCACAGAGAGATTAGGGATATTTTGAGGCTCTCCTTATCTGTATGCTTATGGTAACTATGACTCATCCATAATCATAATCTATCTAACTATGTGTGATGTATACTTTAGAAGATGATTCAGAAATTCTAATTTGAGGTCTTAATTAAAATTATTTAATGCTGAGAATATTAGCTGAGGGAAAACATTTTTATGCAGGTACGGACATGGACAACATAGCTAACATGGACTTCCAAAAACTAGTGAGGAACTATGTTATTTTCCAAAATGTTGAGGTGATAAGGCGAAAAGCAGGGATGTACTTTCTATGATTACAGAGGGAAAAATTCCCTCATGGAGGACAGAAGAGGAGTAACTTACTGGATAATTATTGAATGAATGAATATTTTAGCATTTACAATTCTGTGATGTATATTTATGGTTTCTTTGACACAAAGGTATAGCCCTCATCTTTCAAAAATTTACTTTTCTGCTGATGACACAAGAGATCAGTCAATCACCCTCTTTTTCTTTCCGTTTTTCCCCTCCCTTGCACCCTTCCCCCCTTTCTTTCCTTCCTCTACTCTTATTTATTTATTTATTTATTTATTTATTCATTTAAGCAAACCATGAGTGCCTTTTCTGGAGCAGATATTGTGTGCAGTATATGAATAAGACTGGTAAGACAGAGTTCTTGCCCTTAAGAAGCTTATTAGACTCCAAGAAAAGAAAAGATACATTTAAAGTTTCATGTTTTTCCTGGTGAATGTTATTGGGTCAACAGTGAATGCTACTGAAATCCAAAGTGAGGAGAGGGAGAGCTAGGAGCAGAATTCATGTGAAGATAAATAGAGAAAAAAGTGGTTTTTGAATTGAATTTAATAAGGTGATAAGAATACGTAAAGGGAGAGGAAGCACGATGAAGGCTGGGGAAAATGTAGACCAGAAGTATGCATGTACAGATGTATATATGATACTCTAAGGGCAGTGAATAGCTTGCTTTATTGAAGGTCTGTGTTTCCTGTGGAAGAGTCACAAGAGTCAAGTTTGGACGAGTAGAGTGGGGTCATGTAATAGAAGACTTTGAAGGGCAGGCCAATTCTTGGTCTAAAGCTATAGGCGATAGGGAGCCTACAATTTAACCAGGGCAAGAATTACAGAACCTGAGAAGAATGATCTGTCATTGATGCAGACAATGGAAAACAAACTTGATTCCTTACTGGGCTGTGATGTTTGAGTTGAAATAAGATTTCTAAAGAAGAATAAATAAGTGTGGGCCGAAGTACCTGTGATGGTGTAATTTATGATAAATATATATTTTGTCATTGTCCAGTTTCTGGCACACAGCTCCTAAAACTCTTGGAATTTCCTGTGATGAGAATGATAAAGGTGTATTTGGTTGTATTAGTGAGGTGACCTTTAGGAAGCACCCAAGGATGGTGACTGCTTGCCCTTGTAACCAACCTTTATGATTACAGGGTTGGAACTTTCAACTCTGCCTAAACTCCTCCCCCAGAAGAGAGGTCCAATCACCAATGGCCAATGATTTAATCCATTGTGCCTATGTAATGCAGCCTCCATAAAAACCCAAACGTACAGTGTTGGGAGGGCTTCCACATTAGTAAACTTACAGAGGTGTTGAGAGAGAGGTGTGCTGGGAGAGCATGGATGCTCCATCCTTTCCCCCACACCTCTTCCTATGCATCTCTTCCACCTGGATATTCCCGAGTTACATCCTTCTATCATAAACCAGTAATCACAATCTAATAACTAAGATATTTCTTTGAGTTCTGTGAGACCCTCTAGCAAACTAGCCAAACCCAAAGAGGGAGCTGTTGAGACTTCTGACCTGTAGCCAGTTAGTCAGGAGCACAGGTGACAACCAGGACTTGTAATTGTGTCTGAAGGTAGGGGGCGGGAGCATCTTAGGAGACTGAGCTCTTAACCTGTGGGATCTAATGCCGTCCCCAGGTGGTTAGTATCAGAATTTAGTTAATTGCTTGGTAGTGTTGGAAAAAAGCACATACTGCAACTGGAATTAGATTAGTAGTATCACAATGAAAACAGGAAGAATTAGGTGTTTATACAGTTTATATGGGAATCTGAGACTCCCATAATAATAGTGAATAGCAGTACGAATATTTTTAACTGTTGAAGTTTGATTATAGCATGGATAAGAATAGTAAATAATTTAAGCAACAGACTCACCAAATGCATTATTACTTCAAAAAAGTGAAGTTTTGAATTTCAAAACCATAACAAAACGTTAGTTTAAAAATACATACTCTATTTAACTCATTCATTATGTTCAATTGTTTCAAAATACAATTTTTTAAATGCTAATTTTTATGACAAAAATTCTATTAATGAATTGAGTAGTCTTCTAGAAAACCTTTTATTAATCCAATCATATCCTATAACCACTATAAAAGCTTGGGAATGCTAATAAGAGAAGGAATGGTTTTACAAAATGAAATATCCTAACACAAAGCTACTGAGATTGTGCTATTCAATAGTTTCAATGAAGAAATGCTAAATATTGTCAAAGGTCTCTCCAAAGCCAAAGCCCTGGGGCATAACACACTCCTCCAAGAATTATGTTCTAAATTAGCTAGTGTTCTTCTCGATCGTTTATTAGAACTTTATAACCAGAACTTGAAATTAAAAACCATCCATATTACACATTCTGTCAATATTTTATGCATTATATTAAGAAGGAAAAACTGCTACATTTTAAATTTCTCTTTGGCTCTCTGCCTCCAAAAACACCAGTTTGGGAGGTATGACTCAGATTCTCACCTGGCAGGTAGAATACAAAATGTTCTCTTTTCACTTGTAAAGACAAGCCTGGACTCATGCCAGGGAGAATCTCTCTGGCTAATGTATGACAGTTCATTGATAATATTTTAAACATGGGCCTTTTTATTGAAATAACTAATTAAAAAATATTTAGTGAAAGTGAGTACATTGGTTAAGCTTACTTAAATGACTTTCTTCAACTTGAAATCCAATGTGAAAGTTTTGTCAACTGCCAATAATTATATCCCAAAGGAAAGCAAAGGATAAAGAGTTATGGCATCAAGAATTTTCCAAAGGTGAAAGAGTATACCTATTAGAAGTAAGAAAATTGAGAAGCACTCACAAAGGAATATAATAATGTTCCTTCCAATTCTCCTCCCAAAGTGTGTAATTATTACACATATGCAAATTGAAAGAATAATGATGCTCTTCTGTTTACACCCTGCCTCTGTTCCCTTCTAATGTACTCACACCTGGGTCAAGCTGAGTGCTATTCAGCTAGAAATAACAATTAGCGAAGCTCTGATACAATGCAAACTTAAACCTACAAAATCTGCTGTGAAGTAGGAGGGATGGGAGAGCAGTTGTCAGCCCTCCCCTGATCTGGCCACTCCACCAATTGCAAATCCTGAATGCGCACAGGAATAGTAGTGAGCACTGTTCCTTGTATGTACCTTCTTCTCATTCCCTGGTTCCTCCAGCATAAATGGGTTACATGAGCTCTTCATCTAATTTTGGAGTGTGATTTCAAGCTTATTTATCAACATTACCTGTTCATGTTTTAGGCACCACCTAAAACTGAATATGCCAACTCACAGAAAAATGTGGCACATATTGTAGGACAAAGTAAGACTACAATTTTGCATAGAGAGTACACTAAATATTTTGTATTCAATAACCTCTGCTCCTTTTTTTAAGAGTAACTATGTCATCATCATGTTTGTTATTTTTTTTAACTTTACAACTACGAGTTGGTCTTAAGGGAATTTTTAGGTAGAGTGAAATCAAGGGCAAGCTTTAATTTTTTTTTTAACGTTTTATTTGTTTTTGAGACAGAGGCAGAGCATGAACGGGGGAGGGGCAGAGAGAAAGGGAGACACAGAATCCGAAGCAGGCTCCAGGCTCTGAGCCATCAGCCCAGAGCCTGACGCGGGGCTCGAACTCAAGGACTGCGAGATCGTGACCTGAGCTGAAGTCGGACGCTTAACCGACTGAGCCACCCAGGCGCCCCAAGGGCAAGATTAAATAGGAAATTTTTCAGATAGAAGTTAAGGACATGAAAAGCACTTGCTTTTAAATAGCTGAAATTTAGTTCAAATTTTTTCTCTTCCTGTTTTACCATCTTTAAGATCATGACAGATTGCGCAAAAGCTCAGACAAGCACAGATCTCAGAGACCCCACACAAAAGACTAGCAATATCCGTAATGCTACAAAAACGGTACTTAGAACAACTGAACCTCCAATCTACATAACCGTGTGTTGTGTTTAATGAGGGGCATCACAAAACTCTGTGTATTGGGAACACGTGAGATGGAGGAAGAGTGGGAGTAAACCAATGGCATTGTGAAACTAGGAAGGAAAAAAATAGAATAAACAAAATGTTCCAAGAAGGGAAGGCACATATAATCTTTTCAAAAAAGAACCATCTAGTAAATAAAAATGTGTATTTTTAAAAAATCAATATTTAGCATATATTTAGTCATTTATTTGAGCCCATCAGAAAAAAAAGGTACATCCCAATAATACTTATTCCAGCAAACCAAGTTAGCTTTTTACCTTCTTGTAGGCATTATAATTATTCCCGGTACACATTGCCTTTAGCATGTCAAGAAAAAGTCTTTAATATCCTCATTTTAAAAGATTTACATCATTTCTCTTGTTCCCTAAGATGCTGTCATTTTCATATATCCATCATTAAATGAGTACCGTGCCCCCATTTCCTTTTTCATTCTCAAAGGAAGACTGGACTGGGTTTTATTAGCATTTTAAATCTTTTTCTAAAGGGAAAAAGATAGCAAAAATCAACTAAACTTTTCCCTGTGATATTAAAAATCACTAGGTGGTCTTAAATTTCTTACCTTTATATGCTGTTTTCATGTCAGGAACTGGAGATCTATTTTGAGTTGGCTTTTACCCAAAGAACTTGAGTTGGCTCAAACTTGAACAGGCAAACTGTGGTTTCTTAAAAAAAAAAATCCTTTTGTAACACTTTTACCTGACACTTCAAAAAAAGTGGTAATTCAAATTGCTATTCAAAGACACAAAATAAAAGCAAAAGTAGTATGTTGCTTTTTTTATCCATAAAAAACGGTTGAGATTGAAAAACTTATTCATAATCACATAAAATAGCCAAGGTGAATAAACCAAATTGGGAGATTAATTAAACAGATCCGTCAGTTAGAAAAATGATGACCAAAATGTGAAACTAAAGGATCATTCTGTATGGCAGACCAGTTGGTTTCATCCAGTTCACCACAGATAACTTAATGTCAGCTAGCTGTCATACAAATGGGTAGTCCATGACACGAGTAGCCTCCAAGCGAAAATGATGACAGCTTACATACTTCATTGTCTCTGGAAAAACTCAAAGCACACATCTTCCTAGGTCATTGGTTTCAAATCTACATGAAGGTTTCTTGTCAAAATCACCTACACAAGATTCAAGAACACTGGTCCAATTATCTTCTTGATGCAACACTCTATTCTTCATGGAAACCACTCCTATGAATATATACAAGCTTTGTTAGACTTGATCTGGTGATTTAAATGCTAATTCCCTTTATTTGTATATGTCACTTATACAAGGGAGTTTTCTAATATCAGATAACAGAATATAGTAAAAAGTCTAACAGTTCATTTGCTCTAAAATTACTGTAGCTGAAGTTGAGTGTGGTATAACATATTAAGATGAATTTTGTTGTTGTTGTTCTTAATCGTCCTCTTTAAGAGCAAGCTAAGAAACATGTGCCTTTTTCAATCCTGCATTTATAAGCAAAAGTCTTTGTTATCAAGTATTAAATGTATTTCTACCCATAAATATCTGCTTTTGAAAATCTGTTTAAAAATAGATCTCCTATAAGAAAATCATCTCTCTAAAATAACCTATCTATATTACATATTCATACTATATGAATTTTTTGTTTAGGTTGAAATTCTTGCTTAGAGGGTGTCTTATCTAAAATCTAATAAAAGATAATACTAGATAATGAAAATAGGCACTGGATTTATCCAAACCTGGGTTTGGGTTTGTGTCCCGCTTTGTCACTTACTAACGCTATGACTTTAAGAGATTCAATGAGTATTCAGTTTTAACCTGTGAAAATAAAAATAATAATCTCTATCTTGGCAGGTTCTTATTAAGATTACCATAATACCAATTGCAGGGCTTGGTCATAGTGCAGCATAACAATTAAGATCGCAAAGTCTAGAGATAGGCTGCCTGGGTTCAAATCCAAGCCTTACCATTTTTAAGTTGCAACCTTGGACAAGTTATTTGAATTCTCTTTGCTTCAGTTTCCATATCTGAAAAATGGTAATACAGATAGTATCTACTTCCTCAGGCTGTTACGAGGATTGTTGAGTAAAGCATGTGGATTATTAAATTATACACTTGAGATAGTACCCAGCACAGAATAGTGAATATGCAAATATTAGCCACTACTTTTAAAAACAATCTAATAAATGACAGATATTATTATGATGATGAAGAGGAAGGGAGAGCCCAGAAGAGGTAGAATCAGAGGAGAAACAGATCAAATGGCTCCATTCCAAGATAGATAACAATGATCCAAAAACAACAGTTCCACTGTGACAAGGTTTAAATCAGCTCTTTTTATCAAAGTCATTTCAGGTCTCCAGAACCTAAAGAATTTTTTTGAATCAATTGTAACCCTGACTGATGCTTTAAAATGGCCCCTTTCATATAACTAATAGTCTATTCTGAAATTTTGAATCTTCTTATTACATATTCAAACCATGTTTTATACTTCTAATGATCCTTTCTTTGTTCATTTATTTATTCTTGCACACATTTTTCTTTCCAACCATGTTATCAGTTTCTCTGATGGCAAGAATTTTGTGTTATTCACCTTTATAGCCTACCTTTTCCCAAGCTAGGAAGTGTTGTTAAACAGATATTTTATTAAGCTCATATGTATTATCAAGCTTCATTAATGACTTTCATGGTTAATATTTTAGATGCCTAAATGGGACACACATTTTACCACTACTATCCATCTTTAAGCAATGCTTTATCTAATGCTTTAGTTAAAATTTAATTCAAACTTAACTCAAATTTTTAAATCAACCTAGGTAAGAATTTAGTTATCTGTGTTTAAACTTGGATTGGCTTTTATACAAATAAAATTTATTTATTTATTTTTTCAATATATGAAGTTTATTGTCAAATTGGTTTCCATACAACACCCAGTGCTCATCCCAAAAGTGCCCTCCTCAATACCCATCACCCACCCTCCCCTCCCTCCCACCCTTCATCAACCCTCAGTTTGTTCTCAGTATACAAATAAAATTTAAAAGCATCCCAGCTATTCCAAAATTATGAAAGCTATACTCCTATTGCATAACCAAGTCTCAGAAACTTTTATGTGTTTGTACAAGTAAGATAAGCAAGGTAGAAAGATCTGAGGGTTACAGGAAGAACTAAAAAATAGAAATAAGCAAGCTCAATGGATACTTCTTTAGCTCGAAACATTTTTCATCCAGTATATCTTTGATAACTGTTTCATTCCCAGTTGTTTTGTTGTCTCCTTCAGGTATTATCAGTAGCTGAAGTTTGACTTTCTTATTTATTGTGTCTTGATCTCATCACTTTCATTTCTTTGCATAAAAATATGCATTGGTGAACTTCTCACAATTTCCTCTTCACCCCACTGATTTGATTTTTTTCAGCATCAATTCTGCATTTACAAAGCTCTAGTGCAGATTTTAATTCAGTTATTATGTTCTTTTTCTTTTTTAAGTTTATTTATTTTGAGAGAGAAAGCATGTACACAAATACATGAGTGGAGGAGGGGAATAGAGAGTGAGAGAGAATCCCAAGCAGTCATTGAGGATCCCAGCATGGGTCTTGATCCCACAAACCTGAGCCAAAACTGAATGGGATGTTTATCCAACTAAGCAATCCAGGAACCCCTATTCTTTTTTTTTTTTTTATAAGATTTTATTTTGTTTTTAAGTAAACATACAATGTGGGACTTGAACACATGACACTGTGATCAAGAGCCTCATGCTCCACTGACTGAGCCTGCCAGGAACCCCTAACTTCTTATATTCTAATGACCTGTTTAATATGTTATTTCTCTGCAAGTGTTGCCAAAAGCCAAATATTGCTTTTGTTCTTTAGAATTCAGATACTATTATTTTTAAATAAAGAAAAATTGTTTTACAGAAGTTTTGAAATATAAGTGATAAATATAGCTTATTCACTTAACAAATTTGAGCCCCTACTATGTAATAGACAATGGGAATTTAAAGACAAATGAGACATGTTCCCGACTTCAAGAAGCTTAGTGTAAAGGTGATGATAATGACAATAAAAATAACACATTTAAGGTGCATGTCTAGGTACTAGGCACGGTGACAAACATTTTAGATGCGTTATCTAATCTTCATAACAATATGAGGTAATGATATACTGATTTCAGAGTAAAAAAAAAATAAAAGCTAAAAGAGGATAACTTGTTGAAGGTTATTTAGACCCATGACTCCAAAATCGATATTTATATCATTTCTCTAACTTCTCATACTTTCCTTTCATTAAGTTAAAACCAACAAATGGCATAACCATAAGCATATTTAAATAATGATTCAGTGAGACTGGTAATATCTAACAGTTGCTAACCAATTTCACTTATTAGAGGTTGAACCTTATAAGTGAGAAATAAAAAGTCAAAATTAGACTCCATTATACATATATGTAAATGTACATATATATATATATATATATATATATATATATATGCACACACACACACACACATTCAGATAGGTAGATAAAAAGGTTTAGGAGAAAAAAAGTGCAAATTTATTAAAATAACACAAATATATAGCCTTGGTTTCTTCCTTGATCAAACCGGATTTCCCGAAAAATTCCCTTAATTTTCTTCTATTTCCATTTATTCAGTTCTTGTAGTATTTGCAATTTCTATAGAAGTAAGGTCTACAACCTCTAGGGACTCTATTTTTATGAGTATTGCAACCAAGGTTTTCCTTGACCACGGGAACAAAACCAACTTTTAATTCATTCCCTTAGAACAGGGGTCTATAAACTTTCTCTGTAAAAGGCCAGATAGTAAATGTCTTAGGCTTTGTGAACCATTTTGTCTTTGTGACAACTTCTCGACTCTGCCACTAAAATGCAAAAGGAGCCATACATGGTACATCAGCAAATGAGGATGACTGCATTCAGATTAAACCATAGTTATGGACAGTGAAATTTGAAATATTATATAATTTTTACATGTCACAGAACATTCTTCTTCTTTTGATTTTCTCAGTCATTTTAAAATATAAAAAATCCTTCTTAATTCGTGATTTCCTTTGTAGCACTTATTGTGTTTATAGATAATTGTTTTTTGTAATTATCTGAGTAATGTATGTTCCCCCCTTACACCATAAGTTCCATGAGGACAGGGATCAGGTCTTCATTTTTATTGGTCTGTCTTTGTATTTTCCAGGCCAACTCATGAATTCTATATTTTGATCCTTTTGTCATTTTGACCCAATTTATTTTGGAGGAAAATTAGTTATTTTTGCCTCATTAAAAAAAAAAAAGAGGGGCACCTGGGTGGCTCAGTCAGTTAAGTATCTAACTCTTGATTTTGGCTCAGGTCATGATCTCATGGTTTGTGAGTTTGAGTACCACATCAAGCTCTGTGCTGACAACATGGAGTCTGCTTGGGATCTCTCTCTCTCTCTCCCTCTCTCTCTCAAAATAAATAAATAAACTTAAAAAAAAGAAACTTAAAAAAAAAGAAACTATTTATTGTGTTACGTTAACCTAGATTCATTAATTCTTCTTTGTGTTTTTCAATCACTTGGAACTTCAAGTTACTGCATCACAAAAATTCCTCATTCCTCTGTATGGAATAAAGATGACCACAGAATCTATAGTAGAGGGAGAGTAGTTGAAAGACAAAGCCATCAGCAATGTGATTAATAACTATAAGCTGGGGGCTTCAAATGTCACTGGAAACAAAGGGATGAAAGGGAACCTACTGGGTGTAAATCTTCATTCTTACAGTCCCCAAGAAGTTTTTGGTAAATACCATCATACCAAAGTTTTGCTATATTAAAAAAGTATACTTGTAAGCATTATTACCCCCAAACCAATGATTATGTAGTTTAAAAACAAAAATGAGCATAATCTCCTACAACTCCAAAATGGAAAAGACATTGTAGGGGAAAGAAAGTAAATTTGATAATGGAATTATGTGCATCACACCCCCCCCCAAAAAAAAAAAACAACTGAAGCATCAACAGAAGTGCACGTGAAGGGGCTGAAAGACATGAATATTACAAAATGGACAATCTCACCAAATTAAATGTAATGTTCTGGAATACCCTTTCTCTATCTATTAGCTCTAATTCTGTAACCCTTCAAGAAGAAAATGGAACTGCAAGAGAAAACTCCAATTAAGTCTCTGAGCCTAAGGCATATTCAAGCCTTAGTGATCCGACTGGAATGGCTTTATAATTCAAAGGTAATCTGGTGATGTCAATCAGTGCTTTCTCATCATCCTGCATTTTTCCTCCATCAAAAAAAAAAAAAAAAAGAAATGAAAGAAAAATGCCTAAACGTGATACAGCTCTAACAAAGAAACATCTAACACAGAGGAAATGCTATTTCCCCTTGACACACTGTTATTAACCAACAAAGAGCCAACTGGAGGGGCAGGTGTTTCCTGGGGAATAGGGGAGATCAGTGAGGCCATTCTCAGAGATTTAAACAGGAGGATGACTGAACCTAGAGGTATGTGTTTTTGTTTTTGTTTTGTTTTCTTTCTTTGATTCCCTGAAAAGACCCAGAAAGAGTGGTATTCCTTCAAATCTTTCCTGTTCAGATTTCAATGAAAGTAAGAGATATCTTGGTTTATTCTTGTTTCCCACAGTCCTTTGGGATACAGAAATATGTATGTAGAGGATCAAACTTTTATGAGGTCACCCTATGAAGCATCAGGCAGGTATTTGAAAAGATGGAAAGATTACCGTCTTAGCTGAGGTTTTTTGATGAATAAGCTTCATCTCAATCCAAGTTGCAATCAGTCAAGGATAAGAGTACATTCAGTCTTCTTGAATGGGTAAACTTTGCTTGAGATCAGTTTTCTTGCTGGCAGGGAAATAAGCTACAATTATGGTATGCTAATGAATATGAATTTCTTTCTATTAAATCACATTTAATTAAGGTATCTGTTTCTGTTTTGTTTTTTAAGTTGTAACTTGTTTTCTTCCCATCACACTGGTGGTCCATGCCTCTGCATGAGGATACAAGGAAAAGGATTATTCCCTTCTGACTAGACAGTGAGCATATGGCCCTGCATGTCCACATCAGAGTATCCAGGTTTTCCCAGCATTTTGGTTCCAGTGATCAAGAAGGTGCTGAATAGTAGACACAAGGCTGGTGAAAACCTTCATTCTTCTTTCTGATAAACCGCTCCCTCCAAGGTTTACTTCCTCCAGGCAGGGCCCGGAAAAACCACACAGCAAGACATTTCTCCCTTTGAAAATGTCTCATTAATCAATCAGACAGGCTTAAAGAGAAGCAAATCAATCTAGGGCCCACTCTTTTGGACATTTTTGGATGTTAAAGGAGGAACTTTGGCACTGATTTCTGAGTTCTTTGTTAAAAGAGATTTTAAAATTGTAAAGCTTTATTAACTTTTTCATGTAAATCAGAAAAAAATATTTCCTTATTTTGAACTTTGAAAAGTAGACAAACACATCTTCTATAACAACTTTACCATGTTCCAAGACATAGATTTAATATCATACAACTTTCAATATCCAAGATGAGCTGATCTCTCAAAATATAAAACTACAGTTGACCCTTGAACACCAAGGACATTAACTGTACTGGTCCACTTAAACACAGACATTTTTCAACAAATACAGTATAGTACTAGGGGCACCTGGGTGGCTCAGTTGGTTAGGCCTCCAACTTTAGCTCAGGTCATGATCTCATGGTTCGTGAGTTTGAGCACCACATTGGGCTCTGAGCTGACAGCTCAGAGCCTGGTGCCTTCCTCAGATTCTGTGTCTCCCTCTATCTCTGCCTTCCCCCACATGCACTCTCCCTCTATCAAAAATAAACATTTAAAAATTTTAATAAATACAGTACAGTAATATAAATGTATTTTTGCCTCCTTATGATATTATTAATGATATTTTCTGTAGCTTATTTTATTATAAGAATCTATAATACATTATCACATGCAAAATATGTGTTAATCAACCATTTATGTTATCAGTAAAGCTTCCAGTCATAGGATTCATTTATGGGGGGAGTCAAAAGTTATATGCAGATTTTTGACTGTATGGGGGAGTCTACACATTGTTCAACGATCAACTGTATAATAATTGTAGTATTTTCCATAGTGGTCTAAAGATAAATCCAAATTGATATGGATTTATTTAATCCAGTAATTGCTGAGATATGGGTTGATGTTTATCTTTACATTATCAAAAAAAAGGGCAGCTAAGCAAATTACTATGGCTTGGGCAAACCCATAAGGAGAGTGCCCACACAAATGAATCCATTTACATACAACTTCTATAATTGCAAGAGATCATCTGGCTGTTTGATATTCTGAATTATTTGTCTTTTTTAGTGTAAAGTTTCCCTTAGATAATACTTAGTTAGCATACAATTAGTAATGATGAGAACTTGAACAATTTAATTTCTTGAGGAAAAAGCTATTCAGATGATGGTTGTTTTTGATAGTTAGAGCCAAAGGACTCAATTTAAATCCTTGGGCAAGTAAATTTACTGATGCTCACTTTCATAATCTGAAAAAAAACATATATAATACTTTTTGGTTTTTGTCTATAGTATCACTGTTAGTATTAAACTAGATGAAAATCAAGCAAGCCACTGCCAGGGCACCTGGCACATGGAAGGTTACAAATGAACACTTTTTGAATATGAGTGTAAACTAAACCAGATTTTCTTTTTTTCCAAATATTATAATGCAAGGAATTCTGTTCTAGCAAATAGAGGCCACGTATTTTACTATCAGCTTTTAAGATTTCCTTTAACAATAATTACTGATTTAAGATATCTCTTTTAAAAATTCTATAGTGCTCTTTTAAAATATTATTTTTAATAGAGATGGGTCCTTGTTGTTGTTATAAAAAATACTTCAAAAATCTTATGATCATGGGAGTTTCAGAGTGAATACTCTGACTCCATTACCTATGTATTTACAGGCCAGAAATACAAAGTTCAAGAGCATGCTGGCTTTGGGATTCCTGGGGTGGGAAGAAGAGCAATGAAAAGGTGGAAGAGGATTCATTCCAGATGTCCACAAATTCCAAATACTACTCACCACAGCCCTTTTAGAAATGTTTTCTTTTAGTTTGAAGTGAATGGCTCTTCAATTTGAAATATTAATGTGAAATTCTTGAAAGCCTTAGATTGACTGAATTAAGAATATTCCTTTCATAAAGGTATCCTTCTAACATCTTAGTTAATATAGTGATAGTGCTTTGATTAAGAATAGAGAATTTTAATTATTTTAATCACTATCTGGGGATTATAAATCTCCAGACCATAGAATAGGGTTTAAAAATGCAAAAACATCTCGCACAACATTCTCATTTGTCAGAATGAGAAAACAGAGACCTGGAAAAGTTTACCACCTTGTCAGACATCTAATGGAAGTTTCAATTCTAGAATTTTAATCTATTGTCTGGTCTCTAAGTACCTTTTTAACAGAACTGTCTCTTCTATGAATGTGTTACTCAAAGACTTAGCTGTTAGGAATAGCTACATGAGGGGCGTCTGGGTGACTCAGTGGGCTAAGCGGCGGACTGTTTACGCTCAGGTCATGATCTCACAGTTTGTGAGTTTGAGCTCTGTGCTGACAGCATGGAACCTGCTTGGGATTCTCTCTCTCTCTCTCTCTCTCTCTCTCTCTCTCTCTCTCTCTCTGTCCCTCCCCTACTCATGCTACCTCTGTCTCTCTCAAAATAAATGAATAAAACTTAAAGAAAAAGAACAGCTATATGAAAAGTAGGATTCTGTCCTTTCGTCAAAATGACACCATTAAAAATTGATTGGAATTCTGGTTTTATACATGATTGCAGAGGCAAGTGAAACCAAAAAAGGAAAGATTAAAGAAATAGTACATACATAAAACCAAGAAGAAAAAGCCTAGTTTGTGGGGCGCCTGGGTGGCTCAGTCAGTTGAGCGACCGACTTCGGCTCAGGTCATGATCTCACGGTTTGTGAGTTTGAGCCCTGCGTTGGGCTCTGTGCTGACGGCTCAGAGCCTGGAGCCTGCTTCTGATTCTGTGTCTCCCTCTCTCTCTGACCCTCCCCCACTCATGCTCTGTCTCTCTCTGCCTCAGAAATAAGTAAACATTAAAAAAATTTTTTTTAAAAGAAAAAGCCTAGTTTGCATGGGTATTTAATTAAGTTTTAAGACACGCATCTAATTTATAAAGAGAAAGTCACCCTTTATGGCTACTCAGGGGATGAGGAAAATGGGGAGTGTTTGGTGGAAAACATAAAACAATCCCCCTTTCAAACCAACAAACAAAACAGCTCAGGCTTCTTTTTTTGTTTGCCTGTTTTAGAATATTTCAGCTACCTACTCTCAATTTGGGGATACCTAGCCAATGTCCACATTATAAATTGAGAGTCAGAAATAAAATCTCTGGAGAAAAACAAAATATTTAAAAGAACCTGTAGAGGATACGGCTGGTTGACCAGCATGCACACCAAACCCATAATCTCCTTCAATTTGTTGGAGTGTTGGAAAGAATTCCATATTCAAGGAAGGCATCTAAGTCCTCCCGGCTTAAGCAATGAAATAATGAAGAAGGGACGCACTATTTCCGTTTTAATTTTAAAACAGCTAGGGCACAGCTCAAGAGCTCATTTTGGGAAACTAATATATAACTTCAGGCGCTTAATATAGATTTCTCCTGTGTTGATGTTTGGGGACTGTTAAATGCTACATTATTATTCATATTATATTAAATGTCTCCTCATAGTTGCTTCAATACCCACCAAGCCATTATGCCCAATCTTCGATCATTTCCGCAAACCTCCCTGAAAATTTTGTCCCATAAAGCCAAACATCTCTATAAAGCTTCCTTGGAAGTGAATCCCTGCCAACTACTTTCCGTTCATGTAGACTAGCCAGGAGTAAATTTCACATTGGGTTGCTTTATAAGATGCTTGATAGTATTTGTGTGTGTGTGTGTGTGTGTGTGTGTGTGAGAGAGAGAGAGAGAGAGAGAGAGAGAGAGAGAGAGAGAGAGAGAAAGAAAGAAAGAAAGAAAGAAAGAAAGAAAGAAAGAAAGAAAGAAAGAAAGAAAAAGTATTCCACTTTGGCAAAGGAAGGTAACTGGCATGAATGTTAAATGTGCTGAAAATTCTTACATCAATATTAAAATTCTCCTAGGTAGCTCTTTAAAAATCTTTAAATTCTGGGGCTCCTGGATGGCTCAGTCAGTTAAGCATCCAACTCGATTTTGGCTCAGGTCAAGATCTGTTTCATAAGTCAAGCCCCTCATTGGGCTCTGCACTGACAGTGCAGAGCCTGCTTGGTATTCTCTCTCTCTCTCTCTCTCTCTCTCTCTCTCTCTCTCTCTGCCCGCACCTTCAAATTAAATAAGTAAACTTAAAAAAAAATCTCTGACTTCTGAAATGGAAGCTAAATTTCTGGAATATGTGTCCAGTTCTTGATGGCTTCTTGTCGTTCACTGTCAGAACAGCAAGATTCTCTGTCCATATTCGTTTAAATACTGATATTTTGCTAGCGAACAGACCAGACCACTGTAAACCAACAGAAGAAGAATGAATAAAGCTCAATCAAGATCTGGGACTGACCAATTTACTTCAAACACTGAGCTTTCCTTGGATCACCTCCTGCACAACAGAATCAGGCTTAAAATATGCTTTGTGCAAAACAGAAACATTTGCCCAAAGCTGGATTTGTAACCAAGAAATAAAACCTCTTCCTTCCAGAGAGCAAAGCCAGTCAGCTTAGTTCATGCCATTAATATCTTTCTTATGCAAAGAAAAGTATGAACTCATTAGTAATGAATTACAACATTAATTTCCCTATTTCAATTCCAATTTCAACAGAGCTATAATTATCAAGGAATTATCTAAACTAAGAGAGAAAATGGGGTTAAAATCATCTATAAATATATCTTAAAGAAGGCAAAAAGAGAACAAAGGAAAAAATAAACTAAAAGGAGAGACACATGGAAACATGAAATATGGGCTAAAATACGTAGAAAAATGTATCGAGTAAGAAATAGGATTCTAGCTTGAGCCTGTAGGATCATTAAAACATCTAGAGCCAATTATGGTGTCTTACACCTGCAACCTTTCTCTTAACAGAAAAACTGCTGTCAGCCAGTCAAGTCCTTTGGAAAACCTAAACAAACAAACCAAAACAAAACAAAACAAAACTCCTCTAAAGAAGTCTTTCATAGCCCACTCTTCATCTTTGGAAAGATACTGATTATCTGACAACTCTCCAAGAGGAAAAAGACCTATTCATTTTCGCATTTCTAGAGCCCAGGAGAGCACCTGGCCAGGAGTAGTCTCTCAATACATGCTTGAGAGGTGAACCCAACTAAACAGACTGCCTGGAGACCAGCCCTTTACCCACGGAGCAGAAAGGCCCAACTCCCCATCCAGCACTGGGGACAGAGGCATGGCTGTGAAAAGGCATGCACCACTGTAAGTACCAATGCTGTTAGTGTTAGCTATTGCAACAACGGAAGTATTAGGGCTCAGTTGGTCGGTGCCAATAACAATACCAGTTCTTACCAAATACGTTATAATAATAAATATAACTTTACAGGTCTCACACATTTCTTTGTGTCTGCAACTCTAAACCTGCTCCTAGCCTCCAAACTCCAGAAACCAAGGTAGCTGGTCCTCTAGAGGTGAAAATAGGATTGGGCATCAAGGGTACGCCTTTATGAGTGGGGCAGGAGGGTTGGCAAGAACCTGAGCCTTAATGCATTCTTTATATATTTTCAACAAAAGCCTGAGTCAGGAGTACAGTTGTGAGAGAATTGTCCTCTCTAAGAGAGAGGTAATGTTTACCTTAAACTACCCTTTTTTTCACTTCCTTGAGATGTAACACAGATTGCCTGTAACCATAGCAATCAGTTCAACTGTGAGCACCCTCATTTATTCAAGGCACAGAGGCAGTATAGGAGAGGAAACACTATTACAAATAGGAACAATAAGATTTAATTTCAGATGCCAAAACATGATTGGTTTGGTATTGGATTCCCGACCATATGAAGCACATTATGTTTTCCGGGTTTCACCTGCTCTCTCCCGATCCTCAAGAGTAACATTAATTTCAATTTCTTCCAGAAGAAATGATTAACTTATTTCCGGGACTATCTTTAGAGTGAAATAAAAATTTGGAAAAACATATTGTCAGCAATACACTGCATGCAGGAGAGCCGAGATAACCATCCAAGGACCATAAAGCAATGTCAGTGCATGCTTTTGTTTTACGCTTTTGATGCTGGTTTTTTCAGGGCAGTGTCCAACTTCCCTTGGTTAAGTAATAATGGATGTGCCTCATATTTGTTGCTTCTTCTCCCTATTTTATCCAATTTACATCCCTGGAATAATAATAATAAATCTTATGGAGGCAGCTTTATTACCTATTTTAGAAGTAGAGTGACACCAAAAGTGTTCTTCATTTTTAAGGCTATGATTTATGACTCATTAACTAAACTAAACTTCAGCAATTCTGAAATTTATTCATTGTATCCTGGTATTCCCATAGATAAAACTCAATTGCTGTATTTCAAAGTTACATAGATATCAAACATGGAGAAGAAGAGAGGGGATAACAGCAGCATTTCGTCATCTACAAGGCAAACATTGCCCCTTTCTCAGCCTTTGGTTAGTAATGGAGCTCCTACCATGTGCAAACAACATGAGACAGAAAGACTGGCAGATGGTACCCCAAGTTCCTACTACCTGTAAAGCCATGAGAAACTGTAAAGATGACACAAAGATCTTAATTTAAAAACACTCAGCCTAGAAGGAGAAGTCAATGAGAACCATGAAGGAAATATTTTATCAAAACAAAGACTTTGGAAAAAACCCATTTATTCAGAAAATTATAAAAATTGTTACTTCTAGCTTAGTGGTAATTGAATCTCTTTGATTTAAATTGTCTAAAATTTCATTGCAGAATCTGAAATCTTTATAAAGCTATAATTTGAAGACTACTTCATTTCCCTAAAGCTCAACTCATCCATCATGCTCTTAGTTCAGAGAGGATTTGAAAATGATCAGAAATAATTTCTTAAATGTATTGAATGTATGTTTTTGTTTTTGTTTTTAATTAACTTTTGGTTCTCTGCCTCCCACTAAAACTTCTTTTCTCAAATTTCTTGTCCCAGGCTGTAACTGACCACCAGCCAGTTGCCTGGTTTGTAAGTTCTTGGAAGAAAACAAATTCAAGATAATTTTACCCCATGACCACCTGAAAAGAAGATCTATATTTTAGAGTAACAGTTAGAGCCAGCTAAGATTTGTTGTACTCCTAACCATAAGAAACCATCACTATTTTTAAATAACAGTATGTAGAGGATGGCTGCTATTTCTGAGAGCTGAAATTTGCTATTGCAAAACTTTCTTGTTAATACTGGTTATCAACCATTTATTAAGAAAAGTAAGTGATGACATTCAAACCAATCCCTTTAACTTTCAGTAAGCCCAAACCAAATAGGACTGTTACTCACTTGTTAATCCACAAGTGATTTTCCTTGGGTCAAAGAAGCCTGATTGTTCTATGAGGCATTTCCTGGTGGTAATTATTTTAATGTCCAAGTTTGTATACACTAACCACTGTTTAATAGCTATCCTTGTAAGCTGACTACTTCCAGGCCTCCTTCTTATGTGAAGTCTTAGTAACATTTCTGTTCAAACTACAGCAGCTATTAGCCCCCATCTTCATGATTGTCAGACTGCAGTCCTTACTAAACGTATCTTCCAGTTATTTCTAGGCATTTCATGATGGTTTCTCCTGAGTATCCAGGAATATGTCTGCTCCTATTCAGGTATTCCAACTCCCTCTTTCAGGCACCTTGACACAGGCTGTTCCTGATGCTCTCTATGGAAACTGCAAGGTTCATGCCAAGGACATGCATGGTTTCCAGAGCTACAGTCTTTGGATTACCAGAGCCATTGGCAAGCGTCCCCTACTCACTTCTGTCCATGGAGACTGAAGCAGGCCTGCATTGTTACAGTATCTCCTGAAGGGATCCCAGCCCACCAGTCCTGCAAAGTCAGACACAGAAGACTAGATACAGAAATATATACACACATTCATATATGTATTAGGCATATATATTATATATAGGCAACATATTATGTTGTACATATTATGTATATTAAGTCCTATATATAACAAAGCAGTGGCTCAGTATGGTAGTTTTAAAAAATAAATAGCTTCAGATGAAAATATACCCAAGGCAAAAATTGTTAATTAGGCTCATTGTTGCCTTTCACTGAAACCTACATCTACAGTTAGGAGCAAATGCTTATAAATATTGGAGCTACAAACACTTGCTGCCCTGGATTGACAGACAAAGACTAGAACAAATTATCTAGTTAATGGTCAGAAATAACATTTGTGCAAGGAAGGTATTAATTTTAACAAATACTTGTAGAATACCTATTACTTATAAAGCACTAGGGCACAAAAGAGGTCAGCCCTGAAAGAACATGAAATTTACATTCAGAGCTGGGTTCAAGCTCTGGTTCCGCCCATTACTAGCTCTATGACTTTGAGAATCTTCAATACAGTTCTCAAGAGGGATGAATATGATAATGTACATGGAGCTCCTTGCCATCTGCACAGTGTCACACAGAAGTTCATTGGTGAGTAAACATTTTTTGGGTGCTGACTATATGTCAGGATTGTTTCAAGTAATGGGTTTACAATAGTAGACAAGAACGATGTCTTATTTCATCATGCTTATATTACAGTGGAATCACCAGGCCAAAGGAAATGTCTTTTGCACTGTGCCGCTCTGAAAGATCTTATACAAATATAAATGTGTACTTTTTGAATTTCCAAAAAGTAGCTTGAATCAGGCTAATACCCTAACCTAAATATCTCTGTTCATTCCTGCTTCAGAAAAGATTAATTGGCATCTTCACAATCTATTTAGCTGACCTCACCCCTCCCTGTTCTTTACTCTCTTTCTCAATTATTTTTTGTTTGTTTTTGAGGGTTTTGTGTGTGTGCACAGTGTGTGTGTGTGTGTGTGTGTGTGTGTGTGTGTGTGTGTGTGTGTTTTGTCCTTGCATGTCAATGATGTTCTCTCCTTCCACACACTTTCGTATAGATAAATATGGATACTCAGTTTCGAGGGTTTGGGCGTGTGTGTATATCTGTGTATGTGAGGAAGGGAGGGAGGGAGGGAGGAAGGGAAGAAGAGGAGGAGTGGGAGGATAAAGAGGAGAGAGAAAAAGTATGGAAATGAGCCTGTGAGAATAATGGTTGAAATCCATTTTTCCAAAATCTTTGTTTAGAATCTTCTATATTCATTTTCTTCTAATCTTGTGTCCCAGTAGCTCATACCAATACTTAAAACCCCCCTTTTAAAATTTTTATTGAGGTAAGACCACAGCATGAGAAGTACCCTCTCAACAGATTCTTTTTTAGAATAGTTTAGGATTTACAGAAAATTTGTGAAGGTGGTAGATTTCTCATATATCGTACACCCCATTTCCCTTATTATCAACATCGTATATTCATATGGCATATTTATTACAATTAATGGATCAATATTAATACATAAAATCCATACTTCATTCTGATTTCGTCAGGTTTTTCTTAATGTTCTTTTTCTATTCTAGGATCTCATTATAGTTTGTTGTCATGTCTCTTTAGACTCTTCTTAGCTGTAATAGTTTCTCAGACCTTTTTTGATTTTGATGATCTTGACATTTTTGAGGGGAGCAATGGTCAGGTATTTTGTAGCATGACCCCTCAATTGGAATTTATCTGGGTTTTTCTCATGACTAGGCTGGGATTTGGGGAGGAAGACCACAGAGGTAAAGAATCATTCTCACCACATTATATCTAGGGTACATTCTATCAGGATGCTGTCACTGTTGATGTTAAATCTGAGTGAGCTACAATGAACTGTATATTTTTAACAGAAATGTTTACCAGTTATTAAAATTATATTCCTAATATTACTCCAAAGATATTTATCAGGCAATCCCAAAATAACTTTTTATTTTTTGCAAAAATTTATTTATCTTTTATTTTCTCTAAGGAAATAAATTAAATATATATTAGTCAATGCCAGGCACTGAAGATATAGGCATAAATAAGACTCATCCCTACTTTCAAGACTTTTCGGTCTAGTCTAGTGCAAGAGAGAGACTTACAAAGCCATAAATAATGCCTGCTCTCACCACTTCTATCCTACACATTAAGGAAGTCTTTGCCAGAGCAATTAGAAAAAATAAATAAATAAAATAATCCATATTGAAAGGAAGAAGTGAAATTAGCTGTGTTCACAGATGACATGATCTTAAAAACCATAAAGATTCTACCAGAAAAAAAAAACCCTTAGAAATAATAAATAAATTTAACAAAGTTGCAGGATACAAAATGAACACTCAAAATTCAGTTGTATTCTTTATGCTAACAATGAACAATCCTAATAGGAAATTAATAAAATAATTCCTTTACAACAGCATAAAAAAATGAAATACTTTGGATTAAACTTAACCAAGGAGTCAAAAACTTTTACACTGAAAACTACAAAGCATTGTTGAAAGAAATTAAAGAAGACACACATAAATGGAAAGCTATACCTTGTTCATAGATTAGAAGACTTAATATTGTCAATATTTCTTTTTTTTTTTTTAACGTTTATTTATTTTTGAGACAGAGAGAGACAGAGCATGAATGGGGGAGGGGCAGAGAGAGAGAGGGAGACACAGAATCGGAAGCAGGCTCCAGGCTCTGAGCCATCAGCCCAGAGCCCGACGCGGGGCTCAAACTCACTGATCGCGAGATCGTGACCTGAGCTGAAGCCGGACGCTTAACTGACTGAGCTACCCAGGCCCCCCAATATTGTCAATATTTCAATACTACCTGTCTTCGTCTAGTAGGCTACCATTATAAAATACCACAGACTGGGTGACTTAAGCAACAAAAAATTAATTTTGTCACAGTTCTGGAGACTAGAACCTCAAGATCAAGATGTGGGCAGGTTTGGTTTCTGCTGAGGCCTCTCTCCTTGGCTTGCAGATGGTCGTCTATTTGCTGTGTCTGTCCTCAAATTACATTTCTTCTGTATACATGCATCCCTATTCTCTTTTCCTATTCTTATAAGGACACTAGTCCTATGGGATTTGGGCTCCATACTTATGACCTCATTTAACCTTAATTATCTCTTTTAAGCCCTTACTCCAAATGTAGTAGGACTTCAATATATGAATTTTGGGGAGGCACAATTCAGTCCGTTACACTACCCAAAGCAATTACATATTCAATGCAATCCTTAACTATACCCCCTGACATTTCTTGCAGAAATAGAAAATCCATCTTAAAATTCCTATGTAATCTCAAAGGTCCCCAAATAGCCAAACGATGTTAAAAAAAAAAGAACAAAATTTGAGATTTCTCACTTCCTGATTTCAAAGCATATTACAAAACTACAATAATCAAAACTATGTGGTACTGGCATAAACATAGACATATAGACCAATGGAATAGAATAGAAATCTCAGAAATAAACCCTCATATATATGGTCAAATGATCTTTTCAAAGACTACTCAATGGGAAAGGACAATATATTCAACAAATAAATTTTCTTGTTAGGAAAACTGGATATCCACATGGCAAAGAATGAAATTGGACCCTTACTTTACTCCGTATACAGAAAATAACTCCAAATGAGTTAATGACCTAAACATAGGATCTAAAACTATAAAAACTACTCCTAGAAGAAAACAGAGGAAAAGCTTCATGACATTGAATTTAGCAGTGATCTCTTAGATGTGTTACCAAAAGCACAGACAACAAAATAAAAAAATAGACAAATGGGTCTACATCAAAATTTAAACTTCTATGCATCAAAGAACACAAACAACAATAGAAGTAGGCAATCTATGAAATGTGAGAAAATATTTGCAAATTGTAAATCTGATGAGTTGTTATCCAGATTATATAAATAACTTTTACAAATCATCAGCAACAACAACAACAAAAACTCAATTTAAAAATGGGCAAGAGACTTGAATAGACATTTCTCCAACGATGATATAAAAATGGCCAACAAGCTATGAAAAGATGCTCAATATAACTATCGGAGAAATGCAAGCAAAACAAAGATATTACCCTCATTAGGATGGCTAAAATTAAAAAGAAAAACAGAAAATAACAAGTGTTGGTGAGGATGTGTAAAAGTTGGAACACTTGTTCACTGTTTGTAGGAATGTAAAAAGGTGCAACTTCTATGGAAAACAATATGATAGTTCATCACAAACTTAAAAATGTAATTACCATATGATTGAGCAAATTCATTTCTGGGTTTATGTCCAAAAGAATTGAAAGCAGGGTCTCAAAAAGATATTTGTATACCCATGTTCATAGTAGCATTACTCACAATAGTCAAGGGATAGAAGCAACCCAGATGTCTATCAATGAATAAATGGATAAATTAAATGTGATGTATACATACAATGGTATATTATTTGGCCTTGAAAAGGAAGGAAATCCTTTCATATGCTATATCATCAATGAGCCTTGAAGACATTATGTTAAGTAACAAGCTAGTAACACAAAAAATACTGTATGATTCCACTTAATATGATCCATCAAAGTAGTCAAATTCATAGAAACAAACAGTAGAATGGTGGTTGTGAGGGCTGGGAGGAGGGAGAAATGAAAGGTGATTAATGGGTGTAAAATATCAGATTTGCAAGATGAAAATTTCTGAAGATTTGTTGTTCAACAATGTGAATGTACTTAACACTACTAAATTGTATACTATAAATGTTCAAGATGGTAAATTTTATGTTATGTATTCTTTATCACAATTATGTTATTTATTCTTTACCACAATCCCTATATATACATGTATGTGTATATGTATATATAGGGATTAAAGGAAACTGTTTAAGGGATAAAAGGAAACTAAGGGGGACACAGTGATCATTCAGATGTGGTATTGGGAGAAAAGAGAATCTTCTTCCTAGACAAAGTGACTCATGAACTGTTTTGAAGGATAAATGGAATTCTCCCAAGCAGATAAAGAAGGATAGAGATCCCAGGAAAAGTGGACAGCATGTACAAAGCAAGTCTGTGTTCATCATGAGTAGTTTGGTTTTAGAGATGTGGTAGGAAGGAAGATGCAGTGGGCAGAGGCACTGTAAGCAGCTTGGCCATTGCTCTTTCAGGTTGCTAGAGTCAAGGCAAAGGCAAGCTTCTGGCATGTCCACCTCTGATGCAGGAGTCATCAACCAGTCAAGTGGTATTCCCCTGAGAGCAGAGAAGCAAGGCACTGTAGCACCACATACATGGCCAGGATTTATGCCTAAGCTCTCATGTGCACCCTCTCTCTCTCTCTCTCTTGCTCGCTCACACATACACATATACTGCTACTCATTTCCTGATAGCTGCCAGCCCAAATAGGTAAAACCAGATTTGACCAATTTGTCTCTTTCTTCAGCCTGGCAGTAGATGGGGGCACATAGCTTTGGCACAGGAATGCAGCAGCCTACTTTACTGTTATCGGAGAGCATTCTTGTGGTTACACTATTCCTGCTTATCAGTGGCCCCTGAGAACACAGAGTCAGTGCCAAAATGGACCCAGAAAAGTCTCCTTGTTAGATGCCTGGAAACTTGCCTAGATTTAGAGGGAAGTGCCATTCCTTAGAAAAGCCTCTGCTACCAACATATATGGATGCTGTAGCTTAAGAATCTGTCTTTTGGGTTTCATACCCAGACATGTGATCCCCTAGTCTTTATGTATAAAAGCTTCCCGTTGATAGCAGAAGGACATTTTCCTAGGACATCACTAGCTCTGAATAAGGCATAGTCAATAAAATCTGCACATTTTGTGAAAGGATTAAAAATCCATTATATTCTTCATGTTCTCCCTTATCCTAACATATCTCTTTGTCTCCAAGTTCTGGAACTTCTAGAATATAATATATAATGTATAATAGGTAGTAATATAATATATTATATTCCCTCAATAACACTCTATCATCAGAATAAAGTGCAAAGTCCTCAGTCTGGCATAAAAGTCCTTTTAGGATCAGGATACTAATCCCTCTCTAACCTCATCTCTCACCATTGACCCTTTGGCATTTGACACTCTTAAACTACATAATAGATATTCAGCAATCAGGTCATATTCTTGCTCATCAACCTGCCTTTGCACCCACTGGTATCTCAGCTTAGATTACTTTCCTTACAGAATTTTTCTGCCTACCTTGGTCTGGATAACTCTGGATCTGCCTATACCATATTTTGGAATCCTCATTCATTCTATCCTAGCTCCTTAAGCTTCCTCTATATGACATACATAAGTGTATTGTTATTGTCCACATCTTCAATCTGACTAATAGTACAAATTCTTATTCTGGAAACTTGTGGCTTCATTTTGGGTGCAGCACATCTCCTGTGTTTCTGCACTGCTATGGTGAACGGACCTTCAAGCTTAGGCTTAGTACCCTATGACTGCAAAATAATTACTGTACTTCGAGGAATGATGAATCACATCTTTATTTCAGTGTCTCAAGTAGGGAGGAAGAAGGCAGCAGGTAGAAGGAGGCAACTATTCGTTTTAATTGGAGAAAGGGGAAAAAAAATAACAGAACTCCCTTTGGGCCTCATTGGCTAGAACTTGTCATATGGCATCCCTCACCAGAATAAAGGCTAGAAAAGCAAGTATCTGATAAAGTAGAAAGAATCATCCAAATTTGTCTAATTATAATTCATTTCCTAAAGCTGGTACTTAGCCTACCTAAAAAATTGGGATTTTGTTAGCCAAGAAAAGACTATAGCTTTTGGACAGTAAAGTAATAGCATTTGCCACACTTAGATTTTACAAAATAAAAATATTAAACACAGTCTTGAATATTACACCAATAGGAAATAAAATATAAGGAGCAGGAAAACTACATATGTGGTGATAAAATAGTTATATTTATTTGTTGGGGCTCAAATAGGTGTTTTATCCCAGAATTATCTCAAATAAAGACATCCTTAAAACTCTTATTTGTTTATTCTGACTGGGACGATAGATAAAGCTCCATCCTCATACATGGAAAAGATGGGCCTCACTTCATAGAACCACATGCATATAAAGCCCTGTTTACACAATATAGATCGGAAACTAACATTATGGGCTCATCAGTTTGATTTGATATGTGTTTGGAATTTTGGCACAAACTTAGTGATAAGTTTGGGAAAAAAAGAAAACCATTATAATTATTTTATTCTGTAGCCACAAATTTAGAAAATATTTGTTTCAGGTGTTTTGTGAGTTATCCTCTTCTTTAAAGATATTTAATCTCAGGTTACATGTCAAGTCATTTCTACCACAGTGTATAAAGGATATGGTCAAATGTAATTCTTGTGCATGTATTTTATCCATGTCTCCTCTGAAATGATTTCACCTAACTTTAAGGTAGATATAGGCTGGTTAACTCAGAAGATTAGGGTAGTGTGTGAATTAAGACAGCATTGTGAGCTGGATGTTTTTCAAATCAATGCATAATTCTCCCCAATAGCTAAGAGAAGCCTATAGACCCTGTCCTAGCCCATTCCCATTTCTACTATCCTTAATCCACTCACTATGGATGTATTGAAAGACAAGAAAGAACATTTTTTGGTCTCTGGGTTAATAATTTTCACCAGATTGGATAGAATCACAATCTGAGTGTGCCAGAAGTTGAAGACTGGGGAGTACAGGGCTCTAAGACTTGTTCTGTCGGAAAGAACACAAACACTTATCTCTTTATATTTGCTTCATCCCTACATGGTAAAGTAGAATCAGGCCCTGTCCTAATTGAAGAATAAGTGGCCTCTTCTCCACTTCATTTCCCCTCAGAAACCAAGTGGAAACCAGAAAGAGGCAGAGGAAAAAGGAGACAACTTGGATGGCTTCTGGCCTAAGCAAGAGTCTATAGAGGTTCCTCATAAGACCCAGCTTAGATCCCAAAGAAAATGCACCAAACTGTGTGGTCAAAGACACAGATATTAATAAAGTGCTAATGTTTGCCAGACATGTTTTTCTATGAATACCTATCCTTCAGGGTTCTTTCAGGGAAGTGTGGGAGGCCAAGGACTGGATTTGGAAGTTCCTAGAACGCTAGTTACCGTTTCTTTCTCCGCCATTTATTCTCAACTTTCTCTTCCCCCAAGGCCAGACACCTTGCAGTTTATACCGTTGATTATAAAAGGGAAACGTGACGTAGCACTCTGATTTCAAGAAGCATGGACAGATAATGCAGCAAGAAGAAGACAGCTTAGCAACCCACAAATCTGAACTTGAATCTCAGTATAGCTACTTTCTTACTCTGTGAAGTTAGGTAATTTATTTAGCCTCTCTGAGCCTCAGATTCCTTACTAACACTTACTTGAGGAAGTTATTATGAGGATTAAATGTGTAAATGATGCAATTAATATTTATAAAATGCACCAGACATCGAATGTATGTTTAACAACTGTTAATCTCCCAAATGACATTATTACTGGAAAACTAACTCAAATCTCTATTGATGATAGGTCAGTAGTTATATATTCTTGTGAAAAGACATTTATTCTGTTACATAAACCACAGGAAAAGGTGTAGGCAATGTACTTTGTTTCTAGGCCGTTATGTCATCATAATATAAATTAATTGAAACAGAGTAGATTCACAAAGTATTATCTTTATTTTGGGATTTTAAAAAGCAGTAGGTTTAAGAGCTGGCCATATTTGAAAGACTCTAGGAAAGCACAGGATTGATTAAAGGTCTGTCACCACAGATTGGATGTGTTGATTTCGTTTCCCCAAAGGTATCCACGTAGCAACTTGGCAGTACATAAATATTCTAAAAATTCTAACAGGTTTTACAGAAAATAATAATTGTATTCTTACCTAAAATGCTGGGTCCCATTTTCATTTTAAAGACTCATAATGCTTTTCATAGGCTAATAATTTTGTTCATTCTAATCCTGTCATGGTGAATTTGAAAGAAGGGCACAACAAATAGGTACTTAACTAAAGTAGGTGCTTTCTCTGTTGGTTTTATAAAATCCAAACCTATTGATTGAAGGGATATTATACAGAATCAGGAACTCAAGGAAACTGCTCTCAATTATACTGTAATCACAGTTCATTTTCCCAATATCTATTACAGTTAATTTAAGGTCATGCTCAATACCGTAAAATCTCTTGTATGCCATGCAGCACTTGTCAGAATGCCTTGTATATAGTCGGTGCCCAATGAATGTTTGCCGCATTGAACTGAGCTGATCATCCATCTTATTCACTAGACTTGGCTTTGAATAACTTATGCGCTTTTTTTTTTGCCAAAAATTAAGTCCACCCACGAAGGAAAAAGGCAGAAGGATGTTGTGGCAAAAATATTATCCTGGAAAACAGATCTTGATTCTGGTCCCAGCTTTCTGTGACTTTGGACAAATCACTTGAACTTTATAGATCAAGTTTCTCTATAATGAGGATGCTAGAGGACATGCATGTGCCAAACAGTAAGGCCCAGTGACACTGACATTCAAAGCAATGTGCATGGAACTGTAGATACTTGCAGAGAATATAGTAATGGTTTTGAATAATTTTGGAATTATTGGGTTAAATGCTATCATTCCATAATGACTGCTCCAGTGAAAATAATGCATATTTTTACTGGTATTTTAAGTTACTTACTTTAGAGTTGTATCTTATATAGGCATTAGGATACAATTCAAGAGAGCAAATGTCAACAAAGTTCTGAAGTTGCTTGGCATTTTATCAATCATTATTTAGAATTTCCTTTTTATTTTTTTTCTTAATGTATTTGGCCAGGAACACAGACATTTGTGTGATGTAATGAGAAAGAAATAAAGGAAGTTCAATCTACTGCTCTTTCAACCTTATCCACTCCGTGCTTACCTCGTGACAGGCCCTGACAATCTTGATGAATTCCCAAGGTTACTAAAGAACTTGGAAGATGTTAGATTCCTACCAGGTAATTACAAAGGCTCATGCTTTGCCAAGTCATATGCAGGTGGCTAACGTTTACTTTATCTACATTTCATATCATACTTAGGTATTTTCTATGAATATTTCTTTAATAGTCATACAAAGCCCTCAGTAGGTAATTCCCCACCCAAATGGTTGTTACATAAGTGACCATGAAGCATTGTACATGTCATGTGAGATCCCAAATGTATATCATCTACTCTCCAGCAGCTGGTACAGTTTTAAAGATGTAGGCCTTTACATTGTAGGGGGGTTTGTTTTGTTTTGTTTGTTTCTTAACACTGCACATAAGTGCACTTCCTTTCTCCCCTTGTAACGTATGGGATAAATGGAATTCTTAACTCACACAGATCTCACTCTAGACCCAATGAATGGCACGGATCCGACACAAACACCCACACACTTCCCGCATTACAGATCCGTGCTAAAGACCAGAAGTTGGCCATGGCTATGCTGAATACATACTTCTGTTGGATTTCCATGGAATCTGGTTTCATTAGATTGTATGTTAAGATAAATAGATTTTTTTAAAAAAGGAACACTTTTATTTTGGGGGGTGAGTCCGGGTGATTTCAAAGGGAAGCAGGGCTGCCACGTTAATGTCCCAACCCCAGAGAGAAGCTTCTCAAACCACCTCAAAGCAGCCGAGCCCCAGCTTGCTCTGGATCACTATGGAGCAGAACCAATTTTTAAATGTCTTCATCTGGTCCCTCCTACTTTCATGGTTGCTCTGGGGGTGGTGAGAATCAGGACGCACTGAAAGCTGCTGGGACATCTGACTCTTTATTTTCTTGGCTCTACGAGTCTTAACTCTGCACCAGTCCTCTCAACTATGCAGAATTTCACTTTTAAGAGCAGAGGCAAAAGAAGGCACACAGAGAGGGACAAGAGCCTTCACTGCTGTTTAGTGAGAGGAAAGAAGAGGCATTACACATTCCCTGCTGTGCCACTGTGGGTCCTGCCAATCAGTGCTGCTTCTCCTGCACTCTAACCTGAACTTCCCCTCCAGGAGGTGATATAACAGAAAGTGCTCTCAAGAGGAAACTGATTTAAGTGTCCTTATATTTATAAAAATTCTTCCTACTTCTTAGATTTCATGGAGAGGCATGGTGTTTGAAGGTCAGGAGGGGTGTGTGGAGAGAGATAACGGTCTCAAATATCTAGAAATGAGTTACATAGCTGGACCAGCTCTTTACTGTTGCAAAGACAACACCCACATACATTGTAGAAGTCATGGGGTAAGTTGGGTTCCATATAAGAACTTCCTACAAGTATCCCAAATCACACTGAACTGCCAGGAGTAATTTCCAGCTTCTGGAGGTATTCAAGAAAGTTCAGGATTGTCATTTGGGGAGCAAATTATGGAAACGATTCCACTGTCAGAAGGGAAGTGTAGAAGATAAACATTTCTCCCTCTTCTCGCCACATTCCCATCTCTGCTCATAAAAAAGGGAATGTCTGCCTGGGCTTCAGTCCTTCCCACTGCCCTGTGGGAGGAGTACATTCCAACTTGATCAGACAAAAGTTGACATCTTTGGCACCACATTTAACGGAGAGTACTGTTACTGTGTCTTAAGAAGAAATGGTCATGTCCTGCTTTCTTCTTTCACTTCCTGTATCCATTTAAAACAGGTCTTTTCCACTCTCTCTATAAATTTTTGTTTCACCTGTCAGAGGGCCAGGGCCTTGCTCTCCTTACTTCTCTTGACACACAGGAAGTCAGGCCTAGCAGTGTATAAACAGCTTAGGCCAGCTTGAAATGATCCATCAGTGGGAAGGAGACTCTCTTGCTACCTTTCCCTTTTCTTCTGGCACAGGTAGGTGCAGTGGATTGGCCTTTCTCATGCGGTGGGGATGAGAGCCTCAGAACTTAAGATCTCCTGAAGAGGCAGCTAGAGGCCTCATCTAAGCTTCCAAAATTAAACTGTGTTCTCAAATCTTTTAACAAAATCCAGTAATAGTGATGTTTCTGTTTGCTCAGCCATTGACCAAACCAGTGCTTCTTTTCCCACTTAGCTATTATTTTTATATGTACTATCAAACTCCACCCCCCAAAAAAATCCCAACCAAACTCACAGGTACAGACTTGTCTAAGCAGAACATAGGTTTTCCATAACCATTACTAGAGCAGAAGAAAAATCATTTAAGCATATACACATTATCCTCAGAAGATGGTACAGACCTTTTCATTGTAAATGGTGATGGAATATATGGAAATCTGAGAATCGTTGTATAGTTTATAAGGTCCTTGAGCCCTAAGGCTCTGAGATTCAGTAAAATGCGGTATTTTCTATTCAGTCTAACACCCTCTCAGATCAATCATCATCTATTAAACTTAAAATTACAACTATAATTTCTGCAGTTTCACAGTGCAGTTGCTGAATTGATTTTATCTGTTGCTACCTTCTACCTACTTAACCAATCAATGAGAATTCTTTGGAACCTACTGTAGAAAGTATAAATTCCAGATAATTTCCAGGAACAAGTCACCAACACACCAATGACACTGGCTTTGGTAAATACGGCTGTCTGCAGTTGCCATGTGTTACAAATAAACAAAAACCGATACTCCTTGCCTTGTACCTTGTAACAGGAAGTTCTTTCTTACCTGAAGAAAATTATTCCTATAAAAACCTGTCTCTCAAGTACTTTTCTTGTGGTGTTTGTGATACCAGTACAATCAGGTAGTAATGAAAGTGTTCCCTGAAAACCAAGTTTTCACCGAGCATTGCAGGCCAATGAGAATGGAGATTAACTCAAATAAACTTTGGAATGCCAGCCAAACCCCTAAAACTTGTCAGCAGTTCACCAGTCAGTTATGCTTTTTCAGTAGTACCTTATCCTGAAATGACCTGATGGAAAAGCCAGTGTCAGATGATGCATGACATCAAGTGTTCAATGAGAATTCTGCTGGCATGATGTTCCACTGAACACCACAAACTCTTTACCCTGTCACAGCACTCCCTGAGAACTGAGTACCTTTTCTATCTCCAGCAGAACATAGGTGACTGAAATTTAATTCTTTAGGGAAGGAACTCTTAATGGCCTTCATAGGTTTGCTTTTGGATTGGGATACAGTAATCCCCTAATTGAAGTATCTTTTATTTCCCATAAAGAGTATTTTTGGACATTAATTTCACTTCTACACGATGGTCATTCTGAATTTTATTTTGTTATGGAAAATACACAAAAGGGTCTATATTTCGTTCAAAACTGAAACTGGAAGTGTTTAACTTCTCTCTTTCTCCCAATACACATTAACTCAGTATTTTTACCTAGCTTGACTTCTTAAATGTTGTATTTTATAGCTCCTGGATTTATTGCTGGGTATATATAAAGGTTATGTCAGCATTTACATTATAAAGCCATGTTTTTGTGGGTTTATAACTAAGTCATAAAAAATAATTCTGGCTGAAACTTAGGGGGCCAAATTTCCACCCTGAGACACAAGTTTGTTCCTAGACGCGCTGTTGCTGCGGGCACACACACACATACACACACACACCTAACACCACTCAGCAACTACTGTTTTGTAAAATAAATTCATTTAATATGCTGCTTGTGAACATGAATTTAAAGAAAGTGAAGGCTATGCAGTGAAATCAAACATGGCTGTCATCTAATTGCAGTCACTTATATACTGAGATATATAGTAGTAGATTTGAAACTAATTTAATAACAAAAGAGCTGATTGCATAATTTTCAAATAAAGATTAAAAGACAGAAGAATGAAGTAATACCTCCACAAAAAATATCTTTTTATTAATCAGAAATGTTTGCAACTTTCTTTTACAGCATATAGTATATATTCTCCAAATGTCTTTGCTGATGTAGTGTAATGTCCTTGAACACATTTATTACAATTCATCATCTACATAGCAACACACAGGGCCATTCTCATAAACTAGGACTGGCACTAGATCTGGTAAGTCATTAAGCAAACATATTCCTGTGTCACACAAGGCTTGCATGCCCATTGCTGCCTATAAAATTCCTTCCTGCGACATGTAAAGCTGTTGCCTTCAGTTCACATCTTACCAATTCAATTATTTGACTATTTTCAAATGCTAAAGCCCACCTGAATAAATCTTCTATGGTTCTCTTTAAAATTACTATATTTTTCATTTATATGGTCATGATAACTCTCAGCAAGTAAGAGACAGAATTATTTTTCATAAGACACAAAAAAATTAAGAAATAGGAGGAAAACCCTGAGACAACATAAATACCAGAGTTTTATCAAAAATACAAGTCCATTTGTGCATCTGAACACTTCCTTAATTACCACTTAATCATAGAACTAATATACCTAAAGGGGACTCAAGAAAGAAAACAAGTAATTTAATGGAAAATAGCAGTTGAATAGCAGTGTTTGTTTTAGTTGGTGACAAAAAGGATAGCTCAGAGGATAAGAGCATGTTACTCTGCCTGGTTAAAATCCTAGCTCTAGCACTTGTCCTACTTGTGTGACTTTGGACTACTCAATGTCTCTGAGCTTCACCTTTCTCATCTGGAAAGTGGGTAAATAGTATCTGTGTTACAGAGAAGCTTTATAGTTTAAGTGACTTAATAAATGTAAAATCCTCTCAATGCCTAGTATATCGTAAGTTCCACGTAAGTGTTATCTGTCATAATGATAATGGTGACGATGATGGTGATAAGACCAAACTCAGAAGAAAATTTCTGTAGGAAAGAAATAACATTGCTTAGTGTATTAAAATCAGATACCATCCTCCAGTCGTAGTTCTTTATATTTAAGGAATTTTAACAAATAGAAATCCTATGTACTCAGGAGAAATGCATAAGAACAAAGGCAATATTGGCTAACTTGTTATGACTGTAATAAGACTAATTGAAGAAATATACAAAATTGGGCAGTGTATAACACTGACCAGTGTTTGGCTCTCCTGAGGAAAATAATATATTATCACATTTGTTTTGCATGTGAAAATAAGGAGGAACTAATTTGTTTTCACTTCCGCTGTTGCTCAAAGGAGCAGGTAAAACTCAGATCACAGCTTTCCTTGAAATTGAGGACCTGGTTTCATGACAGAGGAGAAGAGAAAGGCTGAGGTTATTCTATCCCAAGGTTTTGAATAGCATTCTAGTGAACACTGGAAAGTGGATGCCACGACCCTCTCTTCTCTGGGCATAGAGAAGGGAAGGATCTGAGACTGCACAATTCAATGAATTCAGGATGATTTTGATGCCACCCAACCTAGAAGTAGGTGGAGAGATTATATCTCACCTCTCCCTTTACCCGAATGGTTTGGCCAGGTAGGTACATGTTCAACAGCAGGTACCAGAAGCTGGGGGGAAGGCAAGACACCAAGTAATGCAATTGAAGTGTTCCTACTGAATTAAAAACCTCTTCTTTTCACAAGTTTCAGAGTAGCATAAAGATATTTTAATTGATTATCCCCTTCAGAATGCCAGCAGTGGATCCTCCTGGACACAGAAAGACAAGTCTTACCCTGCTATCCTCTCGTATTTTCCTGCCAGTCCAAACCAGAAATAGGTTTCTGGGTCCTGTCAGTAACAGCAAAGAAATTTGGGTATGCCCACTTCGAACAGAACTCCTTCCAGGGAAGAGATGAGTGGTAGATGCTTATCACACAGAATTACTGCTGCAATACGGGTCACTCCACCTGTAAAACTGAGTGCTAGTTGTGTGAAGCCACTTGAATATACCCGCAAAGCTCAATGAGCTGTGCTGGACAAAAGCAATGGTAAAAAGACACAAGCCTGTGTTATTTTCTGTGCAATTCCTCAGCTTGTTGTGTTAAAAACTGAATCTGCAATTTTACTGCATATTTTAGGGGTTAAACTTTTCAGTTCTCTTCCCCCTGTCTGCTGTATTATCAGAGAATATAAAAATTATAGTTTAAAAATATTAAAATGTACAAAATTAAAAGTTAAAAACCCAGTGTGAGGCTAGGATACAGCAAGGAAATAAGTTGACTATATTCCCTATGCTGTGCCTTTTATTCCTGTGACTTATTCATTCTATAACTGGAAGCCTATATCTCCCACTGTCCTTTACCCATTTTTCCCATCCCTGTACCTCTTCAAACTCTGGCAACCATCAGTTTGTTCTCTGTATTTATAGGTCTGATTCTGCTTTTTCTTTGTTTTTGTTTTTTTTTATTTTTTAGATTCCACATATGAATGAAATCATATACTTTCATATCATTCTCTTTCTCACTGACTTATATCACTTACCATAATACCCTCTAGGCCCATCCATGTTGTCACAAATGGCCACAATTTCATCCTTTTTTATGTCTATAATATTTATAATCAAACATATACGTAAACCACATCTTCTTTATCCATATATCTATTGATGGACACTTAGGTTGCTTCCATATCTTGGCTATTGTTAATAATGCTATAGTAAACATAGGGGCACATGTATCTTTCCAAATTAGTGTTTTCATTTTTCTTTTGGATCATAACTCAATAGTAGAATTTTTGGATCATATGGTATTTCTATGTTTAATTCTTTAAGGAACCTCCATAATGTTCTCCATTGTGACTGTACCAATTTACATTCCTACCAACAGAGCATGAGAGTTCCTTCTTTCCACATCCTTGCCGACACTCGTTATTTATCTTTTTGTTCTAGCCATTTTGATAGATATAAGGTGATACATCATTGTGGTTTCAATTTGCATTTCCCTGATGATTAGTGATGTTGAGCATCTTTTTTTGTGTTTGTGTGTTGAAAATCTGTATGTCTTATTTGAAGAAATATCTATTCAAGTCCTCTGCCCATTTTTTAATCAGATTGTTTGATTTTTTGATGTTGAATTATATAAATTCTTTATATATTTTGGGTATTAACTCCTTATCAGATATGTCATTTGCAAATATCGTCTCCATTTCAGTAGATTGCCTTTTTTGTAATTGTTGTTGTATATAATTGTATATAAATTGTATATATGTATAATATACAAATTGTATATTGTATAATATACAAATATATTTGTATAATATACAAATATAATATACAAATTGTATAATTGTATATAAATTCTTTATATATTTTGGGTATTAACTCCTTATCAGATATATCATTTGCAAATATCGTCTCCATTTCAGTAGATTGCCTTTTTTGTTGTTGTTGATGGTTCCCTTCATTGTGCAAAAGGTTTTTATTTTGATGTAATCCCAATAATTTATTTTTGCTTTTGTTCCTTTGCCTTAGGAGACGTAACTAGAAAAATATCGCTATGGCCAATGTCAAAGAAATTACTTCCTTCTTCTGTTCTAGGATTTTTATGGGTTCAGATTTCACATTTAGGTCTTTAATCCATTTTGAGTTTATTTTGGTGTATGGTGTTAGAAAGTGGTCCTGTTTCATTCTTTTGCATGTAGTTGTCCAGTTTCTCCCAACACCATTTGTTGAAGAGACTGTTTTTCCCTCATTGTGTGTTATTGTATACCTTGTCATAGATTAATTGACCATATGACTGTGGGTTCATTTTTGGGCTCTCTATTCCGTTCCATTGATCTATATATCTATATTTGTACCATACTGTTCTGATTACTATAGCTTTGTAGTATATCTTAAAATCTGAAATTGTGTTATCTCGTTTTATTCTTCTTTCTCAGGATTGCTTTGACTATTTGAGGTCTTTTGTGGTTCCATATACATTTTAAGATTCTTTATTATAGTACTGAAAAAAAGCTATTGGTGTTTTGATAGGGATTGCATTGAATCTGTAAATTGCTTTGGGTAATAAACACATTTTAATTATATCAATTCTTTTAATCCATGACATGGAATATCTTTCCATTTGTTTGTGTCATCTTCAATTTCTTTCATCAATGTTTCATAATTTTTGTAGTAAGTCTTTCACATCCTTGATTAAGTGTATTCCTAGGTGTTTTATTCTTTCTGGTGCAATAATAAATGGAATGTTTCCTAATTTACCTTTCTGCTACTTTATTTAGTATATAGAAATGCTAGATATTTCTGGGCATTAATTTTTTACCCTGAAACTTTATTAAATTCACTATTACTTTCAGTAGTGTTTTGGTGGAGTCTTTAGAGTTTTCTATATATAGTATCATGTCATCTGCAAATAATGACTTTAACTTCTTTACCAATGTGGATTCCTCTTATTTCTTTTTGCTATCTGATTGCTGTGGCTGGGACTTGCAGTACTGTGTTGAATAAAAGTAGTGAGAGTAGGCATCTTTGTCTTGTTCTTGATCGTAGGGAAAAGTCATCAGTTTTTCACCATTGAGGATGATACTAGCTGTGGGTTTTTCATATATGGCCTTTATTATGTTGAGGTGTGTTCCCTCTAAACCCACTTCTTGAGCATTCTAATCATGAAAGGATGTTGAATTTTGTCAAATATTTTTTCTGCATCTATTGAGATTATCATATGGTTTTTATCCTTTGTTTTGTTGATATGTATCACATTGATTAATTTGCTAATTATTGAACCATCCTTGCATCCCCAAAATATTGAACCATCCTTGCATCCCCAAATACTGAACCATCCTTGCATCCCCAAAATAAATCCCACTTGATTGGGGTGAATGATCACTTTAATATATTGTTAATTGTGGTTTGCTAGTATTTTGTTGAAGACTTTTTTCATCTATGTTCATCAAGGATATTGGCCTGCAGTTTTCTTTTTTTGTGGTGTCTTTATTTGGTTTTGACCACAGGGTAATGCTATATTATAGAATATATTTGGAGGCTTTCTTTCCTCTTCTATTTTTTTGGAATAGTTTGAGGAGAATATGTATTAATAGTTCTTTAAGTGTTTTACAGAATTCACCCATGAATCCCTCTGTTCCTGGACTTTTATTTTTTGGTAACTTTTTTTATTACCGATTCATATTTATTTCTAGTGTTTGGTCTCTTCAGACTTTCTATTTTTCCTGATTCAGTTTTGGAAGATTTTGTTTCTAGGAATTTATCTGTTTCTTCTAAGTTGTTCAGTTTGTTGGCATAAAATTTTTCGTTGTATTCTCTTATAATCCTTTGTATTTCTGTGGTGTTAGTTGTTACTTCTCTCTCATACCTGATTTCACTCATATGGGCCCTCTCTTTTTTTCTTGATGAGTCTGGCTAAGGTTTTATTTTTTCAAAGAATCATCTCTTGGTTTCATTTATCTCTTCCATTGTTTTTTTAGTCTCTATGTCATTTATTTCTGCTCTGGTTCTTATTTCCTTCCTTCCACTTATCTTGAGCTTTGTTCTTTTTCTAGTTCCTTTAGCTGTAAGATTAGATTGTTTATTTGAACTTTTTCATGACTTTTGAGCTAAGTCTGTACTTGTATATATTTCCCTCTTAGAACTGCTTTTGCTGTGTCTCAAAGATTTTAGACCCTTGTGTTTTCATTTTCAATTATCTCCATGCATGTTTTAGTTCTTCTTTGATATCTTCATTGACCCATTGGTTGTTTATTATCATGTTATTTAGCATCTACATATTTGTGTTTTTACCAGTTTTTTTTCTTTCGATTAATTTCTAATTTCATACCATTTTGGTCAGAAATGTGCATGATATAATTTCAAAATTCTCAAATTTATTGAAACTTGTTTTGGGTCTAATACATGACATATTCTGTAGAATGTTCAAAGTGTACTTGGAAAAAATATGTACTCTGTTGGTTTTTGATTCTGTATATATCCATTATATCCACCTAGTCTAATGTGTCATTCAAAAACACTGTTTCCTTGTTGTTGTTCTATCTGGATGATCTATCCATTGTTGTAAGTAGAGTGTTAAAGTCCCCAACTATTATTCCATTACTATAAATTTCTCCCGTTATGTCCTTTAATATGCATTTTATGTATTTAGGTGTTCCAATGTTGGGTGCCTAGGTATTTATATTGTTATATACTCTTGTCGGATTGATCCCTTTAACATTATATAATGCCTTTCTTTGTCTCTTGTTAGTCTTTGTTTTAAAATCTATTTTGTCTGATGTAAATCTTGCTACCCTGGCTATTTTTTCATTTCCATTTGTATGGTGAATGTTTTTCTATACCTTTACTTTCAGACTATAGACATCTTTAGATCTCAAGTAAATCTCTTATAAGCAGCATATAGATGGGTCTTATTTCTTTATTCATTCAGTCACCCTACCTTTTGATGATAGTATTCAGTCTATTTACATTTAGATCAATTATTATTATTTTTTAATTTATTTATTTTGAGAGAGAGAGAGAACAGTAGGAGAGGGGCAGAGATAGAGGAGAGAGAGAAATCTAAGCAGGCTCTGCTTTGTCAGCACAGAGTGTGACATATGCCTCAAACTCACAAACCATGAGATTATGAACTTTTAATTAATTTATTTATTTGAAGAGAGAGAGAGTAAGAGTGTGGGTAGGGAAAGGTCAGGAAAAAAAGCAGAGAGAGAATTCCAAGCAGCCTCCATGCTCAGCACAGAGCCTGACACGGGGCTCAAATCCACAAATCATGAGATCATGACCTGAGCCAAAATCAAGTGTGGGATGCTTAACCTACTGAGCCACCTAGGCACCCCTAAAGTTATTATTGATAGATATGAACTCGTTGTCACTTTGTTAATTGTTTCTGGTTGCTTTTGTAGTTGTTCTCTGTTCCTTCTTCTCTTGCTCTCTTTCTTTGTGATTAATTAGTTTCTGTAGTGTTATGTTTGGCTTTCTTTGTTTTAATTTTTATGTATCTATTATAGGTTTTGGATTTGGATTATGAGCCATGAGGTTCATATATAACATCCTAAGTTTATAGCAGTCTGTATTAAGTTGATGGTCATTTATTTTCAAACACATTCTTAAAACACTATTTTTAACTCCATCCTCCATCTTTTTTATATATATATTGTCATATTTCACATTTTTTATTCATAATTTTCTTATGTCTAATTATGGCCTTTTTTTCCCAATTAACAAAGTCTCTTTAACCTTTCTCATAAGGCTGGTTTAGTGATGATAAATACTTATAGCTTTTGTTTGTCTAGGAAATTCATCTCTCCTTAATTTCTAAATGATAAACTTGTTGAGTAGAGTATTGTTGGTTTCAGTTTTTTCCTTTATGCACTTTGACTATTTCATCCTGCTTTCTTTTGGACTACAGTTTCTGTTGAAAAATCAGCTGATATCCTTATAGTGTTTTCCTTGTACATAACTTTATGCTTCTCTCTTGATGCTTTTAAAATTCTATATTTTTAATTATTATGTATCGTGATATAGATGTCCTTGTGTTTATCCTGTTAAAATACTCTGCTTCTTGAACCTGGATGTCTATTTCCTTCCCTAGGTTAGGAAACTTTTCAGCTATTATTTCTTCAAATAAGATTTTTGTTCTTTTCTTTTCTTCTTTATCTAGGACCCTAAAATATAAATGTGTATTCTTTTGATGTCATTCAAGAGATTGTTTAGCCTATCCTCATTTGTTTTTATTTTTTTCTCTTTTGCTGTTCAGCTTAGGTGCTTTCCACTACACTGCTTCCAGATTGCTAATATGCTAATCTGTTGATTTCTTCTAGTGTATTTTTCATTTCATTTATTGAATTCTTCATGTCTGGCTAGTTCTTTTCATATTCTCTTTCTCTTTAATGAAAGTCTTACTGAGTTCTTTCACTCTTCACTCCAGCTTGGTACACATCTTTATGATCATTTTAACCCTCTTTATCGGGCATATTTATTATCTCTATTTCATTTACTTCTTTTTCTGAAGTTTTTGTTTTATTCTTTATTTTGGAGCATTTTCCTCTGTCTCCCTATTTTGCTTGAATTTCTATGTTTGTTTCTATGAATTAGGCACATAGTTACTGCTCCTAAACTTGAAGGAATGGTCCTGTGTATCTGCCCCTATGTAGGTTGTGTGTGCTTGGTGATTTTTAATGGCTTACTGGAGTTGTGGCTTGCATGGGCTGGAGGTTGTGGGGCACTCTGTGCTAGAGCTTCCCTGGTGGGATGGCTGGAGCTGAAGTGGGTGTGGGCTATGGTGGTTCTAAGGTTCTCTGTTCAGAGGGTGCCCTAGCAGGACAGCTGAATCTGAAATGGGTGAAAGCCAAGTGGTCCTAGGGCTCTACACACCAAGGGCACCAAGGAGGATAGCTGAAGCCAAAAGGGATGTAAGTTGGGGTATTCCAGGACTCTCAGAAGGTGCCCTGGGAGGGAGAATGGAGCTGAGGCAGGATGTAGGCCAGGAAATGCTAGGGCTCTGTGTAGCAAATGCTCATTTCAGGACAGCTGAAGCTGAAGTGGGTGCAAGCTGGGATGTCTCAAGGCACTCCATGCAGGGGGTGTCCTGGCAAGACAACTAGAGCTGAGGCAGTGTGCATTACAGGAGGTTCTTGTATTCTCTGTACAAAAGGCACCCTGGAAGAATAGCTGAGATTGAAGTGGGTGTAAATTGGAGTATTTTAGAATTCTCTATACAGAGGGTGGCCTGGAAGAGTGCCTGGAGCCAAAGTAGGGTACAAGCCAGGAGGCCCTAAGGTCTTCCACACAGGGGACTCCCTTGGAGGACAGCTAAAGCTGAAGTAGGGGCTGGTGTGGTGCCTGGGCTATCTGCACAAAGTGTGCCCTGGAAGGATATATGAAGCTGAAGGAGGGTCAAGCTGGGACAATTTCAGGGTGCTCAGCACAGAGGGCACACTAGCTGGGCACTGGGAGCTGAGGTCAGCCTGGGTGGGGGTGTTCCAGGGTGCTCTGCACAGGGCATGCCCTGGCAAAGTGGCTATAACTGACACTGGCATGGGCCAGGGGTTCCCAGAATGCTCCATGTAGGGGGCATCGTGGCAGGGCAGCTGAATCTGAAGCGGGTATCATCCAGGGAGTACCCTAGCAAGCTATCTAAAGCTGAGGTGGTATGGGCCTGGAGTGTTTTAGGGTGCTTTGTGCCTGTGTCACCTTGGTATAAATGCTGGAGCTGTAATGAGTGCTGACCAGGGGTTTTGGAACCACCCTGTGGCCTTTTTGATGGGATGGCTGGGGCTAGTTTGGGCCAGGGGTCTGGGGCTTACTGAAGCAGCGGGCATGTTCTGGAACCAAGACCCTTCATTAAGTAGTCTGTTCTTTCAAGGTAGATGGGAGCATAGACCATGTCCACCAGCCCATCCCACCCAGAGAGAGTTCCAGAAGCTCCCCCATCATTTGGCAAAGTTCTAGGGCTGGATCTTTATACACTAGCTGCTCTTTTAAACTGGGACTTTTTTCTGTGCTCCAGGACAAATGAATCTGTTTCTAGTCCCTCAGTACTATCCCTCCCCACTGCAGTTCACAGTGTTGAGGGTAGGGGTTCCTTTTGTTACCCTGTCTCTGTCTCTTTTGCCATTCTCTTCTGCCATTCTATCTTTTGTTGTTCAGAAGCTGTTCAGTCTACCATCAGTTCTTCAGGAGGAATTGCTCTATAAATAGGTGTAATTTGGTGTGTTCATGGAGGACGTGAGTTCAATGTCTTCCTATGTCACTATCTTGGGCCAGAGCCAGTTAGATTATTTCTATAAGCCATATATATATATATATATACACACACACACATATATACACTTATATATACACATATATAGTGTATATTTATACACATATGTAAAATTTATATTGTGCATGTGTATAAAATATGTATATTTTATACATATAAAATTATATATGTATGTAAATTTTATTTATGTACATATATGTATAATTTTATAGATTTATAAATTATATATATATATAAATTCTATATATAATTAAAATACTATAAGGCTTTTATATATATATAAAAATTCTATATTTTTCAAATGTTGATTTTTCACTTATTCAAAAATGTGCTAGGATTATTCAAGGCATGAAAGATCCAGTAGTGACCAATAGAGACAAAAGCTTTCTCTATTCTACAGGAGAGAAGATAGGCCATTAATAAAAATAAAGAAATCAAAGGTGTCATGTATTAGATGGTATACATGCTATGAAGACAATTAAATAGGAGGTGGTATAAATATGGATGGCTGGAGAAGGAGGGATTTGTGATTTTAAACAAGTGGTCCAGCAGGGCCCCAGGATGCAGGTGCCATTTCATCAAAGACCCCAAGGAGATGAGGGACTTGTTTTGAGGATATCCAGGTAGGGGAATAGCAAATGAGGTGGTCTGAGTCAGGAGTATGCCTGATCCATTCCAAAGCCAGGCTTTGAACCCAAGCTCTCTGACACCAATGCCTGGGTTTGGCTATGTAAAAAATAGAGCAAGATCTCTGATGACCATCTAATCAACTAACTATTCTGCCTATTACAGCAGCTCCAGAGACCCTTCAGAGGACAACTGCATCTTCTTGCATATTATTTTCAAATGTTGACTTTATCCCAATTTTCTCAGTAGCCATTAAGGCTCTGTAGCCATTTAAGGCCTCAGCAACATCTCAGAGAATGTTGTTAATGGTTTTACAGTAGTGGTAATTTAACAAACTTTAAAGCAAAGAACATAGGTCAGATATGTGTCAATTAACACTTCTCACTTATATTTTCTTCACAGAAAGTTTTAATCCTTATATGAATATGATACATTATCAGATTCAGTTTAGGTAGTTCCCAAGATTGAATCAGCCCCATCAGGGTCCCAGTCTTCAGTCCATGGCTGCCTGTTCAAGTAGACAGCTCAAACTGCCACCATTGTTTCTTCCTCTTAGTACCCTGTCATTTGCTATCATGGTGGTTCTTGGAATCAAGTTCAACCTCCTATGAAGGCTACAACTCCTTCAACATTTCTAAGCTCAGATGATACACCACACTGTGATATGTGGAATCTGTTTACTCAGTGACTATCGGGAGGGGTAGCTGACAAAGTCAGAAGTATTAATGGCCCATGAGGTGAACTTTGACCAATGAGAGAGAGAAGACACGAAAGAAAGGGCAAGTAAATCCCTCTCCCCTTCCTCTCTAAGATGGGATTTGTCAAGCAGTCAAAGGGTCATTCTGACCTTCCTTTTATTTTTTCAGTTTTGTTGAAATACAGACATGTTCATTTATTTACTTATTGTCTATGGCAACTCCATTCTACAACAGAGTGAATAATTGTGGCCTAGACTATATGCCCTGCTTAGTCTAACTATTTACTCTTTGGCCTTTTACACATAAATTCTGTGGACCCCTGCCCTAAAGTGGAAACTCTGAGGCAGGACCTGTTTGGAAAACAGTGTGCAAAATCAAGCAATCAGTTATATTTCTTGTGAAGCTAGAACCAGCTTGTCTATGTATCCTTTTGTATGTTCATTCCCTCTTTCCCTGCCTCACTTTATCTTTTGCCTCAGATCTGCTGCTACTACCAATAAAACTTGAGAAATTAAGCTTTGTCACAGACTCCATTTTCTAAAGAACCAAGGGTAAAAAGAGGTATAGATCTAAGACCGAAATTCATGAATTTTATTTTTCCTACATGTGTTGATTCCCTCATAAATCTCATTAACCCATTAAAGATAATATAATCAGTTTCTAGTTCTTCTATGTTAATTTGAAGTAGTTTTATAAAGTCATTATACTTGTAAGATCTCTGAAATTCCATACTGAATTTCCATACTGAGACCATACTGAAATTCCAGACCGATGTTACTTGTACTGTATATTTTCAGAAGTCATTTTGCAATCCAGGATTCCTCTTGACTGTAGGATCATTTTATTTGGTAGTACACAATAAGAATCTCTAGTGTTTTCCAAGGTCATATTTAATAAGTATTGTGGACAGCAACCTGTATCTATCAAGGCCCAATGTCTTCTCTTCCCTTTTATATTCGACTCCCCAATAACTAAGTTTACCCACCACAAAAAGTTCTCTATTTTTCCCTGCTATATTTTTTCTATAAATTGTAAAGATTTAACTTATAAGTTCTATTAAACCACAAATAGAACACTCATTTTAAGCCTAAAGAAAAGCATTTGATACTGAGTCTGATAAGAAATGGAATACATGTTATAGAAAGAAGGTGTATGGCCAGGAAGCCTTCAAAAATGCATGTTGTAGCTGGCACTGTCTTTCCCCACACCCTTCTTACTAAGGAGTGTCCTTTGAGGAAAGAATAGTATTAAAAGTAACATCAACTTGAATTTGATCAGAGCTGTCAGTCTACCGAAAACCAAAGATGAAAGAGATAGTTGCTGTGGGTATATTAGAGATTTAGCCTAATCTTCTGTCATGCCCTCTCTGCATCTCTGGTTATGATGATCTAGAACAGATCTGGTCAGAGAATTAGTGACTGACTCTATCAAAAACTATTTGCTGAGTCTCCCTTGCATAGTGCCAATGTTGTCTGGAACTTTCTCAATGAAGTTCAATCTTGAGAGAACCTCTTGGAACATAATTGTGGAAAAGGAATTGCCTTGGTTCCATCTTCAGGTTCTCCTCCAAGCTCTTAAGCCAAAACAGTGATCTGCCATCCAACTGCTGGGAGGCCAACTCAACAGCTATGCCATTTTGTTACCAGTTTGACATTTTTAGTTACATATGACCACAGAAAGAATCATGACCAGACTTTGGAAATCAACATTGAAATGGAATGGTGGCAATCACAGAAACCAGGGACTGTGCTTCCCTTTACAGTGACCACATTCTTCCCAGCCTCCTCAACTTCTGCCTTTCATGCTTAGGGAAAATCATTCGTGAGTTTGGAAAATGAACTGAAATCGAAATTTCACTAAAATATTTTAATGCTTTGATTTAGCCACAGAACTTTCTCTTTCAGTTAAATGCTATTTATATATCCATTGAGAAAATGATTGAGAAAAGAAATTTGAGAAAAGAAATTAATTCACAGATCACTGCCTTTGCTTGCATTTAGGTACCGGCCTTGAAGAAGCCATAACATTTTAATTAATAAATTAAAACATTCCTTTGGTGTTGCTATCAATGATATACATCTGTTTCAGTTACAAAAGCAAACTAGCAATAATTATTTAAAACATTAGAGGGGTGCCTGGGTGGCTCAGTCGGTTGAGCATCCGACTTCGGCTCAGCTCATGATATCACAGTTCGTGAGTTCGAGCCCCGTGTTAGGCTCTGTGCTGACAGCTCGCAGCCTAGAGCCTGCTTCAGATTCTGTGTCTCCCTCTCTCTGCCCCTTCCCAGCTCGTGCTCTGTCTCTTAAAGATGGATAAACATTAAAAAAATTTTTTTAATTAAAAAAAACTAGAAAAAGTCTGTAAATGTATAATGCATTTGGAACCAAATGCAAACCCTTTAATTTCTGTGTGATTAAAATCCAGTAAAGCTCAAATAAGATTTTTCAAAATATTCATATATATAATATTTATGATTGGCTTTCCTTATATTTATGTACAGTCCAGAGAAATAAAAACCCATATAGACCGAGAAAGAAAAATCAAATGCCTATTTTAACTTTGCTATTACAAAAATTACCTACCTTTATGGTTCTTCAACTTTAGAATCATCTTTTAGAGGTCCACTTCAGGACATTAAGTATTCAGACTATTATAGACAAAATTTTCTTTTTTTTTTAATTTTTTTGATGTTTATTTATTTTTGAGAGAAAGAGAGAGACAGAGCGTGAGCAGGGGAGGGGCAGAGAAAGAGGGAGACAGAATCTGAAGCAGGCTCCAGATGGAGCCAAATGGGCCATAGCAACTACTTTTTTTGTTAATTGAAGTGTAGTTGACATGCAACATTGTATTAGTTTCAGTTCTGTTTTTAATTGTTTTTTGAGGAGTCTCCACATTGTTTTCCATAATGGCTGCACCAGTTTACATTCTTAACAGTGCACAAGGGTTCCCTTTTCTCCCTTTTCTTACATCCTCACTAGTACCTGTTATTTGGTAACACCAATTCTGACTGATGTAAGTTGATATCTCATTGTAGTTTTAATTTGCATATCCCTGATGATTAGTGATATTGAGCATCTTTTCATGTGTCTGCCTGTTGGTCATCTGCATGTCTTCCCTGGAGAAATGTCTATCCAGATCCTCTGCCCATTTTTAATTGGATTACTGGGCTGTTTTAAATCTTGAGTTGTTTCAGTTCTTTATATATTTTGGATATTAGCCTCTTACTGGTTATATCATTTGCAAAAATCTTCTTCCATTCAGTAGGTTGCCTTTTCCTTTTGTTGATCCTGTTATTCACTGTACAAAAACTTTTTAGTCTAATTTAGTCCCATTTATTCATTTTTACTTGTGTTGCTCTTGCCTCAGATCAAAAACAATATTGCTGAGACCAATGCCCAAGAGCTTACTACCTGTTATATTATAGGAGTTTTATGGTTTCCTGTCTACATTTACTTTTTAATAATTTTTAATGTTTATTTATTTTTGAGAGACAGAGCACAAGTGGGGGAGAAGCAGAGAAAGAGGAAGCAGGCTCCAGGCTCTGAGCTGTCATCACAGAGCCTGATTTGGGGCTCAGATCCACATACTGTGAGATCATGACCTGAGCCCAAGTCGGACATTTAAACGACTGAGCCACCCAGGCACCTGTCTACATTTAGTCTTCAAAACATTTTGAATTTTTTTTGTATACGTTGTAAAAAAAAAAAAAAGTGGTCCAGTCTCATTTTTTTGCATGTAGTTGCCCAGTTTTCCCAATACCATTTACAAAAGAGAATGATTTTCCCTGTTATATGTTCTTTCCTCCTTTGTTGAAGATTAACTGACTGTATGAGTTTATTTCTGAATTCTCTATTCTGTTTCATTGATCTATGTGTCTATTTTTGTGGCAGTACAATATTGTTTGGATTATTATAGCTTTGTAGTATAATCTGAAGTCAGAGAGCACTGTACCTCCCACGTTTTTCTTCATTCTCAAGATTGCTTTGGCTTTTTGGGGGCTTGTAATTCCATACAAATTTTAGGATTCTTCCACTTCTGTGAAAAGTGCTATTGGTATTTTGAATAATGATTCCTTTGAATCTGTAGATTTCTTTGAGGAGTATGGACATGTTAACAATATTCTTCAAATCCAGGAGTACAGTATATCTTTCCAGGTATTTGTGTAGTCTTCAGTTTTTTTCATTAATGTTATATAGTTTTCAGAGAATAGATCTTTCACCTCCTTGGTTAAATTTATTCCTAGGAATTTTATTTTTTGATGCAGTTGTGAATGGGATTGTTTTCTCAATTTCTCTCTCTGATAGTTAATTATTAGTGTATATAAATGCATTAAAAAGTTTAAAAAATGGGGGGGGGGAGGGCCTGGGTGGCTTAGTCAGTTGAGCGTCTGACTTCAGCTCAAGTCATGATCTCACGGTTCATGAGTTTGAGCCCCACGTCTGGCTCTCTGCTGACAGCTCAGAGCCTGGAGCCTGCTTCAGATTCTGTGTCTCCTTTCTCTCTGCTCCTCCCCTATCATGCTCTGTCTCTCTCTGTCTCTCAAAAAAAATAGTTAAAAAAATGCAGTAGATTTATGTATCCTGCAACTTCATTGAATTCATGATTACTTCTAGTAGTTTTTTGATGGAGTCTAGGGTTTTCTATATGTAGTATCATGTCATCTGCAAATAGTGACAATTTTACTTCTTTTCTAATATGAATAAATTTATTTATTTTTCTTGTCTGATTGCTGTGGCTAGGATGTCCAATACTATGTTGAATAAAAGTGGTGAAAGTGGGCATCCTTGTCTTGTTCCTGATCTTAAAGGAAAAAGCTTTCAGCTTTTCACCATTGAGTATGATGTTAGATGTGGGTTTTTCAAATATGGCCTTTATTATGTTGAGGTATTTTCCCTCTTTTTTCTACTTCATCAAGTGTTTTTATCATGAATGGTTGTTGAATTGTATCAATGCTTTTTCTGCATCTATTGAGATGCTCTTCAATGGTATATCATAGTGATTGATTCGTGGATATTCTACCATTCCCATATCTCTGGATTAAATCCCACTTTATCATGGTGTATGTTCTTTTTAATTTATTGGAGAATTTGGCTTGCTAAAATTTTGTTGAAGATTTTTACATCATAGTTTATCAGGGATATCACCCTGTAATTATTGTGTGTGTGTGTGTAGTGTCTTTGCCTGGTTTTGGTGTTATGTAATTATGGCATCATAGAATGAGTTTGGAAGCATTCTTTCATGTTCAACTTTTTGGAATTTTTTGAGAAAGATAGTATAAACTCCTATTTAAATGTTTGTTGGAATTCACCAGTGAAGCTGCCTGGTCCTGAACATTTGTTTGCTGGGGTTTTTAAACTTATGATTCAACTTCATTACTAGTAATTGGTGTATTCAAATTTTCTACTTTTTCCTGATTCTTCTTGGAAGGTTGTGTTTCTAAGAACGTATCTATTTCTTTTTTTTTTTAATTTTTTTAATGTTTATTTATTTTTGAGAGAGACAGAGACAGAATGCGAGTGGGTTAGGGGAAAAGAGAGAGGGAGACACAGAATCCCAAGCAGGCTCCAGGCTCTGAGCTGTCAGCACAGAGCCTGACACGGGGCTTGAGCCCATGAGCTGTGAGATCATGACCTGAGCCAAAGATGGTTGCTCAACCAACTGAGCCACCCAGGCGCCCCAGAATGTATCTATTTCTTCCACGTCATCCCAGTTGTTTTAGTCTCTTATGATTCTTTGTATTTCTGTGGTATCCATTGTAAGTTCTCCTCTTTCATTTCTGATTTTATTTACTTGGGCGCTCTTTTTCTCTTTTTATTGATGATTCTGGCTAAAAGTTTATCAATTTTGTTTATTTTATGAAAGAAACTTTAGTTTCATTGATGTTTTCTAGGTATTTTTTGTTTGTTTGAATTTCTATTCAAGCAGAAGGGAGTCTCCGGAGTCAAGCGCAGACTAGAGGCCCACGGAAGAGGGTAGGAAGGGCGGGGAGGCGGTGCGCGCTCCACGGACTGGCGGGAGGGAGCCGGGGCGGAGGGGCGGCTCGCCGGCCAAGCAGAGCCCCCGAGTCTGGCTGGCAAAAGCGGAGGGGCCGGACAGACTGTGTTCCGACAGCAAGCGCGACTTAGCGTCTGGGAGGTCATAAGTTAACAGCTCTGCTCGGAAAGCGGGAAGGCTGGAGGACAAAGGGAGGGAGAGCTGCTGAGCCCCCGGACGGCAGAGCTCAGCTTGGCGGGGAACAAAAGCACCAGCGCCATCTCCCCCGCCCATCCCCCAGCCAAAATCCCAAAGGGAACCAGTTCCTGCCAGGGAACTTGCTCGCTCCGCGCAAACACCCAACTCTGTGCTTCTGCGGAGCCAAACCTCCGGCAGCGGATCTGACTCCCTCCCGCTGCCACAGGGCTCCTCCTGAAGTGGATCACCTAAGGAGAAGCGAGCTAAGCCTGCCCCTCCAGCCCCCGTGCACCTTGCCTACCCACCCCAGCTAGTACACCAGATCCCCAGCAACACAAGCCTGGCAGTGTGCAAGTAGCCCAGACGGGACACGCCACCCCACAGTGAATCCCGCCCCTAGGAGAGGGGAAGAGAAGGCACACACCAGTCTGACTGTGGCCCCAGCAGTGGGCTGGGGGCAGACATCGGGTGGGACTGCGGCCCCGCCCACTAACTCCAGTTATACACCACAGCACAGGGGAAGTGCACTGCAGGTCCTCACCACGCCAGGGACTCTCCAAAATGACCAAACGGAAGAATTCCCCTCAGAAGAATCTCCAGGAAATAACAACAGCTAATGAACTGATCAAAAAGGATTTAAATAATATAACAGAAAGTGAATTTAGAATAATAGTCATAAAATTAATCGCTGGGCTTGAAAACAGTATACAGGACAGCAGAGAATCTCTTGCCACAAAGATCGAGGGACTAAGGAACAGTCACGAGGAGTTGAAAAACGCTTTAAACGAATTGCAAAACAAAATGGAATCCACGATGGCTCGGCTTGAAGAGGCAGAGGAGAGAATAGGTGAACTAGAAGATAAAGTTATGGAGAAAGAGGAAGCTGAAAGAAAGAGAGATAAAAAAATCCAGGAGTATGAGGGGAAAATTAGAGAACTAAGTGATACACTAAAAAAAAATAATATACGCATAATTGGTATCCCAGAGGAGGAAGAGAGAGGGAAGGGTGCTGAAGGGGTACTTGAACAAATTATAGCTGAGAACTTCCCTGAACTGGGGAAGGAAAAAGGCATTGAAATCCAAGAGGCACAGAGAACTCCCTTCAGACGTAACTTGAATCGATCTTCTGCACGACATATCATAGTGAAACTGGCAAAATACAAGGATAAAGAGAAAATTCTGAAAGCAGCAAGGGATAAACGTGCCCTCACATATAAAGGGAGACCTATAAGACTCGTGACTGATCTCTCCTTTGAAACTTGGCAGGCCAGAAAGGCTTGGCACGATATCTACAGTGTGCTAAACAGAAAAAATATGCAGCCGAGAATCCTTTATCCAGCAAGTCTGTCATTTAGAATAGAAGGAGAGATAAAGGTCTTCCCAAACAAACAAAAACTGAAGGAATTTGTCACCACGAAACCAGCCCTACAAGAGATCCTAAGGGGGATTCTGTGAGACAAAGTACCAGAGACATTGCTACAAGCATAAAACATACAGACATCACAATGACTCTAAACCCGTATCTTTCTATAATAACACTGAATGTAAATGGATTAAATGCGCCAACCAAAAGACATAGGCTATCAGAATGGATAAAAAAACAAGACCCATCTATTTGCTGTCTACAAGAGACTCATTTTAGATCTGAGGACACCTTTAGATTGAGAGTGAGGGGATGGAGAACTATTTATCATGCTACTGGAAGCCAAAAGAAAGCTGGAGTAGCCATACTTATATCAGACAAACTAGACTTTAAATTAAAGGCTGTAACAAGAGATGAAGAAGGGCATTATATAATAATCACAGAGTCTATCCACCAGGAAGAGCTAACTATTATAAATGTCTATGCGCCAAATACCCGAGCCCCCAGATATATAAAACAATTACTCATAAACATAAGCAACCTTATTGATAAGAATGTGGTCATTGCAGGGGACTTTAACACCCCACTTACAGAAATGGATAGATCATCTAGACACACAGTCAATAAAGAAACAAGGGCCCTGAATGATACATTGGATCAGATGGACTTGACAGATATATTTAGAACTCTGCATCCCAAAGCAACAGAATATACTTTCTTCTCAAGTGCACATGAATTTCTATTCAATTTATTTCCACCCTGATCTTTATTACTTCCTTCCTTCTACTAACTTTGGGCTTTGTTCATTTTCTCATTCCCTTAGGTATAAGGTTAGATTATTTATTTGAGATTTTTTCTTATTTCTTGAGGTAGGCCTGTATTGTTATAAACCTTCCTCTTGGAACTGCTTTTTCTGCATCTCATAGATTTGGGGACATTGTGTTTCTATTTTCATTTGTCTAAAGGTATATTTTAATTTCTTCTTTGGTATCTTCATTGACCCTATGGTTATTTAGTAGCAGGTTCTTAGCCTCCTTGTATTTGTGGTATTTTTAGGGGTTTTTTTCTTGTAATTGATTTCCAGTATCATACTTTTGTGGTTGAAAAAGATATTTGATGTGATTTCATTTTTCTTAAATTAATTGAGCCTTGTTATGTGGTCTAATATGTGGTCTATCCTAAAGACTATTCTATGTGGACTTGAAACCAATGTATATTATGCTTCTTTTTGATGAAATGCTCTGTATATAACTATTAAGGTTATATCTGGTTTAAGGTATCATTAAGGTTAATGTTTATTTATTGATTTTCTGTCCAGATGACCTATACATTGATGTAAGTGGGGTGTTAACGTCCCCTACTATTGTTGTGATATTGCCATTTTCTCCTCTTATGTCTGTTAATATTTGCTTTATGTATTTAAGTGCCCCTATGTTGTGTGCATAGATATTTACAAGTGTTATATCCTATTGTTGGATTGATCCCTTTATCATTATGTAAATCACTTCTTTTTTTTTCTTGTTACAGCTTTTTTTTAAGGCTAATTTATGTGATATAAGTATTACCACCCCAGTTTTCTTTTTGTTTATATTTTCATGGAATTACTTTTTCCATCCTTTAACATTCCATTTGTATGTGTCTTTAGATCTGATATCAGTCTCTTGTAGGCAGCACATGTGTGAGTCTTATTTTTTTTAATATATTCAGTCACCCTATGTCTTCTGATTAGAACATTTAGTCCATTTACATTTAAAGCAATTATTGATAGATATGCATTTATTGTCATTTTAATGATTGTTTTCTCATTGTTTTTGTAGTTGTTCTCTGTTCCTTTCTTCTCTCTTGCTCTCTTCCCTTGTGATTTGGTTACTTTCTTTAGTGTTGTTTATATTCCTTTCTGTTTATTTTGTGTGTATCAGTTAACAAAATAGACGTTTTTTGGTTTATGATGACTATAATGTTGATATATAATACTCTATGTACATAGCAGTCAATTTTAAGTTAATGGTCACATAAGTTTGAACACATTCTAAAGCACTACATTTTTACTCTTCCCTCCTCCACATTTAATGTCACATTTGCAACTTTTATTTTGTGTACCCCTTAACTAATTATTTTAGATATATTTGCCTTACTACTTTTGTCTTTTAACCTTCATACTAGCTTTATATGTAGTTGATTAACTACCTTTACTATATGTTTGCTACTGGTGAGATTTTTTTCATAATTTTCTTATTTATAGTTATAGTCTTTTCTGCTTAAAGAAGTCCCTTTAACATTTATTGTAAGGCTGGTTTAATGGTGATGAACTCCTTTAACTTTTGTTTGTCTGGGAAACTCTTTATCTGTCCTTGAAGTCTGAATGATAACCTTGCCAGGTAAAATATTCTTGTTTTTTTCCTTTTGGCACTTTACATATATCCTGCCACTCCCTTCTGCTCTGCAAAGTTTCTGGTGTAGAATCTGCTGATAGCCTTAGGCAGTTTTTATTGCATAAATTGCATAACAATTTGTATTTCTCTTGGTGCTTTTAGATTGCCTCTTTATCTTTAACATTTGATATTTTAATTATTATGTGTCTTTGAGTTCATGTTGTCTGGTGTTATTTATGCTTCCTGGACCTGGGTGTCCTTTTTTTCTCCAGGTAAGGGAAGTTTCTAGGTATTACTTACTCAAATAATGTTTCTACCCTTTTCTCTCTCTCTCTCTCTCTCTCTCTCTCTCTCTCTCAGACTCCTTTAATATGATTTTTTTAATGTTTATTTATTTTTGAGAGAGAGAGCACATAAGTAGGGGAGGGGCACAGAGAGACAGAGACACAGAATCTGAAGAAGGCTCCAGGCTCCGAGCTGTCAGTACAGAGCCCAACATGGGGCTTGAACTCATGAGTCATGAGATTATGACCTGAGCTGAAGCTGGACATTTAACTGACTGTGCCACCCAGGAACACCATGATTTTTAATATGCTTGATGTTGTCCCATAGATTGCTTAACATATCTTTATTTTTTATTATTTTTTGTGTGTGTTCATTTGGATGATTTCTACTACTCTGTCCTCCAGATTGCTGATCTGTTCTTTTGCTTCCTTTAATCCATTTGATTCCTCCTAGTGTTTTTTTTCTTTTTTTTTTTTTACAGCTCTAATTGGTTTTATTTTTATTTTTGTATATCCTATCTCTTTGTTGAAAATACCACTCTGTTCATCCATTCGTCTGAATTTGATGAGCATCTTTATGACCATTATTTTCAACTCTTTATCTGGTAGATTGCCTATATCCATTTCATTTAGCTCTTTTTCTGAAGTTTTGTCTTGGTCTTTCATTTAGAACATATTTCTCTGTATCTTCATTTTATCTAATTCTCTGGGTTTTTTTTCTATGTATCAGGTAGATAGATGAGTTATGTTCCCTGGTCTCAGAGTAGTGTCTTTATGAAGAGGGTCCCCTGTGGGACTTTGTACTGCAAACTTTCCCTGGCCACCTGAGCCACTTGCCCTAGGAGTGACCCCTGTGTGGACTGCATTCATCCTCCTGTTATGTCTGGATCATGATTTTTGTAGACTTGCTGATGTGACAGCCTCCTGCTAAGGAGGCTGTCTGTCAAGTCTGGCCATGAATTTTATGGGCATGCTGGTGATCAGGGCTGGCCCATGGCCTGTCTGAATCTGTGGCCTGGAAATGACTATTGCAGGCACTATGGTATGCAGGCTGTCCCCCAGTGCAACTGGCTGCAGGGTCTGGCTGCAATAGCTGTGGGCTTACTGATAGGCTTAGTGGTAGTCCAGCTATCACTATTATAGGCATTTTAGTGTGTGGGGCTGGCCCCAGAGTAGGGCCACTTGGGAGTGGTTTCAGTGCCAGCCAAGTGTTCCCACTGAAAGTGGAAGAGCTGGGGAAGCTACTTGGGAAGGGCTCTGGGGCTGGCCAATGAATACTGCTGGGAAGTTTAGGGTAGCATTCAGCTTATGAGGGGCTCCTGGTAGGCAGATGGGTTTAATAGGGCAGGACCACAGGAGAAAGCCAGGGTGGAGCAAGTGATGCTAGGACAATAGATGGAGAGTTTCAGAAATGGAACCCACCAGCACCAGGCCAGCTAGGTAGAAGGGAAGTAATAAAAACATGGTGCCCACCAGTGCTTTTGTCCCTGAAGAATGTTCCAATATATCCCTGCCCATCTGGCATATATTGAGTAAATTGGTCAATGGATCTCCTTCAAATGTAACCCAAGTGCTTTTCAAACTGTTGCCTCTGCACTTTGATTCTGAGCGAGTGAGATTGTATACACTTTTTAAGAGCAGAGTCTTGGTTTCCTACTGCCTTTCTGTTCTCCCAGACATAAGGCCTATCAGTTTTTAAAGCCAAACACTGGGGGCTCCTCTTTCCAGTGCAGTTCCCCCAGGCTGTAGAGCCCAATCTGGGGCCTAGGACTTCATTCCTCAGAGAGGGCCTCTATGGTTGTAATATTCCACCTGCAATAATTCCTGATCAAACCACATCTTTGCCTTTCCTCCTCATCTCAATATGGATTTTTCTTTGTATTGTTAGTTGTATATGATCTGTTTTGCTAGTTTTGCTAGTTTGTTCTCAGAGATGTGGGTATAGGTTCTCTGTGGGGGAAGGTAAGCTCACGATCTCTCTATTCTGCCATCTGTGGAAATTTCTAATATTTTACAATGCTTTATTTCTAACTCTGAGAGATCTTTAAGGAGATCATATTCCTAGAACCTCAGAGATCTGGCCCACTCTATTATTTTGCCCTGTGCACTAAAATTAGCTATGTCTTGTCAATATGGTAATGCTGGGGCTCAAGTCCTTCACTCTTTAAACCCTATTTCAGTAGGCCAAAACTACTGAAGTGTTTCTGCTTGGGCCATAGACTCTACTTCCTGGTTGGGGGATAACAATGGAGCCATGTTCACTCTTCAATAACATCATATTTGTGTTTCAATCTGTGAAGGAGCTCTTCTACATTGAAAGTTAGAAGAGCCAAGTTTGGTTGGTATATTTGACTAAACATACTTTTGGCTTGCTGGCCCATAAGAAATGTGGATTGAGTGTATATTGCTTCCATTCTTCTTCTTTCTTTTGGTGAACTTTCTCACCAAATAGTTGAAGTGGTGTCCAGTCTGAACTCTTGACCTGTACACCTGAAATTTGAAGTAATTTCCCATTGGTTTTTTAGCTCAGAGTTTCTCATACTTTGTGTAGAGGGAAACTATATTGAATATCTGAAGAAATTCGAAGAAAATAAAGACTTCAGTGAGAGGGAGCGATTCATGCTCTCCCTCTTCTTAATTAAAATACTTCTTTTCTTTGTTTAGCCACATTAACCCCCTAAAAAGCCTTAAGAGATTTATCACCATAGGTGTATTAGATTAGACAACATGGTAAACTTTTAATATTCACAGACTTAACATTCATGGTTTCACCAACACTGACTAACCTTAAAGAATTTTAGTTGAACATGTTAGAATCTTACTAACCTCATCATCTACAGCTAACTAAGATCAATTATTCTCTATTTTTCCATGCACACAGTAAAACTCATGAGGTGATACAAATCTTGGCTTATGAAATAAATAGTCCTTAAACAAGTGGGAATTGCTACTGCTAGAGGCAGGAATGAAACAGAATATGAAACCCTATAAGAAAGTTATGGGTCTTAGAATATAAAAAGTTTCATGGGGAAAATAATTTGCTATTGTGATATTCATAAATTTTAATATTTACAAAGCCTTGAGATTGCTCTCCCATGAATTTAAAGTCTGTGGTAAATTTAGGATTTTAAGTAATCATAATATTAAATTACAAGCAAACTATTTATGAGACTGAAAATTTAAGAAACCAAGCATAACCAATTCAGTCACCAAGTCAGCAAAGAGAACAAGTCACAAAAATAAATGTTTTATGAGGAAACCACATAGAGATGGAATATCAATTTAGTCTTCATTCAACATTGGCTTGATTTTCACTCACCACAATGTTTTGGAATCTTGTGTGTTAATACAGGTGAAGAGAATAGATTTTGAGTGTTTTCCATCAAAGAAATCTCTTGTTCACTTTGACATATTTTAAGCTACACTTATGGGACTCAAAACCATTTTTAATTGAAGGAAATAGCCAGCATAAAATCATCTCACAATCTGACTGGTTTATTTTCTTTGACTGAAATGGTTGCTGAGTGTCTTATATTTTTTATGTATTACCCTAGAGCAACAGTCTTTAGATATAGGTTGTATATGATTATGTCAATGGTGTGTTTCTGTTCTGAAAGGTTCTGTAGACAATTACAATGGAAAACAAAGAGTAAAGAAATTCTTTGGAGAATTGAGAATATTTCATTACTCTCTGGAGTGCAGTCACAGCTGGCCAATATAAACCTTTTTGTGAAGCGGCACCCATCTGGCCTTTATGGGCAGGTATTAAACTTCCTATAAGCAGTGTCATCCATCTGGCTTTTATGAATGTATGATGTACTGGGTTCAACTCAAATGATAACATCTGTCCCTATAGATAAGCCAAAGCCAATCTATAAAGATATATCTGCATATCTCTATGATTTACATAATGGGGTGATATGGCTGATAAAAGTAATTGGTGGCACTGTTGCCTTATCCACCCCCCATCATCTATAGTTATTTCAGTGTCTTCCCTTAGCCTTCACAAATGCTTCAGAAAATACTTATTACTTAATAGCTGTGTGTATATGTGTGTGTGTGCATAAAGTAAACCTGTATGATTTTCTCACCTGTTCAATGATGGCTCAGTTGTTTCTAGCTTAAAAAAACAAACTAAGAAACAAAATAAAATCTAGGAATGAGAAGAGGTTAACTTTCCAAAGCCTATGCTATTTTTCATTAATCTCTCTGTACATACATAATGTTGAAGAACCTGTTTGGCATGTGATAGTGAGGTTCCCTTCATCAACTTGTATGCTATACAGTGTCAAGAATCTAAATCTTTTCCATTTATATGCCTAAACACTCGAACAATTTATCAAAGAACATGCTCATTTCCAGAGCAAGAAGAGATTAGTCATATTAAACATTCAAGACATTGAATGAAACAGAACACTTTGGAAATTATAAAGTAAACATACAAGAATGAATTCTTATCACTCCAACTGTAGGACATCAGAGCTTTCATTAGATATAATATGCAGTGTTTGTTTTAGTAACTAAACCAAAGGTTTTGCATTTACAGAACTGCATTGTTACATAAGATTAACCATTTGTTAAAGCACTGAATCAGATTCTCGTATAACCCTCTTACGTCAGTGTCAAAATAGACTTTCTTGGGTAGACTAAAGTTTCCCCATATGGAAACACACTGATCCCGAGATACTAAAATGAAGCATTAGTAACAACAAGCAGAAAACGCTATCTGGTAAATAGTCCAAAGTGCCCTTGAGTCCCCACTCCAAACCTGGAACTAATAAGGGTTGCTGTGGATGTACTGACATAAATGATATGTTGCGCTCCCTGGTTTTCTTCTACAGAATAGATGTGTGTTGATCACAAAATTATACTTTTGACTTAGAATACACAAGCAATTACTTCTTAATACTTTCTACAGTCACTTATTTATCTCCTCCCAGATATTTATTTTACTAAGAGGAGTGCCCCTATCTAGGCTATGCTACGTTATTATACTCTACTGGCTCTCTCAAGAGAGTTTCTTATAACTAAAATGGTGATACAGAAAGACTTACTTGCTAGTTGTTCCTTTGGTTACCACTCAGTCAGAGATAGGGTCAAAGAATAAGTGTGCTGCTCTTCCTCCTGTATAGTCATTGTCTGGGAGAGTCATTGTCATTTGTTTCAGATCCATTTAAGGAAATCATTGCTTTGCCCCATCACCCTGGTGATGGTAAAACCATCTGGTGAGGTAGGTAGAGAATTATTTCCTAAATACATTAAATATTTCTGAACCATTCCAATGATCTATTAATTCACTTCTACTACACAATAATATGTCTTATAAATTAAATATACACAAACACAAACTCACATACATATACACGCTAGCCACAATTATATTTTAAATACTAAATTCTCATTCTGTTCAAGTAAAAATATTTTCTGAGTTCAAAGCAAAGAATTCAAAAGGGGATACTATAGTCCACTTCTTTAAGAGGCAAAAAAAGAAAAAAGATTTCTTATTCCACAAATTTCTCTGTGATTTTTGGAAAACGAAATAAAATTTCAATAGAGTCTAATTATCTGTAAAATCATAGTATTTCAGATAAGACACAATTTTTAAGATGTTAAAAATCTTCCATAAAGGAGATATGGTTTTTAGATACAAAGCACACAGTCAAATTAGCTGTGGAAAAAGCTTTGAACATGGATTCTGGGACTAGGATCTGGGTTCTAACCTTGATTTCAGTTTATGAGCTGTCTGACTTTAGTCAATTTATTTTACCTCTCAACTCTTTAGGAGTTGGGAAATACAATGGGAATAATATAATGGGAATAATAATTATAATACATGATGATTGTGAAGATTAAATGATATAATGCATATGAATAAGCGAAGCATAATGGCAGACACATAGTAGATACTCAGTAAATCTGGGTTTTACACCTTTTAGGTTGTAAAGGTTGTAAAGCCTTCTAAAAGCAATGGATAAAAGCCAGTCTATACCCAAGATTTAAAATAAAAATCAATTTCAAAATATAAAAATGGGAGGAGAAATTGTCTCTGGTTTACTATTATAAAAACAATAATTTACTTGAATGAGTATAGACAAAGGAAAAAAAAAAGCATTTCAGGTTTGGAAGATTTCAATAAAAGATCACACCATTTTGCATATTATGACCAGAGAGAATAAAGAGGCTCCTTTTTACTCATTTGCATAGCTCAGGGCATTTCAGAATTCCCCCAAAATGGAAGGTAATCTTGGAAGGAATGGAATGGTCTCTCCAAAGAAAGAACCATCTCCTTGAATCTTTAATGGGATATTCTGATAAAAATGCTAGGCTGAGCCCAAATGAAACAATCAACTCATTAATTTATTTCCCAAGTAATCATTCATCAGATCAAGGTAATTTTCATATCAAAAAGGCCACAGACAAACGATCATTTAGAATACCTAACACTTTGGAAGAATTGGCTAAAATAAGCTGATGAGTTTATTTGCTGGGCAAGTCCCACAATTCTTCTATTTTGAAAAGAGAAAGGATGATGTTGCGGGTCAGGTCCCTGGTAAGCAGATTCTGAGAGGACTGAGGTTTGCATGCACAAAGTTTATTGGAGAGTATCCTTGACATTACCACCTATAGGATGCTAAAAGAAGTACCAATGGGCAGAGAGATGGTAAGCCCCACAACATCCTCAGCCAATCTCATGGGGAGCTCTGAAGCTAGGGATGTGCACAGCTGAATTGTAGGAAATTGGCAAAGGAGCCAACCTTTATATCCTTCTCATTAACCATTAGATTGAAGCTCCCCTGGGAAAGAGGAGTGACTCAATTATTGAGGAAATGGGAACTTAGCTTTATAAGTTAAAGCTCACATATTCCCAGCTTTATACTTCCATACTTCTAGAAACTGGAGGATCAGAAATTCAGTCCCAGGAAGGCAAGATGGGAAGGAGGCTATTTCTGAGACTTTTATTTGGCATTCCTCATTATGATTGCTTTTACATACAGGCGTAGGCTTAGATCTCAATATGGAGTTTCTTTTTGCTACATTCAATTATATATTGGGTGATTGGGGAAATAATCAGTGAGTGGGTCTCTGGACTCCTTGAGTCAAACCTGAGCCAGGTCTTTATTATCTATTCCCCACAGCCTCTTTGTCCAATGTTCCTCAAAATGTTTGGGTCCCTTTCTCAGTATATAGTTGTTAAGTAAGTGCCCAGAGATTCCTTTGCAGAAGTACTAAGGGAATTATTGTCATATACACTTGTCATGATCTTGTTGTGTCCTTCCTTCTGAGAATATTGTCTCTTCTACAGTAAATAAGTTATGGATCGATAAACTGGCTCAAATCCAGAAAAGGGGTAAGAGATTTTGACATTTTATTGGGAAGTTGCCTAGCATATTGACAATCTTGATTTATTTTAATGGTGTAGATTGAGCAACACCTTTGCTGACTTCCCATCTATCTTGTCCCTAGAGATGCCATGTTCTATTAACCATCTCCAGAGCCCTCTGATCTCAGGTGTCCCAGCTACCACTATAGCCTTGCTGCTCGTTACAGTAAATATGCCCAACTGGCTTTTGACATTTAACAATTAGCCTCCCTTAGTTTGGGATCCTATCAATCCCCATTGCTGTCTATTAAGGCAACTCCTACCATCAACTATGGTCTGTGAAGCACAGCCACCATGAAGCTTTTCTATTGTGTTCATGCCCCTTGCCAAAGCTGCTTTAATAAAGGAGTGTCCCCTGGGATTTCTTTTATTTCTTTTTATTTAACGATTTTCTTTTTAAGTAATCTCTACACCCAATGCAGGGCTCCAACTCACAACCCCAAGATCAAGAGTCACACACTTCACCAACTGAACCAGGCAGTCAGCCTCCTCCCATTTTTAAAGTCTGGGATGTCCTTTACAATGTAGTCATCAGGCGAGTTTTCCAGGCTTACATGGTAGTACATCTACTTTGTGAGCCTTTTGATCCCTTCTTCACTGTCTGTCACACGGTGTTTAGCATTCCACTTCACTTAATGTGAACCATCATTTTCCTCAAGCTCTTAATAGTGATTTCCAACTATATGATAGCATCAACTCTCAGTGTCCTTTATCTTGGGAGTTTCCCAGATTGATAAATTCTTCCTTGGGCAACTTTTCACCTGTCTTTGGACAACAAACTATGATTACATTTTAGAAAATTGGGGAGCAACCAAGAAACAGGAAACTGTGCTATCAGAAAATTCCCCAAAATTAGATGACTGTTTATAAAATTAGAAATTTCAAGGTAAAACAGTATTGTGCACAAAGCATTCATTTACAAATCTAATACTATCTTAAGGAGATGGGTGAGATGAAGGAGAAAAATACAATTGGTTTATACTTTTCTTTCTGTGATTTTCCTGTTTTCAGGTATTTTTCTCTTTCTTTCATTTAATAGGACAAGTGAGATAATCTGGTCCTATAACAGTTTGCAGAGGGAATAGCTAATGTGTATAACCACTTGGTCAACACCAGTCTGTGGATACCTTTTAGGACACAATTTCCAAAAGAATCTTCCTCATAGAATATAAAAAGGAATCATGCAAAATGTGGTTATCTGAGATTTAAAAAAAGACATTATACTGAATTTTCCAAGCATAAAACAAGTGGTCATATTCATAGAAGCCAATCTGCATTGACACTGCCTGAGAGAGCCATTCACAATTGCAATTACTCCTTAAATGCCAACCTGAGCATTTCAGCATTTTTTTATCTCAATGCCAGCTGCCCCTACTGCCCCAAAGCACTGCCAATCTTTTTCGTATGCTAGAATTAGAATGTGAAAATGGTGACCAAAAGGAAAAAAAAAAAGGTCAGTTTTCTAAATGGCAACAATATCAAAAATGAGTCCTACTGAACTTGCTGACTACACTAGATAGTTTCTCTGTGAGCAAAGTGACTGCACTTAGCAGCCCAAGCCACTAGAGCTGAAATGACCTCTTGGATACATATTTATTAATGTATATCCACAGTAAATTAGATTTTATTTGTCTCTCAGATCATGGAGAAGTCCTTTCATTCCTTGTAACCTTGAGACAGGTAACCGTAACTGGGGCTGGGGACTTTCTGCATATTGAGAGAAATTTTGAAATATTTGGAAGAACGATGTATTTCTTTTTATTACATATTTGTTTTTCTTTTTATTTCCCTTGATATTTTGAGAGATTTGATCTATGTGCTATTAGATCCTTTATACTTAGATTATTAAAGAATGTTTCATAAAATCTATTTGTCATCAAAAAAGGCTTTAGAGGTGTTTCTTTTCTCTTCAAGTTCTTTATTAAAACATACATACAAAGGAAATTATGATATCCCAACTATAAACAAGCACAGACACCAAATGTTTCAAGTGTACTTGGAAATATGACTCTGTGAATTTAGAGTAAAATTTCATCCTTGGTTCATGTTAAAGGTATTCTTTCATCCACTCCTGCCCCATCCTTCCAATGGCTTCTGTGACATAATTTCTGCTTTTTGTCATAGACCCTTTTCAGCTCCCAAGACTACCCCATAGATGGCTCCAATTTTTTTCTTTGGGTTGCTATGCTCTTCATCCACAAAAATGGCATCCCTACCATCAATCATGGCTAGAGAAAGGGAGCTATGCCCACCTGGGGGCTTCTGTTGGTGAGGAAACGCCAACTGATAATGAATGGCACTCCCTGACAGATGCAACTTTTTCTCTTCATTCCTATTTGTCACAAACTCTATTTATATTTCGCTCACTCCTTTCTTTTACTCTTACTCCCTGGATTTTCTAAACTTTTGTCTTTTCTTGTATTTTTTTAACATACTTCCTTTCTTATGACCTAGGTCTTAGAAGAGCTACCCAGGCCATTTGGGTTTTGGGTCCTAGATCTAGGGGTTTAGGTAGGAGGGAGGAGGGAAACTTCATAAAACTGATTGGAATAGAATATCACCTCAGCTCTTAGTGGCAAGACAAAGCACTGAGGCTTCTAAATTCAACCCTAAAGGCAGGTAAATAGTTGTCCTTATCCCTTCCCAGAGAAGAAACAACCCCTGTAGTAGTCTTTCTACTATGTATGTGTCTAAAAGGGGATCCACCCAATTCTATGAACACCCAATTCTACAAAATGCAGCCCAAATTCTGTCTTTAATTTCATTGTCTGAGGTTGGCTATTAATCCTTTGAAAACCTTATCAAGAACATATCATAAGCATCTCAGTTCAAACCACCACCAATATTCACCTGCACAACCACAGAAGCCTGTGAGCCCACAGCCTTTCCCTACTGCTTCCATTCCTCATTCCATACAGAAGGTAGAGTATGTTTTCTAGAATGTAAGTTTGATCACTCATTCACTTCTCCCTTGTAAAACTTACCAAGTCTTGGAATAGCTCTCAGAATAAAGACCAAATTCCATCTCATTCTTGCATCACTGTCCTGTCACCTACACACCCTACAGCCGCCCTTCCTTTTGTTTCCCAGCTACTCATGCTCCCTCCCACTGCAGGGTCTCTGCACTCCCTTTGAGCACAGCACATCTCCCCATCTGCCACCCTCACTCATATCTTCTTCCTCCTCCCTTATGCATCCTTCAGCTCTCAACTCAGGCATTATTTCCTGTTCCTCTGTTAAATGTTCTTATTGTACAATATTCCATTACATCAGAGTTCTTATCTCAGTTTTAATTATACATTCTTGTGATTTAAATCACCATTGCACCACCAGTATAGGGCCTAACACATAAGTGTCACTCAATAATTATTCATTGAATGAATATATGAATTTATAGATAACCATTTATTGCAACATACCATCACATACCTTATTTTGCCACCAGCTGTTATTATCTGTATACTGAACTAGATGTGGGACTATGGTTTCTGTAGACCTTGCATTTTAACCCATATCTTGATGATGGCAGTTAAATAATAAACACCAATTTCTTCCTTCTGGTCTCACTCATGACATTGTTAAGTGACATCCAGAAATTAAACACTGTTGCTTTGAGAAAGTGCATGTGAAGAGGATGAAATAACAAGCTACACACTGGGAGAAAATACTTACAGATAACCTAGCTGACAAAGGACTATGTGTAGAATATATAAAATAGTCTCAGAACGCAACAGTAAAAAAAAAATCCAGAAAATGGGCAAAAGACATGAACAGACATTTTCTTGGAAATGTTTACAGATGGCAAATACGCAAAAGTAAAATTGTTTGCTATCATTAGCCACTAGGGAAATGCAAGTTAATGTCACAAGATTTCACCATACACCTATGAAAATATCTAAAATAAAAAACTGACAAAGCTAAGTGATGGCAAAGATACAGAGAACCTGGAGAAATGGTATCACTCATACATGGCTGATGGGAATTTAAAAATGGTATGGCCACTCTGGACAACAGTTTGGTAGTTTCTATAAAAACTGAACATACTGGGATGAACTACTGGGTTTTTATTCCATCCTTCAGCTCTCAACTCAATGCATTACTTCCTAAGAGAAAATGTAAACTTATGTTTATGAAAGTCCTGTATATAAGTGGTCATAGCAGCTCTATTTGTTAATAGCCAAAACTAGAGTCAGCCCAGATGTTCTTCAATCAATGAATTACTAAACTAACTTTTGAACATAACATATCATGGAATCTACTCAGAAAGAAAAAAGAATGAATTCATGATATATGATATATTGAGATGAATCTCCAGGGAATTATACTGAGTGGAAAAAAGAAAAAAACAGTTCCAAAGGGTCCTATTTCATTTATATAAGATTTTGGAAATAATAGAATTTAAAAGTTGAAGATATATTAATGGTTGCCAGGAGTAATGGATGGGACATAAGGAGGAAGGTGGGAGGTGGGCATGGTAATAAAAGGCAGCAAGAATCAATATCTTGACTGTGCTGGTAGCTACACAAACATACACAGGTGATAAAATTGTATAGAACACACACATACACACACACACACAAAAGTGCAAATAAAACTGAGGAAATCTGAATGAGATTGAGTGGATTGTATCAATATTAAAATCCTGACTGTGATATTAGACTGTAATTTTACAAAACGTTAGCCCTGGGGGAAGCTAGGCAAAGTATACAAGAGATCTCTCTATATTATCTCTTACAATTGTATTTATAATTTACCTTCATAAAAATTTAAGTTAAAAATGATATCCAGAGATATGGATATATCTCTGAGATGTATATGTATATATATATATATATATGTGTGTGTGTGTGTGTGTGTGTGTGTGTGTGTGTATACACATACATCTATATATGATATATAGAGAGATGAAAAACTCTATACACAATTCATTGGTATCCACTGGAGACCCAGTGAATCCTAGATAGGACACAATAATAGCTGTTGTGGAACACATATTTCTTGTTCAAGGATAGAGAGCAAATTAGCTTTCACAAGCTGGTTCCATGCCTAGTGGTTTGAACTTAAGGGGAGATGGGGTTACTGCTACCCCTAACACCCTGTAGCGGGTTTTATACCCTTGTGACCTCAAACTTAGGGAAAGGCCATTGTAGAAGTTGTAGTGAGGACTGGGAAGACTTCAATGTGAAAGAAAACGGTAGCTGGAGGAAAAAGCCAGTGTGAGGTGAGACTCCTGGGTGGGTGTGGGATGGCTTTCCATGGACCTGTATAACAGAGGACATGGGACGGGAAAAGGTGTTGATTTACACGTAAGACTTGATGGTAAGGTAGATATAAATTTCACCTACCCATATCTCCATTTTAAAATAAACTCTGCTGCAGATGTGTGTATGTCTGTGTATATGTGTGTATGTGGGGGTGTATGTAAATTTATAATTTACATAATAGTAATCTGTAACTGTTTTGGCTTTGCTAACTGTCTTAACATTTTCATAAAGTGGTTGCAGCTGTTGACGTTACAGTTCAGAATTTCCTCCCCTCAGTTAAATGCAGGATGGTGGGGCTTAATTATATACTACAGGGAGTTTTAATAAGGTATCACCAAAATTATCATGAGATCTTATTAGATTTACCACAAAACTGAATATCTCTGATAACACTTCTCACGGGCTAGATTCTAAAATAATGCTCAAGGAAATTCTGAGATTTTACCAGATAGTAAATCAGCAATGAAGTAGCCACATTTAATTACTGAGAAATGATTGATATTTTCTTTCCAGATGTAGTTACATGAAGTGAAATTTAATGGTATGTTTTAAGAGAGGCAAAAATAATGCATGCTTCAAAAAAACTGAAAACAAGGCTGAGACCATCCAAAATGATGCAGAGAAAACATGCTAATTAGCAACTCACTAATGATATCTTACTGAAGCGCTCTCTGAAAGTTGCACCTTTTTTTCACAGAGCATCTGTAGCCCTGTGGGTAGAGACTGTCAAAATTAGGTTAAGGAAATTGGCAATGGGCACGCGATGATTATGATGTCACATCCATAAATATTAAATAATAATAATAAAACACTAAAGCAGTAGGGTGATATACACAAAGCCAGGACAGGATTTGATTTCTCAAGAGCCAAATAAGAGCCAGCTGGGAAAAATGCCCAGCCCCAGAGAAAAAGACAATAATGAAAAGAGTGTACTGTTATGCTGAGAGAAGCTTTGCAAGTCACACCATACATTCAGGGCAGAAGAATCAGGTCACTTCAGGAAGGAGGCCGGTGATGAACCTCCGAGAACCTGAGTAGGAAATGGATTTAATAACTGTTGCCTGTAACCCTGGTGGATGCTTGAAGCTCTCTCTGTAATGATCCTAGCACATATCCAGTAGTACATCCTGTCCCAAGAAGCCAAGAGTCCATTACTTAACCTACAGCACATGTTGCATGAAAACCTGCTTTTGTTTTCACCAGGGAACCTCTGCCAATTTCCTTTAATTGACCTGGATTATAGTGCCGATCCTAGAAGAAGAATCTAAGCAGTCAAGAGGCGCATGTTTCTCTTCAAAGATTATCCTCAATTCACAGATAGAAACAAGTTCCAGCTAGATTTATCAAGCATCCAGTTATCACATTAGCCTTGTGGCTTTGTTACATCTTAGACTTTTTTATGGCTCTGATCACATTTCCCTGGCTTGAAACTGACAATTTCGGGTTGATTTTTTTTTTCATTTTCCTTCCCTTTCACACCTATAACTTCATTTGAGTCCTTTGTTTGGTTTTTCTTGTATGAATCTAACCTGATGTGGATTTATCTATCCACAGATGGGTTAAAGCTTAATAAAATTTCTGTTTTGTTGGGGTATTATCACTCAGAGACAACTATCATGGTCTCCTACATTATTTGTACTTTTCCTTTCTAACTCATGCACATGTGCACCAATGCACAGATATAAGCTCACAGGCATGGGAATACAGACATGGGGACACATACACACACACAAGAACACACATATTTAGGGTTTCTTCATGAAAGAAGCAAAAATACAGTGTTTTTGCTTTTTGCTTTGCCGCTAATTTAGACTTTTACTTTTATATTGTTTGGTCCTGGGGCTTGTAACAATAATGAAGTACTCTATAGAACATTTCTGGGATCATGATTCCAACATTTTACCCGTAACCAAGGATATTTGGGGTTTTTTTCCCCCACGTCCAGTACTAACTTCAGTTTTTGTCAGTGCCAGTGATTCTGTCTAAGTATCTCAGAAAATTCCAGATTTGCGTGCATTAGGGAGTACCTAGGGCTTTATGCTAAGATAAGCTACTGCTCTAATTTTTATATTAGAATTAAAACTTCTTGAATTTTTGTTTTTGATATTATTTAAATATTCATAACATGCAAATTTCCAATACTTTCTTTTGAGCAGGTATTCATGGGGCAAGGATTTAGGAAAGGAAGTGGAAAAGAGGCTGGAAAGACTAAAGATAAACAGTGACAATTAAGCCAAAACCAGTGCCATGCTTCACAAAAGTTGAGACACATAGACACTTGGCTTTTAATTTCTCCATCAATTTGGACTGTGTTTTTGTGAAAGTAAGATAATATATGTGAAAGCACCTAGCCAAATTCTTGGGACATGGCAGACATCCCATAAATACAAGTTTTTACTACTACATTAAGCATCTTCTGGTCATAAGCAGAATTTACTCAGTAAAGAAAAGTTACAGCTCATTTGAGCCAATTAGAATAAAACACTTGAAACTGATAACATGCAATGTTACCAAAATCCTAAACCTCACCAGCATTAAAAATATCAAAATCAGGGCGCCTGGGTGGCTCAGTCGGTTAAGCGTCCAACTTCAGCCGGGTCACGATCTCGCGGTCTGTGAGTTCGAGCCCCGCGTCGGGCTCTGGGCTGATGGCTCAGAGACTGGAGCCTGCTTCCGATTCTGTCTCCCTCTCTCTCTGCCCCTCCCCCGTTCATGCTCTGTCTCTCTCTGTCTCAAAAATAAATAAACGTTAAAAAAAAATATATCAAAATCATTGAATCCAATTCTGAAAAACCTAAGAATTCCTATTTCCCATCTCTAACTTTTCCTAAGCTATCAGTCCCCAAAGAAGCCAGACAAATCTCCAAGTCATTCTGTTTTTATTTGTCCCATGTTATCTTCTAGTTGAGACTAATAATTGTTAAACCAATCCCATATTTGACTAATTTCTCAGTAAGTACAAATTTATAGGGAATCTTGCAAAGGAAAGTAGCAATTATGCTTGCCTGAAAATAGAATTCCATTTTGGAAAATATGTGTGTATTATTTACTGTTTGTATATATCATTCATTATTGGCTGCTAATAGGTGCAGTGATAACCCTGTGTCTCTGGTATAACCATTGATAGAATGCAATAATCACCCACCTTTGAGAGGTTCTGGGCAGCAACTGTTCGGGATGCTATTATGCAATGAGGGAGTGACAAATACAATAAAAATGGAACCTAAGACTCTTACTCCTGGCCTATGCTGATTCATATACTCTAACAGTTTGTTTAATAGTTAAAGCATCTGGTAATGCTATAATAAGTTTATTTAGCAATGCCCTTGAGAGGCCTCAAATATCTTATTATATTTTTATATTTCTTACATTCTTATTTTTTTATTCCTTACATTAGGAACTTTTGTCTTGATAAATCAGATCTCTGTTCTATTTCATTCTGATGTGTTTTAAGTTCATAGGTCTGTCTCTAGCTATAGTTGTATGTATAAATTCAGTAACTGTTATACAAAATATTAAATACGTGTAAAATATATAAAGAACTACATCACTAACTCATTATGTTAAAAATTTTTTCCACAATGCTTTGGAGGAGCCATTTTTCATTTTCCGTTGATTCATTCCACTTTCAGCTGAGCCAGTCTTAAGTGACTAGTTATCTAGAGATAATGGGAAAAAAACTAACTACGCTAATCACTGTGGAAAGAAAAACAAAAGTGACATTTCCAACAACTTGCAAAGGTGCACACAAAATCCAACAGAAGTACTTCATGCGTTTCCTCTATGTGGCTTTTTTGTATGGCACCAATTCTATACACAAAATATACTATATCAGATAAAATATTTATTTTTTAAATTAAGTAAATTGAGACCCCAATGTCTTATTTGTTGAAAGACATTATTCCTGTGGCAAGAAAAAATCCCAGCTCTCAATCCAGACACCCAGCCTCATCCATTACAGGAGACCTTGTAACTTCTAAGCATCCCCTGGAACATTTAGGTCAGAAGGGCAGACTCTGTCTTGTTCACAGTGATTTAAAATCATTAGCAGCTAATGATTATTTGTGTTGAACAAGAGTCCAATCATGCCACAAGCTGTCATAGTTGGTGCTAATTAACAGCCTTGGTAGCAGAAGCAAGTTCAGAAATTGAATAATCCTACCAAGTGCTGTCTCATTGGTAGGAAGTTGCATTTCCCATCCCTACCTGTTCTAGCAAGGGAGCACTGATGTCTGGAAGACAGGCCTCCATGAAGTTTCATTACATCTCCAGTCGTTTTTACAAGACAGGGACAAATATAACAGTATATGAGAGAAAGAAGAGTCAGGTTGTTGCTCTTAATATTTAAAAGTATGATTCAAGGGAATATTATCCAAGAATAATTGAATGCTTGGTTTAATCAAAAGCAGATTAAACATGGCACTGGAAGCACAGCTCCAATATCAAGTTATTAATAGGTAGTGCCAGCAACAATAATAATGTACCTTGATGTTTACAGTAGGGGCATGCCCTGTAGGTGAATCAATAAGTAAAAATGAAAGCCCTTGTACAAATTAGAAGTGCTAACATTTCCATGAATAATAAATAATTGATTCCTATGACTCTATAGAGAAAACAATTTACTTGAAGAATTTTATCTCTTATTCTAATTTATAACTCTTCTTGACATTTTGTTCTGATATTCAAAATCATGTCAGAGCAAATGAGCTATTATAGGAAAAGTTGTATTAATTTTACCCGTTGATATAAGCAAAACATATTGCTTTTGATTTTTATGAATAGGTAATTTTGTTTTTCATAAATACATAATGAACTCTGGGTTTTTTTCCCCATGAATGGAAAGGGGCTTTTGAATACATAAAATATAGTTACAAGGATGCCAATCTTTTTTTGTTTATATCTGTTCAGCCAACACATTTGAAATGTTCTGAAGCTGATTTTTCTTTTTACATGTAACAAAGTCTGTCACCAGCACAATGTTGACAAGATTCACAACTGACCCACTCTTTATATTACAAGTCTTCAACCTCAACCCAGGCATCAAAAAAAGTTTATAAGTAATATCAGATTTGAAACATTTTTATAGAAGCATATTGCATTTAGTAGTAGAAAATACCCTTTCTTGCCCCTGCAGTTGCACTGATCTGACTGAATAGAAGAGAGAATATTATTTGTACATTTGTATAATGTTATTATTTGTACTATTTGTACATCACTTTAGACCTTTTCTTGGCTCGATCTTATGAAAGTTGACCATGATTCTTCCGTTGTATTCTATCAAGGTGAGATAATCTTATGCTTATGCATCTATGACATTGAGCTTTTGGGGGAGTGAGGAAGAATGGTACTCTTAAAGAAGTCTTTATCTGGCCATTTTGTTCTTATTCCTGTCAGTCAAACCAAAAAATGTTTTTTTTGTAGCAAACTTTCAAGATGAAATGTGATAGGCTGTCCAGATTTGGTCATTAGGATACATTTCCAAAAGTTACATAAGAATAGAGGTATAATTATATATTATGCTGTATAATTATGTCATATATTTTAAATTTGAAATATAGTTATATAATTAAAATTAGCTAAGAGACTAGATCTTAAATGTTCTCATGAAAAAAAAAAAAAAAAAGGAGATGGAGATGGCAAGCACCTGCCTGGAAGTCAAATGACGCACTTAGTATAGCTTTCTTTTGTTTGGAGTTGAATATTCTTTACTAAATTTTTGTAATAAATAATTTATTGGTCAAAGTAGAATTTGTCTTATTTCAATACAATGTAAATACTGAAAGGAGTTGATCCATAGTTTCCACTAAAGTTCAATTATGTGAATAGAATTTGTTTTTCTCAGTGTATGTATCAAAAGGCACCTTATTAGATAATGATCTCTTTTTTGTAATTTTTTTAATGTTTATTTATTTTTGAGAGAGAGAGAGAGCAAGCAAATGTGGCAGGGGCAGAGAGAGAGGGAGACACAGAATCCGAAGCGGGCTCCAGCACAGAGCCTGACATAGGTCTTCAACTCATGAACTGTGAGATCATGATCTGAGCTGAAGTTCGAAACTTAACCAACTGAGCTACCCAAGTGTCCCTAAAAAATGACTTCTTAATGGCATTGCCCACAGGCAGAAATAATATTTGGAAATTTAGATTTATGAATCTATGATTTAGCCACTCATCAGGAAAAAAAAACGAAAAACCTTACACTGAATGTTTATTAGGTGTCAAGTTCTTTGCTTAATGATGGAAAGGAGTACATGGAAAAACACAAAGGCTCTAAGGATCTCAGTTTAGAGGAAGAAATGGTAAAATAAACTAGCAATTACGAGTGAGTGAGACTTTTGCTGTGATAGAAAGCTAAGTAACAATTCAATGATATTTGCTTACAACTAGAGGTTATATTGAAGTGTCCAGCATAGACATTTAATTTTAAATAGAGCACAGAGGAAAGTCTATTAGGACGTAAATATGTTAAAGTGACCTTTTCTAGTTATCTCTTTTATTTCCTCATGGAAGTACTAGTGTACATGGCATTCACAGTTGTCTGCTGCACATTTTGGGGCCAACCTTTACATCTGCTAAATCCAATGAAACATTGATTACCTTGTACATAGTGGGTAGCTGGAGAATGTGCAGTTGCCCTTGAAAGGTATTACATGGTTTAAAGCTTTTGGCCTCATGAGCACCATAATTCATAGAAGCCCTGAAAGAACATATAAACAGAAATATCAATATGATCAACCCTATCACAAAACAATGCATGAGATTCATAGAGTAACATACACTGTATCTTTCAAATTTGGATAGCACCCAGGTCACAGAATTGTTTGAAAGACTAAAAGGCAGCCCAGTGTTGTCTATATGGTTGGAGTGAGCAAATGAACAAATGAATGAGATAATATATGGGAATCCTTGTAAACTTTAAAACACTGTATGTGTAAGCTATTGCTGTTTTGGATGGAGCTTTTTAAGCCTTAATAGTTTCTAGATATCTCCCCACACACACACCAACCCTCCTTTAAAAAAAAATTGTTATCTAATTGCTTTCCTGAACTATAAAAAGACAATATTCATTCCCTGCATGGGAGGTGAGAAACAAATGTCTTCATCTAACAGAAAAGTACTCCATATTTCCATCAATCTAACAGCCAAGCCCATTAATCTAAAACAAAGTGACTCTTCCCAGATGTCCCATGATAGTAAAATATGAAGTAGAGGAGCACTACATAAGGTAGCAGGTTTTCGAAGAAAATTATCAAATCCTTTAGGTTTCAAATTCCAAGGCATATGTTATGGAAGATGAAGTTCTGCATATAACATGAAATGGACTCTACTTCAGTCCTTGCCCATAAATCAGGATTCAACAAACATAGTTATGAGTTAGACATAACTGACCACTCAAACACTGACCTGATTTATCATTCAGTTTTTGTCTAATGAGCATGCACTCAAACATGAAGCCAAATAAGCATGATATTCATAACTGCTCTCTAGAAATGCTGAATCCAGACTAGAATCAACCCAGAAGACAACCAGATCAGAATCAAAAGAATCTCCTTCTTGGGAATAACATGCTATTTTGAAACCAGTACCAGTCAGCTAACAAGGCCAGTTATCATTAGAGCTTATTTTGTCATCTCTAGCTACTTCTGAGTATTCAAATACAAATGGTCCTATTTTGTTTTGATTTGGTGGTTAGCTTTATAAGTGTGCCAGAAATTTATTTGATTGGCTACATTATCTAAATGTAAAATAATGGCACAACCCTGGCAAACACCCGATTAAGCCAAAGATAGATATTCTCACATATGCTTTTGAACAGAACAAATACCTTTTTCCTCCCTTAGGAATTCTGCCTACAGGTCTCAATTATTTTAAGTATTATACCTATACAGTCTTTTACAGAAATGTTACCACTTTACTGGTAAGACATTCCCCTCAGGTCTCTGGAGTATAAAGTATGCAGTCTGAAAATTATCCATTCTTCTGCCTTCACAGAGAAACTAAATTTCTTACTAGTTGATCCAAGTTACTGATAGCAGCAGAAAGTCATTCTGAACTCTTTCTGAGTATAGGGTTAAAGGGCTTGAAACAATGGAATAAACAGCATAACCAAAAGCTAAGATGGATCCAGGGGAGCATGGTTCATGGGGTTCCACAGAAAATCAGTAAACACTTTTCAAGCTCCAAGTGCCTAGTCATCTTCTACTGTACAATTAATGATAAATAAAACATCTAGAGCCCCCCAAGCATGAGATGGCCATATCTTATTGGATTACTCTGAGTCAGCATCACCTGTCTAATGGTGAGTCCTTGGCCCTCATGGACAATGGGGCTTTTGTTCCATAATTATATAATTCACTTCTTGATTCATTTACTAGCATGGGTTAGTATCCTCTGGAGACAATATTTTACTGGGAACTGTTATAACATACTAAAGCCATCTGTCTTCTCCTATAAACCCTAAGAGATTAGTGATACGACTATAAGGCTCCCCAAAACAGGCTTGGCAAATTACCATGGTCTTGAATCAAAGTGAAAGATTTCTTTGGCATGTCCAACCAATGCAAACTTTTAAATCATAATTTAAGCTTTTTAATGCATTTAATGCTTTTAATGCATTTTTTCAATTTAGAGAAATTTTGCATTTATTAGACATGCCAAAGAAAACTTTCACCTTGGAAATCATAACAAAATCATATATTTCACATATCTTATCTAGGCTTGTTGAATTATTAACATCTAGTTTTTCTGAACACTATTTCTCAATTTTTATTTATGTTTCTACTAGTTATTTTCCACCGTTAAAATTTAAAACTTATCTCCATTTCTCTTGACGGGCTTTCACAACATATTTGATCAATCTTTTTAAAGATTCATTTTTCCTTTTCATACCTTTTCTGTTATTGTTTTTGCTGTTTTTAATTATATTGATTTCTTCCCTCAGCTATTGCTTCTTTCATTTTTGCAGTGATTTTAACCCATGTATACTTATTGTAATCACTGTTATATCAGATCTTAACCGTGTCATCTTAGTTTATATTTTATTTTACAATAATTATACTTTATTTTTTCTATTTTATTATTTTCTATTGGCTAAATAAAATTTTCTTCTGCTACTTTAATAGTTATACTTCTTATTTTTATTCTTCTGGTGGTGGGCTGCCATTACATAAAACTCATGAACTTTTATACCCTCTAGTTCTGCTACAGTTTATAAATATCTGTGTCTTCACTCTGAACAAGACTAAAATTTCTACAAGCTGACACCTCCCTGTGATCTATCCTTTATACTATACTCACTTCCCTGGTATCATTGATGCTCTCTAGAATTTTATTTTTAGAACATTATGGCTATTCACTTTTAATTGCTTTTTTATAACAATGAACTTGGCCTTACCTTCCATATCTCATCACTTCCAGATTCATTTTTCTTCATTTTAGAGTACATTCTCTAAGAGTTATTTTTAAAAAGTGTCCCTATGAGGTGAACCACTGATACCTTATATATCTGAGGATATGTTTATTTCATCTTAATATTTAAACAATATTTTATTTGGCTGTAGAAGTCTAATATTTAAAAGGTTTCCCTCAAGATAGTGTTCAATCGTTTACCTGTTTCCAGTATTCCTACTGAGAAGTCAGATATTGATTCTTATTACTTAGTAAGTAACCTTCTGTGTTTCTCTGGAAACTTTTAGAAATTTTCTTTGTATTTTCTGGTATAAAAGTTCACTATAGTATATAGGTTTGTTTTGTTTTGTTTTGTTTCTCATCTATCCCATTTGGTATTCTCTGTACCCCTTCTGTCTGAAGTTTTATAACTTGGTTTATTTCTAGAAAAATAATGGATACAATTTTCAATGTAACCTCTTACCAATTTTGAACTTTTAAAATGAGTCCCACTATAAGAAGGTCAAAGACCATGGCCCAGGAAAAAAAAGATAGTTTTCCAGAGAATTTTACTATAGAAACAAGGCTTTGTGCTGCTAAATTACAAAGAAAAATGTTGCAAGATATGAAAATATCAGTAATTTCTCTTCCCTGCAGACAAAGCACTTGCACTTAATGAGGTGTTACTGAACTTGATACCTCTCTCCCTTGAAAACCTTTCTGCCTTTATCAGCACTTCCTTCCAGTGAGATCAGATGTTCCAGCAAATCAACTTCAAATGCTGAATTCACTTACATTATGTGACATCAATCATGATCATTGTCTCCTACACTTACATGTAGGTATATGAAATCCTTTAAAGTCACTAAAACTAGCATACTGCATCCAGGTTATTTCCAAATAATCATATTAATATAATTAGTCAATCAGAAGAACTGCTATGCTTCCGATTCTGTGTCTCCTTCTCTCTCTGCCCCTCCCTTGCTCACACTCTGTGTCTCTCTCTCAAAAATAAATAAACATTAGAAATTCAAAAAAAAACAAGAAGAACTGCTAGATGTAGTAAAAGGGAAATCAATTTACTATTTTACATATAGTTTGTTAAAGTACCAAGAAGTAAGATTCTCTTGTCTTGTTTCAAATAAATATTATGGTTAAAATGAAATTTAATGGACATGCTAAATTGGACATGCTAATGGACATGCTAATTTTAATGGACTTTCTCACAAGGAATATCTGGGATCTTCTATCTCTATGGAAGCCAAATATTTCACAACTAGCATCAACAAATGCTTGCTGAGAAAAACTGAATCTATTAACCTAGTAGATGAATTATTAGAAATTGGATATTTGGAGAACCTTAACAATTTTCCCTTTTTTGATATTCTTTAATTTACATGCATCAAAATGCTAGTCTCATGCTACCGCAGAAAATCATTGGCCATTATGTTGTAGCTCGATGGGTTATCTGTTCTTTCTGTTCCAAACTGGATAGGAGGAAATGTAGGGACAAATGACCCCCACAAACTTCTGGGTGATAGGACCCAGGCGGCTGGAAGAGGTTGTCTAACCCTGAACATGGCCACATCCAATACTAAAACCTTTCACTCACTCTCTGTCCCTCTCTGAATTAAATCCAAATTCATAATCCTTTTACATTTTCTTGAAAAACATGTAAGTATCTACAATGCAACAGATGTTCTCTGATATCCTAATAATTGAGACGTGGATATAGCACCATCAAATGTGAATGTTCAGGATTAGTTAGGGGGAAAAATGTCTATTGGAAAGACAACCTACAGTCCTAGTGTAGAGCCAACCTCACTGTCAACTGTAAGAAAACTCAAACCCTAATACATTTCTAGGAATCCCAAGACTCTCCATAGCATACTGCAGCAGTATAGGGAACATCATTTTAATAGACTGATTCTGCCTCTAACAATCCTGAAGGTATAAAACTACAAAAATAGTCTTCTCCTCATTTCCTATCAATTTTTTCAGCAAAACTCCAGTGATAAATGGCTCTTAATTCCAAAATTTCAGTCTCCATGGTCTTTCCAAAGGGTCTTCTAAGTTTGTTTTCAAATTTGTGCTTTATTTGATAGAAGTTGTCCTACAACCCAAACTAACTGAAAATCCAGGATACCATGATACACCCAGGACCTCTTTACAGTGAACCAAATTATCCAAACACACTGACTAAAAACAGCTGTCCAAAATGCCCTCATGCTTTCTACTATTAAACAGATTCCAAAAAGTTCTTATCTATTGTAGTTGTTTCCAGGAAAGATAATTTCATCCCCCTCCTGTTTCACTCAGCCTACAACAGTAACAGTCCTAAATACATAGAAGTTAAGCAATATTATCTCAGGAGCTTCTCAGCTTGCACAATCATCCTCCACCTGTGCCCACCCTGGCCTACCCCACTGGGGAAAAGAGAACTGTCAATAATGGAAAATAAACACCTAAGATCTTTGTCTGTCTTCCGATTTTGCTCTTTCACAAAAGCCCATTTGAGTGAAAAGAGAATCATGGGACACGAAACAGGCTCTTGGAGGGAACTAGGCTACTGATCTGTTTAAGCCAGTTGTGACTTTGAGCCAGGTACTTAATCTTCCTTGGCCTCAGTTTCCTCATATGTAAAATCAAGGGTTAGAGTAAGTGATCACTAAGTTCCCTTCCAGCTCTAAAATTATGGGGTTTTAAGTAAGACACTGGTTATCTCTCTTATAAGATTCCCTGGCTTTTAACACACTCATTTACTAAATGACATTTTAATTTTGGCTCTGAGTGTCAGAAATTTTTACATGCTCAACAAATGGTACAATTCACTAGCTAAATGCTTTAGGTCTGATCATAAATTGCCAGAAGTCAGTTATAGCCCTGAGTCTGTGATGAGAAGACTGGGGATTTATAATTGAAACAGACAGCTAGGCTTCTGGAGTGCCACTGGGGGAAAGGAATCTATTCCAAAATGAAACAGGCATTACTGGGTTTCTCAGAAAAATATCCCAAGTCACAGTGGCCAGCCTATTAGGAACTCTAGTCACTCTTGCCAATTTTTCCAGTGACTGCTTTATGTTATCATGGTCTAAAAAATAGGACTGTATTTTCTTTCTTTCTTTCTTTTTTTTTAACCGAGAGAAAACAAGATGCATTTGGTCATCAAAAGCAACCCTTTCAGAGAAGGCAATTTAGAATGTGGTGGAAAGCAAATGCATGCCTGTTAAAGCCACAGTTATTCCCTCACTTGCCAGTCTCCGTTATTCCAGAAACAGCTGCTCTGAAGGTTGGCTGAGGTCTTGTTTAGAGAATCAATTAGCCAAAGAAGTTTGGGCCAGTGAAGAATGTCACTCAAGTATAGAAAGATTTGGAAAACACTTCTACTTTTGTGTTTCCTGAAAGAAAACTTATCCATGTTCTGCACCACTAAAATAGCGTGTAACTTAACAAAGAAACCAATCAATCTAAAATGGGTTTCATGGATGACCTTCTTAGCAAAGAAAATGCTGACCAAACCAAAACTCAGACCTAATGGCAAGCAACAGTCCACAGATTTATAGAAATGCATCATGATCCTCAAGATGGATTTCAATTTTATTTCTACTTTATTTAAAAGAATGAAATGTTTAAAAGTTGTATTGGCAATACAGGCCTTTAATTCAACTAAGCAGTATTTTTCACGCAGTGGAAATATTATATACATGTATAATGCAGGCATTCTTCAGAGTGTCTCCTTGATATGGTTAACTCATATTGGAAACATATATTTGACTTTGAGGGGAAAAAACATGGCTCATTCCAGTTTCAAAATACTTGATTCTACACCTCATTTTTATCATCCTCCTCACTTGTAGGAAGTAATTGAAATATATTTAAATATGTGTGATATGATTACGTTGGCAACTATGTGAAGAAAAGATTGGAGATATTCACAAATAAGTTACAAATAACAACTAAGAAGTTATTCTAATAATTTAAGGAAAAATCATGAGAGAGTGAGTGAAGTTGTTGGTAGTAGAAATATGTCTATATGGAAATGGACGTAAATGTTATAAAACAACATTTTATTTCTATGTTGCCTACCTCATTTTCTCATTGGGGACAGATGCCTCTAAATATATTTTATATTGCAATAATTATTAAACAAGTTTTGGATTATACTTCTTGTAGTAACCAAAGCCATGTCACTGGGGAGATCATCAAAAGAATAAATGTAGGTAGAGAAAACAAGCTAAGGGAAAGGAATGAAAAAGAAGAGAAGAGAGGAAAGGAGGGGAGGGGAGAGAGAAGGGAAGCGGCACAATCATGCAACAAATAATTGGGTACTTAAAATCCTAGGTGACGGAGTATTTAGCAGAGAGAAAAAAAACATTCCCTTCATTCTTGGAACTTTCATTCTGTGTCTAAATAAGCAAAATATGTATTATGCCACGTGTTCATAGGTACTTTGGAGAAAAATTAAACAGGAAAGTAAGATAAGGAATGTGGAGGTGGTTGCTGTTTCAGATATAATAGAGGAGGAACGTCTCTCTGAGAAGCTCATTTGATGGAAGCAAGGGGGTGGTGACTGGGGAAAAGGTGTTCCAGGCAGAGGAGATAGCAAGTGCAGAAACCATGAACATGCAGCAAGACCAGTATGATTAGAGGGAGGAAAAAGAATAGTAAGAAATGAGGTTGCCAGATCACGTTGGCTCTTGCAGGCCAATATAAGAACTTTGGATTTTGCTCTAAGTACCTTGGAGAGCCAACAGAGGGTTTTCAGCAGAGGAGTAATGTGATCTGACTTACCTTTTAACACAATCGCTCTGGCAGCCGTATTGAGAACAGACTATAGGAAGGCAAGAGTGAAGCAGACATGCCATTGTCAGGAGATAGTTGCAATAATCTAAGTGAAACATTACGCAGCAGTGGAACTGGTGAGATATGGTGAAGTCCTGAAAACATTTTTAAGATAGAACCGCTATGATTTGCTGGATGGCTTGAATGTAGACTGTGAGAGGGAGGAGTTTAAGATGAGATTTTGGCCTGAATCTGAAATTAGGAGGAATATATGAGAAACAAGCTTGCAGAGTAATATCAGGGGGAGTTTGGGAGAAGATAGAAGTCAGTTTGGATGCTTTAGATATCCTATTAGATATCCATTAAGAGTGCTGAATAGGTAGCTGGAACTGGGAGTCTTAGAAGAGGTGAGCCTAAGATTATAAATGTGAGAGTCATCAACATTCAGAAGGCAACTTGGGCAATGAGACTGACATCATGTTCATCAGGGTGAATGTAGACAAAGAGGCAAGTGAGCTCTGAGCACTCCAACATGAAGGTAACTGATAGATGAGGGGGGATTGGCACAAACCCCTGAGAAGGAGCAGGCAGAGGGGCATCCTGAAGAGTGTGCCCTAGAAGCTAAGCCAAAAACTTCAAAAAGGAGGGAGTGGTCACTTTGTCCAATGGTAAGTCAAGTCATATAAGGCTTGAAATGTGTGGCCCCCAAGGTCAGTTTTGGTAGAGTGGATTTGGTGCAGGCAAAAGGTGGGTCAGGGAAGATTTGAGGGAGATTGGAGTAGAGAAATCAGATCCAAGTAGAATAGATGTTTTTCCAGGAGTTTTGCTGTAAAGGTTGTAACTAAAGGAAGAAATGAGATCAATAATGTAAGATCTTTCATGATCTTCTTATTCTTTTTCTAATACTCTGTTGATCTTCTGTTTCTCAAGATGAAACAACTAGAATAATGTGCAACATCCCAAGTGGTGACATATCAAGGCTTTATTTAGATTTGTTCTGCTTATTCTTCCTTTAAACAATTAAGCAATGGGCAGAAAACCTAAACCTCTTTTGGAGGATAAATAATGTTCATCCCCAAAACTGCATAATTTGTTCTAATTTTAATGGGTTAATACTAAAAACTAAATGATGGTTATTTTTTAAAGCCATATGACAAATACTGATTTTTGAGACACTATGGAGGAACACAAAACTTATTGGGAAGATATCTTTTCCTTAAGAAGTCTGTGGTGTATTAGTGAAGATAAGACATGCACCCATATGACTATGATATAAATACAGAAATGTTATCAACATGGAAATCCCCAACGGCCAGATTAATCTGATTTTGTTCTCATCACCACACTGAAAGTTAGAATGGCCAAGCCATTTAACAGGGCTTTCCATTCCCCTGATCCTTTTTTTTCACCTCCATAAATCAAATGTCATGAAATTTTTAAAACCTGAGGGATTTGGGAGTTGTGTATATTTAGATCTGAGTAATGCCCTCCCAAGGAAGAAATAGAATTGAATGCCCACATTGACCAAGAGAGAGGGGATGCTGTAACAGGTGCCTGGGAGGTTTCTGGCCAGAGAGTATACACAGGAACTTTGGAATCCTTTCCTGGCTTCATTTCCTAAGCATCCATCTTTCCATAGATCTTTCTGGATGTAAAAGTCCTATTTTCCACCATGAAATAGAGTTTTTCTAATTCAAGTTCTGAAGCGGTGCTAGTTACACCAATAATCTTCTGATATTTATTTAACTTTAAAATGTACATCAAGTTGGAAATTGCTGTGGGTTAACTTTCTGGTAAGGAAATGTCAATTGATTGCATATGTGATACCAGGAAATAGCTTCAGAAGACTAAGGGAACTTCACAAAGTCGGTAAAGTACTATTGATAACAAATCGTGTAAATGCCAATAGTAGGGATATTTTCATATTTGAAAATATGAATATTTTCATATATTCATAGAAAGTCTCTTCTCTTCAAAGAAGCTGATCTAACATCTTTATGAAAAAGCTGGAGTATTCAAGACCACTCCAGGACCACTGGCTTGAAGTTTGAAAGGAAACAAACTTCCATTTTACAGAATTAATTATTTCTTGCAATTAATTATTGAATAATGTAAGGGCAGAAACTGTCTCCTAAATTCCCTACTCTCTGGACTTAGCTTTCTGTAACTACTGATTGGAGTAGATTTTATAATATACACTTAAGAAAACCCGTCTAGTGACTAAGGCTTTAAAATAATAAGAAAAATTCATCATTTGCTCTGAACTTTAGTAAGTCTTAACCTCTGAGCAACCTCTGAGTAATAAGACTGTCTCTTTGCTTCGAGACCTCACTCTAAGTCTGAAGATAATGACATCTATCCTCCAAACACATTTACTTGCCCATACTGAAAATCTTTATGTCTGGTTACTAATCTATGTGTTTAGAAGTCAGCATACTGGTTACTCTGGGAGAAGGGGAGACATGACAACAAGGGGAACCAAGGTGACTTCTGGTATCCAGATTATGTTGTTTCTTAATCTGGGTGTTGGTTACACAGGTGTGTTCAATTTGATGTGTGTTATTCTTCTGTGTGTGTGTGTGTGTGTGTGTGTGTGTGTAATATTTCAATAAAAAGTTAAAAACCAACCATATCAGATGCCCAAATTCTGAAAATCAGTAGTGTTGTTGCAGTTGAAGTAAAAAGTCTTATTCCAGTGAAATTTGTACTTTGCATTTTATATCACAATTAAGGTGAAGAGTCTATCAGGGCTCTACTAGAGAAAGAAACAGAACCAATGTATATTATATATACACATAAATACACCTCTTTTGAGGATAAATTCATCCTCAAAACTGAATAATATACAGATATGTGTGTAACACACACACATATATATATATATTGTCTTATGAGATTGTGGGGTTTGGTTGGTCTGAGTTCAAAACTTGTAGATCAAGCCTACAGGCTGGAATTCTCAGGTAGAAGCTGGCACTGAAGACCCCACATGAAAGGGCAAAACCTCTGTTTTGCCCTTAGACCTTTCTACCAATTGGATGAGGCCTATGCACATTATCAAGGGTAGTCTTCTTTACTAAAAGTCGACCGTTTGCAGATGTTAACCACTTCTACAAAATAACTTTGCAGCGGCGCCAAGATTAGCGTGCGATTGAAAAGGCGGGTAACATAGCCTATCCAATTTGACACATGAAACTATCCATCGTAATGGGTTAAATGAGGTTCCGGTTAACACTCTTCTTCATTTTGTCAAGGCTATGTTGTCTCATTGGGAGTTTTGCAAATAAAAGTATATAAAATAACCAGTTATAGATGAGAGGAAAGTTATTCAGTATGTTGCATGCACAAATTCAGTACTTTCTACACCTCCTTCAGCATGACCCTTGAAGAAGAAATTCTTCATCCCTATTGTCTTCTCAGAAATGAATTACATTTAAAAAGGCTGAAGAAATCTGTTCATTCGTTTGGAGCGATAATAGCATTCCAACAAGCAAAACGTGTTTTTTACCAGCATTGAAATTTGCCAGAATTTATGTGTATGCAAAAAATTAAAGGAGTTTGAATTTTAAAATTTCAAACTTGGCACATGTATTTCTCAAGCAAGGAGAGGCATGTGGGTTTTGCAAGTTTGCGGGGGTAGGAGGGGGAGAGGAGGGATTCATTTGGGAATGAATGTTACCAGTAAGAAAAGAACTGAAGGTTCTGGTTAGGTCGCCAGCATTCAGGGAAATAGCGATATACTCCTCCTCTTGGTTTTTCAAGATCGATCCCAAGCAATAAGAATGAGAGGTAGCCTTTGGTAGAGCCCCTATTAATGGTGCATTCCTTCTCTCAAATCCCTGCAACGTCCAGGGCACTAGTCTAAAAGAGCCTACTCTATTCTTTCTCATTGTTTATCAGCTTTTTGTTGTGTTAACTATTCTTTGAGAATAGTAAGGAGAGCTTATAACTGCTGAGTACTTAGTGTGTCAGGAAATGTTCTAAACATTTTCTATGTTCACTCATACTCTCAACTATGAGACAGGTACTATTACTTTCCCTATTTTATAATTAGGGAAAATGAGGACAGAGAAGGAAGGTAATGTGTTTCAAGCCACATGATTCCTAAGTAGGCAAGCCAGGATTCAAACTCCAGCAGCCTGACTGCAAAGATGGCCTCTGAAACACTAGTCTAATCAATCCCCTGGTGAATGAGTTGACACTCAGGCACAAACTAAAAAGTTATTGTTCTCAAACCCATTCAGCTGTTAAAATAGCTTCCTTTTTTTCCCCTCTTTTATTTTATTTTTTTTTTAGTTTTACCATCGGAGTTAAAATAGAATTTCTGTCAGATATTAACATACCCAAAATTTAAACTTAGTAATAAAACCCATTCAAACTAAGGTGCTGACTGGACACTAGCTTAAAATATTTACCAATCAAAAGTGCGGCTGGCTTGTTTTGAGGGGTAGAGCTTCATGTGACAAACACAATTTGCAGTGTTTAAGTCTTTCATTTGGACTTCTGCCTGAGGGGAGCTTACCTAGGACTGCCACTGGGTGAATAATGATCAGTTTCTTTATTCCAAAATACGTTGAGGTAAATAAGTGGGTTTTCCCCCTAATCCATTAATTTTTATTGGTTTATAAAAAAACTGTAGGATAAGATTCTGTGAAAGAGAATTCATAATTTGCTTTTGGTAAAATTCCATTTTCTCCAATATTTTGTCTCTAGACCAACAAAAAGAGCAGTGATAATATCTTTTCAGAGGCAAAATTGGTGTGGATTTTTTTTCCTCTTAGTAGAACTTTAGACTCTGAAGAAGTATTTTAGTACGCTTATTTAAAGAACAGCTAGATTTACTGCCAAATAGCTCTTCATGAAAGACATATGTAAATACAGCAGAGTAAACGAGATAATTCTATTTCATTTGAAAAACACTTTCTTAATTATGTGAACTTGTTTGAAAGAATATGAAATGCTCTGTATTTAGTTCTGTAAGAAGTTTGGCTGTGATATTTATGATGTAATCATAGCCAGGAGTTGAAAATTATATTAATATTGAATGCAAAACTATTTTCTTTTCTCTCTTCTTATATTTTTAATAAAGGAAAATGCTAATTAAAAAATTGATTGCAAAAAATATCTCTCTGGCACGCAGTACTGCCATTTAGCTTTATTTTATTTGTAATGTGTCAGAATTTACATTTGTAATGTTCTAGTCTCCAAACTATTATGTTTACCAAATTGAATTAAATATATTCTTTTATCAAAGGTAGCATTAAAATGCACAAAAGGCTAGTCTTCCTTACATCCTTACTTCCTTACTACATAAGGTAGTCCACCAGAACATTTTTGCCCCAATGCAGTTTCCAACAAATATCTAATATGTTGTTTCTTGTCATTCCAGATATGAAACCAGCATATGGAAGCAATTTCATATCAGCTATCTGGTTCAGATCTTAAGACTCCGAAATAACTTGAAAGATGATATTATCTATCTTTTACAAATAGGGAACTCAGGAGCCTATATGACTAAGTGACTAACTGCCTTGCCCCAAATCCTATTGTTAATGAGTAAAATCCGTTCAAGGATATTAATTTCCTGCCTTCCAAAGCTAAGCTCTTTCTCACTCTCTTGTGCTGCCAACGCAACCCTGATTTAAATACTGATCTTGTTGGTTAATTTCTCTACTTTCCTTGGCCTTAGCAACAACATACCACAATCCAAATAGTTTAAGTAGGCAATACATGCGTACAAAACAGTCAGCTTATATTATCCTTGGAAACATTTTTTGTTGTTGTTCCACTAAAGTTAAAGTGATCACTGCCTGTGTATAAAATTGTATATATGAAATCACTAATAAAGTTCCAAAATTGAACTCATCATCACTTAATACCACAGCCCAAGAAGGCAGCTTATTCCAGTGAATGTCACACTCCTTGACCCTGTAACATTAACCAAATGCCTAAGAGTCACCCTGGATTCCTCCAGTTCCTTTGCCCTCTATTCCAATCACAAAGTCTTTCATTTCCCCCCAGCATGTTACCTTATCTTGCCTGGGTGATTTCCATGCATCCTATGTGCCCTTCCTGTCAGGAATCTCCTCCTGCTCCAATCAAATGATTACCAAAGAGATCTTTCTGTCCCACTGCATTACATGCCAGCTTTGAACATTTCAGCACCTCCTTCAGGATAAAGTTAGATTCCACAGGCAGATATATGTCATAATTATGTAACTCTGATCCCCTCAGCCTCATCTCCTCCCACCCTTTTTCACCACACAGTCCATTCATACAACCCATTACAGTCCACAAGCTCTCCTGCCTATTGACCTACACATATGCTCTCTCTTCAGCATAGGAAGAGATGTGATGTTGCAACAGTAGTAGTTTGAATATTAATCAATGCCCATACTGGTTTTTTTTTTTACTAGCATTTAAGAGAATCCCCCATGGGGCACCTGGGTGGCTCAGTCGGTTAAGCGGCAACTGGCTCAGGTCATGATCTCACAGTTTGCGAGTTTGAGCACCATATCAGGCTCTACGCTGACAGCTCAACGCCTAGAGTCTGCTTCAGATTCTGTGTTTCCCCTCTCTCTCTGACCCTCCCCCACTCATGCTATCTGTCTTCCAAAACTGAATAAACATTTAAAAATTTCAAGGGAAAAAAAAAAGAGAGAATTCTCCCTTATGTTCACCTCTCTCTCACACTGGTCCTTCCTGCTTTTCTCCTATTAAGGAACAACAATTTCAGTAATTTGTAACACTTTTCAGATTGAAAGTGAATGGACAATATCACACTGGGATATGAGGCCAAACTAGAAGGGAGAGAGATAAGTAAAACTTTAAGGGCAGTTAGGGGATTGAAGTTTTAGATGTGGTGTATCTAACAGAGGAAGAAACATATAATGCCTCAAGCTGTTCAGGAAAAAAAAAATCTTCCATAAGCTTAGAAAAAGGAGTAGGAGATTCTATGTCCAGTAGAGTTAATGCTACCTGAATTAGCACAATCCTCCAAAATTGAGTTCATAGTTGTGCATATCATCTGAATACTAGCTTAAGATCTAATAAGAGACATCTAAACACAACCAGCTATATGGTTTAATGACAAATATTTGGCTTGAATTAATCTTTTATTACAGAATGGGTATCTATAAATTTAAATTAATAAGAAAGTTACAGGGGTTCTACATAAGCTGGAAGGAAAAGATAGATTTAAAGTACAGAAGACTTGGGGGAAGATGGCGGCATAGGAGGATGCTGGGCTCACCACATCCTGCTGATCACTTAGATTCCACCTACACTTGCCTAAATAACCCAGAAAACCGCCAGAAGACTAGCAGAATGGAGTCTCTGGAGCCAAGCGCAGACAAGAGCCCACGGAAGAGGGTAGGAAGGGCAGAGAGGCGGTGCACGCTACACAGACTGGCGGGAGGGAGCAGGGGTGGAGGGGCGGCCCGCTGGCCAAGCAGAGCCCCCGCGTCTGGCTGGCAAAAGCGGTGGGGCCAGACGGAGTGTGTTCCGACAGTGAGTGGGACTTAACATCTGGAAGGTTATAAGTTAACAGCTCTGCTCAGAGAATGGGAAGACTGGAAGACAACGGGAGGGAGAGTTGTTGAGCCCCGGACAACAGAGCTCAGCTTGGCGGGGAACAAAGGCACTCGCCAGCGCCATCTCCCTCGCCCATCCCCCAACCAAAATCCCAAAGGGAGCCAGTTCCTGCCAGGGAACCTGCTTGTACCGCACAAACACCCAACGCTGTGCTTCTGCGGATCCATCACTTCAGTGGGTCTGACTCCCTCCCGGTGCCACAGAGCCCCTCCCAAAGCGGATCTCCAAAGGAAAAGCGAGCTGAGCCTACCCTTCCCACCCCTGTGCACCTTGCCAATCCACCCCAGCTAATACGCCAGATCCCCAGCACCACAAGCCCGGCAGTGTGCAAGTAGCCCAGACGGGCCACGCCACCCCCAGGGAATCCCACCCCTAGGAGAGGGAAAGAGAAGGCACACACCAGTCTGACTGTGGCCTCAGCGGTGGGCTGGGGGCAGACATAAGGTCTGACTGCAGCCCCACTCACCAACTCAAGGTATTCAAGACAGCACAGAGGAAGTGCCCTGCAGTTCCGCACCACTCCAGGGACTATCCAAAATGATGAAACAGAAGAATTCCCCTCAAAAAAACGTCCAGGAAATAACGAAAGCTAACGAACTGATCAAAAACAATTTAAACAATATAACAGAAAGCGAATTTAGAATAATAGTCATAAAATTAATCGCTGGGCTTGAAAACAGTATAAAGGACAGCAGAGAATCCATTGCTACAGAGATCAAGGGACTAAGGAACAGCCAGGAGGAGCCAAAAAATTATATTAATGAGCTGCAAAATAAAATGGAGACAACCACGGCTCGGATTGAAGAGGCAGAGGAGAGAATAGGTGAACTACAAGATAAAATTATGGAAAAAGAAGAAGCTGAGAAAAAGAGAGATAAAAAAAATCCAGGAGTATGAGGGGAAAATTAGAGCACTAAGTGATGCACTAAAGAGAAATAATCTATGCATAATTGGTATTCCAGAGGAGGAAGAGAGAGGGAAAGGTACTGAAGGTGTACTTGAAGAAATAATAGCTGAGAATTTCCCTGATCTGGGGAAGGAAAAAGGCAATGAAATCCAAGAGGCACAGAGAACTCCCTTCAGACGTAACTTGAATCAATCTTCTGCACGACATATCATAGTGAAACTGGCAAATTACAAGGATAAAGAGAAAATTCTGAAAACAGCTGGAGATAAACGTGCTCTAACATATAAAGGGAGACCTATAAGACTCATGACCGATCTCTCTACTGAAACTTGGCAGGCCAGAAAGGATTGGCACGAGATCTTCAATGTGATGAACAAAAAAAAAATATGCAGCCGAGAATCCTTTATCCAGCAAGTCTGTCATTTAGAATAGAAGGAGAGATAAAGGTCTTCCCAAACAAACAAAAACTGAAGGAATTCGTCACCACTAAACCAGCCCTACAAGAGATCCTAAGGGGGATCCTGTGAGACAAAGTACCAGAGACATCGCTACAAGCATGAAACCTATGGACATCACAATGACTCTAAACCCATATCTTTCTATAATAACACTGAATGTAAATGGACTAAATGCGCCAACCAAAAGACACAGGGTATCAGAATGGATAAAAAAACAAGACCCATCTATTTGCTGTCTACAAGAGACTCATTTTAGACCTGAGGACACCTTCAGATTGAGAGTGAGGGGATGGTGAACTATTTATCATGCCGCTGGAAGTCTGAAGAAAGCTGGAGTACCCATACTTACATCAGACAAACTAGACTTTAAAGGCTGTAACAAGAGATGAAGAAGGGCATTATATAATAATCACAGGGTCTATCCATCAGGAAGAGCTAACAATTATAAATGTCTATGTGCCGAATACAGGAGCCCCCAAATATATAAAACAATTACTCACAAACATACTCAACCTTATTGATAAGAATGTGGTAATTGCAGGGGACTTTAATACTCCACTTACAGAAATGGATGGATCATCTAGACACATGGTCAATAAAGAAACAAGGGCCCTGAATGATACATTGGATCAGATGGACTTGACAGATATATTTAGAACTCTGCATCCCAAAGCAACAGAATATACTTTCTTCTCGAGTGCACATGGAACATTCTCCAAGATAGATCACATACTGGGTCACAAAACAGCCCTTCATAAGTATACAAGAATTGAGATCATACCATGCATACTTTCAGACCACAATGCTATGAAGCTTGAAATCAACCACAGAAAAAAGTCTGGAAAACCTCCAAAAGCATGGAGGTTAAAGAACACCCTACTAAAGAATGAGTGGGTCAACCAGGCAATTAGAGAAGAAATTAAAAAATATATGGAAACAAACGAAAATGAAAATACAACAATCCAAATGCTTTGGGACGTAGCAAAGGCAGTCCTGAGAGGAAAATACATTGCAATCCAGGCCTATCTCAAGAAACAAGAAAAATCTCAAATACAAAATCTAACAGCACATCTAAAGGAAATAGAAGCAGAACAGCAAAGACAGCCTAAACCCAGCAGAAGAAGAGAAATAATAAAGATCAGAGCAGAAATAAACAATATACAATCTAAAACAACTGTAGAGCAGATCAACGAAACCAAGAGTTGGTTTTTTGAAAAAATAAACAAAATTGATAAACCTCTAGCCAGGCTTCTCAAAAAGAAAAGGGAGATGACCCAAATAGATAAAATCATGAATGAAAATGGAATTATTACAACCAATCCCTCAGAGATACAAGCAATTATCAGGGAATACTATGAACAATTATATGCCAACAAACTGGACAACCTGGAAGAAATGGACAAATTCCTAAACACCCACACGCTTCCAAAACTCAATCAGGAGGAAATAGAAAGTTTGAACAGATGCATAACCAGCAAAGAAATTGAATCAGTCATCAAAAATCTCCCAAACAAGTAAGAGTCCAGGACCAGATGGCTTCCCAGGGGAGTTCTACCAGACGTTTAAAGCAGAGATAATACCTATCCTTCTCAAGCTATTCCAAAAAATAGAAAGGGAAGGAAAACTTCCAGACTCATTCTATGAAGCCAGTATTACTTTGATTCCTAAACCAGACAGAGACCCAGCAAAAAAAGAGAACTACAGGCCAATATCCCTGATGAATATGGATGCAAAAATTCTCAATAAGATACTAGCAAATCGAATTCAACAGTATATAAAAAGAACTATTCACCATGACCAAGTGGGATTCATTCCTGGGATGCAGGGCTGGTTCAATATTCAGAAATCAATCAACGTGATACGTCACATTAATAAAAGAAAAGATAAAAACCATATGATCCTGTCAATCGATGCAGAAAAGGCATTTAACAAAATTCAGCAACCTTTCTTAATAAAAACCCTCAAGAAAGTCGGGATAGAAGGAACATACTTAAACATCATAAAAGCCATTTATGAAAAGCCCACAGCTAATATCATCCTCAACGGGGAAAAACTGAGAGCTTTTTCCCTGAGATCAGGAACACGACAGGGATGTCCACTCTCACCGCTGTTGTTTAACATAGTGTTGGAAGTTCTAGCATCAGCAATCAGACAACAAAAGGAAATCAAAGGCATCAAAATTGGCAAAGATGAAGTTAAGCTTTCACTTTTTGCAGATGACATGATAATATACATGGAAAATCCGGTAGACTCCACCAAAAGTCTGCTGGAACTGATACATGAACTTACCAAAGTTGCAGGATACAAAATCAATGTACAGAAATCAGTTGCATTCTTATACACTAATAATGAAGCAACAGAAAGACAAATAAAGGAACTGATCCCATTCACAATTGCACCAAGAAGCATTAAATACCTAGGAATAAATCTAACCAAAGATGTAAAAGATCTGTATGCTGAAAACTATAGAAAGCTTATGAAGGAAATTGAAGAAGATATAAAAAAATGGAAAAACATTCCGTGCTCATGGCTTGGAAGAATAAATATTGTCAAAATGTCAATACTACCCAAAGCTATCTACACATTCGATGCAATCCCAATCAAAATTGCACCAGCATTCTTCTCGAAACTAGAACAAGCAATCCTAAAATTCACATGGAACCACAAAAGGCCCCAAATAGCCAAAGTAATATTGAAGAAGAAGACCAAAGCAGGAAGCATCACAATCCCAGACTTTAGCCTCTACTACAAAGCTGTCATCATCAAGACAGCATGGTATTGGCACAAAAACAGACACATAGACCAATGGAATAGAATAGAAACCCCAGAACTACACCCACAAACATATGGCCAACTTATCTTTGACAAAGCAGGAAAGAACATCCAATAGAAAAAAGACAGTCTCTTTAACAAATGGTGCTGGGAGAACTGGACAGCAACATGCAGAAGGTTGAAACTAGACCACTTTCTCACACCATTCACAAAAATAAACTCAAAATGGATAAAGGACCTGAATGTGAGACAGGAAACCATCAAAACCCTAGAGGAGAAAGCAGGAAAAGACCTCTCTGACCTCAGCCGTAGCAATTTCCTACTTGACACATCCCCAAAGGCAAGGGAATTAAAAGCAAAAATGAACTGCTGGGACCTTATGAAGATAAAAAGCTTCTGCACAGAAAAGGAAACATCCAACAGAACTAAAAAGCAACCAACGGAATGGGAAAAGATATTTGCAAATGACATATCGGACAAAGGGCTAGTATCCAAAATCTATAAAGAGCTCACCAAACTCCACACCCGAAAAACAAATAATCCAGTGAAGAAATGGGCAGAAAACATGAATAGACACTTCTCTAAAGAAGACATCCAGATGGCCAACAGGCACATGAAAAGATGCTCAACGTCGCTCCTCATCAGGGAAATACAAATCAAAACCGCACTCAGATATCACCTCACGCCAGTCAGAGTGGCCAAAATGAAGAAATCAGGAGACTATAGATGCTGGAGAGGATGTGGAGAAACGGGAACCCTCTTGCACTGTTGGTGGGAATGCAAACTGGTACAGCCACTCTGGAAAACAGTGTGGAGGTTCCTCAGAAAATTAAAAATAGACCTACCCTATGACCCAGCAATAGCACTGCTAGGAATTTACCCAAGGGATACAGGAGTACTGATGCATAGGGGCACTTGTACCCCAATGTTTATAGCAGCACTCTCAACAATAGCCAAATTATGGAAAGAGCCTAAATGTCCATCAACTGATGAATGGATAAAGAAATTGTGGTTTATATACACAATGGAGTACTACGTGGCAATGAGAAAGAATGAATATGGCCCTTTGTAGCAACGTGGATGGAACTGGAGAGTGTTATGCTAAGTGAAATAAGCCATACAGAGAAAGAAAGATACCATATGTTTTCACTCTTATGTGGATCCTGAGAAATTTAACAGGAACCCATGGGGGAGGGGAAGGAAAAAAAAAAGAGAGGTTAGAGTGGGAGACAGCCAAAGCATAAGAGACTCTTGAAAACTGAGAACAAACTGAGGGTTGATGGGGGGTTGGAGGGAAGGGAGGGTGGGTGATGGGTATTGAGGAGGGCACCTGTTGGGATGAGCACTGGGTGTTGTATGGAAACCAATTTGACAATAAATTTCATATATTAAAAAAAAACAAAGTGCAGAAGACTTACAATTATAAAACATCACTTCGTGTTATCAGAAATCTCCTAAAAGTTTGAACTCAATTAATTAGAGAAACAAATGAAATAATGACATTAAATTGAAATAAAACCAAGCATGATTGAAGTGCAAAATAAAGAGGAAATCTAGGACTAAGTCTTGAGTATGAAATAAGGGAATAATGTGACAAAATTAGCATTTCAATGGAATTAAAATCTATATTAAAATCAATATAGAGTATAGCAGAGTACAGAAATCAAATCAGTAATAAGGGGTACAGACCTGAAAAGATGACCCACAATACAGTGAATTCAAAACAAAAATTCCAAGAAAAATTAACATTAAAACAGAAGAAACAATCAAGGATATAAGTGTAGAAAACGTTTTGAAACAGCAGTGCAAACAGAATATGTGTGATTGCTGTTGCTCTACTTGCTTCAGGAAGTTTTACTGGAAAGGTGCCAATTACCTAAGCTCTCTTAAAGAAAATTTTGCATTACTAAAATGTAAAACAAGTATATAGACAGAAAAAAAGTATGCTATGTAAAATTTTTTTAAAAAATAGGGAAGTCTTAGATTTATACTCAGGGACACAAAATGTCAAAGACAATGGAGTAACTAATAATTGCATATGTATCAAAATAGTCATTTTACATGAGAATAACAAAATGATAATCTAAGGTATGCAATAGGTCAAATTCTGAAATGCAGTTCTCCAGGATAAAATAAAAAGTATTCTAGAGCTGTCTGAATAATAAATCAAAATTAAGAATGATACTAAAAATTAACATCTACAGATAATTTTAAGGAAAAAATTTGTATCTCCCTAAAGATCTAACCCCAACTAAAATTTCTGTTGTATCCACACAACAGAAAGAGAGCTTTAGATATTTATGTATTTGTGTTTATGTTCCTGTATGTGTCTGTGTATGAGCTAATAAAGAATATTACTTATGGACTCATGGAAAGCAAAGTATTATTCCAAGATTAATTTGAATCCACTAAGAAGAGAGTCAAAACAAGACCTCTAGAATATAGAATATGTTATTTACCTGGGCAAGACAATTTCTTGAAACCAGTTAAACATTGTTAAAACCAAATAACTGTTGCTAATATAGCTATGAGGTGAATACAAATGTCATAAGTATTTAAAATAGGAACATAATGTCAATTCAAAACAACTTTATAGCAGTATTCTAGGAATAAAACTTTAGATTAAAGCTTCGGCAAACTGAGTCACTTGGAAAATAATATGTTCTTACTAACCAAAGACAAATTAAGAACTAAATATAATAAAATGTTTAAAATTCTGCAATAATCAAACCAAGGCACAGAATCAAACCAAAAGGAATAGAAAAGTATGCCCAGACAGGTCAGGTACTAGCATACCTAAGAATTCAGTGTGGGATACGATAGTGCTTTAAATCAGGGGACAAACGATTTAAAAATAGAGCAGGGAACTTATCATTTGGTGGGGGGGGGGGGGGGGGGTGGAATAGATAATTCCCGGTGGGAGATGCAGGAGAGAAGCATCAAAGGAAAAGACTTCATGGAAAAAGATTCTGTGCTCCTGGATAAGAAGAACAAATATTATTAAAATGTCAATACTATTCAAAGCAATCTACATATTCAGCGCAATCCCTATCAAAATAACACCAGCATTCTTCACAGAGCTGGAACAAATAATCCTAAAATTTGTATGGAACCAGAAAAGACCCCGAATAGCCAAAGCGATCTTAAAAAAGAAAACCAAAGCAGGAGGCATCACAATCCCAGACTTCAAGCTATACTACAAAGCTGTAATCATCAAGACAGGATGGTACTGGTACAAGAGCAGACACTCAGATCAATGGAACAGAATAGTGAACCCAGAAATGGACCCACAAATGTATGGCCAACTAATCTTTGACAAAGCAGGAAAGAATACCCAATGGAATAAAGACAGTCTCTTCAGCAAGTGGTGCTGGGAAAACTGGACAGCAACATGCAGAAGAATGAACCTGGACCACTTTCTTACACCATAGACAAAAATAAACTCAAAATGGATGAAAGACCTCAATGTAAAACAGGAAGTCATCAAAATCCTCAAGGAGAGGGGCATCTGGGTGGCTAGTCAGTTGAGCTTCCGACTTCAGCTCAGGTCATGATCTCACGGTCTGTGGGTTCAAGCCTCGCATCAGGCTCTGTGCTGACAGCTCAGAGCCTGGAGCCTGCTTCAGAGTCTGTGTCTCCCTCTCTCTCTGACCCTCCCCCATTCATGCTTTGTCTCTCTCTGTCTCAAAAATAAATAAACATTAAAAAATAAATTTAAAAATAAAATCCTCAAGGAGAAAGCAGGCAAAAACCTCTTTGATCTTGGCCGCAGCAACTTCTTACTCAACACATCTCTGGAGGCAAGGGAAACAAAAGCAAAAATGGACTACTGGGACCTCATCAAAATAAAAAGCTTCTGCACAGCAAAGGAAACAATCAGCAAAACTAAAAGGCAATCGACAGAATGGGAGAAGATATTTGCAAATGACATATCAGATAAAGGGTTAGTATCCAAAATGTATAAAGAACTTATCAAACTCAACACCCAAAAAACAAATAATCCAGTGAAGAAATGGGCAAAAGACACGATAGACACTTCTCCAAAGAAGACATCCAGATGGCTAACAGACACATGAAAAAATGCTCCACATCACTCATCATCAGGGAAATATAAATCAAAACCACAATGAGATACCACCTCACACCTGTCAGAATGGCTAACATTAACAACTCAGGCAACAACAGATGTTGGCGAGGATGCAGAGAAAGAGGATCTCTCTTGCATTGCTGGTGGGAATGCAAGCTGGTGCAGCCACTCTGGAAGACAGTATGGAGGTTCCTCAAAAGATTAAAAATAGAACTACCCTACAACCCAGCAGTTGCACTACTAGGTATTTATCCAAGGGATACAGTTGTGCTGTTTTGAAGGGGCACATGCACCCCCATGTTTATAGCAGCACTATCAACAATAGCCAAAGTATGGAAAGAGCCCAAATGTCCATCAATGGATGAATGGATAAAGAAGATGTGGTATATATATATATATATATATATATATATATATATACACACACACATACATGGTGGAGTATTACTTGGCAATCAAGAAGAATGAAATCTTGCCATTTGCAACTACATAGATGTAACTCTAGGGTATTATGCTACATGACATTAGTCAGAGAAAAACAAAAATCATATGACTTCACTCATATGAGGACTTTAAGAGACAAAACAGATGAACATAAGGGAAGGGAAACAAAAATGACATAAAAACAGGGAGGGGGACAAAACAGAAGAGACTCATAAATATGGAGAACAAACTGAGGGTTGCTGGAAGGGTTGTGGGAGGGGGAATGGGCTAAATGGGTAAGCGGCACTAAAGAATCTACTCCTGAAATCGTTGTTGCACTATATACTAACTAATTTGGATGTTAATTTCAAAAAAAAAATAATAAGATTATAAATAAAATTTAAAAAAAAGGAAAAAGACTTCAAAAGAGAAAGGCTGGAGAGGTGCAAGGCCTTAGGACATGTTTACATAGCTGAAAGTGGCTGTGGCTCTGCTTGTAAGGAACACCTAGAGCCATTAACATTGTCCAGGACCCAATCCTCCTTCACACCTGACCCTTCCTAGTGTTATAGAAACCAATTAACTCGAAATTCAACCTTGAAAAGCTAAACCATTAGATTGATTAGCACACTTGCTTAGCTGATTTTCTGCACGTAGTCTTTAGTAATTATCCTAATAAAAAGAAGCTTCATTCTGGAGTCGGGGCCTCATTCTGACTCAAGTATGAGGACCTTCACTTAACTGTACTTTGTTTGTGGACTCATCTTTTGTGACTCTGGCCATACTCCCTGCAACAACTCCCCCCAAAGATATACCCTAGAATGAATTACAGATTGGATAAAGATTTACTTTGGAATAATGAAACAAAGTGTTTTATAAGAAACTATAGGGGAACATTTACACAAATTAAGCACAGATAAAGACTTTCTAGGCATGCTATCAATGCATCCAGGCAAAAAAAAAAATTAAGGAAAATATTGATATATTCATCACATATATATTTAATGCAAATGTTCCTTCTAACTGGAGGAAAAAACCTAGAGAAAATATTTAAATACCAATGACAAGTAAATGTTTAATATTCTTTATATATAAAAAGTTATTAGAAATCAATAAGAAGATAATACCTTTTACATAGCAGATTGTCAAAGATTGTGTTTATTTGTAATATCTTAACAAAGATGTAAAGAAATAAGCTTTTGTACACTATTGGTAGAATTATAAATTAATTCATCTTTTCTTGGGGCCAAGTTTGCCCTTTATGAACATGTACCTCCTTTGACCTAGAAATTTGACTGTAAGAATTAATACTAGAATAATCATAGACATGTGAAGATTATGTATTTAAATGCATAGCATAAAGTGATCAAACACCCATCAGATATTCCTTTCAACCTTACATACCTATGCCCTGTAGAAATTTTTGCACTTAGGTTGGAGTTAAAAATGCTTGAAATATAGCATTCCCTACATGTTACTTTTTTAGTCACTAAAAGCTATGTTTATGTAATTACCCTTAAAAAGTCCTCAGGGAAATGTACATGAAGAGAGACAAAGAAACGTCAAAGGACTGGGTTTGGCAAACCAGAAAAAAAGATGGAGGATTTGTTGAATAAACAGGAAAAAGTAAACAGAGGAATTTTCATAAAGGATGGACAAAGTGACAAATCGGGTACTATTCCCCTACCTCTGCACATTGGACCTGTTCTTTTTGCTCTGTCATTAGGAAGTAGAGAGAATCATGATAGGTTCAGTGTAGTAAGTGTCTCTGGCCCACCCTAGTCTAAATCCATTTGTCTATATCTCCCCCAGGACAAATGACTATGGGAGCATAGTGTTGTTCAGAAAGTTTGAATCTATCCATGAAGAGAACATTCACATTTTTCCACATGAAAACAACACAAACTAAAAGTTTTGAAACATGTCTTGTCCACAAGGGTCAAAGTGTGGTAAAAGTGGCTAGGGGAAGTACACTGGTTTTTGTATTTGAATGATACACTTAATGGTCTTTCTTAAGATCCTGGTTGTCAAATGTACTCATACTGCTCAGCCTCATTCAAAGAAGTATGTTGAATTGTTAATCCTCCTTGACTGCAAGTTCAGACCTAACAGGAATCATTCATTATTATAGTAGACATTAGTCATTCTCCTGAGACTCCTACCTTTGAAAAATACCAATCTTATGAGTTTTGGTAAGAGATAAGCTGGATTCCCTTTAGATAAATGGATTGGTTCACCTTCCTAGAACATTATTCTGGCTTGTAGGAAACTAGGAACCAAAGGTAAAAATATACCTGGGTAAAATATACATTTTCCAGATAATGGGAGATAAAAATATAAAAACACAGTACCCTAATATTAACTTCTTTAAAAGATGTTTCCAGGGCAATATGGGCTGTCTCAAACAAAGTGAAAGATAAGGTGCATTAATTTGTATCCACTACAAAAGGACATTACACTTGAGCCATTTTAGTTGTAAGAGAGAAAATGCAACCACTTTTGAATATGCCATCTGAGCATTTATGAAATATAATAGGTGTGACATACAAAAGGTATGAATTTCAAGTAAGGTCTCAGAGGACAAAGAAGGCTCTTCAGCTGACCAAACTGTACTGGAAGTAGCTTCACTATTTTACCCAGGAAATCCAATGGTTAAGTTTGTGGCTAGCCCCTAGGGGAATCACAGAAGAAATTCTTCAGGCTCGTGGTCAAAGCCATTACCCTTTCCTCAAGTGTCTTTTCCTATTTTGAATAATAGATCCTGGTTTGTCTCTGGTACCTATTGACAACTAAACATGTGACCATGGGACCTGAAACTTCACATTATGAATCTGACATCTTAACCCACTTGTCTATTAAGTCAGGTGTACTCCAAAATGCTCCATCATCAAATGGAAGTGGATATACACGATGGGACCTGATAAAGTTCTGAAGGCACAAATGGTTTTAGTGCTACCATTTTATCCTTTCCTCTATTCTTGCCTAAGGTATTATGCAAAGCTGCCGATGATCAGTTGACTGAAAGGGGGTAGAATGGGGAATTCTAGATTTCAGAAGGCCCCATGCAAAATACAGGCATTCTCAAAATATAACTTTCCACCTGTGAAATTCTGGGTGCTGTTGATTTGGTTGTTTCAGTAACCAAAGCACTACTGCTTATATCAAAAGATACAACGAGGGAATAATTAATGGGTAACTTGAAAATACCACCTGGCCAATTCAGACTCTTCAGGCCACTAAGTGAACAGGAAATAAAGGGGATTATGCTGTTGACTTTTGAGATTGATTCTGTCAAGAGGAGTTAGAATTGCTGCTACACAATTAAGAAAGTAAGAAATATTGACGACTCTAAAAGAACATCCTGGGGTGCCTCCTGGTTCTGAATGTTCACTGACAAAATTCTTTGGGAGGCCACATTTATGTAGGGAAGATAACCAAAGCCTTAGATTCCTCAAGAATGTCAGTATGGGACACTACATCACGTTAAGCACTTTGACATTTGAGGTGTGGGCTAAATTTTTTAAAAAGATACACAAAATGAGTAGTAGAAAAGTCATAATCACCAACTTGAACCTCGTGACCAGTTACAAAGAGAGGATCACAACAACTTTTTGTGTTTTCCTCCTTTCTCAGGCTTATAGGTTTCACTTCTCCCTTCTTGTTTATCTTTCCTTCCACCATTTTGTATAGGGTATGTTGATGCTAAACAACTTTCAGTTTGTCTCTTAGGATTACAATAGATTGTAAATAAACTAGAAGGAAAATGGATTTTTCAGGATGCAGCAGTGAATGACATTTTGTGTGGTTCCCCTTTGGAAAGGAGGGGAATGCAGTTTGGACACAGGAAGGTTAGTTACATTAAGTTGGAGAAAGGTTTTTATTTTATTATTACTGCAAGAAAAATTTAAGCTAATGTTGCACATGCTAATGTGGATGTCAGTGGACATCTGGCACCCTTTTTCACTTCTCAGTATCTATATCTTGTTCTCAGTAGAAGACCCAACTTACCTCCCAGGATAGAAACTAAAATTGCCAAGTTCTCATTTTTCCCTTCTCATTTGGAGGGCAGATGCCTTTGAAAAGGACTCCACCAGTCACACCCACCAACCCCAAACTTGGGAGGCAGTATCAGAAAGAAGCAGAGACTAAGAGAATCCTGCCTGGCAGTCACAAGACAAGATTTCCCAGGGCACTTGAGGCAGCAGTGCCACCGAGATCAGTGAGTGCCGTAGGTGTAGGATCAGCATTAAAGATATTGAGGTGGCTTCATTTTCCTCCTGAAACAGTTTTCATAATATTATTTGAATATTTTCTGCAGCTTTTTGTACTCCAAAGGGCTATATGGTATGTTGTTTTTCCATTTCCTAATATCCTTTGGTTTTTTTTTAAAGTTTATTTATTTATTTTGAGAGAGAGGGAGTGTGTGTGTGTGCACAAGGAGGGACAAGCAGGGGAGGGACAGAAAAAGGGAGAGAGAGAATCCCAATTAGGCTCCACACTGTCAGTGCAGAGCCTGACACAGGGCTCAGTCCCATGAACTGTGAGATCATGACTTAAGCTGAAATCAAGAGTAGGACACTTAACCAACCAACTGAGCTACCCAGTTGCCCCTTGTTTCATTTTTCAGAGCTTTTTACTTTTTATTTTTAAGTAATTTTAGGTCTATTACCTAAGAAAATCCCTTTTCTGTTTAAATCATCAAGAAAAGTTTTCTGTGGCTTACAATTAAGAATCCTGACTATACATTTTATAGTTCAACAGAGGATTATTAATTATGAATAACTAAAAATTAGTTTAGTATCCAAAATTTGGTATTGGAATCAAGCAAATTGCATTTATACCATAGAATGCTGTTAATCATTTAAAAATATTATTGGCTAAAGCATAAGAGACTGTTAAAAACTGAGAACAAACTGAGGGTTGATGGGGGGTGGGAGGGAGGGCAGGGTGGGAGGGAGGGCAGAGTGGGTGATGGGTATTGAGGAGGGAACCTTTTGGGATGAGCACTGGGTGTTGTATGGAAACCAATTTGACAGTAAATTTCATATATTAAAAAATAAAAAAATAAAAAAAATAAAAAAAAAATATTATTGGCTAAAGTTTAATGGCATATAAAAGTGTTCATGGTATACTGAGTAGTAGGGAATGTTGCAAGCTTGAGTCCTGGGTCATAGGTTTTCATAAATTTATAACTCACATTATCTATATCTATCTATCTATCATCTATTTATCTATCTATCCTGTGTTCATTATCTATTAGTGTATAACAAATTACCCCAAACTAAACAGCATAAAATTACAATTGTTTTTATTCTCTCTCAAGTTTCTTTGAGTCAGGGATCTGGGGGTAGCTCAGCTGGGTGGTTCTAGTTCAGTATCTCTCATGAGGTTGCAGCCAAGCTATTGGCCAGGACTGCAATCTGTGAAGACTCACCTGGGACTAAAGGATCTTCTTCCAGGCTCAGGAGGACTGCAAGAGGCTTGATTTCCTCCCCATGTGATCATCTCCATAAGACTGTTCACAACCTTGCTTCCCCTATAGAGAGTGGGGAGAGAAAGAGGAAAAGAGAGGTGAAAGGAGACAGAGAGAGGAAGGGAGGAAGGGAGGGAGCTTGAGATGGATGCACAGTCTTTTAAAATCTAACATTAGAGGTGATATTCTACCACTAGAAGCAAGTCACTAAGTCCAGCCCACATTCAAGGGGAGGGTAATTAAGCTTCTCCTTAGTGGAGGAGTACCAAAGGATCTATAGACACATCTTTAAAACTACCATGTACACATGCTTACACAGATACAAATCTTTAAACACATAAAAGATTCATAATAGGGGCACCTGGGTGGCTCAGTCAGTTAAGTGTCCGACTTTGGCTCAGGTCATGATCTCACAGTTCGTGAGATTGAGCACCGCATGGGGCTCTGTGCTGACAGCTTAGAATCTAGAGCCTGCTTCAAATTCTATGTCTCCCTCTCTCTCTGCTCCTCCCCCACTTATGCTCTGTCTCTCTCTCCTTCAAAAATAAACAAAAAACAGTAAAAAATTTAAAAGATTTAATAATAAATACACCCAGAAAAGTATTTTATGGTATAAAATATGTGTATTATAAAAATCTTTCCCATAAATGTAAATGTGTGCATGTATGTATGTGTGTGCACGTGCAAGCACTGCCTGTGCCAACTTCCCACCTGACAACTTCTAATGAATTACAACAAGGCTGAAACACCCCCCCCCCAGGGCAAAGGGTATTTTTGTAATTGTGTCTATAGTTTAGTTGCACACATACACAGACATCATTCTGAGACTATGGGAAGTGGAGGGAGGATGGTAGGAAGGACAGATTTCAGGTAGGAATTATGGGATCCCTGGAAAGAATCCTAAGTGAAAAAAAGGAGCTCAGTAGCAAACTGGACTGAACTCCCAGAGACAAAAGGTTGTGGTTTGGGGTACTAGAGCATGGCTTACACTGCATCCACCAACCAGGTTCTCCAGAGGGATATGGCCTCCCAATGCCTCCTATATCCTAATACAGCTGCCACCAGTAGATGAATGAGCAGCAGAAGTGAATGATTAGCATTCTAATGTGAGGAATGCCCATAAATAACTGGAGAGGGTAGGGATAGGAGACAGACTTTGCAGCAGAAGACTGATGTGTTCTATAGCTAGTGAGATTTGCATATTCGTATTATTATGAATTCATTTCTATCTAGAGGCGGTTTGGTAGACCTTCAGACTGGATAAATACCAAAAAGTTAATATTATTTTGACTTTCTTCTTTGCTAGTCTATATGTTCTAACCTTTGTATAATTAACATATATTTGCTAGTAATAAAAAAAATAGGTTTCAAAAATACTTCTTCAAATATGAAAATCAAAATATAATAGGAAGTGAAAATAGGGTACAAAACTATATACAGTAGGAACCCCATTCATTTTTGAATACAGATGTATGATAATAAAAAGGGTTAGAGATTAAATATGTTTGTATATGCATACATATATACACATACATAGATATAACTATCTCTATATCCATATACTTATCTACAGCCATTCAGAGGGAGAAAATCTAGCAAGAAATATACCAAAAGGCAGGTAGTCCTTATTCATGGAATTACAAATGATGTTATTGTCTTCTTGTACTTTTCTGTATTTTTCAAAAATGTTTAATGAGCATGTATTACTGGTATGATCCAATAAAAAAACTAACATTTTAACAATTAAAAGGGAAAATAAATTATGACATTTTCATAAAGATGAAATATTAATTATTAGTATTTCATTTCCAAAGAAATGTAATTACATGATAAATGAACATGATATAATTGACAGTAAAAAGAAGGTTAAAAAGCACAACATAAGCAATGTGAAATCATCTCTGTATCTGTGTGTGTGCATATATATATATATATATATATATACATATATATTTTTTTTTCAAGAATTTGGATAGGACCTTTCCTGTTGTCTTAGGATTTTGGCTGAAGCCCCAAAACGAGAACAATGAGTTATAAATAACTTCACATTCTAAAGAGAGATGCTAGACACATCCATGGAGGATTCAATGAAGAGAAAAGAACTGTTCCAGCAACTATCAACTCCTACCACCACCTATAACCTACTTACATGAAGTCTAAAGTTCAAAAGTGGATTCAAGAGCACTCTTAAGAGAGAAGAATAGTTCAAACTCACAGAGAATACAGTGACATTTTCCCTTCCCTTCAACCTCTCCCTCAAATGCTCCAAAAAAGACTGAAATAAAGTGAGAATCTTGACAGAGCTTGATGTGTGTCGCCTGGAATTTCAGGACCCTAGAGACTGCTTCTCGATCTGAAAGCAAGTGATGGGCTGGAGTCATCTGAGTTAGCAAAATAAGGACAAAAGATAGTCATAAGGAGCAGCTTGTACTTCAGCCATATAGCAAGGTAAGGATGCATAAGATTCGTGAGAGCTAAGTGGTATGATGGATGTGACCCAAAAGGAAAACTACGAGGCAGTTGAAACACATGTTAAGGAGTCAGAGAAATATCTGTATGAGGAAACAGCATAGCACAGAACTCTGTGTGCGTGTGTGTGCGCGCGCGCACGCACTTGCATGTGCAAACTGACTCTAAAGAACTAGAAATCCATCCATTCTGTGTAAATATTGGGACACTTTCCAAAATGGAGGACCTGACTAACAAATAGTATTAGTCAATAGAGAACTAAAATAGTACTAGTCATCTACAACTTTGTCTCTTTTCCTCTAATTCCCCTTCCCTTGTTTGAACACTGGGGAGTCCAACAGCAGGATGAGGATTGATAATAATATGTTTCTCACCTTCCTCATTACAAGTCCTTGAGCCAGAGGGTGTCAGAAATAGGCTGAGTAGAGGGAAGACGCTTCGATTTGGAAGAGAAATTAAAGTTTTTATGTATACATTACTAGGCTTTTAGGACCTGAAAATGAATCTTCTTTTTCAAACAGAAATATATTATAATAATTAAAAGTATACATAAATACGTGGTCTAGCTAAAAATTCTCTTTGTATTCTTTTAATTTTATTTATTTAACAAAATGGATGCGTGTATGTGTACACATATGTATGTGTATGAGGAATAGATAGATGGATAGATGACAAATAGATAGAAAGACAGGTAAAGATACATAAGCATTGACAGATAGATCTCCATACCTCAAAATATTCATTTGAGAAAGCAATGTGTCAAAACTATAACAATGGTTATCCCCAAGAGATAGGAATAAGAAATACCATTTTTCATCTATCCTGTCTATCCTTAGCTTTTCCTATATCTTTCACTATGTATTAATTTTATACACAGAATACTATTTTATCTAAAAAGCTCTGTCTAAGGGGTATTTTATTGTTCCACTAAAGTCCACTGGACTAAAAGTAGAAGTGCTTTCGACAAAGATGGTCAAAAAAAGGTGCCAAACATAATCTGAACCCAAACGGTACATTTAACACAGGCCAGGAGTATTTTACATGCTTCCCAATGATTAAACTATCTATATAGAAGCATGGATAATTATTTAAACAGCCATTATTCTCAATAAGAAAAATTATTTTTGCAAACATAGAACCTGTATCATAAATATTTGCATCTCAATTTATTTAATACTCCCATTTTTATTCCTATATTGGCTGATTTGACTTTTAAAATTGTAGTTCACCCAGTTCCAGAAAAAAAAAAGCTTGATAGCCACCTTCTATCGCCAAATTTACTTTTATCACTCTTATGCTGATCAACATATTTATTTACCTCCATATTTATTTATAACACCCTCCATGTTTCTGTCCATAGAGATTCCCTTGTTGACTTGCTTCAGTGTTGCTTCTGAGAAAAGGCTTTCTCTTTAAAGGAAAAGAAGGACCAAATGTAGTAAAAGAGCTACAGACTGACAGCCAGAAGTTGCCCTAGATGTATTAGAAATGAAATAAGAGCTAAACTGTTTGGCCTCTCTAGTTCTAAGTTTCTTTATCTGAGTCTCTTCTTTCACACACTACTCCCTTGAAATCCCATATTAATAGAATTACCCAGACATGCGTTTCTGCTTGCCAAGCTTTCAATTGCCTCCATTTTATTTTATTGAGGCCCTTCTTTGGTGGACCTCCTTCTTTCTTAGAATTTTACAGTAAAATTCAGTGTTGCCTCCCTGGATGTAATTTCCCAACAGTGGGTTGAAAATTTAGGTATTCCTGTTTTCAGTAACTTTTTCCCTCTGGTCCTTGTCTACATTCCATATACGCATCTGTCTCCCAGCACATTGTTAGACCCACTGCAGATTGGCAGAGCTTCATTGAGTCACAAAAGGGGGTATCAGTTCAGGTTTCATAAATGGAATCAATATGAAGTTGAATCTGTCAGCAGTAACTAGTAAAAATGTAATTGGTACACGTTTCATTCGTTTGTTTTCTCCAAACATAAAAGAAGAAATGTTTTGCCTTCATGTAATATCAAATAACCTAAAACAGTTTCCTTCAGGGGATAATATTACCTTTTTAAAATTCCTTAACCTCTCTTTCAATGTAACTTAGACACAGTTTTACTGGACATTATTATTCCCCAATTTAAGTTTACATTTTTTCTTAGGTGAAAACCTTGACTTTCTGGGGCATTAATAGTGTTCAAAAATGAGAGCCATAATTCCTAGTCATATGACAACATTTGCTTCCACCAAGAATAAAAAACATGATAGGAACTCTAGTGACTACAAGTACATTGCAGGATTCCTTGAGCAAGATTCTTATTCCTAATCCACTGAAAACATAATAGACAATAAGTGAAAAGCATCTGTCCCTTCAGGAGGCTCTTTAGAACTGGCAGAATATGAAACATTCTAGAAAAACTCCTGTACTCACATTTACCTATTTTTTTCTCCTCTAATTTTCAAGCTCTTTAAGATTATCTCAAATGAAATAGAAATTCACCATCTTATTCTCTAGCCTTACTGTCTGAGAGAATTGTATTTACACCTAAACAAATGGCATTGTTAGAACCTGTATATTTATAATGAGTGAAACCACTGTCCACATAATATAAATACACATTTATTGTAACAATGGCTACCATTTTACACTGTTTTTGTCCTGAAAAATGATTTCACGTGTATACTAAATTCCTAATGATCAATTAGGCTTTCCTTTAAAATGGACGCCTTGAATGCTGTATGACTTACTCATGATATAAGATACAAGAATAGATGCAAGAACATTTTGGGCAGGAATAGCCACAAACAAGAAAGAAAGAATCTTGGATCTTTTTAACCACTTTAAAATTGCATAGGCTTAATTTTTTTTGATACATGCAAATAAGACAAAAGTATGTAGGTTACAAAGTAAATACCACCTTACGCTCCCTGCTGCCCTCCTCCTGCTGTCTCTCCCATAGAACCTTCCTGAAAGATCAATGTAAATTTTGTCGATGCTTAGTGTGTGCATTTCTACACAAAGTATATATGTGTATAACAAATATTTTTTTATTTTCATAAATAAAATCATATCATACACATTACTTTAAAAAAATCTTTCTTAAAAATATGTCCAGATATCTTATAGGTATTTCCTATTTTTAAACTGTAGCAGAATATTATTATATGAAGCTGATATTTAACCATTTCATTATTGATTTATATTTAGGCTTCTCTCAGTTATCCTTGATTATAAACTCTGCTTCAGTGAATATCTTGGTACATAACTAGATACCTATGTACACAGAAGTTGAAATTTGGTTCAAGCATTAAGCTCATTTAAAATTTTTGATAAAGATTTCCAAAGGCCCACCAAAGAGACTTAACCAATTTGTATTTCCACAAACAGTATATTCAGAGTTGTCATTTCCTCACAAATTTACCAAAACTGGATATTATCAATCATCAATCTTTTTACTTTTTTTCTAAATTTGAGGGAATATCTGTATTTATCACAATTGCTTTCATTCAATTTCCCTGATTTTCACAGCAGAGTTACTATCATTTCAAAAGTTTATGTATTTATTCATATTTCATATGCTTTTCCCCTCTATTGGGTGATTCATTTCTTGCTGACTTGTAGATGATTTTTATATATTCTTTGTTACACACACATATATACATATTTTTTATTAAAAGGATAATTTCTATACACGTATGCGTCTTTTTTATTCCAGTCTACTGCCTGCTTTTTGTGTGTTTATTTGTTTTTGTTTTTGTTCACTGGCAAAGAGACCCCAAAGTGGCAAGTTGGTAATTATAGCCCCCCTGTTGGGTGGATCCCATGGAGGAAAAGCTAGGATCTCTAATCTAGCAAAGACTAAGATTGTGGGATGAAAAGATAAGCCTTAGTGAAAGGAATCATATGTTTTTGATCTATGCTTACATTCCATCCTTACTATCATGGCTTCATTGCTCCATTGTACAAGCACTGGGATGACTCAGTAAGAAGCTAACTGACATTCATTGTCTACTTGGTTGCCAAGAGCTTTGTATGAGATTGCTGTTTTCTGGTAGTCTATGTACATACGTTTCTGCTAGACATCTTTGTCTCATGTCTTTGTGTTTTGTTCCTTCTGACTATTTGATTATATTATTTCCCACTCCTTAGGAGTCAGTATATATCCTTTACTCATGCCACTTCTTTTTCAATGTGCAACAGATAATCAAGTGTATTGCTCTTAATTGTGTCCAAGGGGAAGATTTCTCTTAATCACTTTCCTTCAGGGTCAAGATCGAGTGGGACTTTCATACAGCAGCAACTGTTTTGTGACTAGCACCAACATATTATGCCAACATTTTTGTGAGCCAGGCCCAGATCCTTTTTCCCCCTGTCAGCGTGTCCCCAGTGGTGCCATAGGCATGGATTGAAGGAAAGGTACTAGTACTACATAGATCAGGCAAATGAGCCTCGGTTACCTGTCTGTGTAATTTACTCAGATGTTCTAGACTGACTTCAGTTAGTCTATATAGAAAGTGATTTGTATATTATTTATATAATCATGTATAAATTATATAATGTATTATATAATATAAATAATATTATAAGGCATAAACCTTATATAATTTAGAAATGATATACACACATATATATAAAATTTTTTAATTTATTAAATTGAACAGGATTTCTCATCGAATATCGGCACTACCAGTTGTAGTGAAAACTTTTGTCTTGTGCTTGCCTATAATGAGAACATTTCTAATATTTTGCCATTATGTAAGATCTGTGCTTAAGGTCTTTTATAAATACACTATATTTAGTTAAGGGATTTTCTCTTTATTTCTATCTTTCTAAGAGACGTGATCAGGATCTCTGATAAAAATAGGAATTTTTCAGTTGAAAAATTGAATGATCTCCTCCCTCCACTTTTAAGTTAGTGGTAAAATGAATCACACTTGCGTCTGTCCTAATGTTGACCCACACTTGCCAACCTAAAAAATATTTATTTGGTCATGAGGTATGGTGATTTGTATACTGCTGTTTTAATTTGCTGTTATTTTATTTAAGATTTTGCATCTATATCCATAAGTGGAATTTCCTTTAGTTATCATTTTTGGGTTATCTTTTCTGGAATCAACAGCAGGATTTTGCCATTCCATAAAATGAGTTGAAAAACTAACCAATTCTAGGCCCTGGAATGGATATATTACATAGTAATTATCTGTTCCTGAAAGGTTTGGTAAAACCTTTACATTTCCCTTCGTATTTCCATAAAATTAATCAGTTGCCAAAATAAGAATCGTGTTAAGACTTCAGTGGCGTGACAAAAAAAAATCAACATCATAGAAATTGCTCTCATCAATTTATTTTGTTTTCAGTGGGGAGATTTATATACATGGATATAAAGCACAAACACCTAGCCATGTAATGTTTATAAAAATGTCTCATGTTTCCTAGGCCACCCAGTGCATTATGACATGAAGCCCAACCTTAACAACATTTTTTTCTGGGGTTTTATCCAATCCATACAATATCAACAAGATACAGGGAAGATATTTAACCTGGAGACTTTAAAAAGATAATAAAACAAATTGTAAAATAATGGAACTCAAAACATACACTGAAAACTGTAAAGTTTACTCTGCATTTAATTTAAGCATATAAAACAGATGTTACATTATTAGCTTATGCTATTTACCATCCAATCCCACCTATGGAGTGACAAAAACCATTAATCAGGTGTGACTAAATGTTATGTGCTGGATCCCAGATATTTAAAAGCAAACCCTCTGACAGCATAATTTCTGGAATTAACTATTTACTCATTAGTTAGGATAATGTTCAGATGTGAATCGCAGAAACATAAAACAACAGTGGCTTAAACAAGCTAAAAGTTCATTTGTCTCTCAGGTAAGAGCTCAGAGCTAAACATTACTGTGAGACAGTAGGGCGGCCCTGTTCCACAATGTCCTCAGGGATCCAGACTCCTTCCAACATTCCACTGTGCCATCCTTTGGGCATGGTCTTCACACATGACCTGAGATGGAATTATAGCCATCACAAATATTCTAGGCAACAGGTTAGAGGAAGTGGTTGTGAAGGTTCAATAGGTACATGCCAGTTGTATCATATCAAAGGGTCCTGGAAGCTCTCACAGGGTATTTCCACTTACAGCCCACGGAATATTGCTATATTTCATACATCACTACAAAGGAGGCTGGCCAGTATATTTTATTATTCTAGGAAGACATGTACCTAACCAAAAACCCTCTTGTAATGAGAGAAAAGGAGAGTAGATATTGAGAGAAAACTAACCTGCCTCCACCATTTCTGCCTCCACCATTTCACACACACTCACAAGTAGTCTGCTCTTGCATTTCCTGATCTTCTCCAGCTCATGAATATAAGCCCCTGGTGATAAATGTCCTTGCCCAAAGAGTAGAAATAGATCAGTACAAATTAATCAGTGTTTATGGAGAAAACAACGTAAAGAGCATAAACTTACTGTCAGTGTGTCATGGTGCTATACTGATAGATTAAAAAAAAAAGAATATTCCTAAAATGGAAAAATTAAACCCTAGTCTTTCAATCAGCCAATATATTCTGGGCACCAGTAATGTGATCCTCACTCTTGGGGATCACAAGATATTTAAATATCTGGATTTAATCTTGTCCCCAAGATTGAGTGTCTTGGGGACACTCAGGTGTCACATGAATGTTGATTTAGGTGTTTATAATACAATTAGAATGGTGACACATATAATAAAATGTTACACAGCCTAATAATTATTAATCACAAAGTAAGAGATGTGACAAAGCTCCATATGATTAAGTAATATACTAATAGTATAGACAAGAATGGGGATTTATGCTTCAGTTATTATGGCAGTTAGGAATTTGGAAGGACTGATTATCCTTTTGAAAACAACTAAAAATACTGGATTAATCATAAAAATGTCATATTAAAACCAGCTATGATATGACAAAATAGTAATTTATTTCCAATCAAAAACGGAAAAAAATGAATCCAAAGAGTTAGCATAGGACTAATATAGTGTTAACATGGGGGCATTTTCTAAACCTAGAAACTTGAATTTCATTTTCATAGCCTCATGGAATCATGGGGATTAAAAATAAAGCACAAAGTTAACCCAAGTTAGGAAGTTGATAAAAGACACTTCCCAATCAATAATCTGTGACTCCAGGTGTCCCCAAACTAAATGAGAGTAAATCAGAAATAAGCCCATCCCTCTTTCCCCACTTCCAGGAGGCTACAAGGAAATCTGACTTGGTACTAAAGGAAAACAAAAAGGATAAATCTTCAAAGAAAAGTTGTAAGCCAGCTTTTCAATATATTTGTAGCTAAAATTCATTTCATTTGTGTGGTCCAAAATACCTCAGACTATAAATTTACTTTAAGATAGTCACAGACACAGTTCTCTCAGGTACATGGCAGAAAAAAACAAAAATACTCTTCAGATTTTTAGAGGAATTCATCTTCATTCTAGGACTCAACAATTCCCACAAATAATTTCCCAAAGAAAATAAGCAACGAAGAATTAAAACTTACAATGTACACAGCAAATGAAGGCATTATTAGAACAACAGCAACAACAAGAGCCAAAACAAACTGAGATTTCAGGTATTTAATTAATGAGCTCTAAATTATAAAATGCCTGTTAAAGAGAAGAATTAATATATCTGTGGACACTATAAAAAATGACCCAGCAGATATGAGAAAGAATAAAAGAGATACTCTAGAAATTAAAAAAAATACATTTATTCAAATTTAGGAACTCAAATGATGTGACCGTGAACAGATTAAAAACAGCTAAAAAGAAAACTAATTGGAATATTGATCAGAAGAAACTGTCTACAATGCAGTATGAAGAAATAAAGAAATGGGATAAGAAGATTGAGGATAGAGTTAGCATGCCTCACATATTTTCAATCAAAGCCCCAGATGGACAGGAGAGAGAGAACAAGGCAAGGACAGTATTTGGGAAGATAGTGGGAAGGTATCTAGAAATGATAAAAGACACATCAATTCACAAATTGCAGAGTCTTAATACATCCCCCACAGAAGAAATGTCACATTACAGTAAAGCAGCACACGACCAGAGACAAAGAGATGGTGTTAAAAGAAGCCAGAGATCAGATTTTTTTTCAATGTAACAACAGACTGACATCTGACTTTTCAATAGCCTCAATGAAATCAAAAGCCAGTGGAACAGCACTTTCAATGGGCTGAAATAAATGACTGTCAGTCAAGACTTCTATACCCAGAGAAGATATAATTTTTAAAGAGGATAAATAATGACATTTTTCCTATAAGCAAAACTGAGAAAGTTTTCCACTAAGAGATCTTCATTAATAAAATTCTAGGGGATATTCTCCAGGTATGAAGAAAGTGATCCCCAATGGAAAGTCTGAGATATAAGAAAAAATATAGAGCAAAGAAATTAGTATTTGAGTAAATTTAAGTGAACTTTGACTATATTAAACAAAAAAAAATGGTAATAATATATTGTGGAATATAGAAAAGATAGAATTAAAATATCTAGCAAAGTAATATAAATCAAGAAGGGAGTAAATGGCATTAAAAGTCTTTAAGATTTCTACTGTCTAGGAGAAGGGTAAAGGTATTATATGGCATTAGACTTTGATTATTCACATTATAATTTCTAGGGAAACCACTAAAAGAAAAAAAACATAATATACAACTTCCAAAGTAGTGGAAGGGTATACTAGAATAATAAAAAAATAACCCTGAAAAAGCAAGAAAGGAGAAAAGACAGGACAATTTGAAATGTTAGTAATTACATCAAATCTAAATGTACCAAATGTTCCAGTTAAAGGAAAAAAATTTTAGGCTATACCTTATAAATTACAAGTTGCATATTAATTATAAGGGATACAACATAGAAAAAATAGAAAAGCTGAAAATGAAAGCATGAGTAAAAAACATATCATGAAACACTAATCAAAGCAAAGTTGGTACATTTTCATCCATTATCTTCCCAAATATTACTTCTGCCTCCTTCTCTTTCTCTTCCTTCTAAGAGCTCCGATTTAAAATATGTATATACACATATAGAGAAACAAAAGAATAGAAATATATAGAAGATGTGAACAAAATGGACAAAAGTGGGGGTTTCCCCCTTTTACCTACATGAATTTATACTATTTCAAATTTTAAAATAAGCATATTTTATTCTTAAATTTTTATTCTTGTTTAATTAAAAAAAGCTGTCACCAGCTACTCTAGGACTTATTTTTTTCAGGCAAACTTTTAGCCTTCCCTCTAACAGAGAGCAGAAGAGATGCTCTTATTTACACGTTATAGGTGCAAGAGTAAGCTGTGAGACCCCCTGTGCCAGATATGAAACACAGCCAACCTCATCACTGATAGTAGTGGCAAATACTTGAGATGCACAAGAATTGGGGAGCAGCTTTAAGGTCTGTGGAGTTTGGAGTGGACTCACCAAAGAAAGACCTACAACCAGGAAAATCTCATGAATATGTGCTGGCATCCCTGGAAATTTTTGGAAGTCTTTGAGAAAAGGAACTCAAGGAAAGAAACATCCTGGATTAAGGAAACATATATTAGGAGTCATCAAGGTTTGGCTAAGTATGTTAATGAAATAACATCTGTGCTCACCAGCTGGTAGTGCCTTCACCAACTTCCCTAGAATGTATTTGGAGAAATCCCAAATTATAAAACTTAAAGCTATGAGATGAAAATGTAGCTCAGTCTGCTTGAGCAATTAAGGTGAAACATGTTTGATTTCATTTTGTAATTGGAATAAAATGTTTGCAATAGTAAATTTAACACATTCCAAGGTTTTTTTTCCTCAAAACATATTCCACTTGTGTCCTTTCCCCTCCAAGCTGGAGCAATGAAGCTGATCTCCAGAGCAAAAGCACAGGTTAGGACTCTGCAGGCAGAATGAGGAGCAGGAACTCTGCTCTCACAGGGAGGCAAGAGATGATGTAGGACATTTAGGATAATATATAGTTTCAAGGGCTTCCAACACATGGCCAAGCAGAACTAAAAAGAAATACAGTCACAAATATGGAAAGATTAGCCTAATGCGACCATTCTTAACCTGGACTTTCCATTAGGTTTTCATCCTACATGAACCACTGCAGAAAGTGAGATTCATCCCTACCCCCATTTCAACTAGATAAACGACCCATTTTTATGGGATTACACTTAAAGAAAGCTCGCACTCCTAAATGATCTTTTTAAATTTTGGTACCATTTGTAAAAAGTAAACAGATCTAGACAATTTTTAAATGCCCCACTGACTGTGGAACCCACATTTCCTTAAACCATCAGCATCACCATTTTTTAATACCTTAAAAATGTAATCTCCCATGACCATAATTTCAGAAAAATGTTGGTTCTCTTACTATGTGCTAGAGCTCTTGCAAGTACTCTACATGCATATTTGTGTCCAATACTCATAATAGCCTTTGGATATCAGTATAATTTGTTTAAGTTTTTTTAAAAAAATGTTTATTTATTTTAAGAGAGAGAATGAACAAGTGGGAGAGGGGCAGAGAAAGAAAGAAAGAAAGAGAGAGAGAATCCCAAGTAGGCTCAACACTGTCAGCACAGAGCCCAATGTGGGGCTTGATCCCACAAACCACGAAATCATGACCTTAACTGAAATAAAAAGTCAGACGCTTCACCAGCTGAGCAACCAGGCACCCCCCCCATTTTTTTAAAGTTTTTATTTATTTATTTTGGGGAGAGAGAGAGAGAGAGAGAGAAACCAAGGCAGGATCCACAGCATGGAGTCGGTCGCAGGGCTCAATCCCACAACTGTGAGATCATAACCTGAGCCAAAATCTAGAGTCAGATGCTTAACCGACTGAGCCACCCAGGCGCCCAGTACCAGTTTTATGCTCACTTTTTAAATAATAAAACTTAGGCTTAGAGTGTTTTGAAAATTACCTACATTAAAAAATATAGTAAACATCAGTCACAAATATGGTTCAGCTTCTGTCCCTTTGAAGTCCATATTCTTAAAGTCACAGTACTTGAAAGCAATTAATAGTTGGTTTATCACACTTGAAGCATCTGAGCTACAGAAAAATAGTATTATCTTTCTTGTCATTTATATCAAATCATGAACGTAAATCTCACCAAAAGACAACAATATTATAGTGTCAAAAAGAAATAAACTGGGTCAAAAAATAAAAATAAAAATCTTCACCAAAACTTAGATTGCTTACTAACATTACTAGTTTGTGTGTTTTTTTTATAACTATGTAATTATGTATGTGACTATTTTTCCTTCAAATTAAGGGTTTTTTTTCTTTTTACATTTCCCAAACACTAAAAGAAACTACAATCTGAAGGGGAAAAAAAAGGCAAAAGAATGGAAGAAAGAAAACTGAAAAGAACACCAAAAGAAAACCCAGCAGGAAACTTGAACACTGTGTTTTATTGTCTTCAGAGGGAAAAGGGAGGGTCTTCCAAAATGCTAATATTGGTACAGCTTTCTGACTCATCCCTTTATCCCCCACAGCACCTGGCATATTGCTTTGCATATGTACATAATCAATATTTAAATGAATGGATGGATGCATATGAGGCTCAGAGTTCCAAAATTCTATATTTTGATTCTCCCCCTCAAATCTAACACCATACACTCACTATGTTTTTTTAGAACTCGATCACATTGAAATAAAAAAACAGGATTTGGTCCTATTAAGGACACAAATTGTTTAATATGTTGAGGTTTAACATAACAGACACCACATCTTTATATGAACATGTAGTTTGTTTATAATGCTATTCCTGTTACCCATATTTCAATTACATGACAAACTACCAAGAACTTGGCGGGTTAAAACAACAGGTTTTTAATTTTTTCTCTCATGGTTCTGTAGGTTGACTGGTTCTAACTCGGGGCTTCTTACGTGGTTGCACTCCAACAGTTACTGGGGCTAAAGTCATTTGAAGCCTTGACTGGGCTGGACATCTAAGGCGGCTCATTCTCATGGTTGGCTGCTGATAATGGCCACCAACTATGGCTCAGCTGTCACTGCCAATTGGAACTCCTACACGTGGCTTCTCCATGTGTCTGGGAGTTCTCACAAGGAAGGTTGATTCTGAGAGGAAACATCCCAAAAGACCAACAAAGAAGATGTGAAACTTCTTATAACCTAGGCTTAGCAGCTACAGAGCATCACTCCTGCTCCGTGTTATTGGTCACACTAGCTAGTTAGGCCAGCCCAGATTCAAGGAGATGGAAATTAGATTCCACTCTTGATATGAGGAACAATGGACAGGTTTAGAGAAGGAAGAAACTGGTGATGGCCGTCAGTGAGACTCTTATCCATCACAAATGCCTAAGACTTATGGAATTTTTACAAGGTTAGATGTTAACTGTTTCGTCTGGGAATCATATTGAAACTCATTAAGAACTCCTTCAGGCATAATTATGAACTAAATATTCGCAAAGTGAAAATGATGTATTTGATCACTACACACCTTTTCCAAGAAACATAAAATTTCAAGCCAACTCGATTTATTTGTCAAGCTATACAATAGTTTCTGTGGTTAATAAAATTTCAAATGAGTATACTTCAGTTACTTCTAAGAAAAAAACATGAAACAATACCATGACTATCTCCTAGTACTAACTTCCACAACTTCTTAATGACAACCTACACATTATGAAAAGTAAAATAAAGTCTTGCCATTTCTCCTGGATCTTAGTGGAAAGAAGAGGAAAGAATGATTGGCTTTGTCCCACTAATGTATTCACAGTTAACAATAAGGAGAAAAGGGCTGACACTTTTTTATTGCCCACAATTTGTCAGGATCTATTTGTTTTGAATGTTAATTTAATCCTCATAAAATCCAAAAAAGGTAGATAGATTGACTCCATTTTGCAAATAAAGAGACTGAAGTTCTTCAAGGTTTAGAACTGCACCCGAGTTAAGGGAAGGAATAGTATTAGGGCCCTGAATTTTTTTTTCCTTACACTATCTTGTCTCATGAGGCAAAGTGAGTGTGTCTGTATTACAAACCCTCCATAAAGAAGGAGGTAATTTGGCGACAATATATACCAATATAAAGGAGGGGAAAAAATTGAAAATGAAAATGTATTTACACTCCACTGGTTCATCTTATATATGAAAGGTGAAAAAGAAATACCTATATTCATATAGAAATCCTAGAAAGATTGCTCTACCTTCAGTGATTTGGGGAATGGAGTAATTCAAATTGGTGAGGAAAGACATAAAATAAATTTCTTTATAGGCATATATTTGATGATGTGGTCATTCTATACTTCTATCAAATATACTAAAGAATATTACAGGTAACATTGCTTCATATTATTTGCCTTTATGACTAAGCCTTGATGTAAACTAGTAAAATAAATAACTCAGTGGATGAATCTGAAGTAAGATTTGCACTCTTTTTTTAGTCAGGCAAGGTTTAGACTAATACCTTCACCTTTCTGGAAAAGAGAAGGATTAAATAAATTTAGAGCTTTCAACAAAAGCCTAAAACCAAAGAAGACCGAAACTTTAAATCAGAGTCTGAAAGATAGATGTATTGTATTATTTAAATATTAGCACAGATGCACTCTTGAATATGAAGCATTAAAATTTAAGTTGTTTATCTCTCAGACAGATTTAATTTAATATCATGCAAGGCAAATAGACCTTTACTTATTCTGGTAAAGTAGCACTGAATCAATTGTAGCCATTGCCTATTCAAAGAGAAAAACAAAAGAAAAAAACCATAGCAGCAATTATTTGTATGTATCTGAAGAAAAAGAAGACTTTAAATATTTATGAAACAGTTTTTTAATTTCTTGTGATTATAACCTAAAAATATGCAAGTCTCTTGGGTCTTTGCTATGATGAACCAAGATCTTCTAAAATAGGCAATGATGACTGACATAGCACGCAAGGTCAAATAATCCTATTTTGTTTCGTACAACCTGTCTCAAGGGCAATGTTGTGTTTAATAAATATTCTTTTTTATTTAATAGTAGGATTGTATTTCCCTATGTCTAACCCATAGGCACATTTGCAATGCCTGACATAAAATAAGGTCTCAGTAGATATCTTGGGGAGAACTGAATGTTTCCTTTTCAGTACTAAGGCAGAGGGGAGGGGGCACATTAAACCATGTCCAAAACTTCCTACTAACTTCTGGATGCTTTGTGAATTGTATATATACACACATAACCCCTAGAATATTTCAACATAGGTAATTTTTAAAAACACAGGTAATTTATGGGGCGCCTGGGTGGCTCAGTCGGTTGAGCGTCCGACTTCAGCTCAGGTCATGATCTCGCAGTCTGTGAGTTCGAGCCCCGCATCAGGCTCTGTGCTGACAGCTCAGAGCCTGGAGCCTGCTTCTGATTCTGTGTCTCCCTTTCTCTCCGCCCCTCCCTGATTCATGCTCTCTCTCTGTCTCAGAAATAAACATTAAAAAAAATTTTTTAAATAAAATAAAAACATAGGTAATTTATATGAATAGTTTGGCTATTTTGACTCCCTTCTAAATCCTTCTAAATGGATCCTTCTAAATGAACTGGCTCATTTGTAAACAATGCAGTCCTACAGCTGATTTTAATATTGCCATTTCCCTTAACACCTTGCATCTTACTGCAACTGTTTATAAGGTTTTTCCTAGAAAGTTGGCTTACAGATAAAATCACAAAGTATGTGGAGAAATATCTCCACTTTCTTCCATGCTTAAAACTCATACAGTTTTATCTGATTGTCATGTTTTATGAACAGCCAGTGGTTCGAAAAACAAGGCTTGTCTTTCCCATAAATCTCTTATTTCGGTCTGTGTTCAAGGCTCAGGTCTGCTGCAAAGGCTTATGTCTAATGCACAGTGTCACCATCTCTAAAATTGGAGTCATTTAAAGGTTTGCCCATGCCCTCTGTGAGATAAGGGATTGACAGTGCTAAATCCATGGGTGACCATTAAGGTAGTAATCCCCAACTCTACCTTTCTAAGCAACCTCTATTAAGGTAGGGTGGCATTTGCTACACTTGAGCCAATACACCTAATCACATGTCCTGCCCCTCACAGTAATCAACAAATAGGTATTTCAGAGGAAAAGACCAAAATTTCTTTAAAAAAAAATCTTAAAAAAATAATCTAGCATAGGAAAAAGCAATACATGGAAAGACTCTCAATCCTAATTCCCACGGACAATAAATCCACATTCAGAAGCGTTAAATAATCTTTCTCTTATATCTCCACTGACCAGGCTACAAGTGCCTAGTGGTGATCATAAAATTTTCCAGCACTCTTGAAAACCCAGACACAATAACTGCCTCAATAAATCTCACTCAAGTCATACAGCTTGCTCTCCAAGAACATGTCTCTCTCTTTTTTAATCCACTTTGGTTTTCTAAAAGATATTCTGGGTTATGGGATGTGGTTTCTCAGGCTAATAGGGTGCCAATCCATTCTTCAGTGTGGCTCGTGTCTTCATCTCATGTAAACCTCAAGATTCACAACCTTTTCTTAAAGTGTATTAGTTTATTCCATATGCTCTTATTCAGATTCTGTGAGTGGATGCTGGTGACAATGAAAACTCCATAATCTCAGAAGTTGTGTAAAGATAGTCTTTGGCTTTGACCTTAGGACTCCACTAATGTGTTCTAGAGTACTGAAGATTGTAGGTATCTAAAGTTGAAGAGGAACATGTTGCTGATATGATTGTTTGCAAATTTCAAATGTTGAAGAGGCACTAAAGATTTCTACTCAGGGTGCTCCTAGCTGGCTGTGTTGATAGAGTAGGTGACTTTTGATCTCAGGGTCATGAGTTTGAGCCCCACGTTGAACACAGAGATTACATTTTTAAAAAAAAGCACACTCAAAATGCTTTCCTTTTGCCATCTGGTAATATCTCCACCATGTTATATAGAAAGCTTCATAATGACAGTCCTACCTATTCTAGCACCATGTTGTATACAAGGTATCTACTCAGTAAGTTTTAACTGAGTTTAACCGTGGGCATTAACAACATCGTACAGGGAATCCAAACAACAAAATTAAATTATCTAATGGTAAAACTAAGAAATGTTTAGCACATTTTGTTTTCAAATGCCAGGATAATCTCCCGAAAGTATTTTACTAAACTTTACCATTTATGGATTTTTCAGAAGCATTAGTAAAACTAACAGAAAAAGTACTGTTGGTATAGTTTATATGAAACTGATGTATTTATGTATTTATTCTATTCATCATTAGGAGATGTTTTAAGAGAAATGAGTTAGTGACACTGAATGGGATTCAAATTCTGCCTTCTCCACTAACTAGAATATTTACTAGTGTTTGTTAAAATAATAATACTTTGCATGAGGATTATAAGATTAAATGAGAAAACACATGAAAATCCCCTAGTAAAATGCCTAGCATATAGTAGATCTCAGTGGATGTTTATTGACCTATACTTAATCAAATGTGAAAATGAAAGGAATATTGGGCAGAGATTCATCTAATGACAGGTTTTGAGCTCAAGATCTTAGAGAGTTTGCCCAGTTTTATAAACCAATTTGCACTATGTGGTATTTTCCAAAAGCATTTTTACCATAGAGTAAGATAGAGGTGGGTATAAACCCCATCCATTCATCTGGAAGAAATATCTTTAGATTTATATCACTCTGAGGAAACATATTAAAATTTCATATTTCTTTCTGACGTCTTATTCCTAACCGAGTTAGTGAACCTGTCATCTGTATATAAAGACTTACTTTCAAGGAGAATGAAAAATGGTTCTCTTCTATAATCAGGGACTCACCTCTGTATCCTCCCTAGTAACATCAGCCGTTGTGACTCTGGCTCCCTAGCAACCATGTCGTTCTATATAAGACAGCTTTATTTGAAACAATGTTCACTGGAGAAAAGGAAGTAGACAAAAGTCCACATAAAAATAAAAATAAAACAAGAAATGTCCATGAGGATAAGTACAATCAATGCTTCCTTGGGATGCTAAATAATTTTCCTTGTATAATTTTAATAAAAAATTAAAATTAAGAGAGTATAGATTTGTCAGAGAGCTGAAATATGTATATATATATATATATATATATATATATATATTTTATCAGGCAAGAACTTTGTTTCACATTTTATGCTAAAAGAACAGTAATATAAGAAAGGAAAATTCTATTCAAACCAGAAAGTTTAAAAAAACAATATACTAAATATTTCATGAGAGCTTTGCTTTACTAAATACAATTTTGATGCAACAATCTGTACTTGAGTCTTTCTGCCCTGCAGTCTCTGGGTGAGCTAATTTCTGTATTGAGTTGGTTCTCAGTGCCAAAGGTCTGACAGAACATGGGAAAGTTTAAGCAAACAGTTCACTTTACTTGAAACAGATTTACTACTGTCATCAGGAACACTGTGTCCCTCATGGCCTCATTTTATGGCCCTTGCACCTGATGGGCTGGTTCATGACAAACTCATTCCTCGTCAGTGCCCATTACCTGCCTAAGCCTTTCCCACAGGCCCTCCGTGCAACCTCTATGCAGCATCTCACTTCAAATCCAGTATTCTTTCAGCCAAAAGCAGTGATCACAAATAGCCGAACTTCATTTTCTGATTTCCAATGGAGTAAAAACTGATGTCCATATCTGAATGAAAAAGATATCTCCCAAAATCATACTCTACAAAAACGACTGATATTCTAAACCAGGAAATATTTCATGAAAGTGCATATTAAGCAAATATGTCACCTAAAGAAATTATATATTATGCCTTAAAATCTTATCCTATACATAAATAGATGCTGTCTTAAGAAAATGTTTTTTTAAAATAAAAGCAGTAATAATATGTTTACAAATACATAGCATCTTAAACTTTTAAAACCATTATTATACTCATGTTATAAACAATGAAACTGAGACAGTGATTCATTAGATGTCACGTAGTAAATTAGTGACAGAATAGAACAAGAGCCAGGGTCTCCCACCTGTAAGCTCAGGATACTGAGGCAAATTCTGGGCCTCTTTGAATTAGCAAAGACCAGAGCAGAAAGCCCTCTTCATGGTGCCACAGTCTTTCCGGGTCCCAGATCAGTCCCAGGTCAGTTTATGTTCTTTCTCTCCTTTCAGGCCAACAGTTTGCTCTCAGATCATAGAAAAAGAAATAGAGACTATGCTGACTTAAATATCTGGCTTTGTGGATCTACTTGCAAGGGAAGAACAACATAACCATAAGATACGTGGAACTAACCAAGATATTTAACCAGAGACCTAACAATTTAGGCAACACTTAGTTACTCAATACTTCCTAACCTCCCAGCATGTTTCTAGACATTTGGAAAACAAAAAACAAAGAAAGCAATCTCTTCCCTCATGGAGCCTACATTCTTTGAACAGGAGATGACAATAACTTATAAATATAATACATAGTAAATACAAGGGGATAAAAATAGGGCAGGGTAGGGAGATTAGGAATACTGGGTAGTAGATGGGAGGGGCAGTGCAGGATATAGAACAATAGTGCACAGTTCTCCTCTCAAAATAATTTAGTAGAACCTAATGAGGGAAAGAGTAACAGAGCAGGAAGGACAGATAATAGAGTATTAACAAATAACATGGCATAATAAACATATGTAATACTGAGACCTAACATACCAAACTCAGTTTACATCCCTCAGAACCTCTGGAGTTACATCCCTCCTGGGGGTGACCCATGAGATTTTAATGTATGTTTGCTCCTCTGTTCTGGTTAAATAGACTTCTATGTTTCCTCATACTCCATATCATATCTCCCCTCCTCCAGATGAATTCTGAATGTAAGAAATTCCCTCTTTGTGGTATGTCCTTGTAGTTAGTGTCCACTAAATTCTGGAACCAAGTTTAACTTGATTCCAATGAAACTGCCATCTTTCCTCTCTATTACTGCTGGACTTGTCATCAACCAGGTGCTCCTGGATTGATAGGCTGTAATTCACTTGCCCTCTTTCCAATGATTTTTTACCCCAAATCACATTCCTTTCAAGAGGAAGCAGAATGCTTTAGCGGCTTAGTGCCTTTTTTCTCTCTACCTCCAGAATATCCCAGACTCTGTCTTATCCAGAATATTGTTTCCTTCCTCTTTCGTTCCTTTTTCTTTTCTCCAACTTATCTGTAGATTCTATTTTGTCTTCTAGAGTTATCCAAATCGATCAGCTCCACTAAATGCTTCTACTAGTGGTATTTGAAACATGGTAGTTCTTGAATATAGATTGCTTCCTGGTAGAAATTATTTCTCAGTAATAAGAATGCTCTCCTCAGCCAAGTTTAAGTAGAATGTAAGATTCCAAGATGGCCTAATTTAGCTCAAAACTCTGCTTTTGGAAAGTAAAAAGTTCTGCTCTGGCAGTCACACTCCTGGTTTCTAGTGCCAGCTCTGCCATGAACCAGTTGTGGGATGGGATACCATTGGGCAAATCACTTGATTTCTCTTAGTCAAAATATAAAGTCTTATGGAAATCTCCAAGTCTCTTCCAATTCTGAAGTTGTGTGATCTCCGGATGGTTGCATCAGATTAGAGAGCTGTACGTTATAAACTGTAAAATTATTTTACCCTTGTCCTTGTGTTTCTAAAACCCTAACCATTTCCATAATGTCAACTTGAAGCAGATCTTCATATATGTTAAATACTTTTCCTATAAAGTAGAAATAAATTACTCAAGATATTACTCAAAACTATGTATCTCAGATTCAGATATTTTAATCAAACACATTAAATAAAAGTCAAACCTTCTGGAAAACATAGACTAATAATAACATCCTTTTTAAGTTTTTATTTTAATTCCAAAATAGTGAACATACAGTGTTATATTGGTTTCAGGTGTGCAATATAGCGATTCAACAATTCCATACATTACCCGGTGCTCATCACAAGTACACACCTTTTTGTTTTAATGTTTATTTATTTTTAAAGAGAGAGAGAGAGAAAGCAATCATAGGAGGGGCAGAGAGAGAGAGGGAGAGAGAGAATCCCAAGCAGGTTCTGCACTGTCAGCATGGAACCCAATGTGGGGCTCAATCCCATGAACCTGTGAGATCATGACCTGAACTAAAACCAAGAGTAGGACACTTAACTGACTGAGCTACTCAGACACCCCACAACAAGTACACTCCTTAATCCTCATCAACTATTTCACCCGTCTCGCACCCACCTCCCCTCTGGTAGCCATCAGTTTGTTCTCTATGATTAAGAGTCTGTTTCTTGATTTGTCTCTCTGTCTCCTTTTCCCCTTTGCTTGCTTGTTTTGTTTCTTAAATTCCACATGAGTGAAATCCTATATTTATCTTTCTCTGACTGACTGACTTATTTCACTTAGCATTACACTCTCTAGCTCCATCCATGTCATTGCAAATGGCAAGATTTTATTCTTTTTTATGGCTGAATAACATTCCATTGTATATATATACATCTTCTTTATCCACTCATCAATAGACATGGGCAGCTTCCATATCTTGGCTATTATAAATAATTTTGCTGTAAATATCAGGGTACATGCATCCCTTTGAATTAGTGTTCTTGAATTCTTTGGGTAAATATCCAGTGGTGGGATTTCTGGGTCCTAGAGTAGTTCTATTTTTAACTTTTTGAGGAACCTCCATACTGTTTTCCACAGTGGCTGCACCAGTTTGCATTCCCACCAACAGTGCAAGAGGGTTCCTTTTTTTTCCACATCTTTGCCAACACCTGTTGTTTCTTATGTTGTTGATTTTAACTAGTCTAGCAATAACACTTCTAACTATAATAATTCACCTTTTACATCTCACAAATTATCTATACAATGCAATTTACAAACAATAATCTTATGTCTTAATTATCTGAAAATGAAACACCTTATGAATTCATTTTTATTATTACTACTTTATTTCCTATGTTCTAAGAAATTTTGAAAAATGCTGAATTTATTTTCCTGCTTGGGGAAGAAATAAATACAAAACTATCTAATCCTAGTTCCTATAGCTAAGTTGAGTAAATTAAAGAAGAAAGAATGTAATTGTTCAAATTTACTGAGAGTGTTGTCAGGATCAAAGCTATGCTCTTTGAATTAAGTGATCATGCTGCTGAATTGTAGCAATAACAGCAAAATATAAACTAATTTTTCTCAAGCCATAAAGAATGTCTTTCCTTATACCTACTGGTTCTCAAAATATTACATATAAAGGTTTATCAAAGATTAGAGATCATTCTTCTACTCCTCATAATTCACTTCACTTGCAGGATGCCTCTAGAAACCAGCCTAACCTGCCTCACTCTTACTTTGAAAGCCAAATCATAGCCATTCTGAGACTGTTTTATTTATTATTTTTTTTAATGTTTATTTTTGGGAGAGAGAGAGAGAGACTGCTGGGGGAGGGGGGGGGACAGAGGGAGAGGGGACATAGGATCCAAAGCAATACAAAGTGAGCTCTGTGCTGACAGCAGAGAGCCGGATGTGGGGCTCAAACTCACCAGCTGTGAGATCAAGACCTGAGCCCAAGTCAGCCACTTAACTGACTGAGCCATCCAGGCGCCCCTTCTGAGACTATTTTAAATGGAATCGTCAGCAAGAGATTCCTTGATATTGGGTACTTTTAGCTACTTCTAGGCAACAAAAATAGCTAACTGAATAATCTCTTGTGGAATTTATTCATAGCTTATTTCGTCATTTATTCACGAATATATCTTGAGTGTCTTCTATGGAGGCACTATTTTAGGCCAAAGATCCTTGTCCTCGGGTCTTTCAGAATCCTACTTTCTAATATGGAGATACAGACAATAGATAATATACATTACAAAAGAGTAAACCATATAGTGTGTTAGAAAATGCTAAATGCTGTGGGTAAAAAGAAAAATAGAGCAGGGTAAGAGGGATAGGATACACCAGGATAGAGTGCTTCAAAGTGAAGTGAGCGTTGCACTAAGATTTTTGTACTAAGTAACTGGAAGGATGGTGTCACCATCAACTGATATTAGGAAGATGGAGGACAGAACAGATCGAAAGAGGAAAGAGTCATGGGGCATATGGGCTGGTATTTAGAGATTAGGAGCTCAATTTGGATATGCCAAGATCGAGATGTCTGTTAGAAATGAGCATCTGATGATATATTTCATTCTACATTATATTAAGATACAGCAGGAGAATGATTTTTGTCATACTCATTTAGATGTTGAGAGGAAAATTGGAAACTTCTAATGAAAAACAAGGATACAGATGTCCCAATGAACCATTAGCCTTCTAATGAAAAGCTTCTATAAATAACTTGGGTTTTGATATGAATGAAGCTAAAAAATTTTCCACCTAGTCTTGACAAGTCCATGTAAGAATAGTTGTACCAGGTTTTGCTTTCACAAATGTAGTAAATTTCATAGGAAACAGATACTTGGCTCCTAAAGGAGAGAGAAGTAAATCATAAACCGCATGGAGAGTTTTCACAAAGAGAAGAAATGAGCTTTTCTGGGGATGTGGAAATCTAACACAAGCTACTTTTCCTTCTCTGATGGCACAAATTCCCACTGCCCAGAGACCCAGATTCTGAAAGGAAAAAAAATGTATAGCTAAGGAATGTCAGCAGTGGACATTACCTCCTGCTGCAGAACAAATGGCATTGAACTTAGGAAAACATTGTTGATTAAAATACCTCATATGAATCTTTGGTTTTATGAAACCCAGACAATACCAAAAACAATGGCTATGTAACCTTTTTAAAACTAAATGTTTTTTTAATTTACATAATAAACTTGACTATATGTTGACATTAAAAAAGAAACGATCTCCCAGTAAACTGAGTTGAAGACTTTTAAGAAGTGAAGGAGCGGGTGGCAACTGCTCCCACTGAAGGCACCGCACTTTTGTATAGCTATAGAATCTCTTCCTTTGTGTAACTTGCAGAACTTCCCACTTGGCTCTTCCATCTCACCATCTCAGTCTTTGCCTCAGAACAAGTATCTGTAAGTCCCACAACACAAAAAAAATTTCTCACATCATCTCTGGATTTTATGCTTCTAAAGTATTAGATCCATATAAAAACCAGCTTATAATATCACAATGTGTTGGAGGTATACACACACACACACACACACAATGTGTATGTGTGTGTGTGTGTATATATATATATACACTATGTGTATGTATATATGTATATACATACACACATATATAGTGCACCGACCTCCTGCATAGTCAAAAATCCAAATATGGAGCACCTTGGTGAAGTGTCCCACTCCAGATTTTGGCTCAGGTCATGATCCCAGGGTTGTGGGATCAAGCCCCGCATCAGGCTCTATGCTGAGCATGGAGACTGCTTAGGATCCTCTTGCTCTCTCCTTCTGCCCCTCTCACCCCGCTTGCACTCTCTCTGTCTCTAAAGAAATAAAAAATAAAAGTAAAAAAATCCAAATATAACTTTTGACTTCCCCAAATCTTAACTACTAATAGCCTACTGTTGACCAGAAGTCTTGCTGAGAAATAGTCAAACAGCACATATTTTGTATGTTGTATGTGTTATATACTTTATTCTTAGCATAATGTAAGCTAGAGAAAAGAAAATATTATTAAGAAAACCTTAAGGAAGAGAAAGTACATTTACAGCATATTATTGTATTTATTGGAAAAAATAACTGTGTATAAGTGGACCCACACAGTTCAAACTCATGTTGTTCAAGGATCAACTGTATATATACACATACACATTTATTCCTTAGTATCTTTTCAGTTCCTTAGCATCTTTATCTAGATGCATTAGTAGAAACTCAGTAAATGTCACTGATCTATTGATTGCCGCTAAATGTGTCTGAAATTCCACTTAACTATTGAGACATTGTGATAATTTATCCCCATTTCATTTTTTTCCACAGTGCTGGAAAATGACCGGACTGTCTTTGAAGGTGGTAGAAGAGATTAACTTTAGAATATTTTAAAAATTATTTCTAAGTCTGTTCTTCAATAACCATAAATGAATTTTTCAAAGAAAAAGTGCAATGAGAAAGAAATTTCCATTGTTTCATCTCTATAGCAGAACTCAATCAGATTACTTGGATTTGGTCAAGATTTCTACTTGATTAACATTTTATGATTCATTTAAAACGTCATGTAAATTGTAGAGTATCCCTGAGCCAAGCCAGACCTGATCTGTTAGCATTTTATTATATCTGACAAACTATAATTTAGTTTGTTTTCATTCTGTAGTTTTAACTAATGTAAAAAATGAATTACATGTAAACTATGATTAACAATTTGTTATCAAAAGAGTTACCATCATTTTGCTTTAAGTCTGTTTATTGGAGTATAATCTCAGTCTCTTAGCTTTCACGGAAAAGAGCAAGTATCTCAGTTAATTACCGTTTCATTGCTAGTTCCCCAGAGCAAGCACAGTTAAAGTGTTCAATGTTGCAAAGTAATTGGCAAGAACTTAGAAGAACCAGGACATATAAATTTGCACTAACAACTTAAGCTAATTGGGAAAATGGAAATAAATACAAGGATTTAGTGATTATCTAGCACTGAAATAAAAAGAATGGCTGACAGTGAGCACAATCCAAGAACACAAGTTCAACTAAACTTCTAATAGTTATGAGATACTTTAATTGGGATTTCAAATGAAATAATGTGCTCAGATGACCTGTGTTTAATCACTGTGAACATGTACCTGAGAGGAAAATATCTGTATCAACAAAGGGCCACAACAAGTAACAATTTTTATGTCTTCACTTCCCCTAACACACACACTAGTAAAACACAGGAATTTCTTTGTGAATGTAGGAAAATACCTCAAAACATTATTTGTCATATGGATTGAAATCCTGTCACTGTTGCATTGGAAAAGAAAGGAAGGGAGAGAGGCAGAGAGGGAGGGAGGGAGGAAGGAAGGAAGGAAGGAAGCAAGGAAGGATGAAAGAACAAAAAAATGAGAAAGAGAGGAGAAAAGAAAGAAAGAAAGAAAGAAAGAAAGAAAGAAAGAAAGAAAGAAAGAAAGAAAGAAAAGAAAGGAAGGAAGAAAGAAAAGGAAGGAAGGAAGGAAGGAAGGATGCTAATATGCAACACATCACCTGATGTACATTATAAGAAGATAATTTTTACCTAGGTGATAATCAAATGTGCATATGCCAACCAAAAGGCAACACCATAACTCGCTGACATTCCTCTAAATGTTATCACAAATTATTATGATTTTTTAACTTAGTTGCCTGAAGTCATTGAATAGACTACATACTCTCCAGAATATGGGGCGGCAGGGGAGGAGGTGATTTTCTTCCTTGCAAAGTTCAACCATGGCAAATCATTTAAAAAAAAGTTGCTGGTTGAAACCTTTGAGGTGGAGTCCAGTAACAAACAGAAACAGATGCTGTGCAGTAAGGGAAGGAGGATGCAATGAGGCAATAAGTGTTTACAGGGTAAACGCCACACCAGGATGGTAGGTACAGTCTGCTCATTTGACGGTAGCTCTGTGGTTCCAATTATACATGAGGCAAATGGAGCAGAGAATTCACATACATTGCCAATATCTGAACTTTATATTTTTCTTATTTAAATGCATGTCAATAGCATACTTATCCCAACTCTCAATCCTACCCCCAACCCTTTCACTTCTCTCCCCAAACCCAGTGAGGCTCATATGAGAGACAATGGTGGCTGTGAAGTCTTCAGGATCTATTCCCATTCATCTTCCATGCTTACCCACCCCTTCAATGTTCCCTAAGTCCCTGTCACATCAGGATGCTCCCCTTCCTAGATGCTTCCCATACTAATGTGACTTCTCTCTTCCCTGACTGGCTAATATCTACTCATCCAAGTCCCAGTTGAACTGCCTCCACGAAATCCCCCCAGTTTCTACTCATAAGGGGTGGTTTAGAGTCAGGAGTGATGTGCTTAAAAACACCAGTTTGCCACTTGCTAGGGGTATAACTCCTGTTCATAGGATAACCCCTATTTTTCTCATTTGTAAAATGAGAATATTGACATGGGTTCAGCACTGTCAACTGCCTCTCGGTACTGAAATTAAGCCTTTAACACAGTGCTTGGCACAAAGTAAATATCCATAAGTTGCTGCGATAATTAATAGCACCTGCTCTTTCAGAACTCTTGGTCATAATTCTATTATAGTGTTTATCAGATCATATAATAATCGCTCACTTGTCAATCTCCTCCACTAGATAAGTTCTGCTCAGCGTTGGATCTCTTGTGACCAGAAGGGGCTTGACACATATAGTATGTGATCAATACATGTGTGCTTTGTTAATGTAGGAACAGTAAAGCAACTAATCATCCACTGGTCATATAATAATGCTCTTTATAATAGTGTGTTTTAAAACATTCTCAGTTGAGTCAAATATGGCTCTCTTATCATCTGGATGAAATGAAAATAGAAGAGTATAGTTCTATAGTACAGTGGTTCAGACATCAGTGGTACTCATTACTTCTGGAAGTAGAGGCGAAGGCAGTTCTGAAAATAGGAAGGTATAAATAGAAAGGTACAAGAAAATGTACAAGGAAGATACAAGAGAGGGTCTGTCTTGGGGGAAATTGAGTCCAACTGAATATTGAGACCCTCAGCCAGGGCGTGTGGTAAGGCTTGCATGGAAGAGGAGATCACCCTCCAAATTTATAAACAGAAGAGGACAAACTATCACAGAAGAATCTGCTGATGCAACAAACAGCATAATTCACAGTCCAAGAGTGTAGGTAATAAAAAGTAACCCAAGATTGTTTTTAAACATTAAACAGAACAAAGGAAATTATATAATCTATAAAGCAAAAATAAGGCAAGCAGATTTTAAAAGCAACTAAATATAAATAATAAAACTGAAAAGTGTAACCAGTGCAACAAGTCTCAGTGTATGGATTTAAGAACAGTCTGGGCACAGGTAAGGAAAGGATTAGAGCGTAGACTTGAGATAGAGAAAGGAGTAAACCACACCCGGGGTCCCTGAACTTAACGATCATGACACAACTCAGTACTTAGGAAGGCACTCGGATATCCAAGGTACTGAACGCAAAGTAAATATGTAATAAATTCCTCAGTCAGACTAGTTCTTTTCTAACACAATGTAATACTGTATTTTCAGTAGCTACCAAGGTAATTCATTTTATCTTGGACAAAACTATATGAATGGATTATAGTGCCATTTTCTATGAGACAGTTCTCCATATTTTGCCTAATATTAACAATACTCTGTACCACAGTGATGTACAATGATTACAGAAATTACTTCAGAATCTAGGGAGGATGCATGGTTGAGTCAGATTCTCTCCCCAAAATACCAAACACTGAGCATGACACGGAAACTTTAGGCAGTCATACAAGTCATCTCTAACTCCGTGATTTATAGTTTAAATTACGATTATAGTTTTATAGTTCCATTAATAGATAAATAATGATTACACATGAACCTGGCCTTTCCTACTGGAGCAATTTGCAGAAACACGTACTAAAGGAAGGATTTTCATTTATCTTCTTAGACAGACAACTAATAAAATTGGGAAGTAATCATCAAATGGCATCTGTGATTCTCTTCATTAGTGAGCAGGAGAGAGACAGTCTGTGGGAAGTCATCTGGTCTTTCAGTGGAGGAGGTCGAGATTCCCGACTAATTTCCTGGCTGCAGTCAAAGGCTGCGTACACAACCTGTGGATGGTGGTACCACTTCTATAACTAAAACATTCCGAGAGCAGCTCCAGGAGAAGCACGCGCTGCGGGGACAACCTTCCGGCAACACAAAATGAACCAAAATGCCAAAATGGCAAAGATTGACACAGAAAGATCCCATCTCAAAGGTAACCATGAAGGAGGGTCTGATTCCAGTCCTTCTCCTACGGATATCAGAAATACCTTTCCTGTGAATGTGAAGTTAGAGAGAACAGATTTTATATCATGTAACATCAGTTGCAAAAGAAAATACAGGGAAATGCTCTCCAAGACTAAATATGATGAAATAATGTCTCCTTGCATTGAGGGAACATGATTACAATTAGGATTCCATTTTATGTTCTCTACCTCTGGGTGGATAGGTGGGGCTTGTTAATTGTCATCATTTTACAGAGAAAGAAGCTGAGAGACCTAGTGGTTAAGAGACATGCCTCAACTTGCCCAATGAATGAACCTAATAGCTTCTTTTCATTTTGCCATTAATGTGGCTGTTTCGAAATAGACTCTGCTCTTAGGGAAGGCTGCAGGCAGAACAAGAAAACACACCTTCTTAAGAGAGTTCTCAGCTGGAATCATCATAGTCTCATTCTCTCTGTGCCCAGAACTGGACCCACCATCATCCTACCAGTGTCCACCATTCATTAAGCTGCTCAACCTTCACCTCTCCTTCTCCCTCACTTCCAACCTAGCACCAAATCTTGGCAAGTCTACCTCCTAAATGCCTCTCAATCCTTTGGTCCACCCACTGCCTCCATCACAGCTAGACCTCCATTATCTCCTGCCTGCATTACAGGAACCCAGCCTGCAGAATTGCACTCTCCAATCTATTCCTTTCTCTGCAGTAACAGTAATTTTTTTAAAACCACATCTGTTCAGGACCGCAGCCTGCCATGTCCCCTTCAAATGTTTTTCAGGGACCCCATTGTGACAAGTAGTCCAGCTTCTGAAATGACTTAGAAGGTCTTTTTAATCTGGCCCTGCTTTCTGTCCAGGCTCATCTTGCATGCTGGCCATTTCACTTTGTCTGCCCCACCATGCTTTCAGCCTTCAGAGTCCTGTCCACATTGTTCCTGCGACCATGGGTACTCTCCCTTTCCTCACCACTTATGCTGACAAGCGTCTGTTCACACTTCAAATGTCTTAGCTGTCATTTTCTCTGGGAAACCTTATAATACTGTATATGATGGAACTTGCCTGTGTTCCCCACCTGACCGCATATACCATGAGGGCAGGGTACACTTCTGACATATTCACTTCTGAAGCCCTAGGGTCTCACAGTGCCCATGAAATATTTTTCTTTATGTAGTTTTAACTTCTATGAAAATATAAAAGAGTTCAAAAATACAATCATGAGTAAAAACCTCAATAAATTTTCACAAGTTGAACATACTCAGTATGTAGCACCCTGATTAAGAAATAGAACATTGCTTGCTCACCAGAAGTCTTCCATTTTGCCCTTTCCAGTACATACATCCCCATGGGTAGTCACAGTCCTGGTTTACAATAGCATAGATTAATTTTGCATTTGCTTTTACTTTATTTAATTATACGGTACATTGCTTTTATGTATGGATTCTTTTGTTCAACATTATGTTAGTAAGATTCATCCATATTGTTGCATGTGACTATAGATCATTCATTCTCATTGTAGTAGTGCCCAATACATATTTATTTAATTAATATAATGAATGAAACAATAATCACAAAAATCCAAAAGAGGAAATACATCTCTACATGTTGTGGAATGAAAGAAATGGACCAACTCCAGTCTTCAATCTGAACCTCCTAAGATGACAGGAGATATATCATTTGGCCCAACATGTCTCATGACTTTCCCCTATTCATAAGAGTAAATTTAAACATCAACAGGAATAGGACCAATCACGTTTTTTCTGTTGTTTTATTTTTAAGATGTGTCATCTCTATAATCAGAATCTCAGAGCCAGGTGCAAAGGGCATCATTTGAATTAGAGGAGGATGACTAGAACACAACCTTCCTGGATATTAAAAGCCAGCAATACAGACGTTAAATACTGAGTGACTTCCTGCTTTTTTGCGCTTTATGGTATCCCTTTTCAGATGCCAAATGGTCTGTGAATTCCATCTGTCAGGAATTAGGGATGTACAAGGCAAGGAAAGGAAGCAGCAAATTGGAAAATAATAGACGGGGGGGGGGGGGGGGGGGGCAGAATACTGAGACAGAGGGCAGATGTGGGAAAGCATCACGTGGGGATCTCAGAAGCATTGCCATGGTTCTCAACTATGTCTTCAAATGAAAATCACTTGGAGAAAATACTAATGATTAGGCTCAGTCCCAGACCAATTATTTCAGGATCTCCATGGGTGGGGCCCTGGCACTGATATTTTTTCAAAGCTTCCCAGACGGTTCTTACATGTAACCAGGTTTGAGAACCACTGGTTTAAAACAAGGACCAATAAACAGACACACCTGTAGTTGTTCTCAAACTTTATTATGGGGAAAATGTCACCTGGAGAGCTTGTTTAAACTGTGGATTCTCTCAAACCCACCCCACACTACCCCCAGCTCAGATTCAGTTGGTCTGATGAGCTCTAAGAATACGCCTTTGTAACAAGCTCCCAGTGAACCTGAGGCAGGAGAAGCCCTGGGGAAGAGATGGCTAATGAGGATGAAGAAGCGGAGAGGGAGAGCTGCTGAGGAGGACCTCTTCCTCGCCTTTCTCCAGAGTGGGCGCACTGAATCTGAGTCCTGAAAGAGGTAACAGATTTGTTTTCTCTTAAAATGAATTTTGGTATATATAACAGCAAATATTGGTGCTTATTAAAATGTAAATCTTTCTTTAAATCGCCTTTAAATTTAAATCTTTCTGAAAATCTTTGAATATTACTCAATGGGTACCAATTACCTCTTCACCTTCCCCTACCCAGTAGCAAATTCATCACACTAGTCTGAAGAGAACATATTATTTGAATAGGTCCTATAATGCATGATTTTCTAAACTGGAAAGCTCTGTAACCATGAGTATGCTTTCACATGATGATTATCTGCTACTTAAGCATCTTTTAAAATGAACACTAGCTAGCTTTTAAGAAAGCCAGTAGTACAAGACTTAATTTGAATGACCAAATAGGGAGGATGCATTAAATGGACTGTGAAGTTCCTTTTATTATGAGAAATGAAGAATTTGATTCAAGAATATTGGGGGGCTTTCCCCTGAACACTTGTTAAGTCATCTTTGGTATTCAATCATCCGCTTCTACATTCCAAGAGATTGCAATGTAAAAGGTACTACAGAAAGCAACTATGATGCAAGATATATTCAACAAAATTGAAGTGAAGGTACACCCTTGAGCATGGTTAGGAATTCCCCAGCCATATAAATCCTGTTTGTGAATGAATCAAATTGCCTACAACTGTGTGACCTTCAGTGTGTTGGTTGGTCTTTCTGGACCATTGTTTCCTTGCTTGTAAAACAAAGCTGCTAGTAATAGCTCAATTTACTGAGATCCTGTATGTTAGGACTTTTGTGTATACCTTTCTTTATACAGTAACTCTATGAGCTATGATTATCCCATTGTATAGATGAGGAATTTGAGACTCCAAGGGTTGGCTCCTAAGTGGCAGAACAAGAAGCCAGTTTCACTAGCTTTGAAGTTCCTAGAGTTTAGGGCCCATGTCTTGCTCACAGTTGCACCCTTTGGGTCTAGCACGTCTAGTACAGTGCCTGGCACAGAGCAGTTCAGTAATCATTTCCACCTCCAATTATTTTATTATGTATGCATCAGTAACATTGGTATTAATATACCAAAACAAATTTTATAACCCAAGATTGGGAACATTTGAAAAGTTCAGTATTTTGCTTCAGGGGAGTTGAGAGGAGGAATTGCAGAGTCATTGGGTGGCAGTTTGTCATGGTAACCAGAGAACAGACTAGGATGGAGTCTGGTATACTCCCTACCTTCCTAGTTGTGTGATATTTAAGGCCAATTAGCTTATCTCAATTTCTTTATCTGTGAGAGCTAAAGTGAATCCAATGATCCCTGTGGGACATTCAAATGCAAACTTCTTTGCACATACTCATTGTTTTCTATTTTAATAAAAAGGCCATCTACCACTCTGATTTTAAATATCCTCCAAAATTCACTTACCTAGGGGAAAATCCAACTATCTAATTTGCACAGGAGTGTCTGTAAATGGAGTTGACTATTCAGACCTTTTGCATATCATATTTATTCAAGGATCTGCAGCCTTCTGCACTCTATTTATCTTTAGTCTGTAGGTAGTCTCCTTTTCAGATGACAAGGAGAGACAAATCAAATATTATACTCAGAGTGAGCAAAATAATTCCATTTCACTCAACACTCCTTGAGTTTTCTTCTACCAAGATCAGCTTGTATAGCATTTAAAAAACTAAACAAAACTCTATGCAAATAAGAGCTCTGTTAGATAACATGTTCAGGAAATGAAAAGGGCCAGTGAGTTCTGATTTAGAATGTTCCCCTTAACAAAAGAAGCATGGGGCCATAATTCTTAGACCAGTCAGATAAATAGAAATGTGAATCTAGAGGTGCCTACAGACCATCTAGGAGAGAGAATAATAAACTCCACTTAGGTCAGAAGTAACTCCTTTGCAATCTGATTTCAAGGGGTAGCAAGTACTTCTCTATCATCTATTCTATTCTGGCCTATTCTTTTTCATTCCACTCCTCTCAGTCTTTCAGTGAATATGCATTGTATTCCTACCATGAGCATAAGGTGGTGGAGAACAAACAAACAAACAAAAAAAAAACACAATAGAAAGGGAACTTTTTTTGAGAGGGGGACACACTTACAAAATCTCAAGTGCCATAAAATAATGCTAGTACTAAAACCTCAGGCTTGCGAAACACACCATCCTGAGTTGTAATTCCATCTTTCCTAGCTGTGCAAACCTGAGCAAGGCATTTAAAGTCTGAGTTAGTGTCCTCAATCTGTAATAAATAAGTGATGATGTTGATGATATCTACTTAATAAACCTGCTATAATGACTGAAATGATATGTGTAAAAAAGGTCATGGGACTGATTACATATTTGTTCTTCTAAAAAATGATAGCTCTACAGGTTATTGAGAGAGGACAGAGTACTTCATTTTAACCAGGATTGTGGAATAGGCTTTGTAGGTTCCTTTTTTTTCTTTTATGAATATAATTTATTGTCAAATTGGCTTACCTACAACACCCAGTGCCCATCCCAACAAGTGCCCTCCTCAATGCTCATCACCCATTTTTCCTTCTCTCCCCCCGCCCGCCATCCACTCTCAGTTTGCTCTCTGTATTTAAGAGTCTCTTATGGTTTGCCTTTCTCCCTCTCTGTTGGTAACTATTTTTTCCCCTTCCCCTCCCCCATGGTCTTCTGTTAAGTTTCTCAAGATCCACACATGACTGACATATCTGTCCTTCTCTGACTGACTTATTTCACTCAGCATAATACCTTCCAATTCCATCCACGTTGCTGCAAATGGAATGATTAGAATACTGCTTCCTAGGCTCTTAATAGGTGCTACTGCCCTTGATCCCAAAAAGCATCCTTTCCTTCTTAACACTCAGTTTTGCTGATATTACGGCAGCCTGATTCAGTGTGTATTTCTTGCTCTTGTTCCAAAGCCCGTTGGTTCTTTGCTGACTCCTTTCCTCCTCTCCCTCCCCAAGTCCTAGTCCTGGAGTCCTGACTCTCCTATCTTGACCTATGCTTTTCGTGGGTCAACTGCCGCATCTGTGCTTCTGACCCCTTTGTGTCTACCTTCTGAGATAAGTGTACCTCCAACTAGAAGAGCAGAGCACACAAAAGCCAGATGCTTCAAGGGCTATAAGATGTTCCAGAAATGAGGTGCTAAGATCAAAAGAGAACTTTTGAGCTCATCTCAAGCACAGGCTTTTTTTTTTTTTTTGCTAAGGTCTACTTCACATGTCAACTTCCTCGGGCTTGTGGGGAGCACTGCCATGTAAGTCTTCCTGAAGCACTGCTTTTCTTAGGTTTTGTTCCCACTGCAAGGTTACCCTATTCCCTTGTACCTTGAATCCAAGCTTCTCTGCAGGAACCACTTCTGTGTACTCAACCATACATTAACCATATCTCCCTAAAGCTACTCTCTCCATGCTATCTCTTTGCTGACAAATTTGGTGGCATATTTATTTGAAGGTAATGACACACGCAAAAGTGCCTGGCACTTTGTAAGGCACATAGAAAGTGTTCAATAACAACTTCTATAACAACCCCAGCTTGATTGTTAGGAGACTGCTACAAAGAGCAGTTTTGTCAGTCGTGTGATCATGCACACGCATGTGGGTCTGTTTTTGCCATTTCCATGTGGTGAGTCCACGTGTTCACTACTTCCTTCCCACAGAGCCCCCTGACATGGGGCCTCTTTACAAGGAAGACTCCTTCCTGACTTGCTTCTCCACGGTCTCAAAAATCTCTAGACACAGACTACCCTAAGAGCCAGAGGAGAAAACAACTGTAGCTAAATTATAAGTCAGGATGCAGGATATTTATAGAGTGTCATATACTGCCCAAACCAAACCTCATGAGAGGAACAGGCAATATTCTAAACAGTGACTTGCTTCTTTCTGCAGAACAGAGAAAGTATGCTTTATTATTGTTCAGGTAAACCTAGATCTCTGGGTGGGGAAACTAGTGAGATTTATGTTTCCCTAAGAATTATAGCTTTGCAACTGCAAATACAAAGACCTAGCTGGCATTCAGAGAGGGAGAACTCGTCTTTTCACAGCTTCAGCAAATATTTGTTGAGATCATACTATAGCCACAGCATAGTCTCCCATCCAAAACTAATTACCTGGAGGTATTCATGAATAAGTATATGGTTATTGTGTGAATATCTCTATTGTTTGACCTACCGATTCCATTCTGAGCATGTCAGTATCTAATTTTCTCTCCTATTATATTGGAATTTTATATTATAATATAATGCTATATTGTAATAGAATATTACAATGTAATATGTTGATGGAAGAGAGCATATTTCTCTCATCTGTGTATCCCTGTCAGGTAGCACAATGTTGACGTATAGTTGGCTCTTCATAATGTTTTATTCATAGAGTGAATGAATGAGAGTATGCTGGCAAGAATACCACTCAGAAGACTGTTGGTGCAAATCAAGTGAAACAGGAAAGCTGGAGTCGAGGTTGCAGCATTGGGAATGGACACAAAGGACATTGCATAAATAGGTGAAGTCCTGGAACAGTTTCCAAAATGATAATGAAAAGGCACAATCTTGTTCCTCCTTACTGAATTATGGGCTACCATAGTAAATAATGATATAGGCTTACTGGTCTATGTATCCAACAAGGAAAACATGGATAAGGATAATGCTTGTAGCCAATACAAGAAATCTTTCATTCACCTGCCTTGTGCATGGACACTTGGGTGTAAACTGTACACAAAAGCAAGTGTATGTACACATGCACCAACACATGCACCAATTCTTAATTTCTAGTTTTACTGCCAATTAAGAAACAAAACACAAGAATTACAGGCCCCCCAAAAAAGCAATGGGAACCAAAAGAAGCAAATGGAGGGGCACCCAGGTGGCTCAGTCGGTTAAGACTCCGACCTCAGCTCAGGTCATGATCTCATGGCTCGTGGGTTCGAGCCCCATGTTGGACTCTGTGTTGACATCTCAAAGCCTAGAGCCTGCTTCAGATTCTGTGTCTCCCTCTCTCTTTGCCCCTCCCCTGCTAATGCTCTGTCTCTCTCTTTCTCAAAATAAATAAACATTAAATTTTTAAAAAATTTTTAAAAAGCAAATGGATCACAAGTTTTTCAAAACATTTAAGTCCTTAAGAAATTGTAATGATTAATAAAGCATGCTTACAAATAGTCATAATATCGTCAACTGATCTCATCTCTTTACCACCAGAAAAGAAAAAGACTTGGTTATCATCAACAGTGGGAAAAAATGCTATTAAAATGGCTAAAATCCAAAACATTGAAATGCTGGATTCATGAGTATGTGGAGCAACAGAAAATCTCACTTATTGCTAGTGAGAATTGCAAAACAGCACAGCAACCTTAGAAGGCAGTCTGACAATTTCTTACAAAACTAAACACACTCTTACATATCATCCAGCAATGGCATTCTTTGGTATTTACCCAAATGAGTAGAAATTATATGTCCACACAAATGTTTAAAACAGCTGTATTCATAACTGCCAAAACTTGAAAGCAACCAAGAAGTTGCCTGATATGTGAACGAATAGACAAGCTGTGGTGTAGCTATACAGTGGAATATTATACAGCAATTTGAAAAATTAACTTCAAGCCACAAAAACACATGGAGGGAACTCAAAATGCATTTTACTAAGTAAAAGAAGACTGTCTGAAGAGGCTGTATGATTCCAACTATATGACATTCTGAAAAGGTAAACTATGAAGATAATAAAAGATCAGGAGTTACCGGGAGGAGGGAAGGGTAAATAACTGGAAAACAAGGAATGTTTAAAGAAGTGAAGAGTGTATCAATAGCCAAAGTATGGAAAGAGCCCAATGTCCATCAATGGATGAATGGATAAAGAAGATGTGGTGTGTGTGCGTGTGTGTGTGTACATATATATATATATAGAGAGAGAGTATATATATATATATATATGTATGTATATATATATATATATATATATATATATAGAGAGAGAGAGAGAGAGAGAGAGAGAGAGAGAGAGAGAGGAGTATTACTCGGCAATCAAAAAGAATGAAATCTTGCCATCTGCAACTACGTGGATAGAACTGGAGGGTATTATACTACGTGAAATTAGTCCATCAGACAAAGACAAAAATATGACTTCACTCATATGAGGACTTTAAGAGATAAAACAGATGAACATAAGGGAAGGGAAACAGAAATAATATAAAAACAGGGAGGCAGACAAAACATAAGAGAGTCTTAAATATGGAGAACAAACAGAAGGTTACTGGAGGGGTAGTGGGAGGGGGGATGGGCTAAATGAGTAAGGGCCATTAAGGAATCTACTCCTGAAATCATTGTTGCACTATATGCTAACTAACTTGGATGTAAATTTAAAAAATTAAAAAATAGAAAAAATAATATTCCATAAAAAAGAAATGATAGTGTTCCCTATGATACTATAAATTGAATACATTTTATTATGTATTTGTCAAAACACATAAAATATACAACACAAAGAGTGAACACTAATGTAAGCTATAGACTTTAGCTACTAATGTATCACTATTTGCTCATCAACTTTATCAAATGTACCACCTTAGTGCAAAATGTCAATTATAGAGGTAACTATATGTGGGGGTAGACAGGGGATACATAAAAACTCTGCTCAATTTTTCTGTCAAACAAAAAACACTCTAAAAAATAAAGTCCATTAAGAAAAAAAAGACAAGCAGCAACAGTTCTATACTGTATCACACTTAGTCCAAATACTACTTTTTAAATAAACTTTAAAAAAAAATGGGTGTGGCAAAAGAATAAATGAATAATTTCTAAATGTGTTCCTATGAGCTTCTTCTGAGTCATTAGTGCTCTAAAGGTCTAATGTGGTCTTTATATTTTTAATTTTATTTTTCAGTTTTATTTTATTTGAATCCAAGTTAGGTAACATATACTGTAATAATGGTTTCAGGAGTAAAACCCACTGACTCATCATTTACATATAACACCCAGTGTCTTACCAACAAGTGCCCTCCTCAATGCCTGTCACCTATCTGGCCCATCACCCCCACCCAACACCTCTCCAGCAACCCTCAATTTGTTCTCTGTATTTAAGAGTCTCTTATGGTTTGTCTCCCTCTCACTTTTTTTTCCTTCCCTTCCCCTATGTTAATCTGTTTTGTTTCTTAAATTCCACATTTGAGTGAAATCATATGATACTTGTCTTTCTTGGACTGACGTATTTCACTTAGCAAAATACATTCTAGTTCCATCCAAGTTGTTGCAAATGGCAAGATTTCATTCTTTTTGATCACCAAGTAATGTTCTATCTTCTTTATCTATAAATCAGTCAATGGACATTTGGGCTCTTTCCATAATTTGGCTATTGTTGATAGCACTATTATAAACATTGGGGTGCATGTGCCCCTTCAAATCAGTGTTTCTTTACCCTTTTGATAAATACCTAACAGTGCAATTGCTGGGTCATAGGGTAGTTCTAATTTTAATTTTTTGAGGACCCCCCCATACTGTTCTCCAGAGTGGCTGCGCCAGTTTGCATTCCCACCAGCAGTGCAAAAGTGTCCCCAAAGTGTCCCCCTTTCTCCACATCCTCACCAACATCTGTTGTTTTCTGAGTTGTTAATTTTAGCTATTCTGACAGGTGTGAGGTGGTATCTCATTGTGGTTTTGATTTGTATTTCCCTGATGATGAGTGATGTTGAGCATCCTTTCATGTGTCTGGTAGTCATCTGAATGTCTTCTTTGGAAAAGTGTCTCTTCATGTCTTCTTTCCATTTCTTCACCTGATTATTTGGTTTTTGGGTGCTGAGTTTAATAAGTTCCTTATAGATTTTAGACAGTAGCCTTTTATCTGATAGGTCATTTGCAAACATCTTGTCCCATTCTGTCAGTTGCCTTTTAGAGCTGTGACTTGTTTCCTTCACTGTGCAGATTTTTATCTTGATGAGGTCCCCAAATAGTTCATTTTTGCTTTTGTTTCCCTTGCCTCCACAGATATGTCAAGTAAGAAGTTGCTGCAGCTGAGGTCAAAGAGGTTGTTACCTGTTTTCTCCTCTAGGATTTTGATGGCTTCTTGTGTTACATTTAGGTCTTTCATCCTATTTTTTTTGTGTATTATATATTTTTGTGTATTATATAAGAAAGTGGTCCTAGTTCATTCTCCTGCACATCTCTGTTCAGTTTTTCCAAAACTGTTTGCTTAAGAGAATCTTTTTTGTTTCCATTAGATATTCTTTCCTGCTGTGTTGAAGAATATTTGGCCATACAGTTGTGGGTCTATTTCTGGGTTTTCTATTGTGTTCCATTGATCTATGTGTCTGTTTTTGTGTCAGTACCATACCGTCTTGATGACTACCATTTTGTAATATAGCTTGAAGTCCAGAATTATGATGCCTCCAACTTTGGTTTTCTTCTTCAACATTACTTTGGTTATTTGGGGTCTTTTCTGGTTCCATTCAAATTTTAGAGTCATTTGTTCCAACTCTGTGAAGAATGCTAGTGTTATTTTGATAAGAATTGCACTGAATGTGTACATTGCTTTGGGTAGTATTTAAACTGTTAGCAATCAGTCAAGAATTGGTTACATAGGTGAGGTGTGAGATAAGACAACAGAGGAAGTGTAGACAGTAAGCCCAGCTCAGTGACTTGCAATAGCAGGAAGCAGCTTCTACCCCTAAGTTGAAAAGACAAAGGGAGGAAGACATGTTATGACAGCCAGAGGCTGGGCTGTAGAGAAAGCTAGAACCAAATGGCCCATGGGACCTGGGGTGGCAGAGAAGGCAGTAACACTGACATAAATGTTCCCAGGAAGTAAGACCATGCTTCTCCCTTCTACCAACTCCAGTCTCTTCTGAGAACTGTTTTATTAGCTAACCAACCTGTCATGGGAGGTGGGCAATGGGACAGCAAGGATCTGCTGCCCTGTAACACAGACCAGAGGGAGAGAAGGGAGAGGTCTTGAACAGTCTGGTCCAAAACTAGTATACCATCAGAGAAGAAAATAATAATAATAATAATAATAATAATAATAATAATAATAAAACAAGGTTGCTAGTGACGTGAATTAACTGGGTTTTAAAAATACTTACCCTTGGGGGCGCCTGGGTGGCTCAGTTGGTTAAGCACCCAACTTTGGCAAAGGTTGTGGTCTCACAGTTCATGAGTGAGAGCCCATGCTGGGCTCTGCGCTGACAACTCAGAGCCTGGAGCCTACTTTGGATTCTGTGTCTACTTCTCTCTCTGCCCCTCCCCCACTCATGCTTTTTCTCTCTCTCTCTTTCTCTTTCTCGGTCAGAAATAAACATTTAGAAAATAATATAATAAATACTTATCCTTAAAAGAACATTAGAAAAAGAAGATGTAAAAAGGAAAGAAAAAGAAGATATCAAATAGATACTATGACCAAAATTCAAAAAGTAGCAATAGTCATTTACTATAAAGACCATCACTTCTTCCCAGTTCCCATGACATTTCTTGTATTATCTGCTCCCCACCACCCCCAGCCATAGGAAGCATAACTTCATTACATGAACTTAAGCCAACAAGATTCTGTCTCCTGGGAAGTGGAAACCAGAGACACTAGCTGAAGACTTTATGATAAGGAGAAGGGAAATTAGGAACTACCTGACTTTCAAGCTCCCAGTAAAAGATCGTGAGATGCACCCCCTCATTCATGTTAGCTTGAGTGGGTTTCTGTTTTTGCTAAAATCATCCCTAAGATAGTCAGCTATAAAAAGTAGTATTTCGGGGCACCTGGGTGGCTCAGTCGGTTGAGCATCCAACTTCAGCTCAGGTCATGATCTCGTGGTTTGTGGGTTTGAGCCCCGCAATGGGCTCCGTGCTGACAGCTCGGAGCCTGGAGCCTGCTTTGCATTCTCTCTCTCTCTCTCTCTCTCTCTCTCTCTTTCCCTCTCTCCCTCTCTCCCTCTCTCTCAGAAATAAATATTAAATTTTTTTTTAAAAAGTAGTATTTCAAACTTTCAGATTGAAGTTTTGCCTTTATGATTCCTGTGATAACATATATGAGATACATGAAAAAGACATTTTATTATGATTTAGGATTGAATACACCCAAAGAAATTCTCAGAGTACCCATGGTACATATTTGTACTGGATTCAGAATAATGGAGTTTGGACATTGATTGTAATCAAAACAATGAACTCAGAAGAACATAATGAGGTAACAGTTAAGGTTACCAGCTGTCTCACAACCAACAAAAACATTTTCTAAGCCAGTTATAAGAGAAAACACAGGTGCAAGGAAGATGTCCAAACTGTAGGAGGAAAAGTAGAAGATATTCAAAGGCACTTTAAAAATATATATACTAAGAAGCCCTGCACTGGTTTCTCTCCAACATTCCAGGGCTTAAAGGGGGCTACTAATTTATAAATTATAAATATATTTAATATATATAAACATATAACTAATTTATAGTGAATTCAGCTTTTTATTCGCCACATTTTTTCTTTTACTTTTCTTAAAATCTTTTTCTCCTTCATCTACAAAGAAATTGTAGAGTCGAGGTGGAATAACTGAGCCCTCAGTACCTGTCACGTGGTCCCAGTAGAGAATTGTACGGAAATATGCATTTGCATATGTATTAAGCAGTGTAGGCTCCAGAAATTTAAGCATATTGACTAAAGTCCTGAAAGGATTTTCATTTAATTTCATTTGGGAATAGATATGACCCTACTTATTTGTATACTTCTATTTAATATTAAGTTCTCCATAGCTATAAAATGGCATATTGCATATACATTGCAACAAGATATATTGTATTTTGCTTTTAAGCACCCACGTGTTAACAGTTACTAGACACTATTTAAAACAGTGGATGCACAGTTGATAAATCATACACTCACACACACACACAAACATACACACACACACACACACACACACACACACACACACACACCTGGATTCAGGACATTTCTAGAAAAGTTCACCATCCGTAGCTACTTTTGAGTGTGATAGGCTGACAAGAATTAATTGAGTCACATCCGGAGAAATTCTGTTTTCAACAAATGGCTCTCTTGTACAGTAGTTTCCAAATGTGGCTGATCAGAATTCTCAACAGATCTGAGAGGAGCCTGGTTTAGGACTACTGGCTCAGATTATCTTCTGCTATAGTCTAATTTATAGCAACCCTATTAATTCAGGAATTTCTACAGATTCATTAGAAAATATCAGCTGCCACAAAAATAAAGTTTAACATGACTATGAGTCAAACAATAACCTCACTCTCTTCCTGATTACATGGATGTTTTGAGGTAAATTTCCTCTCTAGAGTGCTATTTATATACTATAGGAGCTTATGCTTAGGTTGACAGATCTAGAGATCACCCGAATGCTCATTTTATGGATTAGGGAACAAAGTATCTGGGACTTTTGAAATGAACAAGTGTTTTGAGTACCAGGCTGAACATAATATATACTAGAACGGAGCTTCTTCAAATATTCACAAGTCTGTTTTCATCCAAAAGAACGAATGTTCTTTATATCCAATGAAAATCAGCCATAGACCCTCCACCTCTTATCAAATTCAAGATCTATTGTAGGATGAATATACATTAATAGTAAAGATCTCCTTTATAGTCCCCTGTTATACAGAAAATTCCTAAAAGAACACTTGTAAAAATAAGTACTATTCTTTTAAACTATATTTCTTTAATCAATCAGATTGCACATTTATGACTTTCTTTTTTGTTAACAGAAGAAAAACACCCAGTTAGAGTTTTTCTTTCTAAAAGATCTTAATATAGAAGTTTTGGAGTTGAAGACTCTTTTTTATACTATCTGGATTGCATTTTTACATAAAACTATTTTTAGAATAGTATAGTATTCTATAGTCTGTCAGGTATTTAAATCATCTTTCAACAGATGTCATTTTAAAAGTCATAATTTTGTATACATTATCTCATCTGATCCCTCCCCCCCTACACACACAAAAAAACCTTTCAAGTAGGATGATATTTTAATCTTCATATTTGCAGATGAGCCAACTGGAATTTCACAAATCTAAAGTAACTTAGACTGAGAGACTTTCAGAAAAGAATAAATCATGAAGACCTACATCAGAATCACTTGAGGGGAAGGAGAATTAAATCCAGATTCCTAGGCATTGCCCCCAACACTTCTGAATCAGAATCTCTGGGAGCAGAGACCAGGAATCATTGAGATAATCTAGTCATTTTCAAACTGTTTTCTGAGTCCTAGGGTTCTGCAGGGGACAGTTCAGGGACTGCTGTAGGAGTGAAGAGAAAGCTTAATGAGGATCCCAACTCAGCCTTAAGTCTTACATGTAATAGGTTTCCTTCTACAATTTCATTTGAAGGAAAATGGGGTGGGTATTCCTCTTTTTTTTTAAGCACCTGCATTTGTCAGGTGAAGAACCCAGTCTCATAAAGGACCAAGGTCAAACAGCTTGTCGGGACAAAACCAGGTTCTGACACTTTGATGCCTGCTCCAGGGTTTTTCCATTACACCATAGTGAATCTTCCTGTGGTAGAAATGTTCCCAGGACAGAGCCTCTGCTATTGCAGAAGATTTACAAATACCAGATACATTCATATAAATACAAAATTAGCAGTTCAGCAGAGCTTTTTTTCAAACTGTAATATTGTGATTTTCACATGAACCACTTGGTTAATCAGACAGACTGTAGGAACTTGAAAGCAGGTAGACTAGGACTTGGTGGTTTGGATCCCTGACCTCCACTGTTCCACTGATAGAAGTCCCCAACTCCAGAAGGATCTTGGCCTCTGGTATCTCTCCATTTGCCCTACTTCTCCTGCAGCTCAATATCCATGAGACCACAGAGTGAGGGGGCAGGGCCTTTTCTTTTTAATCTCCTACATTCATTTCCTACATCCTGTTTGGAACAACATGATCCATGAGTCCCAGTTTCACAGTCACAATTACACCAGGGACAAGTGCAGTGTTCAGGCTGCCTCTGCCTAGAGCTTCAAATCTAGGCAACTGGAAATAGTTAGCTGGGAGGAGGAATTTCCTAAGTCCTTCCAAGGAAAACTCTAATAGTCAATGGAGGAAACTCTGGCTTCAAAGATCATTTGATAAGACCCACCAGATATTGCTACATAATGTATATGTACATTGATCAAATAGAGCAAGCATGTGACATTTTGAATTTCTTTTCCTTTTTTTTTAAACATGCATTCTCTATCCCACTCCAATCCCAATGAAACTGTAAATAGAAACTCTTTAGATGTCATAACGTGTAGCAACTGTATGTGTTCAGATTCATGCCATGTGTCTGGATTACATAAAAATACTATAATAATATCCACCTAAAAGATTCATAACAAATACATTTGGAAAATATTTTAGACAGTTGTACCCACATATATTGTCACTTTTGACACCTTGGAGAATTCCAATGAGGCCACCAGTAACTATAATTTATGATGACAAGTTAGACATGGTACTGTATATGTATCCATTTGTCATTCTTGGTTAAATATGTACATAAGTAAATATTTGTGCCAGAGACAACAAACTCCACATGCCCTCCATCAGCCCTTGAAACCTAGATAGCCATAGTTGGTACTAGCATGACCTCACTGGCACCTACCATTGAGGTGGCACTGGTCAAACCAGGTGCATCAAGGTGGATATCACTGCAACCTGTTGGTGGGTGCATTCTGTTACCCATGGATAAGTTGGAGATGAACAGTCATGATGTATAGGGAGGTCAGAAAGACTGCAATAATCTAGTACACATTGAAGACAGGAAGAAGCAGAAGCTTTACATAAATAAGAGAATCTGCTAGAAAGAATAAAGGAGCCAAAACAGATACCAAGAGAGAAGTTAAGACTCCATAAATGAGATCAAGAAGGAACAGTTCAGTTCTCAGTGAGTTTCTTCATGTGGTTCCAGACCACATGTATCCTTCCAATAAGACTCCACTGCTTGGGTTGTTAGAGCAGTTCTCTATTCCTTTCTATCAAAGCAAAAATGCCTAACGAAATATTCAGTGAGAAAAGGGAAATAGGAAATATTAAATTTGTGTTTTATTTCACAAAGAACTTTCAATTTGAAAACTCCTGACTTTACAGTGTTCAAATGATCACCCCCAATACAAGTTTGTGTGTGTGGTTCTGTTATCATATGTTTTTGTGGTGTTTTTAAAAGATGAAATAATGCTAGCTGAAACAAGAAAAATAAGGGCCATAATGTTTATTGGTACTTCCAATTAACATATTAAATATTAAGTGGCCTAACATTTTTAAATTACCCAACTATTTTATGATTTGATTCCAATTAAATGAAGAATTTTATTTAAAGAAAGTTATGAATTCAGCAAGTTGAGAGTTAAGTGAAAGCTAATAAGTTTGTGAGTTTTTATGAACATTTTCCTTCTTTATATTTCCACCAATCTGATGTATCTCAAAAGAGTCTGCCCAAATTATTCAAAATAAAATTACTTCTGATCTTCAACCATACATTTTTCAAGCAGGGATAATTTAAATCTATAAGAGATTATTTCAGAAGACTTTGAACAACGGAAAGGAATGGCTTATAATGAAAATTACTTTCTCCTTACACAGCATTGTATCGTAATATGGAATTCTTATGTACTCAAAGGCAGCTATTTCTTCATATACTTTTACACAAAATAGACTCTAAATAGGAGCCATTATGGTTCCAAGGACTGAGCACAGGAACAGGAGTCAGAAGCATGGAGTCAGCCTTGGCTCTGCTTCTAAAATGCTACATGATCTGGGGCGCCTGGGTGGCTCAGTCGGTTGAGCGTCCGACTTCGGCTTAGGTCACGATCTCGCGGTCCGTGAGGTCGAGCCCCGCGTCAGACTCTGGGCTGATGGCTCAGAGCCTGGAGCCTGCTTCCGATTCTGTGTCTCCCTCTCTCTCTGCCCCTCCCCCGTTCATGCTCTGTCTCTCTCTGTCTCAAAAATAAATAAATGTTAAAAAAAATTTTTTTTAAATGCTACATGATCTGGACCATAGTCACCTAATCCACCTAGTTCTATGTTTGTTTCTCTGAAAAACATGAAGCTAAAGTAATTCAGGTATCCCTTATAACATTAGAGTGATACTTGCCTTCTATTCTGAAATTTTCTGGAAACTTATTTAGAGATGGGAGTGACACTACATATATTGTGTAGAGTAGCTAAGCTTCATAATTAATTGTATTCCTTTTTTATAACATGGGCATGGTAGGAGCAACCTTCTTGGAGAACCACAAGAAAATGATTCTTTTTTTAAAATATAATTTATTGTCAAATTGGCTAACATACAGTGCGTAAAGTGTGCTCTTGATTTTGGAGGTAGATTCCTGTGGTTCATCACTTACATACACCACCCAGTGCTCATCCCAACAAGTGCCCTCCCCAATGCCCATCACCCATTTTCCCCTCCCCCAGCACCCCCATCCACCCTCAGTTTGTTCTCTATATTTAAAAGCGTTTATGGTTTGCCTCCCTCCTTCTCTATTTTTTCCGATCCCTTCCCCCATGGCCTTCATTAAGTTTCTCAAGATCCACATATGAGTGAAAACATATGATATCTGTCTTTCTCTGACTGACTTATTTCACTCAGCATAATATCTTCCAGTTCCATACACGTTGCTGCAAATGGCATGATTTCATTCTTTCTCATTGCCAAGTTGTATTCCATTGTATATATAAACCAATCTTCTTTATCTATTCATCAGTCAATGGACATTTAGGCTTTCTCCATTATTTGGCTATTGTTGAAAGTGTTTCTATAAACATTGCCCCTATGCATTCGCACTCCTGTATCCCTTGGGTAAATTATCCCTTGGGTAAATTCCTATTACTGCTATTGCTGGGTTGTAGGGTAGTTCTATTTTTAATTTTTTGAGGAACCTCCATGTTGTTTTCCAAAGCAGCTGCACCAGTTTGCATTCCCACCAACAGTGCAAGAGGGTTTCCATTTCTCCACATTCTTGCCAGAGTCTGTAGTATCCTGAGTTGTTCATTTTAGCCACTCTGACTACTGTGAGGTGGTATCTCAGAGTAGCTTTGATTTGTATTTCCCTGATGATGAGTAACATTGAGCATCGTTTCATGTGTCTGTTGGCCATCTGGATGTCTTCTTTGGAAAAGTGTCTATTCATGTCTTCTGCCCATTTCTTCACTGGATTATTTGTTTCCTGGGTGTTGAGTTTAGTTACTTCTTTACAGATTTTGGATACTAACCCTTTATCTAATATGTTATTTGCAAATATCTTTCCCATTCTGTTGGTTGCCTTTTAGTTTTGTTGATTGTTTCCTTTGCACTGCAGAAGGTTTTTATCTTTATGAGGTCCCAGTAGTTCATTTTTGCTTTTAGTTCCCTTGCCTTTGGAGATGTGTCAAGCAAGAAATTGCTGCAGCTGAGGTCAAAGAGGTTGTTGCCTGATTTCTCCTCTAAGGGTTTGATGGTTTCCTGTCTCACATTTTGAGTTTCATCCATTTTGAGTTTATTTTTGTCTATGGTCTAAGAATGTGGTCTAGTTTCATTCTCCTGCATGTTGCTGTCCAGTTCTCCCAGCCTCATTTGCTAAAGAGACTCTTTTTTCCATTGGAAACTCTTTTCTGCTTTGTCAACGATTAGTTGGCCATACATTTGTGGGTCCAATTCTGGATTCTCTATTCTATTCCATTGGTCTACGTGTCTGTTTTTGTGCCAGTACCATACTGTCTTAATACTCTACTCTTAATACTCTACTACATACTCTACTACATACTCTACTACAGCTTTGTAGTAGAGGCTAAAGTCTGGGATTGTCATGTGTCCTGCTTTGGTTTTCTTCTTCAGTATTACTTTGGCTATGTGGCATCTTTTGTGGTTCCATACACATTTTAGGGTTGTTTGTCTAGCTTTAAGAAGAATACCGGTGCATTTTGATTGGGATTGCATTGAATGTGTAGATTGCTTTAGGTAGTATGGTCATTTTAACAGTATTTATAGTTCCAATCCATGAGCATGGAAATGTTTTTCCATTTCTTTGTGTCTTCTTCAATTGCCTTCATAAGCTTCCTATAATTTTCAGCATACAGATCTTTTACATCTTTGGTTAGGCTTATTCCTAGGTATTTTATGGTTCTTGGTGCAATTGTAAGTGGGATCAGTTTCTTTAATTCTCTTTTTGTTGCTTCATTATTGGTGTATAAAAATGCAACCGACTTCTGTACATTGATTGTGTACCCTGTGACTTTGCTGAATTCATGGATCGGTTCTAGCAGTCTTTGGGTAGAGTCTTTTGGGTTTGCCATGTAGAATATCATGTCATCTGCAAAAATCGAAAGTTTGACTTCTTCTTTGCCAATTTTGATACGTTTTATTTCATTTTGTTGTCTGATTGCGGATGCAAGGACTTCCAACACTATGTTAAACAACAGTGGTGAGAGTGGACGTCCCTCTTGTGTTCCTGATCTCAGGGGGAAAGCTCTCATTTTTCCCCATTAAGGATGATATTAGCTGTGGGCTTTTCATATATGAAGGCCATTGTCTCTTTATTGATTTTCTGTCTAGATGATCTGTCAATTGTTGTAAGTGGAGTATTAAAATCCCCTGCAATTACCACATTCTTACCAATAAGATTGCTTATGTTTGTGATTAATTGTTTTATATATTTGGGTGCTATCGAATTTGGTGCATAAACATTTATAATTATTAGCTCTTCTTGATGGATAACCCCATAATTATGATATAATGTCCTTCTTAATCTCTTGTTACAGCCTGTAGTTTAAAATCTAGTTTGTCTGATATAAGTATGGCTACTCCTGCTTTCTTTTGACTTCCAATGCATGATAGATGGTTCTCCATCCCCACACTTTCAATCTGAAGGTGTCCTCAGGTCTAAAATGGTCTCTTGTAGACAGCAAATAGATGGGCCTTATTTTTTTTAATCCATTCTGATACCCTATGTCTTTTGATTGGAGCACTTAGTCCATTTACATTCAGTGTTGTTATTAAAAGATATGGATTTAGAGTCATTGTGTAATCTGTAGGTTTCATGCTTGTAGTGATGTCTCTGGTCCTTTGTGGTTTTTGCAACATTCTACTCACAGAGTCCCCCTTAGGATCTCTTGTAGGGCTGGTTTAGTGGTGATGAATTACTTCAATTTTTGTTTGGGAAAACCTTTATCTCTCCTTGTATTCTGAATGACAGGCTTGCTGGATAAAGGATTCTTGCCTGCACATTTTTCCTATTCAGTACATTGAAAATTTCCTGCCACTCCTTTCTGGCCTTCCAAGTTTCAGTAGGTAGGTCTGCTACTACCCTTATGTGTCTACCCTTGTAGGTTAAGGCCCGTTTATCCCTAGCCGCTTTCAGAATTCTCTTTATCTTTTTTATTTTGCCCGTTTCACTAGTATATGTCATGCATAAGATCAATTCAAGTTATGTCTGAAGGGAGCTCTCTGTGCCTCTTGGATTTCAATGTCTGTTTCCTTCCCCAGATTGGGGGAGTTCTCAGCTATGATTTGTTCAAGTACACCTTCTGCCCCTTTCTCTCTCTTCTTCTTCTTCTTCTGGAATTCCTATGATATGGATATTATTCCGTTTCATTCCATTCCATTTCATTTCATTTCATTTGGTGGAGCAGACACCACCAAATAACTGCTAGAACTGTCACTTAGTTCTCTAATTCTCCCCTCATGGTCCAGAATTTTTTTATCTCTTTTTTTCTCAGCTTCTGTCTCTTTTTCTCAGCCTCATCATTTCCCATAATTTTATCTTCTGTTTCACCTGTTCTCCCCTCTGCCTCTTCAATCCTCACTGTCACCACCTCTAGTTTATTTTGCACCTCATTTACAACATTTTTTAATTCATCATGACTATTTTTAAGTTCCTTGATCTCTGCAGCAATAGATACTCTGTTGTCCTCTATGGTTTTTTCAAGCCCAGTGATTAATCTTATGACTATTATTCTAAATTCTTGTTCAGTTATATTGTTTATAACTGTTTTGATCGATTCTTTAGCTGTCATTTCTTCCTGGAATGTCTTTTGAGGAGAATTCTTCTGTTTTGTCATTTTGGCTAGTTTTCTGTCCCTTATGTGTTTTCAAAAGCTTGTTATGTGCCCTGAACCTGAAAGCACTACTATAAAGAGGGGTCATACACTGTCCAGGGGCCAGCCCTTTAGGAGGTGTTTTTTGGAGTGTGTTACTTGCTTTCTGCTGTTGTGACTTTGGTTACTTTATCTCCCTACTCATAGTGATGTTTTGGACCCTCTACTAGGTGTGCTTTGATTTTTTCGTTGAAGTAGCCCTGGGATGGAAAACAAGCAAACAAACAAAAAACAAAAACAAACAAACACACAAACAAACAAAAAACCAGAAATTCCAGCTACAAGTAAACAACAGGGTGGAGGTGGTGCTGATGGAAGGGGTTTTATCCCATACAAAGAGAGAAATGACAAGGGCAGGGAAAAAAAGAAAAGAAAATTGACCAGACAGAGAAACTATACAGTTTAATGCAGAGAGGCAGAAAGGAAAATTAAGAAGGAGGCAGTGAAAAAGAAAAGAAAAGAACATTGTCCAGACAGAGAAACTATACAGCTTAATCCAGAGAGAGAGAACGGAGAATAAAGAAGGAGGTGTAGAACATGTATCAAGAGAATAGATTAAATATGTCTGCTTAAACAAACTAACAGCCAGAGTAAACAGACTAGAGGAGGGAAGAGATAAGAAGGAGAAAATGAAGAATGTATCTGTATAATAAGAACTGTCCAAGGATTAAACCAGGCAATGCAGCAGCACTGGTCTGGAGGAGTGGCTGTCTGTTTCATCAGCAACAATCCTGCTCCAGTAGATGTACAATTACCATGTGTGGAGGGGCATAGTTTTGTGCAGGCAACTATCACCTCCATTGTGGGCCCCACTGTCAGATCCCTGAAGCCTCACCTTGTTGGTGATGGGGAGACAAATACTGACACCCCAGTCTCTCCTCCACAGACCAGGTGTCCCAAACCACTCTGTTCAAGTCAACCTCACTGTGCCGCAGGTGCAAACAAGGCAGTTTGTCCCACTCTGCTGACTCTCACACCTCCCTGGCACTGGCTGGGACTTAAACCCCCATGTCTTTAAGGTTCCCACTCTGTCTGCCCCAGTTTCGGGAAAGTGCCACTGTGTGCCGCCTGATATATGGTCTCTGGCTGGTGGGTGCAGGAAGCCTTTGCCCTTTGAATGGCTATATACCTTCTTCCCACAGCACTCCAGGGAGGAGATTGCTTTCTCCCACTGCAGACTGCGCCTCTGAACTAGTTACTGAGCTGGGGCTGGCTCCCCTCCTCTCCAGGTGGGCGAACAGGACAACTGGCCCCAGTCCAGAGAAGCCCTGCAGTTAGAGATTGGACCTTTCTCTGTCCCGGTCCATGGTTTTTCTCTTGTCCAGATGCAGTCCTATGCTTCCCCAGCCTCTCTTTCTCTTCCCTTTGTCTCTCCACAGAAGGGGATCCTTCCCCTCTGTTCCTCTACCACCCGTTTTCTATCTCCCTGTTTGCAATCATTCACCTATGGCCTGTCAGGTTGTCCCAGTGGGGCCCTGGAGGCATCTCTGTCACTTTGCCTCCTGGACTCTTGGAGTTCAAAGTCCCTTGGCCTCCACACTGCTGTGTTTGAGAGACAAGGGTACTTCAGATCCCCCAACTTCTCCACCATGTTGGCCCCTGCCTCAGTGAAAATGATTCTTTATTAAATAGGGACTACTTTACTAAATGATCTCTAAGATCACTTTCTGCACAAAAATTATGATTCTAATTCCAAATAGATAAAGTGAATTGTTGCTGCCCCTAACAAGTGATACATGAGGTAGAAATTAGAGTTTTGATCCACTGAATGTCAGAGCAAAGATTTTCCATAGCTAATAAGATGGCAAGTAGCATGGTCAATGGCTCTCCCACCTAACCTTAAACCTGGAGAAATAATAACATACACTATGAATGAGGTGGGGTGTACAAAGTTGGTAATGATAAAACAGAAGTAGTTATAGGTATGCAAGTAGTCATTTAGTTTAGGAAGAGATAGGATACAGAAACTTAAAAATGAATAAAATAAATTTAAGTATGAGCCCTAGTAGGAGTAATCACCCAAAGAATAAAAATAAAAGTGTAACTTAAAGTCAAAAAATGCAATAGCTAGAAGACAAGAAATGAAGTTTAAAAAGAAGCATAGAAAATACAAAATAACCTGGAAAAACTTACATTTGAGCAGTAACTATAATAAATATAATTTTTTAAAATTCACAGATCAAAGGAAAGAATTTAGATTGGACTAAAAAAGTAAGATCCAGTAACACAACCAATATAGGAGGCATATTTAGCACAGGAATATGAAAAGGCTGAAAATAATAGAATGGTTGGGAAGGGTGGAAAATGCATCAAATAAAAATGTAAGATGTAAGCTGAACTTTATGTTTCAGCTCCAACATGTAAATTCCTGTCCTCATAACAAGAAAAAGTAGGACAAACAGAAAACCCATGTCTTTTCTTGAACAAATCAGAGATCTAAGTTTGGAGGGCAAACTGCTACCTCAAAACCTAGAGAGACAGCCAAACACAAAAAATCAAAGCCAAGATCTACTCACCTAGAATAGAAGTTGGTCAAGCTAGTTAGACACATACACAGTAATTTTGATAAATTGCTGGAAGTTCCATGTATACTACCTTAAGAGTGAAAAAGTATTAGAGCCACATAGTCTTCATCTCCAGGAACGCCACCAGGTTCTTAAGGTAAAGATCCAAGAAAGATTCCTTTGTGGCTCTAGCTGGGTGAGGTAAAAAGTAATCCGTGGTAAATATGCACAGAGCCTTCTCTATTTAAAATAAAAGCCTACTCTCTAGAAAGGAATACTTTACCAGAACCTTTCCAATAGTTGTGAGAAGAAAGGTATCACTCTCATTCCAACACCCTCAAGTTTTCCTGTCTCACTTAACAGGAGGGTTGCTGAGCTATGTAAGAAAACATGTTTGTGAAAGTCACAAACCAAAGACACTGGCTTACCAAAAGGCTGAGACTTAATTGAAATATTATAAAACATTCTCTCGCTCCCATAACTTATGACCCTGTGAATCTGGTTCCAATATAAAAATACATTACAGCAGAAAGAGCTGCAAGAAACACTCTTTCTGAGGGGGAATACTCAGGTAAGCCAAAAATAAAGAAAAGAGACGAAAAAATCAAGATATTAAAGTGATTTGAAACCTCCGACACCTATAGCTACAGAAAACATTAAACAGAGTCCAACTCCTAGCCAGATGAGCATAAATTCCTAAACTGGGGGCCTCTTTACCTCAGTTTCTGTAAATGATTACAACATGTCTAGCTTCCAACAACAAAAAAATTACAAGGCATACCAAAAGGGAAAAAAAAGTCTGAAGAGACATCAATTATTAGAATAAGACTGAGATATGACACAGGTTTTGGAATTATCTGAAGAGAATTTAAAATGTCTATGTTTCATGAATAGACACTTTTCTAAAGAAGGCATCCAGATGGCCAACAGGCACATGACAAGATGCTCAACATCACTCATCATCGGGGAAATACGAATCAAAACCACCCTGAGATACCACCTCTTGCTGGTCAGAGTGGCTAAAATGAACAAATCAAGAGACTATAGATGCTGGAGAGGATGTGGAGAAATGGGAACCCTCTTGCACTGTTGGTGGGAATCAAACTGGTGCAACTACTCTGGAAAACTGTGGAAGTTCCTCAAAAAATTAAAAATAGATCTACCCTATGACCCAGCAACAGCACTGCTAGGAATTTACCCAAGGGATACAGGAGTGCTGATGCATAGGGGCATTTGTACCCCAATGTTTATAGCAGTACTTTCAATAATAGCCAAATTATGGAAAGAGCCTAAATGTCCATCAACTGACGAATGGATAAAGAAGATGTGGTTTATATATACAATGGAATACTACTTGGCAATGAGAAAGAAGGAAACCTGGCCATTTGTGGCAACATGGATGGAACTGGAGCATGTTATGCTAAGTGAAATAAGTCAGGCAGAGAAAGACAGATACCATGTTTTCACTCATATGTGGATCCTGAGAAACTTAACAGAAGACCAGGGGTGAGGGGAGGGGAGGGAAAAAAGTTACAGAGAGGGAAGGAGGCAAATCATAAGAGACTCCTAAATACTGATAACAAACTGAAGGTTGATGGGGGCTGGGGGAGAGGGGAAAATGGGTAATGGGCATTGAGGAGGGCACCTGTTGGGATGAGCACTGGGTGTTGTATGGAAAGCAATTTTACAATAAATTACATATAAAAAAATAAAAATAAATAAAATGTCTATGTTTATTTTGTAAATTGCTCTAATGGAAAAAATAAACAATATGCGAGAACAGATGGATAATGCAAGTAGAGAGATGAAAACTCTCAGAAAAAATTCAAAAGTAAATGCTGGATGTTGAAAACACTATGTAAAAGAAGTGAAGAATGCTCCTAATGGACCCATAAATAGACTGGACACAGTCAATGGAAGAATCAGGGAGCTTGAATATACATCAATAGAAACTCTGCAAACTGAAATGCAAAAAACAAAAAACACTATATTTTAAAAAACAAATAATTTACCCAAGAACTTTGGAAAATTTTGAAAGGCTGTTGGATTGCCAGAAACAGAACAAAGAGAAAACAGAGTAAAAGAAATATTTGAAACAATAATGGCTAGTAACTTTCTAAAATTAATGACAAACACCAAATCATATACCTAATATGCTCAGAAAATACAAAGTAAAATAAATGCCAAAAAAATAAATAAATGAAAACATACCTATACATAGCATATTCAATTACAGAAAACGAAAGACAAAAAATCTTGAAAGAAGCAAGATTGAAAAAACATGTGGTCTATGGAAAAATAAGGATAAGAACTACAGCAGACTTTTTGCCAGAAATCATGCAAGCAAGAAGAGATTGGAACACAGTATTTAAAGTGTTAAAAATCCACCAACCTAAGATTCTAGATTCAACAAAATTGTCCTTCAGAAGTTAAGGAAAATAAAGTGTTTCTCAAAGATTGAGGGACTTCATTGCCAGCATAGCTGCCCTGCAAGAAATGTTCAAAGATTTTTTTTTCAATCTGAAGGAAGCCTGGATTTATATAAATAAAGATAATCAGGGAATAAAGATACAATAAGGTATCTTTTTATTTTTCTCATTTTTTTTTATAAAGAGAGTGTGTGTGCACTCAAGAAGAGGAGGGGCAGAGAGAAGGATAGAGAGAATCTTAACCAGGCTTCACACCCAGCATGGAGCTCAATGCAAATCTCAGTCTCATGACCCTGAGATCATGATCTGAGCTGAAATCAAGAGTCCAACACTTAACTGACTGAGCCACCCAGGCACCCCCTTTTTTTTTATTCTTAATTAATCTGAAAATAACTATTTAATAATAGTAGCAATATGTTGAGTGATTACAACATATATAAAAGTGAAACAGATGATTGCAGTGTCACAGGACAAGAGATATAGAAACACTCTGTTATGAGATACTTGTATTACACATTGAGCAAATAGTGTTATTTGAAGGTGGATTTAGGTTAATGTATAAAAATGTATAATATGCAGGGCGCCTGGGTGACTCAGTCGGTTGGGTGTCTGGCTTCAGCTCAGGTCATGATCTCACAGTTTGTAGGTTTGAGCCCTGAGTTGGGCTCTGTGCTGACAGCTCAGAGCCTGGAACCTGCTTAGGATTCTGTGTCTCCCTCTCTCTCTGCCCTTCCCCAACTCATGTTCTGTCTGTCTCTGTCTCTCAAAAATAAATAAATGTTAAAAAAAATTTTTAAGTATACTATAAATTTTAGGCAACCACTAAAAGCAATTTTTTAAGTCTAATATATAAACTGAGAGAAGATAAAATGGAACCATATAAAATGTTCAATTAAAACCAGAGAAAGAAGAAAAAGTCAGACAACAAATATTAAAAAGTTACATAGTTTATATTAAATCAAATATATCAATAATTACTTTAAATATGCATGGTCTAATTATACCAATTAAATGACAGAGACTATCAGAGCGGATAAAAAATAATACCAAACTATATTGTCTACAAGAAACTTACTTTAAATATACAAGAAATTAATAGCAAAGAGATAGAGAAAGAAAACTAATCAAAAGAAATGTGGAGTAGCTATATTGATTTCAGATAAGGCAAACTTCAAAACAAGGAAACTTATCAGAGATCTAGAACAGAACTACATAATAGAGAAAAATTAATACTCCAAAAAGACAAAACAACACTAAACATGTATGTACCTAAACACAAAATGTCAAAATATGTGAGATAAAAATTGATAGAACAGAAAGGAGAAATAGAGTGTAATTATGGTTGAAGAGGTCAACACCTCTCCCTCAATAATTGATAGATCAAGCAGACAGAAAATCAATAAAGATACAGTTGACTTGAAAAACACTATCAATCAAGTTGGTCTAACTGACATTTACAGTTCACTCCATCCAACATCAACAGATTACACACTCCTCTCAAGCTCCCATGAAACACTCACCAAGATTAACCACATTCTGGCCATAAAATATACCTTAACAACTTTTAAAGAGTAGATATCATATAAGGTACGTTCTCAGACCACAATAGAATTAAACAAAAATCAATCAAAGAAAGGAAACTGGAAGAGCTCCAAATATATGTAAATCGAACAATATACTTCAAAATAGCACTTGGGTAAAACAAACAAACCAAAAAATTCCTCAGAAGAAAATCTTAAACACTTAAAACTAAATGAAAATTAAAATACAACTTTTATAAAAATGTGTGGAATGCAGTAAAGGTAGGGCTTAGAGAAAAATGTTTGGCATTAAAGGCATATTTTTTAATGAAGAAATATTTAAAATCAATAACATAAGCTTTTATCATAGGAAAATAGAGAAAGAACATTTAAGCCTAAAGCAACCATAAGAAAAGAAATGATGAAACTACAGCAGAATTCTGTAAAATTAAAAACAAGAAAACAATGGAGAATATCAATGAATTTAAAAAAGCTGGTTCTTTGGGAAAAAAAATAATTGAAATTAATAAACCTTTAACCAGGCTAACCAAGAAAAGAGAGAAGATACAAATTACCAATAACAAAAATGAAAGAGGGATCATCTTACTGACCCCATTATCACAGAAAGGATAATAAAGCATATTATAACTCTATGCCCACCAATTTGATGATTTAGATGAAATGGACCAATTTCTGCAAAGACCCAAATAATCAAAATCAAAAAAGGAAAACTAGATATCCTGAATAACCCTATATTTTTAAATACATTTAACTAATATTTAATTTTCTTCCAAAGAAGAAAATACTTGGCCCAGATTATTTTACTGGTGAATTTTACCAAACATTTAAGGAAGAAATGATATCAGTTCTCCATAATCTTTTCCAGAAGACAAAAGCAGAAGGAATACTTTCTAACTCATTCTATGAAGCCAGCATTACCCTACTACATAAACCAGATAAGAACATTAACAGAAAAGCAAACAATAGACCAATATCTTTCACAAACATGGATTTAGAAATCCTTAACAAAATATTACCAAATTGAACCCAACAATGTATATAAAAACTTACACAGTACAAACAAATGGGATTTATTCCAGGCATGTGAGGCTGTTTCACATTTGAAAAATCAATCAATATAATCTGCTGCAGCAACAGATTAAAGAAGAACAAGTGATCATATGATCATATTAGTTGACAAAGAAAAATCATTTGATGAAATCCAACAGCTATGCACGACGAAAATTTTCAACAAAGAATAAAGGAGCATTTCCTCAATTTGGTAAAGAACATCTATAAAAAACCTACAGCTAACATTACACTTAATGATGGGAAACTGAATCCTCTCCTCCTGTGATAAGAAACAGGGCAAAGATGTTCTTTTCTACTCCTATTCAACGTTGTACTGGAACTATTAGCTAGAATGATGAAATAAGAAAAGAAAAAGTCATATCAGTTGGAAATGGATGAAATAAAACTGTCTGTATTCATAGATGGTGTGATTGTCTACATAGAAAATTCCAAAAATTAGCCAGAAGAAAAATCTCCTGAAATGAATAAAAGAGTATAGCAAAGTCACAGAATACATGGTTAATATAAAAAGGTTAATACAAGGTCAATTGTTTTCCTATATACTATCAATGAGCAACTGGGATTTGGGATTTTTAAAAATATATTTACAGGGGCACCTGGGTGGCTCAGTTGGTTAAGCATCCAACCTCAGCCCAGGTCATGATCTCACAGCTTGTTGTTCAAGCCCTGTGTCAGGCTCTGTGCTGACAGTTCAGAACCTGGGACCTGCCTTGGCTTTTGTGTTCTCCTCTCTCTCTGCCCCTCTCCTGCTTGTACTCTGTCTCCCTATCTCTCTCTATATATACCTATCTCAAAAATAAACAAATGTTGAAAAAAAATTTAACATATTTACAATAGCACCCACAAATTGTAATACTTAGTTATAAATGTAACAAAATAATGTGTAGGAATTATATATGGAAAACTACAAAATACAAAACTACCAATAAAAAATAATCAAAGACCTTTAAAAGGGGGAGATACTCTGGATTTGAAGACTTCTTATTAAGATGTCAATTCTTCACAACTTGACCTATAGATTTAGTGCAATCTCAATTAAAATCTAAAAAAATAATCTCATCAAACTATTTCCTAAATAATATACAAACTAATTCTAAGGCAAGACAAAGAATGTCAAGTGGTGGGAGCCGGATTTCTTACGGTGAGAGTGAGATGTTACAAATAAGGAAGGTGGTGGCAGATTCTAGAATGATCATGTGGTAGTGCATTAGAATTGGAGACATCAATGAGATCTCATATTTAGCTTAATATAGATATAGATTGTAACATATAGAAATATGTGTAGATGTATGTGTACATGGTTAGTATACACACATATATTTCCTTGCTCTGTCAGCTGAGAGGGCCAAGAGACAGTGATATCCATTAGCAACAAGAACATCTAGCACCAAAACCTTGGTTTCTAATACCATTCTCCAATAAAAGAAATGAGAGTTCCTTGGAGAAATGACTGATTCTAGGAATGGAGCACAAAATATACAAGGTGAGCCTGAAGTATCTTATAGCACTAGGAAGTAAGAAAATGCTTTAAAAAAAACAAAAACAAAAACAAAAAACCTTCCATGAGAAGATATGTCAAAGATATACAGGAACCAACTGAAAGGACACCCAATGGTCAAAATTAGAACAATTTTAGTAACAAAATAAAGTAGCTTTGGAGTATAACCCACAGAATAAATATCCTTCAGTCCATACTGGTATGAATAATTGAGTAAATAAATGGGGAGAATAGACAAGACTCCCACACAGTAGAACTCCAAATAATTTATGTTGATATTCCACCCTTAAGTAGAGCATAACTCTCTACTCCTTAAATGTGGATTGTGCATAAAGACTTTCTTCCAAAGATTATGATATGGAGAGGGAAAGAGAAAAAGAGAAACTTTACAGTGGAGAAACCTCGACAATCACTACTTTAAGTCAGGTGATCAAGGTTAACATCAACACTGATATATTAATAGTATATACCTTTGATCTGATGTGATGAGAATGGCACTTTACCGCTTTGTCTTTTTTTCAAAAAGACATTACTCAAGTCTAATCTTTCAAAACATGAGATAAATCCCAGCTGAGGAACATTCTACATAATATCTAACAAGTAATCCTCAAAACTGTCAAGGTCATCGAAAACAAGAAAAGTCTAAGAAACTGTCATGATGGGACATGTTAAGGGGACATGATGACTAAATCTTGGATGAGATCTTCGATCAGAAAAGGGACATAAGGTAAAAACAGCAAATCTGAATAAAGTATGGGCTTTCTTTAATAATAATGTATCAATATTGGTTCATTAATTGTGAAAAATATACTACACTAATGTAAGATGTTAATAGGAGAAACTGTGTGTGAGGGTGTATGGCCACTCTCTCTGTACTATCTTTACAATAATTCTCTAAATATAAAGCTGTTCTAGAATAAAAAGAGTATTAAAAAAAGTACACTAGAATAGCAATTTTAATATCAGACAAATAAAACTCAATACCAAAAGCAATCATAAAAGACTGATGTGGGGCATAATATGCTGATTGAAAAGAACAATACATCAAAGACATAAATGAAACAAAGACTAGAGTTTCATATTCTATAAAGCAAAAGTTGATAGAATTGAAATCCAGAAAAAAATTAATCAACAACTATAACTGGATATTTTACCACAACCTTCTCAGAAACTCTTGCAGGTAGCATGAAAAAAGTTAAACAGAGGCAGGGAATATCATAATTAATGAATAACAAATAATTTAGAATTTTAGTTTAAACTAAATGATGGACTAAAAGAAAAAAATTATGATTGCTCAACAGATACATGAAAACATTTGCTAAAGTTCAACACCCCAATATTTTAATCTCATAAACCAAAAATAGAAGTCAACTTCCTTAATTTGGAAAAGACAATATACCAAAAGTCTTCAGTAAGTCTCATTTTTTTAGCAAATCAACTTTAATTCAAATTTAATTAATGGATTTAAATCAAATTTAATTAATGGATTTAAAGTTTAAATCCATTTAAACTTTAAAACAAGATAAAGATGCTCACTTTGCCTCTTTTCAGCATGGTATCTCGTAACTGGCCAATTCAACAAGTAAAGGAAAAAAGATTGTAAGAAGTAGAAGGGAAAAATAGAAAACTGTCATTATTTACAAATGATATAATAATCTAGGGGCACCTGGGTGGCTTAGTCGGTTGTACTCCAACTCTTGATTTCAGTTTAAGTCATAATCCCACTTTGGGGAGAGGAGGCTCAGCATGGAGCCTGCTTGAAATTCATTCTCTCTCTCTCTCTCTCTCTCTCTCTCTCTCTCTCTCTCCCCCTCCCTCCCTCCCTCCCTCTGCTCCTCTCCCCTACTTATGTTCTCTTTCTCTCTAAAATAAAAAAATATGATAATCCACATTAAAATAAACTCTTGATTTCAACAAATGATGATGAGAAAACTGGATGTCCACATGCAAAAGAATTAAGTTGGAATCTTACCTAATATCATATAAAAATTTAATGCAAAATGGATCAAAGACCTAAATGTAAAAGCTAGAACTATAAATACCTTAGAAGTGAACAAACATACAACAAAAGTTTCATGAAACTGAATTTGGTAATGATTTCTCAGATATGACACAGGCAACAAAAGAAAAACAGACAAAAAAATAGACAAATTAGAGACTTCCTGAAAATTTAAAACTTCTGTGCATCAAAAGATACCATCAACAGATTAAAAAGACAACCTACAAAATGGGAGAAAATATTTGCAATCATATGTCTGATAATGGATTAATATACACAAAAGCAATTCCTAAAATTCAACAACAAAAGAGCAAACAACCCAATTCAAAAATGGGCAAGGGACTTGAACAGACATTTCTCCAAAGAAGATATGCAAATAGGTAATAACCACGTGAAAAGATGTTCAACATTACTAATCATTAGCAAAAGACAAATCAAAACCGCAATGAGACACTACCTCACACCTGTAAAAATGGCTACTAACAAACAAACAAACAAACAGAACAAACCAGAAAGCTAAGTGTTGGCAAGGATGTGGAGAAATTAGAACACTTGTGCACTACTGGTGGGAATGTAAAATGGTACAGCTGCTATGGAGAACAATATGGCAGTGTCTCAAAAAATTAAACTAGAATTAGTATATGATCCATCAATTCTACTTCTGGATATATACCCAAAGGAATTGAAATGGTCTCAAAGAGATCTTTATACCCGTGTTCATAGCAACATTGTTCTCAGTAGCCAAGAGATAGACACAATAAATGTCTGTCAATGGATGAATGAATAAAAAAATGTGATATATATATATATGTTGAGGTATTATTCAACCTTAAAAAGGAAGACAATTCAGACACATGCTACAACATGGATGCCTCTTGCGGATATTATGCTAAGTGAAATAAACCAGTAACAAAAGAACAAGTACTATATGATTCCTTTTACATGAGATATCTAGAACAATTAAATCAATAGAGAAAGGAAGTAGAATGGTAGTTACCAGGGGTTGGGAGAAGGGGAGGAATAGAAATCTATTGTTTCATGGGTACAGAGTTTGTTTTACAAGATAAAAGAGTTTGGGGTGGTGGTGATCATTAAACAACAATATGAATATATTTAATAACCCTGAACTGTGCAGTTAACAATGGTTCATAGTAAATTTTATGCTATATGTATTTTCCCACAATAAAAATTTTTAATTATAAAATAAGCACAAACTAATAAAAATACCACATGAACTAATATTTCAGCACAATTACAAGATAATGATCGACTTATAAGCGTAAAAAAGGTTTTACTATACCTCTTAACAAATTACAAAATAAAATAGAAAATAAGAAAACATAATAGCAACAAAAACAATGTATTTAAGAATTATCCTAATATAGGATGTAAAAGACCTTCACAGAGAAAATTGTAATCTGTTTTAAGAATAAAAAAATGAGCAGAAGTAAATAAATATACAATAAAATATATCATAAAGATTAAATCTGCAAAGAATTTTTCTTGTATTCAATGCAGTGCTAATAAAGATACCAGTAGGATTATTTTATACACCTTACAAACTTTCTAATACTACATGGAAGGATAATGGTTCATAAAAGTTGTCAATTTTGTTTTGTATTTGTTCGTTTTGCATTTTTATAATTTTTTCATACAATGAAATTATCTCTATTTTTCTGATTATATAAATAAAACATGCTCACTAAAAAATCATAACAATATGTAGAAATGTAAAGAAGTCACCTGGAATTTCACTACCCTATGAAAACCACATTTAACATTCTAACTATCCTTTGTTTCACTACTTATGCATACATATACATATATAATTTTATAGAGATGAGATCATATCATACATTCCCTTTACCCTGGATGTCTTTTCTCGACTGTCATTCCTAATTCCATATAACCATGCTAGCATTCTATTTTCCTCCATAATCCTATATTCTATACATTCACATACATACGTTCTACTTCATTCTCAGGACTATAGAATATCACATGGTGTTTGAACCATAATTCAGTTATATTCAACTCATTAGTACATCTTTACTTCCAGTTTGGGTGAATATATAATCCAGTAAAATGTTCATATAAATTTGTACTTTTATTTTTATGGGCAAGATTTGTACCTACATTTCTGTAATTGAGAGAATTCTGGAAATAGAAATAGTGAATAGAAAAAAATATGTATTTTTAATTACCATAGATCCTGCCATATTCTCCTCCCAAAATGCTATATATCATCCCTACCACCAACATGTATCACATTACCCTTTTCTCTATGTCTCTGTCCAATGAATATAAAGTTGTATTTCATGGCTTCTTTAATGTGGATTTCTCATTTTTTAAATTGGTGCATCTTTTCACATTCGTTAGCCATTTAAATTTATTCTTTTCTGAATTATCTATTCATATCTTATGTCCATTTTTAACTGAGTTTTTCATCTCTGAATATTATAGAAATTTATACTCTGAATTACAATTTTTTTTTCTTGTTTCATCATTGCCTATTGATCTTTTATGGGATATTTTGCCATACAAAAGTTTTAAACTTTATACAGTCAATTATTTCTATCTCCTATTTTATAGCCTCTGGATTTCCAGTTTTGCTTGGAAGATCTCGGTACTCCATCTGTTGTGCATTTATTTTCATAGATTTTCAAAGTTTTATTTTTTAATTATTTCTATGCCCTTATTAATTTGGAATTTATTTCTTTTATACTCCAGTTTATTTTTCTTTCTTTCCATACAAATAGCCAGTTGACCATTAGGCCAATTTTGGAAAAAGAAAAACAATGAGCAGGGACTTAACCTCTCAGATATTAAGGCATGCCACAAGCTATGGTAATTTGAAGCAGTGTAGTATAGGTACAAAAACAAACAGATTAATGAAACAAAACAGAGAGTTCAAAAGAGACTAATATTTACTTGTGAATTGCTATATTATATAAAGTTGACACCAAAAATAAGTGAGAAAACATGATATATAGCTTATTTAGTTGACGGTCTTAAAAAAATTTTGTTTACATGCATACAGGCAAAATGAAAAACAATGTTTATTTCAAACGCATTAAGGACTTCAATATGAAAGTTAAAATGATAAAGCACATAGGAAAAAAATAGGGGAATATCTTGGTGATCAGAAAGCAAAACGCACATATATATAAACATATATATACGCATATATGTATGTATATGTCTATTTCTATATGTGTAAATTTACATAGGAAGTTGGATAATACTAAGTTTTGAAAATAATATAGACAAGCAATAGCTTTTATGCAGAACTGATAGGAGTGGTAAGTGGTAAGACCTTTCTGGAAAACAGTCTGTCTGTACTTAGTGAAATTATAAATTTTCATATCCTAACCTTACTAAATAGGAATATCTCAAAGAAACTCTTGCAAGTCCTACCAAAAACAAAATAAAACAAAAACATGTACAAGCAAGTAATTTGCTAGGGTTAGTAGGGTTCAATGTTGCTTTATGTGTGTATCACTAGAAAAATAGATACATCCAATAATAGTGGGTACATACATATAATGGAATGCTACAAACATTCTATGCATTGCATAGAAACAATGCACTAGATATACAGGAACCAATGTGCATAGTCCTTAAAAACATGACATTGCATCAAACAATTTTTAAAAACCAGGATGAGATTAGTAGCTTAATACCAGTTACAAACAGTTTAAATGTGTATATAATATATATACATGTATATATATACATGTATATATAATATATATACACAATATAATATGTATAGTATAATATGTATTATATACACACAACCACATGACAAAAAGTAATATATATTTACATATACAAGAACATGTATTGAAAGTATTAGATTAATTTTCCATTGGTGAAAAGAATGGAGATTAGGGATAGAGTAGAAAATAAAGTAAAACAAAAAAAAGGTACCTTGCTTAGAAGAATGGATGGTATACCATAACACTGAATTATACAGTTATTCAATTCTGTATCCCAGATCAACAACAAAAACAAAGGGAAAAAAAGTCTCTCATTTTTCAACTCTAGAAACAGAGACCCTCAGGGATTAAGGTTCCTGCCCACATCATACATCTAATTAGTGACCGTTCTAAGGCAAACCCAGGTACAAAGACTACACTACTCCATTGCATCCTTTACATTAGCTTTAAGCAATATATACAACTATAGTATAAAAGTTGTCAGGAATCCAATATACTGTAAAATACCTACTACATATTTTAAGAAATCAACTTAAGTATAGCATATAGTATAGTTTTGAGATAGTAGATGTCTTGGGTTTTGTCTGCCAACCTCTTTTCTTTTGGAGAATTGCACCTCCCCAAGTCCACGTCTCTGGTGGGGCTGTCAATTCCAGGAACCCCTTCACAGCCATCAACACCAAGATGGGTACTTGATCCGAACTAATCCAATTAAGCCTTCTCTCAAGGAAGTGTATCTTAAGCAGAACACAGGGACTAATTTGGGTGATGGCCCAACCAAAGGAGAGAAAGCCTTGAATTACTGCTCTTCAGATGGCAGAAGCAGATGTTCTGGTCTTTCTCAAAGTCTGTTTGCTGGTTCAGCTCTTTCTTACATTGTGTGGGCTGCCCGGCTTCCCCCAAAATATTTTTGTTGACTAAATTTGTGTTGTTTTCTGTTAGCTTGTCTAAAAGTAATATGTTACTTGCAATCAATTTTAAACATTTAATAAACATTTTCATGATGCTCTGGAATTGAATGGGCCATGGGAGGGGTCGGTCTGTATGGCCCATGTTTCTTAAAATAGATTTCCAGGAAAGTTTTTTAATATTTTTAAAGATTGTCGTTCTGTAGCAAACAGAGAAATTTAAATCCATTCCACTGATGAGTCATATTCCAAAAGAGACGTTTTGGTTTCTTAATGTTTGGAGGCACTTTCAGCATGCTGAGTGTTAGGAGACCTGGAATCACTTGAATATTAACCTCTCTGACATTGTCCTTTCTTTGCTCTCTCCCTTCATTACCACCTCTTCCACCTCCCTCCTTATTGGAAGGAAAATATAAATCACAATAGATGGCCTGGTGGTGATATGTAGACAGGGGATACAATATTTATTGGATGACTATATATTTGCTTGGGAATTGTTTTAAACACAATCTTTTTTTCCACTATTGAATCACTGCCCATGTGGAGTCTGCCATAGAATGAATGAAGTAGTGAATAGACATATTAAGTAAAATGCTGCTATTAGCTTCACAGAACATTAATACAACAACTCAAATATATATGTTTGCCTGTGTTTCATGGAAATACAAATATCTCACATATTGTCTCAGTTCCTAAGAGCCCCCATGAGATAGTGAGATAACCTTTAGCATGCAACACCTTTTCCCTGGATATCTAGAACATTCTGTGTGCTCTTTCTCCTTCCTTCTCCTTAAACTCTTACGAGGTAGCAAGAAGGCAAGGACTAGCCTCTTTGCTTTATAGTGATGAAAACGAATGTTCAAAAGGGACAATGATTTGTCTGCTGTCAACTGCAATTTGGCCACGGAAGCAGATATCGTGGGACCCAAAAACATCCCATAAAACTGATGACAATGAAATGAGAAATAAGATGCTAAGATCAAAAGCAACTAAGAGTGAGACAGAATAGGGGAGGAAAGGGATGGTCATCTCAGCCTGGCTTCCCACCCACTCTCCCATCAGAATTCTCCCTCCATAATTTCAGAGTACAGAGTAGCCACTATCTCTAACATCATTCCACTCCACCATGAAAGTAAAATGTCGATAAATACAGTGGTCCAAGGCCTGGATGTGGGGTGGTGTCTAAGTCCATTTCCATTACTCCTCACATTCTTTAGCAGTCACATCCCTTCTGGATCTCATTTTCCAGCATTTAGATGCTATGTATTTCACATATAAGGTCTTCCTCTAAAATTTGTGATTTCAGACTGGAATTTGTAAAGAAAAAGACTGCATTGGTGGGGATAAACTGGGGGAAATTCCTTCCGGCTTGTGGCCCATTCCTCTGTGTCAAAGTAACCCGATATTGGTAACAAATGAGCTCAGAAACCAAAATATGTTTTCTTTCACCTTAAATGTCAAGAAGTTTGAAGTTAAATGAATTGTCCAGGTGTAGTAATTTCCCTCTACTTCCTCTGTTTCTTTAACAATGGTCTCCATTCTGCCTCATCCCTACATATCTTACTTTGTATGTCCATTTTTGGCAATAAGAAAGATATGAGTTTAGGTGGGGTTTTTTTAAGTCATTTTTGCTAACATCTGAGGGTGATGGAAAATAATTATAGACAATACAAGCAAAAAGATAACCTTATTGCTTCAAGATTTAACTACCTTTCCAAAACAAACTAGAAAAACTCTCTTGAAAGCTAAGATAAGGTCATGTTTCTAAGAGAAGTGAACCCTACTTGACCTCCTTTTCTTTACTTCTCCTCACACTAGATAAGTATAAGGAGTGAGGGTGAAGGAAGGGAAGAATGCCAGTTGGATTGTGCAATTGCCCTGAAAGGTAAATCAGCCCTGATTTTAGGTGTGTTTTGTTTTAATGAAAGGCAGAAGACCCTGACTGTCTGTGCTGAAAATGGCCACCAGTCTCCACTATAGTTTCCCTGTTAACCATGGTTTGTCAATGCAATAGTGAAAGATTTGAAACCACAAGTGCCCTCAGTTGGAGCAACAAATACTAGCTGTTATCTTAAGATCTCTGTCAAGATATTTTTTTGCATCAAAATTTGATTTTTTTCAGAGGACACTGGAGCTCAGACATCACTCTTTTTCAAAAAAAAAAAAAAAAAGCAAAGCTAACATGTCTTTTAAACAACTCCTAATCTTTCAAGAAGTTACTCAAAACTATGAAGTAACTTTTGTACCACCCAACTTCTCACACACTTAATAAAGAGAAACTAATGATTTAGAGATTTACGTGAAGTACTTTTGAGCTAAACATCACCATATGCATTTACATGGCTTCTTTATCCTTATACCATCAAATACCTCAGCAAGGCAGAGAAAAGAAAAACGGCTTCCCATAACAAAAGCAAAACAAACTTTGTGTGGATCTGGAAAGACTCTTGAAGGAGAAAAATGGTCACTTGTCAAATGTGATATGGAAGTTATTTGGTGAATCACATACCTATTTCTACTACGGAAGCACATTATGTGGAATAGTTTGTGCTAGGACAGGAAGGGAGCCTCTCTAAATAAAAATGGAGCAATAAAGAACATTTCCTTCTAGCCAGCTAGTGTGTCTCTAAATGTATTTCTACCTGGTTTTGTCTATAGAGAAAAGAGGGCATTTTTAACTTAGCAACCAAGCAACAAATGCACTATAACTAGTTACATAAAACCTTCTTTATATGGACTTTTGGATCAGCAACCGAAATTAGAGAAATTAGACAAATTTGGAAATTGTAATATTTTCAAGGAAATTAGGTTTTGACTATACAAAACATACTGTTGTTGTTCCACTCATCTCTTCAGATCCCTTCCACCATTCCTACCACCCCACTCTCATCGCCCTTACCTACTCCTTTGAATTCTAATGGCCAGACTCTCCTCAGAAGTCTTCCTCAGGCCACCGGAAGCACCGCTTTACCTATAGAATTAAACGGAAGTTCTGCAAAGGTACTTCCCTTTCCCCCCACCCTCCACAGCCCTTAATAAATGACTAGCTTGTACTGAACAAGAGAGCCCGGGTTTTTGTCTAGGGTAAGAAACTTAAAGGTGTAGCTAATACTCCAGAGGAACCCTTTGGGTTCAAACTGAAGCCAAGAAAGACATTGCTGGAAATCCTACCTTTGCTTGGCTTGCCCACTTCTCTGCCCAGCTTCCCACTCCCGTGCCAGCTTCTCCCAAAAGTACCTCCTTAAAAAATCACTTGGCCACAAATCCTCCTCTCTGAGTCTGGTTCTAGAGAAACTAACCTAAAACAGTAGGTTAAACCACTACATTTCCTACTCATCTGTAATTAGTAGTGTATGTGTATATGTAATGTTCAAAACCAGAATTTTCTTTGAATTAGTTTATATTAATCACCTTGAATTCCATAGTCTGCTAATTACCTTCATAAACCTCTCCTTCAAGGAGAATATAAAAAGAAATATCACACACTTAACATGAATACCACATCGAAAATTAGAAGAGTACAAATCAGTGGAGATTTAAAAATCATATTTTGATTTGTAGCAGTTTTGAGGATTCTGAAGTCAAGTTCCTTTCAAGTAATACATATTTTTAAATGCTCTATAAATTATTTGGCCCCCTTGAAAGAGATTTGCTACTTTTAAATTAATATAACAGTTGATCAGCTAATAGGATTTAATTTTGATAGAGGATAAGTTATGAAAATATTGTAGAAAAAGTCATGATAAATCAGGAACATTTTTTTAAATGAGTAGTAAATGTTTTTTGACCGACTTCCAACTCATTAAAATCTTTCTGAATTCAACCTAAACCCTTGCCTCAGAACCTTAATAGCCTTTAGTGGGAAAATTGAATTAACTTTTGAATTTAACTTGTAAAGGTCAAAAGGAGCATACTTCTGATGACATAGGAAATTAAATGTGTGCTATTTCATCTTCCATTGTTTAATGCATAATATATCATTTATTTGAAAATGACGAGGGAAAAAACCTTTTCATGCAGAATAATGCCTACTTTTCAACTAGAAAAATATGATCATGTTACTTTTAGATTAATTTTATCTCCAGCTTTTGAAAACCAGAGAAATATTCACATCTGGTATGTGTTACATATTGAATTATAAGTAATCCCGTATACAGACAGGAATAAACTGGAGAAGAGAAGCAGTGTGTGTCCCTCAAGGTAAATCGAGAATGTACATCCATCCATTCATTCCACAGTACTTCCTGAGTGCCTCCAATATGTCAAACATGAGTGCCTACCATATGTCAAACATATATGTGGTTCTTACTCTTATGGAACTTAATCTAAAAGTTTTCCTTTTCAGTTCTTTATCTTCCTTGACTTTGCAGTGTTTCACACTGTTGACCAATGTTCCTCTTAAAAAATTATCTTCTCTCTAAAGTCTAGAGAGAAACTGAACCTCAGAAATATTCATCTCTTCTGATTTCCACTGGTTTTTCCTAGTCTCCTTCTGTTCCTTTTCTGTTGTTCATCACCAAATGCTGATTTTCCCCAAGAGCTAGTTCATCTCTGGCTGTTTACTTAGCTTCATCTATCCCCTGCAAGCTGCTGACACCAGGTAGACGTTGCTAATCTAGACTAATCTATACTCTGGCTGCATGTTTTCAACTGTCTACCTCACTGTGCCACTTGGATAACCCAGATATCTCAAACTTAAGGTGTCCTCCTTCCCCTCACAAAAAACAAAGGAAAATTATCCTTCTCTGTCTTCCCAAGCTCCATAAAATACAGTACCATCAATCACAAAACCTTAGCTGCCTTAGACCAGAAAATCTCTCATCTGGACCACTTTAATAGTCTTTATCTGGTCTTTTGGTCTCCAGTCTCTCTTCCCACCTTTCTGTCAAGTCACAGTTCATATAACACCACCAAAGTTATCAGTTATAAATCTAATATGCACCATGATAATCTTCACTTTAAAATCCTCATAGCTGCTTGTTAATGATAGCATAAAATCCAAACTTCTATTACAGCAAACAGTGGTCTTCCAATCTCATCTCAATCTGCTGCTAAGACTTCTCTCCACTCATCCCTCTCACACATCCAGCAGTGCTGGGCTAGTATTATTTCCTGAAATCAGAGGCATTTGTCTGTTTTTGTCTGTCTGGTTCTCTCTACCTGCAATTTTTCCCTACACTACTTCATGTCTGACTCATCCATATAACTGAGAACATCTCAAAAATAGATACTGACTTTTATTCATTTTTGTACCACCAGAACATAGCCGTGTGCTTGGATTCTCATGGATGTTCAATTTATGTTGGATTCAAAACTCTGTACAATGTGCTTCTCACTTTTCTGTTGTGTCATCTCTAGCCTATTACTCAATTCAACCAGTTTTCTAGTCATATAAACTATTCATCTTGACTGAACATATCGTGTTCTTTCATGCATTAGGCTCTTTGTTAAAATCCTATTCACTTGCCAAGAATCAACTCAATCTAGACACTTTAGATGTATATTTTCATTTGTTCTGTGAAGATTTCCCCATCTTTTCACCCCAGACACACCCAGGTAAAATTAATTATCATCATCCTCAATAACTAAGTGTTCATAATCTAATACTTAACCAGATTAAATTGTATATGTATGTCTAGGTCTCTCCTATTGAAACATGAGATATTTATCACATTTACATCCCCTGCACCAAGCATAATGCCAAGTACCCTGTAAATATATCAAGTCCTGAATTGAATTAAATTGAATTGAAAAATAGACCAGAGTAGTTGGGATACAGGATTCTCATATCACATGGTTCCCAACTTTGGCTGACCCTCACAGCCTCAGACCCTCCTTACGTTGAGTCATTTTTACAGGGACAACCATAATTAGAACAGTTTCAGCCCAACACTTAGCAGACTCTGGCATTCCATAAAGCTGGCAGCCAGAATATAAAGTTCTATAATGACATGCCCCCAAGACTGCCTCTGAATCCTGTTAGTGCAATGGCTCATGCTTCCCTGACAAAGTAGTCACCCTAACTGTTCTGTCTGTGAGGTAGTACTTAGGACCCTTTTGCCCAAGGAAGGCCAGACAGATCTCATGGAACCCCTGATTCTGCATCATCCCTCCACCCCCAACCACCACCGTACAGACCCTATCTGCTCTAGATGTTATACTATGGTCTTTCAGCTTCAAACCCATCCTTCCAGCCTCTGTTCTGTGATTCTAAGATCAGGACTCCGAAAACTGCACTTCTGCTTCGTTGACTGGCTGCTTGACTCTTTGAATAGGACTCCTAGAGGGAGACTATGGGGCTTGGAGGAGGGAAGGGGATGCTTCTTCCTCTTCACTGTCTGTGGGCTTTCTGTTCCTGACAGCATCCGCCAGCAGTGCCTCTTCATCCCCCAAGCCATGGTGTTTAATCCCAGTAACACCTGTCAAATCCAGTTAGGAAGTTTTACCCAACTTCATTGTGCCCACTCAGAGACACCAGTCAGCTGCAGCCAGGGTCCTCTCCTCAGGAATCTGGGTCCCATGTCCACAGGGCACCTCCTTGACCATGCATTCAAACACCAGCAGCAGCCCTGCCCCTTATCAGAGGTCTGAGTTTCAGCCCTGTCAGCCCCTTCCTCCAAGCTTTGAAATTTTAATAACTCCACGCCACCCGCCTCTGTTCTCTCAATTACTCCTGGCCAGGCCACAGGGATGATAGCTGCTCTCTGCAGTTGTTACGGTGTAGATACCTTTGCGTTCTCTTTTAGCCCTTTTCAGTTCTTCGATAATTAATTAATAATTCTTTATGTTAAAGTCTTACTGTTAAAATAACCAGTGTGGTCCCTTCTTTTGATCGTACCCTATTATGCTAGGCCTGGCTCTAAATGCAATGTTTCCCTGAATTATGTCTCAAGTCATTCTGTGCTTTGAAGCTCTTAGCTCCCTTCATAGGAATCTGCCTCTAAGACAACGAACAAAAATTCTTGAGTTGTAATATTTTTTAGGTTTATTTATTTTGAGAGAGAGAGAGAGCACAAGGGAGGGACAAAGAGAGGGAAACAGAGAATCCCAAGCAGGCTCTGTAACGACAGTGCCAAGCCTAACATGGAGATCCATCTCACCAACCATGAGCCAAAATCAAGAGGACATTTAACCAACTGAGTCACCCAGGCACCCCACTGAGTTGTAATATTTGATCCACCACTGATATAATATAGCCACAAGTCATGAACTATTTAACTTTTATTTATTTGCAAAATAAGAATGATATTAACAGCCTATTTTTTTTCTTTTATTGAAGTGTAGTTAACGTAGTGTTACATTAGTTTTAGGTGTACAGTATGATTCAACAATCTATACATTTCTCAGTGCTCATCAAGATTAGGTTACTCTTAATACCCTTTATCTATTTCAACTACCCCACCTACCCACCTCCCCTTTGGCAACCACCAGTTTCTTCTCTGTATTGAGTCTATTTCTTTGTCTCTCTTTTTTTCCTTTGTTCATTTTTTTTATTCCACATAGGAGTGAAATCATATAATATTTGTCTTTCTCTGACTGACTTCACTTGCATTATACCCTCTAGATCCATCCATATTGTAAATGGCAAGATTTCATTTTTCATACCTGAGTAATATTCCTGTGTGTGTGTGTGAATGAATGAATGAATGAATGTGTATACCGCATCTTGTTTATTCATCTAACAATGTATATTTGGGTTGCTTTCGTATCTTGGATATTATAAATACAGCTGCAATAAACATAAGAATGCATTTATCTTCTTGAATTAGTATTTTCATTTTCTTTGAAAAAATACACAGTATGGTGACTAGTGGATCATATGGTAATTCTATTTTTAATTTTTTTGAGGAACCTTTATACTGTTTTCCACAGTGGCTGCATTAGTTTGCATGCCCACCAATAGTGTACAAGAGTTCCTTTCTCTCTGCATCCTCGCCAACAATTATTGTTTCTTATGTTTTTTACTTTAGCCATCCTGACCAGTGTAAAGTGATATTTCATTGTGGTTTTAATTTAGCAGCCTACTTGTTTAACAAGTAACAAATATAGCCAGTAGGTCATAGCTCATAAAAAAACGTGTCCATGTATCTTCAGATTATCAATACTATCGCCTACCTAAGCACCTGGCTTCCTTTCCAGGACCATCAGTTGCACCTGACATCAAATGGAAAAAGACAAACTGCCTGAGATGTAGATGCTAGGGTACACTAAGCTCCCTCTCTAGCTAAACACCTCCCTCTCATGCCATGTTTTCATGTAAAACTCTCTCTCAGCATGCCTTAACAGGCTGTTGCTTTTTAGATTTGTTCAAAGGCAGTTGAATTTTTAAATTGATAAACATATAAAGTGTGTGTGTATATGTGTGTGTGTGTGTGTGTGTATGATTAGAACTGCTATTTGTTTAGTGCTTAGTGCATGATAATCATTGTACTTATATTTTACACGCAGTATTTTATTTAATCCTTACAATAATTCTGTCAGGTAGGTTATATTAATATGTCTTTTATTACAAATGAGAAATTGAGATACCAACTAGATTCCCGCTGATAGTAACCTGCTGATATCATACAACTTGTAAGGAGCAGATTGGGATTCTGACTGGAGAGCCTGCACCTTTTTGCTACCCTACTGTGTTGGCTCCATATATACACTTTGCTTGTGAATGGACCTCTTATGATAAGGGCTATAATTGTTTTAACTAATAGTTGGATGAGTAATTAAGTGCTTTTGCAATGGCTTGAGGGATTATTATCTTCCATTCCAATCTTTCAAAACTTTCATGATTTTAGATTATAAACATCCTCCTCTATATATTAAATCTCCTAGCTTAGGAAAGTGATTAGCAAATCATGATGTTATAATATGATGTATTTCCCAGTAGGAATTAAGTTTCCTAGGCCAATACACACACACACACACACACAGACACACACAATGTAGAGTTGCTAATCACATTTTTATTTATTTTTTTAGGTTGAGAGAGAGAGAGAGAGAGAAGAGAGAATGAGCAGGGGACAGGCAGAGAGAGAGAGAGAGAGAGAAAGCGAGAGAAAATCCCAAGCAGGCTCTACACCCTGCATTGGAGCCCAACTTGGGGCTTAACCTCATGAGACCATGACATCAGCCAAAACCAAAAGCCATCAGCCAAAACCAACTGAGCCACCCCAGTGTCTCACTCATCACATTTTTAGCAGTAAATTCAAGTAGGAAACAATAGAGTTGCCTTTTCCTTTTAAAATTATAAAATACATTTAAAAATATTGAGTCATTTTTAAAAGTTTAGAACTCAGCAGGGTATGGAAGGCCAGCATTCTTTGGGGACCTTTTTATAGGACATAGAGATGAAATGGGAGAGAACTGGTGTTACTCTGACCCCAAATCTTCCCCAAAAGGGAAAATATTGCTGCACCATTTATTATCTGTCTGTTGACATACTCTACCACCTACACAGAGTATATTCTTCCATAAGGAAAAGGAAGAAAAATTGGGGGCCATGAGCCTATTACATAAACTTAGTGGAGAGTCATGCACCAGCCAACCAAACAGAGAGAAAGTCACCAGAGTCAAGGTTTAAAGGGAAAATAGGCTTCATCCATCTCAGGGCCAAGAAGGTGATAGGTGGGAAGCAGAAAGGAAATCCCTCTGAACAGTTGTGTTGCCAGAATTCTATGTGATGGGGACAGATCGAGGAACAGGAAGAAGCACTTGAAGAGAAAAACACTTGGCTGTGATACCATCATAGATAAAAGGCATGAAATAGGTGAGTGATAGGTAAACTGGGCATATTGTTGCAGCCATTTCTGCATAATAACTTCAAGAATCACAATTATTTTGGCTTCTGTTATTGTTTAGATAAGATCTGGTTTCCAGGGAGGATCTTATTACCCAAAGATACTTTTAGCAAAATGCAACCAATAAGAAATGAATTTAAATAAAAGAGAGAGAAAGAAAGAAAAAAAAGAAAGAGAGAAAAGAAATGAATCCCAACTGTTTAGTTTTGAAGAGAACTTACATTTTCACCCTGATTATTTACTCATTTTTCACCAAGAGTTTATCATACACCATGTGTGTGTGTCACTGTCCCCGGTAGTAGAGGGTACAACAGTAAAAAAAACACACAAAAAACGTCGGCCTTCAGAGAGTTTATATTCTAGTTTTACAATAATTTGACATTCATATGCAAATAAATTAATATCCAACAAGTATTTCTTCTTATAAAATGGCTATCTTGAACTCTTTTCACTGCAAGAAGTATTTATAAATAAGTAGGATTAAGGATGCCATCCAGATAGTTACAAGATTATGCATCTTTAAAGAGAAAATATAGATTCTCAGATTGATCAATAAATTGTCCTTTTAAAAAGATGTCAGGCAAATGTGACTTGTACTATTTTTATTTTGCCTTATAGCTTTTGGCTTACACATGTTAGAACCACTTAAAGCTATTGTTTGAAGTACAAAGATAAAAAAAAGATTAAAGTGGATATAAGAAATGTAAGGTGTATACCATGATAAGCAGAGTTTTTTCTTGCTACTTTACAAATTCACTCCTACTTTCAACCAAAAGCTGAAACTTGTCTTCGAATGTGTTTTACAATATCTAAGGAATTTTTACATCACCAAATAGGTTCCAAATACTGCTAATGGAACATATGTTAGGAGACTTCTGTAAATCTGTTGGGAATTCTTAACTCAGGAAATAAAAACATGATACATAGGTTTCTACTGAGACTAGAGGAAATTATCCAATGCACAATTAAAGGAAAGAATACAATACTCCAGAGAAAAGGAAATGTCATGATTTCAAACTACCCTTAAATAGATCTCATAGACAAAGCCCAGCTACGCTGAAGAGATTGAAAGAGAATTTGGGTATGAGTCCAGTTTTTAATAGATGTTTCTCTCTGGATCAGAAAACTCAAGCCTATGAAATAAACTATTAGATAATAAAAATTGTAAGTAAAATAAAACAGTGAAATTTAATCTACATTAGGAATGAAATCTAATGATAGTTGATTAATTTTGATTCCACTAATTCAGAATTTGGGATAATTTCATGAAGTATAGACTAAAGTTTACCTTTTTGGTAATTTGAGGTGAAAGATCTTCTAGGTCAATGGTTCTCAAACTTCAGTGTTCATAGGAATCACCTGGGGAAGTTGTTAAATGCACGTTCCTCTTCAGCAGCTTTGGGATGGGGCCCTGAGAGTCTGCATTTCTAGCAAGCTTCCTGTTGCTGCTTATGCTAGCTGGGCACAAACATACTTTGAGTTGCAAGGACCTGAGAAAATCAGTATGAGCCAGGTTGCAGGGGGAATGATAAACGAACCAAAAATACACTTTCACAATATCCTTGGGGGAAAAAATGATTACTTACAAATGAACCTTTGTTGTTCATTAAAACAGTTGTGGTAGGAGTTCTACTTGGCAACATGTTGTAAACAGCTAATTGGAGTTAATTCACATTGTTTAAAAGAATGAAAAATAATGTTTTCTTTAAAAATACTTCACCTTGCCAATTTTTCATTCTAGTTACATTCATTTATCGTGCCTTCATTTTAGTTAATGAACAACTAAAAGCAAAAAAAAAAAATAATATCATTATACATCTTTAATTCTTCTTGGGTTCATTTTTCGCATCATGAGATATCCCCTATTTACTTACTTCCTCATTTACTCAGAGGAAAGAACAAAACAAAACAAAACAAAAAAAAAAAAAAAAAAAAGAAAAGAAAAAACATTGCTGAGAGCAATTCCAAAAGAGACTAATTAAGAACAGATCCTAAGATGTGCCTCTCCCACCCCACACTCCCATCCTTGGTAAGATAAATAAACAGATAAGATTTTTAAGGAAAATGTTATTGCATAAAACTCACTATAAATAATAATGTGTTAAAAGTTCCAAATTGACATTTTAATGGGTTGCTACCATGGCTAACAAACAGCTGAGGTTGTCCAATTGCTGTACCTTAGTCTCCACCATATTGCTAAGCTAGGGCAATTAAGAATAATGGTGATTGCACTTTCCTATTTCCTGGAAACACTAAAGAAACATAGATTCTGCAGGTTATCTGTCTTTAGACACCAATGTTGATCTGATTATCTGTGCAAATAGACAGTCCCTTCACTATAGGAATACAGAAAACGAGGGCAGGAAGACAGAGAAGGAAGTGAAGTGGTAGGAGTAAAGAGAAAGGCATATCATGATCCACAAGGGAGTGTCCAGAAAGGAAACAAGAGATAGGACAATGAAGAAAAAGGAGAGAAGCACAGAAATGCATCATTAAAGCAGCAGAAAAAGAAAGCACAGAAATAAGGAGAGTTTGAGAAGGTGGAAGAAAATCAGTTATAGGCTTATAAGCTGCTTGGCTTAGATCTGTGCATGGAAAAGGAGGGTCCTCAGGCTCCACAGTACATACATAACACCAGTACCATCCAACAAGGCAGCATTCCCAAGTTCAAGCACATGACCAAAGTGAAAAGTACTTTCTAGTTTCAGAGATGCATGGCTTAAATAATCAAATAGTAATTTACTACCCTATTTCTTATTCCATGTTTGCTAAGCAGGTTTTCTTTTAAACAGAGGGAAAAAAATAAACCAAAATAACAAAATAAGCAATAACTTGACATTTGTATTTCTCATTATAAATTAATAAATTGGTAAGATGGAAAAAGAAAGAGGTGAGGAGGGGTGGAGAAAGGAGAGAAAGAGCCCCATGCTTGAGCTATCCCCCTTGGGAAAAACTAGGACATAGAAACAAGGATTCATCAAAAAGAGTTTTGCCTTAGTAGATCCAACTTTATATAGAGTGGGAGCTAAACTGAAGACTAGATGAACAGAGTCAGATCAGAAGTCAAAAGAAACCTACTGGGCATTAGAGTTAGAGGAATTTGAATAAGGACAAAAATAGGGAGAAAATAGAGATAAAAACTAAGAAGGCAAAGAGAACTGAGGCTCATGAGAAGAAAACATGACATAAAGCAAGATGTAAATATGGATGCATTCCAGAACATTCCTTTCATGTGGGTCTCAGTGAGATTCAAAGGGCTCAGAATGAACCTGAAGGGAAAATCCCAGACCTAATACTTAAGGGGTCTTCTATTCCCAGCCTAGAGAATTACCAAAACAGGATATGCAAACCTACTTCCAGCTGGCAGGGATAGCCATTTTCTTGCACATGTGGAGGAACTGAGGAGTGGGTCTCCAGCCTCCAATAGCTGTCTGTGTCCCCTGGCTTTCGTCTAAGCCCTAGTTCTGCTGGGAAAAACACAGGGGGCCATGTAAAAGTAGATCAGACAGAAGAGACAACAAACTCCCTTAAATTGCTTTAGTAAGTCACATGTTCTAACACATGAAACCATTGTTGCATCCGGAAGGGTGGGGTCTGTCTCAAATAAAAGAGAGGAAGCATTCAGGACTATTAAGTGTTTCCTTGAGTCAGGCTCTTCTATGAAGTGGACCTTCCAAGAATTATGCTGTGGATAAGAAAAGGTGCTGCACTCTGCCTAGACTTAAGTTGAATAATTCACACTGCTACTGACTCCTCCCACCTTTAGGAAGGGGTATTCCAGACTCATGTTTCTTAAAGAAAGAAAGGAAAAAAAATAAATAGAGAATTACCTCAGTCCTTAGCAAGTGGGTGTTCCTGTAAGTTACTCAGTGGGGTTTTTTTGTTTGTTTTTTTCTCAGCAGTTCTTGCTGGCCTGTAGGAATCCACACCTGAAGCCATCAGTTTCTACTTACCCTACACCCTCTCATTAAGATACAATCTTGTGCTTTGACTGATCTTTTACTTCTACTTAGTGAGCAACGCTGTATTGGTGAATTGAAAATATGGGTCCTATTCAGCCCTGATAGAAACATTCCTGGAAATGCACCAAAGTAAAATACTCATGTAAGCACAATGTTCTTATAAATCTTGGTATTTATGTCTTTAATACTCACTAAGTTATTTTGTATCGAGAGCAATATGTGATCTTCCTCTATAAGCACAAATGGCAAAGTCAACAATAAGAACCATACAGAGGTCTCAAGAGGAAAATTCCAAAAAAGAAACAAGAACTCTGCTCCCTAGAGATTTTCCTAGTAGAAGTGTGGAAACAGGAAAGTTTTTCTGTCTTTGGACATCTCACTTAGTCTAAGTCCTCTTCTCATGATGTTCACCCACTTCTTCCCATACTCCATTCTTCTACCTATATCTTGATTGCCTAAAGAACATGCACACTCTTGGATCAGTTCAGTTTGGAAAGACCTTTCTCAGGCAGTGTCCCAGTTACATGTAGGGCATGGGACAACAGCAAGGTTGAAATCAACACAACTCTCTGGAAACAAATTCAGAAGAAACAAAGTATCCTGACCTCAACAAAGCTATTTTAGACTGCAGAAGTCAGAATAGTTTTTACCCTGAGGTCAGCAGTTAGAGATTGGAGAGGGTGTGGTGGGTGGGTTTGTAGGTATTAGAAATCTTCTGTTTCTTTTCTGTTTCCCAGTGTTGTTTCTATGAGTGTGTTCACTTTGTAAAATCCCACTGAGCTATATACTTACCTTTATGTACTTTTCTATATGTGTAACACATAAAATGACAAAATTCAAGAAATCAAAGAGATTCAGAAGAATGCAAAGTATAATCAACATAGCCTGGATATTTTAAGTTATTCAAAAAAAAAGTGGAATGACATCTGACAATATTATCAATACAAATCCCTTATAAATATGTTTTAACAAATACTTTACAGAACATATTTTCTCTTCCTAGAAATTATCTTTTAAAAAGTTTCTCCCCAGGCCCAAACTGGCTTTCAATGTTCTGGGTCTGTGAGATGTATGTAGGAAAGGAGCTAAAGAATATCTCTAGCACTGTCCTGAGAAGAGGGCAAGCATTGCTGAATCAGGCACCATGGTTGGAGGTCACCAGTTGATTAGATTATCCAACCAATTCTTGTTCAGATTTCCATAGCAAGCTATCTACCGAGAGAGCAGAATTTAGGTTTATTATTCTAAATTAATAATGTTCCAATTTTACATAAGTCTCTGTGGAGTCCTAACCTTTTTTCAGTATGTGGACCCTTGCGAATCTAAAAAGGTTTATCAAACTCTCAGGTAACAGTAACTGTGCAAACAGTGTTTGCAGTAACTTATCAAGGGGTTGTGCCCCGCAGGCTGGGACACAAGCTAATCCTTCCACAAAAGTACTTCTAGCAAAGCATTGTCTAGGACTGGAAAATGCTCCCCCATGGGGATCTCTTTCCCTAGATCAATCCAACTAGACACTGTGAGCAATTGCCTGCTTTATCCATGAATAGGAATGTATGCAACTTCTGTGTGTTAACTATAGTAAACAGGGTTGTGTTGATGCAATGAATAAAATGTTATTTCTGTCACAGTGGGTTTTTTTTTATTATTTTTTAAATTGAGGTGTAACTGACATACAACATATTAGTCTCATGTATACAACATAATGTGCAATATTTGTATATATTGGAAAATGATCACCACAGTAAGCCTAGTTAATATCTATCACCACACATAGTTCGAGAAGTTTTTTTCTTCTGATGAGAACTTTTAGGACTTTTTCTCTTAGTAACTTGCAAGTGCAGTATTAATTATAGTCATCATGCTGTGCATATCACCTCCCATTAGAATGACTATTACCAAAAGACAAATGTTGGCAAGTTGTGCATAAAAGAGAATGCTTGTACACTGTTGGTGAGAATGTAAATACATGTAGTCACTGTGGAGAACAGTATGGAGTTGCTTCAAAAAATAAAAATAGAAATACCATACAATCTGGTAATTATACTGCTAGCCTTTTACCCAAAGAATATGAAAACACTAATTTAAAAAGATATATATATATGTGTATATATATATACATATATATACATATATATATATGCACCCCTACATTCATTGTAGCATTAGCTACAATAGCCAAGATATTCAAATAACCCATGTTCACTGATAGATGAATGAATAAAGAAAATGTAGTACACATACATATATACAATGGAATATTACTCAGCCATAAAAAAGAATGAAACCTTGCCATTTGCTACAACATGGATCGACCTGAAAGGTATTATGTTAAGTAAAATAATAAGTCAGGCAGAAAGGCAAATACTATATTATTTCACTTATAATCTAAAAAAATGAATAAACCAAAGAAAAAGAAACAGACCCATAAATACAAAAAAACAAACTGGTGGTTGCCAGAGGGGAGGTGGGTAGGGTGATGGACAAATGGGTTGAAGGTGAGTAGAAGATACAGGCTTACAGTTATAAAATGAGTAAGTCACAGGGATAAAAGGCACAGCATAGGGAATAGAGTCAATGGTATTATAATAGCATTGTATGGTGACAGAAGGTAGCTACATTTGTGATGAGCTAGCATAACATAAACTTGTTGAATCACTATGTTGTACACCTGAAACTAATGTAACACTGTGTGCCAACTCTAAGTCAATTTTTTAAATTATGTGAACAACAAAATTAAGTAGCATAAAAAGAAAGTGATCAAAAAATCACTTCATTGAAATACTCAAAAAAAGAAGCAAAGTATGGTAAATAAAACAAAAATTATATTGCAGAAGTAATTTCAAATATATCAATATTCATAATAAATAGATCCAAATGGGTTAAACCTTCAATGCAATATAAAACTTCACCAAAAAAAATCTATAAATTCAAAAAGATATAATGCATGTCATGTTCAAGTCTTGTAGCATTACAAGATATGAAAACAACCTAAGTGTACAATGACAAATGAATAAATGAAAGAAATTATGGATATATATATACATATGAAAATTATTCAGCCATAAAAAAGAATTAAATCTTATCATTTGCAACAATATAGGCAGACATTGAGGGCATTATACTAAGTAAAATAAGTCAGACAGAGAAAGAAATACCATATGACCTCACTTGTATGTGGAATCTAAAACAAAACAAAACAGAACAAGCTCATCAATACAGAGAACAGATTGGTGGTTGCCAGAAGTAGGGGGTTGGGAGTGTGGGCAAAATTGGTGAAAAGAGTCAATCAAAAGGTACAGAATGACCTTTTTATGCATTCTCAGAGAAGTCTTCAAAGTGGTTTGTTATAAACTTCAAATCTCTTGAGCAACCACTATTCTGGCAGTACTCTAAGTTCAAGAAGTTAAGCAGATGTTATGTATTAGTCTTATATCCATGGCACTGAACATACTTCATAATACCTGTCAATTTAATGGGGTTTGATAATTCCAAGAAAGAATCACAAATCACTAATGGAAAGAGGTACCTGCCAACAATTGTAAAGTGACACATACTGAAAAGCAATTTGAAATATTTGTATATACATAAGGTTTCAAAATTCACCATTAATCTGTTTATGTTTCCTAAAATTAAAATCTATTTTTCTCTACCAAATAAAAATTCTTCATAGTTATTTTACTTAATTCATTTTTCTTTTCCTTAATCTTTCTCCTGCTCCAAAATGGAATTATTGTAGCTTATATATTTCACGTAGACATTTCAAATATGAATTTTCCATTCAGACAAAATCTTGTCCTTCCTTTTTGGGAGAATATCTCATTGTCTAGTTCATGACACTATTTGAAACCTAATACATTCTGTCATATTAATTATCAGTTCCTCAGCAGTCATGAAGAAACATTCACAAAGATTTCATGTCCAACATTTAGATATACCTAAGTTCCTTTTTTCTTCTACTTTATTCTTCTATACTTGACAAGGAGAAAACATGAACTGCTCTCAGAGCAACCTCGGAAAAATATATAAAAAATAAACATCAGTTTTAGATCAATTCTAAAATGATTCCTAGACATAAATTGAAGTCATCCACATCTGGAGCTGAGGATAAAGGAAGAAATAAAAATGTTTCAATCTCTTGAGTTTTCTTCTTTTTTTTTCTTCAGCTAAAACCACACTATTTAGTTAGAAAACACCTCTACCCGATATCCTCACCCAAAATATAATTTGCCCGGGTGAGAATGATATACCAAAGCCAGATTGGAAAAAACAAGGGGAAAGATGAAATCTGGAATCTCATGTCTTTGAGCAAAAGAGAGAAAGAAAGGAGTACCCCAGCAAATTTACAGAATACTTGGGAAAAAAGAAGATGTAGCATTCTATTCACATGCAAAGTTATTTTAGTGCCTAGTAATCTCCACCCTGAAGCACAGAATTTTTTTTCTCTAACTACTTTAGTGATCATTCTTTTGGAACAATAATTATGAATGAATATTTCTTCATATTACCAAAAGAAGTTTTTTTCTTCTTTCTGCTAAGGCATATCAGCTAATTTAATCAATGAAAGCAAAATTATGCCTTTCCTTTTTGTTCATGTAACACAATGGTTGTCAGCCTGAGACAATTTTGTCCCCCAAGGGACATTTAGCAATGCCTACAGTTATTTTTGGTTTTCACAACTTGAGGAAGGGGGAACTCCTCCTGGCATCTAGTGGGCGGAGGCCAAGGATGCTTCTAAATACCCTCCAATTCACAGAACAGCCCCCTTCTGCCCCTAACCACCTCAAAAAAGAATTATTGGGCCATTTTTTTTCTGTTCATATATATACCTAGAGGAAGTATGGGTTCCTTTTAGCATGCCCTGAGACCCAGATTAGTAAAAAGACTTGCAGTAGATGTGGAGATGGAGATGTGATGTCCAAACCCCCTTCAAGGAAGAGACTATTGTCCCAGCTGCTGGGAATGCTGTCACCAAAGGGCCTCTGTTGCTAGCTTCTTCAAGGTTTGCCTCATCTGCAGAGACCCCCCTCAGCAAAGCCCTTCCAAGGGTGGTCCGCATCCAATGATTGACTACAGCAAGAATACAAAGGCCTGGTCATTTCAGCACCCCATGGGACCATTCTGATGGAATATATAAACTCCAAAGCTCCAATAGGATATCTGGCCAGCATTGAGTGCAACTTTTCCCTTTGCCCAATGACATTTCCTGCCAAAGGTGTTGACCCAGAATATACCTCACTCAATGTATCCTTCACTCCAGTCTCTGACTCAGCATCTGCTTCTGGGAGAACCCAACATGGGACAAGTCTCCTTTGGATAGAAGACATTTAGAAAGGATTTGGTGAAACCAAATAGGTTCCCTTAGGACTCTATATAGGAAATACCCAGAAGGTGGTTGTGGAGCCCACAGAACTTCTTGGCAAGAGTGCTGAGACTGGAAGACAGTGGACATAGACCCCATCTTAAAGCATAAAGAACTGTGCTATAGTAGCAAGTTGGAAATGCTCCTGAGACATTGAAAATGGCTTGTTCAAATTAAAAAATAAAAATGATATAATTGTTAAAACCTTAAAATCCTTCTGGACACTGACAAAAGTCTTCCTCTGAAGTAAATTGTGAGATTTAAAAACAAAACAATGTAGTATTGTATTAGTGGAAAAAAAGAAAAAAAGATAGGAGTGGAGCAATGGAAGAAGGAGCTGAGAACCCCAGCACCCTGAGGTTCTAGGCTGCCCTTCCTTACTTTTCACCATGCAGACTGAAAAATCTCTGATCACAAATCCACATTCTAAGAAAAGAGTAACCAGAGGTCCTTCCTTTGATTGGTGGTAGGTTCAGAAACTCTGGTAGGAATTCAAGTGATGGAGGTTCACAGCCTGGGGACACACCCCTCAGTGCCTTATAAGGGAGTGAAACTATGAACCAATAGGCCATTAACCGTGGTTATTTTTAGCAGTGAGTCACCTCAACATAGCAGAACCATAAAAGTTCAAATTTCAGAAGTGATTTTCATCTGTGAGAAATAAAAGCTTAAATATACTTATTGTCAGGAGAGAGTGGGCTGCAGAAACCATCTAAAAGTTATTTGAAACTGAATAAAGACTTTGCACATGGTGGTGTGCAAAGAATAATGTTTTATGGGTCATTATAACTTGTGTTCTTATGGAAACTCATTTTTTAAACACTGTATTTTTCTATATCTTTGGTTTAGCAGATAGGCATTTATTTTTGACAGATGAATCCAGCTTTTACAACGTAGAACACTTCTGAAAATTGTATCTTAAATGAATCTTCATTAAAATAAGCATAAGCTTTTGCATTTGTTGGTTAGAAAATATTTGATGTCAGTGAAATATTCAATAAACGAGCAGGTAAAGAGAAAAAATATACATGAATGTTTATTAAGCAATGTCAAACATGCAAAGCAGAGAAAAGTAAAGACCCTCTGGAATGTTGTTTCTTATACCCATCACCAAAGAAAGTCTGGTAAACAAGCATCAATCCAAGAATCTAAACGTCCAATGTCCTAAGCAGTTTACAGTCAACACGGCCATAGTTGTAACCATAAACCTAGTATTGTGGGGCTCATGGTCCAAATAGGATGACTTTTTTTGGTACATGCCTGGCATTACAGGGTCACAGATACCCAAGGCAGCCCTGTAGAGACCTGTACTTCTCTAGCCCAGGGCAATCAGTATGGGAGTCCAGATGGAAAGAAGAGATGTGTGAAGAAGACGGACTGCCATCATAGAACCTAGATCCCACTGAAAGGGAACAAGCAGAGGAACAAAGAAGGAAACAAAGAAACCCTTTGCTGAAGATAGTGGGGAACTAGGTAGTCATATTAGAAAGATAATGAAAGTTCTCATTAAACGAATGGGAACACCAAATATGACAGCTCTGAAAAAGAAAGGCAGACATTTCCCATCAGGGAGTTTGAAATCCATGGTTATGTCACATGAAATCAGGTCTCTAACATATAGAAAAAGATAGGTGAGATAGAGATAAAGATGTATCTGCATAGATGTTTGCCACCTGAAATCTTAACTAAGTTTTCCATGGTTTCTAAGGATGCTCAGTGTTTTTTAAGTAAATCACAAAACAAGCAGAGACTGGCCTCTCATTATGAATTTTTACTTTTCTATATTCTGTTCTTGGTGGTAAAAGTAGAAAAGGATTTAGGAGATGCCATGTTAACATTTGCATTAATTCACACTTTCTTTGGAAGTTTAATCCTATCAGTCAGGAAATGCAAAATTTAAGGTTCTTCCATTTTTTTATGTAAATTTGCATGCCTTTAATTGGCTGCATTTTTAATTACTAAAGAGCAATTATTATTTTATTATCCCATTTTTACAAAATAGCATGTTCAGTTTCCTTTGTAGCACCTAATTGTCATGTAGTTCATGGATTTTGAGCTCAGACTGTCTACATTACCATTGCTCAATGCAGAATACTGTTTAAAAGAGTGTACATTTTGCACATCCAAAATGACATGCATGCACAATGATTTCACAACTTACAATGCTAAATGAAGTTATAGAGCAATTGGAGAAAGCAGATTGGGAAGCCAGAAATCTAAAGCTTTTATAAATGCATGAATGTAGTCTCCAATTTATCTGTATCCCAGACCTCTGCATCTTCCACTGTCTCCCTCTCCTTTGGGGATCTCAATGATCATTATCGCCTCCACCAGAGAATATGCCAGTGAAAAATAAAGGCATGAAATTCAAATCACTGTGTTGCTTTTTAGTAGACCCTTAGAAAATTTTGTTGGAGAAAAAATCAAAACTAATAGCTAAACTGGAGTTTGGAGAATATGTTAGATTTCATGTATTCATGCTCTTCCTCACTTGCCCATTAGTGCAGATAATTGGAAGTTTTCTTCATTTATCATAGCACACTAAGCGATGCTGTCATTTTTAGGTCAAGACCACAGGGAGAAAACAAGATTTTAAATTACTGCAAGAAGAACCATTTCAGAAGTAAGGTAAATTACTTCAAGAAACCAAAACAACTAGTTACCAGAAGAAGTTATGGAATCTTCCCCTTTGAAGATTTTGAAGAGTCAAGTAAACAACTCCTTCAGTGAAGACCTGCTTGGAGACAGACAAAGCAAACTGTACTTTGTGAACATCCTATGCTCCATAGTTTTATATTATCTCACTTTTTAAATGTGCAAACCACAGAGTATTTGAAAAAGGAGTATTTGGTTTGGCTTGAGTAATGACATACAATTCAACAGTACCCAATCTTCCCCAAACTGTGATTACAAAAATTATTTGCATTACCTTTAAAATTCAATGTACAGTGACCCTAATCTCCCCCTCCACAGAATAGTAATAGTGACCCTAGCCCCATACACACACACAAATTATAAAGGATCCCCAGATTGGTTTATTCCGGTCTGTGAATCAGACACATTCTGTGCAGATCTTCACAACTGATGACTTCCAGAGAGTCTGACCTGCTGAACTTGTTTTCCTTGGGTTCTTTAACAGTAACTGCTAGAACCTGAATACACTGCAGAAATGTCCCTTTCCTCAGAGTCATGCTCACTGTTTGCATGGCTACTATGGAAGCATTCTGTCAATTAACCTAGAGTTTAGTGGTTTCTTGAGATATTAAAAAAAGACACCCCCTCCTCCAAGGACAAACGAAATCAATAAAGAACTGCTTGGCCCAAACATTAATTGGTTTTGTAGCTCTTAGTGATTTGGCTCTATGAATCCATACTCACTCCATTTCTGGACAAAGAATTGTTATTCTTACCCCATGAAAACTATGCTTCAAATAAAGTTGCATAAGAAACTTTAGTCTGTGCATATGGGAGTGGGAATATTTAGTCTCAAGGCTCACCTGCTTCCCTCAAGTTCTCTTATGCTATTTGGCCACATGGTAAACCATTACCAGTAATAACCAGCCTGTAAATTTCCTGAGGGAAATTATGGTAGCTCAATTCAATATTCTTACCTAAACAAACATTCATTAAATACCCATTGCTAGTACCAATTGTATGTAAACATGACAAGGTACCTGCTGTACTTTGCTAAGGGAAATACAAGACACTGTGGCAACACATAGGAGATACTTGACCCAGTCTTCAGGGTTTGGAAAGGTTTTCTGGAGGAAGTGACATCAAAATTGAAACCTTAAAGAAGATCAAGGAAATATCAGGTAGAAAAAGTAAACAGGTACATTTTGGGGAAAGAAAATAGCCTGTGTGAAGGATTGCACACACAGAAAACCATGTTGGGCTTGAGGAAGGTTACATGATTCTGTACGGCAGAGACAGGAGAGCAGTGACTCATCACTAGAGGGGTGAGCAGGAGTCATATCATAAAGGATCTTGGCTGCCATGCTGAAGAACTGGAACTTTATCTTAAGGGAGCTACAGAAAGTCATTAACTGGTTTTAAATAGAGGAGTAACACAATCCAGTTTGTGCTTTAGATGATCATTCTGAAAATTGGTTGTAGAAGAGTGTGGCTGGAACTCCTCAGGAAAGATACAATATAATATTGGATTGTAAAAAATAGAATAATTCCCTGAAGCAGGAAGAATTTGAGCTGAGCCTGGAACTGGGAAAAGGCTGTAAAGGACAGATAGAACAATTTGAAGAAGTTTAAGAAGACAGGAAAATGCAAGGATCAAATGTATAAGGAGCAGAATGTAAACAAATGGGCCAAAATGTGAGCCTTGAGAAGGACTGTGGTGTGCAGTGAGGCTACAATAGTAATTGAGGAAGAATTCAGAGAAGATCTCAAATTCCACACTGACTGCTTCTATTCTGAAAAATGTAGACCCCCTTGAAGAGTCTTGACATGATCCAGTTTTAGAAAAATGTTTCAAGGAGAGAAGCAAATATTATTTTGTAAGACTGTAATGACCTGTGAGCTTTCAAAGGCAGAGATCATCTCTCATTCATATTTGAATTTTTAGGACCTTATACCATATACATTTGGCAGGTGCTCAATAAATATTTATTGGTTGGCTGAATAGAAATTGATTGGGTGAATGGATAGATGGATGAATAAATAGATGAATTATTACAACTCAGGGATAAATAAGCTTTAGGTGAAATAATTTATCAGAATAAGTGAAAAACCTAGGAACAAGTAGAAAATCTAAGAACCCTATAAAATAGGCAATGAGACCCTCATCATGCTCTGCATGGGGTTAAAAGAAAATAAATCTTCTTCTCTCTAACAAGTTCTACATCTTGGCCTGAACACTGTTTTCAGTGTTTCTCCAAAAAATCTGCCATGTGAACTACCTACTGAGACACTTTCCTTCAAAAGTATCTCTAAGGCTTGAAGTTTTATAGCTATGGGTTCCTATTTCCCCTGAGGAATAGTACAAGAGATATCCCCATTGGGATCATTTATAAGACCCCAAAGACAGAAATCAAAGCACAGTACATTTTATAGAACAAACATGTATTTTTCCCAGAATTCAGCACCCTTTTTATGCCTAAAATAAAACTCTTAGAGCTAGCTCCTTAATTAGAAAGAATAAGTTGTTTCCTTGATTAATTGCATATAGCAGAAAAAAGACTATGTAGGAGGTAATAATTTATGGTAGCAATTTGAGGTGATTTTGTCATAAACTTTCCATGGTTTCATATTGTAGATTTTGGAAAACATAGTACTTTGTCAGAAAGGGAGGGGGATGGAGGAAGTAAAATAAATATTTAAGCCCAGAGAGATCATTCCAACAAATGTTCATTCTTAGATCATCTGTTCTTCATTTCATGATATACATTATAAACAACAGCCTCACTCCAATTCTCACATTGCTGCATACTTTAAAATTCAGCAAATATGTTAGTGCACATATATAATGTATTGTTGTAGTTTGCATTCACAGATAACACTATTAATGGAGTTGGTTGCCATATATATGAATAAGGTTAAAAATCTCAGAGCGAGACTAACAGTCTTACCACATGGGCAGATGCATAGGAGGACTGTCCTATTTTTGTAGCTCTAGAGACCATTTTAGAACAAATCATTTCTCATGACTCTGTCTCTTTGCTCAATGGGTTACTGATGTCTTTGCTCTAAAAGAGCTACATGGATTTACTCACTGCCAAGTGGGTCTTTTGGCTGCTGCTATACCCAGAATATCTTAACTATATAGCAAAGCTTTAAATTAGATTTCAGGATGTCAAGTTAACATTTCTTCTTCTGCAACCTGCAGTCTCCTGATTCAGTTTTACAAACAGCTGCTCAACTTTTTCTGTCTTTTGGTAGGGAAGCAATATGGCGTCAGGATTAGCAAATACTTGTCCATAGTTAAGGGATTTTTAGTTTTGTTTTTTGTATCTTAAGACTTACTTTTTTAGAGAAGCATTAAGTTCAAAGCAAAATTGAGTGGAAAGGACAGAGATTTCCCATATGCCTCCTGCCCCCACATATGGATAGCCTCCTCCACTATCACCCCCCCCGCACCATAGTGGTACATTTGTTATGACAATGATCTATCATTATTATCCCAAGTCTGATATATCATTATTATCCAAAGTCCATGGTTTACATTAGGATTCACTGTTGTTTTTGTACATTCTGTGGGTTCAGACCAATGTATAAAGATACATACCCACCATTATAGCATCATATCATGGATTAGTTTTACACTTTACAGATAATTAAATAAGGAAACCAAAAATATACACATGCAGTATTGTGCTTCAAAACGCTAAGTTTATTCAGCTTAAAAGACTAAATATTATTCAAAAGTCATGTCCTTTCTGCTTATTTTTTCAGTAAAATATATTTATTGTGAAATGATAATGACAAAATGGAAATAATAGTACTTACTTCATGAGATTGTATGAAGATTAAGCAGGATAATCTTTATAAAAGTTGATACAGTACCTGGCTAATAGAAAATTATTAAAAAAGCTTAGTATGATCATTATTATTGTTACTATTCATTACTTTTTGTTGGTTTTGTTTTTTATTGCTGTTGCTATTTTCTAAGTAAAAATACTGCTTTTTAATCACCTAACTTCAAATAAGAAAAAAGCTTGCAACATTATGTTAGCTCTTCCTTCTTTGTTTAAAAATAAACATAAAATAAAATCCAAATTTCTGGAAATGACTAGTGGAGGGAAAGTAGATCTAAAAAAATACTGCTCAAGCAATCTGTGACCAAGCATTGGCATTCTGATAACACTGGCTGTGTGACTATAATCACTCAAGCTCTATGTGGCTGATGTCCTCACTGAACAAGGTTAACGCTGAGAGTAGCTTGGAGTGCCAACATGTCATAATTATAATACATCATAGCGTTCTAGTGAAAAGTAAATGCATTTAAAAATAAAGTATTTAGACAATGCCTAGCATAAAGTGTGTACATACAACACAAGTGTTAGCTATTAGTGTTGTTTTTGTTATAGGTTCTATATGTGAACAGTCAGTATTTAATCTTTAAATCTTCCATGATGATAGAATGAATTTGTTCTAGATGCTATCTCTTGGTGATAATATTCTATCCATAACTTTTTCAGGTCCCAGGATATCAGATATGTAGCCATAGTAAATATAGGACTGAAAGCCATAAAAATATGGAAAATGAACTAGTGACATATATCACTTTATGAAATGATATATTTCTTATTTTATGTAATTTTCCCGTGGAATCACATAGTCAGTTGTAACAGACCTTTTTATGAAGTACTCATAGTTTTTCGCAGGTTATACGCTAGAATGAACTATCATAGCAAGTTATAGAGACCCCTTCATTGAACACTTATATATAATGATCTATGTGGATGTTTAACTTGAGATTCCTCCCAAATTTGTAGCTTTCTTAGATAATAAAAGAACAACCATGTTCATTCCTGTTAAGAGTTTTCATCTTAATGACCTTAACTATCAGCAATACTAAATAAGATGATTATTTCCTGCTTGAGATAAATCGCTTCACTCAGTATTTGACAGCAGGCTATGTGCTAGCTACTCTACCGGGTGACAGTTTCAGTCTTTACGCCTCTCAAATTCAATGGGGGAGACAAACAAGTGATGAAGATCTTATAAAACAGGATGTTAAATGAAGGTAACAGGGCCACACCCAGGTGCTATGCTATCGTGGAAGTCTAAGTGTGGAAGTATCAAGGCAGCCTTCCTGGGGGAGCAACATCAAAACTGAGACAGGCTAAATAAGCACTAGATACTCAAAGGATACTGCACAGCATAATAATCATCTTCAAAAACAGCTATTCAACTAGCACATATGCCGCTTCCCTTGCAGATTTCCCTTCTCCCCTAAAGTTGCCCAGTGTCCCTATGATGTCGCTAGCTGTGAGTATCCAGGCAAGACTACATTTGTAGTACACCTTTATTTCTCATCAAATTCCCCTCTGTTTTCAAGACGGTAAATATCTGTTGCACCTCGGTGGCTCAGTCGGTTAAGCATCCAACTTCAGCTCAGTTCATGATCTCATGGTTTGTGGGTTTGAGCCCCATGTCGGACTCTGTGCTGACAGCTCAGAGCCTGGAGCCTGCTTCAGATTCTGTGTGTCTCTCTCTCTGTGTGTCCCTCCCCTGCTCGTGCTCTGTCTCTCTCTCTCTCTCTCTCTCAAAAATAAACAAACATTAAAAAAAAGCTAAAGACAGTAAATATCTAAAATACATTTTAAATATCAATTTATAAAAAGCAATGCCAAAGCTCAAGGAGAGATGTTATTTGAAGGCATCAACAAAAATGAAGTGACAATATTAAAGAAAAATCAATCTTTAAAGCAACAAAGTATGCCTTACACATCTGTTAAATTAGAAAAAATAAAAACAAGTAAAATTTCAAAGATCAAGGACACACGTTTCTGGTATTAGTATTCCTTTTTTGGTATTCCTTCTTTGGGGACAAAATCTGGTAACACATTATAAGAGTCATAAAAACGTACATAACTTTTGACCCAATGACCACATCTGTAGGAATTTAAACTGATGAAATAATTTTTTAAACAACAAAGGGAAGAATGTTTTATAGGCAAAATTGGTTATGGCAAGAATGTTAATAAAATTCTGATTTTAAAAACAAAATGATTCAGGGGCGCCTGGGTGGCTCAGTCGGTTAAGCGGCTGACTTCCGCTCAGGTCATGATCTCGCAGTCCGTGAGTTCAAGCCCCGCGTCGGGCTCTGTGCTGACAGCTCAGAGCCTGGAGCCTGTTTCAGATTCTGTGTCTCCCTCTCTCTGACCCTCCCCCGTTCATGCTTTGTCTCTCTCTGTCTCAAAAATAAATAAAAACGTTAAAAAAATTTTTTTTTAAATGATTCAGCATCCAGAAAATGAAAAAATATGAAATATTATCTAGAAGGAAACCTGAAGCCATTTAAAATATAGAAACATGGGGCACCTGGGTGGCTCAGTCAGTTAAGTGTCTGACGTTAGCTCAGGTCGTGATCTCATTGTTCGTTAGTTTGAGCCCCGCATTGGGCTCTGTGCTGACAGCTCAGAGACTGGAGCCTGCTTCGGATTCTGTGTCTCTCTCTCTGTCCCTCCTCCACTCACACTCTCTGTTTCTCTCTCAAAATAAATAAGTAAATATTTAAAAATAAAATTACATTAAATTAAGAGAAAACTATGTAATTCTGTAACTTAATGACAATAAAAGATTTGCTAAATAAGTAAAAAATACTTATGATACATCAGGTGAAATAATTGTGTGTTTAATTTTTGGTAATTTTTATAAACCAACACCAGTTGTAAACTCCTTTTCACATATATACATATATACATAAATTGACATAAATGCCTAAGTGTAATTCTGCTACATACAATGGAAATTTTTGAGCACTCTTAATTTTTCTATTTTACTTAACCTCCTAGTAATGTCTCTAACCCCCAAACCTTAGCATCCATTCTACCATGTTATCCATGTTTTAGAAATTTAGTATATTGTTTTTCCTTATTTTTCCTATATTCTTATAATACACACATATACAAATATGCATAGATATACAATTTTATATAAATATACATGCATATAGAATTTTTCTCATTTTTAGCTAAAATATAAGAAAAGTATATCCATGTCTCTATATCTTCCATTTCTCACTTATATCTTACCAAGTCAATTTACACAGCTCTAATTCACCCCATTTAATTCTTGTTTGCTATGGCATAATGTGTATGTATCAAGATTTTTGAAATCATAAACTCCATTTTTACATTAACTTTGTTTTCATTTTTATCTTCTACAAATAAGACTTCAATGAACAACTTTTATAAATACCAATTGAGTACCAGAGCTTTTCTTTCTGAGAAAGATTATCAGATGTGATATCTTTGATCAAAAGCATTATGTGTTTTCAGTTTTCATAGATCTTGCCAGATTGCATTCCAAGCTATTGTAATAATTCACATTTCTACCAGCAGTGTGTTACCTACTTTTTAGTTTTTACCAGCCTCATATGTATAAAGTGATGTTTCATTGTTACTTTAATGTGCATTTTCTTATTGTAAATTTACGCATATTTTCCTTAGTTGGCCTTTTGGATTTATTTTTCTAATAGTGTCCTGTTTACTTTTTTTTTCACATTATATTGAGGTATAACATACATATAGTAAAGTGTACAAATCTTATGTATACAGGTGGATGAATTTTTGCATAAGCATATACCTCCCAGATTAAGATACAAAATATTAACAGCATCCCAGAAGTCCTCTTTGTGTCTCTTAGCAAACTTCACACGCTGCTACCTCACTCCATCCTCAAAGGGAATCACTGCTCTGATTTCTGTCACCTCAGATTAACTGTGATTGGTCTTGAATTTCATGCAAATAGTTCATGTAGTGAGCTCATTATTGTCAAATTTTATTACTCAATGTTATATGTAGAAGATTCAATTGTATTGTAGAGGATGGATGTACTTCAGTCTCTTCATTGCTTTTTATATATAAATGTTCTAAAATTTATTTTAAAATTTGGATCATTTTACTTTGAGGCTATTAGGAATAGATCAACTAAAAATTATTGTTTGTGTCTTTTGGCAGATATATACAATCATTTCTCTTGGGTATATACCTATGACAAGAACTACCAGGTCATAGGGTAGACACATGTTTAGATACTGCAAAATAGTTTTCCAAAGACTTTGTACTAATTTACATTCTCACACAGAATATATGCAAGTTCCAGTTGCCCTTTATCCTAGTTAATATGTGGTACTGTTTGGCAGTCTTTTTAATTTGCTGATTCTGGTATGTGAAATGGGATCTTTGGGTTTAGCTTGCATTTCCTTGATGAGTAATGATGTTGAGCTTCTATTCATACTTTTGTTGGTTTTTATGAAGCCAATGTTTACAGTGCCTATTCAAATCTTTTGTCTACTTTGTAATCCAGTTATTTGTATTTTAATTAATGATTTGGAAGCCTATGTATTCTGGATTCAAGTCTTTGTTGGGTGTGTTTATTATGAATATCTTCTCCCAGTGCGTGGCTTCCCTTTTCCCTCTTTCAATGGCACCCGTAGAAAAACAGAAGCTCTTAATTTTAATGAAGTTCAACTTATCAATCTTTCATTTTATAGTTAGTGCTTTTGTATCCTATTTAACAAAATTGTATGCCTCAAGATAATGATGACATCTTGCTTTCTTCCAGAAGCTTTATTATTTTGCTGTTTATATTTAGATCTTTGATCTACCTTGAATAAAATTTTTAAGAGGTCAGAGTTTATTTTTCCCATACAGATATCTAATTATTCCACCATAATTTATTGAAAATAAATAACCATTTCCTCTTGAATGCAGTGGCATCCTTGTAGTAAATTAGGTGATCAGATACGGGTAGGATTATTTCTGTATTCTCTATTCTTTTCATTTGGACAAGTTTCTATTCTTAGGCTAATACCACACTATCTTAATTACTGTAGCCTTTTAGTAAATCTTAATATCTGGTAGTGTATGAGTTCTTAAACTTTGTTTTGTTTCTTCAAAATTGCCTTGACTATTCCATTTAACATGTAAATTACACACACATTCACTCACACATGCACTCACATACACCCTACAGTGATTTTGATTGGGAAGGTAATGAATCTGTAGACTGTCCGGGGAAAACTGACATCTTAAAAATATTGAGTCCTCCACTCCTTGAAAATGATATATCCTTCCTCTATTTAGATTTTCCTTAATTTCTCCTAACAATATTTTGTAGTTTCCAGGGTAGAACTCTTATACATATTTCATGTTGCTAACTTATTCCTAGAAATTTTAATTATTTTTGGTGCTATTGTAAGTGTTAATTATTACTAGAAATACATTAGAAATACAAATAATTTTATATTGACGTTACATCCCAAGACCTTGCTAAATTCATGTAATGTTACAGTTTGTAGATTCTTTTGGATTTTTTGCATATATAATCATGTCAACTGAAAAAAATAACATTTTACTTCTTTCTTTCTGGTATTTACATTTCCATTTCTTTCTCTTGCTTTTTTTTTGTACTGGCTAGGACCCCAAGATAATGTTGAGTAGAAATAGTGATAGCATACATCTGGTCTTCTTCTCAAACTTAGGGTAGAGGGGGAAACATTCAGTACTTAATACTAATTATGAAAGTATACTGTTTATATATACTCTTTATCAGCTTAAGGATGCTTAGTTTTCTGAGAGTTCTTATCATGAATATGGATTGAGATGATCAAATATTTTTTATCATGTATTCTGTTAATGTGATGAAATGAACTAGATTGATTTTTTATTGGTTGATATCATGTTAAGATGACCTTGCATTCCTTGAATAAATTTCACTTAGTTATGATTTATTATCCTTTTCACATTCTGCCAGATTCAGTTTGCTAATCTTCTATTCTAACTCACATCCATTTTCATAAGAGATTAAAGTCTCTAATTTTCTCTTATTTTATTGTTATTTTCAGGTTTTGGTAATTGGGTTTATGTTGGTCTAATAAAACAAGAAGTGTTCCCTCTTTCTGGAATCTCTGACAGAGGTTATGTTGGATTAACATATTTTCTTTAAATGTTTGAGAGAATTCTCCAGTGTGGCCATCCCTCCCTGGAGTTTTCTTTGTGGGAAGATCTTTACGTGAAGATTCAATTTCTTTAACAGATAAAAACTATTGAGATTTTTCAATCACTTCTCATGTCACTCTTGATAAGTTGTTTTTTAAGATTTTTTTCCGTTTCATTTTCAATGTTAAATTGATTGTTATAGAGTTGTGCAAAATATGCTTTATTATATTTTAAATTTAATTTCATACATCCTAAATGCATGATGATAAAAACTTCTCATCCCTAATAGTAATTGTTGTTTTCTTTTTCTTTTATGTCTTGATCAGTCTTTCTAAGTGCTGACGTAATTTTATTGAAGTATCCAAAGACGTAAATCATATTAGTTAGGTTTCTCCAGAGAAACAGACCCAAAAAGAAATATAGTAATTCCCCTTATCCTTGGGGGATATATTTGCAGGCATCAGTAGACGCCTGAAACCATGGATAGTACTGACCAATAAATATACTGTTTTGCTTATATATATATATATATATATATATATATATATATAAATTATTTATAATGATTATATATATAATATATAACATTATATATTATATAATATTATATATTATATATAATATATAATGTTATATATTATATATAATGATATATAATATAATATATAATCATATATATCATATATATATCATATATATCATATATATCATATATATATCATATATATCATCATATATCATCATATATCATATATATCATATATATCATCATATATATCATATATATATATATATCATTGATATATATATCAATGATAAAGTTAAATTGGGCACAGTAAGAAATTAATAACAATAACTAATAATAAAATAAAACAATTATAAGAATATAGTGTCCTAAAAGTTATGAATGTGGTCTCTCCCTCTCTCAAAGTATCTTATTCTTCTTGTGATGATGTGAGATGATAAAATGCCTACATGCTGAGCTGAATTGAGGTGAATGACTGAGGCATTGTATTATAGGGTTAGGCTCCTGAAATATGTCAGACGGAGGAGCATCTGCTTTCAGGCTGCCTTTGACCATGGGTAAATGAAACCACGAAAAGTGAAACAGCAAATAATGGGGGATGGAGATACAGATATTTATTTATTTATTTACTTACTTATTTATTTATATATTCATTCCAAGCAGAGAAATTCAAAGAAGAACCACTCTCAGTTCTAAAATCTGGTCAGGATTCTCCAGACAAAAAGAACCAACAGGAATTGATTCCCATGATTGTGGAGGCTAAGAAGTCCCATATCTGCAGGCAGCAATCTGGAGACCAAGGAGAGTTGACAGTATAGTTCCAATCTGAGTTCAAAGACCTGAGAACAGGAGAGCGGATGCTGTAATTTCCTGACTGCCTTCAATTCTCAAGGCAAGATGTCCCAGCTTGAGGTCAGTCAATCAGAGAGAAAATAATGCTCAGTACTCAGCATTCCTGTTCTATTCAGGCCTTTTAATGAATTAAAGGCCCACCTACATTGGAAAGGCAATCTGTTTTATTCAATCTACTGATTCAAATGTTAATCTCATCCAAAAAAAGCCCTCACAAACATACCCAGAGTAATGTTTATTCAAATATCTGGGCACCCATTGCCAGTCAAGTTGGCACTTTAGTCATCACACAACTTTTGACTTTATCAATATTCTTGACTACCATTTTGTTTTTCTATCTCATTTAGTTTTGTTTTTATATTTATATGTCCTTCTCACTTTCTTTGTGTTTAATTCTTTTTCTTGTCTCTTAAGATAAAAAATTTGATCATAGATTCTCAAGCTTCTTCTCTAATATGTGCACTTAAAGCTTAAATTTTCTCTTTAAGCATTGCTTTATCTATGTTCTATAAATTTTAATATGTCATATTTGTATTGTTTATTTGGTTCAAAATGTTTCATAACTTCAATTGAGCTTTCCTATTTGACTCAATGAGTTACTTTGAAAGATACTGTTTTGATAATTGAAATTCAAATTTTTTTGCATATTTTCTAGCTCTGTATCTCTATTGATCTCTACCTTATTTCCAATCTGGTAGGAGAACATACTTTGTATGCTTTCAATCCTTTGATATTTCTTAACATTTTTTCATGGCTCAGCATACCCTCTCTTTCATTCAGTGTTCCATGGCTACATGAAAATTTGTGTATTCTTTCTTATGCCAATTAGGAAAAATTGGTTATTCATGCTGTTCAAATTTGATATATCCTCATTAATTTTTTCTCTTCGTTCTTACCTGAAACTCCAATTATGGATATGTTTATTTTTCTTCCATTTCTGCCAATTTTTCATTAATACAACTTGAAACTATGTTACAATCTTCAAACAATTTTAGAACACTGTTTTTCTTCTTTTCAGCATGAAATGTACTTTTTGCCTTAAAGTCTATATTGTCTGATATTAATAGTGGCCCCAGTTTCTGTAAGTTAGTGTTTTATGTTATATACTTTTCTATTTTTTAACCTTCCACCTACTGGTGTTCTTATGTTTAAAGTTTGTCTCTTGCAAATAGAATACAGTTGAGTCTTACTTTTCTCAAATACATTCTAGTAATCTTTGCCTTTTCATTAGAATTATTAGACAATTTACAATTCATGTAATTTTTGGTATTGTTAAAGTCTCCTATTTTGTTATTTGTCTTCTATTTATCCTATCTGTTCTCTCCTTTATTTCTCCTTTCCTGCTTTATTTTAGATTAATCAAGTACTTTTAAAAATTCTGCTTTACCTATCGAGGCGCCTGGGTGGCTCAGTCGGTTAAGCGTCCGACTTCAGCTCAGGTCACTATCTTGCGGTCCACGAGTTTGAGCCCCACGTCGGGCTCTGGGCTGATGGCTCAGAGCCTGGAGCCTGCTTCCGATTCTGTGTTTCCCTCTCTCTCTGCCCCTCCCCCGTTCATGCTGTGTCTCTCTCTGTCTCAAAAATAAATAAAAACGTTAAAAAAAAAATTCTGCTTTACCTAATTCATTAGCATTATAGTTACAATATTTGGTATTTTTTCCTTCAGTGGTTATTCTAGAGATTAAAATATATAGATGCTTAACTTATTACAGTTGAACTTTAATACTTATAGAATTTCCCAAATAGTTCAAGAACATTGAAGAAATTTAAAAGGTTACCTCCTCCAACAATTTTGTGCTGTTATTATATTTCTGATGTACTAAACACTCCACAAGACACTATTGTACTTTTTTTAAACAATCAATATTCTTTTGTATCTATCTACACATTTACCATTCTAGTACCCTTCATTCTGCTTTGCATTTCTTTGCTTCTATGTGGGATTATTTTTATTCAACTTGAATGACTTTACTAACATATCTTAATGTGTGCTGGCAAAAAATATTCTCAGCTTTTCTTTGCCTGAGAACATTTTTATTTTACTTTATTCCTGGAAATAAACACATTTGATGATGATATATAGTATCCTTCTCTATATTCATGACATTTGTTTATATATTTTAAAGGATTTTTACATCTATGTTCATGAGGAAGATTGATCTGTAGCTTTTTTTTTTTCTTATAATGTGTCATCTACTTTTGGTGTCAAGATAATGCTGGACTCAAATAAGTTAGGAAGTATTCCCTCCTCTCTGTTATCTGAAAGAGTTTGTAGAATGTTTTGATATTCTTTCTTCCTTAAGGGTATGGTCAAATTTACCACTGAAATCTTTTATACCTGAGTTTTTTTGAAGGGCTGGGGGGGAGTGGGTGTAATTCAATTATAGAGTAAATTAAATTTCTTTAATAGACATAAGGAATTCAGTTTTCCTATTTTGGTTATACTAAAGTTCATCATAATAATTCCTTATTATTCTTTCAATGTGTGTAGAATCTGTAATAATTTTCCCTCTTTTATTCCAGATGTTGGTAATTTGTGTCTTCTTTCTTCTTCACTTGGATCTGTCTCACCATAGTTTATTGACAAACCTAAGGTAGTCTTTTTGCTGGAACTAGATTTGTTCTAAGATTAAGGCATACCTTTTGGGATTTTCACTGAATACTCTGAGAATTCAACAACATATTCTAGTTTTGCTGGTCAGGACTCAAATGTGTTCCTCTATTTTAACTTCTTTAAGCATGTTTATTATTTTTCTGTTTATATTGTCACATGCCTATTCCAGTAGTTCTAATTCACTGGGTGCATGATCTAGTTTTCAAGTACCACTAAGAGGCAGCATTCCCAAAAATGATAGAGTTAACCAATGCCTCTTATCTTGGCCTCTAGAACCTGGCTGAGAAACCTGGAAGAAGCCTCCCTTTTCCTCATTCTCTCAAGCTCAGGGCTCAGCCACTTCTCCATTGGTGGTCAGAGAGACCAATCAAAGTCATGATATGTAACCAATATTACTCTTTTCCTATAACCTGCTTGATTCACAATGATTTTAAATCAAGCTATTTCCCAGGGTTGCTCACTTTATGATCTTTATCTCAATGCCCTTATGCAGATTCCCAAGTGCTCACTGAGCTCACTGGGGGGGGGGGGGGGGGGGGGGGGAGGAGGGAATCCCTTCATTGGTATTCTCTACTAACATTCCCACAAAACCAGTCTTCACCAAACCCAGAAGACTATAGGCCTCAACAGACATTTAACTGAGAATATGCAGTTAAATCAAAATTGGACAAGGAAGAAACAATGATAATGCACCTATTGCCATTTTCTTGAAGGCCCTCTCAATAGTAACTTTCACTTTTAAGACATTTCTATTTGTCCTTCCAATGTGTCCTTCCTAGTATTCTTCTCTAGGAGAGAAAAGCTAATCTTTAATATAACCCATGCTACTGGTTAATTTCATCCAATGAAAGCTATCTGCATTTCAATCATGACCTTTTTTAAACAGTAACTTAAGCTAAAAGCATGTATCTATAGGACTTTTAAGTATAATGACAAGCTGCAGAAGAAAACATTTTCTGTGTGATTCCAATTATAATCATCCTAAAAATGGAATTGCTACATTGTAGGATATGAACATATTCAGCTTTACTAAATATTTTACCAATAGCAGTGTATAAAACTGTTGTTACTTCACATCCTCTCCAACACTTGGGATTGCAAGATATTTAGAGTTGTGGAAGTGTGATGGTGTAAAATAGCAATTCGTTGTGGCTTTGCTTTTCATTATTACTTGTCATTTGAATAACCTCTTCTATGAATTGATTATTCATATTACTTATATCATACTAGCTTTTTCTTACCTATTGGTAGATGGCCTTTGAATATTTTGGATATGAATCTTGTGCTAAAATACTGCAAATACCTTCTCCAAATCTGTCCATTGTCTTTTGGATTATAGTTTCATATGTTAAGTTGTCAAATTTATCAATATTTCACATACAATTGATGCCTTTTGTTCTTGTATTCTTGTGTTCTTGTTTAAGAAGTCTTTTTCTACCTTAAAGATCATGACAGTTATTGTCCTGTATTTTTTAATAAAATATTTTTAATTTTGCTCTTCACATTCAAGAAATATCCACCTAGAATTTATTTTTGTATAATATGAGGTAGAGTTATAATCTAAGGATATAATTATTTTCCCCTTAAGGCAAACCCATCTTTACAGTCGCATTTTTTAAATACTTTCCCCACTGACTCTCTACTGATTTATACCATATTCTCCAATATGTATCTATTTCTCTTTTATACCAAATTCCCCAATATGTATCTACTTCTGGGCTCTTGTCAATTGTCCATCCTGAGTTAACCTCAGAGATCAATGTTTTATTGTTAAGGGATGCTGAAATTCTTGAGAAGCAAAGTGATGACTGTCTACCTTTGAACTGAACTCCAGAAAGGCAAAAGCCTGTTAATATCTGGAATGTTAAAAGTCAACAGCTCTGTCTCAGAGAGCAAGGAGGGCGAGGGGGCACCAGGAGGGAGAGTTGCTGAGCCCTGGAAGACAGAGCTCAGCTAGGTGGGGAACAAAGGTGCTGGCAAGTGCCATATCCCTCTCCCATTCCCCTAGCCGAAATCCCAAAGGGAACCAGTTCCCGTCACCAAACTTGCTTGCACCACTCAAACACCCAACACTGTGCTTCTATGGATCTATCCCTCCAATGGGTCTGCCTCCCTCCTGGTGCTGCAGGGCCCCTCCTACAGGGGACCAGCGAAGGCAGAGCAAGCTAAGGCTGCCCCTCCCACCCCTGTGAAACTTGCAGATCCACCCCAGCTAATACACCAGATCCCATCAAAGAAGCACCACAAGCCTGGCAGTGTGCAAGTAGCCCAGACAGAGGCCACACCACTCCACAATGAGTCCTGCCCCTGGAAAAGGGGAAGATAAGGTACACACCAGTCTGTAGACCCAGCGGTGGGCTGGGGGCAGACATCAGGTCTGATTGTGGCCCTGCCCACCAACACAAGTTTCTCCAGACTGCACAGGGGAAGTGCCCTGCAGTTGGGAGCCACCACAGGGACTACCAAAAATTACAAAACGGAAGAAATCTCCACAAAAGAAATTCGTCAGCTGTCAAATTCTCAGCTAATGAATTCATTAGCTAACGAATTGATCAAAAACAATTTAAACAATATAACGGAACAAGAATTTAGGATAATAGTCATAAAATTAATCACTGGGCTTGAAAAAAGCATAGAGGAAAGCAGAGAATCTATGGTTACAGAGCTCAAGGGACTAAAAAACAGTCATAATGAATTAAAAAATGGTATAAATGAGGTGAAAATAAAATGGAGGCAGCCATAGCATGGATGAAAGAGGCAGAGGAGAGAATAGGTGAATTAGAAGATAAAATTATGGAAAAAGAGGAAGCTGAGAAAAAGAGAGAGAAAAAAATCCAGGAGTATGAAGGGAGAATTAGAAAACTAAGTGATGCAATCAAGTGGAACAATATCCATATCATAGGGATTCCAGAAGAAGAAGAAGAGAGAGAAAGGGGCATGAAGTGTACTTCAACAAATCATAGCTAAGAACTTCCCTGATCTGGGGAAGGGAAAAAGCATTGAAATCCAAGAGGTACAGAGAACTCCCTTCAGACGTATTTGAATTGATCTTCTGCATGACATATCATAGTGCAACTGGCAAAATACAAGGATAAAGAGAAAATTCTGAAGGCAGCTAGGGATAATCAGGCTCTAACTTACAAAGGGAGACCCATAAGACGAGCGGCAGACCTATCTACTGAAACTTGGCAGGCCAGAAAAGAATGGCAGGAAATCTTCAATGTAACGAACAGAAAAAAATATGCAGCTGAGAACCTTTATCCAGCAAGTCTGTCATTTAGAAAAGAAGAAGAGACAAAGGTTTTCCCAAACAAACAAAAACTGAAGGAATTCATCACCACTAAACCAGCCCTACAAGAGATCCTAAGGGGGATTCTGTGAGTGAAATGTTGCAAGGACCACAGAGTACTACAGACATCAGTACAAGCATGAAACCTACAGACATCACAATGACTCTAAACCCATATCTTTAAATATAATACTGAATGTAAATGGACTAAATGCTCTAACCAAAGGACATAGGGTATCAGAATGGATTAAAAACAAGACCCATCTATTTGCTGTCTACAAGAGACTCATTTTAGACCTGAGGACACCTTCAGATTGAAAGTGAGGGGATGGAGAACTATCTATCATGCTACTCGAAGTCAAAAGAAAGCTGGAGTAGCCATATTTATATCAGACAAACTAGACTTTAAATTAAAGGCTGTAACAAGAGATGAAGAAGGGCATTATATAATAATTACAGTGTCTATCCATCAGGAAGAGCTAACAATTATAAATGTCTATGCGCCGAATATGGGAGCCCCAAAATATATAAAACAATTACTCACAAACATAAGCAACCTCATTGATAAGAATGTGGTAATTGCAGGGGACTTTAACACCCCACTTACAGAAATGGATAGATCATCTAGACACAGGATCAATAAAGAAACAAGGGCCCTGAATGACACATAGGATCAGATGGACTTGACAAATATATTTAGAACTCTGCATCCCAAAGCAACAGAATATACTTTTTTCTCGAGTGCACATGGAACATTCTCCAAGATAGATCACATACTGGGTCACAAAACAGCCCTTCATAAGTATACAAGAATTGAGATCATACCATGCATACTTTCAGACCACAATGCTATGAAGCTTGAAATCAACCACAGAAAAAAGTCTGGAAAACCTCCAAAAGCATGGAGGTTAAAGAACACCCTACTAAAGAATGAATGGGTCAACCAGGCAATTAGAGAAGAAATTACAAAATATAAGGAAACGAATGAAAATGAAAATACAACAATCCAAATGTTTTGGGATGCAGTGAAGGCAGTCCTGAGAGGAAAATACATTGCAATCCAAGTCTATCTCAAGAAACAAGAAAAATCCCAAATACAAAATCTAATAGCACACCTAAAGGAAATAGAAGCACAACAGCAAAGACGCCCCAAACCCAGCAGAAGAAGAGAAATCATAAAGATCAGAGCAGAAATAAACAATATAGAATCTAAAAAAACTGTAGAGCAGATCAATGAAACCAAGTGTTGGTTTTTTGAAAAAATAAGCAAAATTGATAAACCTCTAGCCAGGCTTCTCAAAAAGAAAAGGGAGATGACCTAAATAGATAAAATAATGAATGAAAATGGGATTATTACACCAATCCCTCAGAAATACAAGCAATTATCAGGGAATACTATAAAAAATTATATGCCAACAAACTGGACAACCTGGAAGAAATGGACAAATTCCTAAACACCCACACTCTTCCAAAACTCAATCAGGAGGAAATAGAAAACTTGAACAGACCCATAAACAGTGAAGAAATTGAATCAGTTATCAAAAATCTCCCAACAAATAAGAGTCCAGGACCAGATGGCTTCCCTAGGGAATTCTACCAGACATTTAAAGTAGAGATAATACCTATCCTTCTCAAGCTGTTCCAAAAAATAGAAAGGGAAGGAAAACTTCCAGACTAATTCTACGAAGCCAGCATTATTTTGATTCCTAAACCAGAGACCCAGCAAAAAAAAGAGAACTACAGGCCAATATCCCTGATGAATATGGATTCAAAAATTCTCAACAAGATACTATCAAATCGAATTCAACAGCATATAAAAAGAACTATTCACCATGATCAAGTGGGATTCATTCCTGGGCTGCAGGGCTGCTTCAATATTCGCAAATCAATGTGATACATGACATTAATAAAAGAAAAGATAAGAACCATATGGTCCTGTCAATTGACGCAGAAAAAGCATTTGACAAAATTCAGCATCCTTTCTTAATAAAAACCCTCGAGAAAGCCGGGAGAGAAGGAACATACTTAAACATCATAGAAGCCATTTATGTAAAGCCCACAGCTAATATCATCCTCACTGGGGAAAAGCTAAGAGCTTTCCCCCTGAGATCAGGAACACGACAGGGATGTCCACTCTCACTGCTGTTGTTTAACATAATGTTGGAAGTTCTTGCATCAGCAATCAGACAACAAAATGAAATCAAAGGCATCAAAATTGGCAAAGATGAAGCCAAGCTTTCACTTTTTGCAGATGATATGATATTATACATGGAAAACCCAACAGACTCCACCAAAAGTCTGCTAGAACTGATACATGAATTCAGCAAAGTCGCAGAATACAAAATCAGTAAGTGTCATGTGAGCACCCCCGAGAGAACATGAATCTATGTTCTCTCTAGGGTTGCCTAGTCTGTAAATTTTATGTAAATGGAATTATAGGATATGTGATCTTTTGTGACTGGCTTCTTTTACTTCATGTTTTCAAAGCTCATCCATATTGCAACCTACAGAAGTACTTCATTCTCTTATCGTCAAATGACACTCCAACTTGTATGGATGCACTACGTTTTGTCCATCCATCAGTTGAAGGATATTTGGGTTACTTCTACTTCCTGGCTATTATGATTAATGTTACTATGAATGTTTGTATACAAGAACTTACGTGAACCTATGTCTTTTCCTTTGGATATATGCTTACAAGTAGATTGCTGGGTCCTATGTTAACTCCAGATTGAATTGCTAAATTGTTTTCCGAATTGGTTGTATCATTTTTTACTCCCTCAAGCAGCGTACGAAGGTTCCAACTTCTCCATGCCCTTGCCAACACTAGCTATTATCTATTCTTTTATTTCTATCCTAAGTGGGTATGAAGTGGCAGCTCATTGGCATTTTGATTTGCATTTCTCTAATATCCTCTCTATGTGCTTATTGGCCATCTGTACATCTTCTTTAAAGAAGTGGATTTTAATCCTTTTACCTGTTTTTCATTTGGGTTGTCTTTCTATTGCTAAGTTGAAAGTGTTCTTTGTGTATTCTAGATCCATGTACCTTATCAGACCTATCATTTGCAAATATTTTCTCACATTCTCTAGGATGATGGTGTCCTTTGAATACAAACATTTTTAATTTTGAAACAAAACAACAAAAAAAGCAGAAATCAGTTGCATTCTTATACACTAATAATGAAGCAACAGAAAGACAAATAAAGAAACTGATCCCATTCACAATTGCACCAAGAAGCATACGATACCTAGGAATAAACCTAACCAAAGATGTAAAAGATTTGAATGCTGAAAACTATAGAAAGCTCATGAAGGAAATTGAAGAAGATATAAAGAAATGGAAAAACATTCCGTGCTCATGGATTGGAAGAATAAATATTGTTAAAATGCCAATACTACCCAGAGCTATCTACACATTCAGGGCAATACCAATCAAAATTGCACCAGCATTCAAAGCTAGAACAAGCAATCTTAAAATTTGTATGGAACCACAAAAGACCCCGAATTGCCAAAGTAATATTGAAGAAGAAGACCAAAGCAGGAGGCATCACAATCCCAGACTTTAGCCTCTACTACAAAGTTGTAATCATCAAGACAGCATGGTATTGGCACAAAAACAGACACATAGACCAATGGAATAGAATAGAAACCCCAGAATTAGACCCACAAAAGTACGGCCAACTAATCTTTGACAAAGCAGGAAAGAATATCCAATGGAAAAAAGACAGTCTCTTTAACAAATGGTGCTGGGAGAACTGGACAGCAACATGCAGAAGAATGAAACTAGACCATTTTCTTACACCATTCACAAAAACAAACTCAAAATGGATAAAGGACCTGAATGTGAGACAGGAAACCATCAAAACCCTAGAGGAGAAAGCAGGAAAAACCCTCTCTGACCTCAGCCGCAACAATTTCCTACTTGACACATCCCCAAAGGCAAGAGAATTAAAAGCAAAAATGAATTATTGGGACGTCACCAAGATAAAAAGATTCTGCACTGCAAAGGAAACAATCAACAAAACTAAAAGGTAACCAACAGAATGGGAAAATGTATTTGCAAATGACACTATCAGACAAATTGCTAGTATCCAAAATCTATAAAGAACTCACCAAACTCCACACCCCAAAAACAAATAATCCAGTGAAGAAATGGGCAGAAGACATGAATAGACACTTCTCTAAAGAAGACATCCGGATGGCCAACAGGCACTTGAAAAGATGCTCAACATCGCTCCTCATCAGGGAAATACAAATCAAACCACACTGAGATACCACCTCACATCAGTCAGAGTGGCTAAAATGAACAAATCAGGAGATTATAGATGCTGGTGAGGATGTGGAGAAACGGGAACCCTCTTGCACTGTTGGTGGGAATGCAAACTGGTGCAGCCACTCTGGAAAACAGTGTGGGGGGTTCCTCAAAAAATTAAAAATAGGTCTACCCTATGACCCAGCAATAGCACTGCTAGGAATTTACCCAAGGAGTGCTGATGCATAAGGGCACTTTTACCCCAATGTTTATAGCAGCACTTTCAACAATAGCCAAATTATGGAAAGAGCCTAAATGTCCATCAACTGATGAATGGATAAAGAAATTATGGTTTACATACACAATGGAATACTATGTGGCAATGAGAAAGAATGAAATATGGCCTTTTGTAGCAACATGGAGGGAACTGGAGAGTATTATACTAAGTGTTATACTAAGTGAAATAAGTCATACAGAGAAAGACAGATACCATATGTTTTCACTCTTATGTGGATCCTGAGAAACTTAACAGAAGACCATGGGGGAGGGAAGGAGAAAAAAAAAAGAAAGAGAGGAAGGGAACCAAACCATAAGAGACTCTTAAAAAGCTGAGAACAAACTGAGAGTTAATGGCGGGTGGGAGGGAGGGGAGAATGGGTGATGGGGATTGTGGAGGGCACCTGTTGGGATGAGCACTGGGTGTTGTATGGAAACCAATTTGACAATAAATTTCATATTTAAATAAATAAATAAATAAATAAACGGAGGATAGATCCCTCTGAAGATTGACCCTACAATGTTGCCACAGGTATATATAGTAAATATACCTTCTTTCTTGCTCTAAAGAAACTGAAGTCATATGCCAGGAAAAGGACTACTAGGGAACAAGTAATACCCATACTTTCTGTGGAGATGTAAAATACTATCATAGTCCTCTAGTTTGAATGAGAGCTTATGGAAGCCAGGTAATCAATGCAATTATAGCTCAGGATCATCTGATAGTGGGTGCAATAAGTCCTTGAGCCTACTCTTTGGTAATTTCCTCAGGTTCTAAATGTATAATTGATGCACATATATGCAGCAGCTCACATTAGTTGGGGCAAGAGATATTATGGAAGGAAGTTCCTAAAATTTGCATCCTAGCTAGGGTAAATAATCAGAAGTAATCAAAGTAAAAAAATCAGAAGAAATGTCAGATCTCATAAAGAATCACAGAGATATCCACCATCATCAAAGAACTGAAGGATACAGTGGTGGTACATCATATCTCAATCAATTCATCAAGGCCTTCATAAACCCAATGGATCATGGCAAATGAAGGTGAACCTCTGAAAACTTAACAAGGTTACAGTTACTGTGTACAATATAATCTCTTTACTGGAGCAGATCAGCACAGCTTCTGGCATTTATTTATGTAACAAAATTTCCCTAACTATGAGGGATTAAAAACAGTTTAGCTTTTCTTTTCAAGGACAACAGTTTACTTTCATTGTCCTGACTTGAAGCTAGTTAACTCGTGTTCTCTACCATAGTTTATCACTTAATTTGGCACTAAATAATAGAAAATATATATTATATATATATTATAAACATATATTTATAATATAGAAAATATTAGAAAAATATATATAATATATGTAATAAAGAAATATTAGAAAATATTAGAAAAACATATAAATATATAATATATATAATATAGAAAATATTAGAAAAAATATATATTAGAAAAATATATATTTCTATAATATATAGAAAAAATACATATGTATATATAATGTGTGTATATTTTTTATTTGATACTACTAACCAGAAAATATACATTTGATCTTTGAACAATGCAAGGATCGGGGTATCAACCCCCTAAAAATCCATATGACTTTGATTCCCAAAAACTTAACTACTACCAACCTACTGTTTACTGGAAGCCTTACCAATAATATAAATTTGATTAACGCATGTTTTATATGTTATATGTATTATATATATTGGATTCTTACGATATAGTAAGCTAGAGAAAAAAGTTATTAAGAAAATCATAAGGAAAAGAAAATACATTTACGGTACTCTACTGTATTTATCGATGCATTTAGTTTATGTCACCTCTTTATAAGATAAATTGTCCGTCAGTACCTATTTCAATATTGACACAATTCAATATAACACAAAAAAATACTGTAGATGTTAAATATATTGCTAACACTAGACATCAAAAATGAAAAGACAATGTAAAAAATTCATATTTGTCTATAGGTATAATGATTCATGCATTGAAAATGAAGAAACAGCAATGTGATTGCTTTATTGTAGTCTAGCCTATACACTAATGAATGAACCATTATAAAATTTTTATGATATTTGGTATTGCAATCATTTTTATAATACCGTATTAGAAAAATTGTTACATTTTTCAAGAGAAACCGCTTACCTGTGATGATAGGGTGATATGCAGTTTCTCCAATTATGAGACATTCATACTGTATGGTAATGTAATTCTTTGAAAGCAAAGTTATACAACAGTAAGAACACTAACACATTCTTAATTTTACATTAAATATCACTCACTTTATACGTGTTCAAGGATAGACTATCCACTTCCATACAAGTCTTGCGCAAAGTTCTACAGGATGAAGACTGAGGCAATTATGACAATAATGACCCAAAAATGTCTAATACAGACCTTGACGAACAGTCATTAGATTTTCATATGAAGACACACACACACACACACACAACACTTAAGTTTATTAACTGTATGGCGTGGTGATTTACTTATTTACTGATAAGAACAGTATGGCGTGGTGATTTACTTATTTACTGATAAGAACAGAAACTACCCTTGATCTTAGCCAAAAGGCCGAGAAGCGATAGTGATTTATTTACTATTCATTAAAAGGAAGTGGATCATCATAAAGGTCGTCATCCTCATTGTTTTCATATGGAGTACACTGAGAAGGAGGAAGAAGAGGGATTGATCCTGCTTGCTATCTTAGGGGTGGAAGAGGTGGAGGAGTGGAGGCGGTGGAAGGTAGGTAAGAGAGGCAGACACATTCAATGTAATTTTATAGAAGTATATAAATGTCAGACATTTTATTTTTTTATTTCTCTAAAAATGTTTCTATACAATACGAATCCTTCTTCCACCATTTGCTTTGATTTTAGTGTCCATATCATAGAAGGGTCCATGTCATAAAAGAAGTCAAAAGCAGTCTTGAATACTCAGAAACTTTCTGTCAGTTTGACTAATGGCAATTTGTTTTCTGGCACTGCTTCTTGTGTGTCTTCCTCCTCATAGTCTGGCTGTGGTTCAGAAGCACTCATCTCCATCAGGATATCTTCTGTTAATTCCTCTGGTAGGGTGTCTATTAGCTCTTGAATTTCTACAAGATCTGTATCTTGAAACCCTTCACATCCCACTTCTTTTACCATATTCACAATCTCTTTCATGATTTCTTTGATTGGCTCTGTCGTAAATCCTGTGAAGTCATGCACAACATCTGGTTACAGTTTTCTCCAGCAGGAATTTATTGTTTGGAGCTTGATGGTTTTCGCAGCTTTTTTTCAACTGCAATGATCGCATCTTCAATGGTGTAGTCCTTCCAGACTTTCATGATGTTCTCTCTATTGGGGATCTCTTCCTTAGCATTGACAATCCTTTCCACAGAGTACCATGTGCAATAAGCCTTAAAAGTCCCTATGACTCCTTGATCTAAAGGCTGAATTAGAGATGTGTCTGGGGCCAGTAGACCACTTTAACACCTTTGGTACTGAACTCATGGAGTTCTGGGTGGCCAGGGGCATTGTCCAATATCAAAAGAACTTGAAAAGGCAGTCTTTTACTGGCAAGGCACTTCTTGACTTCAGGGACAAAGCATCAGTGGAACCAATCCAGAAAAAAGGTTCTTATTCTCCAGGACTTCTTGTTGTATAATGAAAAGACTGGCATCTAATGTTTATCTTTCCCCTTCAAGGCTCAGGGGTTAGCACCTTTGTAGACAAAGGCAGTCCAGATCAAAACCCAATTGCATTTGCACAAAATAGTAGAGTTAGCCTTTTCTTCCCTGCCTCAATCCTGGTGCTCACTTCTTTTTCTTACTAGTAAATATCCTTTGTGACATTTTTGCCCCAGAATAGGGCAGTTTTGTCTGCATGAAAAGTCTGTTCTGTCAGATATTTTTTTCCCTAAATGACTTTCTTAATGGCATCTAGGACTCATCTGCTGCCTCTTCATTGGCAGAAGCTGCTTCTTCGGTTAGCTTAACATTTTTAAAGCCAAACCTCTTTCTAAAAGTATCAAACCATCCTTTGCTGGCATTAAATTCTTCAGCTTTAGATCCTTCACCTTCCTTTTGCTTCAAATTGACATATAATGACTTTGCTTTTTCTCAAATCGTATTAGAGTGTGTAAGTATTCCTTTCTTATAGTAACCCTGCACTCACATAAAAGCTGCATTTTCAGTATGAGGTAAAAAGATATTTCACAAAAAGTACAAGGTTTTCATGTCTGTTGGCAAAACTGCAGTGATGGCTTCATGAATTTTCTTTTTTCTTTTCTTTTTTTTTTTTTACAATGGTCCTTACACTGGATTCATTTATTTTGAAATGGTGGGCAACCACAGTTACAGATTTCAATTTATGGCTACATGTCAAGCAATTCAACATTTTCTTGTACCGTTGCTTTTCTCTGTCTCTTGGGAGAACTTCTAGCATCACTAGTGGCACTTCGTATGTGTCCCCTGGTGTTATTCAGTGTTTACAGTATTACACTAAACGTGGTGAAAAATACATGAGAATTGTGAGAGTTCACTTTTTACTGCAATATGCAATTTACTTGAGACAAACTGCTTAGGTGAGGATGATTAGTATCACATGGCATTCTAAGCAGACACTTGTACCACCTGGGCTTATGACAACAGCATCGGCAGGTGTCTAGTAAATTATTGTAGTAGCGCAGTACATACTACAGTTAAATTTATGCAGTTATCATATGGCATCTTCACATTTCTTTACACTTTTCTCAACTGTGAATGGTGTCATATATGGTGTGTAAGTGTTTTTAGTGCATAAGCTTTGATTAACTTTTTATAATAGATTCATATGCATTTTATGAAAGTAAATGATAAAACAGACTAGTATCTACATGTATTTATGCATTCATGCCATACCTTTCTCTTTATTTTTTTGACATGTCTAAGCTATGTGGTTCATCTGTGAGTTTTTTCAAATTATCACAAATCTCCAAAATATTTCCAATATTTTGTATGAAATTATACATGTATAATTGGACCCATGCATTTCAAACCCATGTTGTCCAAGAGTCAACTGTATTTGTAAAAGTGATTTCCCGGGCACCTGGGTGGCTCAGACGGTTGGCCGTCCAACTTCGGCTCAGGTCATGGTCTCACAGTTGGTGGGTTCGAGCCCCACGTTGGGCTATGTACTAACAGCTCAGAGCCTGAAGCCTGCTTCAAATTGTGTCTCCTCCTCTCTCTGCCCCTCCCATGCTCATGTTCTGTCTCTCAATAATAAATAAATGTTAAAAAAATTTTTAAGTGATTTCCCTTTTTGTATCCTAAGTTTCCATGCTTCTACAAATGGGTAGGTTAATTGTATCTAGAACTTTGTAATAAATTGGTCGAATCTTTCATTTTTCCTCCTTCTGCAGATGTTAAACACATGGTGTTCAGATGTGAGTTTTCCTTTGACATACAATAATCTTCAGACATTATGACCGAAACAAGAACTTTTTCATGTTTCCATTTCATAAAGTAAAGGCATTATAAGACTCCCTGGCCATTTGAAGCTCTTTTACACAATGAAATGAGTAAAATGCTGTGGGTTAGGGATTGCTAGTTGATTTCAACATACAGTTTAAGCTATCATAGCTACCTTATTCTGACTATGGTATTTCTGTTACTACATTTTATATTCTTTAAAAATAACAGTGCTGAAAGACAATGAAAACCTTTTAGCAATGCATTCTTAAACTCCCCCATGCCTAATATCATAATAATAACCTATTTGTTTGAACTCAGAACTCAAGCTTCCTTTAATTCCTTGCTGTACTATTTTAATTTCCTATACCTATTTTGTTAACCTGTCAGGAGTTATGAAACAGATAACATAGAAGAGATGAGCATTAATAATCCATTTTTATAGATGTGCTTCTCTCTACTTCATGAGCAGACTTAATCCCATACAATTTACCATAGAAAAACCGCATCTCAATGAATTAGACACCAATATTAAGTCTATCTTACAGAAAAAAGTGCATTATTTTCTCCAAAAGTTTACTTATCTAGTAATTTCCCATTTTCACAGTTATGAGTATAATTTATCTGACTATCTAGGTGATACCTTTGGATCTAAGAAACTCAGAGTGATAGGTAATGGAATAAATCTTCAAAGATACAGGCCAAGACATATAAGCCAGACTTGTAAACTGATTGTTTAAGACAATGACTAGGAAAATAACAAGGACAGATTTCACCTAATTCACAGTTTTTTGAGACTATTGGTAGTTATTAATAACTGTTAGTATAACAACAAGTCCCTCAGAGAGGATGGACATATTAAACTTAAGAAATCAGTGATGTGATGAAATGAACACACACTTTTTGAAGCTCTGACTCCAGACTTCAATCTATCACTTGTCAACTATGTGACCTAGGACAAGTTATTGAGCCTCTGTTTCACCATCTGCCAACTGTGGGTAGTAATATCTACCTCAGAGAATTGTGAAAATTAAGTAATGAAGCACACAATATCTAGCACATCATAAGGGCTCATTGAATGTTAGTTTTTTTTTATAAAAATCTATTTTAGTAGAAAAAATCCTGCATTTAGAGGGTTATTCAAGATGATTTCTTAAAGCCCTCCGGTTCTATTTCTGATTCTATGATTAGAAACAAAAACAGAAGAATCAGGGAAACAATTCATGCTTGATTCTCATGTATATGTTCAAATGCCACCATACATCCCATCTACACCATGGTGCCCTCCTGTACTGTTGATTTCAGCTTATACAGAGCAATTTGACCATGTAGTGTATTCACTAGACCATTGGGACAAGAACAAGCATTCTAGTTAAACAGACTTTTCCTGGATTGGAATTACAGTCCCTAAATTCAAACTTAACTCCCAGGATATATCCCTTTCCAACATGCCTGAGAACACAGACTAATCAAATCCATATATCTCATACCTTAAGGGAGGCTCTGCTAACAACTTTGTAAATACTGCTTTATACAAATCTTAAAAGTCAAGTTTAACAATAAAATTAAATGCATACTCATGGGAGATGCTGATGGGAAAAATGATAATGAGATTGCCTCTAGGCCACCTCCTGATGGAAAGTTTTTAATGGTTCTGTCTGGATTTACAATTGTTTTGTTAAAGCCTGTTCTGTTTCTCTTATATTGTTTTTGTGGGGTGTCTTTTTAATTTTTTTAAAATTTTTTTAGATAGCGGATAAGAGCAGTATAACAATTATGTTGTACATGAGATTACTTGATGTTTCATTGGATGCCATTGGGTGTATGTTTTAAAGAGCATTGCTTATTAGAGCCTTATTAACCTGGTTTGAATTCTAATCTCTCCAGTGCTAAGTGACCTTCTACAAAGGCTTACCATCTAAAACCTTAGTTCCTTATTTGCATAAATATGGAATCACAGGTAATTAGTTCAGAAAGAATAAAGTGAAAATAGTGTGGTAGGTGGCACAAAGTTCTTGCTTCCCATTGCTGTATTTCCTCTGTATTACCATCATGAGAATACAACAATGCTTAATAAAAAATATTCTCTCATCTCCTGCCTTCATTTGTATCGTTTACAATTTTCTCTGTTGCTTCCATGTTCTAACACCACTAAAAAGACAGCATCAATGAAAAGCAAGTAAAGACTAAATTAAAGGAAATTAAAGAGTCATGACAATTAAATGCAACATATGATTCTGGATTGCATCCTGAAATACAAAGGGCATTAGTGAAATAGTTGATGAAATATAAATTAAATCTGTAGCTGTAATAGTACTTTATCAAATTTATAAATAGTACTTTATCAAGGTTGTGACCATTGTAATAAAGTTATATAAGATAATGTTCTTGTTTTTAGAAAATACACACTAAGATATTTAGGACTAAAAAAGTATTACATGTGCAACTTACTTTCAAATGTCTCAGTAAAGTGTGTGTGTGTGTGTACACACACACATACATGTATGCCTACATATAGTCAATTCTAATTATTCATGGGTTCCATATTTGCAAATTTATTTAATTACCAAAGTTTATTTGCATCCACAAAATAATACTTGTGGCACTTTTGCAATCATTCATGGACATACGCAGTGCGTTGAAATATCTGAGTCACTCTGTGCACACTTCCCAGTTGGTGTCAAACAAGCGATGTTCAGCCATCTTCAACTCTCATACTGTAAATAAGTGTCCTTTTCACAGTTAATTTAGTGCCATGTGCTTTTTGCATTTTTGGTTTTTGCTGGTGATTTTACTGTTTTTTTTTTAATTTTTTTTTTTAACGTTTATTTATTTTTGAGACAGAGAGAGACAGAGCATGAACAGGGGAGGGTCAGAGAGAGGGAGACACAGAATCTGAAACAGGCTCCAGGCTCTGAGCTGTCAGCACAGAGCCTGACGCGGGGCTTGAACTCACAGACGGCAAGATCATGACCTGAGCCGAAGTCGGCCACTTAACCGACTGAGCCACCCAGGCGCCCCTTTACTGTTTAAAATGGCCCCAAACATACTGCTAAGGTGCTGTCTAGTGTTCCTAACTGAAAGAAGGCTGTAATGTGCCTCATGGAGAAAAGATGTTCTTAGATAAGCTCCCTTCAGGCATGGATTATAGTGATGTCGTCTGTTAGTCCAATGTTAATGAATCAATAGCATAAGTTTTTAAAAGTGTCTTAGGGGCACCTGGGTGGATCAGTCAGTTAAGCCTCCGACTTCAGCTCAGGTCATGATCTCGCGGTTCATGAGTTCAAGCCCCCCTTCAGGCTCTTTGCTGGCAGCTCAGAGCCTGGAGCCCATTTTGGATTCTGTGTCTCCCTCTCTCTCTGCCCCTCCCTGCTCACTCTCTGTCTCTCTCTCCTTCAAAAATAAATAAACATTTAAAAAAATTTTTTTAAGTGTCTTAAACAGAAACACACATTAAACAAGATTTTGTATTGATCAGTTGAGGGAAACGTTGTGGGCAGAGGCTCGTGGGAATCTAATCCTACATTTCCCCCAGGAGCTCAGTATTTGCTAATTCAGTGTTTGTTGTGACTGTACAGAACAAACATACCTTGAATAATGACGATATAGAAAGAGTGGAAATGAGAGCAAATGATAAAGCAAAAGTGGCAAAATGTTAATTTGGAGAATCTGAAAGAAGACTATAGAGGAATTATTTCTACTACTTTTTTGTAACTTTTTCTATGTAAGTCTGGATTTTTAAATGATGTTTAAAAAACCCTGAACCCTTGGTCTAGAACCCTTTTTCAGGGCCTAGAATAATCTAAGGACACTGGAAGAGGGTGAGAGAGGCTAAGCCAAGAATAGGATGTTGAGAGGCGGATTTACACAGGATGACCATTACAGCATGGTTAGGAGGGGATAGTCACGGTCAGAAAAGAGAAGGGATGCAAGAGATGTGTAGATTCCTGAATGTGAGAAGAATCATGGTGTCAGAAGCCACTCAGATTTGCAGGAAATTGGGAAGCAAGATTTGAAATGGATTAGAGAAGAACTCCAGGTCTGAAACCTTAAACAATGCAAAGTCTTTGGAAATTCTGCTTTTATGGATACTGCTTACATGGCATTGGGTCAGCCTGATAGCTGCAAAAGGAGCAGGCAGTAACAGATACTTTCTTCCTCTGCATTAATAGTCATCTTTCCTCAACATTATAATTCTTCCAGAGTCATTTGTCAAAACCTCTTTTGGTAAAAAAAAAATTAGGTAAAAAAATAATTGATGAACAACAACAAAAACCATCTGTTCCATCTGAAGAAAAATATTTATTTGTGTACTGAAATTGATGTATGTGTTTATTTGGTTATGTGATTGGGAGTGGCTTTTTGCTTGCTTGTGTAGAAAATAAGTAAAATTAACAAGAATATATCCTGAACACATTCTTAAGTGTATTTGTTGCCAGAGTGTAACACAGGCATAAAAGAGTTCATAAATCATAAGCATAAAGCTTAATAACTTTTCACAAAGTGATCAACAAAGAGCATCATCAATACTGCATTGGCCATTTTATTCTTTCCCATTCATTATTTCCCCTAAGGGCACCACTATCCCGACTTCCCTAAATTAGTTTTGCCTATTTTTGAACTTTATATAAATGATATTATACTGTCTATACTCTTTCTTAGCTGATTCCTCTTTTTAATATTATCATTATGAAAGTCATCAGTGATTTTCTTTGCAACAATTCTTTGTTCTTCTCATTACTATATAGTATTTTATTGTTTGGAGATACCAAAATTTATTTATGAAGTCTACTATTGAAGGATATTTGGGCTATTTCTAGTTTGGAACTATTATAAATAGTAATACTACGTACATTCGTGTTTTGGTACACATTGTCCATAGGGCTTAGACTTAGTTGTCAAATTGTTGCGTATGTGTATATTCAGCGTTGAGCTTTAATCTTTTAAATAGTTTTCAAAGTTGTTAAACCAGTTTATACTTTCAAAGAAGTGTATGGAAACTATCCTGTAAAACTATTTATTATTACTTTCTTTCTTTATTTGATTATATTCAGAGAACGTGCTTTGAAAATGTCTACATTTTAAAGGGCAAATAGTTTCTGTGACCAAGTGCACAGACAACACTTTAAAATATTCCAAGGACATAAAAGAAAAATCATATAATCTATGTTTCTTTATACATACACACATTCACAAAATTGAGACCTGAATAACTTTGGATACGTAGCATATTCCTAGATAGAGACAATATCATACAAATGTCAGTTATCCCTCAAACTAATATATAAATTTAATGCATTTCCAAATAAATTACAATAAGGTATTTTTGTAATATAAAAATTATATTTTTAATTTCATATACAAAAACAATTATGAAAAACTGATAGTAACTAAAAATTAAAAATAAAATGGTAAAGGGATGCTTGTCCTACTAAACACAATGCATTACTATAAAGTTACCATAATCTTAATAGAATATGTTGGCACAGAAATAGTCAAATGGGAGAATGTAGAGTCTACCAAAAAAAATCAAGAGTTGGACGCTTAATGGACTGAGCCACCCAGGTGCCCCTGTATAATGCTTTTGAGATTTACCTCTGCTTCTGTGTGGATCAGTAGTTTGTTCCTTTATTATTACACAGTAGTATTCTATTGTGTGGATTTACCAGATTTGTAAATCTGGTAAATTAACAGATTTGTTAATCTGTTTACCAGTTGGTGGACACTTTAGGGTTTTTCTTGTTTGGGGCTATTACAAATAAAACTGTGCTAAATGTAGGGCACCTGGGTGGCTCAGTCAGTTGGGTGTCCGACTTTGGCTCAGGTCATGATCTTGGAGTCCTTGGGTTTGAATCCCACATCAGGTTCTGTGCTGACAGCTTGGAACCTGGAAACTGCTTTGGATTCTGTGTCTCCCTCTCTCTCTACCCCTCCGCCACTCACACTCTGTCTCTCTCTGTCTCTCAAAAATGAACAAGCATTAAAATATTTTTTTAAGAAATTGTGCTGAACGTGTCTGGCTCCCAGATAAATTCATGCAAGGGGAAATCCAGTACTTACAGCTCTTCTCCTTTGAGCGCTGTCTCCCTACCAGAATCTGTCAGTTTTTGTTCACTCAGCAGTGCTTTCAAGCAACCTGCTTTTTTCATTTTTGAATTATGTACTTGTATTATAGTTATTTTTTATTTGAGAGACAGAGATAGAGAATAGCTCATGAGTGGGGGAGAAGAGCAGAGGAAGAGAGAGAATCCTTAGGAGGCTCCACACACAGTGTAGAGTTTGATGTGGAACTTGATCCCACGACCCTGGGATCATGGCCTGAGCAGAAATCAAAAGTTGGATGTTCAACCCACTGAGCCAGCCAGATTCCCCATAGTTGTTTTTTGATCTGTTGGGAAATTAGTTTGCCATTACCTAAAGTATTTGTTCTCATAATGATGATATTCTTAATAATGATACTATTTCATTTTCATTTATAATTTTATTTGTTTAATATATATTACTTACCAAAGAGTGAACTCCCACATATACTATTTAATTACCCATTGGAATGACAGGATAAATGCTTGGTTCTTTTTATTTACCCAGTTTTCAAAATGAATTGAATTCTAGTCATCCTCAGAATATACTAATAACTTTCCAAAACAAAAAGCACAGGTCGAAATGGGTTCACTGGTGAATTCTACCATACATTTAGGAAAGAAATTATACCAATTCTCTCTAATCTCTTCCAAAATAGTGAAACAGAGGAACACTTTCTAACATTTTCTGAGTACAGCATTACCCTAATTCTAAAACCAAGGACAATAGAAGAAAAAAACCCTATAGACTAATGTCTCTCATGAACATACATGCAAAAATCCTCAACAAAATAGTAGCAAATTGAATCCAATAAGATATAAAGAGAATGATATACTATGACCAAGTAGAATTTATCCCAGGGATGCAAGCCTGAATCAATATTTGAAAATTGATTAATGAAATCCATCATACCAATAAAGAAGAAAAATCACAAGGTCATCTCAATAGATGCAGAAAAAGCGTTTGACAAAATTGAACACTCATTCATGATAAGAACTCTCAGCAAATTAGGAACAGAGAACTTCCTCAACTTGATGAGGAGAATCTGCAAAAAAAACAAAAACAAAAAAACCAAAAAAAAAAACCTAGAGCTAATTGTGAGCAACTTGAAGCTCTCTCACTAAAATCAGGTAAAAGGCAAGGATGACCCCTCTCACCACACCTTTTCGACATTATACTGTAAATCCTAGCTAATGAAGACAAGAAAAGGAAAATGTCATTATGAAATCATGTTTTTAAACATATGCACTGAGTTTTAATACACTGCAGTTCTAACTCTTACTGAAATTCAAAATTTCTATCTTTGGATAGTGGACTCTTCTTTAAGCTGGCTCTTATAAATATATAATAATCCTGTTTTTAATAGTTCTATGCTATCTGGTACATGTATATACTTCATGCTCGTTTTGTTCATCTCCTTTTTGACCAGAATCAGTTAAGTTTCAGGAAGCACCACCCCTCCAAGCTTCTACTGGGAAATAGCATTTCAAGGCTACAATCTGGGTCCCCATTGATGCTCTTTGTTGCTGGATTGTTTCTAGACCTTTTCAGTAGACATTTAGGACACACACACAGTTAAAAAATACCTCATATGTTTTTAATGATATTTTTGATTAAGATTCAATACAACATGGTTTTTACTTAATCTGGTCTGTATTATACTGCTATATATTTTTTCTTACATTCTGAAAACCCTGTAGACTCATAGGAAATACTATAATTAAAACATCCCATTATTATTTGTTTTACTCTAAACGTATGAATTTTATAAAAATACTAATACTACTACCACTAATTATGGTTACTGGAAATATTTTAAAAATTTTTATATGCTGTCTAACTCTTTATCTCTTTATAGTTATAATACATCTACATGTGAGATGTTTATTTAGAATTAATTCTATATGTATTCATATATTTGTTTCTTACATTAGTCTTTATGTAAATGTCCCTTTGGTCATTATGGTTGCTTTAAGTCATCTTTCTAGCAGATTTCTTAAGAAGTTCTCATGGCAACAATAGTCTCTGAATTATTGGTTATTGATAATAGCTAGTGCTTTTTAATTTTAAAGATCCCTTTCACTGGATAGAAATTACATGGTTCACATATTACTTCCCTGACTACATTAAATATATTACTTTATTTTCTTCTGGCATAAAGATAGTAGAAATTACATGGTTCACATATTACTTCCCTGACTACATTAAATATTTTACTTTATTTTCTTCTGGCATAAAGATAGAATGACAAAATTCTGATAATAATATACTTTTATACTTTTTATAAAGTCATATGTTTTCTTCTCTTGAACACCAAAGGTTATAAGTTGTCTATTATAAGCATAACAATTTCACTAGAATGTCTTGGTTTGTTGCTCTGAGTCTATATTCTTGAGTACGCATTATTTCAATATATAGTTACAAATTTTTTTTTATTATTATTTTAGGTAAGTTTTATAAACTTTTAGTTATGTTGCTTTTCCTTGTTAGGACTCCTCTTATCCATATATTGGATTTTTTTTTTTTTTGCCTATCTTTAAATGTGTTACTATCTGAAATCTTTCTTATTTCCTTTAGATTTAAAAAAGTATTTCCTCTTTCTCATCATTTATATTTAAAGATAATTTTTCTTGTGTTAATTAATTCCTATTTCCTTCCAGGTTAGTTTTTAGTTCTAAAATGATTTTATATCTTTTTTCTAATTTGTGAAATTTGTCATCTCAGTTTTGGATTCTAATATTGAATTATACTTGTTTTTCATATTTTGTACATTTTCTTAATGTTGTTTAGTTTGTTTTGAAATAGTACTTTAATATTTTTTACTATCTTTTGAATGTGTCTTTCTAGCAAGTCTTTATTGGCTATGGAGATGTCATTCTGGTTATTATTCTTTGTTTTAAGTTTATTTATTTATTTTGAGACAGAGAGAGAGCAAGGGAGGGGCAGAGAGAGAGGGAGAGAGAGAATCCCAAGCAGGCTCTCCATTGTCTGTGCATAGTCTGTCATGGGGCTCGATCCCATGAACCTTGAGATCATGACCTTAGCTTAAATCAAGAGTTGGACCCCTAACCCACTGAGCCACCTAGGAACCCCTCTTATTTTTTTTAATGCAGTATTTTTGAATGGGATTTGATTTCAGTAATTTATATTGCTCACCATAATATTAATAATTTCAGTTCTTCTGAACTTTTATGAGGAGCCTGGCTTATTTGGCTTTCTGTTTTCACAAAATTTCCTTTTCTGATTTTGTATACTGTTAAAAATATGACATAATGCTTTCTAAGATTTCCTGGCTTCATTCACTTTGTTCATTTTTTCTTTGGCCTCTTCTCTTTTCTTTGTCCCTCTTTTCCCAGTGGTATCAGTTTTCATTTTGTTCCCTCCATTTTTCCTGTTTGTGGCACTGTCCTATAAAGGATCCCTGCTAATTCAATTTCAAGAGTTCACAGCCAGGGGCCAGCCTGCTCTAAACTCTCTAGCCCCAACCATGGCTCTTCATGCTTATATACTAAGATTGCAAAACCCTTTCTGGATGTAGCTACTGTTCTTAAACTGGCCTCACAGAGTTTAGTTTGACTATTCTGTGTTATACTGTTCTCAGATCATTAAGGTGTAATCTGGCTCCTCTCTGCTTTCTTTCATACAAATGTCAATAACATTTAGATCTTGTAGTTGTTGGTGGTTTGTCTGTATCTGTATTTTGGGATTCACTTATTATTGATTTTGTTGTAAATATTTTGTTTTTGCTTTCTAGTTACTTACTTGGGTTGTTTTCATGTAAGAATTCAGAAATATCCAAAAGCTGTGCTATTGCCATCATTTTCTCAGAATCCATATTTTTTCCTTCTTAAAACACATGGCCAGGGTGGCTCAGTCATTGAGTGTCTGACCTCATCTCAGGTCATTATTTCATGGTTTGTGAGTTCGAGCCCCATATCGGGCTCTGCACTGACAGTGCAGAGCCTACTTGGGATTCTCCCTCCCTCTCTCTCTCTCTGTCTCTTCCCTGCTTGCTCACTCTCTGTCTCTCTCTCTAAGAAGTAAATAAAATTAAATTGTGTGGTGGATATCCTTCTTTTAAAAGTAAAAAGCATTATGTAATGTGAGATAAGACAAATACAAAAGACTACATAGTATATGAGTTCATTTATTTAAAGTTATAGAAAAGGAAAAATGATAGGATAAAAAGATCAGTGGTTTTCAGGAGATGGAGGATGGGTACAGGAGGTATAGAGAACTTTTTGAGGTGATGGAAGTGCTCAGTATCATCATTGTTATAGTTTCTTGGATACACATATCTATCAAACTCATCAAATATCACATTTAAAATTGGTGAATTTTATTGTATATAAATTACATAACAGTAAAACTGATTTAGAAATAAAGGAAAAGCTGTGGAGCACCTGGGTAGCTCAGTCAGTTAAGTGTCCAACTTTGGCTCAGGTGATGATCTTCCGGTTCAGGAGTTCAAGCCCCAAGTCAGGTTCTGTGCTGGCAGCTCAGAGCCTGGAACCTGCTTCAGATTCTGTCTTCTCTCTCTACCCCTCCCTCACTCATGCTCTGTCTCTCAAAAATAAGTAAACGTTAAAAAAAAAAATAGAGAAAAAGCCAGACTTCATGTACTTCATGCTGAAGAATTCAAACCACTTCTGCATTTGCCAAAGTTCTTGGATGTGAGTCTGAGTAAGCCTCTTGATCCAGCTTGTATTTGAAGAAATATAAAAGACAAATGACTGTGTTAAATTGGACAAATATTATAAAATCAACAAGATCCAGGTTATGAAAACTCTACAGGTCAAATGACCAGGATTCTTTAACAGAAAACTTTTACAGACTTAAGACATATCAAACTGGGACATTGGGAGAAGCAAGCTTGGTCAATAGTGTATAGGGAGGGGCACCTGGTGGCTCAGTCAGTTAAGTGTCTGACTCTTGATCTCAGCTCAGGTCTTGATCTCAGTGTCATGAGTTCAAGCCCTGCATTGGGCTCCACATTGGGTATGAATCCTACTTAAAAATTAACTAATTAATTAATAATTGTGTGTAGGGATTCACAGTTGGGTAATAAAAACATAAAGCACATTCCCAGATTCCAGTCCAACATGTAAGAAGCTTAGAAGTCACCACTCCATCATAACAACAAGTAAAAACTTGAACCAAATGGAAATTAATTCTTCTTATATCCATCAGAGAAGTGAGGTCACAGAACTGTTGCCTCCAAAATTGAGCGACAGATAGGCATATACTGAGAATCACAACTTACTAGAGCAGAAACCCATGAGCAGAAATGTCCAGAGAAACTAGTGCTGGGGCACAAACATTTAGACTGTAAATGACAAGTTACTGGAGGCTCAGTGTGGATAAGTCTGAGAGTTAAAAACTCCAAGGGACCCAGTCACAAGGCAGCCTTCACACTTTTATGAGTTTCATCTCTAAGAGTTCTACAAGGTCCTCACAGTAAATATCAGAGAAAAATCCCCTCTGTGCTTCCATTATGAAGAGGGGAAAGGTAACCATCTTGCAGTATGCCAGAGCATTCTGTTCTTTTTTAATAAGACCTGCCCTCAGACAAAACTATTTTACTAAAGCGTAATCTGCTAGAGTTTAATCAGAACCTAACCAACCTGGGAGAAGGGAAATACCCAACTCCGGCTTCCTTTGGCCATCCTGTCCCATCTAAGAGGAGAAAAACAACTGAAGAACACTGGTGAAGTTCACATTCCAGAGGCCTGCTCACCAAAAGACTGAGGCCTAATTACAAGACTACAGAATGTTTTCCTTCCCCCCATAACTTATGACTACATTATTAAAGGCCTATTTGTCATATTTCTTTTTACTCAGAACATCACATCCATTTTCAACAACAACAAAAAATTACAAGTGATATTAAAAAGCAAGAAGCACAGTTTAAGAGACTGAATAAGTATCAGAGCCAGAGTCAGATATGGCAGGAATTTTGAGATTTTCATACCCTTAATTTTTTTTAACTATGACTAAAATATGCTAAGGGCTTTAATGGGAAAAGTAGACAACATACAATAACAAACAGATAATATAAGCAGAGAGATGGAAATCCTACAAAAAAGCCCTAAAAGAAATGTTAGAGTTAAAAAACATTGTAACATAAATGAAGAATGCCTTTAGTGGGCCTATTAGTAGACTGGATAGGACTAAGGAAAGAGTCTCTGAGCTTAAGGCTATGTTAGTACAAACTTCAAAAACTGAAAAGCAAAGAGAAAAGAAGCTGAAAAAAGACTACTGAATATCCAAGAACTGTGGGACAACTATAAAATGTGTAACAAGTGCAAAATGGGGATACCAGAAGAAAAGAAGCTAAGAACAGAAACAGAAACAATACTTAAGACAGTAATGATTGAGAATTTCTGCAAATGAATCTGACACTAAACCACATTTCCAGGAAGTTGGGAGATACTAAGAAGGATAAAATGAAAACAAAACAAAACAAACAAACAAACAAAAAGTATACCTAGGCATATCACATTCAAACTACAGAAAATCAATGATCAAGAAAAAAATTTGAAGGAAGTCAGAGAAAAAAAGCACCTCCCTCATAGAGGACCAAAGGTGAGAGGTGCACCTGATTTCTTCTCAGAAATCATACAAGAAAAAGAAATTGAAATATTCAGTGTTAAGAGAAGAAAAAAAAAAAAAAAAACACCAACCTAGAATTCTATATCCTGTGACATTTAAATTGCAAGAATTTGTTGCCAGTAGATCTGCCTTGCAAAAAAATGTTAAAAAGATAAGGTCAGCAACACAATAGGGATGTCCACTCTCACCACGGTTTTTCAACAGAGTACTGGAAGTCCTAGCCTCAGCAATCAAACAACTTAAAGACTAAAAGGGATCCAAATCAGCAAGGAAGAAGTCAAACTTTCACTCTTCGCAGATGACATGATATTCTATGGGGAAAACCCAAAAGACTCCACCAAAAAACTGCTAGAACTGATACATGAATTCAGCAAAGTCACAGGATATGAAATCAACATACAGAAATCAGTTGCATTTCTATACATCAATAATGAAGCAGCAGAAAGAAAAATCAAGGAATTGATCCCATTTACCAAAAGTCATAAAATACCTAGGAATAAACCTAACCAAAAAGGTAAAAGAGCTATACACTGAAAACTATAGAAAGCTTGTGAAATAAATGGAAGAAGAAACAAAGAAATGGGAAAAACACTTCATGCTCATGGATTGTAAGAACAAGTATCGAAAAATGTCAATACTACCCAAAGCAATTTACACATTTAATGCAATCTCTATCAAAATAACACCAGCATTCTCGACAGAGCTAGAACAAACAATTCTAAAATTTGTATGGAACCAGAAAATACCCTAAATAACAAAAGTAATGTTGAAAACTAAAACCAAAACTAGAGGCATTACAATTCCGGACTTCAAGCTGTATTAAAAAGCTATAATCATCAAGACAATATGGTACTGGCACAAAAACAGACACATAGATCAATGGAACACAATAAAGAGCCCAGAAATGGACCACAACTGTATGGCCAACTAATCTTCAACAAAGCAGGGAAGAACACCCAATGGAAAAAAACCAGTCTCTTCAGCAAATGGTATTGGGAAAACTGGACAGCAACATGCAGAAGAATGAACCTTGGACACTTTCTTACACCATACACAAAAACAAACTCAAAATGGATGAAAGACCTAAATGTAAGACAAGAAACTATCAAAATCCTAGAGGAGAAAACAGGCAACAACCTCTTTGACCTAGATCACAGCAACTTATTAGACATGTCTCCAGAGGCAAAGGAAACAAAAGCAAAAGTGAACTATTGGAATCTCATCAAGATAAAAACCTTCTTCACTGTAAAGGAAACATTTAATAAAACTAAAGGCAACCAACGGAATGGGAGAAGATATTTGCAAATGACATATTGGATAAAGGGTTATTATATAAAATCTATAAAGAACTTCCCAAACTCAACACCCAAAAAAACAAATAATCCAGTGAAGAAATGGGCAAAAGACATGAACAGACACTTTTTCAAAGAAGATATCCAGACTGCTAACAGACACATGAAAAGATGCTCAACATCATTCTTCATCAAGGAAATAACAAATCAAAATCACAATGAGATATCACCTTACACCTGTCAAAATGGCCAAAGTTAACAACTTAGAAAGCAACAGATGTTGGTGATGATGTGGAGAAAGGGAAGCCCTTTCACACTGTTGGTAGAAATGCAAACTGGCACAGCCACTCTGAAGAACAGTATGGACGTTCCTCAAAAAATTAAAAATAGAGCTACCAACAACACAGCAATTGCACCACTAGGAATTTGTCCAAAGGATACAAAATGCTGATTTGATGGGGCACATGCACCCCAATGTCTGTAGCATGCTATCAATAATAGCAAAATTTGATAAGAGCCCAAATGTCCATCGACTAATGAATGGATAAAGATGTGGTATACGGGCACCTGGGTGGCTCAGTTGTTGAACGTCTGACTTTGGCTCAGATCATGATCTCATGATTCATGAGTTCGAGCTCCATATCAGGCTCTGTGCTGGCAGCTCAGAGCCTGGAGCCTGCTTCAGATTCTGTGTCTCCCTCTTTCTGCCCTCCCCCACTCACACTCTGTCTTTGTCTCTCTCAAAAATAAATAAACATTAAAAAAAATTTTTTACAGATGTGGTGTATATATATAATGGAATATTACTCAGTGATCAAAAAGAATGAAATCTTGCCATTTGCAACAACGTGGATAGAACCATAATGTATTATGCTAAGCAAAATAAGTCAGTCAGAAAAAGACAAATATCATATGATTTCACTCATAGGTGGAATTTAAGAAACTAAACAGGTGAACATAGGGGAAGGGAAAGAAAAATAAGATAAAAACAGAGAGGGAGGTAAATCATAAGAGACATTTAAAGACAAAGAACAAACTGAGGGTTGCTGGAGGGGAGGTGAATGGGGGTAATGGGATAAATGGGTGATGGGCATTAACAAAGGCACTTGTTGGGATGAGCACTGGGTGTTATATGTTAAGTGATGAACCACTAAATTCTACTCCTGAAACCAGTATTACACTATATGTTAACTAACTTGGATTTAATTAAAAATCAATCAATCAATAATGAAAAAAAAATATTTTTTTAAATTAAAAAGAATTTCTTCCAGGAGAAAAAAAATTGAAATGTCAGAAACTTGGATCTACATAAAGAAAGGAAGAGCACTGGAGAAGGAATAGGTAAAGGTGCTTTGGATTGAACTATGGAATTGTTCAAAAAATAGACAAATCGATCAATGGAACAAGATAGAAATCCTAGAAATAGACCTATAAATATAATCAACTGGTCTTTGAAAAAGAAACAAAGACAATACAAACAAACAAAGATAGTCTTTTCAACAAATGTTGCTGAAGTGAGTGGACATTCTCATTCAAAAAGAAAAAGAAAAGAAAAATCTAAACATAGGCCTTACACCCTTCACAAATATTAACTCATTATAGACCTAAATGTAAAAGACAAAACTATAGAACTCTTAGAAAATAATATAGGAAAAAAACTAGATAGCCTTGGGTATAGAGGCGTTTTTCAGATACAACAAAAGCACGATATGAAAGAAATAATTGATAAGTTGGACTCGATTAAAATTTAATACTTCTGCTCTGTAAAAAATGTTAAGAGAATGAGGATACAAGACACAAACTAGGAGAAAATATTTGCAAAAGACATCAGGCAAAGGACTGTTATCTCAAATATACAGAGAACTGTTCAAATTCAACAATAAGAAAATGAACAATCCAATTTAAAAATGGACAAAACACTTCACCAAAGAAGATATGTAGATGTCAAATAAGAATATACAAATGTTCAGGGGCACCTGGGTGGCTCAGTTTGTTAAGTGTCCAACTTCGGCTCAGGTCATGATCTCTTGGTTCCTGGTTTCGAGCCCTGCAATGGGCTCTGTGCTGACAGCTCAGAGCCTGGAGCCTGCTTCTGATCTTGTGTCTCCCTCTCTCTCTCTGCCCTCCCCCTGCTTGTTTGTTCTCTCCCTCCCTCTCTCTCTGTCTCTCTCTCTCTGTCTCTCTCTGAAAAATAAAAATAAACATTAAAAAAAATGTTCAACTTTCTATGTCATTAAAGAATTACAAATTAAAACATGCAGTCCCATTACACACCTATTAAAATAACCAAAATCCAAAACACTAAAAACACCAATGCTGGTCAGAATGTAGGGCAATGGGAACTCTCGTTCATTGCTGGTATAAACGCATAATGGTACAACCACTTTGGAAGACAAATTTCTTACAAAATTAAACGTTTCTTGGCAAACGCAATGCAGAAATTGTTCTCCGTGGTAGTTAACCAAATGAATTAAAAACTTATGCTCACACAAAAACCTGCACACAGATGTTTGTGGCAACTTAATTCATAATTGCCAAAACTTAGAAGCAACCAAGATGTCCATCAGTAGGTGAATGAGTATATAAACTGCAGTACATCCAGATAATAGAATATTATTCTACACTAAAAAGAAATGAGTTATCAGGAAAAGACATGAGGAATGTCACATTTTTAACATGTTGCTAAGTGAAAGAAGCCAATCTGAAAAGGCAATATACTGTATGATTCCAACTATATGATATTCTGGAAAAGGCAGAACTACAGAGATAGTAGAAAGATGGGTGGTTGCCAGGAGTAAAGGGGCAGAGAGGGATGAATAGGCAGAGCACAGAGGACTTTTAGGGCAGGGAAAGTATTCTTTGTGATACTATAACGATAGACACATATTATTATACATTTGTCCAAACCCAAAGAATATATAACACCCACACAGAAGGAGCCCAAATGTAAACTATGGACTTCAGGTATACCTAATGGAATATATCACTACGGTGCAGGATGTCAACAGTGAGTTTGTGGGGGTGAGAAGGGCAGGGGTTACATGACAACTTTCTTGAACTTTCCACTCAGTTTTGATATGAATCTAAAACTCCTCTAAAAAATAAGTTTATTAATTTTAAATATAATATAGATGAGTATTTTACTGACATGGAAACACACTATGTTGTGGCATGTACAGTGTGTCCAGAATGATCTTAATTTGTTTAATAAAAAATATGTTCATGAGAAAATAAAACACAAAGCAACACAAGAAAGTGATTGAGAGACAGGATAGTGGTTACCTTGGAAGGCTGAGAAGAACTCTTGTTAGAAGGGGCTACACGGAGGGTCTTGTCAGTGGCAGCAGAGTTCTATTTCCTCTCCTGCCTTGTGTTTATTAGATATTCATCTTATAAATAACTCACTAAGCCTGAGGTTCTCCAAGTTTTGTCCCAGATACACAGCATCAGTATCACCTGGGAACTTGTTAGAAATGCACATTCGCAGACCTTGTCCAGGCCTATTGAATCAGAAACTCTTGAGATAGGACAAGAAATCTGTGTCTGGACAGTCTGTCCAGGTGTTCAGATGCATGTAAAATTTGAGAATCATTGCATTGAGCTCTACATTTGTTCTGTGCAGTTTGCTGATTCTACATTTTATTTTACAATAAGAAGATTAAAAGTTTTTGTTTTTTTTTTAATTGCAGAGTAAAGTGTTTTTTAGAAAGTCAAGGATGGGTAGCACCTGGGTGACTCAGCCAGTTAAGCTTCTGACTTTGGCTCAAGTCATGAGCTTGCAATTCGTGAGTTCAAACTCTGCATCAGGCTCCGCACTGACAGTGGGGGTCTCTCTTTCTCTCCCTTTCTTTCTCTCTCTCTGCTCCTCTCTTGCTTGTGTTTCTCTCTCTCTCTCTCTCTCTCTCTCCCTCCCTCCCTCCCTCTCTCTCCCTCCCTCCCTCTCTCTCCCTCTCTCTCAAAATAAATAAACTTTAAATAATTTTAAAAAAGTAAAGGGGTCGGGGGGGAACTTCTATTATATATGTAGTTACAAGTTTTATATGTTGATATGCTAAGAATATGAAAGGGCATACATCAAATCCTTAGCATTGACTAATGCAGGGAAGTGGAATTAAAAGAGATAATTTAATTTCTTTAAATTTCTATCAGGGATTTATTAATTTGAGCTGAATATCACTTTAATAGCTTAAAAGAATTATAAGATTTAGAAGATTAAAAAAATTAACTTTAACTTATGCATTTTTTTAATTGTCTTTCCTAGAATACTAGTATCTTACCTTAGGTTAATGGGTATTTCAAGTAAAATGCTCAATAGTCAAAAAATGTATAAAGGATATCTTAGAATTACAAAATATAAATTAGTATTCTAAATGCTACAAGAGTTCTCACATGTTTAACCTAACCTTAATTCTCTAAGTATTTACCCAGTATTTGCCATTTTTTTAAAAAAACTATGAATGCTTTCTTTCCAAAATTCCTGTTAACACCTAGCAGCCATGGTGTATTCGAGCCAGCTTGTGCAGAGATCCAATTGGGCTTATCTCTTCCCATCTCTGTGTCCAGTGAAATTGGGTTGGCAGCTTGAAATCAGCTATGGTGAGAGTATGTATGCCATAGAAATCAGCAAGCCTTACAAATCAAGACTCCACCTATCCCCCCGAGCTGGTTGTGAAGCAACTTTCAGCACACCACCCTAGCAGATTCAACATGTTAGGGGGCACAGGAAAACTCTTTACATTATTTTTTACATTATTTCAAAATTATTTACATTACTTCATTTTATTGGAATCTGGTTGTCCTCAATAATTTTAAATTTGTTCTCTTCTTCATTTCTAATCCATAAAATCAAGTCAAAATTGTATTACTCCTAGCATACTGGAATTTATCCATTAAGAGAATTTTAAAACACTGAATAGAATGTTGGGGAAGAGTAGAAGTTGAGAAAGCAAACGAAGTAGAAAGGCATCTCCTGCTGTGTTGCCATACAAGTGTAGAAATCTGAGGGTAGAAGGAAACATTTCTAGCATTTGCAAAGCAGCAGAAGGAGACAATTTTAAAATTGTATGTTTCTGCCATACTGTTTTTCTTAGCTGGCATAAAGTTCTAATTACTTTTTTCTCCAACTGCAACAAGTGCTGATCCCATCCGGGAGAAACAGTTCCACTTCCCCACAGGACAGCGTATCAAAGTATTTCGAGATTGGTGTACTTTTGGCTAAGATGACCAGGGTCCTAAAGAATGTTGTCCCATCCATGTCGGAGCAGTAAGCAACTTCTTCTGTCAGACTGGGCTGAAACACAGTTCCCGTAAACACCATCCTTGCTGGCACATACGTCATTCCTTTATCCGCTCTCAGCTACTTTTCCACGGAATCTTCAGAAATTAAAACATAGTACTCCAGCAGAAGAGTGGGACAGGGGCCAGTGGTTGGAGATTTCTGAACAGGTGGTGGCCTGCCAGAGTGTGACACTGAAAGCTCATCTGTATAATGGAAGATTCATATTATTCCTTAACCTTATAACAAAAGAGACAGATGTTATATAACCGACGTCCCCCCCCCCGCCCTTGCCAAGCCTGGATTGCTGGCAGCCACCCTCCTTAAACAGAATTAGAACACACCACACAGATAAACTATGTAGCATGCGTCTCTGAAAGCAGAAGTGGGAATCCCAGCAGCAGGAAAACAAACCCGTTGCCCAGCAGCACCGTGGCCATGTGCTGTACAGTAACATCGAGCCCAACCCTTGAAGCAGGACTCCAATTCCTCATCCATGGAGTCATGCATACCAGAATTACAGGCTTGCATGCCATAGGCTTCTTAGTGAAATAGGAAACTCTGATTGTGAATTGTACCCTGGGCTTTCCTCACACACAGTAGTAGAAACTGACCATGAGTTCAAACAGAATTCTCCTTCCTACATGACTGTACAGGGATGAGGCACCGCCATTCACAGATACCTGGTAAATCACAACACACACATAGATACAAAGTATATTACCATGTTGACAGTAGTATTTACATCCTTATTATATTTATATTATCTTATTTTCATAAATAAATTTCATAAATGTTATAGACACTACATCATATTTACATGTGATTCTGGAGAACATTAAATAAACAGTTGGGTTTTTATAATTCAACCTCCTTATAACACATACACACCGACAGAGGCCCACAGAAACCATGAAGATGAGTGAGTGCTACCAAAAGTCAAACCCACTTCTAGTCATTTCCTCTACTGTCAAAACATCTTGGACATATAAAAGCTCCATTTGTTTTCAGTAATTATCCTGGATGTCTCCATGCTGACAGGTGAACTTCAAACATCTTTTTAGGCTTATGTGAGAAGCATACATCGATCTTATTTCATAATGAGACCCACAGGAGTTGAAAATTCTCCAAGGAATTCTTAGGACTTTTTTAAGTCCCTGATGTCTACCATTTGCTTCCAAACTTTAACTCTTTATCTGACTCTTAAAAACATAGCTATCTACATGCAAATTTCACAAGAGACAATTTTCTAATCTTGGTGACATTTTGCCTTCATTATGACAGCTACCAGGTACTGTAGCACCTTTTCAGGTACTTTATTTACATTAGTTTATGTATTTATTACAACAACCCTATGGATCCGATAGCTTACAGATAAGAACACTGAAATTCAGAAAAATTACAGAACTTGCCAAGGGATGCATGGTCAGCAAGAGGTAGAGCTAAGATTTTAACTGTCTTCCTAAAACTGGTCAGTGTCCCCACTTCAATATCCTCCCTCAACATGACACCAAATATCCACTGCTCCTCTTAACTCTTGCTTCTTTCGTTTCCTGAGTCAGCAAGACATAGGCACTGTATTCAACCGTTCTTGTGAAAATCAAGAACATGAAAATAAGGATCCTAGTTTGTTTACAATCTTCTAGGGTATCCCTGCTGGGAAGGAGCCCAAGGAAAAAGGACTGAACTGCCTCCCAGATTCCCTTCCGAGAGTGTAGTTCAGAGGAAGGCAGCCATTGCTGTGTTGTAATTGAGACGGGCTGACTTTTGTGCTATCTCTGTGAGATCTGTCCTGGCACTCACATTTCCTGGCCCTTAACTTGATGAATGTTGGCACAGCACAGTGGCCGTTGCTTGCAGGAGCCTTAATGAATGATTGCATTCTGATTGACTTCGAGCCCAGATAAAATGCTGAATATACTCACTTTCAATACCCAGTGGCTCTTCCATTAATGCTTGGCTGAGTTTTATATGTAGACCAAACTCCCTAATAAATGTAGCATTAGATTCAGTCACAAAATTGCACACCATCGGATGTGACTAGGGGCATGTAGAGAGACATCAATAAAACAGGTGTAGTCCCTACCCTTCCATTTTGCTGTGAATCTAAATCTGCTGTTAAAAAAGAAAGCGTCTTTTAAAAAATGATAGGTGTAAGTTTACAACTGTAGGTCGATTGTATGTGCCTCGAAATTGGTAACCAAATGAAAATTAAAACAAAAGGAATATGAATTTTTCTTGGTAACCAAGAAAGTTTGTATCACTAATTTTTATGATATATCATGCCTAGGAATAAAATGTTTCTCCATATTTGTTAGGTATGTCTACACAATAGCAATACTTGTGTATCCTAATAAACAAGAAAAACTGAATCTGAATGAAAACTTCAGAGAAGGAGGTACTGAGGAAAGTGCAGTGCGAGGAAGTGTCAGGGGCACTTTCAAATACCTGCATAAACAGTGCAGGTGGAATGCTGGAAAGAGTCCAGGACTTTATCTGTATGTCCTTGGGCAAATAACTTATATCTTATGAGTCTCTTTTCTCACCTGTAGATTGGGGGATAACAGTATCACTTTGTTCAGGGATTGTTGTGAAAGTTAAATCAGGTGGTAATTGTGGAAATATTGTCCAATATCCAGAGTCCTATATAAATTCTAATATTTCTTAATATGATAGGGAAAACTTGTGGTTATTTGGCTGATGCTCCAATTTTTCAGTCATACTCAGTGTTTTTTACAAGTCTTAGGGAAGGAAGACAATAGAGTAGTCCATTTGTTTATAGGTATTATTTAATGACAAAAACCTAAAGAATACTTCAGAAAAGGTACTTTTCAAAGGATTCCATTCTGCACATCTGTTTGCCAATACTCTCCATGCTCTTTCTTTTCTAAATATTTTTTTTAATTTAAGTAATATATACTTAATGAAAAATTAGAAAACATACAAGAGAACATGAAAAATCACTCATGATACCACCTAGACATCAACAGTATTAATAATTACCATATTTAGTTTTAGACATTTTTCTATACACTTCTATTTTTTAAACCAAAAAATAGAACCATACTACTTATTGAATCTTGTGTAATAATTTTTCTTTATAATAGTAATAAATATTATTTTTCTTTTTCCTGTGTCAAACAATATTCTTCAAAAATATTATTATAGATAATCTCAAGTATAACATTTTAATATGTGGCAAAATCAATTTCCCTAACCATTTTTCTACTAACGGATATCTTATTTACAGTATTTTTCTATCATAGAATTATGCAAAATTTATATATTTCTAACAGATATATTTTGGATATTATATTTATATATTTATATATATATATTTATAACAGATATATTTTTGGATATTAACCTCTTATCAGATATATAATTTGCAAAAATTTTCTACCATTAGGTAGGTTGTCTTTTTATTTTATTGATAGTTTCCTTTGCTGTGCAGAATACTTTTAGATTGATAGAGCCCCTTGTTCAGTTTTGCTTTTGTTGACATTCTTTTGGTGTCAAGCCCAAAAAAGCTCATGTCATAATTGATGTTAAAAGGCTTACAGTCTATATTTTCTTCTAGGAATTTTATTTTCCAGGTCCTATGTTCAAGTCTATAATCCATTTTGAGTTAATTTTTGTGTATGTTGTAAAATAGTGGTCTAGTTTCATTCTTTTGCATGTAGCTGTCCAGTTTTCCCAACATCATTTATCGAAGAGACTGTCCTTTCCCCATTGTACATTCTTGGTTCCTTTGTTGCACGTTAATTGACCATATATACAGGAGCTTATTTATGGGCCCTCTATTCTGTTCCACTGATATATGTGTCTGTTTTTATTCATATACCATACTTGTTTTATTATCATAGCCTTGTAATATATTAACTAATATACATTTATTGGTTTAATTAGTCCTTGGTCGTACCTCTACCAATATGTATTTTCTTTTTATTCTTCTAAAAATATTTTCCTGCTGATTTTCCTCTGTTTATTTTCCCTAAGTAGAAGTTTGGTTGGGGGGGATTGGGTGTTTGTTTTTGTTGCTGTTTATATCTTTGACTTACAAAGAAAAATATCTATACTTATCCCTTATGTAATTACCTTAAACTTTTCAAAGACAGTTATAAGATGATATTAAAGTAACCATAAGAGTTAGATCAAAATAATCATTTGTGAACTGCCACTGACAGAGAAAAAAATGTTTTGTGCCTTGCTTATGAATATTCTCCAATTTCTAGATTTTAATTTCATTTTTTCTGCATTTTTATCCCTTTAATACATTATGCAATGAAACCCAAATTTTGTAATCCATGTGGTACATTAGACTAAATTATAAGTCTAATCATTTTTACCAATAATTTAGACTAGTTGCTTTTTGTAACCATTATTTCCTTTGTCAAGGAAACTTTGATACTATTTACATTGTTATAACTCAGATTTTCAAATTATGTATTTATGTTGTCAGGATAGTATATTTTTAATTCATACATACCAAAGAGTACCATTCTGTTGCTCTCATACATTGATAACTTCACTGGGATTTTTAAGGATTGCACCAGAATATGTGCAGTTTTTTGGTTCTGTTTTCATAAAGGTGACCTATAATTTACTTCAATAGATTCCATCTTTTGAGGATGAGGTCATCCTTTTTGCCATGATGGAGTTTTCATTTTTCCTTTGATCACTGCTCTTGATTCATTCTTGCTATTTTTCTATTTATAGAATTCTATTTTATATAGGTTAACCTTTTGATGGGTCATCTATGTCTCATTTTTCTCCTCCTTAATCTCTGAATTATGGGTGAATATATTTAATTCATTTTTTATTTCATCAATTCAACTTTCATCGTTTTGCTTCTACTGATTCTGTTTTATCTATTCATTAAACAATTAGGTTTCCCATATACATGCAATATTTCCAGAACATAGATTGTTAGATTGTTTTCTCTTTCCATAATGCCCCCATATCCAAATTTCATATTCTCTCTCTCTCTAAGCTTCAATGATTTTTCATAAGTCTTATGGTTTTTCTAATTATTCATCCTACAGAGAAGAATCCATTCTCACTTAGTAGCAGCTTATAATCAAATACAAGACTGATAGAATTTATATGGGTCCCTGCTTAAAGCTTTTACATTTTTAAAAACCATAGTTTAAGGCAGAATAAATTAAAAAATAAAGGGGAAATTACATTTATAGTAAATTTGTGTAATATGTTCAGAGATTCGGAAGTCTAGAGGAATGGGGGGTGGGGAGGGGAACTAGAGCCATAGACACTTATGGCAAAGACCTTCATTTCAGCATTTGTATGGATGCCCTCCCGGAAAAGCAGGCTTTGGCATCACCAAATCTCTTAAAGGTAGCAGCTTCTGGTATCCGAAACATGTCCTATCTCAGTCACTTCCAACAATTCACTGTTTCTTCTACCTGTCACCTTGTTCACCATCCACTCCTGCAGGATCTTCCTATAATTTGCTGAACACTGAACTAATCACTGGCAGCGTGCTGGAGGGAAGCAGACTTTTCCTGCTCTTGAGGGACTGGTGGAGGATGCATGCTAAAAACAGTGTGTTTCAACATTATATGACAAGGTCTATGATATGTAAATATTGGTACTTTGATAGTTTAGTGAATGCACACATATTATCAGGTTGTAATATACCACATGTAAGTAAAACTATTTATATAGAGTTACTAATTGAACTCACTTTGATTGAATTGATCTTTGAATATGTTGAGACCAATTTATTTGCTGGTTTGGTTTCACTTTTTTTTTGAATGTCATTAACCATCAGGTTATTTTGTTCTTAATAAAATGTCACCTCTTTTCTACTCTTTCAGACATCTTATACCAAAATTGGGGTAAGAAACTGTTATTTTCTCCTTATATCTTCACCTATCTACATATCTCAAAAACTTATTTAAACAGTTGCATCCTGTGAGGTTGGAAGGCCAGAGATAAAACAATCAACTTGTTCTACTCATACATTGATTGGTAAAGCAATTTGCACAATGAAACAGCCATTATCACCAAACTGTATCTAAGCCTAGACACCATCTTCTTATAGTTTGCATAGACTATTTCGTCACCTTGAGAAAATTATTTAGTAAGTTAAACATGAATTTAAAAATTTTTTTAAAATATTACCTGGTTTTATATATATAATATCTTCAATATTTAATGCATTAAAATATATACATATTTTATATATAAACTATCTAAGTATATAGCTATAATAGCATCTACCAATATAGACACACACACACACACACACACACACACACACATATATATGTGCATATAGGTCAATGTCAGTTTGAAATTGACAATTCATTGGTGAGAACATGTGTATAAGCATTTGCAAGGGAAGTCTATTCACTATGAAAACCATTACCCCTACATGACAATAAGGCAGATACCAGAAGATAAATCAGAAAGGAAGAACGAGGATGAAAACTCAAAGCCTTGACAAATCACTGTAATAAGAGATTCTTTTTTCAATTTGCTGATGGTCTGTTTCTCCAGATTAATAGTAATCCGATACCATATGTTTAGTTCAACCCCTTTAGCTTTTAGTGCAGGCCTCTTTCAGATTCAGGCTGCCAGGTCAGCGGCTTCAGCTGCTTTTGGCAGTGTTTTGATTTTTCACAAGAATTGTTACAGTAACTCTGAATCTAACAGAGTTTGTTAGATAAACTTTGAAGCTAAGTGCTTTTATCTCTTCACTAGGGTATAAGACTGCCAGAGAAGCCAACAGTGTTCATGCGTATTTATATTTATTTACAGATACTTTGAGAGTTTATCAAGAAGTTTGAAAAACCGTCAATCTACTCTGACATTTGTATTTATGTGTCCAAGTAAATTTTTTGCATTTTTTAACCAGTAATTTTATTTGGATTTTTAGATAGTATCTAAATAAAGGTAGGCTCTCAAATGCATAGAAAAATACCATTCTCTGTACATTTCATAAAGTCAAGTCTTTTCATGGAAACAATATTGGTTGCTTTGGGGGAGAATAAGAATCACATGCGAGTAAGTGAAAGACAAAGTAAATGAAAAAAAACAGGCCCTAATTTATGAAAAATGTGCCCGATTAATTTTTAATAAGCAAAAGAGTCAATAAAATGGATAAGCAAGTGGACAGCTAGAGAAGATTGTTTTAGAGTTCTCTGGAAGACAATGGATAGTCTCAATTTATAAGGAAGTATGGCTTTCTAGTCTGTTTAGAGTTTTCTAATTATTTTTTTTTTCCAGGTGAGGAAATAACACTGTATAGCTTTCCCTGAAAATGGTATAGACCATGACTTCAATGTTCTCAGGGAATATTCAACCTCAACTTTTTGAGAGTGAACTGACTCAGAAAGAGATTCTCTGGGACGGTTTTTGCCAACTCCTGGGGTTGAAAAATACTGCTCAGAGAAGTCTACTTCTTATATTATCTCTAATAATTCATTTAGGGAAAATGACCTTGTTGTGCAACTCTGGAACTGTTAATTAAGATTAATGAGGATCTTGCTGTTTGCACTGGCTTGTTTCTTCGATCAAGCTAGTTGAATCCGGACTGGTCTGACGTCCTGCCTGGACAGGGCTGACATCTTGCCAAGGAGCCAGCAATAGGCTGGGGAAAGGTTAAAACACAGAGCTGGCAAGTAGCAACATTTTGAAAGTTGAATTTGGGGCATGAACAACAGAAAGGAGGCCTGGCACCCAGAGGTAAAGGTGACAGAATCTAAGTTGAAGAAACCTCTCCTTCTTTATCAGAAACATTTATGCTTTCTTCAGTTATCAACTAAAAACTACACACAGACATTTAGAAAATCCCAACAATTAGAGTTACCACTGAAAAACATGCAGAGTCAAGAAATTCTGAAATATTCCATGCCAGAGACCTGCACTACAGATCATCTATTTGCCTGTTCTACATTTTTTTATGTTTATTTATTTATTTGAGAGAAAGACAGGATGAGTTGGGGAGAGGGGAGAGAGAGAAGGAAAGAAAGAATCTCAAGCACGCTCCACTCTGACAGCATAGAGCCCAGCACAGGGTTCGAACTCATGAACCATGAAATCATGACCTGAGCCAAAACTAAGAGTCCCACACTTAACCGACTGAGTCACCCAGGCATCTCTACCTGTCCTACATTTTTAAAAATAATAATAAACTACATTTTTTTCCTGTAAGTATCCCAATTTTTTATTTTAGCAGTAGGGAGTATTTCACTAAGAAACATATTTTAAGAACTAATGATTTTTTTAACAACTTACTGTATTCCATAAAGACTTACAAATGATATAGAATTTATATTTGGCAGGTACAGATATTTGATCACATAGGGGAAACTAGCAAAGTTTGAGGGAGCAACAGCAAAACTCAAATATCATTGCTTTCTCCAGACCAACAGACACTATTTCCTCCTCCTAGGCAACAACACAAGGTTGTATTACTTTGGTTGATACTTATATGCAAACCTGGGAAACAAGTGTTTGCAATTTTCTAACTATGCTGGCGCACTTTAAAAACATGTCTTCCTTTCATTATATTATGTTCAGTCCCTCTATGTGATGACTACAAGTGATAAAACAAGGGGAATCTTGTTACAGTCTCAGTCTTCCCCCAAAATATGCTATAGAGTCAATAGAACTCTAGTTAAAGTCCAGCATGATTGTTCTTTGGAAATCCTTAAGCTGATTCTAAAATGTATATGGAAACATAACAATAACAATTTTTTTTTACAAAAGCACGAGTTGAAAGGATAACAGTACATTATTTCCAGATTTTTTATAAAACTATAGTAATTAAGACAATGTACTGGAGAAACAATAAGCACGTAGATCAATGGAACACGGTAAAAGTACAGAAACAGACCCACACATATATGGTCAATTGATTTTTGAAAAAGACGTAAAAGCTATCCAATGATGAAAGGATATTTTCAACAAACGGGCTGGAACAATTAGCTATCCATTTTCTTTTTAGTTATCTTGATATACACCTTGCACCTCATACAAAAATTAACTCAAAATGGATCATATATCTTCCAGTAAAACCTAAAATCATAAACGTTTTAGAAGAAAATCTTTGTGACCTGGGGTTAGTCAAAGATTTGTAGGCATGACACCAAAAGCACAAACCATAAAAAAAAAAATGACAGATTGGACTCCATAAAATTAAGAACCACTTTAAGAGAATGAAAAGCTTGGCCATGTCCTGAAAGGATATGTTCATAATACACATATCTGATTTGAAAAAAAAAACAAAAAAAAAAAACTGTGTGGCACCTGGGTGGCTCAGTTTGTTGAGCATCCAACTTAGGTTCAGGTCATGATCTCATGGTTCATGAGTTCGAGCCCCGCTTCAGGATCTGTGCTGACAGCTCAGAACCTGGAGCCTGCTTCAGATTCTGTGTCTCCCTCTCTCTCTCTCTGCCCCTCCCGTGTTCGTGCTCAGTCTCTCTCAAAAATAAACATTAAAAAAATTATTACAAAACCAAAAACCTGTATATGCCTAATATAAAAAGATGTCTCAAATTTCAATAATAAGAAAGCAAATAACCCAATAAAACAAATGGGCAAAAGATTTAAACAGATATCTCACCAAGGAAGATATACAGATTCAAGTAAATACATGAAAAGATGTTCAGCATCATTTATGACTAGGGAAATGCTTAAAGCTACAATGATAAAACACTAAATACCTATTAGGATAGCTAAAAAGTATTTTTTTACTATCAAGTTCTGGTGAGAACATGGAGGAAATAACGGTGGGAACGCAAAGTAGTAAAGTCAGTATCTAAAACAGTTTGGCAATTTCTTAAAAAGTTAAACATACACTTATAATAAGAGTCAGTAATCTGACTCCTAGGTATTTACCCAAGTGAAATGAAAACCTTTGTTCATACAAATAGCTCTATGCAAATGCTTATAGCAGCTTCCCTGTAATCACCACAAACACTGGAAACAACCCAAATGTCCCTTAGCTAGAGAATGGGTAAACAATGGTGCAGCCATACAATGGAATCCTACTCAGTTATAGACAGGAATGAACTACTGATACCACAATTTGATTCTCAAATGCATTATGTTAAGCAAAAGAAGCCAGACTTAAAAGGCTATAAATGGTATGATTCCATTTATATGGCATTCTTGCAAAGTCAGAACGATAGGGAAACAAAAGAATTCAGTGGTTGCCAGAAGCTGGAAAGAGGCAAGAGAGGCTTACTGCAAAGGGCCATGGGGGAATTTTGAGGGTGATAGATTTTATATAGTGACTATGGTGGTGATCATTGTCCACAGGGATGTATGTATTTGCCAAAACTTGCAGAAACACTACACTATAAAGAGCAATTGGGGAGTGGGGGGATGTGAGGATAGATATTCCAAAAAACAGCAAGATGGAAGGCCAAATTTAGAGCCATTAAGGAAGCATGAAGAATAGTGGAACTAGGTGCATGGGCCACAAAGGCCAGGGTAAGAATCGTGTGTCAGCCATTTGTGACCTTAGTCTTTTGATATATTGTTTCTTGAGCAAGTTACTTAACCTCTCTAACCTCCATATCTTCTTCTATGAGATGCAGGCACATAAGATCCACTTCATGGGGAACTGTATGGCTAGATAAGAAAAAGCATATGCTTTGTCATAGCACAGTGGTACATAATGATTATTCTAAGTAAACTAGAAGATACCTCTGGTGCTTGGCATCTCATCCCCTAGGCCCCTCTGATTTCAACCACAGATGGGATGGACAGATTTATGTGTCTCAGACTCAAGAGGCACTGACAGCATCCCATCTCAGGAAAGTGCCTCGGATCTTTCTGCATTCCGCCCCAGATCCTGGGAATACTGCTGGGCCAGCCTGAAGTGCAGCCTGGAATGTAGGGAGTTCAGACCCCTGAAAAAACCCTCGGCAAACAGCTGATAGCAATTTCTTGTCCTTCAGAAGAACTGTGGAGGTTCCAGCAGAATAGAGACCCCTTGCCCGCAGCAGCTGTCCCTAATAATGTACCCTCATATTGTCTTCCTCCTCCCCATCTCATACTTCTTACTCCCTCTCTCCAGATTTCTGAGATCACCTCTCAAATCAACTGTCTCTCCCACTGCCCCACTTCTACTTCTGCTTTCCAGAGAACCCAGACTGACACACAAGCTTATCACCAGAAAGCTGCATTTTTAAATTGATGCAATGACTTAACAAAATGTCCATTCCTTTCCTTATCATGTCCTCTTCCACAAGTGATATTTAAGCCATGATGTGCAACTTGCTAAATACCTGTATCCATGTTATCTCACTCTGCAATCTCACCCAGTTGTGGAGTACAGAATTTACAGATGCTGCCTGTGGCTTCCAGTCACAGTTCTGTTCCCCTCTGGGCCCCTACAGCCTTTGCTATCCAACAGAAAAATCTCTGTTCAACAGTGAAGGGGGGGGCCCTGTTCTCCCATCTCCAGTCCCGCCTTCTTCCCCTCCCATGTCTTGCTTCTCTACATTCATGACACCATCACATCATTGAGCTACTCTGTAAATGGGCTCCTATGGATACAAACTTAGCATCAGCGCTCACAGGAAGCTTTCACTATCCATGCAGAGCAGAACAGTGGAAAGAACTCAGGTAGAAACGGCTGCCCCATCCCAAGAAATTAATGCTTTGAGGTTCTCCACACATCTTCTGCTGCTGTTTCCTTTACCTCTCACCCCCATTCGTAGTTATTTGGAAAACAGCTCATAGCTATGGGCAACACTATTACAAAAGAAAATTTATCCCAAGGCTGTGTAGCAAATAAGTCCCATTGTAACAAGATTTAACAAACACAAATGCCGTCTTGAAATATTGTTGTATTCTTTAAAATGAAATTATTATCTATATGTGGCACTCCACATCTGGTTATGACACCAGGCTGTGCTTTAGATGGTTTTATAGCCTATACCAGTGCTGTCTAACAGAACTTGCTGAGATGATGGAGAGGTTTTCATCTGCATTGGCTATTGAGCATTTAAAATGTGACTGTGGCTGGTGAGACTGAGGCATGGAACTTGCAACTTTATTTAATTTTAATTAATTTTAATTTAATAGTCTCACTTGGCCACTTGGGAATACTGTATTGAACAAGCCTATAGTTTCATCACCAGTTATCACAAAAATTAACTTCTGTCTCCTAGGAGAATTATTTTTTGTCGGTTTTTTTCTTTTGTTTTTTTTTTCTTTTGTTTTTTTGTTTTTTGTGTTTATTTTGTTTTTTGTTTATTTTGTTTTGTTGTTTGTTTTTTTGTTTTTTTGTATTTTTGGCTGGGGTTGACAGAATATGATTTTTTTGGGTAATGCTGGCACTTGAATTTCAAGTGTAATTTTCAATTACCATTGAGTGTAATTATAAGTATATAGAAAAACTTTCATGCTTTTAGATCTATCCACATCCCAAGAGTCATAAACAAGCCATATTTCCTTTTAAAGCATTTCAAGAACACAAACAAAAGCTAAAGGCCTCTTGGACAGGAAGACTTTCCTCAAAAACTGAATATACGGTTTGAGAGCAGACTTCACTTACTCTGTCTCCCTTAGGAAGAATAGTTTTAAGCAGATGATTAAATAACTCTAAGCCTCTCACATTATTGTTTCTCTAATCTGGGAATACAATGAATCCCCAACAGTGCCCTGCCCTGCTTCTTTATCTATGGTGCCTACCATTGTTGAAAGCCTGAAGACGTACGTGATATTTTTTCTAGACAACCTAGCCTACCTAGAAACGAGCAGAATGTAGGCAACTGATGGCATCAAGTAACTTATTGTGATCAGTAAAAATGTAGTCTAAATTTCCTAAAGCTGTACTCTCAGGTGTCGAGTGACTTTGTAAGGACAATACGCTGATCTGCATGCAGCCCCTTTTCTCTGTGCTCTTGCAACATCACATAGTATCAAAGACATCTTCCTTCCTGGTCTTCTCTTCTGCCCTGCCTTCCCATAGCGCGTGCTCTTTGTTTTGGTCCTCCCTTCCAGACCATTCTTTCTCTTGTTCTGTCTGGGTTTTAGTCCGCCTCCACTGTTCGGTTTTCTCCTTATTCTCCTGCCCTTCTTACTCTCTGTCTCTGCAGAACATAAGTTGCCCTTATCTCTAGTCTAGCTCTCACCTCCAAGCTGATGACTCCCAAAACTGAGCCCTTCTCATAAATTTCAGACCATGTTCTGCAGTCCTGTGCCCAGACATCTCAGTGCTATGCCAGCTCTAGAATTTGACTCATCACCTGCCTCCCATAAATAGGTCCTCATCCTGACAGTCATGTAGACCAAGAAAATGGCTCCTCTTCGATTCCTCTTTCTTCACCTGTGATAGCTGACAAGTACAGCTTCCTATCATCCTCACTTTGCATCAGTTTCTAGACAAACCACAGCCTCCTCATTTAGCTCCAACTCCACCTTTCCTCACTTCGACACAACTTGTCCTGTTACCATATACATCTTCCCAGTTTATTGCTTTTAAATCACTCCCCTTATCCAAAAACTTCAGTGGGTCCCCATGACCTACACAGTATTGAATCTAAACCCCTCAGCTTTGCACTCAAGAACCTTATTCTTGACATTAGTCCTCCCCCTTTAGCCACCATAACTTCCTTCCTAATATAAATTCTGTTCCTGCAGACTGCAATTTCCCACCGCTAAGTTTTTTCCCACAGAGCTTCTCCCCATCTCTTTGCCCCCAAATGCCTTATCTCCTCATGCTGTCTACCCAATTCTGGCTCATTTCTGCTCCTAGCTCATCCACCTCCTCCATGTGACTCTTTAGGTGTTAGGCCTCTCTGATCTTGAAAAACAAATATCACTCACATCACTCACATGTCATTTATTGTTAGGTGACTGTCTGGTGTACATATCTCTGTACAAAAGTCAGAATACATGTAAAGAACTTAGCATGGTTCCTGACACACACAATAAATGTTCAATCACTGTTAGCAGTTATCAGTATGAGTATTCTTATTATTACTATTACTAATATTATTTTCATGGCAATGACCTACCAATGCACTCTACAGGGTCTAGCATTGTGTGTTGGAATTAGTATGTGCTCAATAAACATAAATCCTATGAAATAATTTTTATGCATGGATGCTTTGCAAAGCAATTCATAGAAGCATAGAAAGAAGTGAGTGATGGAGGGGGCTTAACTAACTATTATGAGTGTGGAAAATAGATTTTTGCATTGAAAATTCTTTTATGAAAATCTTTATCCAGTCTGTGTATACATCCAAATTATAATATATTTAGTCTCTTCTCAGAGATAACAGCGCTCCTCCTACCCATCTGTCATGTCAGGTTGCACTGAGAAAATGCTAATTTACCTTTTTGATATACCATTTGACAATTTCTGGTTTCGGATATCACACGCAAGGTTGCACATCAGTGAATCAAATTTGAATCCATATTGTCAAGTTCATATTTAGAATAAAATTATGTTGCATCTTTCATATAAACTTAAAAGTGAAGTTGTATATCAAACGAGTGTGTGCATGTAACTTGAATGCAGAAGATAAAAGTAAGGCAAAGAAAGACATTATTATCTTATTGGCTATGAAATTACTGAACCAACTCAGTTGATTTATGGAAGAAGGTTTAACCAGCTTCAGTTGAACTTTTGCAGTGCAACTTCTGGATGCCCTTCCATTAATTCATTAAATAAAAAGAGCATTCTTTTCATTCTAATTATCTTAGCTACACATGTTAAATATGCTAAAAGCTAAACACAAGCAATAATATTCCTGTCATTTTTTTCATCTGCCAACTCCTCAGAAATAATTAAACTATATTGAGAGAAGTAATTCTTCACTCAAAATGATTTTTTTACCAATGCAAAAGAAGCAGCATGCAATAAAAATTCATATAACCTAGTCATTCGGTATAAAAATAGAACTGGAAAAGCATTAACAGCAATTTAGTTCAATAGAAAAGAGAAAATGCTGTGTTTACTTTAATTTCATAGGATAAATATATATTTCAGATTTTCCATATTCTTAAGGAATTTTGAGGGGTTTTGTGACTAATTCTATTGTAATCAGAGGTGTTTGAGATTTTAAATTTTTTGAATCAAGAATATCAATTTTGAACTTATTTGAATCAAAAAATACCAACATGGTTTCTGAGCTCCAAAGTAAATAATAGAGGCAGAGAGTCACAGATATGAGAAACAGCTTCAAGCAATAAAAGATCCAAATGGGAGTTCTAAGGTGCTACAGTGACAGGAGGGATCACAGTTTTCTGGGCACTGAGAGGGAAAGACTCATTTTAAGAACATCATCAGTCTCTCATGCTCTGTAGATATGTAGATAGGTAAGTGGGTAACTAGGTAGGTTGACAGACCGACAGACAGATGATAGACTTATGAATGGATGGATGATAGATGGATGGGTGGATGGAAGGAAAGAAAGTTACAATTCATAGATTCTCTACAATGTCGCAGCTTGTACACAAAAGTCATCTTGTTTCATACATGAACTTTCTCAGCCCCTTAACATTTTGTGTCACTGAGTAACAACAGTTGAACACAATACAATAACACAGCTAACTGCAGCAGGCTGCAAACAGATACAGTACTATGCCCAGTGAAACAAGCACTATCTTGGAAGCACTTGGTGGGAGGTCTTTATCATCTTTTTTGCAAAGCCTGAAATTGTTCTTCAACCTGCAGCTTAACTCTCTTTCCTTATTTCCATAATTCAGATGCTTCGGCCCTCCCTTACATTCACCTCCACCCAGATTCATTCACCTTTTATGCCCCAAGGGTGAAATCTAAAATGTACTGTAGTGCTCTTTTTAAAAGAGTATTGCATATCTTTTTAACTGAAATAGAGTTTGTAATTAGTATTGTTATTTTTTGTTATGCACAGGTTGTAAGTTGTACAGGTTTGGAATGACCTGCCCCAATTCTATTTTTCCATTAAGGCCTTTGTTATTTTTCAGAGATGATTTTGCCAAACATGAGGTTTTTCAGAAAAATGTGTATCGTTCAGTAGAAGAAATATCTATATTCTCTTATAGAAGTTCTCAGTAGTATATTTTATCCTTACCCTAAATCAAAATCCTTACTCATCAAAAGGGTGATTATCAAAAATTATTTTTCTTAAAAATATTATTTGATATTAATTGGTTAAGTCATTAAAATTTTCTACTCTACCAATAATCTGTGATTTACAATGTTCTACCTATCTAATTACAGCACTGTGACTCATCTCTTCTGTTTCATTGCACAAGACTTCTTTTAAAAGATAAAAGGTTTTTGTTCACCTGTCATCTCTCTTTTCACTGCCTTCTCTTCATTCCCCATGTTGGCCCCAGTCATGTGGACTTTGGGATGCTAGTCACCTGCCTGCTATCTTTCTGACATATTTTTGCAAGTATTTTTGGAATATCACGGCGCGCCACGCCTGCCCTTTCTCTCACACAGGCTACATACTTTAGCGCTTTCCCCCTCCACTGAACCCTTCCATCTGTCTAATAAGCAATTAATTCCCTTGGCAAAAAAAAAAAATAGGCACGGTGGTAGCTTCTAATATATTAGTTTTGAATACATCGAGAGAATGTTTAGGTCCAATTCAAGTGCTACTTCTTGAGCTGTTTTATTCTTTTATTTTGTTTTTTTGTTGTTGCTTTTTTTTCAGATCACTAGAGGTTTTTTGTTTTTGTTTTTGTTTTTTGTGGGTTTTTATTATTGTTTTTTCAAACAGTAGGAGTACAATGTAGAAGCGTGAACTTTAGAGCTAAGCTTTGGAGTTCACATTCCTTTCCACTATTTACACACTCTGTCATCAAATTATTTAACCCTCCCCCCCACCCCAGCCTCCATTTCCTCAGAGAGTTGTGGGTATATTTAAATGAGTACGTATGGATGAAGTGCTTATAACATCGCCTGGCACGCAGTAAGACTAGATAAGTGTATGTTGCTATCCCTACAACTGTTATCTTGCCATATCACTGCTTTTGTGCGGTGTCATTCCTTGGCGCTCTTATACTGCGTATTTGCAGGGACTGAGATATGAAGTATACTTTGAGATTCACATACCAAGATGTGGCAAATCCAAGTTAACCTCTTCAAACACACACACATATACACACACTCCCTACATCCCAGACAAGAACATTTTAAAATCTTATCAGCCACTGTACAACATTGACACATTGACCAGAAACTCAATGCATTAGACAGTTGGTAAACTGGGATCTCACATCCTTGGCAGGTTCTTCCTAAATAACTATCATCTAATCTGTAACAAGAAGAAATATGGATTTGAATTATACTTTGTAAGTGACTGATGTGTGAGAAGACATTTCATTAAATCATTTATTCCCTGAGTAAACAGTAGTTCCCATCCCATGCCAAACACAGTGCAGGTTGCTGAAAGTATAAATAGGACCAAAGAGTTCATGGGTCTTATTGTCTCAGTGTTTATAATCTACTAGAGAAAAACTACAAGGAAAGCAATAACGTAAGAGTGAAAATGCAAAGTTTCATGAGAGTGGATGAGAAGGACAGATACGTTGAATTTGTGGGTCAGAGGAAGAATCATCTAAATGGAGACATAAAGGGTAAATAGGAATTAGTGAACGTCGGGGTGAGAAGTTTTTGAAGCAGAATGAATAGCGAGTGTGAAAATTACTGTATCTGTTCATGACCTTAAGCACATAATTGTTCTCACTGTATGCATCCCTTCCTCCACTAGATTCAGGGCAGATTTGTCTGATTAGTGCACTGCTGTATATCTACCTCCCAGCAAAGTGTATAGACAGTGATATATAGTGGGAGCTCTATAAATATTTGTGGAATGAATTAATAAATTCAACACCGCCCTGTTATTTCTGCTTACGGCTTCCAACCAGGAACTCTGGTGAGTTCAGTCTGATGGTTAAACTTGAGGGTTTGCAGTGGTATCATGTATGCATGTCAAGCACCTACTGCACAAGTAAGAGTACATGACATCCTTGTGTTCATATCAAATCTCTGGCTTATTTTTCAGTGTTATTAAAGGACAAAGAGACAATATTATACTTGTTAAGAAAAAATGATACTAAAATCTCTTATCCTTCCATGAGTGTTATAAACTGCCTTTAAGATTCGCATACAGAGGCACCTGGGTGGCTCAGCCAGTTAAGCATCTGACTTCTTCTCTGGTTATGATCTCGCAGTTTGTGGTTCCAGTTCCACATCGGGCTCTGTGCTGACAGCTCAGAGCCTGGAGCCTGCTTTGGATTCTGTGTCTGCCTCTCTTTCTGCCCTCCCCTGCTTGCACTCTGCCTCCCTCTCTCCCTCCCTCCCCCTCTCTCTCTCTTTCTCTCTCTCTCTCTCAAAAATAAATAAACACTAAATTTTTTAAAAAAGATTTACATACAGATACAAGTGTGGGTATGTTCAAACGTGTGCACACTAATATTTAAGGCAGTTTCTCATCTGCCTTCCCATCACAATCATAGAAAAAAATGGAGGAAAGGAACATGCAATGTCTTAAATACTGGTCAGAAAATTTGCATTGAATATGAGTTAAAAATGCACCAATAGAGTCAAGATAAAAATTTTACCAGAGTTTCTGAGTGAGTCCTAGTCTTCCTGAGGAACTGCAGTAAAATGTTGAATTGAAGTAAACCTAGCAAATGTGAAAGATAGATGAGCTCCATTCTAAGAATCAGTAATTCTGATGCATGCACAGGGGGAACTGGGAAGCAACCAGTCCACTTCTAGAACCTTTCCGTTTTCCCCTTCAGAAATCTTTGCCTTCTCACTGCCCAAGCCAACCCCCTGTTCAGTCCCCACTTAGGGGTCATCCTTTCAGGCAACACCTCCAGTTCTCCACTTCTATCTTTATGCTCTTATCTTTCAAAAGGTCAGCCAGATTGGAGATTTCCCTTCTGTGTATTTGAGGTGTACATGAAAGACAGTCTGACCCAGTAAACAGCACAGTTGAAAGCCCAGTTAAATCACCTACATGCTGTGCAGTCCTGGACAAGTTACACGAGGTCTCTGATTCCTCATCAGTTATGATAGTGTGCTGTAAAAAGAAAAAAAAAAAAAAAAGGAAAGGAAAGCCCTAGTTGCTATCTCATTGGGAAAATGTAACCAATGATTCCACACCAGGCAGTTAATAATTAAAATACTCAATACATCCTTCCAGAAATACCCACATGTTCAAAGGACATAAGACCAAAGGAAGAAAATGCTTACAGGAAATTTTCTGGCATCAGAAAAAAGTAGTAGGGATAAAGACCTTCCCAGAGAACTTTAACCCACATTTCATGGACAGCTACCTACTCCACCTGTTCCAACTGGTATAACGTGGTACACATAGAAGATTACAAACAAATAGAAATGCCTAGATAATTAAATGGCTCTAGCCCAGTTATGGACCAGGATTTAGCCCAGAACTAAGCATATGTAAAGTGCTTAGTTAATTTATAACTGAATGAAATTGACCGATGCTTCATATACTTTAGTGTGCAGTATGCCTTTTGAGTATATTTGTATACTTTCAGTAGTGCTAGTACTCTTCATTAATTCTACAATGTATATTTTTCCTCAATTTTACATCTCTGAAGTTAGGATATTGCTTCCAATTCATTGAAATTCATTAGTATCTTTCTTCTTTCTTGGTGGAAAATTGATGGAATCTTAGATTCCGGTTCACATATAAAATTCCAGACAATGAACACTCATTAAGTCCTGAATGAAAGTCAAATAGCAAATATGCAGTTTAGTGGACCAGAGTGATCTATTTTATTTCTTGGATTTTAGTCTCTGAGTATCAACTTTAGGAATATTTAAAAAGTCAGCTTTGAATATGTACATGCGTGAAAAGGAGGGTGCTTCAGACTGCTTAATGCACAACCTCCAATAGATTAAGACACCATTCAAGCTTTATAAGGAGTTGACATCCTAGCAGTTTTTGTTTCACATCTTATTTTTAAACAACAATTAAGATAGGTACTTGTAAAAACTAAAGTTAATTTATATTCATCTTATTCTGAAATTTGTTCACACCCCTTGAAATAATTCTATATTACCTAGGTCATCACAAAACCTGAGTTTGAAAATCAGTACCTCGGATTCATCAATATTTATTTTTTTTATGTTTATTCATTTTTGAAAGAGAGAGACAGAGCACAAGCAGGGGTGGGGCGGAGAGAGAAGGGGACACAGAATCCAAAGCAGGCTTCAGGCTCCTCCGAGCTGTCAGCACAGAGCCCAACCCAGGCTCAAACTCAAGAACCACAAGATCATGACCTGAGTCAAAGTCGTTCGTTCAACCGACTGAGCCACCCAGGTGCCCCAACCATCAATATTTATTTTTAAATGCCCAAGGTATTTTGGTTCTTTTAAGCAATTTCCAACTGTTTATTCTACCCAGGTGACTTAAGGGAAATCATAGAAGGAAGGAAGGAAGGAAGGAAGGAAGGAAGGAAGGAAGGAAGGAAAGGGAAGGGAGGACAGAAGGAAGAAAGGAAGGAAGGCGGGAAGAGGGGAAGGAAGGAAGAAAGAAAGTCATACATTGACAACATAAGCACAGCAGGTTGATATTTAATTTTACAAATCTTCCTATATTGGGGGTTAATGTAAACATAGCCTTGTGACACCCCCCTATGGCATAATTAATATTCTTGTATAGTAGAAAGGTCAGTGTTGTCTCTCATGTATTCACATTCTCTAAGAAATTACTTGTTTTTAAAATGACATTTCTGTGTCTGTTAAGACTCAAACATCCTTATTACCTTGATATGTTTTGGTTTTATATTTTGATTTTCCATCTTGGGTGTAGTCATCCACAGATCAGATGAGAATATATTATGTAAAAACATATAACATAAAAATTCCAGCCTCACACCACAATTTCACACATCTGTGCCAAAGACTATAATCAAGTCCAGATGCTCTGGTCTAAGATATTATCTGTAGTCACAGAAAATACCACACTGGACAGACCTGTTGTACCACAGATTTTGTGCCACCTGACAAAATCTAAATTGCTTATCACAACATCCAATATACCTTTGTATTAAACAATTCCCATGTGAAAGAAACGATTTAGATAAAAAACAAGGATAGATCAATGAATCCAAAGAAATTTCAAAAGCAAAATAAAATCCTATAAGCACTAAAACAAGCAGGGTATATTCTTTGCTTTTCTCTAAAGCTTGACCACAGACAATAAACATAAAATTGACAAAAATATATTTTAGAATGTTACCTTTACAAAAGTCAGTGGAAACAATCCACATGTCCATCAATGGTGAATGTACAAATATAATATGGAGTACCTACACAGTGCCATAATATTTAGCAAGGAAAAAAGGAATGAAGTATGATACATGCTACAACATGGATGAACCCTAAAAATATTTTTCTAAGGGCAAGAAGCCAGTCACAAAAGGCCATGTAGTACATGATCCCATTTAAATGAAATGTCCAAATCCATAGAGAAAGAAAGTAGATTAGTGGTTACCCAGGGTTGAGGGTAGGTGACAAATGGGCGTTACTGCTTATAGGTACCAGCTTCCTTTTTGCAGTGATGAAAATGTTCTGAAATTAGGTTGTGATGACAGTTGCACAATTCTGCATATACTGAATCGTGCACTTTAAACTGTATACCATTACTGTAAGTGGGTGAATTGTATGGTGTATGAATTATATGTGAATAAGACCATTTCAAAAGACAATAGCTCAAAGGCAAAACTTTTTCCTCCTAGTAAATGGCAAAAACTTTCTCCATGGGTAGAGATGGAAATGCTCTGCTGCAAGTACTGAATAATGAAAATTTGCAAAAGAAAAGGGGAATCCTCAGCAGAAATTTACTGTAGAAAGCTCAAAATGGAGGCAGTTTCCCAATTCTATTATCTGTGTTTAAACAAATGATTCCAGTAACCAGGAAACAGTTCTTGGGGCCTGAGTAGTGTTGCCAGATAAAATACAGGAAGCTCAGTTAAATTTGAATTCCAGACAATGAATAGATTCTTAATATAAATGACGCCAAATATTATATAAATATTAAATCAAATATTATAAAAATATTACATACCTGGGGACATACTTATAGTAAAATATGATCCATTGTCTGCTTGAAAGTCAAATTTATATGAGTGTCCTGTACTTTTTGTTGTCCTTATTAAATCTGGCAATGTAGGCTGGTAATTTTTTTTTAGAGTACTTTCTTACCAAGAGCTTAGAGCAGTTGAAAACAAAACCAGGGTAGGTCTAGATAAGAATGGAAGAAAATTGTTCCAAACCTTATGCCACCCTTTCATTTATTCAGTGTTTTGTATGCCCCACACTAAAGATACTACAGTGAGCGAGATGGACTCAGAATGTAGAATCTGGCCAAAGAAGACAGAAAAATGAAACCATGGTAACAATGTAGTATGATAAATGATCAAAGATGACAAGCAGACAGCAAGCAAAGACGAAAAGTAAGAAGAAATGGGCAAAAATTCAGAGATCAACAAGAATAAGGCTAATGCAAAGAAACAAAGGAGTTCCATATAAAAACAAAAAAATACGGCAAGGGCAGAATGGAGAAGAGATTATTTTAGAGAGGGTTAGAGAAGTTACACCATGGAGGGTTGGATTTTTTTAATAGATTTTATTTTTGAAAGCAATTTTGGATTCACAACAAAATTGAGCACAAAGTACAGAAAGTCCCCATATACCCCTGTCTTTACATACCACAGCCTCTGCCACTATCAACATCCCACAGTTTACCTTAAGTTTCACTCCTGGTGTTGTACATCATATGGGTTTTAACACATGTATAATCACATGCACACACCATTATAGTAACATACAGGGTAGTTTCACTACCCTAAAAATCCTCTGCACTCTACCTATTTATTCTCCCCTCCCCCTTAACCCCTGGCAACCACCTACGTTTTTACTGTCTCCATAGTTTCACCTTTTTCATCATGTCATACCGTTGGAACCATACAGTATGTAGCCTTTTCAGATTGTCTTCTTTCACTTAGTAATATGCTGAAAGTGAAAGTTTCTTCCATATCTTTTCATGCCTTGTTAGCACATTTCTTTTGAGTGTTAAATGATGTTCCATTGTCTGGATATATCCACGAAGGATTTTTAAGTCATCTTAAAAGTAATGACTTTAAATAGGAGAGAAACAGTATGATGTTGTTTAAAAAAAAAAAAAAAATCACTTTGGTTCTAATTGGAAACTAGACTGGAGGGATATCAATTAGAAGATTATCATAGTAATTAGGAAGAGAAATGATGGTGGCCTGAAATGGTGTGTTAGTGGCTGTGGAGAAAAGTAAGCATAATCAAGGCATTATAGGCAGCAGAATCCTAGGATTTGCTGATTGATTGGTTGTAACCATGAAGGACTGGGAGGGCTTATGTCAGAATCCCAGCTTTCTGGTTTGGACTGTAGTGCCATTCACCAAAATGAGCACTGAGGAGAAAGGAGAGAGTTGTGGAGAAACACACTGAGATCATTTGGGAGCACACTGAACTTAAGTCATCTCCAAGATACGTATCTGAGCAGTGACTTCCAATAGATAATTAGTATACTAACAACTCAGGAAAGAGGTCTAACACAAAGATGTGCTTTCAGGAGGCATCATCCTATTCCAGAAAGATAAACTGAAGCTGAGATGTGGATAGGTTCATCCAGTGAGTGAGGTTACAGTGAGAAAAGAAGACAGGTCAAAAGAAAAAGAAAACCCCAAAGAACACCAACATTTAAAGTCCCTGCTGGGGCACCAGTGGGTTAAGTGTCCAATTCTTGATATCAGCTCAGGTCATGATCTCATGGTTTGTGAGATCAGGCCCCACGTCAGGCTCTGCACTGACAGCATGGACCTGCTTGGGATTCTCTCTCTCTCTTTCTCTCTCTCTCAAAATAAAAATAAATAAATAAACATTTAAAGCATGAAACCAACACATATGTTTAAATTAAAATAGTTTCTTTATAAACTTCCAATGGAAGAATTTAGGTAAATTCAACAAGGCTAATTTTCTTCAATTTTTCCTTAATTTGCAAGAGCCACAAGCATGTGCTTAGTCTATTTGTTGGATAATCTTATTCTGTTGACAGGGATGGTTGGCAGTATTAAACGTTCAAGACAATAAAATAAAAACTTCAAAATGTCCATTGGCTTTAGAGACCAAGGATATTGACAAGGCCTTGACAAGTTTAAGTAGAGAGATGGGTCAGAATTCGTAACGAAATGAGTTGTAGACTAAATAAAAAGTAAGTCAGGACAAAGTAAATGAATATATACAACCCTTTCAAGAAACTTGGCTCAAAAGCAAAAGAGATAGTTAATGCAAAAAGTGGACTGGCATGTGAGGTTACAAAATGGGACAGTCTTGAGTATGTTCAAATGTTAATGGGGAGACACTGAGGTCTGGAGAAAAACAGATTCTAGACAAAGTTTCCAGGTTAGGCTTTAGAGAATGGACTCCTCCTCCTACAAGAAAGAATATAGTTCCTAACAAGTAATCAATCTCATGTCAGGAAGTTAAAAGTGTTTGTTCTAATAGCTTTCTTTTCTTATAACACAGAAGGAAAAATAATTTCCTCAACATAAAGGAAAAAATGGAGTAGTCAGTAGTTCAAGGTGAATAGTTGAGAAATGGGCTGCTGGGAAGAATGAGGATGTTGACTAGGAATCTGTTGTATCTAGGGAAGAAAGTGTAACAAAAAGTTAATGATATAACTCTTCTTTTCACTGAGTGGATATTCTTAAAGTAATATAAGACCACTTTTATACATATACATACATTGATGATAGAAATATCTTAACACTACTCTTGATGTATCATAAAGATGCAAATGAAAAGAACTCCATTTATAGAAGATAATCTCTCTTTCAAAGCAGAATATTCCAAAATGAGAGTGCAGGAAAGTCTATTGCTACCACCCAGCTGCTTATAAATGCAGAGAATCAGGTTCAATTTACTAATCATCTACAACTCTATTACCCATGGTTAGATGCTAGAAGCATTGACCTGAATAATCAAAAACAGCAGATATCCCAAAATGATTTAAATTGTGTTTTGAAAAACATAATTATTTACATTAAATTTACATTCCTAATTTACCTCACTTAGGAAAATATTAAAATTAGTTTAAATTTTCTAGGAAAATACTCAGTGGTATCAGGCTAGAAGAGGATTAGAGTTTAGAAAGAATCCCACCAGACATTAAGAGTTAGCCACCAATAATAAAGAAAATAAATCCCCTCAATTGTGATGAGACAAATGCCTAACAGAGCTCTTTTTCAATTATCAAATAACTGATAAATGGCCTCAAAATTTCAGAACCAGAGCTGTTCCCATTCTCAAATTGACCTTCATTCTTACACTCAGCTCAATCTTGACTTAAACTCCATGTGCATTCCTTCCAACACCCAGGCTTACATAATTTACTTCTGAATAATAAATAGTTCAACCATGTGTGTGGGGTGGAAATATAGCCAGGGCAGGTGGACAACTCTAATCTAATTATACTCTCCTCACATCCTTCATTAATTGACTCATTCATTTAACCAATTCATTCAATCTCAAGATGATCCAAGTAAATTACCAGTTAAAAACTATGAGATGTGACTTATGATAGTATGCACCACATAAGGGAAAACAATGAACCACCCACCTAAGCCTGGGGTTAACTTAGGAATACTTCCCAAGGAAGACAGCTTTTGAGTTCTTAAAGAATGAGCAAGAGTTAATCAGGTGGAGAAGGAAAGGGATCAGGAAGGATAATAAAGATGGGGGATCCGTGTGGACAAAGAAGTGAGAGATGTTATAAAGCATCTCCACAGTTTCCTCTGATGGAGCACAGGGGTCAGATCCTGAAGAGATTTGTAAGCCAAGATAAGGAAGTGGATCATATCCTGAAAGTTATGGGGATTTTTTTTTGATGGAAGCTTTGGAATGACATGATGAAATTCACATTTTAAAACAGTTTCTATAGAAATTGGGTTTTGAAAACATAATTGTTTACATTAAATTTACATCCCTACCTTGTTTGAATTCTCTAGCAATTCAATGGATTGGAGGCATTTGCAAAAAAGTTGAAAGCAGAGAGATGAGCTGAGGACTCTGATTGGGACAGATGCAGTGGAACCAAAGGGACTGAAATCCAGAAATATCAAAGGGGCAAAACCCACTTACCTGGTGATAGATGAAAAGGAGGCAATGATGGGAGGGAAGGAAGAGCCTCAGCTAATTCTCCACTCTCTAGTTTGGACATGGAATAAATTTTGACATTGCCATTCACTAAGTTAGAGACTGCAGTAGGAGAAAAATGTTTGGACAGATGACAATGAAATCAGATCTGGACACGTTGAGTTTGGAATACCCCTGGGGAAAGCCCTCTAAAGATAATCAAGGAGTTAATTAATTAAATAGCTCTGTTACTCAAAAGACAGGTCAAAGTTGAAGATATAGATTGGGAATTATTATAATATAGGTGATGGTGTGTAGATGAAAGTAGAGATCATTTAGAGTAGAGCAAAGAGAATAAGCAAAGAAAGAACAACAGAGACCTATACACATTATACCAACTAAAAATTATGTTCTACTTAGTGGGGCTGAAAAGGCTGTACCTTAGAGCTAAGGCAGGGTTCAGCTTTTCTTTATCCTCACCAACTTGCCCTGATTATTCTACTCAAATAATTTTTAAATGTTTATGTTTTTTTCTTAATGAAGTATGTTTCTTAATCTCTAATTATAAGTAAATGTTACTTTTTAAAAACACCTCATAGGGGTGCCTGGGTAGCTCAGCCAGTTAAATATCTGACTCGATCTTAGTTCAGGTCATAATCTCAGGGTTCTTGAGTTTGAGCCCTGCTTGGGATCCTCTCTCTCCCTCTGCCCCTCCCCTGCTCATGCATAGGTGATCTTCTACTCTCTTTCTCTCTCTCAAAACAATAAACAAAACAAAACAAAACAAACACACAAAAAACACCTCCTAGATAAGAACCTGAATCAATCTACAAATAATCTAACATCTACACAATGTTATGCTCATTGGCATTAATTCACAGAGAAGTGTAAAACTTATTGTAGAACACTGTACAGTAGATTACAAATAAATCACTAAAAATTCCCCCCATTCCTATAAGAACACCCCTACACAATGTGACTTGTTTGTTCCTCCCAACAAGGGGGAGAATCTTTACTCCACTCCATGAATCCTGGGCTGTTTGTGGCTTGGGGTTTTTTACTTGGTTTGGTCAAAAAGCCATCAGCAAACATGAATGTGGGCAAAGACTTGAAAAGGACTTGTTCCTTGGGACTTGCTCTCTCTTGCATCAGGGAAATTTTCCACCACCATGTGAAGAAGCCCAGGTTAGCCTACTGGAAGATGAGAGACCCTGTGGACAAAAATGAGCCATCCCAGCTGAAAGGCTCTAGTCTAACCAATCTTCCAGCTAACAGACATGAAAGTGAAATGATCCCAGATCATTTAGCTTCAGATAAACTGCCCATTTACTGTAGAGACTAACAAAGCTGGCTCAGAATCAAAGAGCCTCCCAGCCTACCTAGAAAAATGTGAGCAAATAAAATGATTATTATTTTAAGTCACAAAGTTTGGGGATGATTTGTTAGGCAGCAACAGATAACTGAAATTACCATCTACTAGAGATGAATAAGACATCATTTAACTTATTTTAAATAATTTGTAAATTTTAATCTATGGTAAAGGAAGAGAATCTCACATTGGGCAAACATTACCTCCTCTATGACTTTAACCAGAAAAACATATTCCACTTATGCACATTGTAGAATGCATAGACATATTCTAAATCATGACAATTAAGTATCTTAAATTTTAGTTAAATAGTTAATAGCCTGGATTAAGTTTGAGTTAAGGGACAAGTAGCTCTAACAAGTTTTTACCCTATAGCTAAACGATTTTAAACTTCATAATTATAATGAAGACACGTAATCAGGTTTTTCATCCAAATAGCACATTGATGCATATTACTGACCTTTTACTTTATTTTTGTTTAAAAGGCAATAGAAGGGCACCTGGGTGGCTCAGTCAGGTAAGCGTCCAACTTCAATTTAGGTCATGATCTCACTGTTCATGGCTTTAAGCCCTGTGTTGGGCTCTGTGCTGAGAGCTCAGAGCCTGGAGCCTGCTTTGGATTCTGTCTTTCTCTCTCTCTCTCTCTACCACTCCCCCACTCACACTCTTTCTCTCAGAAATAAATGAACATTAAAAAAAATTTTTTAAGGCAATAGATATTCTAAAAACTATTTTGAGAGGGATGTCGTGGACCTTTCTCAAAAAATCTAGGGTGAACATATCACATAATAGATATTAATATTGCCACAGAACCTTGTAAGAATTCTTTTAAAGTACCAATCTCACAAAATCAAACTAGTTTTCTTAGGATATTATAGACAAAGTTTATGAATTATTCATCTTTATATGACCTATAATCCTTCCAGTTTAGGAGGTACTGGATATGTGTTTGTTAAGTGAATGAGTGAATGGTTAATAGGCCAATTGCATTCTTTCAGGCTTTATTACATGTGGATGTTTTACTTCAGGAGGTGTGATTTGACCCATGATATAACTGACTTGATATAATTAATGATTCATTCATAACAAGGTTCTTCTGGTATTGTACTCATAAGTGAGCCCACAATAAATGACTCTGAAAGAATCATCTCAATGAAAAGATCCCTCTACATGATGTTAGATTTACCAGTTTCTACCCAGGGTCTATGATGGATTGTATTCTAAAAGAGCAAAATCAACCAACCTAACTTCCACTTAGTTTGCAAGGTGTGTATATAGTTATAGACAAAGATACATAAAATATATATTTATCTTTACATGCAGAGATACCAGTGCTGGCGATTGCTATCTGCGTGAACAGGTGTGGCTGAAAAAACCTTTGCCTGACCAACTGTTCTTTCCACACTATACACACATAAAGGCTGTTCTGTAGTTGGCAGCTGTAGCCTTATTTGCAGAGCCCAGAGCTATTCGTGACTCTACAAATTAAAATCATACTCTGCCCATTGCAATTATTCATATATAGCTATACTTCTAACTGATGCAAGTAAAGATGTTCTGCCTGTTATCACTTGGAATTCCAGAATTACACTGAGTCATATGAAGTTTTACTTCGTGGGATCTTTACAGTTTTTCTTCCGCTCACTCTGTTTTTGCTTGCCATCCTCCAGCTTGGCAAACAGCATCTATGAGAGTCTCCTATTGTCATATATTCTTCACACCTGCCCAGTCTCAAAGCCTCCTGCTTCTGTAAGAATTACATACACTAACTAAGTTTAGGTCTTCACTGTCTGACTTGCCTACTTTAAGGTAAACATCACTCACATCAGAGGAACTGATGAACCTATTCAAGAAATAATTTATTCGTTTACTTAGTGCTTATTTATTGGAGCACCGAGCTGTTCTGAGTGATGAGAATACAGCAGAGAACAGTCACTTCCACAGTGGAGCTTTTTTTTTTAAATATAATTTATTGTCAAATTGGATAATATACAACACCCAGTGGTCATCCCAACAAGTGTCCTCCTCAATGCCCATCACCCATTTTGCCCTCTCCCCCAGGCCCCCATCCACCCTCAGTTTTTTCTCTGTATTTAAGAATCTCTTGTGGTTTGCCTCCCTCCCTCCCTGTTTATAACCATTTTTCCCCTTCTCTTCCTCCATGGTCTTCAGTTAAGTTTCTCAAGATCCACATATGAGTGAAAACATATGATATCTGTCTTTCTCTGACTGACTTATTTCACTCAGCATAATATCTTCCAGTTCCATACACGTTGCTGCAAATGGCATGATTTCATTCTTTTTCATTGCCAAGTTGTATTGCATTGTATATATAAATCGCATTTTCTTCATCCATTCATCAGTTGATGGAAATTTGGGCTCTTTCCATAATTTGGCTATTGTTGAAAGTGCTGCTATAAACATTGGGGTGCATGTGCCTCTATGAATCAGCACTCCTGTATCCCTTGGATAAATTCCTAGTAGTGCTGTTGCTGGGTTGTAGGGCAGTTCTATTTTTAATTTTTTGAGGAACCTCCACACTGTTTTCCAGAGCGGCTGCACCAGTTTGCATTCCCACCAACAGTGCAAGAGGGTTCCCGTTTCTCCACATCCTCACCAGCATCTATAGTTTCCTGATTTGTTCAGTTTAGCCATTCTGACCAATGTGAGGTCGAATCTCAGTGTGGCTTTGATTTGTATTTCCCTGATGGTGAGTGACGTTGAGTATCATTTCATGTGTCTGTTGGCCATCTGGATGTCTTCTTTGGAGAAGTGTCTCTTCATGTCTTCTGCCTATTTCTTCACTGGATTATTTGTTTTTGGGATGTGGAGTTCGGTGAGTTCTTTATAGATTTTGGATACTAGCCCTTACCTGATACATCATTTGCAAATATCTTTTCCCATTCTGTCAGTTGCCTTTTAGTTTTGTTGATTGTTCCTTTTGCAGTGCAGAAAATCTTTATCTTGATGAGGTCCCAATAGTTCATTTTTGCTTTTAGTTCCCTTGCCTTTGGAGATGTGTTGAGCAATAAATTGCTGCAGCTGAGGTCAAAGAGGTTGTTGCCTGCTTTTTCCTCTAGGGTGTTGATGGTTACCTGTCTCACATTTAGGTCTTTCATCCATTTTGAGTTTATTTTTGTGTGTGGTGTAAGAAAGTGGTCTAGTTTCATTCTTCTGCATGTTGCTGTCCAGTTCTCCCAGCATCATTTGCTAAAGAGACTGTCTTTTTTCCATTGGAAACTCTTTCCTGCCTTGTCAACAGTTAGTTGGCCATACATTTGTGGGTCCAATTCTGGGTTCTCTATTCTATTCCATTGGTCTATGTGTTGGTTTTTGTGCCAGTATCATACTGTCTTGCTGATTACAGCTTTGTAGTAGAGGCTAAAGTCTGGGATTGTGATGCGTCCCACTTTGGTTGTCTCCTTCAATATTACTTTGGCTATTTGGGATCTTTTGTGGTTCCATAAAAATTTTAGGATTGTTTGTTCTAGCTTTGAGAAGAATGCTGGTACAATTTTGATTGGGGATGCATTGAATGTGTAGATTGCTTTAGGTAGTATTGACATTTTAACAATAATTATTCTTCCAATCCACGAGCATGGAATGTTTTTCCATTTCTTTGTGTCTTCTTCAATTGCCTTCATAAGTTTTCTATAATTTTCAGCGTTCAGATCTTTTACATCTTTGGTTAGGTTTATTCCTAGGTATTTTATAGTTCTTGGTGCAATTGTAAGTGGGGTCAGTTTCTTTAATTCTCTTTCTGTTGCTTCATTATTGGTGTACAAAATTTCTGTACATTGATTGTGTACCCTGCAACTTTGCTGAATTCATGGATCAGTTCTATCAGTCTTTGGATGGAGTCTTTCGGGTTTTCTATGTAGCGTATCATGTCATCTGCAAAAAGTGAACATTTGATTTCTTCTTTGCCAGTTTTGATGCCTTTTATTTCATTTTGTTGTCTGATTGCTGATGCTAGGACTTCCAACACTATGTTAAACAACAGTGGTGAGAGTGGACATCCCTGTCATATTCCCGATCTCAGGGGGAAAGTTCATAGTTTCCCCCCCATCCACAATGGAGTTTTAATCACAGTAATGTATATTGCTCTTCCCACTGTGGAAAGATAGCCTCTCTTCTTTAAATCACTTAGACAACTCTTTTACAGCTAATAAGTGCTTAATATATGTTGATAAGACAGGTCAGAAAGCCTCATTTTATGCTAGAGTCTGAATATATGTGTATATTCACATATGTATATGTACACACACACACACATACACCTTACCTGACAGTAAACCTTGCAGAACACTAGACTTCTTTTTTGTGTTTTTTTTTTTCATTTAAATTCCAGTTAGTTAACAATGTGTAATAATGGTTTCAGGAGTAGAATTTAGTGATTCATCATTCATCTATCACACCCAGCACTCATCCCAACAAGTGCCCTCCTTAATGCCCATCACCCACTTTAGTCCATCTTCTGCCCACCTCTCTTCTAGTAACCCTCAGTTTGTTCTCTGTATTTAAGAGTCTCTTATGGTTTGCCTCTCTCTCTGTTTTTATCTTACTTTACTTTTCCTTCCCTTCCCCTGTGTTCATCTGGTTTGTTTCTTAAATTCCACATATGCAAGAACACTGGACTTCTGGTTGATTCCACTTTCCACACCTGCATCCTGGATCTCATGGATCTCCATGCTGCCTAGGTAACAAAAATCATGATGGCTTTTAGATATCTATCCCTTATTAATCAAAAAAAAATAACTGGCTACTTTGTTTTCTCTCTTTAAGCTGGGATATGACTGTTCTTCCCAGATTTAGATGCTAAGTCTGTGGTCCTATATGTATTCTGCCAAGATTTCCATATAGTTTATTAGCATTTTTCCTGAGCACCTCAACTGTATTCTAGGAGTGCAAGTATGGGTTCTTGACATGGACTTGTCATGGAGGCTTGTACCAGGATTGACATGCTCCCTCACCTTCCTTCCATGTTTTTCAAACACTAATATTTACCAGCACACCCACATCAGTTGGTGACACATAACAAGTGAGTAGTAAACACAAACATGAGTCTAGCATTCATTTACCTTCTTTCTATGCCCTATGGGCTCAAGCATCTTAGAAGTTTGTTGGCCAGTTGGTTATTTATTCCCCAGACTATATTTTAGGAATTCCCAAAAGAGGTACTGACATATTCCTACTATAAAAGTTCTTTGACAAAGCCTACTTATACCCAACTTCATGTTTCTAACTCAGCAAAAATCCTCCCCCCAAAAAGGACTTGTTGGTTATATTCCTAAATTTGGATTCAAAAAGGTTAAACATCTTATTACCCAAGTTTCATCTCCCTTTGGACTTTTTATAAATACCATATTATTTTACAGCTTTTGCCCTCTATTTAGGCTAAGACAAAGTTGGAGTGGGAGGGAAATAAAACTCAAAAATGTGTTAACAACTAACAAGTATACTAATGGATAACTAGGAATAGAAATTGTGTGAATTGCTTGTGTCATGATTTGGACAGTAGAATGTACGTGAATATATTTTTTTAAAAAAGAGTTGATCATGATCTCTGTCCCTCAAGACTCAAACCATAGAACACAATCAAAAGACAAGCATTTATTTTACACTTCTCATATTCATAGCAATATACTAGTTCCTATGAAAAGGAAAAGATTATTATCCTCTCCCAAGGATGTCTAAAATTTTAATGAAGAGAGAAACCCAAATAATTAAATACATGGCCACTGATAAAATGGAATTTCATACTATTTTAGCAAAATCACAAACATCATTAAAAAGGCAAAATCAATGGCTCATTGAATGGTACCACTAATGAACACTAAAGGAATTTAGAAACAAGGAGGTACTGAGTAGTTTAGGTGCTTCATGCAGAGCAAGTACTCTCAGAAGAGGAACCACATTTATACAGCTGCACCCAGGGTATGGGGCCTTTTGTTGGCATACAATAATCTGAGGCACTGAGGCAAGAATTAGCATGAATATGACAGGTGGTAGAAGATGGGAGGACATTTTGTTACACTTCCATGGCTGTCCAGGAACTTTTGAACACACCCCCTATATTGGAGAGTCTTTACCTCCCCCAAGGAGAAGCTAGAAAATTGCTTTTCCAACTTCACTCAGATCTAGGGTATGGGCTCGTGACCTGGGCCTCTCCAGTGCACCTCATATAAGACATGAGTTTGGAAAAAAGGTGCAGAGCGTGATGGAGTGCAGTATGGAATTGATGCTAGCAAGGGGCAAAGCCAGCCAGCCTTCAGAGGCTGCAGTATCACTGTCCTACCTCCTAGGGTCCCCTGCAAAATTCAGAACGACAGCAACTTGCCCCGGGAAGTGGTGCAATTATGCAGTTTGGAGATTGTGAGTGCAAGGCCATCAAGCTTGATTCCCTGGCCATTGCCTAGATTCCGTGATGTAAAATTTATCCTTTGGTACATTTCTTATTCTGCTTAAAATAGTGCAGGTGGGTTTTGTTGTTTGCAGCTACAAACCTTAACAGAGACAAAAGTGGTGAAAGCAGAATATGCCTCTTGAGTCAGTACTTGTCTAGAAACAGAAAGAACATGAAAATGAACATAATTCATTGGAAGACTCAATATTGTAAAGATGTAATCTCTTCCCCAATTTATCTGTAGATATAACGCAAGTACAATGTAATTTCAATCAAAAAGTTAAAAAAAAAAGTTTTTGCTTGCCCTGGAAATTCTGACAGGGTGAGTTTCTATTTATGTGGAAATATAAAGGGTCAAGAATAGCCAGGATATTCTGAAAAGAAGTATGGGAGAGCTACATGAGGTATCAAGACTCACTATAAAGCCATAGTAATTAAAATAGTGAGATATTGATAGCAGGATAGATGCAAGATGGCGAATAGAATACAGAGTTCAAAACTTATCACAAATAGGGGTGTCTGCATGGCTCAGTTGGCTAAGCATCAGATTTTAGCTCAGGTCATGATCTCACAGCTCATGAGTTCTAGACCTGTGTCGGGCTCTCTGCTGTCGGTGGAAGAGGATCTGCTTCAGATCCTCTGTCCCCCTCTCTCTCTGCTCCTCTCTCACTCATGCTGTCTTTGTCAAAAATAAATAATAAAACATTTAAAAAAACTTACCACAAATATATAAAAATTTATATTAAAGGTGCTTCTGGGGCAGTGAGAGTGGCAGAAATGGGAAGAAAATCTTTTTAACATATAGTGCAAGGTAGATTGGATATCCAAATGGAAAAGAAGTGAACATTTATCTTTACCTACTTATTATTGATGCAAGAAAAAGAATTATGAATAGTTATATTCAAGAAAAGGAATCTCCAATGTAAGACCTCCCTAGAAAGAAATAGCCAGGTCCAGTGAATGTTCCAGATATTTAAGGGAGAAATATTACCAATAGCCAATTACAAGGCCACTACAAATGAAAAGATTGATAGGCTAATTTCACTCAAGAACATAAAGGCAAAAATCCTAAACTACAATATTAGCTGTAAAAATGCCACAACACATTAACCATAGAAAACATTAACACCATGCAAAAAATAAATTCCAAATAGATTGTAGACCTAAATGAGAAAGGTAACCTGATAAAGCTTCTAGAAAATAACATGGAGCACATTTTAATGACTAAGATATTCCTAAATAGGTTAAGATCCCACCCCACCCCCAGGTTTATTGACATATAATTGGCATATAACATCATTTTAAAGTTTAAAGTGTTTTTTTGGTGCACTTACATTTTGCAATATGATTACCACTGTAACGTTAGCTGACACCTCTATCACTTCAAGTAATTGCTGGTTCTTTTTTGTGGTAACAATATTGAAAAATTACTCTTTGTAACTTTGAAGTATATAATACAGTATTCCTAACTATGACCACCATGCTATACATCACATCCCCAGCACTTATTCATCTCAAAACTAGATGTTTGTACCTTTTGACCAACAACTTCCCATTTCCACTCCTGCCCCCAAGCCTCTGGCAATCATCATCTTTTTTAAGTTTATTTATTTTTTTTGAGAGAGAGAAAGAAAGAGAGAATGAGCAAACGAGGGGCAGAGAGAGAGGGAGAGAGAAAAAAAAAGAGAATCCCAAGCAGGCTCTGTGCCATCAGCACAGAGCCTAACGCAGAGCTCCATCTCATGAACCATGAGATCATGACCTGAGCTGAAATCAAGAGTCGACGCTTAACCAACAGTGAGTCACCCAGGCACCCCTGATAATCATCATTCTACTCTCTGTTTCTATGAGTTTTTGTTTATGGATAGTCAATATAATTGTTTTTCTTTGTTGGGGGACAGAGGTCAGCATTTCCTGTGTTGCCATTTTTGCTAAGATTTCTTAAATAGGATGTAAAAAGCCCTAACCATAAAAGAAATGATAAATTAAATTATATTAAAATTAAGATTTTTATTCATTGGAAGATATCATTAAGAGAGTGAAAAATTATGAACTTGAACATAAAAATAATAATAATAATAAAAATAATAAATAGGTAACATTCACAATCCCATGACCCAGCTTATGAATAAGTCTTTATATGATATATATTACACATATAGTTACTATCTCTGTCTCCTGTTCACCATCCTCCAATGTAATTACTCTCACTGTCTTCCTGTCTCCTGGGATTAGCCACTTTTTAGAATACTGTGTTTATCTTTTCCCTGCAGGTCTTTATAGTTTTGTAAGACATGTACCCCAAATAATATATATTACTTTATTAGTCAGGATACCAGCAGAAAACTGATGGCACACTCAAATGGGTAAATGGTAGAGACCTTATAAAGAGACTCTTTGGAGAGGTGTGATATATTGCAGGTAAACTGGATGGATAAGTAGTACTCTGGGACTAGTAGCTTTGGAGTTCCATTCCTATCCGTACATTTCAACAGCTAAGAAAGATTATCAAAGAAAGGATGTGGGGAGAATGAGGCTGTCTTACTAGAACCTAGCCCTTTGGTCAAGGTAGGCTTCCATCCATGAGACCTTGCATGGAGGGAGCCAAAATAGAATGGACTTCTCTGTCTCACACTCCTGCTTCATGATGCTTCCAACAGATATCCAGAAAGCAGGGGGCCCAATGATGCAGAGGACAGAAGTCAGCCTCCCAAGGCACAAACAAGTGAGAGAAAGGAGAAGAGTGCAGCAGGGAATGTATTCCCCTGTCAAATATGCATTAACACCTTTTGCATATTACACTATTATATTAAATTTATCATGTTCTCTTTATATCCTTTTGCCACTTGCTTTTCCCCTCAGTTTTCTAAAACTTGTTCTGAACTTAGCATTTTTACTAATATGTATTTTTTTCTTCTTTCTTCTTTCTTTTTTTCTTTCTTTCTTTCTCCTTCTAGACAAGTACTGACTCAAGAGGCATATTCTGCTTTCACCACTTTTGTCTCTGTTAAGGTTTGTAGTTGCAAACAACAGAACCCACCTGCACTATTTTAAGCAGAATAAGAAATGTACCAAAGGATAAATTTTACATCACGGAATCTAGGCAATGGCCAGGGAATCAAGCTTGATGGCCTTGCACTCACAATCTCCAAACTGCATAATTGCACCACTTCCCGGGGCAAGTTGCTGTCGTTCTGAATTTTGCAGGGGACCCTAGGAGGTAGGACAGTGATACTGCAGCCTCTGAAGGCTGGCTGGCTTTGCCCCTTGCTAGCATCAGTTCCATATTGCACTCCATCACGCTCTGCACCTTTTTCCAAACTCATTGTACTTGTGTTATATCTACAGACAAATTGGGGAAGACATTACATATTTACAATATTGAGTCTTCCAATTAATGAACATAAAAAAAAATCTCTCCATTTATTTAGCTCTTTATGCCATCTCAGTGATGTTTTATAGTTTTATATGGAGATTTGTTTCCATCTTTTGTTAGATTTATTACCGGGTATTTGTTGCTTTTGATGTTATTGTCCATGGTATCATTTTTTAAATTTTCTTTTCTTTTTTTTTTAAAGTTTATTTATTTAAGCAATCTCTGCCCCCAAAGTGGGGCTCAAACTTATGATCCGGAGATCAAAAGCCATATGCTCTACAGGCTGAGCCAGCCAGGCACTCTTGAAATTAATTTTCTACTTATTTGTTGCTAGTATATAGAAATAAAATTTATTTTTATGTTAACCCTATTATTTCCAGTTACTTCACTAAATTAACTTATTAATTCCAATTTATGTGCACATTCTTTTTAATTTCTATACCATTTATTATTTTGTCTATGAATAATGAGAGTTTGTTTCTTTCTTTCCAAAGCATATGATTTTTTCTGTCCTTCTTTCATTGTCTAGCACCCCTGGTGCAAGGTTGAATAGAAGTAGTGACAGCAAATATCTGTCTCCTATCTTAAGGAAAGAAATTCAAATATTTCATGACTATGTATTATGCTCCCTGTAGGACTTTTCTGTATGTACTATTTTCAGATTGCGGAATTCCTTTTTCTGTACCAACTATTTTTCAGTTTGAGGAATTCCCTTTTATGTTAGGAATTTTCACCATAAACAAGTATTAATTTTTAGAAAAATACTTTACTGCATCTATTGAGATAATACTATGGTAATTTTCACTCCTTTATTCTGTAAATGTGATGGATTAAATTGACTGATGTTTGAATGTTAACATTATTTTCCCTTCTTGGAATAATCCAACTTGGTTATTGTCTTAGCTTGGGTTCCCCACCCATAGCTGGCCCAGAGGCAAAGATTTGCTTGCACATAGTTTATTGAGGAGTTGAAGAAAACTCTGATAAGGGAATGGAGAAGTGAGGCAGGGAAGAAAAGGAAGTCAACAAAGGGTGAATTATCAAGCCAGTGGCCATGGTAGGTGACTAGAGCTTAAATCTACCAAGAAACTCTGGGAAATGGTATAGGCACATGTCTCAGAGCTATCCCACCTGAGAGAAGAGGGAACCGGAATATTTATAACCCAACCCCTCCCCATCAATCAATCATTTGTTGAGAACCATTTCTGGAAAGTGTTAATCCTCTGGTATCTGTGGCCTCCATGCCTGTGTTCCAGAGAAAGCCCTCAGGCAACAAATGAGTATACTGGAAGATAACCTTGACCCTCCCATAGGCCACATCTGCAACACTGGTGAAATATCATCCTGTTAACATATTGTGGGATTCTTTTTGCAAATATTGTGTTTTGGAATTTTGCTTTTATGTTTATGAGTGACGTTGACCTGTTGATATTCTTTTTGTAATCAACTGATAATTTGCTATTGGTAATATTTTTTCCTTAAATATCTGGAACATTAATGGGCCTGGATACTTCTTTATGAGAAGATGTTTAAAATTTATTTTTTTCTTTATGAGAAGATGTTTAAATTTTACTTTTTTAATGTTTATTTATTTTTGAGACAGAGAGAGACAGAGCATGAACGGGGAGGGTCAGAGAAAGAGGGAGACACAGAATCTGAAGCAGGCTCCAGGCTCTGAGCTGTCAGCACAGAGCCCAACATGGGGCTCGAACTCACAGACCGTGAGATCATGACCTGAGCCGAAGTCGGAAGCTCAACCAACTAAGCCACCCAGGCGCCCCTATGAGAAGATGTTTAAAAAGGGAGTCTATTTCCTAAATAGAATTATTCACCTGTTTTCTTGCATCAGTTTTAATAAGTTATAATTTTAAAGGTGCTTATTTTTTCTGATTTTTCAAATTTATTGTCATGACATTTTATCTGTAGTATCTATATTGATGCAAGAGAATTTTTTATCTTCTTAAACATAACACTAGACATCTCTGAAATAGGTAATGTCACTATCATTCAGAGCCACCCCAAGATTAAATTAGCCCTGTATTTGTGTAACTTAAGAAAGCAAAGATCTGCTCCATAGTGAATATCTGCCTCCATAAATAAAAGCTATTAGTAACTTTTCAATGTAATTCACTCACTGGAAACACAATTAACTCTCACCTCACCTAGCACTAATTACACAAGTTATAAACACATAAGAAGCACCTGGAGACTCAAGAATGTAACTCTGATACCATATCAAAGCAAGAGATTCAGATTTTGAGTTAAGAAACTAGAAATAGTAGTAAAAGCCATAAGAAAGAGCTCATATTCCATGGGACGCCTGGGTGGCTCAGTCAGTTAAGCGTCCAACTCAGGCTCTGGTCATGATCTCACAGTAGGTGGGTTCGAATTGGGCTCTGTGCATTGGGCTGTGGGTTGACAGCTCAGAGCCTGGAGCCTGCTTGGATTCTGTGTCTCCCTCTCTCTGTGCCTTCCCCACTCATGCTCTGTATCTCTCTCTCTCTCTCTCAAAAATAAATAAACATTAAAATTAAAAAAAAAAAAAGACAAAGCTCATATTCCAGAAAAATGTAGAGAGAGGAAAGTGCCAAGTTTGAAGAGGAAGTAAAGTGGAAAGAAACTTAACAACAAAACTTAATTAGGAAAGGTGAAAAGTAAGGGGAAGAACCAGAGTGGTGATGTTGGACATGTCAAAGAAGGAGAATTTCAAGAGACAAGCATTGGTTAGCCAAGCCCAATATGAATAGTGGTCTTAGAGAATGAGGACTAAGGTCATTTGCTTTTGAATGACATTTGAGAAAGTTGTATTAGTAAATATAGATAATGCATTGTTACACTGGTTTCTAAGAAACGCCCATACTGAATAGCTATGGTGCCTAGTAGTCAAAGATTTTAAAATGTTTCTGTGCAAAAAAAAAAAAAAAAGGAGGAGAGGTAGGGGGAGTTCTATACCACAGCCTCACCAGTTGAGATGCAAAAAGGACAAAAAGCAGTTACAAGTGAGCCAGGTCTAATACCCAAAGGTCAAGAATATTTCAACCAAAATAACACCCTTTTTTCCAGAAACCTGATATTTAAAGTCTCACAAACTTTAATATTTTTTAAAAAGCACTGCTCTTCTTCTGTCGCTTTGTATCACTTAAAGTGTTTTAGCACTCTCTATAATGAAAGAAAAAAAATACAACAATCCTGAGAGGAGTCATCACACTCTGTCATTTTAGCTGTTTACATGAAACAGAGAAGTAATATGCACCCTGGGAATCTAGGCAGAGTGAACTCTGTTACCCTCACCCTGTTCTTAAGGACAGTCCAAACTTAAGTGATTTCTGGAAATGGTAAACATGTAGGACCCTCCTAATTCCAGAACCTCAGCTAGCACTTTGATAAGTCTAAAGATTCTGATAGCGAGAGTATTGCCCAACCCTACTCCAAAAATAAAGATTTTTAAAAGAAGACCCTTACTTTCAGGGGGAAAAAAATTCTTGTCTCTTGGAAACAAGATTTTCTAAAGAAAATCTTTTTTAGTTTTGGTACAAGGAAGGAGCTTGGCACATAAAAACCAGGGCAAGCCATCTCTTCAAAAAAGATATTTCTCATGTTCTTACAGAGTAACCTCAGTGCCTCAAAGGAGTGATCATACTACATATAAGCATAGAGAGGCTGGGGTGCCTGGGTGGCTCAGCCAGTTAAGCCTCCAACTTCAGCTCAGGTCATGATCTCAGGGTTTGTGAGTTCGAGGCTCACATCAGGCTCTGTGCTGACAGAGCCTGGAGACTGCTTCGGTTTCTTGTCTCCCTCTCTCTCTGCCCCTCCCCTGCTCTCTCTCTCTCTCTCAAAAATAAATAAACGTTAAAAAAAATTAAGTGTAGAAAGGCTAGCAATTTATAACAAATCTTTGTTAAACACCTATGAGTTGCAAAAATACATGCATTTCAACAGGTCCAGTCTCCTACAGTATTTTTTAGCTCTCTCCCACATTTCTTCTCTAGAACAGAGGTGGTAGAGATGAGCACATCTTCCTAGGACTGATGTTGGAAGGGGTAGCAGAGAGAATAGAAGAGGGGAATCCTCAGGACTCTACCCCCTAGGCAGGTTTGGTGATTCTAGGCACCCCTCCATCCCAGCTAGAATAGTAGGGCTCATGAACTGGTAAGATCACTTCTCATTTTCTCACCTCAGTCTGCTAAAATCATGGTTTCCTAAAAATGAATATATGCATTAAAATGAAGTACTGAATAGAAAACTTTTCCCTAACGCTATGCTTTGCTCTTTCCTGAACAACACTAACAGTCCTGGGCCATGTGAGTTACACTGTCAATGTTGTAACACTGTAGAATTAGAAGGAAATTTTTAAATGTCCTGGCCAAAATCCCTTATTTTACTGATGAGGAAATGGGGACCCAGAGATGGGTAATTCCTTGTCCAAGGCTACACAGTTACTGGATGATTAAGGATTGAATCTAGTTATGTTCTACCACACCAACCTTTTCTTGCAACAATAAACAACACATATCATTTTCTCTTTTTCCCCCCCTGCCTTCCATCCCTGTTGCTCGCTCACCTGCTTGCTTGCTTGCTTTTCTCTTTTCTTTCTTTCTTTCTTTCTTTCTTTCTTTCTTTCTTTCTTTCTTCCATTCCTTTCTTCCTGTTTCATTCCTTTTTCTTTTTCTTTTTTTTGCATTGAATAGGTATTAAAACCAAAGATTAAATGTATTGCATTCTCTAACCCACCACACTGTCTACCCCTCCAGGCATCATTAAGAAGCCTCCAACAGTTTCTTTGAACTGAAATTTGACATACAGGTTCTCAGCCTAGACACAACCTCATTATTTATTTTTTGTTTTTTGTGGGTTTTTTTGTAATTTGAAAATAACTCCTTATGTATTTTATCATTATTTAACCTTACAAAACTGGGTTAGTCTCTGTATTATCTGTTTAGTATTGGTGTCTCATATGTGGATGGCCAACACAGCCATTAAAGCCGTTTCAAATGTCTCCACTGAAACAGTGAGTGAAATTTTGTGACGCAGGTCAACAAAATTTAGCAGTTTCATGGATCCTTGACCTTTACACTAATTTTACCTTGGCCTTTACATTAATAGAATTTTAAAGTTGAAAAACATAAACTTGAACACTAATCTACTTTTATGAGTAGCTGTTACCCAGAAGAGTTAAATGTCATACATGCCAAGGTCCTATAGTTAATTAACAATGGAGCCAGCACTAGAACCTAAGGCTACTAGACGAATTACTAGTTCAATTGTTTATTCCACCGTATCACATTGCCTCCCCAAAAGCAGCTTACAGATGAACACAATTATTTGCATCTTTCCCATCTTAATGTTCCTAAAATAAACTTTGAGTTTTTCTTCAATAATCATTCTTTTTATTGAGAGGATGTTTTGATTCTGTCTTCCTTTGTTGGATTCCACCTTTCTTTCATCTGTGGGCCTTTGCTGCAGTTGCCCTGCTGAAATGGTAAACAAACCTCCAGGTTCTTGCCTGATATCATCAAAGAAGAAAAAAAAAAAGAAGTTCCTTGCACTTATGAACAGGTTTCCTTCCTGGTTGGCACAAGCCATCATTGCTTATGAAAGTAGCTGCATCAAGAATCTGCTGTACAATTCCTTAAGAATCAGGGCATAGTGAGTTTTTGTGTTTCAACCTCTATAGAGGCTGTATAAATAACTTCATTCTCACTGTTGTCTTTTTCACCAACATTGTCTCCTCTTAGTCAGCTCTAAATCCCACCCCCATGGCTCCCAGAACATTGAGTTAGTCCTCAAATTCCACTGCTTTGCTTTCTGAACTCTCTCCCTTATCACTCCCTTTGAGAGTGGAGTTTCAGCAGCACTATTCTAATCCAGATTCAGTTCAACTCTTTGAGACCTAGACTCTTCTACTGCCCCCTAAATGTTTCCCTACTTGTATAGTCTCCTAGCCTCAATCCTTCCAAAATGTGTCCACTTTACTTGAATGTCTTTACAGCATGAGACCTTTGATCACTATTATTCTCTCCTTTCTTTGACTACAAAACCAACTCCCTCTCTTGGGTCTCCCCCAACCATCTGACTAATCCTTAATCTTTGCAGACTCCTCTTTCTCTGCTAATCTCTTAAATATGATACCCTCCTCTCTTCTCAGTATATAAGTTACGCTGGTCAATTGCATTTACTCATCCAGCACCTAACTGATCCCTCACAAAGCTAATCTATAGGCCAGATCTCTCTCTGTCATAGCTGACAGACAAAAATCTAGAGCTACTCTGTCTAGTACAGAAGCCCTGATACACGGAGCTACTCAAATTCAAATTTAAATTAAGTAGACAGCACATTTTCAGATGTTCAGATCCAAAACATTTTCATCAATAAAGAAAGCACTATTGGACAATCCTGGTTTAGAACTTTCTACAAGTGATATCAAGAGAAACCCACCTCTACCTTAAAATATCTAAAATTTCTCTTATATGAATGTTTAAACCTCCTCTTCCATATAAATTTCCTTCCTGCCTCCTCTACACTAACCCTATTGCTGTTGACTTAGTTGCCATAAGCTGTGCAATAGTCTCTTAATTAGTCTCCCTGCACACATCCTTGCACTCCCTGCCCCCCACCGAAATTCATTATTGCACAGTGCAGCCAAGGATCTCTTTCCAAAATGTAAATCTGGCTACGTTAAGTTCCTAGTAATAAGATTCAGTGGTTTCCTAGGATCTATATAGGATAGCCCCATAATTTATCATCTAAACCCAAGCAATTTTGATAATAGGGGATGTTATTACTAATTATGTTGTTACAATAGGACTAAAATGGTACTCTTTCAGGTAAACCAGTTTGTATGGTCACCCTTCATCCACAGTCTAAATTTCTTAGCTTAGTTCATGAGCTCTTATATAATCTGGCCCTGTGTATCTCTTCAGCTCTGTAGATCTACTTGTCATTCACCAAATGTAATGTCCTGTTACACTTCTGTGAATTTCATTGTTCTGGTCCCTGGGTCTAGATCTCTCTCATTTTCATGCCTACTAATAGAATTTTAAAAGATATATCTAAGCACTGTATACTCTATTATGTTTAAATATATGTATTTCTTGCTTATGAAATGATACACAACTCTCAGAGTAATCTGAAAAATCGAGAACATTTTAAAAAGAACAAAACATTCATAGTCTTACCAGTGACATACAACTATAGTTAATATTCCATTGTGGATTTTTCTCTATCCATGTGTACACACACAGTGTTCTTTCAAAAATTTAATTTTTACTACTTTGTAACAGACTTTTTCATGTAATATATTATTTATTTTGTCACGTTATCGTATTCTGTTATGAGTTTTTAACGACTGGATATTAATTCATTGTAAAAAGATAACACTAGTTTAGCTCATCTTGTGTTGGATATTGCTTAAAATTTATAAAATTTTTAAACAAATACATTTTCTCATAACAAACAATTCATACTCACTACAGACTTTTGGAAGGAAAATACATAAAAAAGAAAAGAGATTTATCTTTTTATCCTGAAAAAGTAATTGTATATTTGAAGGATAAGTCTGTGTGAAACATAGTTCTGAAATTGCTATTAAATCCATAGAAAAATACTGCATTTCTAGAAATATGGACATGCAAATTTTCAAGAAGGCAAATATTGCATAAAGGTAGTTTTTTCACAGCTATGAATATTTTGTAAACATATTTTGTATACATACACATGCTAAACATGTTTTAGCATTTAAAAATGTAGCAGCATTCCAGAAATTCTACCCATGAACATTAAGGTGGAATGTAACCTTTCTAAAAATTTCCACTGCATTTTAATCACAGATGAAATAGAGAGAGATTCATTTTTTAAAGCTATGTAAAATTTCTGACCTGGGAATTTTTGAAAATATCAATTATTTCTCTGAAAGATGTTAGACTTAACCAAGCATAATTGGATCTGAATTTGTGATTCTAGCAAACAGAAATATGATTAACATATCACAGATATAGTAACCATCTACCATTTCAGCAAGTGAAAGGTGGACTTGTGAATATATGAATATAAGAACATGTCCCAAAATGCTACCATAATTTTATTACTTGCTGCTGTTCTGCTAATTTTAAAATGACTTCATTCAATCTGAATTAAACTTTTAATATGCCACATCTTGGTACTTGTTTGGCAGGAAATTGTCACAAATTTATTCTAGTGATCTCTGCACGCTTACCTATTGCAGAAATGTTTAACTCTCTCCTTTCAAAAAAATATCAAAATATTTAGAAAAAAGAATGCCACTAGCTAGGATCCATAGGGACTGACTAATATTAATATGCAATTGGATTTTGGAGGAAGTAGTTCAGAACTATAAAAATACCAACAATTCTTCTCTACTCCAAGCCCTAAACATATACACAGTGTAAGACTCAGAAGTCATGGTTGAGAAAATACAACCTCCAGAAGGGCAGAATTTTAGCAAACTCATACCCATATGTGAACATAGCGCCAATCAGCACCCATGTTTGCCTAGGAGAAACAAAGAGGCATGGTGGCACTTGATCGTTCTGAACTGGCCTTGAGGAAGAGCATGAAACTCACCTCTCTGTGAGGGGTCTTGGTGTCTCTGGGAAACATCAGGGGTGAGAGTGTAGCCTGCAGCTAAACACACTTGCACAAATTAATGATAGAAATGCAGAAGTGCCAAAAACACAGCTGGGTGTCTTTGGCCAAAGAAGGAAAGAAAGCTAGCTAAGTGAATGCCTCAGAGCAAAGCTGAACACACTGCAAGATCACTGGTTATCTGAGGGGATGCAGCCTCTGTATGTTCACTAGTGAATCAAGTATGGCATGTGCCAACACAGGCACGAAAATAGGTACTAATCCTCACGTTTAGGAGATGGACCCAAATCAGCTAAGGTAGATTACTCCACCTTAGTGTTCAGTTCAGTTGAGGTCATTTCAGACTGCCAATATATTGATAGGAAAAGATCCAAACTAAAGTTTGTGATAGGTACATGCCAAGAGTCTCACTGTTTTTCACACAACAGCAGAGGTAGGATCAGGTGATGAGTGATAACAGAGCTGATACCAGTTGGCTGGGCTACCGAGATTAAATACACAGCTGTCTTTGCACAACTGAACAGGCATCTCCTACACCCTACACTTTTCACCCTGAAATGTGTAATCACTCCCTTGACTAAGACATAATGCTAACATCTACCTCTACTTCATTTGTAAACATGCTTCTCTGCATAATTGTTCACACAAATGCAGGGTTTTTTTTCTCCTTTAGCTGTAAATGTTATAGACAAAACAAATATCTGTGTAGATCAAACCATTTTCCTTGGGCTTCCAAGATAAATTTTGTGGATGACGTTCTTAAGGCACATAAGTTAAGCTGGTGACAATCACAGGCAAGTAAAAGGTGTCATACAATAATAATACTCTACGGTTGGATAGGGCTTTACAGGTTTTAAATCACTTTCATATATATTACTTTATTTCATGCTCACAATAGCCTAAGAAGTAGGACAGGAGTTATTACCATTAGTGTACCATGAGTAAACTAACCTGGGTTTAGAGATATTTCATGTGGTGCTTAAGGACCCATGACTAGTAAGTGTGCAGGTTTTTTAACTCAGAATCCAGCATTCTTTCCTCTAGAATGTAAACTAAATTGGAGTACTGCCATATTTTTTCAAAGTTCATATATATATATATATATATATATATATATATATATATATATATATTCCTAGATAAATTTCTCCATAAAAGTTTGTTATATGTTTCTGTGCATAGACTCTAGATAAATTTCTATATGTGTTACTTACATATAGATATTTCTAGAAAGGAAAGACTTTGTCTAAATTCTCTAATTCCACCCCTATTCTAACATGAGGAGGAAACAGGAATGTAATATTTCCTTTGAAGTCAGGGAGGACTGAGAGGAGAACCCTGTCTGCTCTGGCTACATGGGAAGAAATGCAGGAAGAACTAACTCTCCATCCTGGAAATACGCACAGCATGAGTCATCTATTTTAATATAGTGACAATAGTCTCTACACTCTGAAGTTACTTCATATACTTGGAGAAAGTTCGCAGAATAACCTCCAAACTGCAAGTCAGGAACTTGGGCTATTGAAAGTTTTATTTAAATGACCTTTCCCTTTAGCAAAGTCTGAATGTGAGGCTTCCTTCCATTCCTACAGGCCTCAGGCTATAAGGAAAACAGGGTATTAGAGGGAAAAAATGTCATGCGTTGAGTCAATAATGAAAATGTTGATAATACCACAATAGATAATGTCCAAAAGACAGTTTAAACATGAAAATATCAAGAGAAGTGAAGGCAAGATTTCTCTTGGGTCATTTGAACTTCCAAATCTCTTAAGAATAATTTTCATTATCTGCAAAATCTTAAATATTTAATTGTATTTGTGAATGCAACATCTATTGGAGCTTATGTCCTGTTTTATTTGGCACTTTAGTAAGGCACTTTTGCACAATTATGTCAACACATTGAGTTAGCCTTTGTCAAGAAAGGCAAGCATTTGAATCCTTGTCAGTCAAGCATTTCATTTTTAAAAAAGGATCTAAGAGTCAAGAACAATAGGCAACTATTCTTGGCTTCATTAGTGCCTTTATTTTGATCTTTTCCTTTTGACATTCTTTCTCAGGCACATCTGGGCAAGTCTGGTTACACTAAACCTCATTTAAAGGAAACCAAAAATTCCACAATGAAGTTCTCCACTTTACTGAGAGATTTTTACTTTCAGGAAGAGTGGAAATTGAATGTGATTATCTTTCACTTTGAGATTCATTTATAATAGGAACAGGTGCATCAAAGTCAGGTTGGGGTTAGTAATGAATGGGGAGAAAGTGCAGCAAGTATTAGATTCAACACGCAACCAAATTTAGCAGGAGTAAGGCAGAGAGGTTGACAGAAAGATGAAATCAAGAATAGATTAAATCCCATAAATCTCATTAGTCCATACCTAAGACAATGCATAGTGGAATCTGTTACATTCTGAAATGAAATAAAACACATTGGGGAGGGGCCATAGGTTTTAACTAACTAGATACATAAATGTTATTGTTAATTAATTCATTTTTCCCAAAGTAAATAAACACTCAGAGATGATGTTTAATTCTTTGCTAATTGATATTAATGATGGAAATGTTAAGCAAAAAAAAAGTCAGTTTCTAGAAATACTGTACCTTTGCCTTTCATGCTATCTGTATTTTTTAATGGCTTCTTTGTAAAAATAGAAATATTCTTAATTATTTTTAATTCTAGATGTAGTCAGAGACCCCATATCTTGAGAAGCAGAGTTAGGGAAACTACCTATGGTGAGTCTTCAGAGGAATTCAGTGTATACATTTACCTACGGAGGGATGACTTTATCACTATTTTTTGAAAAGGTTGAGCACCACTAGGTATTTACCCAAAAGTACTGATTCAGAGGGATACATGCACCTGCATATTTATAGCAGCATTATCAGCAATAGCCAAAATTATGGAAACAGTCCAAATGTCCATGGACTTATGAATGGATAAAGAAGGTGTGGACACATACATACCTACAATGGAATAACACTCAGCCATAAAAAAGAATGAAATCTTGCCATTTGCAATGATGTGGATGGAGCTAGAGTGTGTAATGCTAAGCAAAATAAGTCAGAGAAAGACAAATACCATATGGTTTCACTCATATGTAGAATTTAAGAAATGAAACAGATAAACATGGAGGAGGGGCAAAAACAGAGGCAAACCACAAAACAGACTCTTAATTATAGAGAACAAACTGAGGGTTGCTAGAGGGGAGGTGGAAAGTGGGATGGGTTAAATGGGGGATGGGTATTAAAGAGGGCACTGGTTGTGATGAGCACTGAGTGTTACATGTAAGTGAAAAATCACAAGATTAGTGTAACTAATCTTACACTATATGTTAACTAAATGAAATTTAAATAAAAACTTGAAACAAACAAAAATTAATTAATTAATTTAAAAAAGAAATATCTCTGCTACCTTTAGAGACAAAATTCAAGAATCAAATTTTTTTCATAATTATTATTTTTCTTAAAGCACTTGGAGACTTAACATAGCACCTCTCAATAACAGCCATTGTTTTTCTCCTTGCTAGAGCAGTAAACTAATAAACTCCTCCACAAGATAGTGAAAGTCCTCATTGGTAAGGGCCCCTTGTTGGCTGTGTTCATCAATGTAGACTCATCTCTTATCACAATGCCTGGAACATAATAAAAGTTCAATAAATATTTGTAGAATAAATGCATGAATTATACTGTATATTCAAACTGGCCTCTTGAATATCAAACATCTCTCTACACCTTCAGAATGTGTATGATGAAGAAGGAGTGTAGGCTTTATAGGTAGGCAAGACTGGATTCTAATCTAGGCTAATCACCAAATGAACTGAGCCTCAATTTCCCCTTCTATAAAATGAGACTTATAATGCTCACTTTTCCAGGTTGTAGTATAGATTACAGATGTTGCACACACACAAACACACGCACACACACACAGGGTCCAGCAGAATATCTGATATTTGTTATATGTTCAATAAATTGAAATTATTTTTACCATTTAATACTTAGATCATCTATTAAAATAAGTTTAAAATGAAAAGCTTAGCCACAGGCTAGTGCAACCTCTCATAAATGAGAAAAATTAGTCTAGAAAGAACAAGTGGTTTGCTGAAGGGTCAAAAATTAATGCTCTTCAGAGAAACGGGAGTCTGTACTAATTCCTGCTAACGGATTTGAGGGCAGATTTCACTGGATCTGTCCTCTATTTTTAATTGTACATATATTTTGGCACAATTCAGCATATCTTTTCTTAGGCCCCACAAAGCTTAATATATGTGGATAAGTTACCATAATCTCTTAATATTAATCTTAATTTCTTATATTTTTATAGCTCCTCTGTCTTTGAAACCAGATAAATAAACTTAGAAACCATGCATGATGAATCAGTTCTCCAAATGACTGTTAGCATATACCAGTTTAGATTGTCATGAATATTGGCTCAACCAGATTATTTCAAAAATTTTTGACGTATCACTTGAACTTTTTAAAGTTTAATTAAGAGTAAAATAATGTTTGGTACAATACTCCCTTACCGTATCAAAATACCGGAAAAACAGTCTGTGCTAAGGCAAGGCATGATGCTGTTAGGTGGCATCATGCCACTTTACAGAGGCCTCAAATCATGCTATTTTTTTAGCAAATTGAAATTATCCTAATGGCTTGAAAACATCTGGAGAAGCCTTAGGCTCATCCACTTCTTAGCTTCCAGCACTGTGGTCTCCTCCTGTGTCTGCTTCCTCCATCGGAACTGTTTTCTCCACCATCACTGTGTGTTTTATTCCTGCCTCTCTAATCACTATGCTCTTTTTTTTTTAAGTTTTTTAATGTTTATTTTTTTTTATTATTGAGAGACAGGGAAAGACAGATCGTGAGCAGGGGAAGGGCAGAGAGAGTGGGAAACACAGAATCCGAAGCAGGTTCCAGGCTCTGAGCTGTCAGCACAGAGCCTGATGCAGGGCTCAGGCTCACAAACCGCGAGATCATGACCTGAGCAGAAGTCGGATGCTTAACTGACTGAGCCACCCAGGCGCCCCTCTAATCACTATGTTCTGATCCACTGTGTGTGGTTAGGGGTCTGAACCATCAGCATATTCGTCTATAGTCCACTGTAAAATCCAGCAGTGAAACACGTTGAGCAGTGGAACCACAAGGATTTGGGACAGAATCTGTTTGTATCCTTTCATACGGAGGCACAGGCCTTGGCCACACTTAGCATCTTTGACTGAGGCTGCCTCATCTCTCTATGTGAGGGTGGGGAAGACATGGACTGCTGCAGCTCCCTAAGATTATTCAGAAACCCCAAATCTTTAAAAACATTCTGAAAACTGTAAGTGCTCCCCAAATATTGGTTGCTTTTAGGATTGTTACCAAAAGATCTCTTCTCCCCCAGGTTTACTTGCTAGAATAAAGTGGGGGTTGAGAACCACTAAACTGATGAGATACAACATGAGTGAACTCAAGTACGCAGAAGAAAAGTGTCTTAGTCAGCTCAGTGTGCTAGACCAAAATGTCATAAACTGTGTGGTTTAAATAGCAAACGTTTATTTCTCACAGTTCTGGAGGCTGGGAAGTCCAAGATCAAGGTGCCAGCAGATTTGGTGTCTGGTGAGGCTCCTCTTTCTGGTTTGCAGTTGGCTACTGTTCTTGTTGCATCGTCACATGGGGAAGAGAGAGAGCTCTGATCTCTTCCTCTTCTTGTAAGGACACTAATCCTACCATGCGGGCTCTACCCTTGTGAACTTACCTAAATTTAACTGCTTCCTAAAGGCCCCACCTCCTAACACCATCACACTAGGGGTTAGAATTTCAACATATGAATTTGGGGGGCACACATCCAGTCAACATAAGGGATCAAAATATTTTGAAATATCTGGGACACCACAATGTGTAAACAATGCACTGAGCTGGAAGTTGGGTATAGAATTTAAATTCCATTTCTATATCTTACTCTATAAACCAGGAAAGTCACTTAGCAAACTAGCAATTAATTATGTGTCACATACCATATTAGGTATGTAATTCACATACATTATTTCTAATCTTAAAATATTATAGCAAGGTAATTATAATTATCCTTGCTTTGCAGATGAAGACAGGGAGACTCTGAGTGGCTTAGTAGCATGCCTAAAATTACAAATATACTAAACAGTAGCCCCAAGACACAGACCTACTTCTCTTTTTAAAATCCCTTCTTCACGGGAATCTACCCCCCAAAACCAAGAGCACACTGTATACACTGTATGTTAGCTAACTTGACAATAAATTATATTAAAAATAAATAAATAAAATAAAATAAAATCCCTTCTGCCCTCACTCTATCATGCTATCACTTTCTTCCTTGTTTGTCTTATCTGTGCATTGAATGATCATCCTAAAAGTTTTCTTAAGTCCCATTTAACTCTAAAATGTGATAATTGACTGTAGAAGATGAGTATTTGGAGTTCTTAGATGAGCTATGAAAGTAGCTCAACCCGTGTGCCTATGAATAGATTGTAAGTCTCCCAAGATGCTAATATTTTTATCTCTCAGGTCTGTGGGGCAGAGACAAGGGAGGCTGGAGCCCCAGGACCCATCACTGGGAGCACCCGCTTCCATTTATTCTAGTTTGCCATACGACTAAGACAATTTTTGTTGTGTCATGACCAAAAGTATTTAGGAAGCTCTTCACTAAATGAACCATGTGGCTACATATAACAGAGAAAGTGCTTTGTAGCTTGAAACCATAGAATGTGTATCATTCAAGTCATGTTGTGAGTCTGGAAATGACTTGGTTTCCCCCAGAAAAAAACACCACAGCATGATTTATACATTCTCCAGCTTATACAATTGAGGCAGCAAATAAATTGCAGAGGCAGACACTGATTGAGCCAAGAAAACTAAACACTGATCTTTTGAGCATTCCTAGATTACCACATTTATGTAAAAGTTTATTTAAACTAATAGTCATGCTACATTTTTAAGACTTTATTAAGTAAACTAGAACATACGTGCCAAGTTCGTCTTCCACTGCTGACTAAAATGAGTTTTGATTTCGAGATGCAATATGAAATTATACTTAAATAGCTCTAATCTTTTCTTTCCAATGATTCAGTAAATTCTAAAGTACGTTGCATTGTAGAACTATGCAGAGCAGTTACCGCAGAATATACTCATTGACCTAGTTGATGTTTAAAAGTTTATCAAGCATGTACATCTTTGAAATATTAAGATTAGAGTTCCTGGATAAATTATAAAGCCCGGACTTCCTCTTAGTTTAGAGGTCAGCTTCTACATTTTATAGCCAGAAACTGACCTTGACCCTCTTCATGAAACAACAGTGGAAGTATATGTAGTTGTTCGTACAATGCACTTCTTCCCAGGCAGTCTTCCAGGGATGAGAAAGACATCAAGGGGCAAGGGATAAAGATTCAAAAATACAACATCCTGTGGGCAAAACCTCATCCATGCCATTAAGTAACACTGCAATCCCTTAAAGGGACATGTGCCCCCAAAACCAGTTCTTCCCCAAAAAACAGAAACAAAAACAAAAAAACAGATATTGCAAAGTACAAATGTACCACTTCAGTCTAAGACAAATAAGTATGCTCACATTACATGCAGAAGAAACCAAACCTCTCCACTACTTCTCTCGCTAGTCCTTTGCCAGCCTACATCTTTGTTTGGGATATTATGGCTTCACATAAAAATTTTCAAACTTGTCTTCATCACATTGAAAGTTAAGAGAACGGTGGATTTTTTTTTCTAATGGACAATAATAAAATCATTGGTTTCATTTATGATTCATATATCACATTCTCTTTTAAATGCAATTCATTATTTAGGGAGTCCTAATATTATCTAACAGTTTAAAGCTGGATGCTGCTATCTGTGAAATTTAGAAAAGAAAACCAGTGATTCATGGATATAACTATGACAAAGTTTTCCTTTCCTCATCCAAACTCAAATTATTATCTCATTTTATGTGTTGTCTTAAAAATGAGAAAGTTGATTGGGGACCAAAGTTTACTATCCTTTAGAGCTTGTGCAAATTACAAAATTAAAATAAATTAGCTTTATATGAATATAAAAATATCTCTAATTTAGTTTATTTTTAAGTATAAATATTTACTTTTAAAATGTAAAATACAGGGGCACCTAGGTGGCTCAGTCAGCTAAGCATTGACTGTTGATTTCGGCTCAGGTCATAATCTCACGATTCGTGGGATTGAGCCCTGCATCATGCTCTGTCTGGCAGCACAGAACCTGCTCAGGATTCTTTCTCTCCCTTTCTCTCTGCCCCTCTCCCACTCATGCTCTCTCTGTCTCTCTGTTTCTCTCTCAAAATAAGTAAAATAAACATTTAAAAAATAAAATTTAATATAAAAGTAAAATATAAAATATGATAGCCTTTTGAATAAAGTCTCCAGATTTATAAAAATCTTAATTGAGATTTTCTAGGCTAGAACATGAAAGTTATACCCACCAACATTTCTAAAAAGTAGAATGTCTATTCAATGCCTTTACAAAGATAATAACAAGTCAAACAGCTGACAGAAAAAGCTCAATAAAAAGTAACCACTATGTCACTGGGCATTTGCTTGCTTTTGTTTTCTCTTTTCAGAGAAAAAAAAGAAATGTACTGGGGCTCTAGTAAACTATGAGGTTTGTTTGAAGTATTCCCTGAATGTGTCATGCCATATCATGCCTCAATGCTTTTCAAAGTTGGTTCTTTCTGTCCTGAGTGCCCAGCACCTTCTTCTCCTGACAAATCTAGAGCCATCATTTAAGGTCCAGTTCCAAAGTGACCACCTCAAGAAAGCCTCTTTAAGTACTGGTTAAAATGGTCCACAGCTTTGGCACTGTGGCCACTCTTTTCCAGCATTTCTTATACCATTGTGAGACTTCCCCCACAAGCGGAAACCAAGTTAGACTTTGTTTTTGCCATGAGTTTTTGGTAGGATTAAACATAATAAATGAAACCACCTAGCACAAGATTATATGTTTTGTCTACACTAAACAAGTGCTTTCTGATGTTACTGCCGTTGTTATGATTAGGCTGCAGAGCCTACAGAGGACACAGCTAACACCTAGCCAATGTGGATACACTGGGCTTGTTTATGTAGCAGCACAAAAAGGTGACTCCCACATCCCCCTGTCACCCAGGTCCTTCTCTCCCCCTCCTGTGTTCTGATTGTACCATAACACACAGGAGATTCTTATGGTATGTGTCAGAGAGAAGAAGTAATAGATTAACGAAGGGAACTTTACCCAACATTTTATTTTGCAGACGTAGAATCAGGCAATTTGGTTCAATTCTCACTGACTCCTGGGAGAATCCTGTGTTTATCTGGGATATAGAAATAATGGTCTTCTTTTTGTTTTAATTCATGATATATGATACTAATATAATGATATATACTAAGGTATGACAAATTGTATATCAAATTATCATATTACCAGGTTGATGTATTTAGGAAACTTAGACACTACTAACCTTTGCTAGTATTTGCTCTTAAATAAGGAAAGCTTTTCTTATATCAAATATTTCTACAAAAAGCAAACCAAAAGGAAACTAAATATGTGAGGTGAAGGATGTGTTCATTAACTCATTTGTGGAAATCGTTTCACAGTGTATGTGTGTATCAAATCTTCACGTCGTACTCTTTCAATATCTTACAATTTTATTTGTCAGTTATACCTCAATAGAGCTGGTGGGGATTGGGAAGCCAACCAATTAAAAAGTGACCAATTAAGACCATCTATTTGTCTGTTCTTAACATTGTTTAATACCATAGATATTTGGAAATACCTACAAGTTCAGGAATACCTACATTTGCGCAACTATATTGGCCCAGCTAAAGCCTACTCACATATTGTCATTCATATACAGTATATAATTGTAAAGTGATGAAACTAATTTCACATGTCACATGCAAAATTTAATCTTTTTTCTCTAGTCATATTAGTTGCATGCTTTTCTCTGCATACACTAAGCCAATCATAAATGCCAACCGTGTGTAAAATAGTGTGTTTGAGGATCTTAAGGTTACAACGCTATAACCTTGACTTCTAGAAACATATAGTTTAGCAATAGGTATTTATCTTTGTATTTTTCCTATTCTCTCTCTCTCTCTCTCTCTGTTTTTTCAGTGCACATGAAATTTAACTAGCAATTTTAGAGGCTTATAAAATCATTAACAGATTGACTCTCAATCTTTAAAGATTTTAAGCAGAATTATAATAGCAGTGTATAGGCAAATATGGGAGAAAGAAAGTAACTTTTGTAAGTTAATATTATCCCCTGGCTAACTACATATATTCAGCAATTTCATACTAACAAAGGTTAATGTGATTCTAGCATTACCACGGTATCTGGGGAAAGCATTTCCCATGAGACATAATGTGGTCGCATCTCCCTTGCAAACACACCTGGTTTTTAGTAGTCACTGTTAGGGAGGCATTCATTGTCTGTATGTTTGGTCAGTGGCATCCAGTATGTTCTGTGGCCCCTCGCAACACTCTTTTCAGAAAGTGAATCATTTTGCCCAGTAGAGTGTAAACCAGTTCCACCCAACAGTAGGATTTCTCTTAGGATACAATCTCACTAGATTTTCTCGGAGAATGAGGACCTATATATGAAAGTATTGAACATGGTACGTTAGTTGGCCAGGGCTGCTAGAAAAAAATGCCACAAGGTAAGTTGTGTAACAACAGAAATGTATTGTTTCATAGTTCTGGAGGCTAGACATCCTGAGGTCTCTCTTCTTGGCTCGTAGATAGCCGCCTTCATGCTGTGTCCTCACAAGGCCTTTTCTCTGTGTGCACACTACTGGTGTCTTTCTCTCTTCTCATAAGGACATCAGTCATATTGAAATAGGGCTCCACCCTTATGACCTCATTTAATTTTAATTTTCTCTCTAAAGTCTCTGTCTCCAAGTACATTGGGGGTGGGGGTCAGGCTTCAACATACAAATGTTGCGGGGGGATTGAGCTTCAACATAGGAATTTAGGGAGTAGGTGGAGGAACAGGACACAGTTCAGTCCATAACATATGAAAAAAGCAAAACTTCAAAATCATAAATCCCATTAAAAGAAAGTTCCCTTAATATTTCAGAGGATTCTTTCAAGTCCTCTGAGAAAGTAAATTAGGCAAAACACAAAATGCAGTTCTCATGAATTTGACTTCACATCTCACATCTAAGAAATGCCATGTTTGTCATTTTTCTAAATAATGTTTCTAAATAATCTAATCAACAGGCTATAGGAAAATTGATTTTGGTTACTAGTTGGGCACTATCACCACTACCCCCACCCCTGTCCAGGTTCAGTGTAGATCCCGAAAGTCTTACGTGGCTGAGAAACCCACTGTTTTTCAGCCCACACTTGCCATTGTCCCTGCTTATTGTCCAAAGCACATGGTGGCTCCAGAGCTGAGGTGCAATGTGGAGCTTTGCAGACACTGAGAGCCTGACACCTGGACCCTGCCTCCCGAGGACGGCATGAGAGGGAGAGAACAGTGCAGAGATTTCTACTACTATACTCATTGAGCCTCCAAACCACCCACTTGCACTTCTTCTCAGATTCAGAGAAAACCTCTACATCTTCTTCCAGACTAGCATTTCTAATTCCCTCATCATTTGCCCTTCTGCAGAAACTCTCGCCTGAGTGGGGTTTAGAAATGCATTCCTCTCTTTACATCAGTCGTTTTTTTTCTTCTGATTACTAAAACCAAAAATAACAAAAGGCCTGAACTGAGCTGTCTTGTAGGTTGGCTTATTCAGTAAAGATGACAGCTGAAGTCTACACAATCCAGGAAAATGAAAAGTTCCACATGTGTCTCATCATAGCAACCAGGAGGAGATTATGAATCCTAAGAGACAGTGAGAGACATCAGAAACTAAAAAGATAAAGAAGTTGAATGAGTTTCATTATAGGCTCTTTAAATGTCTTTTAAATTATCTTGTGTTTTACTTTCTTCGCCTGCCCTGTCTTCTAAGTTTGTTAGGATTATCAAAATGAGCTTTCAGTGTCTTTCATTGCAGGAGGAAAAATGACATCAAGAGAGAGTTGAAGAGGGAAGAGGTGTGACTTTTGCCACCAACACATTCTTCCCCATTAAATATGACTCTGTTGTTCTAATTAGATCCAAAGAGCTGTGAAACTCCTCACTTAAGGAAGTCTCAATAATCTAATGACCATTCTGGAATCAAACAGATACTACTTATGTATTGCTAAAGAATTGGATTGGCAGAATAGAAATGTATGAGTTAGGTAAACAGGGTTGAAAATGTTTTCCAACACAATCAGCAAAACTAAAAGGCAACTGACAGAATGGGAAGAGATATTTGCAAATGACATATCGGATGAAGGGCTGGTATCTAAAATCTATAAAGAATGCACCAAACTCCACACCTGAAAAACAAATAATCCAGTGAAGAAATAGGAAGAAGACATGAATAGACACTTCTCTAAAGAAGACACCCAGACGGCCAACAGGCACATGAAAAGATGCTCAGCGTCACTCACCATCAGGGAAATACAAATCAAAGCCACAGTGAGATACCACCTCACACCAGTCAGAGTGGCTAAAATGAACAACTCAGGAAACTACAGATGCTGGCGAGGATGTGGAGAAACGGGAACCCTCTTGCACTGCTGGTGGGAATGCAAACTGGTACAGCTGCTCTGGAAAAACAATGAGGAAGTTCCTCAAAAAATTAAAAATAGATCTACCCTATGACCCAGCAATAGCACTGCTAGGAATTTACCCAAGGGATACAGGAGTGCTGATGCATAGGGGCACTTGTACCCCAATGTTTATAGCAGCACTTTCAACAATAGCCAAATTATGGAAAGAGCCTAAATGTCCATCAACTGATGAATGGATAAAGAAGATGTGGTTTATATATACAATGGAATACTACTTGGCAATGAGAAAGAATGAAATCATGCCATTTGCAGCAACATAGGTGGAACTGGAGGGTATTATGCTGAGTGAAATAAGTCAGTCAGAGAAACACAGATACCATATGTTTTCACGCATATGTGAATCTTAAGAAACTTAACAGAAGACCATGGGTGGGAGGTGAGGGGGAGGGACAAACAGACAGGGAGGGAGGCAAACCATAAGGGACTCTTAAATACAGAGAAGTGAGGGTTGATGGGGGGGCAGGGGAGAGGGGAAAGTGGGTGATGGGCATTGAGGAGGGCACTTGGGATGAGCACTGGGTGTTGTAAGGAAACCAATGTGACAATAAATTATATTTAAAAATAAGTAAAAATTAAAATTAAAAAAAAAAGAAAATGTTTTCCAGCTAAAACACCAGATCAACATTTGTATTAGTTGGCTATTTTACTTATTCCTACTAGCTAACTCTCAATATTTAAATAAGATGAACACGATTATTTTTTTATTTTTTTTAATGTTTATTTATTTTTGAGAGAGAGAGATGGAGCACAAGCAGGAGAGGGGGGCAGAGAGAGAGGGAGACAGAATCCAAAGCAGGCTCCAGGCTCTGAGCTGGCAGCACAGAGCCCAACACAGGGCTCGAACCCACAAACCGTGAGATCATGACCTGAGCCAAAGTTGGACGTTTAACCAGCTGAGCCACCCAAGTGCCCCAATGATTAATTTTTACTCTTTTTTGCTATCACTCAGGATTTCTATAGTCACAGTTTGTATAATAAAGAGATATTTCACGTGAGTATTTTTTGTAAAATTTAATAAATCAAATGTCATGATTTTAAAAATTTGTCATGTTAAAAGAGTTCTCATTAAGTTTTTCTAGATTGAGCTTCTTTCATCAAGACTTACTTTGTCATATTTTAAAAAGAGTAAAGGATGAAATAATATGATCCCTGAATTTGCTTCAAAAAAAATCCCAAGTTGAAGGACAAATGAAACAAGATTGGCCATGGACTATTGATTTTAGGAGCTTTGGGATGATTACATGGGGTCCATCACATCCTTCTCTCTACTTTTGTATATATTTTAAATGTTCTATGACCAAAAGTTGAAAATAGCAACTAAAACTTCAAAACCGAATGTCATACTCCTTACGAAGCACAAAGACCAACAATAAATATGATAGAAAGGTAAATATAACTTTACCAGAGAGCACTAGACATGTGTCAGGATGATTTGGGAAATGTCAACTTTTTCTCCTGTTAAAGCGTCCTGAGTCCCCAGGGAATGGAGCTCTTTTATCTTCTGTCATTATTGTGAAAGCTGATGGGTGTGTCAGTCACCTCTAAGCGTAGTGCTTTGGGGAATAGCATCGCTGTGTCAGCTATTGCCAACTGGTGCTTGTGCTGTTTTAATATTCTCTGAGGTCTTGTCAGTCAGCAGCTATACTGAGAAGAGTTTAAAACCAAGCCCCAGTGGCAACTGTCCTTGCCCTAATAATCTAATAATGGGGTAGAGAAATAGTGAGCGGCGGTTGGCTGGGTTTTCCCTCCTTTGAGCTTAATTTTGTGGTTCCCTCTGATGAACAAATATCCTTATTCTAGAATGATCTATCAGTTGGTGTAGGAAGCCTTGCCATGTGTTGCAAGGGATACACAAAAGCATCAACCATTCTCTCTTCCGCCAAAGGGCTTACAAACAAGTTATAGTTGGGACACATAGGGTAAATTAAGTTAAAAATGCAAGGCAGTGTAGAGTATATGCCCAATGAATAATACAGATTCCAAATACTGTAGCATTTCAAAGTAGGGAAGGGCCCATACTTGAGGGAGTAAATTGGAAAGACTTTCCTGAGATGATGGGATAAAAATGGAGATTTAACCATATCCAAATTCACAGAGTCAAGAACTGAGCTAAAGGCACATAGTATGGTAGTTAAGAGCAAGGGAACTGAGTCAGACAGATCTACCTTCCAACTCCAGCTGTTGTCTCTGAGTTCTATTCTTTTGTTTGTAAATCATGAGCATTTGTTATAAGAATTTAAAATACTAACATTTGGGAAAATGCCTATGGCTAAACAGACCCCCAGTAGTTGCTTTTGTGTGTGGAGCATGGGGGAGCCACAGGATAACAATTTGTAAACAAAAACTACAGCCACTTTGTAGAGACCTCAATACCAGACTAAGGGATTTAGACTTTATTCCATAGGTGTCTGATGGCGTTAAGCAGAGAAGGTATTGGGGAAAGACTATTGCAGTAGTTATCCAACCTGGATGAGGGAGGAGACTCGATCCAGAGAAATTCATTAGAAGGTTAATGCAATGATTCAAGCACTAAGTATTAAAGGCTAGAATTAGGGTTGTGGCCAAAGATGAATTTACCTGAAGCTAATGAAACTTAATTTTTGGCATCACACTTGCATGAGCCTCCTATAAGGCTTCAGAAATACCTTCACATAGTCAATACCTTCACATAGTCAAGTGGTTTGGTGAACTTTGCAAAAATGAGATATTGATTGGTTAAGACCACTCTCTCTTCCCACCTTCTCTTAGTCACCTTGGGCTGCCATAACAAAATACCACAGACTAGGTGACTTAAATAACAAATTTTTTTTTCTCACAGTTTTGGAGGCTGGAAGTATGAGATCAGGGTGCCAGCTTGGCTGAATTCTGATGACAGCCTTCTTCCTGGTTTGTAGATAGCCCCGTGAGGTGTTATGTGGTCATATAGCCTTTCCTCTGTCCTCATGGGGGACGAGAGAGAGCTCCCTTCCTCTTCTTACAAGGACACTTATAAGGACTTCATCCTGAGGGCACTATGTTCATGACCTAACCTAACCCTCGTCACCTCCCAAAGGCCCTACCTCCTAACACCATCCTATTAAAGTTTAGGACTCCAACATGTGAATTGGGAAGGGATACAAAATTTCAGTCTATGGCACACCTCTATTTTCCTTCCATATCACTTTCCTTCTGTTGTTCTCTGGAGAGGCCATGGACATTATAGGAATTGGACTAAGAGCAATTTGTGTTGGAGAAAGATTTACCTTGGGTTTAGTATATTAAATGGTTTTCACTCACTGCCCTGTATAGTCAGGTTGCTACTGTCTTTTCCTGCACAGAAGTGGTTTCAGAAATACTCCTATGCCCCAGTGCCATCTTACCTGGAGTCTGGACATGAAGGTGCAGGGACACAATTTGTATTACAACATGATATGTCCTCAGAACCTTAGGCCCCAAAGGTGTGGGTGGTAAAGGAGAAATGCATTTTGAAATATGTGGAGTTGGAAGCCAAGTCTGTGGAAAATTCTACCAACCATCTGATATGTAAAGTTAGAAGTGGAAGATTTGGTTCTTTTTTTGTTAAGGTTTTTTTTTTAAGTTTATTTATTTATTTTGAAAGAAAGAGAAAGAGCATGTGAGTGGGAGAGAAGCAGAGAGAGAGGAAGAGAGAGGATTCAGAGTAGGCTTCAAACTGTCAGCAGAGGGTCTGAGGTGGGGCTCAAACCCACAAACCCTGACATCAGGACCTGAGCTGAACTCGAGAGCCAGACGAGCCAGAGAGCTTAACTGACTAAGCCACCCAGGCACCCCATGGAAGATTTGGTTCTTATTGATAACTAATCAGAATAGATGCCCTCTCCTCTTTGGAATGTATTCAACAATGCAGCATATGCATTATAACTGTTTAGCTGTATTATAATTTTAAACACCACACTTTCTTTTTAAAATGAAATCGTATAAAATAAAAGTTTTCAGAACACTTTGCTTTATAAAACACATATGTGCTTCTAGCCCGACTTCACAAAAAGTTTAAAGCAATTGATTTATGAGGAAAAAAATTAATAGGTTTTTTCATTAGTTGGAGGCTACAACTGAGAACTGACATGACATCCCCAGTAATCATCTGTGATGCTGAAAGAAATGTTTCTAAACTATTAGTAATTTTTAAAATTTTAATCCACCAAGCTGGAGAAAGACTGAATTGTCTTTTTAGTCTCTATAAAAAAAAATATTACGGGGCGCCTGGGGGCTCAGTCAGTTAAGCATCCAACTTCGTCTCAGGTCATGATCTCACGGTTTGTGAGTTCAGGCCCCGCGTCGGGCTCTGTGCTGACAGCTCAGAACCTGAAGCCTGCTTCAGATTCTGTGTGTGTGTGTGTGTGTGTGTGTGTGTCTGCTCCTCCCCCACTCACACTCTGTCTCTCTCTCCTTCAAAAATAAATAAACATTAAAAAAAAATTTTTTAATATTACACAATCCTTAACTTATAAAGAGGTGATCAACAAATATGCAGCCAAAAAATATATATACCAGGAAAAAAAACTGTGGTGAGGTATATGAAGCAGTGAATTAATAAAAATGTCCTGTTATTTTTATGGATTTAGTAATGATGATTCCTTTCACCATTCTAAACACAAATTAACTTCCATGTCTAATTTTGTATTTGTAATGTTTGACGTTTTTTTCTAAAATGGGGTTTCCTAAGCCTGGATCTATGCCCTGATGGTGGCAATGAGAATAAAACAAAAGGGGCAGATGCAGACATTAAAGAAGCTCAAAACAGTGAGCTTCAGTGAATCATACTTATTCTGTAGGAATCACATAGAAAAAAAGAACTTACTCCCCTCCTACAGAAGGTTATTTTATTGGCCATGAAAACATTTACCACCCCTCTTCGGGTGCTACACTTTTTGGAAGAGTGCTCTAATGACAGTTTGAAACACTCAAGTGTGGTATAAAGTAAACAGAAATTCACCACATGCGTTCAGTGTCCCACTGCCACTACCCACACCACATTCTTTCCCACCTGCAGCAAGCTACAACTCATTTTTCTCTCTTTGACCTTATCACCACCACCCAAAGCAATTCTCCAAACTCTGGACAAATTCATCTCTCCAATATGCAAATCAGGTTATACTGCCATCCTACTAAAACTCTATCACCTTTAGGAAAATTACCAGTTTTTAACATACAGATTTAAGGACATTGGAGAATCCTTTCTCAAGTAATTGTTCCCATTTGTCTGTATGGCCACTGTGAGAGCTGCATTGTTACTGTAGCCATAGTTTCTCGGTCTCTTCCCCTGGGTTTTAAGACTTTGGGACTAAGGAAGTCAGTGAACCTGGTTTTTGTTGTTGTTGTTGTTGTTGTTATGTGACCCTTAGAATCAGAGGTGTCAGCAGAGAGAAGGTAGATACACAAATATGAACTAAATCAAGAGAGCGCTGATGCCTTGAGTGCATTCGAGTTTCTGGTCTCAGATGTCCCCGTAAACTGGTCCCACCCTTATCTTTGGGCTCTATAGATGGTGCAGCATATTTGTGATAAAAATCATCTCCTTTAAGTTGGTCAAGTTATGCTCCAGACCCTTGCAACCAAGAACCCTTATAAAGGCAAATAGTTTACAAGGCCTTTCATGATATAGGCCCTATTTGACCATCCAAACTCATATCTGGCTATTTCCTGCTTCATCTTTAATGTTCATTCAATACCACAAACATGTTAGGTCCCTCTCACCACCAAACCCTTGCTTTGATATGCTCTTGCTTCTGTCTGTTCATCTTTCCAGTCTCCATTAAGATGTTTCTTTCCATACAGAGATCTTTCCTGACTTATGTGCCTCTCATAGCTGCTGTCCTCCTGTGAGATGACTTATTTCACTGTATGTCATTTTCTGTTTACTTTCTTCCTCCACTATGTATTTCTTCACCACAAACACCTTCTGAAAAGGTGGGAAACATACATGACTATCTTATCATTCTATTCTTATGGCTTAACACATGGCAGGGACTTTCTAGGCTCTCAATACATGTTTGTTGAAAGAACAAATAAATTAACCACCCAGTCAACATGGACAAATTAACACTAAATTAATAAAGGGTGGGACAAGCACCCATGAGCCCATCCCCTACCTCAAAAGTGGAACAATATTAGAACCTAGAAACTTCCTGTATATTCTGCTTCATCCCTTTATCTTGCCATCTAGAACCCTCAGAAGTCCCCACTATCCTAAAGTTTTCCATTTTGTCATTGGCTTGTTTTTTCTTTAGGGTCATATCACATATGTAGATAAACTTAAGCAATAAAAATGTCTTATTCATTTTTAACTATTTTAAACTTTAAAAAAATGGTAGCATACTGCTAAGTATTCTGCAACTTGCACTTTTAGTAACACACAGTATTTCTAAGCTTCATCCATGTTAATGTGTATAGCTATGGTTCATTGATTTTTATTACTGTATAGTATTGCACTGAATAAGCTTACTACTACTGATGTATCCATTTTGTTCCCACTCTTCCAGCCACGCCACTACCTAGATCCTGACAGATTTTGTTTTCCACAGATGGTACATCAATACTCCTCATACCATGCACTCTTTTACTACATGTCTTTGCCACTATCTCATGAGGAAATGTAGGTTAATTCTCTTCTCTTTGAGTCAAGGTGGGCTTTGCTTCAACCAATAGAATATGGCAGAAGTGACACTGTGTGACTTCTGAGGCTGGGTCATAGTCTTATGATGATGCAACTTCCACCCTATTTATTGGAGCATTCATACTTGGAGCTTGAGCCACCATGTAAGAAGTCCACATACCCTGAGTTCACCACATTGCAAGTAAGCCTGACTACATGGAAAGGCCATGTCTGGGAATTTCAGGTAGCAGTTCTAGCCCTAAAAGTGGTGTCATTCAACTGCCACACATGAGTGAAGGACCCAGCCAATGATTCCAGACCCATCCACTGAGTTGCTTGAGTCTTGACAGTTGAACTCCCAGGCATTGTGGAACAGGGACAAGCTAGTATCCATGTGCCCTATCCAAATTCCTAATCCATAGACACAATCAAATGGGTGCTGTTTTTAAAAACGAACTTTTGGGGGAAAAACAAAAACAAAAAACAAACCAAAAAACCCACTAAGTTTTGGGATAGTTGTTATATAACTATAGTAACTGGAACAACTCTTAAGTAATTGTCCCTCCTCTGGGCCCCATATCTTCATGATGAAAAATCATTACCCTTGCCTTCAAGGCTCTTGTAATTCTGATCAATCAATGTCCTTTTTTCCTGATACCCACCATAGCTCCTTCTAACCATGTCAATTCATAATTCTTTATTAAGTTTTTATAAAAATTATCTGTTAAATTGACTGTCTTTTTCCCATTGTATAGTTATTCTTCCTTTGTCAAAGATTAATTGACCACATAATTGTGAGTTAAATTCTGGGTTTTCTGTTCTTATTCCATTGATCTTTATGTCTATTTTGTATGCCAGTACCATATGCTGTTTTCATTACTACCACTTTGTAATGTAACTTAAAATCTGAAATTGTGATACCTCCAGTTTTGTTTTTATTTTTCAAAATTACTTTGGTTCAATGTCTTTTGTGGTTCCATAATAATTTTAGGATTATTTGTCCTAGTTCTGTGAAAAATGCTATTAGTATTTGATAGGAATTGCATTAAATCTTTAGATTGCTTTAGGTAGTATAAACATTTTTAACAATATTTGTTCTTCCAACCCATGAACATGGAATGTCTTTCCATTTCTTTGCATCATCTTGAATTTCTTTCATCACTGTTTTGTAGTTTTCAGAATACAGGTCTTTCACCTCTTTGGTTAAGTTTCTTTGTAGATGCTTTATTGGTTTTGGTGCAATTATAAATGGGATTGTTTTCTTAATTTCACTTTCTGCATTTCATTATTGGTGTATAGGAATGCAATGAATTTCTGTACATTGATTTTGTATCCTGAGACTTTACTGAATGCATTTATCAGTTCTTGTAGTTTTCTGGTGGAGTCTTAGGGTTTTCTATATATAGTATCATGTCATCTGCAAATAGTGGGAGTTTTACGTCTTCTTTAACAATCTAGATGCCTTTTATTTCTTTATGTCGGCTAATTGCTATGACTAGGACTTCCAGTACTATGTTGAGTAAAAGTGGTGAGAGTAGACATCCTTGTCTTATTCCTGACCTTAGAGGAAATGACCATCTCTTCAACAAATGGTATTGGGAAAACTAGACAGCTACATGCAACAGAATGAAACTGGAACACTTTCTTTCACCAAACACAAAAATAAATTCAAAATGGATTAAACACCTAAATGTGAGACCTGAAACCATAAAAATCCTAGAAGAGAATATAGGCAGTAAGGTCTCTGACGTTGGCGGTTGCAACATTTTTCTTAATATGTCTCCTGAGACAAGGTAAATAAAAGCAAAAATAAACTATTGGGACTACATCAAAATAAAAAGTTTCTGCACAGAGAAGGAAACAGTCAACAAAACAAAAAGGCAACCTATGGATTTGAAGAAGATATTTGCAAATGACATATCCATAAAGGGTTAGTATCTAAAATATATAAAGTACTTATATAACTCAACACCAAAACAAAACAAAACAAATAATCTAAGTTTAAAATGGGCAGAAGATATGAACAGACATTTCCCCAAAGAAAACATACAGACGCCCAACATACACATGAAAAGATGCTCAACATCACTCATCATCAGAGAAATGCAAATCAAAACCACAATGAGATATCACTTCACACCTGTTAAAATGGCTAAAATCAAAAACACAAGAAACAAGTGTTGATGACCATGTGGAGAAAAATCTTCTGGTACTGTTGATGGGCATGCAAACTGGTGCAGCCACTGGGAAAAACAGTAACTCCTCAAAAAGTTAAAACCATAACTACCTGGCAATCCAGTAATCACACCACTATGTATTTACCCAAAAAATACAAAAACACTAATTCAAAGGGATACATGTATCCCCCCTCATGTTTATTACAGCATTATTTACAAAAGCCAAATTATGGAAGCAGCCCAAGTGTCCATAGTAGATAAATGGATAAAGAAAATGTGGTGTGTATATACAATGGAATATTATTCAGCCATAAAAAAAGAGTGAAATCTTGTCATTTGCAACAACATGGACAGATCTATAGAGTATAATGCTAAGTGAAATAAGCCAGTCAGAGGAAGACAAATACTATATGATATCACTCATATATGGAGTTTAAAAAACAAATCAAATGAGCAAAGATAAATAGATGATGCATAGATAGATAGATGATAGATAGATGATTGATAGATAGATAGATAGATAGATGATAGAGAGATAGATAGACCAGGAAAAGACTCTTAACTATAGAGAACAAACTGATGGTTACCAGAGGGATGGTGGGTGGAAGGATGGGTGAAATAGGTGATAGGCATTAAAGAGTACACTCATCATGATGGGGAAAAAATGAAATAAAATGTTTTTTAAAAATTACCTGTTGAAATAATTTATCCCACCAATTTCACAGGACTCCCAGTCTCTTGCTCAAGCAGAACCATGTGTCAACCATTTTTCTCTCATTACAACATTCAGCTTCTTTAAAGACTTCTTTACCTTTGAGTAAATTTGTCTAAACAGTGTTTCTCACAGTGTGGTCCACAAACCATCTGCATCAGAAGCACCTGGGTCCTTATAGAAAATACGGATTCCGGGCTGCACCCCAGACATGCTGAAATGAGATCTCTAGATTTGTAGCAAACACTCCAGGTGTGGCTTAATACATTTAAGTTTAACAATCATGAGTCTCCTGGGAAGGATTTGGTGGGTTGGGGGGACGGGGAGCAGCACTTGGCCTAAACTTGAGAAAAGCAATCTGGGAGAACTCAGAAAGAAATCCTTTTCTCTTTGCCAACTAAAGTAACTAAAACCTTAGTGTTCTACATCTCCAGAACCTGCTTCTTTTCCCAAGCACTATGAAGCAATGACCCCAAAGCTATACAGCAGATGCTTAAAAAGCATGGCACATCTGGAACTTTAGATGACTAAATAAATGCATAAATGAAAGACTGTAGAATCTATTGCCTGCAACTCATTACAAAAAAGTTCTTATTTTGAGATCATGGTAAGGGTTAGTGTTTAGGTGGGGGAATATATTTTAAATTTTTCAATGATATTTAAAATAAATAATGACTATATCTATAAACATGTATGACTAAATATTGTGACTTACTCTGGGAATGGGTATTTCAAATAATGCTAAACAACTCCTTAATGGAGTTTCTCTCTCATTGTGCACCTTTATGAACACTGTTTCAATTCAGTTTTCAAAGTTAGTTGTTTACAGGTTTGTCTGTACCCTGCCTCACTTTACAAAAATTTTTGAATATTTGTTCCATGTGTATGTAGAAACAAATACAAATATTTGTCAAGAGTACTTCCGTGCTCAAGCCAACTGTTCTCCAATATCAGAGGAGCAGAACCAAGGAGCCATCTTTCTTTTACTCCTGTTTATCTGCAGAAATTATACTATTTCTCTGCTGCTTAACTTGTCATGAAAATATCTAACAGTGTTTGAATTTAACATTAAGAAATGTGTTCTTGGGGCGCCTGGGTGGCGCAGTCGGTTAAGCGTCCGACTTCAGCCAGGTCACGATCTCACGGTCCATGAGTTCGAGCCCCGCGTCAGGCTCTGGGCTGATGGCTCAGAGCCTGGAGCCTGTTTCGGATTCTGTGTCTCCCTCTCTCTCTGCCCCTCCCCCATTCATGCTCTGTCTCTCTCTGTCCCAAAAATAAATAAAAAACGTTGAAAAAAAAAAAAAAAAAAGAAATGTGTTCTTAGCTGTATTCATGTGAATGTTTTAAGTTCCTCCTTCTTAACCACTATTTATTGCTTGTGTTCTTCTTGTAAGCCACCTCAAAGTCTGTGTGAAAAAGGCAGGAAAAAAACAAGAAAAGAGAAATAAAAAAAAAAGAGAGAGGAAGAGCAGGAAAGAGACAGAGGGTAACGTGATTTAGAGAAAAGTGTTCCTAAATAGAAGAATCCATCTCTTATGTCATAAGAATCTGAATTCTCTCTTTTTTTAATTTTTTTGTAATGTTTTATTTATTTTTGAGAGAGAGAGAGAGAGAGAGAGAGCACGAGCAGGGGAGGGGCAGAGAGGGCAGAGAGAGAAGGAGACACAGAATCTGTAGCAGGCTCCAGGCTCTGAGCTGTCAGCACAGAGCCTGACACCGGATTCAAACCCACGAACAGTGAGACCATGACCTGAGCTGAAGTCGGATGCTTAACCAACTGAGCCATCCAGCCACCCCAAAGAATCTGAACTTTTGAATCTCAGAGACTGTTTGCTAGATTGCTTCACAAGCCTGGCACTTGTCTTGCATTATTTTTTCTTACATTCTGGTTTTTTCCTACAGATTTCATCTAGTAGTTCCTAAATTCTTTGAAGATAGAAATGAAGTGCATTTTCACCAGTGAGCCTCAAGATTATGGTATTCACTACACGTCTTTATGAATTTCTCTTTTAAAACAAAATAGTTCATTTTGCAAAAAGAAGCTCTATGCGAAAATACTAACTACAACAGCAGTGAAAATTAACAAAATACTTAACAATATACAAGTCATGTATTTTATTTCATTTGATCCCCACAGCAATTTTATAATGAAGGTGAAAAACCAGATTCTTTTTCTCAGGCTTTTTACATATCTCCCCCTTCTTCCTGAAATGCACTTTGCCCTGATATACACATGGCTTTCAGCCTCACTTCTTTCAAGTTTCACATAAGTGTCACCTATTCAGAACCCTTCCTTCACTACCCAAACAAAATAGTATCTCACTCCCCACTTTTCACATCTGACAAAATGTGGTTTTTGTTTGTCTTTCTGTACTTGAACATAAGCTCCATGTGGATGGTAATTAATTTTGTTTGCTACTATTTCCCCAGTCCTAAAACAATCCCTAGCACATAGTAGATGCCCAATAAATACAGGAAGGCATTGATCCCATTTCATAAATAATGAGCAGTAGGCTTAAGAGATTTGACCAACTTGGCACATCTCCTGAGTGGCAGATTAGGTTCTGGGTCACAGGTGTAAATTTTAAGTCCTACTATATTTTCAGGACCTCTAGAGAGACATTGTGCTAACTTGATCTACACTATTAACCTCAGAGGCATTAATTTCTGAAGCAGTGTGAGATCTGGAAACTTCTTTTACAATTTCATGAGTGTTACCTGGGGCCAAAAAAAAAAAAAAAGCAAACTTAAAGCAGGTTACATTTACTAATACTAGACAGGATGGTAGGAAAACTTTTAAGCTGTGGTATAGGTAGAGCTGTTGGCACCACACTGAGAACTAATACGCATTTCTTGGGTGCTAATCTTACACGGTCCCTAAATAAACCCTTTGTGAGCCATTCCAAAGTACTCTTTGTCAATAAGCAAATAGTTATTTCTGCTACAATAACAGCATCTTGAGAGATGATGCTATTAAGATAACAAAAACTACCAGCTACTCTCAATGGTAAACCACTTAGCGGCGAGACAGGGATGTGCTAACGCACGAGCGCTGGAAAGGGGAACAGCCTTTGCAAATGGACCCAATAATTGCAGTGCTTCAGTCCGATTGTAAATATAGCAATAAAGAAGACTTTACATAATTTTAGATAGTACTTGCCCCTGGCTTTTAAAGATCACTAACCGACTTCCGATACTACACACAACTTTATTTAACTTAACTCACTTAGATATAGTAAACTCTCCATTGACTGCCATTCTATCCACTATTAACTAGCACTTTCAAACAAATCCTAGAAGTGAGTGTTAAAATTCTAAGAGGCATGAGAGCTCTTCCATTAAAAGCCCTTCATTTTAAAGGTGAAGAAATTTAGGCTAAATTGTCTTATCAGTCATATTCAGCCAGGAAGCAGTGCAGTCAGAACTTGAATTCCCCAGTGCTCTTTCTACTACACACAGTTGGATCACATTTTGCACAAGGTCTGCCATTCCCAAATAGTTAAATGGATGGATTCTGAAATTAATGGTCTTGAAGCATGGCGACACTGCAAAGTAATTTTCAGTGATTTGTGAATCATTATGAGGAATGCAGATTCAATGATTTTCATTACACTTTTAGTGTTCTTTGGATAGTGGTCTGTCTCTGAAAATTATAATGTCAGTAAGTCTTATACATGAAAAATATCATTAATGAAAATATTTGGTTAAGCAATAAAATCAAATTCCTGACCAATAGTAAAATTTGTTGTATGACCATATGATAATCATGTTTATTTTTCTTGAATTACCATGTTGAAAGCCAATAAGAAATCTGGAAGGCAGGAATATCAGTATACACTGGGCTCAGCTAATGGTCATTCTCTAAGTTAATTCACTCTCACATTGCAAACATATATACTAACCATATCCCATGTGCCAGTGTGGAAGACATTCACTAGTTGTTCACCAAACCATATCCCTTTTCCTTCTGGGCAGAGCAAGACTACTGTTTTCAACCACCATTGCAGTTAGCAGCACCCATGTAACTGAGTTCTGGCCACTAGGTTGTCAGCCACAGTGTCATATGCCATAGATCCCTCCCATGTGCGATCCTCCATTTATCTCCCTCATCTTCCAACCAGATGCAGTGGAACTAGTGGAATACTCTGAGTCCCAGGAGATGGCAGAGCCACAAAATAAAAGGAGCCTGGGTCGCTGAGTCACCATTTGGAGGAGAAAAATAAATGCTATGGGATGCATTGGAAAGTTTTAGGAAAGGCCTTTCAGAAGTCATTGTATCAGAGATAGAAAGTGAAGTAAGGTTTCAATTGGAAGAAAAAAGCAAATTCACCTTGGATAGAGGAAGAAGCATACACAGAGCTTCAGATGTGAAAATCGTGGGTTAAGTTGCAGGAACAGCAAGTTGTCTGATGTAGCTCCAGGTACATTAAATTGTGGAGTGACATAAACAAAACCCTCCCTTAGAAGGTAAACTCTGATGCAGTGTGAGAAACCGCTTGGAAGAGGAAGCAAATATGACAAGGGAAAACAAGTTACCAGACTACTGGAAAAGTGTAGGCAAGAAATGATGCAAGGTCTAATCTAGACTGCATCAGAAGAAATTGCTAAAAAACAGATATGAGAGCATTTAGAGGAGGCATTCCTAAAGCATAATGTTCAAGTAGCTGTTAGGAATAAGAAGTTAAAGTAACATTAACTGAGGTAGGGAACACAAGAGGAGGTTAGAAGAAAAAGATGATGAATTTGTTTTTAAATATGTTGAATTTGGAGTCCAAATTAGAGGAACTATCCAGTGTGCAGTTTGCATTACAAATATAGAACTCAGAAAAAAAATTCAAAATTGGAATTATAAATTTGGGAGTTGGCAACATAGAGATGATGGTTAAGCCATGGGAGTGGATGAAATCTGCCAAGAAAAGTGTATAGAGTGAGAAGCGAAGGAAGAAGAGATTTCACAGGATACTTGAAAGAATGGTTAGAGGAGTATAAAAAGCATCAGGAGAGAAGAGTATCATGAAAACCAGGCAAGGACAGGCTTTAAGAGTCCCACCCACATAGAGGAGTTCAGACCAAACCCAGCAGGGAAACCAACATGATATCTAGTCATAGAGTAGGATTATAGATCTTGGAATTACATCAGACACCGTGGGCATGTTCCAAAGATTTGCCAAAGAATGCTAATCTGTCATCAGAGTCAAGTGATAAATGGTGGCTATAAATCAGAGAGGGAGCAAGAGGTCAAACATCAAGTAAATGCACAACTAGGGAGGTAGAGGAGTAAGACTGCAAAATGGCAAAAAGTCCAGAATTTTTGTCAGAGATCCTTATCAAGTTCTGGCCAGATGTAGACTGAGTATGACTAAACACAAGAGATGGTAAACCATTTCCACTAACAAGGGGACTGAAAGGTCAGCAGGGATTTGCAATTAAGTATTGAAGTGATTTTGTTAGTTTTGGGAGTAGATGCCACATTGCATTGGGGTGAAGGTGAGGTTCGTGATTGAAGGCAGTGAGTGAAGATATCTTTCTCAAGGTTGCTGATGTTAAATGGAATTATGTGATGGAAGCTTAAGTGGTAGACAGAGTTCAGAGAAAGCTTGTTTAGGGTCTTTGTTATGCTAAAGGTAAGACTCTGTTGGAGGTGGAGAAGTGGAAGAGTGAAAGAGCACATAATTTAAGGAATCAAGTAGAAGTCAGAAGAGATGGGACCAAAGTACCTGTGGAGAAGCTAGCTGGGCAAAATATGTCTTGTCTTGCTTGATCTTGCCCTTGCCGAAGAAGAAGAAGAAGAAGAAGAAGAAGAAGAAGAAGAAGAAGAAGAAGAAGAAAAGAAGAAGAAGAAGAAGAAGAAGAAGAGGAAGAGGAAGAGGAAGAGGAAGAAGAGGAAGAACAAGGATAAGGAGGATTAAGTGTGGATGAATGATGAAAAATATTGAGGTATTTCAAAACTGACAGCCTTTATTTTCCTTGTGAAGCCAGACTGGATCATTCAATGAGAGAGCAGGTAAAAGCCTGAGAAGAGAGTCAAGTTTTGGAATGATGGCCGCAGAGAAAGAGGGCTCTGTCTGGAACGTGTGAGAAATTAGATTTGCACTGAAGACCCAGGTGAAGCAAGGAATCATAAGGCCCTAGGATGTTCTCTAGCAGTGATTAGATATAGAAAGTTTAAGGACAGAGAAAATAACCAAAAGCAACATTTTTCCCAGTGGAAACAAAGGAAAGAAAAAGAGATGAAGAATCCAAAAGTGTTGGTGAGTATGTGAAGAAAAGGACTAAGTCCACCCTGAGCTGCTTTGGGGCTGAGGTAATGACCTGTCAGGATTCCCACCACGGTGCCCGACACATAGAAGGCACTTGAGAAATAGGGAACGAAGGAACGTATGAACGAGCACACACTTGGAATTCAGAGGGGTCATGTGGGAGATGAGGAGGGAGGATGTTCACAAACTGAGAGACTAGGAAGGATTGGAGAAACAGTAGCCGTGGGCAATAAGACTAAAGAACAGGTTTTGTGGGAAAGAGTTTGAGAAGAGAAAGAATACAAAGGTGTGGGCAGAGAGAGTTGTTTCAAAATTCTAATTTTCAAGGAGCAGTTCCCAAATGAGTAAAAGGTCCAAAGTGTGCTTCTGTAAATGGGATTACTAAAGTAGAATGGAGGTAAATGTCAATTGTGAGGGCAGGCTGTGGGATGGCTCATCGGTCTATATCATAAAGTCACTTAAGATGACAGCAGATGCTGGAGTAAAGAGAGAAATGGTGAGCTAAGTTCCAAAGTCCCTGACGATTAAGAAAAAAATGACCCAGAGGTAACAGGAACAAGAACATGGATATTTCATCAACATAATATTGGCCCCCCCTATCACCCAGCATTCTTAGGAGGATGAAATAAAAAGAAATTATACACATTCTTGTTGGGAAGTAAGAGATACCAAGAGCCAGAATGTCCTTCAAAGGAGGAGAGATTGTTAACTGAAAACTACATGAAATTTTGCCGGAAGTTGCAGGGAGCCAGGATAATGCAGAGTCCTCTTCCAGAAGCCAAAATATAGGAGCAACATCTAGAGTATTGTGGGGAAAGCAGTGTCACAAGAAGTCTGAGTTTCAGGAAAAAGAAATAGGAAAAGAAAATCATTTAGCTATTAATTATGTGCTAAGTGCTGAGTGCTTTATCTATACCATCTTGAATTTCCACAGCAGTCATGCAAAGCAGATATTATTTCCTTCAAATTACAGATGAGGAAACAGGACTGTTGTTGAGTAACTTTCCCAAGGCTGCACAGTTACTAAATAGAATAATCAGGATTTGCACCCAACGCAGATAAAATCTCATTCCCTATCCACTCCACTTCAGTACATTAAACCAGTGTTTTATAGGGGAAATGAGAATATAAAACACTGGGATGATGCATGAAGAAACAGAAGAGGACAGAGGCAAAAGACGAGGAAAAAAAATGAGGAGGAGGAGATTAGAACATGAGCAAGGACATTTGGCAAGAGGGGACTGCCTACTACTGATCGATGGCACTGGGGATGTGAGAAGTTGGGAGATGGACAGGAGGAGAGCAAATAAAACCAACCAGCCTTGAGTTTCAACTGCAACTTTGACATTCACTGGTTGTGATGTCTTTATGAAGTCAATTCCCACTAGTTAACGGAATGCTTTTTTTTTCTTTTTTTTTTTCTTTTTTTTAATATACGTGAACAGTCAGGCAGCTATCTTGCCACTTTAACAAGCACCCATGAGGAATCAATTAAAAATTCCCATCTCAGAGGACTTACATATGTACAGTAACAGCTTGGGTTAATTTACTAATTCATCTAGCCAATTTCCGTAAATCTTGTTAAAATTCATGCACCGAAAAGGTAGTTTTCCGATTACCTTTCTGCAAAATTAGAGTAAACATATACATACAGCCTTTTAGGTCATTGGTCATAATTTTAATGTATTTATTAAGGACCATTGATTAAATCATGTTCCTAAAGTATTTAGGATGTTTGAAAATTGCTCTTTCAAGCATTTTGAGTGTCATTTTTATGATCTTATTTGTACCATTTATTTCCTTGACAAACCCTTTCTTTATATATAGCATAGAGATATACATCAGCCAGGTCCCAAATGGCTCATCAAAAATTCTGAGTTAGGGAATTTAGAATACAGAGGACTGTTATTTAGTATAAATGCTGCACAGGCAGCCTTCACAGCCAGAGATTTTTAGACATGCAAGGAATCTTATGTAACCCAAGTATGACTGGGCTTTTGGGGGCAGCTTCTTTTCTCACTTCCAGCCTGTGTTGGAGCCTCCAGGTGCACTTAGCTATATTCCTCAGGCTGTGTCCCCCACTCCCCTACCTGTCCAATATTACAACTTTAAAAGTCTTGGTGGGAAGAAACTCACATACCATACAAAACAAACTTCCCCAAATGTCTAGTGACCTCTCCTCTCTCTCTTTCCTCACTTGACCTCTTGAAAAGCCTCTCCGTAGTCCTGTGCAATTCAGCATTTCTTGGCTATCTTGTAGAATGCAAAGAGGAATTAATGTTTTTAATTGCCCTCCCATGCACAGAAGTCTTATATACCAAAGCTCTCATTTTACTATTAGATCAAAACTCTCAGCTAAAAAAGGTAACATGTGACACAAGTAGGAATAAAATCGGGTTCTGCATATAATGTTGTTTTTTTCACCAACACATTCAGTAACCTCTGAAGTTCCTTCTAACTTTAAAATTCTATCATTTATCTACTCTGTGGCTCATGATGAATTTGGGGATTGATCTATAATGTCCTAAATAAGGTTATAATAATATAAAAGGTTTGGTTGGAGAAAAGGGACCTTTGATAGAATGGTCCTTGACTGCTCTGAAAATGCCCAGAAACAAGGGAGCATTGATGAGCTTTTATAATATCATGTACATATACATGGCCGACTATACATATACTGACTTTACTGTTTGTTTTTTAGTAGGTATGTGGGGCTTCTTAGGTTCATCTCTTTTCGGTTTTTTGATGTTAAATTATTTAGTATATGAAATATGCCAACCAATCAAGCATGAATACACTTGTTTTTGGATACTTGTATACAACGTAAAGAACGTAAATGTATTTTGTATGGTAAACATTTTTTTTTAAGTACCAAAAGGCAGTGACTATCAATCTAATTTGTGTATTGCACTGCAAAATAAAATGTCAACAGATACTTTAAAAATGACAGTCCAGGGGTCCCTGGGTGGCTTAGTTAGTTATGCGACTGCCTTTGGCTCAGGTCATGATCTCATGGTTCGTGAGTTTGAGCCCCACATCTGGCTCCACGCTGGCAGTGTGGAGCCTGCTTGGGGTTCCCTCTGTCTCCCTCTCTCTCTGCCCCTCCCTGCTGGTGCTTTGTCTCTCTCTCAAAATAAATAAATAACTTCAAAAATGTTATATTAATTAATTAATTAATTAATTAATTAATTAAAAAGTAAAAATGACAGTCTATATAGAGATGTGGCTAAATGTGTTTATGTCCTTAGGCCCTGAATTTATTGATTCAGTTCTTAGGTGGCACATCACTAATTGAGGACAATGGGGTATTATCAATTTACAGTATATTTTTATCAGCTACCTATTTATTTAGCTCCAGGAAATTTAGGCTGAGCTCAGCTGGGCTTCTTCATGTCCTCAATTGGCTGTAGATCAACTTCAAGTTAGATCTGAAGTGTCAGGTCAGGTCTTGATCTTGGCTGGGTTCCCTCACGTGTCTGGGGCCTCTGTTAGGACAACTGCACTGACTTTGTTCTGGTCCCAGTGATCTTTCATCCCCTGGCTAGATAGCCAGGGCTTGTTTACCTGATGGAGGAAGAAGTTCCAAAAGAGCGAGGATAGGGACTCTGTCTCTTAAGGAACGGATCTGTGAAATCACATGGCTAAGAGCATGGATACAGGGTGGGCATGAAAATGACACCAGTAGACGACTGTAAGTACCCAGCAGAGTGCTTGGCTTCACTGACAAAAAGCGCTTGACTAGTTAATTAATCTTACCACTCTAGGGTTACCATAATCAACCAAACTAAGTAAATTCTTCACTCCTATTAAATCTATTTTATAAACACAGAGTTGAAATCTTAGAGAGGGGAGCCTCGGTGGCTCAGTTGGTTAAGTGTCTGACTTCAACTCAAGTCATGATGTCACAGTTCATGAGTTCAAGTCCTGCATGGGGCTCTGTGCTGACAGCTCAGAGCCTAGAGCCTGCTTCGGATTCTGTGTCTCCCTCTCTCTCTGCTCTTTCCTCACTCGCACTCTGTCTCTGTCTCTCAAAAATGAATACATTTTAAAAAAAGAAATCTTAGAGAAAATGTGAATTTCCCATTTCCTCAGACTTTGGGTAGTTGGTTTGTTTTGTGCTGTTCTGAAGGCAGTGCAGAGAAAACAGTCAAAATATTTAATGTGATATGAGTTTGTCTCTAGAAACTTCTAGGTAGACCGCCACAGAGGGACTCACTCAGCCTCCTCCTATAAGATGGTCCAATCATTTTATCAACTAACTGGAGGTTGAAAGAATTAAACTAGCTTCAAAAACACTTCATTGTACCAGAAAATGGGATCTCTGATTCTTCATTCTGTGTTTTATACCCTAAATGCTGTTTGAAACCAGTGTTTCATTAACAGCGCCAATGACAAGTAGTTTGTTCAGATTAAGCTTTTGACTTATTTTCATTCACATTCATATGATGAGCAAGATAAAACTTGAACTCAATTTTTAAGAATCTATTTCTGTACTGTATTTATGCCTTACAGAGATGTTGAGCTTGTGATGCAACGACACAAATGTCTATTTACCTGCTGCTTGAAAATGATGCATTGCTTTCACTTTTCACACAAAATTGTGAACTGTAATTTTTCTAGGTAGTTTGTCTTATAGCCTTGTGATTTTTGAAATCTCAGGCTATGAAGTTTTTCGGTTTGTTTGGTTCGTTGTTTTATACGCTTATTTTTTCAAGTTAAGATTTATATCTAATGATGCTATACTTAATAGCCAGATTTCTTTCCTAGATATATGCACATGTCAGAAGATATGGTGAACTTTTTTTTTTACTTTTTTGATTATAAATCAGGAATGGAGAGTAGCTGTTTCGCTGGGTCTTTAATTAGCATGGCATTCATCGCCTAGTTGTCTTAATAATTAAATGCCATCTTATTTAATATAAGAAGTTTGCCAAACCGGCTGCTTATTTATGAATTTACAAATGTATTACAGTCTTTTACCCTTAATAAAGAAAGCAGTAAACTATATTTATTACATAGCTAAACTTTGATTCTTTTTACTTTGAAAATAGTTGCACTATTCTTTTGAAAGTAGTTGCACATACACATCAGATATGTAAAATTACATAAGAGACACTGAAAAGCAAGTAGAAAACAAAACCCGTACTTGAGAATTGAATATTTAATGTATGGGGGTATCTACAATTCAGCTTTTAAAAGACAATTTAATTTTTCTTATCTTCTTGCATGCAGTATATTTTAAGAAAAAAATAAGAGATTAATTTCAAAGTAATATTTTTCAATATTTTTCAATTTCAATTACAATTTTATTTTAGAAAGAAGAGTCTCAAAATCAAAATTAGAACCTTCTAAAAATTGTCACTAATCTCAAACTGTAGCAATAAGGGAAACTTTTTAGCTCAGCATAACTACTGTCTCTTTTTCAAATTGGAAACCTGGCTCTAGTAAGTGGACCAGAAACCTCTGGAAGTTGGGAGGCTGGGAAAAGCATTGTTGGGGGGCTGGGGAATGAAGGTGTTAGAAATGGTGACTTAGTGTAAGCACTGATAATCCAACTAAAGAAACTAATTACTTCAATTTACAAATAATGAGGTTCACATTTTTAATTCTGTGGAGGACTTTTTATTCTGGCTTCAAGGCAATAGGAATGATTAACTATAGTGATAAAAATAATGCCCCACTCCAAATCTCAGCAGTCAGCTCTCACAATTTAATTACAACTTCTTATTGACAGGATATTATTTAATATGTAACCTAAAAGTAATTAATATGTTTATGATAACATTGTGAATTTTATTCTTGAAAACTAGCTTTTTGTTTTGATGGCATCACACTTCATATAGAATACAACTTCAAGTCGACATAAAATATGCAGATTTCTATATGCCAGAGATAAGCCAACTAAACAATCACAATGACTTTGAACTCTTCATCCCAAAGATGCATTGGGTGCATTTTTTATAAATTGAAATAATAAATAATAGATTGGGTCTAAAAGTAATTTGTGTTTTTGCTGAGCCATCTACTCCCAAAATATCTGGATTCTGAGTCTCTAATACATTACACTGTGAATTTTATTCCTATTTCAGACTCTTACGTGTGTAGGCAAAAGCAAGAGTTTGGTAGTTTTGTATTTCTTTTAAAGTTTTGTCTTTTCTTCCTGTCGGCTAAAATAGTTTCCTCTTCATTCAAAATACATAAAAAGGAAGAGGAGGAGTTTAGAAATTATATAACATTCTGCTCCATCCATTCCAGGCTGTTGACCGTTTAATTTATTAAAATATGGAATTTTCATTAAAAAAACGTAGTTCCTTAATTCTAAATTCTGTAAGGGAAAAATAATTATAGAGGTGCAGGCAGCCATCTGCTCTATCTACCTCATCATTCTGAGTGCGCCATTTTTGTCAGCCAACAAGCAGTGCTATAATTTGCTACATTGAGAAGGTAGACAAGCAGACATTTTTTGACTTTGCCAGATTGGGAAACTGGCTAGTATTCTTTTGTTTTCTGATGCCATGATGGAAATATACAGAAATGTTAATCACCCTAATTGTGCCTAAGATTTAAGTTCTTATACATCATACCACAGGTAAGAGATTCAGAATACTATCAAAGAGTGAGTGGTCTATGATTCAGTGAATCTTTGATTCTCAGATCTAATACATGGAATGTAGACAGCGTGCTGGCTCTCATTATGTGATCTTAGATATCCTCAAGGTTCCGTCTTCACTCATCTGACAGCGATTGTATACTTTTATTGTTTTGCTTTCTATGTGCTTACATATTATGTTTGCAAACATATTACCATCCCTAGGTGATTAAGGACTGCACATCCAATACATCTATGTGTTTTCTAGACTGTATATCCTATGTGTGTGTTGATTGATCTTCCTGCTAATTTAATGTTTGCTTTTTGTTTTTACAAGTCACTTCTATTGAAATTGTACGTTTCTAAAAAGGCTTTTAGTTCTCGAACCCATCATAAAAAATCCCCAGTGCCATTCTCTTCACTTCCAAGTAGACCTGCTGGATGTGTTTAATTTGGAATGGAAAGAGGAAGATTGCTTAGGGCATAGTTTCCAAAAACGTGTTCCTCTGTCAGATGTTAATAGATGTTATTTTTAGGACTCCATAGTCAAATGAATTTGTGAAATGGAAGATTAAAATTAGTTAAAACAGGTTTCTTTCTGAAAAAAACACTGCTCTGGAAATTTAATATACTAATGGGCAATTATAAATCCCTGAAAAAGTGATAAAGTATGTGGTTTCCTACCTACTTGACCATAAAAACCATGATTTTAGAGGGCAACTCATATGATAGTTTTTTGCAGAACATATTTTGTGAAACCCTGATCTAGGAAACAAGACAAAAAGACTATTAATTAAGTATATATGGTAAGAAGAAGAGATCAAAGATGGCAAAAATTTGCAATCAAGACATATGGAATCAAGAGGTGGATGGGGCACCTGGGTGGCTCGGTCGGTTAAGCGTCCAACTTCAGCTCAGGTCATGATCTCACAGACCATGAGTTCGAGCCCCGCGTCGGGCTCTGGGCTGATGGCTCAGAGCCTGGAGCCTGCTTCCGATTCTGTGTCTCCCTCTCTGTCTGCCCCTCCCCCGTTCATGCTCTGTCTCTCTCTGTCTCAAAAATAAAGGTAAAAAAAAAAAAAAAAAAAATTAAAAAAAAAAAAAAGAGGTGGTATGAGTTGGGATACCTACTTTATTACACTACAGTGACCAACAAACAAACAAACAAACAGACAAAAAACCAACCCAATAAGTTTGTGATTTAAAACAGACAGTGTTTACTTTTTGTTCAGGCCTGATGTTGATCACAGGATGGCTGAGAGCACTGCTCCACGTTGTCTTCACTCATACATGCAGGTGGAAGAGCCTCCACAGATCTACAATGTCACAGATCACCATGACAATGGGAACAGAAGGTGGAGGATCACCTGTGGACTATTAAAAGTTTCTACCTAGAAGTGACCCATACAACTTCTGCTTCCGTTCCACTTGGCCAAAGCATGTAACATGGCCATACCTAACTCAAAGGACACAGGGAAATATAATGTTATTATCTGTCCTGGAGAAGAGAGTCAGAATATCTGTGTGAATGTTCCTAATGACTACACAGAGTCTGAGGAGAACTGCCTCCTCCAAGACGATGCACCTTCCCATATCCAGTGGGATTGCAGGCATGTAAAGGCCAGGGCCCTCATCCAACTCATGACAATTCTGAGGGGCAATCTTAGTTTCACAGGTTTTCAGAGGGATTGACTGAGGCCATTGTTAAGACTGGATCATGGCTTGGGGACATCTGGGTGGCTAAATCAGTTAAGTGACTTCAGCTCAGGTCATGATCTCACGGTTTGTGGGTTCGAGCCCTGCATCAGGCTCTGTGCTTACAACGCAGAGCCTGGAGGCTGCTTCAGATTCTGTCTTCCTCTCTCTGCTCCTCCCCCCCACCCCCACTCCCTCTCTCTCAAAAATATATAAACATTAAAAAAGAATTAAAAAAAAAAAGACTGTACCATGGCTCGAACTCTCCTGCTCAGTCCTGCTTCCTTCACCTCCTTTAGGTAAGATTATTCCCAAAAGCACTCCCAAAAGAAACTTCTGCTTGGTAATCTCTATCTCAGGACCTGCTTTACAGGGACCCCAGTCCTCTGCACTATACACCATATGTTTTTGAATAACCTGAAATATTGTTTTGTATGTTTTAAGCTTTATTTTACATACTGTTGTGTTATACATATTCTACATGCGCCTTTTTCCTTTAAATTATGTTTCTGAGGTTTATTCATGTTGATTCATGCAGCTCTAATTCATTTATTTGAACTGATTTTTGGAAAATGCCACAATTTATCTATTCCCCTATTAAGAAGAATTTGGGTTTTTCCCATTTTTTCAATATGAGAATTTTGCTGAGATTCTTTGCAAATATCTGCTTATTCACATATACTTAAAAATACATGTATACCATATATACATATATATGTGTATATATATATATATATATATATACATATATAATAATAACTAAATAAATAATAACTAAAATAAGAATTATAATAAAATAGGGTCTTTACACTCTCAATTTTATTAAATGTTGTATTTCCCTGAATAAATGGCCATTTATTTTTTTCTGGGAATTTTCTATTCAATTCCTTGCCCATTTTTTTTCAGTTAGATTCTTGATTTTTTAAAACTGAGCTTTAAATATGCATGATACCATTCTTTATCAGATATATGGTTTGAAATATTTTTTCCAAGTCTGTAACTTGCCTTTTAACTTTTTTAATGATGTCTTTTTTTTAAATAAATAAGCCTCAAATTTTAATGTAGTCAAATTTCTTTATCGTTTTTTCCTTTATGCCTATGCATTTTGTGTTATATACAAAAATTTTCCTTCCCCCAGGTCTTAAAATATTCTGGATTTTTCTTGAAGGCATTAATGGTTTTTGCTTTCCACATTTAAGCTATTAACCCAACTGGAATTTATTTTATATTTGTATATGATATAAAGATATAATTCTTTTTCATATGGTCAATCAATTGTCCCAAGATTATTTTGTCAAACTAATATCCCTAATTCTTTATAATGTTTTTATTTATTTTTGAGAGAGAGAGAGAGAAAGAACATGTGCACATGCCCACAAGTGGGGGAGGAGCAGAGGATCCAAAGCAGGCTCTACACTGACAGAGTCAGCCCAATGCTGGGCTCAAACTCACAAACTACAAGATCATGACCTGAGCCACCCAGGTGCCCCAATATCCCTAATTTGTAATGCCACTTCTGTGTATATGTATGTGCATGTGTGCACATGTGTGTTGGACCCTCTGCCCTATTTATGAGTCTATTTGTCTGTTTCTACACTAACATCATCCAGATTTAATTACTATGGCCTTACAATGACTCTTGGTATCTGAAAAGGCTTCTTTAAAATTACCTTGGCCATTCTCAATTTTTTATCCCAAGTGAGTTTTAGAATCTACCTGCTAACTTTCACCAAATGAAATTCTCTGTTGGCATTTGATTGGAATTGCATCATATTTGTATATGTTAATTTGGAGATAATTGATATCTTTACAATATTAAAATTTCCATTTATGAAAATGGTATATCTCTAAAGAGATTCTTTTTTACCATATACATGTTCAAGTCCCACTTTTTCAATATTGTGATGCATCCAAGGGAGCATGGAAGTAAAGGGGCAGGCTACACATATGCATTGCTCTCCTGTTTTCTCTTTCGGAATAAACAGTTTAAATTTGGCACAAATGTGACTCGAAATAAGTGCAGCACTTTAAGAATGACTGATGTCATATGAAGGAGCTACATAGCACCATTTGAAATTATTTGAAAGGCTGAGAAATCCAACAAAGGAAGTACAATTATAAGGGTCAAGAGAGTTATGTCAAGGCCCTAAACATGTGCCGGAGAAGACAAAGTAAAAAGACTGGTGTTCCCTCCTGGGAGTCATAAAGGTTGGCAGACCAATACTTATACATTCATTCATTCATTCATTCATTAAACAAATATTCATTGAGTACCCACTATTTTCCAGGCAATGTTCTGGCACTGGGGAAAGAAGAGAAAACCAAATAAATCCCCTGCTCTTTGTGAATCTACTTAGGGAAGGGACTTCTTAAACACTTAATAGTACTGAGCACCCATTGTATAAAAAATGTAAATCACTCTTTCAGTCCTCAAGGTGCTTATAAGAAGATTAACCACCATTAAATCACAAGAGCAATAATCAGTGCTATGTGGCATGCTCCAAACTATAAATGCAATTAAAGTTCTGAGCAGAAAGATACTTGGAGATTGGTTGAGAGACACAATAGGTTTTCTGGAGAAACCATGTCTTGTACCAGAATTTGAGGACCAGTAGGATTTGATAGGTAGAAAGGAGACTGGGAGTTTTGGTTTGTTCTTGTGTTTTTGTTTTAATGTAGGCTTCATGCCCAGTGTGGAGCCCGACAGCGGGTCTGAACTCATGACCTTGAGATCAAGACCTCAACTGAGATTAAGAGTCAGATGTTTAAACAACTGATCCACCCAGGTACCCTGAGACTGGGAGTTTTTTAGGTGAGGACAACTGCATTAAAAAGGCATTGAGATGAGACTCTACACGCCATGTGGGTAGACAGAGAGGAACTCAGCATTCCTGGAAAAGAGATTATGTCTGACAAAAGGAAGAGAGTTTGGATAAATCGGATGAGGTCAGATAACAAAGGACTGTGACCTTTGTGACTCCAGCAATGAAGTTTAACACGGCTGCTGAGACCAATTACAGACTCTTTTCCTCCTTTCCTCTTCCTTCTCTTCCTCCTCCTTTTTCATACATCAGGGAACTGATACAATAAAAGGAAACTTATAAGATTTATTAGCCTAACATTGATATAGAGGAAGCATTGGAAAGTGAAGAGACAAAAGATGGAAACTACTACCATGGGCTTGACACAGCATGAGAGGCTCTGAGACAGAAGACAGGATGGTCTACATCATGGAACCTACAATCAACATGGGAAGGCAAGGCTAATGTGTCTACTACTAAACTAATAAACGCTTATAACCCAGATGTTTGCCCCAGATGTAACCTTTTGCCCTTTGGCTTGAACCCCCAAATCCACACCTGATTGAATTTCAAAACTCTTTTCATACTTTCTGCAAATCCCTAGGGGCTCATATCTTTCAGGGTCACTCTCTACAGCACCTGCATCCATGTGGGTCGCTTCTGTTTTCTTCCTTGACAGCCTACACCCAAAAGTCTATCCTTTCACCAATTTCCGTAAAATATGCATGCTCTCCAAGCATTTAATGAGTTTATTTTAATTTCCTGGGCAATTGAGGATCATGGGAAATGATCCTATTGGGCTATGTACAACTTTCTCCTGCTTCACTGCTTTACTCTCCCTTCCCTCCCAGTCTCACCCTCTGCTCTCCATTTCTCCTTTTCTGAAATGCTTGCAAGAGCCTCACAGTCTCCTCTTCTTTTTTTTATGTAGACCAGTGCATTGTTCCCTCAATCCTCACCCCAAACTCTCATACCCAAACAAATTAAAGTGCCAACAAACAAAGGGGAGATACCATTTCTTAAAAGTAGTTAAGTTTGGGAGTAATAAACAAACCGAAACATTATCTTACACAGAAAATATATAAGAGAACAATCTAAGGCAGAAAAATAAGTGTATTTTAGACAGCATCGTAAAAACTGGGGAAATAAGGGCTACAGTAGTTCAGAGAAGGAAAAGATCAATCAAGAAGTGTTTTAATGGAGGAGACAGATCTCGAATTGGACCTTGAAGAAAGGCTAGAATTAGTATTGCAGAGAGAGGAGGCAAGAGGTCATTCAAGGTAAGGAAATAGCTGTAAGAAAACCACAGAGCAAAGAATGAGCCTGGCATCTGGGAGATGGCAGCTCTCAACTGTGAATTTAGAAGCAAGATAAGGCTGACTGGGTGCTGGAAATGCTGTATTGTCAGGCTCAAGGGCTTGGACTTAATCCAACAAAAATCAAAAGAAGCTCTAACAAAATGCCTTGAAAGGCAGGGGACGAGTGAAGCTTTGGGGCAGGGGTTGTGGTGGGGTGGGTCCTTGGAAATAAGAACGAAGGGTGCAAATGCCATCAGAATTCTCTCTTTGTTTCTGATCTCTGCTTCTTTCTGTAGGTTGGCTTCAATCTCTTCTCCTGAAAATCAGTTTTCTCTACCCAGTGAGTATGGTGATTCAGCAGATTCCTGGTTTACCATCCATGGAGAAAAGACTCTTACCTCTTGCTCCAGCTCCAAAATGCAAGAGAAGTATTCTCTTTGGCTTGGCTTAAAGCAAGTCCCCATGCCTAGAACCAGCATTGCAGTCGGAAAGGTAAGGTTGTGGAAGAAGATGGTAGTTTCTAATGGGTCACATAATACAGCATGGCCAGATTTGGGAAAGGGAAAAAATAGGGAGTTAAAGAAGGGGTATGAAGCATGGTTGTCATCATTGTGAGAGTTGTGAGTGAGGAAACAAATACAGTTTGTGTCTATGATTGCACCCATTGACAATGCTTATGTAAAGAAAATTGATTTATTTTTCTGCAAGCATTTACTGATAACCTACTATTTTTAAATTGCTATCACATCTCTCTTTGCTTTTTTTTCTCCTTTTCTTCTAATTTAAGTCATCAGCCAATATTTTGTGTCCTTCTAAGGCATCTTAAATTCTTTTTGGGAAAAATAGAAATAAAATTAAAATCAACTGCTTAACAGCTGTTATGAACCAATTATTATGTTAAGACATAGTTCCTGTTTTCAAGGAGCTCTTAGTTTAAAAGTAAAAATACCATGTACGCAAATAGCTCTCACAGCGGATAGAAAATGATAAATCCCACTAAAAAAAATGGATAAAACTCTGAGTTCAGAGTTTATCTTACTATCAGAAATGGTATTATTGAATCAGTATTTTCAAGTAGAATAGATCAAATTAAGACAGGAAGATATGGCAATGAAAGACTTTCTATAGAGAGGAACAGCTTGAGACTAGAATAGAATGGGAGTAATAAAGAACAGAATATGTTGAGTAAACAGTTTATATCTGACAGGATGGACCTGATCCTAAAAGGGGAGTGGGTTAAGAGAAGTAGACCCTTCCAAATCTGTATTCAATCAACACAAGGTAGCCTTGGGAAAAGTGACAAAAAAAATACATCTAAAAATTTTTGTAGAAAAATGTATGGGACACTGTGACAGGGTGATAAAGAAGCAGCTGAGAGGGAAAAGCAAAAGTGACAGATTTTGAGGGTGATGGAGCTGAAGAATTAAAAGTGTCCTGGGCAGATTTGTGTTACATATTAAAGACCATTCGCACCATGAGAAGTGATCGGCTCCCTTTCAGGAGGCCCTAGATTCCAATCGTTAACATGCTGAGAGACGTGGAGATGAGTCTGTTTTCAACACTAACCCTGGCCAGAGTTAGTGGTGCCTCCATGTGGCCTGTGGAGCCCAGACACTGTAAAACCTCAGAGTACCACTAATTAATTAATGGTGCCACTGGAAAGTCCTTGCCCTGGAGGATACAGATAAGTTGTTCAAACCTACAATACATTCCTTTTGGAAATCCAAAGATTTTTGCACAATCCATGTTGTGAATGTTTACCTTGGTTCCAAGGTGCCATTTCCTTAATTAAGTGACCTTTCCACATGAGCTGTCCCATTCTATACTGTGTCAGCCCAGCTAGGGAATTCATTCCCTTCTTTGGTACCCACAAACTAACTGCTCTCACATGGTGTTGTTGCTTACAATGGATTTTATTGAAGGTTTGGGAAATGGAAGGGAGTTCATATAACAAAAAACGGCTCCAAATGGGATTTTAGACATATCTGTCTTTTAAAAGCCTTCAACTGTCCTATGACTAAGAATTTTTCAGAGGCCACCTTACCTCGTATTGTGCTCAACCTTGCACTATCTCGAAAGCTCCTTCTACCCCACCCCAAAGTTCAATTTTACTTCTCCCATTAGGAATTTATCCCCAAGATTTTCAAACTCTTTCCAGTAAGTTTTTCAGCCAAGGGTGATTTGCTCCTTTGGGGTGATGTGGCAATGTCTGGAGACATTTTTGATTTTCAAAGCTTGGGGGCACGTTTACTACCGGCACCTAGTAAGCTGAGACTGAAGATGCTGCGAAACATCCTAGTTCGCAGGACAGCCCCAACAACAAAGCATTATTCAATCCAAAATGTCAATAGAGCCAAGGTTGAGAAAACATGACATACAGTAAGTCTGTTCTCTCCAGCATCCATGCTCTCAGACTCCATGTCTTCCCACCTGAAGTCCGTAACCTATGAGGTGGTTCCCTCCATTAAACTGAAGGGGACTGATACAGACACAGGAGCAACAGAGACCCTGAAATTTCCTTTAACACAAGCTGCCCTTCTTAGAAAAATTTGTGGTTTTCAATAGAATCTTTCCTTAATCCATAGAGAATAAAGTTCTTATCCATACTCAACTCTACTTACTCTGCCAGAAAGAGAAAGGGAGAAAGAGAAAAATGTAAATAGTGTGGGTGATTCTGTTCCACGTTCCACTAGAGCATATGCCCCGAGGAGCGCAGGATGGGAGATGCGAATCTGATGTTCCCTCAGTTGGTCTCAGTTCCTGAATTGCTCTCATAGAATGAGCATCTTACCATGCTGAGTGTGATTCAAGTGTTTTAAGATACGTTTTTTTTTTTTTTTTTTGTACAACATGGCCCCTAAATGCAAGCCAACTACTTCATCAGGTGTTTAGCTGAGAAAACAGCAATCTGTTCCAATGCTGGAGGAAAAACTGGCTGAGTTGGATGCTATATCAGCCTCAAACATGCACAAAAATGGCCATGTAAATTATACTTTAAGGGATTTTTTTTTTCCCTAGGGTATTTCTAACTTGGTATGATTTTTCACCTTACTCACTGACTTAAGAACAAAACGCTCTGTAAAGTGCAACTCCACATTAAAGGAGAGGTGACAGGGAAGCAAAGGTCTTGGGATGGAACCTTGAGGGAAATTAGAGTTGAGATGGTGGGGAAAAAAAAGAGAAAAGAAAAGAAAAGATGGTGAACGAAGATCAGAAATGCAAAGAAGATGGAGAGAGCACATGGCTACTCTTATCAATTTTCAGGCACATCTGTCTGCTCATTGAAAGGAATTTTACTAACGTTATAAAAGGGAAGCTATGCCACAGAAAGCTTAGTTTGTTGCAGTATTGATCTTTTAAAGATGTTACTGTGCAATGTAGGATCAAGGTCTGCAAACTTCTACTAATACCTATTGAATTGTTAACTCTCTTGTCTTGCATGCCTAATGTAAAATGTCGTCTTTGTCATTTAATTTAATGAGTTTTGGGCTGGCTTGTTTCTTAATTTAAAAAGCCAGCAAGTATATGTCATAAATTCTAAACAATTTGTTTAAATATTAAACAAGTAACAAGGCAGCTCTCGCAGGTGTGCCTTTGAAGTCTGTGTTTATACTGTGTGTGCAAATGGCTTTTTGTGTGTGTAAACAGTGAGGTTGAAAAATAGGTGGTCACCACTTATCTCTGTCTTTGCTGGTGCACATTCTGCCAATGGCCCACACTCAGCAATTTGAAATGGAGGCTATTCTTCTGATTGTTAAGATGAGATGGGGAAAAGGAAAATTAACTCATAAATATTGCATGGGTCAAACATTTTATGTGAGGTTTGAAAAGATAAATTCTATAGTAATCATTTCAGAAATTCCCATTTTAATTAAATACAATATTTTCCAAATTGTGCTGTGGTGCATGGCATAGGCTTTCTAAGTTGGGAACTTTCTGAATAATGCACTAAATAAAGGGGAAATTGTTCTCTACTAAGTACTATTTTCAACACATAAAATTTTGTAATGATTTTCTTTTATTTGGGCACAAATTAAGGATACAGATACTTTCTCCAGACCAAATTACTACCTTTTATTGTCAAGATTTTAGTTCAGTGTTGCTATGAAGTACAATTTATGAAAAACAGTTTAGAATAGAGAATTGCAGAAATTAAATACTGGATTGGAAATATTAGAATATTGGAAAGGATACAGGGTTGGAAGATAGTTACCTAATAGGTTTTAGTTGACTTACCCAATAACACTATTAGAAAGAAAATATCACTTTGATTCCAGAGAAAGGACATATTAAAGTCAAAGTTACAACTGTTTGAGACAAAATTCAGATTTGGTTCTGGGGATTCTATAATCTATATCATTTTCTCCACAATATTCTGCTGCCTAAATAATCAATATAGGGAAACATCCTAGTATAAATACATTCAAACTTTATTATATTACTCCCTGTGGGCTTATATTCTGTCCTATCTAAATTGATCAGGGCAATGCATCCAAATTTCATGGAATGCATACAATAAAAATTGGTCACTCACATTCCAGTACAATGCAGTTCAGGCAACTCTCCATAGTAACTTTGCTCCAAGGAGTGTCTCAGAGATCCAATCTCCTTCCATGCTATGATAATGCCATCCTAAACTTGAGACCTCCCAGGCATTCATGGTAAGGGAAGTGACAGTTTAGACAATCAGTGAAGGGGTCTTATGACCAGTGGAGCACATCACTTCCACTAATGTAACATGATGCAAACCAGTCATAGGGACCCAACCGAAATGCAAGGGAAGCTGAGATCTGTAGCCTCTCCGTGTGCTCAAAAAATAAAAAAAGAGAGAATGAGTGGAAGAGATCAAATTTGGAGAACCCATAGAATTGTGTCTTCTACACTATTTAAAGAAATTTACTTCTTCAAATAACATAAAGACTCTATAAATATTATGTAAAAGTCAAGGTCAAGTCTATGCCATGGAACACTAGGTTACTATAGGAGGAGCAGAACTGTGCCAGGAGAGTTGCATGTTTTGTGACAGGAGGCTTGAGATATGAGAAGAAGCCAGGCAGACAGCCATGAATATCAAATAAACCAGTAAGGAAAATACAAAAAGGGAGAAGAGATCCAATAAGGTCAGATGTCAAGTTCAGGGAGAGCAGGAAAGAATATGGGTAGAGTAATGGGTAGGAACAAATGGCTTAGGATTAATGGTATGAAAAATATCATAGTTATTGTTAATTGTTTACTACATATAATCCATTTTATAGGTTGTTAATCCCCATAACAACCTTATGAGGTAAGTTGTAGTATCTCATTTTATAGGTGACGAAACTGAGGCCCAGAGTCACACAGCTACTCAGGCAAAGCTAGGATCTAAACCCAAGCTAAATCTGGCTCCAGAGTCTATGCTTTTAACCTTTATACTTTATTGCCACTCTAAAAGACAAACCCTGCTGGATTTCCTCTTCTAAGTGATACTTAGTTTATGACATAGAGGCAACTTTTCAAAAGAAAATGTAAAAGGCTGGATGTCAAAGTTCCAATGTACTTTATCACCCACTGATTCATCAGGCTATATTGGGCCTTTCTTTCTTCCTGATCTCATTTCCTCTTTGCAAAGTAATTATTTAAAAGGCTAAACAAACTGATGGATAGCTTATCCATCACCCTGCTTACAGACCCCTGCCTTTGCCATTTCAGATCAGAGGAAATGCTACTTCTAAATTTCTCCAGAGTAGGAAGTCCACAACTTCCTCGGTAATCTGTCTCAACATTTCACATTCTGTAAGTAGATACATGGCATCTGGGATGTATGGGAAATCTAGAATGCTTCATCAAAATTCCAGAAAGGTCAGTAAATTCTGAATAGCATATGAATCAAAACTAGCAAAATGTATGCTTTCTGCAGACCTTCTACATTACTATCTCAAAGATGGATTGACAGATCAACCTGGGTGTTGTCTCTTTTTTTTCTCTATTTTATCTATCCTATATGAAGAGTTTTTGCAGATTGGAGAAGAAACTCTTCCTTTTTTCTTAAGAACCTTTTTCCTGGGCCATTGTAGTTTGATCATCTCTCAAGGAAATTTTGAATAGTCTTTAAAAGCAAGAATAATGTTGTTAATATTTAATGACATGTATGGCAGCATTACCAATCAGGCCTGGGTATCAGCCAATCAGCAGGGCCACAGGCTGTAAGCAAGGAATTGTCCTGGTACTAACCCACTGAACATCAGGCCTGCTCTTAACCTTGTGCTGTGGTGCTCTGGCAGCATGCTAAAGGAGATTGTAATCTCCTGCACATTCCCCCTGTGTGTGCTAATATAAACACTGGGGGCCACATACTAGCTCTCTATTTCTGTGTCAGGTGCAGGTTAAAATCTGAGCTCTTTTGGCTTTCTATGGAATAGTATTACTTGCATTTCAAACTCTACTGATATATCTCGAATAGCTAAAATTCTCATTATATTGCAATGATTTTTTTTTTTTTTGAGATTGGTTTGAATTGGATATGTTTCTTCTCAGTTTAAAAAAATCATTAATTGAATCTAGCATGTTCTATAAATTTACCACGTGGCTTGGTGAAAGGTTAGCTCATCTTAACTAGAATCTTTGGTTACCACTGATTCCACAATCTAGGTGTATTGCAAAAGATGGCCCCTTTGATTTTGAGAGTATAAATCCTGATCCCAGTATCTACATCCTGGCCCCTGACCTTGCCCACCCTTCCACACATCATTTCTTATACCATCAGCTATAACTTTAGATCTTTCTGCCACAGTTTAAGCCTGTCTCACTTTCTTCTCTGCTAAGTGGAGTTGATCATCACATGACAAAGGCTGTACTTTGTCCCCTGTACTTATTCTCCCCCTCTTCCTTTTAGTAGTAGAACTATAGTTTTGGCAGGGGTATGGCCAGTCAATCTTTCTTGAAAATTGCTCTAGCTAGTGAGATGTAAGCAGAAGTGATGTGTACAAATTACCTGGTCAAAAATTTTGGTTTTTAATAGAAAACTGTGGATATGATGCTGGTGACACAGTTTCCACCATATAGATGAGGACAACACTCTACAGAATTGGGGCTATTGGGGAGAAAATATTTTTCTTTGTCCTTCAAATTTCTCCTGGCTACTCTAAGAATTAAATTGGCATGAGACAGATTAACAGGAGAAATACCAACCAAAGTTCAATAAAATGTATATATGGGAAAGACCTGGGAAAATAAGTCTCTGAAATGGCCAAAGCTATCATTGTAAATAGCTCCAGCAAAAGACAAAAGATGTGGAGAGTCAGTTATGGAAGGTTACCAGGAAAAGCACAGTAAAGAAGGGTAATGTTACATGGATTTAAATCCATGCCTTCTCCACTGATAACAGTTTCTAGAGAATTAGAGTTATCTTGGAATAGCCAAGGAGACACTTTCACAAACGGACATTTCTCTTACACATGTAAATGACTTCTACAAAAAGGTAACTTCTAATTGGTTTTCAGAGATTCTCTTATGTCCACAGTTTCTTAAAAATAACCAGCTTAAAATAATCAATATGTCAAAAAAAAAAAATAATCAATATGTCAAAGAGGCATATTTTGGGGTGGTAAAATTTGCCCCCATAAAGAGGTTCCTGAAGACCTCATGTAGCAAAACCACCTATCTACCCTGGACAAGGTTCATTTTTCTTGACCTTATGTGATATAGAATTAAACTTCTTTCCTATTTGAGCCACCCATTTATGGGAGCTTCATTTGTACCTAATACATTAGTACTTAAGAACTTAAGTTCTAAGAACTAGTACTTAAGAATACATAATACATAAGTACTTAAGAACTAGCTTAAAGGGCAACATATTACCAAATAAAATGAGCTAAATTGTGGTTAAACTCACTGAATTCCTAAGCCTTGTTGGTTTGGTCTGAATGTTTGTGTCTCCCTAGAATTCATAGGTTGAAACCCTAATCCCCAAAGTGATGATATTAGGAAGTGGGCCTTTGGGAAATGATTAGGTTATAAGGGCAGAGTCCTCGTGAATGGGATTAGTGCCCTTATAAAAGAGGCCCCGAGGAGCTCTCTGACATCTTCCACCACGTGAGGATACAACAAGAAGCCTGCGATCCAGAAGAGGGTTCTCACGTGACCATTTTGGCACCCTGATCTTGTATTTCCATCCTCCAGAACTGTGAGATATAAATTTCTGCTGTTTATAAACTATACAGTCTGTAGAATTTTGTTATAGAAGCCCAAACAAGCTAAGATACCTGCCCAATTTGGACTGAACACTTTTCTCTAGGATTAGAGTCAAAATATTTAGCAATTCATACAGCATAGGCAAACCAATCAGAATAGTTCTGGTAATGAGTTAAATCAACATGCAATGGATTATGTGAGTCTTGCATTTCATTGAAAAAAAGGTGATTGGAATCAATTGGGCTAAGAAAAAAGATGATTAAAAAGTGACCCAAGAAGTAGTACCATTGAAATGAACTGAATTTGAATTGCTCTGTTCCAAGGATCAGTAGTCTCTGAGGTGGGCAGTTCTCATTGCCCTGAAGTCATCTTCATTCTTGAGGATCTCAGAGAGAATAGTTTGACTTTTAAATCCTTTCCCTCAACTGAAACCATGAGCTGGGATTATCCAACAGCCCCACTTGGAGTGTTGTTTGCATATATTAAGAACTAATTCCCTCTTAAACTCTTGGGCCAAGAGTGCAATACCAAGGGTATATAACAGTGGGAGTGAAACTCCCAGGTGATGAAAGCCTACCCTCTATACTTTTTGGCTCCTTCCCTCTCCAACAGTAACCCCTATCAAGAAATAGGAATGTATCACTCCCATGCAGGTTTTTATACTTCTGCAGCAAATATGACAAATTGTTCCTACCTCATGATATAAAGGTGGTTGGTGACTACTTAAAGTCTGTAGGCTGTGATTATTTTTTTGGTATGCTTGAAATATTTCATGAAATATTTATAAATGTATAAAATATGTTATACTTTATAATATTATAATTAAATATTAATATAGCAACATTAAAAAGCAGTCAAAAACTGTAAGTGATTTTTACAGTGGCAAAAAATAAAATGAACTCAATGGGTTACCTAACTTGTTATGAATCGTTTTGTATGATGTCACTATCTACTAGATTAATGAAATCCAATCATTTTAATTTTTTCATGTATATCTTACTTTCAAAAACTGCTACTGACATTAGGTTTTCTTTCTGAATTGTTTCCACAACCCATGAATGACATAATGCTCCAACTGAGGTCCATTGCTAACTATAACACCAAGTTTCCTCCCAGATACATATTCTACTTTCCCCTTTTTATCTTGCTCATTCCAGGTCAAGTTTGATTTAAGTAATGCTAGGAATGTAGCATTATTTTATTTCTGTTGGCTTTACTTGCTTGTTCTTTAGGTGCATCTCTATAAATATAGGAATTTCATCTATCTTTTTTTTTTTAAGTTTATTTATTTTTGAAAGAGAAAGAGAGTGTGTGTTCAAGACGGGCAGAGAGAGAGGGAGAGAGAGAGAGACAAACCCAAGCAGGCTTGCACTGTCAGTGCCGAGCCCCATGTGGGGCTTGAACAAACTCATGACCTGAGCTGAAACCAAGGGTTGGACACTCAACCGACTGAGCCACCCAGGTGCCCCAGGAGTTTCATCTATCTTGATTGGATTTTATTTTTCAGCTTCTTGAGGACGGAAAATCCTACAATGACAATGTCATTTCTTAATAAAGTGAAAACATTATTATAGGTATAAACAGTAGACCTGAGTTCCTGAGGAAAACATTAGAAATTTCCTGATACTATATTTGGTTAAAAACTAGGAATGAACCGTTATGACTTTGTCAAAACTTGATCACATCCAATTGATCTAATATTCCCTTATGATAGAATGAAAACTGAAAAAAGAACTCAGTTAAAATCTAACTCAAGAGAAATGAACCCGTCTTCATGTCACACTCAGAATTGAGAGGGAAAAGTGATCTGGACTTGACTACAATGAACTGTGTGCAATTAAAAGAATTGGGCTATCAATTCTCAGCTCCCCCAAATAAACCAAAGTTAGTGCCTTAAGATAATACAATAATAAACTAATAGGTACTTCAAGAGTCTGAAAGTGATAAAGTACTTCCCAAATACTGATTCAGAGGAGGAATCCAGAGGTCTAGAAAAATCAACATACAGTTCAAGGGCTGTGTATTTAAAGAGAAAGTCCTCAATAGCAGCTAGTCAGTCTTGTTATTCCGATAATTATGTGATTATGAAGGCCACCCCTTACCCCTACTCTTTTTTTTTTTTATCACTACCTGACACTTCCTTTCTTCTGTCCCCTACTTCCTGTTTCTCATCCCCACCCCCCACACTCCCAGCAGCAGCTGCCAGCAAAGTGAGCAGCCCGGAACCAATTGTTTCATTCACTGTACCCTAGGGCAGTGGTTCTCAAAGAGTATTTTCCTGATTAGCAGCAGTAGCCTCAAGGGGGGAACTTGTTAGAAATGCAAATTATTAGGCCCCACCCCATACCTACTAAAGGAGAAACTCTGGGGGGTGGAGCCTAGTAGTCTCTTTTAACATGCTCTCCAGGTAATTCCGATGCATGCTAAAATTTGAGAATCTCTGTTTTAGAAAAGAGAAGTCTCAGAAGTCAAATGCTTGAAGATCTCAGGTGAAGCTCTGATTCTCAAGGGTCCTTGAAAATCCTTTGATTGGAAGCAAGATCTCTAATTCTCCAGAGAATCAATCTTGATTTTCTATGACAAACCTCCAGAGATAGATATTTAGCATTTTTGAGAGCACTTACTGGATCCAAGTACTATGTTAAGTACGTATCCTGTTATGGTATCAATAATCTCATTTTACAAATAAGGAAAACTAAATTTAGAAAGATTAAGTAATTTGCACTGGGTCATAAGTTTAGTAGGTGATGAAGCCAGAATTCTAAGCCATGTAAGCTGACTCTACAGTAATGCTTGATTTGCTGGTTCTATGAAAAGGGGTAGTGAAGTATAGTTCTAGACAGATTATTTTTGCTTGGATTTTTCATTCAAGAAGATTGAACTTCGGCTCTTTCTTGTACCTTGGACTTTTTGAAATATCTGCAGAAGTTATTGTTTGTTTAAATTTCCCAGTGAATGCACTTGCTGTGATTAATAATCTTGATTTAGCTATTGGGTCCATAGTTTGTTAATGTACCAGTAGTTGTGTTTTAGTATTGTAATCACATGGGGCCATGGAAATAACTTATAGTGAATAAAAAGATATGCATAAATGATACTGTATTATGTTCCTTGGAAGTTTTTATTGAATTATAATAATAATATATATATTTACAAATAAATATAATTTAAAAATTAATTGTATTTTCAAACAAAACTTTAGTTCATGTGATACTCAAATTGAAAATAAAAGCAATAATTTATAAAAGAATAGGGGAGTGATATATGTTGAAATGATGTAATTATAATAATTTGCCTGGAGATTTTTCTTTTTTGAGGCATACAATTATTATAAAAACATGTGCTTTTGTATTACCTCAAACAATACATTAAATATTACATTCATGGGGTGCCTGGGTGGCTCAGTTGGTTGAGTGCCTGGCTCTTGATTTCAGCTCAGGTCATGATCCCAGGGTCATAGGATCAAGCTCGGAGTCAAACTCTGTGCTGTGTGTGGAGCTCTTCCTCCCTCTTCCCCCTCTTCCCCACTCATGCTCTCTCTCTCTCTCTCTCTGTCTCTCTCTCTCAAGTAAAAAGCAAAACAAAAAAAGTTACATTGATAAATATTAGAAAAATCTCAAGACTCTAGGTGCTTATTTGGTCCTTTACACAAGAAAGCAATCTCTACTGTCATTGTTTAGAGGCATTATAAGTCTACTTGACTTTGGGGCCCCTGGGTGGCTCAGTCGGTTGGACTGGGCATCTGACTTTAGTTCAGGTCCTTGTTTGTGAGTTTGAGCCCCACATTTGGCCCTGTGTTGACAGCTCAGAGCCTGGAGCTTGCTTCTGATTCTGTGTCTCCCTCTCTCTCTCTGCCCCTCCCCCACTTGCACTCTCTCTCTCTCTCTCTCTCTCTCTCTCTCTCTCTCTCTCAAAAATAAATAAACATTTAAAAAATTTTTTTAAATAAGTCTACTTAACTTCTACTTAGAGGACATGGTTTTACTACATTCATGGCAAAGGCCATTACAAAACTTTTTTTTTTTTAAAGTAATGAACTAGTTGAAATGGAAACATGTCTACTTGTTTGGATAAAATATTAAAGTCTAGCTATAATTAGCACTAAGCACTTCAAAATAGATTGTGGTTTAAATATTAATAATTTATGTGGCATATACCTTCCATATAGAAAGGGTTTATAGGTGTTTCATTTTTACACATGGATATTTAATGTCCAAAATTTATGCACCAAGAAAACCATATAATGATCTGTGAAAAACTGTTAACACCAAAAGATTTGCATCTGGCAGGGGTTGGTGCTGGGAAAGAGGAAAGGATATCTAAAGTTTTTACTAAAGGATATCTCAGTTTTTACTAAAGTTGCATATATGTGTTGGAAAAAAAGTCCTACCAAGCAGTTAAAAATGCTTCATGTAGAAAGAGCTAATAGATAAGTGTCCCCAAAAGGATTAGAAAAAACAAATGCAGTAATATAAAAATATCATTCGACATAAGAATGCATTAATTCCCTCACTGAGCCAGCTAGATGAAGTGGGAAATACTCAGCTGCGTTAGTTGGGACAAACTCAAAACTTGGATTAGGTCCTCAAAATGAGTAGATGACCTCTAAATAAGATGATTCAGTAGGCTGCTTTAATAATATACTATTACCTCTACTTGCCTTGGAACAGAAATCACTTGGGGAGACTATGGGTGAAAGGAAAATTTGACACTTGCAGAGATTTAGTTTTGGTTTGCTTTGTAATGCATTACCCATAGCAAATTTACCTCTATCTTTAGGAAGAAAGATGACATCCGCCATGAAGCTTCTTACATTTTTCTGTCTGCTATTTCCAGTGTCATATATCTGACATATGATAACCTCCCTTTATAAACTTTAATGTTGAGGAAAGATTTTATTCATTTTGGGTGCCCACATGGCTATTCTTGACCTACTTGCAAATATATGACAAGATACACTGCACATTCTTATTCTGACGTTTCTATTTCTGACATCGAACATACCTTTTAAGAATAAAATAATCTTTATTATGTGTACCTAGGCATCAGAAAATTAAAATTTAAAAATCTACTTGGCCTCATTTGGTATGGATACCTTATTACCTGCCCTTGAGGTATTATTAACATTTTATATTGCAAAAAAAATCTTCTTTATTGTGATTTTTCATAGCTAAACATTGAAATCCTAAAAGATTTTGCTTCTTTGTAATCATCTTTGTTAGAATAAAAAAAATGGTGTTGATCAAAATGTTGTCTTAGTTGTTACTGACAGCTGTTAAAATGCTGCTAAAAATATAGTGCCAACTACTGAAAAGCTAACTGCTCCTGTGAAGTCCTAATGAGAAATTCTAAATGAGTTTTCATCAAGTTCAACAGACTCTTCTGTTTCTCACACCTGACCCACTGGATTGTTTCACTTTTCTGTGGTTGTTATTGCATGTAATATCAGAGAAACAGCATTGGTATAGTCCTAATGTGCAAACAAACCATGAATTTATTTATGTAAGGTTAGCACAGTTATTTAAAGGTGACAAATTTCCTGTACTAAAGCAAGAAAAAGAGGACAGAAAAAAAAAATCTTTATTTTTATTAAAATATACTGCTCTAAGTTCCTCTCCCCCTTTTCAACTACTGTACATTATTTCTAAATTTAGAACATCAGTGTAGGCACAGTGAAATCTGATTTGCTTCTAATAATATGGCATACTAATTGTGATGCATGTGCTGTTGGGTGCTCTGTCATCTCAAAATCTGGCCATAGAAATGTATTAGGTTTTTATATTTTTATTTAAAATGACTACAAATGAAATTAAGGTAGATAGATGAATAAATAGTTAGGTAAACAAATACAGAAATGGATGAATAACCAAAGCTAATAAAAATATTCCAAGTAGTCCAGAAAATTGAGCTTGGTCTATTTTGGATATTAACAAAAACACTGATATGTTTTCTATTTATCTTCTGGTCCACAATTTCTTATTTGCTTGCAATGTTTATAAACTGTAACATGTGTGTTTTGCAATAAACAAGGAAAAAGCTCTATCTTATATTATTCCCCTATTTGTCTTTTCTCTCCAACACCCCCCTCCTTTCTTGCTGATTCTCTCTGTCTTTCTCAACTCTTTCCAACAGCTGGTAAGAGACAGCAGGGGAGGTGGGGAGCCTAGCTTTTTAGAAAGAAAAAAATGCCAGCATGGCTAGGCTTATTAATGACTTAAACTATGGCCAAATACTTAGCCTTTAACTTCTAAAAATTATTGAATACAATTAAATTATATGATACCTAATAGTCTTTACTTTCTTGTAAGTTAAGACATAGAGGGAGGTATTTAATACATTTCAAAATATATTCAAAACAATTTTGGGGGTGGGTGGGTAATGATTTCATGGCTAAAACTACTCTATGCCTTTTTTTCTTCCCCTAAACAGTCAGCTGTTTGAAGAAATAGGATTAGGATCAGGGAACTAATGGGTGGCTCTGCTAAAGCTAAAATAAAGAGCAAGGGAGAATTTTTCCAACACAAACTTAGAGATGATATTAGGCTTTGTATCTGAAGTTATATAATAGAGGATGTGATGTCACACATGTAAATTGCAAATGCTGAGTCTTGCATTTTATGGTGGCAAACCTCAGGGAATGTGACACTAATGGGATGAGGGAGGGAGGTATCCTAAGGTACAGTGACTGTGGACCTAGGTGATCTATTATCAAAAGGGTGATAACTATTGCTGCTGCTTTAAGATTTAAGACTCTATGGCACTGGTAAATTGTCTCTAACTGAAGTTAAGTTTCTTTTCTGTGCTTTTCCTTTCTTAATTTTTATTTAAAAAAAAACACATTTTCATCCTTTTGCAAAGAGAAAATACGCTTATCTAAAAGGATGAAAAGAACAAACTTTCTTGAGACAGCTTTAAAAATAAGCAAGTAATGGCATTTCTAGGCATACACTTTTTTTTAAGGTGCTAGGACTCTTTATTAATGAATATTGGCATAAAGAATATTCCAAACAACCAGAACACCCTGCATCCCCATCTTTGGTGGAGTCTCTCAGAGGCATCACCGTGAGGTGATTCCAAGCAAAACAAGCCTCACCTTCTCTTCAGATGACAGAGCCAAGATCTTATCCTGGAGCTGTTCTCCTTACAGGGTGGCACAGGACCACCTCTTGTCTTACAGACAGCACAACAAAATAAAAACATGAAGAAAACCTAATTGTTCAAATGTTTGGGCAAGTATGTACTCAGATATCCCCAGAGATTTGCCTGTCAATAATTGCAAGATCCCCTAACATCCCTCCCAGAGGATAAGAGAAGCTGCTATATATGGGCATATGCTTCCCCCCCCCCCCCACCCCCTAGCTATTTTGGTGTGGAAAAGTTTCAAAAGAATATTTATATACGCTTAAAAACTCAATCTTAGTTTTATAATACCAAATGGTTTTAAGGCAGGGAAGATAACATTTTGAGAACGGTCAAGAAAAAACACAGGAAGAAATCTTCTAAATTTCTAAAATGTGGCACTTATAATAACCTTCTTTACACTATAGGCTGATCTCTGACAAGTTGTCTGTAATGGAAATTATTGATTAAAATCATGGTGGAGTATCTAGGTAAAGAATGTTTATGGTAAATCATTTTTTTTTTTAAAGAGAAAGGAAAAATTAATAGCTAATTTACTAATTTTGTAAACAGAATTTATATTACATAGGTTACCTTAAATAAGAGTTTTCTCTAATATTTCATTATGTAAAATTTCAAACATGCAGAAGAGCAGAAAGAATTTTACAGCGAACACCTGTATACCCAACAACTAAACTCTACCATTAATATTGTACTAGAGTATATACATTCTTCATCACATATCTATCCATCCTTCTGTGCATTTTACCAATCCGTCAATGTCAATCCACCTTATTTTTGATGCATTTCAAGATTCAGGTTTTGCAGTCAGGACACTTCTAAGTAATTATTAATGTCAATTTTGAAAATATGTTATTATTTTCTTGATTTCACTTAAAACATAACACCTTAAGAACTTCACATTCCCTATAAATAAGGAAACTGAGGCAAAAAGGTTTTATTAGAGGCCAAAATGCCACCTTCAACTATCTAACAACTGAGCAGTGCCAACACTGTGTGGGTGATGGACGCAGAGGGAAGCTCGATTTTCGGACAGTGGGAATGTGTTTGAAGAAAGGCAGTGATTGTTTTAACAGGGCAGCTCCGTGTTTAACACGGTTTTGTGTGGGAAGAGATTAGCAACTTTCACAGCTATTTAGGAAGAAAAAGGGAAAGAACCCAGAAAAGGGCGGGGGTGGGGGCGGGCGGGTAGGGTGGTGGTCAAGAGATCCTTTAGGAAGAGTGTTAAACCGGGAAGGGGGTGTGCAGGGTCAGTTCGCGGGATTTAAATCGTAAAGGACAAGAAGCAAGGAAGCCTGTAAGTGGTAGTGACAGTCACAATGCACCCCCTTCCCCCCCCCCCCAAATTTTCCACCAAAGGTAAGTGTAACGGTGCAGTGGAAGAGTCTGTGACTGAACGTGTATCTCACACACGTGAATGCACGTGAACACGCACACACACAAACACACACAAGCGCACACGTATCCCCTGATGGGGGGCGGGGGGGGGGAATCTGTGTGGCAGAGAGTGACGGATGTGGGACTTTGGGCAGGCTGCGAAGCCTGGAGGCAGCAGACTGCTCCTCAGGGCAGAGGGAGTGGGAGAATCCCGGGACCCCGGGCCACAGCTTCATTCTCTGCCCCCTGCCCTGCGTCAGCCTACCCCGCGGCTTCTCCCCCCTTTCACTTTCGCGTCTGCGTAGGTGTCTGCCCCGGCTGGCGCGAGGGCTCGGGGGCGCGCGGGGCGGCGCGGGGGCGCGCAGCGCTCTGCGAGCGGAGGGGGAGGGGTCCTGGCGCTGGGCCCCTTACTCAGCTCGCTCCGCGGAGCCACAGACGGCCGTGTGTCAGCCGCTGTCAGAGCTAAGGGACCGGTCACGGCCGCCGCTCCTCACCACTCTCCCCACACGCCCCCACGCGCAGACACCGGGTCCTTACCCGGCGTCCCTCCCCCCCCCCCCCCACGGTGGGGGTGGGGCAAAGGCGCCGCGAGCCCTGGAGAGGGGGAGAGGAGCAGCTTCACTGGGTGGGCGGCGAGGGAGCAGGAAAAGAAACTTTTCACTCCCGCCCCCCGCGCGTGGTCCCCAGCCCGCGCCGCCCCCCGCGGGTGGGGACTGCACCTGAGGCCAGGGCGGGAGCTCAGGCCCAGACTTTGGGGGGCCGTGGGAAGTGGTGGAGGGAGGGTTACGTGCCTGGGGGGGGGGGTTACCGTTTTCCCTCGGCCTCCGTGCGGCCAGGGGCCAGGGTGAGAGGGCAGCCAGCCACTGGCGCCCCCATCCCGATTTCCCACCAGCCGGTGGCTGGACGCTTTGCAGCCTCCTCCCGCCGCTGAGGGTGTGACCCGGGGAGGGGGCCGCGGCGCCGCGGGCTCCCCCTGCGGCCGCCCCCTCACATACACACAGACACACTCGCTCCGCCGCCGGAGCTGTCACCGGCCACCCCAGGCCCGAAGAGGGGGCGCGGAGAGCCGCGCTGCGGGGCACAGGCGCGGAATCATCCCGCTGTACTTCCCGGCTTCCACGGCCGCCGCCGTCAACGCCTGGGAGACCAACAGCCCCGGGAGAGGGGCCGGCTGGAGGCCGGGCCGCCGCTGCTGGGGGCGGGCAGGCGCCCGCGTCCCCTTCTGCGCGATTTGGCGCCGCCGCCTCGCCTCCTCCTGCGGGGTAACAACACTACTGGTCTATTGCTCTACCCACCGTCAGTAGGGCGACTGCCGGGATTATCTTCTTCTCCATCCTTACCGCCGATCTGCTAATATTGGACTTGCTGGTGGCGGCGGCAGCGGCGGCGGCGGGAGTCTCGCTGTCCTCACCCCCACCCCCCCCGCCCCGCGCCCCAGCTTCCCCACCATGTCCTAGAAAAGGTGAGTGCAGCGACAGTCACTTTGCGCTGACAGCGGCGGGAGGGGGCCCGGGGAGCTCAGAGGCGGCTCTGGGAAAGGCAGGGTCCGCATGGAGGGCGCGGGTGGGCGAACCGAGGCGGGCTGCAGGCAGGAGACCAGGTGCCCGCCGGGCCGCCTCCGGGCAGGGGTGCTGGGCGGCGGGCAAGGGATCGCGGCGGCTGACCCTGCACGGTTCTAACCTAGATTTTATAAGAAGCTGAGATCCAGGGCAAGACCGGCCCTCCGTAAGGGAGGTAAAAACTTAGTAAAAGACACACGTCCATTGCTTTAATAATGAATAATTTGTCAACGCGGGCTGCGCCGCCGCCTCCTCGCTTGCCCCGGCGCTTGGTCCGGGACTCCCTTCGTTCCTGCTCGCCCGCGCTCGGCCCGGGTGCGATCGATGCCAGACTGCTCGCTTGGTCGGGAGAGTGCGCGTGACGGCGGGCCCCGCGGGAAAGTTGGGACACTTGGCGGGGACTCCCGGCTGCGGGGTCCCGGGGGCCTCTCGGCCGCTCTGCGCAGGGGACTGCTGAGCACCGAGTCGTCCCCGCCGCCAGGGAGTTCCCTACCTGCAGCGGCGGAGAGTTCGAGTCTTCCAGCGTTCGGGGTCTGGAATCCCGAAGCTTAATTATTGTAAAGAGAGGAGGGGCCCTTGGGCACAGCCAGGGTGAACCTCCCCCGCCCTCCGACTTTGGCGGGTGCAAGACAAGGGTGAGGCTGGAGGCTGCACAGCTGCCGCCACCGGGCTGCGGGTCGCCGAGGGCCGGGGGACCAGATTTAGGTGTGTACGTCACTGGTGCTGACTCCCGGCCAGCCGGGAGCCTAAAACCGAGAGTCAGACGCGGAGCTTCAAAGTCCTTAGAAATCAAAGTTAAGAAGCCCATCCTTTTGCTTAGTAACTAAAGCGTTCGGGTGGGCGAGAGTCAAGGTGGGGGTGGTTGGAGGGAAACCGAAATTTCTTCTTGCAGACACTCGATCCTTAGAAAACTGTTTGATTCCATACCCCTCATGTATGTTTCTCCCAATTATGTGCAACCCCTCCCACCCATTATAAAGAAGTGAATACCCTTGATGGTATGCTTTCTTTCAAATTGAGCTAGTGGAAAAATCCAATACTAAACTAATAAATGCACCAACAAAATCATAAAGGAGACCAGCAGCTTTTGACCCTGGCACTTTTTTTTTTTTTTTTTTGGTGGGTGGGGGTGGGAGAGAGGCTGCGTTTAAAGGGCTTTGGCTGCACTGAAATCACCCACTTTTCCCGCACGGTTAAAACAAGGAAATTCAAATCGAGTGGGAACGTGATCCTTTTGCTCGCTGGCAGCGACGCTGCGGCTGCTCCGCTGAGAGGTAACTCGCAAGACCGAGAAAAGGGGCGGGGAGAGGAACCTCGGGGGTCGGGTAAAGCCCACTAGGAGTCCTCCCCTGCGCGTGGACGCTGTGGGCGGTGCCTGGGCCAGGACTGCCGCTCACCTGGCGCTGCAGGTGGAGAGCATGAGGGAACAACACCTTGACTGGATCTCGGGAAAACCGACTTCTTCCGCGTCACCACACTTTTCACGTCTTTCCAGATAGCCTGAGGTCGGCCAGGAGGAGAGTCAGGTGGGAGCGAGCAAGTTTGGGGCAGTGGAGCGAGAGGGGCTGGGGTCAGAGTGTGGATGGTGCCCAGTGCCCAGTGTCGTAGCTGCTGCCCGGCACCCCAAGCACCCGCCGTGGCTGCGGCTTTAAGGGAGCTGCCGAGTCTAGGCTGTGTCGCAGCAACTTTGTATCAGTCATGTCGCCCTCCTGGTGACTGACAGCCACGATTGTCCAATGAGAAGCCCGCCTGACCTGTGCAGCGTGGAGCCTTGCTTCCCTCCGGGCCAATGGGAAGGGCTCAGGGGGGCGGGATAGCAACCTGAACTTTATCTGGACATGTGACCACCCCGGCCCTGGAGCTGGCCCACTCCCCCTCCGGGCTTTCGCCCGCCCTCTCTCCCTCTTTCCCTTCCCACTTCGCCCGCCCTGGCCCTGGCCCTGGCCCTGCCCCCTCCTCTCCGCCTCTCCGCGCCCGGGGTGTCATTGGGCCGGGGAGACGCAAGCCAACTTCAGGCTGCTCGGAGGAAGCCCGTGCAGTCACCTGGGTGCAAGAGCGTTGCTGCCTCGGGCTCTCTCGCTGCAGGGAGAGCGGCACTCGCTGGCCTGGATGTGGTTGGATTTAGGGGGGCTCCTCAGCAGGGGTGTCGTGGCGTTGGCGAGCGCTGCAACAGGTAGACGCCGAGAGACGGACCCCGGCCGAGGCAGGTGTGTAGGGGTGCGCCGCGGGGCGCCGCTTGCCGGACTCGGCTTGCGGCCGCCGCACGGGAGCGTGCACTTTGCAGGGAGAAGTGGCTGCGTAATCCGGAGGCACAGTCAGTATGGTGCTGTGTGCTTGTTGTTTTGTTTTGGTTTTCCACTTTTTCCCCCCTTTGGCCGCCAGAGGACTATTTTGGGAAAGTTTGGCCACTTTGGATAAATGCCCTCTAACGAGCAGCTTTCAACTGCCTTTGGCAGTGGGAGGTCTACCACCCTTCCCTTTCCCCAAGGATGAATTTCGGATCGTTTTCCTTTTACAATTTTTAAAGGACGTTTGAATAATATTTCTTTGCTCTATCAATTGCGGAAGCACCCAGATCTTAGCTGGAGGTGTAGCGGATAAGGGCAGTTGAAGGAGATACAGAATCCTGATGGAGCCTGTATGAAGGGGGCTCTGGAAATTCGTGCATTTACCGTCCCCTAGTATTATAAAACTCTTGGGAGAGGCAAATGCTTTCTGTGGCATCAGTTGCAATTGTAAAGGCAGGGGAGAAGGGATGAAGCTTCTTTTGATGTCATCCGTACCCTACTACTGAATTTAGGTGCATGGCTTTTCCTACTGAATTTTAAAAGACCAGGTTTGAATCATAATGATTTAGGGTGCCATCAGTTTTAACTATTTATTATAACCTAGAAGTTAGGAAAACTTTTGTTTGATAGCAGACAAGTTTTGGAAACCGCCGAATTCCTAATACACTAATTTGCTTTTTAACATTTGTATTGCCATTTCTCTAGGTGCTGTTATTGATGGTATTTACATAGTAATGATAACAGCGTTCTCCATCTGTGAAGTTCTGTGAAGTTTTAATTTTATGTTTGAGTTCAGGGCACACTGTCGCTGAAATGCCTGAGGATAGAAGTTTAAAAAAAATAATCTAAAGGAGAGCTTTTTCCTTTAAGGGAGAAATAGTGTGGCTTGGGGATTTTAGAAAGATCAGGTGGCTGAGTGAATTAGGTGAGTGAATAGAAATCAGGTGTGCTCAGTTCTAACTGGTTCTCCAGCACTCTTAGGTGACCTTGGGCAGGTTTCTGTCATTTACCTCCTCTATAAAGGAGGGGAACATCATAATAGTTCCGTAGTGGGGGTGACATAAAGGTAGTTAAGAATGGCAAACTTTTACAACGATGCAACCAGTGAAATTATATTTCATATTATAGTGAAATAACTATAGAAAATGATAAGTTTTAAGTGGGACTAGGTTGGGGGGGTATTAAAAGTGAAAGTTTTCAGATAAAATATAAATTGGCAAGAATCTTTGTTAATATTCCTGAAAAAAAGCTATTTCCTTATGGAAAAGAACAATTTAACACAGACTGTAAAACATAAAATTTTAAAGTCAGATTTTTCCTTTGCAGAAATAGTGTTTAAGAGCATATGCATAGCTTAAGGTAGAACTTCTCTCAGTGCTTTTTCTTTTGTGAAATTTCCTTTATGTTTTGGGGGGAGGTCATTTGCATGAAAATTAAAGGATCTTTCTGGTTCTTGTCTTTGTCCCAAGAGCGCCTCTGTTATAGTTTCCGATGTAAGGGAGACAAGTCTGATTCTATATAAGCTAGATGTGTATACCAGTGTCTGCTTCATCTTATACTTCAGTAACAAAAACTTTTCCTTTACCCTCTGGTTATTAAGTTCTATAAGGCTCATATTCATCAACTAAAATTATCGTTATTTTCTAGTACGTTCAGGTTAACTGAAATTCTGATCAAGCCATGGTTATTGTGCCAATTCCAGAAAGACAACCTAGGTTTCTTGGCCAACATAGGAAATAAATGCTTAACCTAATCTATTTTTTTTTTTTTTTACAGAGAAGACTGATTAAAATAATAGGGGGAACTCAGTATAAAATATTTTAATAATCCTAAATTTTTAAAAAACTCTGATCTTGAAAAATGTTTGCAGTAGAAGTCATGCAGATGCTAGATGTCCTCTAGTCTTGTGCCTTACTGTTGCCAATCTTTATTTTCTTTGTTGAGAAGTGCATTAAGTTGGTAGATGAATACGGTACCTTAAATAGAACTAATTTAGATTTCAGTAAAGCCTTTTGCAAATTCTTTAACGATAGCCCTGTCAATAACGTGGTGAAATGCAGGCTGTTTTATGTTATTATTAAAGGTTCAAGGCTAGCCAAACAGGACTTGGAAAGTTGTGATCAGCTGCATGTTAGCTGATAAGGTGCTTCCTTGTAGAGTGCCTTAAGATTGTACTTGCCTGCTATCTCCCATGTCGATTCTCTTCAAATCTTCATATAGCCTCACGAGTCTTAGATTTGGCTCCTGCTTTAAGGCAGTATGATGAAAGACATCCCTTAGAATATTAGTAGGTGTTGTGAAAAAAGGGGGCAGTGGCCAAATTATTTAGAGGACATTGGATTAGAAAGGAAACAGGTTTCTGTACTGGAAAACTTCTCAGGAGTTTAGCAGGCAGATTTACAGCGTGAAACTTCAAAAAAGCAGTAAGTGATCACCCTTTCCAAAAAAACGTTTGGAGGATAGATTTTGAAGAGGGATCTGGAGCTGGGGATTCTCCTTTCAGACTCAGGGTAGATAGGCCTGTTGCTTGGAGTGGGGGGTGTGGGGGGTGCAGATGAATAATGCAGCTAGGTGGAAGGTGGGGAGGCTGGAGCCTTTGGAGGCCTTTGGCAAAGGTGCCTAGGCAAGGGTAACCTGCAGTCACTAGGGTATAGGGCGGTGCAGTTCACCAAGACAAGAATGTGGATTTAGGGACAGGGTTGCAGGAAAGGGGCGTGATACACAGAAGATGTTCAGGTTTTTTTTTTTAAGTTTATTTTTATGTATTTATTTTGGGAGAGAGAGAGTGCACATGAGCTAGTGGGAGAGGGGCAGAGAGAGAGAGGGAATCCCAAGCAGGCTCCTCACTATCAATACAGAGCCCTATATGGGATTCAAATTCCTGAACCATGAGATCATGACCTGAGTTGAAGTCGGATGCTTAACCAGCTGAGCCACCCAGGCACCCCAAGATGTTCAGTTTTGAACATGAATAGACATGTTTCTTGTGGTGTTTAATGTATTTGGACCTAAAACATCTATACCTTAGATATGCATCCATTCAAGTTTGGTATGGGGTGGACAGAATATTCTTAGGTGGAAGTAGAAACACAGAATACTTGTAGTTTTCAACTTATGTCTATTTTTTTTCAACTTGTCTTTCATCCATACTAAATTTTTTGGCTGGAGTTACCAGATAAACTATTGTAATTTGTCATTTTCCCCTGTTTTGTGATTGACTTGTAATTAAGAACTTATATAGAATGTTCTTTAAAAAGTAGGCTACATACCGGAGTTTAATCATCACAAATTGAGTATTGATTATGTTATAATGAAAGATTTTTTATTTGTACTAGGTATCTGCTTAGGATGCAGTGGTGAAATTGATAGTTTTTGCCTCTTAACTTCAAGTGTAGAATACAAAGAAGTAAGAGGTATTTATGGTACTCAGACAATTTAGGCATTAAATGTCATAATACAGCTTTGTGATGTCTATTGCCGATTTATTTAGTAGAGCCATTCTCTTATTTTTCTCTGTTAATTAACATAAGTTCTGTGGCCTGAGGACTTCCTGGTCTCTTTTTCAGGAGAAGCTAGGGAGGATGGAGGTAGTGCATGGCCCTGGGGGTGGGGGTGGGGGTGGGGGTGGGGCGGGGAAGGATGAGAGGGCCTAAAGTAATGTTGGTGTGCAGATCTGCAGAAACTGCACTGGACTTTTATTTGGGTCATGGATTGTTTACAGACCTGAAAGGATTTGAAAAATGTATACATAATGACTTCAGCAGTTTTGTATATTAAAATGTACAAATGAAATTTGTACTGAGAATGAGTTAATTTTCTTTAAAATATGTTTATTGAGAGTGGTGGGTCTCAAAGCGAGGAGTGAATATTGCCACCCCCCCCCCCAATGGCCAAGGGGCATTTGGCAATGTGGAGACATTTTTGGTCGTCACAGCTGGGGATGGGGAGTGCTACTGGAGTCTAGTGTGTAGGTGTCAGAGATGTTGCTAAACATCTTACAGTGCAGAAGGACAGACCTTCACACAAAGAATTATCAGGCCCCAAATGTCGGTAGTGCTGAGGTCGAGATACCTTGCTGTAGAGAGACATGGGATTACATTTCAGCCCTGCCGTATAGCTGTGTGGCCAGAGCCTCGGTTTCCCCAATGTATCATTTGGATAATAGTTTTACTGACCTTATAGGGTTATTAGGGTGAATAAGAGGCTTATAATGTTGCATTGAGTTATATAATGCATAGAATTATGTAAATATAGCCTATTATAATGATTTTGTCTATGAAATAAATTTATAGAGAGAGTCAGTGAATATGATTCTAAGAAGAAAAAAAAAAACAACCTTTGGGCTCCCTGAGGATGAGGACTGTACCTGTTTTGTTTATCACTATAGATTCAGTGACTCTTTATAGGCCTAGGATGTAGCACGCACTTGGTAAATATTTGTTGAATGAATGAACACATAAATTGTCAGGACTCAGACTTCCTCCATTTGCTCTTGAAAATAAAACTGTCTTTGCTAGAAGTCTTTATAGCAGAGGTACCACTAAGTAAGGACGCATGTTGAAGTCCCTGTCAGTATTGAAATACAGAGAATCTGGTGGTGACATTCCCAGCTTCTCATACTGCCTGTCTGAACTATGGACCATCTTAGTTAATCAGGACATATGAATCTTTTGTTTTCAGAACTGATATGGGATTATCTTGATCACTAATACATTTTAAGAAAATCTTATTTTTTAAAAAAAATCTTAAATTATTTTTCCTGCGATAATTCACTTGATAACTTTAATTTTATATTGAGAAATGGTAACATTGATTGCATTTCCGTATGGTTTTTAATAAAACCACGTAGATCTGGAAAGCAGCTTCCATATGCCGCAAGACTCCAAACGTTTTGGAATCAGAAGATTTAGTTTTAAACCCATATTCATCACTTATTATGTCTTTGACTTTGGGCAAATAACCCATATGACTAAGCTCTCAGTTTCCTCCTTGTCTGCCTCATCAGTCCCCAGGATTACTCTGAATATTACGTGAGTTGACATTTGTGAACGTTCTTTGCAAATTCTAAAACGTGTATTATAGCAAATATGTTACTTTTACTTACATGCAAAATAATTTTGTATGCTTGCTGCTCATATTCTGGCCTCTGGACAAGTTAATAGTCAGTACTCTGTTATAGCACCCCAAAAAGATAATAATTTTAATATAACTAGAAGTGCCGTTTATAATAAGTAGAATATGTATTCATAGTTTAATAAATACAACTTTAGAATGTCTTCTAGGGTGATATGGCTATAAATGACTCTAATTCGATTTTTTAATATAAATTTATTTGTTAGCTATGGAGACCAAAGGCTACCACAGTCTCCCTGAAGGTCTAGATATGGAAAGACGGTGGGGTCAAGTTTCTCAGGCTGTGGAACATTCTTCCCTGGGACCTACAGAGAGGACCGATGAGAATAACTACATGGAGATTGTCAACGTAAGCTGTGTTTCCGGTGCTATTCCAAACAACAGTACTCAAGGAAGCAGCAAAGAAAAACACGAACTACTCCCTTGCCTTCAGCAAGACAATAATCGGTCGGGGATTTTAACATCTGATATTAAAACTGAGCTGGAGTCCAAGGAACTTGCCGCAACTGTAGCTGAGTCCATGGGTTTATACATGGATTCCGTAAGAGATGCTGACTACACCTATGATCAGCAGAACCAACAAGGAAGCATGAGTCCAGCGAAGATTTATCAAAATGTTGAACAGCTGGTGAAATTTTATAAAGAAAATGGCCATCATCCTTCCACCCTAGGTGGTGTGAACAGGCCCTTGAGATCCTTCCTGTCTGACTCTGGGAGCTCTGTGAATGGTGGGGTCATGCGTGCCATCGTTAAAAGCCCTATCGTGTGTCATGAGAAGAGTCCATCCGTTTGCAGCCCCCTGAGCATGGCCTCTTCAGCTTGCAGCCCTGCAGGAATCAGCTCTGTGTCCTCCACGTCTGCCAGCTTTGGCAGCTTCACAGTGCACAGCCCTATCACCCAGGGGACTCCGTTGACATGCTCCCCTAATGTTGAAAACCGAGGCTCCAGGTCGCACAGCCCGGCACACGCCAGTAATGTGGGCTCTCCTCTATCAAGTCCATTAAGTAGCATGAAATCCCCAATATCCAGCCCTCCGAGTCATTGCAGTGTAAAATCTCCGGTCTCCAGTCCTACTAACGTCACTCTGCGATCCTCTGTGTCTAGCCCTGCAAACGTCAACAACTCAAGGTGCTCTGTTTCCAGCCCTTCCAACACAAACAACAGATCCACGCTTTCCAGTCCAACTGCTAGTACTGTGGGATCTATCTGTAGCCCTGTAAACAATGCCTTCAGCTACACTGCCTCTGGCACCCCTGCTGGATCCAGTGCAGCCCGGGATGTGGTTCCTAGTCCAGACACCCACGAGAAAGGTGCTCACGAGGTCCCCTTTCCTAAGAGTGAGGAAGTAGACAGTGCCATCTCCAATGGTGTGACTGGCCAGCTTAACATTGTACAGTACATAAAACCGGAGCCAGATGGGGCTTTTAGCAGCTCATGCCTAGGAGGAAATAGCAAAATAAATTCCGATTCCCCTTTCTCGGTACCAATAAAACAAGAATCAACCAAGCATTCGTGTTCAGGCACCGCTTTTAAAGGGAATCCAACAGTGAACCCATTTCCATTTATGGATGGTTCATATTTTTCCTTTATGGATGATAAAGACTATTATTCTCTATCAGGAATTTTAGGACCACCTGTGCCCGGCTTTGATGGTAACTGTGAAGGCAGCGGATTCCCAATGGGGATTAAACAGGAACCAGATGATGGGAGCTATTACCCAGAGGCCAGCATCCCTTCATCCGCTATTGTTGGTGTGAATTCAGGTGGACAGTCCTTTCACTACAGGATTGGTGCTCAAGGTACAATATCTTTATCACGAACAGCTAGAGACCAATCTTTCCAACATATGAGTTCCTTTCCTCCTGTTAATACTTTAGTGGAGTCATGGAAGTCACATGGTGACCTGTCGTCTAGAAGAAGTGATGGGTATCCAGTTCTAGAATACATTCCAGAAAACGTATCCAGGTAAGTTGGCTTTTCCTCCTTTTTTGAAAATCATGGCTTTATAAAATGTTGAAAAAGTATTTACAGTTGGTAATTTTAAACACATTTCAGTTTACTGTTTTATGTTTGCTTTCAGGATGGTCATTGAGTGCTCCCCTCTTTCCTTGCTAGTATAATGTTACTGCTTTTTTGAAATAGAGGAAAAAAAAAAAACCTCTTAAAATCTTTTAGGAAATACTGGTGTTGATCTTCAAGGAGGGAGCCTATATGGGTGTCCCCTCCCCCGCTTCTACATTGCCTATTGTAGGTGTTTGGGAAAGGCTTGTTTTGTACTGCCTGATACTGTATTTACTTTAGCAGACTAGCGCTAGACTGTTTGTTTCTTTAGCTGTACACCGGTTCACTAGAATTGTTTTAAATTCGTTTCTTTGTCGTTTTAGTCTTTTTCCTTAGCTTTTTTTTTTTTAATTCATCTCTTCATTGGTTGTGAAATATGAAATTGAACCCCAAATCAGTTACCCACAAGCTCTGCACCCTCTTGGTCCTTTGCTAGGTAGGTTAATTGTATGTAAGTTATGGTTTTCAATACAAATAAATCATTTCCTTAACTGTGAGGGCTTTTAAAGACTCAGCACATCTAAAATTACTAAGTGGACAGTCTTGTTTTCTTACTCATATTGGAAGTAAAATATGTCACAGCAGTTTTGAATTGGTAGATTTACAACTTTTATGATCTGCAAGAGGACATGCGTTACTTACTGTAAAATATCTCTTGACTTTCCTTTTTGCAGATGGCATATTGTGTATGTTTAGAAAAAACAAGGAAGAGGTTTTTGGTATGACTGTAAAGGGTGGTTCTAAGTTATATAGTGAATACTTGTATTGAACTTTGCTTCAGTACTGTTTTTATTACATGGTTGTGATAAATGATCCCTTTATTGAACATATAAAAAATAGATTTCCTAGATGTAGTTCATTTTTTTGGCATTTAGGAATACACAGATATTTTCCCTAAAAACTTATGTTATGGGAGATATGTTCATCCCATTAACAACAGAGGGCTTATATGTATTTCTGTATCTTTCTTCTTCCGTTCTGCCTTCCTTATGAGCCAAAAGCTAAAACTTTAATTGGTGCACTCCTTTCCTTGTCATTGATGCACACCTTGCTCCTCTGGCCTTTATGGAAGCAAACATTCCATTTAAAGGATACGTTATAACAATTGTCCATAGCACGAACTGTCATACTGGGATCCTGCCTCTGTCTCTTAAATTCTAAACACTAATGCAAGGTAGCCTAAGACAGCATGGCTTTCATCAGAAACAAACTCAGCATGTGGTCTACTGTTAGTGCTTTGTTTTACTTTCAGAGAAGGAAATTTTGCACACGATGTTGATATTTTCGTGAGTGATGTTTTTAGTGAGTTAGTATGAGGGAGTGTAGCCTGGTAGTGGAGGGCATGCTGCCATGGTCGAAATCTCAGCTGTGCCACTTAATTGCTTTGTGTCACTGCCCAAATCCCTTCACCCCTGGGCTTTGGTTTTCTCCTCCCCGGGGGGGGGGGGGGGGGGGGGGGGGGGGGAAGGAAAGAAAAAGAATTCAGTAGTACCCATCTCAAAGGTAGTTAGGATAATTGAGTTAATTTATGAGAAGCACTTTGCCTATCATCTGGCATGCAATAGGTATTATATACATTTAGCTATTCCTGTTAACATTTGATTAGGTTGCACAATTTTTAGTTTTCATTTCTTTTAGTTTTTTGTTTTCTTCATTATATGAAATTACACAAAATATTTTGAAGAAATATTTTATACATAGTTGAAAGAAATATTTGTTAATTCTTATGATTGAATCCTACTCTGATTATTATTATTTTTTATGGTTAGGCACCATACATTTGACATTACGTTTCTTTTTTTTTTTCAATGTTTATTTATTTTGAGAGAGAGAGAGTGTACACCTGCACGAGCCAGCATGAGCAGGGGGAGGGGCAGAGAGAGAGGGGGAGAGAGAATCCCAAGCAGGTTCCATGATCATCACAGAGTCCCACTAGGGGCTTCATCTCACAACCAGGAGATGATGACCTGAGCTGAAATTAAAGACGCTTCACCAACTGAGCCACCCAGGCACCCCTGCCACTACATTTCTATTTATGCTTTATTGGTTTTGAAGGCAGTTGCTTTAGGTAATGATGTTCCTGGTAGCAATAGTAGAGATATAGTAGATAAAATCATCAGTTCTCTGCTCTGTTTTGTTCTGCATCCTCTTTCCACTACTTTAATTGTAGTTTTTACACTCCTGAAGCCCCTCCCGATGTTCTAGTGACCCATAGCCTTAAACATGTTAATGTGAATCAGGGACCTTGAGCCTGCTCTGTGTTTGTGGGCACTGGAGGTGTTGTTCAGTGTCTCTTCAGGAGGATTCCAAAATTCTTCATGTATGTGTTAGTATCATCAGAGGGGATTCATTTTGTTTACATGCATGTTAGTGTGGTTGCTAGTTTGTAGAAGTTTCCCCCAAACTTTTAATAACAAAGCTTTATTGTCATTTGAAGCCACTTATAGCCTGCTGGTTCTTTACAGCCTTTTCTGGTGAATATTATCGAAACCTGCTGTTTTGATCATTCTCAGAATAAAGGCTCAAGGATCAGAAGATATTTAGATTTTTTTCTAGATTGCAGTCTACGTGTTATAATATTTAACCTCATCTATGCTTCATCTCTGGTCTCTTGTTTTGTGTCTTTTGGATCAAAATCGAGCTTTTTTGTCTATATCTTAATGTGGGATGATGATACCCTGTTCTGGGAGATGTGGAATAAAGAATTACAGGTTGTGGAGGATCAAGGCGGTGTGTGACTGTTCATAGGTTTTGTAATAACCTTCATCTTTAGATTGAACTGGAAACTGTTTTCTAGTAGGTGTCAAAGTGTTGTTTGGGATTCCTGAGACCCTTTCAAGAAGGGTTGTGAAGTGAAAGATCATCATCGGTAAAAGATCCATTCAAAATGGAAGATAGACCAGTGCTAGTGTATGAAAAATTTACTAATAGGGTTTCAGATTCTACATTGCAACTAACCTTTAAGAAACTACTCACTTGCAGTTTTCAAGGTAGTGTCAAAGAATCACATCTGCATTTATCTCCAGTGATCGTTAAAATACTCCTCCTTTTTCCAACAACATATCCGTATGAAGCCAGATTTTCTTCATACTCTTGAACCAAAACCTGTCGCCACACATTGAATGCACAAGTAGGTATGAATATCCAGCTGCCTTCTATTAAGGGAGACAATAGACTTGCAAAGATGTAAAACAGTGCCTCTCCTCACTCAAGTTTTTGGGGAAACAGTTATTTTTTTCATAGACATATGCTTATGTGAACATGTAATGGCTTCTTATTTTTAAATGATTTAAAATGAGTATTAGTTTTAAATTCTAATATGGTAAATACCATTAGATCTAACTGACCTAAACAAAAGCTTTTTGGAATCCTCCATACATTTTTACAGTGGAAAGGTGTCCTAAGACCCCAAAGTTGAGAATTGCTGGTCTCTTCTATTCTCTACACCCTTTGGCAGTGAATGAAAAAAGACGTTATTACTTTATTTATGTTAGCCTTCCTGAATATGATGCTGAGGAAGGAGTGCCCTATTCAAATAAGAAAAATGATTCTCCTCTAGTTAATTTTTCAAGCTGATAGAAGTGAGTAATGGCTGTGAAGTGTGTGTTGTCCTCCTCTCTGTGGGCATCCTGTAAGAGCGGTGACGAAAGCCATCTGTCTGTTAATCATTTCCAGTGAGTGGATTGCCTGAGCACCACAGTGTAAAGTAAATTATGACACAAGCTGAATGTAAAGCTTTGAGGATGGACACTGGACCTAGTTGTGTCATGTCGATTGGAGTTTCCCTGTCATCTAGGACACAAACAAAACTGTGACCATGGTGAGTCACAGCTTCTCTTGGCCTCAGTTTCTTCATTTAAAGCGGATGTGTTGAACTCGGTGCTCTCCTGAGGGTCTGCCAGCAAAACCATGGAGTGGCTGTGCAGTTTCCTTGGAGTTCTGTTTGTGAAAAATCAAGAGTATCCTTTAACATATTTGCTAATCTGGTTTGGAGTATATTTTAATGGCAGGTCTAGATCTGTGGTTTCCAGGGTGTCCTGGATAGAAAAACATTATTGTAATTTACCATTTGTTATTACTATTTTTTAATGTTTGTTTATTTTTGAGAGAGAGAGAGAGAGAGAGACAGAGCATGAGTAGGGAGGGGCAGAGAGAGAAGGAGAAACAGAATCCAAAGCAGGCTCCAGACTCCGAGCTGTCAGCACAGAGCCTGACATGGGGCTTGAACCCAGAACAGTGAGATTGTGACCTGAGCAGAGCCAAATTGGATCCAAAGTCAGATGCTTATCTGACTGAGCCACCCAGGTGCCCCACCATTTACCATTTAAAAACAAGAAGCAGTGACTTATTTCAGTTTGAAAAGCAGAGGTTTTTTAAAATCAAATCTTTTGTAAAATTTGATATTCACTATGAATTTATTTTTCTTTTAATTTCACCATTTCTTTTGAAGACAGGGTTTTTCTATTGACACAACATTGATGTTTATGGTGATGGTCATAGCATCATAACATGCGCTAACATTGACTTAGACCTTTGAATGTAAAGTTCACTGTTTCAAAGGGCATATTCTGGTAGGTTTCAAGATGAATGATCAGGTGTTTATCTTATTCTATGCTGCATTTTTTTTCCATGGTAGAGTGAAACAGTTTAGTAAATAACCTATGGTTATTTTTTTTTTCAGTTGTGCCTAGAGTTTTAAAAACTCACCTTCTGTAGTACACCAAAAGGTTTAGAATTCAAGGAGTTTGTTAGAATAGTTACCTGTCCCTTAGCAGACTTTCTGAGTAAACCAGTGAGATCTAAATATGTCTATGTAATGCAGAGTATGAAAGACTGATGGGTTTTTTTTTTTTTTTTTTGGAGGGGAGGTGGAATTGGAGTGATTGAGTATTCATACTTCCTCTAATAAATAAATCCATTAAGAATTACTTAGGTCATTTGGAAGTGAAAACCTGGAACTTTCTTTTTCTTATTATTTGTCTTACAATATTTTGATTTTGAAATTGCTGGTGTACCTAGAATTTCTCCCGGTTAGTATTCTAAATAATATTTTTAGAAATGATTTCACAATGAGACTTGCTTCTCCTGATGATTCATCCACTTTCATTCATTTATGGTATTTCTGGTAAGAGTAGTGATAATTTTATTGAAAAAAAGAAGAAAACCCTTAGTGGTTTTTAACGAACAAATCGCTATGTACAGTTTGATAAATTTTGCTTTTAACATCATAAGTGTCCTAGGTTTATATGTCAGTATGTCTACCTTTTATTATCTAAAGTATTAGATATACTTAATATACTTAGAACTGTTTACTTCATACTTTAAAAATAGAGATAAAAGCCTTGCTTTCAGTTAAATAAACTCAAATTATCCAACTTCAGACTATTCAGGCTGTTTGCATACCCAGCAGTGGTGTGCTAGAACTAAGACCAGGGGATGTAGCATTTATGGATTTGATACCTTTTGCAGGAGTAAAATTCTGGATGTGTGTGACCTTTTCTATACTTGTAATGTTTAGAGTGGTACCAGATGTTATGTTGATCACAAGTAATTTAGGAGTAACACTTCACTTCCCCTAATGCTTTGATGGCATTAATTTTTTTCTCCAAAATAATATTTTTTTTCCAGGCTTTCAACTGTTGCTTTAGTTTAATACTACTCATCTACTGATAAAATTTCAGCTCTCCTGCTACATAGTGTATCATTTTCTTTCATTTGCTAAATTCAAATCAAGAGAAAAATATTAGCTTTTATATGGAACTTAAATATAGTCATTAAATTGTATATTTTTGTGGACTGCATTCCAAAGTTAGTGAAGACCCAGGAAAAAGAATTGTGTTAAATGTGTTGGTCTTTATCTTAAATTTTAGAATTTCTAGTTTTAAACTTGTATAGGCTTTCTTTTCAGTTTTAAGAGTTTTATTTTGTTCTTTATATAATGAGGTAATGATGAAGTTAAAACATAATTAGATATAAGCACCTGTTACTTAATGGATGCCTGGAAACCTCTGGATTTATTATTGTCAGTGGTAAGGCCAAGGCCAAAATATCTATGTAGAAAAGAGGTAGAAATCACTTGTATTTATGCAAGAAATAGAAAACTGTAGCATAAGGAAGGAAAAAGGACAAACAAAAAGTAATTTGAATACCTAAAAAGTTAATTCACTAGGGAGGGAGAGTGAGCTAATAACTGGAGATCTGAATATGTAACCATGGCTGTGACTTAATTAATGATGATATCTTCATCGTTATGTACCCTTACCTTATATATTAGGAGTTGTCGAGACTTACAAATAAAAATTATAATCTAAAACAGAGTGAAATAAGATTTACAATGGGCAAAGTCAACTTTGGGTATTCTGACAGTATAAGATTATCTAGGCAAGTTTTGGAAAATGAGGAGTGGGTTGGTGGTGGTCAGAGTGGATATTTATCCTTAGTCTTGAAAATTTGGCAGAGGGTAGGAGTGGTCATTTCCTGATGGAGGGAGTTACGTGAGCTAAACTTGGAGATTGGCAGAAAACACTGAATGTGTCAAGATGTATGGCTGATTGTGACAATAGCGAATAAGGAGAAGAAAGCCTGTAACAGATTAGTTCGTTGGAACTAGAAGGGAATGGAACTTGAAAGTCACACTAAGAAATTTGTACTTAATTTGGTAGGTAATGAGGAACTATTGAAATGTTGGAGCAGGGAAGTGGCATGAGCTGAAGTGCACTTTGGAAAAACCTTAATTAGGCAATGGCTGTGGGGTGGAGCCTTGTTAAGAAATTCTTGCAGCAGTGCAGGGGAATGGGAACTTGGTTCTCTGGAGCAAGGATGTCCAGGGTAATGGAAAAAAAGAGACAGATGTGAGACATTACAGAAGAAGCCCTTGTAGGAGTTTGTATAAGGTTTTTATTTTGAAATAATCACAAACCTACCAAAAAAAAAAAAAATAAGTCCATTATGAACTAAAAAGAAGGACATTCTCTCACATAACTGCAATATAACCATCAAAATCAAGAAATTAACATTAAGTTACTTGCTTTAGGCCCATCTTGTGCTTTTTCTGCCCCAGTCCTGGAGTCAGCTATTTCTCCAAGGACTGCCCCATCCCCGCAGATACTTTCCTGTCTGCCTTTGGGGTCTAACTCGGTGTTCTGGGTCACAGGGCCACACTCCCCCCTACAGATGCCCTCCTTAGCCCACTCCAGCACTGACTCCCCCTGCTGGGCCATCCTCTCCCTGCTTGGGCGCTGCTCTGCACTAGACCATGTGAACGCATAGACACATACATGCTTTCCCTCCGCCCCCCCCCCCCCCCCCCCCCCCCACTGCATTGGGCATCAGAGCCACCCTTGGGCTTGGTGCCCTACTGTGGGCCAAGACACCTGTTCACGCCCTACCCCCTACTGTGGATTTTTACTTTGCTATGTCTTGCCTAATGGTTTTAGGACTGAATTATTAAGAGAAAGGAGAGGACTAGATACTTAGGTAGAAATGGAGGGTAAAGTATGTGGAAAATCAGCGAAAACTCAAGTTGTGAGTTTGACTGTCATGGATAATGGTAAGCAATGAAGGGAAATGGAGAGGTCAAGAAGGAATAGGTTGGAGAAGAAGTGATGATTTATCTTGGTTCCATGAGTTTTAAGTTCTACACTACCTCTGACAGTAAGAGTCCTCCCTATAGGTGGAAATGTTGGTCTGGAGATGTGGGAGGCCTCTTCATAGAAGTGGCAGTTGAGGGTGTCAATGTGGGTGCTATTGCCCAGGGAGAGAATGTATGTATGACTCAGGTATGGCTTACAGTGCATTGTGAGAGGCATTTGGAGGAACAGAACCCCATTTAGGAGATGAGCAACACATCCTAATAAAGGAGACAGAGTTGTTTGGAGAATTAAGATAGTGCCGAGTCATGGATGCCAAAGGGAAGAATCACGTAGTCTTAGACTTTCCAAATTAGAAGGGCTCTAAGGCTATCTGTAAATCCAGGCCTGGAACTAAGGTTCAGAGAGATTACATGCCTTTTCCAATATCATACAAAGCAGTTGGTAGCAGACTGGGAGTAGATCCTGCCCTTTTGTCTATTACATCATTCTTCCCTTCAGTAGGAGGTGGTGGTTCAAAACCTGGTGATGGGGGTGAGGAAGACTAGAAATTAGACTGAGTAGTTGGCGCTGGTGATTTTTCAAGAAGGACTTCTGTAGAGGGGTAGGAATGGGAATTGGACTGTGATCGGTTAAGGAATAAGTTAGGAAGAGGAGAAACTTAGGGGAGGTAGGCACAGGATTTACCCTTGGGAGGCATCTGTTCAGTGGTAAAGAGAAAGGGTGAGAGAACAGGTGGTAGCACAAAGGAGCAGCAGGATCAGAGTAAGGATTTTGTTGGACAGGTGAGATATGACGAGGGTGGTGGAGGAGACTGTGCTGCGATTGAGATGGAAAATGTGAGAAGGAGGGCAGAGAATGATGAGGGCAGTGTCTGGGGAAGCTGAGAATAAAAGGGAGACTACGGTTAGCTGCAGGGTCAGGTATTTAACTGCCATATCGAACCAGTATATGTAAGCAGTTGCGGGCAGCCAGCATCACTGTTTTTAAGATAGGGAAACTGAGGCTCAGATGGTATTCATGATTTGCCTAAGGCCACATAACTAAGGTAAATGAAGAAACAAATGCTTGAGATAGAAAAGAAAACTGAATGTCCTAAGAAAGATGGTAGTTTTAAAAACATAAATCAAATTATGTGACCGATATAAAGCCCTCTGGCTGCCTCTCATTACAAGCAGCATAAGGTAAAATAATTGAGGGTCTGGAAAGTACTGAAATATCAGAGCTCTGTTTTATTTAATATCTGTTTTTTCCCTGCTCATTCTGCACACTGACCTTTCTGTGACTCAAACTAACCGAGCCCCCTACCCTGTGGGGCCTCCATGCTTACTGTTCTCCCCACTGAGGCTCTGCCTCCAGATTTTGGTTGCCTGTTCCTTCTTGTCACTTGGAATTAGCTTAAGTGTCACCCTCTCAAGGAGGTCTTCCCTGACATCCTATTTAAAGTGGTGACTCTATCCCCCCCACCTTCTAACAACGCGTCACAAACTTTTGTTGTCTTCATAGCACATACCTATCAGAAGTTATCTTTGTTTACTTCCTCCAATTAGAATGTAAACTTCCTGAGAGCAGGAACCTTATCTGTCCTGTTTGCCAGTGTATTTGTCATACCTAAGACAGTGCCAGGTACGTTGTTGATGTCTAGTAAATTCTGAATGAATGAATGAATGAATGAATGAATGAGTTGCTTAGCAGAGGGACTTAGGGGCAGACATGTATCTGGAATGACTAGATAAGTGTTGGTGATTGTGTAAGACTCCTACAATTATTGTCAAATAACAGAATTGTGTTGTTAGCGAAAAGTTGTTGTGACCCATGAACATATTTTTAAGGATTTTCACAAAAATAATCAATAGGTACTGTTCTTGTTTTATCTAATCTCAGCATAATAAGGTAGTTGGTGATGTATTACAGGCTATATGGTGACATATTCTTAGTCTTTACTTACGAGGTCATTTATTTATTTTTAATTTACAAACGGTAAAATTCATTATTTTGGGAGAAGTTTGGCCAAGTGAGTAGTCACATAACCACCATGCATTCAAGATAAAAATAGTTCTGTCTTCCAGTAGAATTCTTTTGTGTTGTCCCTTCACTCCTCTTCACTACCAAACCGTAGTGACCATTTATATGTTCCCCATCATTGTAGATCTATTTTTTTGTAGATTGTCTTATAAATGGAATTACACTTTTTATAGCCTTTTGATTCTGGCTTCTTTTATTTAGCGTAATGCCTTTGACATTCATCCTTGTTGTTGCCCGCATTACTAGTTTCCTTCTAGTGCTGAGTAGTATTCCATTTATGGCTGTACCACACAGTTTGTTCATCCACTCACCTGCTGATTGACATTTGGGTTGTTTCCAGGTTTTGCTGTTACAAACAAAGCTGCTGTAAATATTCACATACAGCTCCCTGTATGGACATATGCTTTATTTTTCTTCAGTAAATGCGTACATGTAGAATGGCTAGATCATATGGTAGGTGTAGGTTTAATTTTTAAGAGACTGTCAAGCTGTTTTCTGAAGTGATTGTACCATTTTTACATTCCCACCAACACTGTGTGAGATCTGGTTCCATTACATCCTTGCCAGCACTTGAGAGAGTCAGTCTTTTTAATTACAGACATTATGATAGGCGTGTAATGAAAACTCATTGTCATTTAAATTGGCATTTCTCTAATGCCTCAATGAAACTGAACATTTTTTTTTTCCCATGTGCTTCCTTGCCATCCATATGCCTTCTTCTCATACCTGTTAACCCTTTTGTCCATTTTTATTGGGTTGCTTTCTTCTTTTTGAGTTCTGTTATCAGTGGATATTAATGTAAACGTTTTGACAGAAGACCTAGAATGAAGATAAAATTAGCTATTTAAATTTCTGGATTAACAGAAGGAAAAATAATAGACAATTTTCGGATTATTTAGTACCTACTGTGTTCTTAATGTGGTCTTCACTGTATTCCTTTCTAGCTGTGGAGATGACTCACGTGAGTATATACAGCTTTTTTTTTTTTTTCTTTTTTTGCGAGGGGGCTGGGTAGTAGTTCTGTAATCATCTGTTCCATTGAATGATGCAGGTGAGAACTGTTACCAAAGATTAGAAAGGAAAGAGTTCTCTGTGGGCTGGAATAGCCAAGAAAAGCTTCATAAAGGGGATGAGATTTCAGGAAACAATTGAAGATTGGTGATGTTTGGTGAGGAGTAGAGATGTATTAGAGGATAAGCATCAACACAGGTCAGGTGTGTGGACAGAGGACGGAAACCCCCTTGGGTTGCTTTAATTGTATTTAGGGAAAACTAGATTATAGAAAATCCGAGAGTGCCAAAAAGAAGTGTTGGGCACTTTTAACATAGCATTATTAAACATTCTTTTAACTTGGAAATGACATAAAAGGGTAGATAGGGAAATCTGATGAGGGAGATAAGAAATAGTGAATGAAACAATAGAACAGTTGAAAGGCTATTGTATTGATAATTCAAACCTAGGGGATAAGTGCTGAGTGTTTGGGATGGTGGGCTGGGGATAGAAGTTCGAGTGTGAAGGAAGAAATAATTGAATGCCAGATCATCTGACCCAAAGCCTTTTCTTTTCCACTATACCACTAAGCCATATGTGCTAAGCCCCACAAGACGTAGATTGCCACGGGGTATAAGGAACAAAAATAGTAATAAGGAAGACATTTAAACATAATTATGACTCTAAGAGAAAAGAAGTGAAATAATTTTATGTGGATGAAGATAAAACCTGATCATTTCGATACCAAAATAGAATACTTTTTTATTAGACTGTGGAGGAAAAAAAAAATACCCCTGGGAAATGGAACAGGAAGAGCTGAACAGGTTTGGCAAAGTTGGAAAACAAGCTGGTAAAAGATGATATAAATGAATCAGAAGTATTATAGATTTCAGAGGTGCACACAGGTCTGTAAATGAGCAGAATCCTAGCTTGTTCGGAAGCCCGTTTATTGTGTCCCCAAGTAACTGCTGTTTGAATTAGCAGGGCTCTTTCCGAAACTGGGCACATGCTTATTTTCCTCCATCACATGTTACAGTTTGTATTTACTTAATAAATGTTTTTCTGATAAGTTTGAGAAGAGATTCCAAGGACAAAGTTTGGGAGTGGAGAGATTTCATGGGAGCAGATCTCCAATTTGCTCCAATTTGGATTCTTAGCTGTATTTTTGAAGTGCAGATTCTGTTCAGAGCAGCTTTTGTTCTTGGAGCTACTGTATGATGGCAGAATAATATATGTTCATCGAATGCAAAGTATTTTTTTCTTGGTTTCTCTATCATTTTCAGACCCAGCTGAGGTAAATGTGCATGTGAGGTATTCCTTTGAGACTCCTGGAAGCATTTGAGTTTTCTGTATGTGGTAGAAATATGATAATTTTGTTGACATATACCCTGTATTTTGGACTTGGTTGCTATGATTCAGGTGCAAACAGCACTTTTCCCCTGTCCTAAATACTGTTTTTTAGCAAACTGAAGAAACTGACAGATGGGTAGAGTAAGGGAAGGAGAGGTTATAAGCATGGTAACCTTTCGTAGTGAAAACCTAGACCCGAGAGCTCTTATGTTTATATAACTTTTTAACATTTTTATTTTTATTTTTTTCATTTTTTAGGGAGAGAGAAAGAGAGAGAGCCCAAGCAGGGGAGATGGGCTGAGGGGGAGGGAGAGAGAGAGCAAGAGTGAGAATGAGAGCGAGAGCGAGAACGAGAGAGAGAATGAATCTCAAGCAGGCTCCATTCTCGGAGCAGAGCCTCACATGGGGGTCGATCCCACAACCCTGGGATCATGACCTGAGCTGAAATCAAGAGTTGGACATTGAACCAACTGAGCCACTCAAGCACCCCTATTTATATGAATCTGAAATGGCTTCATGGGAGGGTCTTAGGTGTCCATTAGCAGGTACCCCTTATTTTTGAGCTAATGTTCACTTAAAAAGCCAAAGATTTTTATGAGTATAATTGTGTCAACTGTGCATTTGTTAAAGGATGAATTTGTTGCCAGTACCTGAGAGTAGAAGAAGTAAATATATATATATATATATATATATATATATATATTAACTGTGAACATGGTCTCATCTTTGTGATGTCAAAACCCTGATGCAATATGCTTTTTAAAGCTTTTTAATTCTTTCCAACTTTAACTACAGCAGAAATCATTAAATCTGGTATCATGAGGGTTTTAAGGAGAATAGACATAAAACAATGTTGTTTTAATGGGAAAAATGACTAAGTTTTTGTGAATATGTCAGAGTCTATATAGTCTGTCTCCTCCACACATGTAATGGATACTAAGCATGATAACCTGAGTTATTCAGGGCTTTTAATCAATGAAGAATGCTGAAAGTTTGCTTGTCATGCTGTTTTTAGTGTTGATACTTCAGTTGCTTGGCTTTAAAAGGGGGTGCTCAGGGCGCCTGGGTGGCGCAGTCGGTTAAGCGTCCGACTTCAGCCAGGTCACGATCTCGCGGTCCGTGAGTTCGAGCCCCGCGTCAGGCTCTGGGCTGATGGCTCGGAGCCTGGAGCCTGTTTCCGATTCTGTGTCTCCCTCTCTCTCTGCCCCTCCCCCGTTCATGCTCTGTCTCTCTCTGTCCCAAAAATAAATAAAAAACGTTGAAAAAAAAATTTTTTTTTAAAAATAAAAGGGGGTGCTCTTCCCTGGTCCTTAGCCCAAGAGAGGGAAGAGAGATGATTACAAGACAGAAGACATGGAGATTTTTCAAAGAGGAATGCACTGCCACCTATAAATAACTAATATCAATTCTATTTATTGAACTCCCTGGAATCTATAACAAACAACAATGCACGTTAAAGGCACTTAATCCGAAAAAGTTCTGGAGAGGGATGGTGGTGATGGCTGCACAAGACTGTGACTGCACTTAATGCCACTGAACTATATACTTAAACATGGTTAAGAGAGTAAATTCTGTGTACGTACATTTTATCACAAATAAAGTAGCACTTAATCTTGACAAAAATGGGAGTACCTTGCGTTGATGAAATTTGGCATCCAGAGATACGGAGGTGTACTGAAAAGTCCACTGTGTGAGCCCCTCCGAGCAGAGACTAAAGCAGGGACCATGTCATCCTTAGCTTTGATCTTCTGGACTACTAAGTACAGCATCCCATATGAACTGTGTTCAATACTGATTTTCATTCAAGAAGCATTTATTAAGCACTTGATTCTGTCAAAGCATGATCCTAGGTGTGTGGTCAGAGCAAAAATGAGAAATTCCTCATCCCTTAGGACACCCAGTCAAGATACATCCAAGATCCAATTACAAAGTAGATTGTGGAAAGTTTGTTTGTTTGTTTGTTTTGGAGGTAGCAAACAATATTTTGAGCACACGGAGAGGGAATACTTCGGAATTAAATATTAATTTCACTAATGAAATTATATAATGCCCATAAGTGAGTTTCATGTAATTAATGAGAAGTCTTGGTTTGTAAACAGCACAGGAAACCATCTCTGACTAGCTTCAAGAAAACGGAATCTCTTGGCTCACAAAATGGGAGAAGTTCAAGGGGCAAACCTCAGGCTTGGCTAGATCCCAGGTTTCACATGGTGGTGTCATGAGTTTCCTTATTTCTCCATCGATTGCAGTTTTTCTCTTTTCATTCAACTTTGTTTTTCGAAGGTATGGTCGGCCTCACTCTGGGCTTGCATTTTCATTAGTTTTTTGATCCTGGTGAAAGGATCAGCCCTTTTCTTGATGGATTTTGACTGGCCTGGCTTGGGTCTCACCACAAGTTTGGAGCAGAGATAGCTCTTGTGTGCACATATGCATTGCGGGGGTGGGTGCTTGGCCTTGCCCAGCACAGTGGGCTAAGAACACAGGAAGATAGTTCTCTAGTGTTCAGGCAAACAAAAACGGTACTCTGTGTCAGTAATTTCAAAACTGATCATATAGTCAGTTATTAGTTATCCTGTATTTAATTAGAAGCATTAACTACAATGCTTGACTCTCTATGTATTATGGTTAATAAGACTTTACTATTATTGAAGTAGACTATCTAGTTGTATTGAGAACTTGTGGAGGACAGAAAATTGATGATTGGAAAGGCCAAGGTGACTTTTTTTTAGAGAGATCTGATAGTCTCTTTTGTGGAGTACATTTATAGATACTTTAATGATGATAAAATTTAGTAGTAACCAGAATGTGTTCCAAGAGCAGTACACTGCAGATTCAGTCCCATTCTCTGATACATATGGAAAATCAGCTTTAATGTAACACCAAAAGGCTTATTAAATTGACCCCATTAATAAATATGGCCCTAGACCATCCAGAGATGGTCTACCTAAGAGCACCTAAGAAGTGCCCATCTTATATTATTATTTTCTTTGGTCTGTTGATTGAGAGCCTCTTCAGTTCTTGGTGCAAATGATATTTTCTTAGTGTGGGAGGATTACTAAGGAAATGAACTTCTACCTACTCACCAGCAGAAATATGTGCATACTTACAACATTTTGCACATGGTTTCAGAAGATTCACGCACCGTTTTATGAACTCCCTGCTCCAGGTTAAGAACTATTTCTCTTGGTCGTTGTTAAAATATAATTGTATAAGAGAACCATAGTGATCCACTACCAAGAGAACATTTATAGTTGAAAATGCGGTTTGAATTGTTTGTTTGCTAGTAGTGCTAGGTTATATGTTCAGTCACAACATCTCCTAACACGTGGTAAATACTTATGCAAGATGGCTATTTGGGAAAAAGAATCCTGTGAGAGGGGCACCTGGGTGGCTCAGTTGGTTAAGTATCTGACTTCGGCTCAGGTCATGATCTCACGGTTCGTGGGTTCGAACCCTGCGTCAGGCTCTGTGCTGACAGCTCGGAGCCTGGAGCCTGCTTCAGGTGCTGTGTCTCCCTCTCTTGCTGCCCCTCCCCTGCTCATTCTCTGTCTCTCCAAAAATAAATAAACATTAAAAAAAAAAAAAAAAAAAGAATCCCATGAAATACGGAGTACTGAGTGGCCCATGTAAACTGGCCAGCATTATTAGTTGATCTGATTAGTTGGTATCTGATAAGTTGAAAAGATAAAGATCAATATTGTAGATATTGTAGGTACAGGTAGCATCTTTTGGCAAGGGTATAATCAGAAGCCCGCATGGTCTTGGTTCATTGGAGAAAATGTAACAAATGAATGTATAGGAGAAGAGTGGTAGATAGGAAGGCCAACGATGGGAATGCACTTCTACTTGCTTCTTGTATATTTTTAGGCAAGTTACCTAACCTCTCTATCAATGATTTTCCATATCTTAAAACAGTGACAATAATAGTCCTTACCCTTATGGCTATTGGGAAATTTATCTGGGCTAGTCCATGTAAAGTGCTGGCATATAGTGACGGCTCAGTGAAAATAAAATATTAGTTTTTATTCTTGTTGATTTTTATTATCAGTTTCAATTAGAATTGAAATAGAGGAATAGAAACAAATAGGAACTACATGGGTAAATAATTGCTCATAAGAAAGTATGACCTAAGAGATTCCATTGTGAAAAGAATTAGCAATGTAGATTTAATAAATTCAACCACAAAACTAACATTATTTTAGAGAGAGGAAATCCTTCCAATTCTTTGTGCCCTCATGAGATCCTTAATTGAGAACTCATTCTTTTCTGAATTCCAAAAATAGAGATGATTATGAAGATAGTTTAGACTAGGGATTCTCAACTCTTTTTTAGAGCAATACAAATGAAGATTAATATTCACATATATCACAAACTCAGTGGCAGATTTGATTTAGAAGCCTTGTGTGGGTATGTGTGTGTGGGCAGTAAAGCAAATAGCACCATGAGCTTTTTGTTTTTGTGGTATTCATAAAAAGTCAATACTCGGCATAAAAATATTATTCACTAAGAATTGCTTATTATGGGCTGTTGCTTAGGAATATAAGCCGCATGGTAATATACAGTAATGGCTTTAATTTCCAGTTCTTCTCCTGCTTGTGAAAACATGAGAATGCAAAGAAGTAAGTGGCTTTACTATGGGAAGAATTGTGAACTTGTTTTGTGGTTCTGTTTTGAAAGTAATTTACGAACATCAGTATCATCATTATTAACAAATTACTTGGCACACCACTCACAACTGATCATGCCCTATTATATAGTACTCTGATTTAGAGGGTACCCTGAGACGTCAGTAAAAATGGCCAGACCCTTCCTCCTCCTCCACACAGTTAAAATCACTGTGTAATAATGTTGTTCAAATATAAAAACCATTGGGGCTCCTGGGTGGCTCAGTTGGTTAAACGCCTAACTGGCTCAGGTCGTGATGTCACGGTTCATGAATTCGAACCCCACATCTGGCTCTCTGCAGTAAGCACAGAGCCCCCTTCAGAGTCTCTCCCCCCACCCACCTCTTTGCCCTTGCCCTTTTTTGCGCTCTCTCTCTCTGTATCTCTCAAAAGTAAATACTGAACACTAAAAAAATATGTAAGAACTGGTAAGCCAATGATACTAAATATATAGTTGCTTTTTCCTTTGGACAACAGAATAAAACAAGAAGAAGGCCTGTTAGGGATTCAGATGAGCTATGAAAAAACTGACTTTTTATATTGAACATTGGGCTAGAATTATTGTTCAGGGAAGGCCTGTGACAGCTTTTACTCTGTGGGTTTTTAAAGGTAAGAATGATTTTCATGTTTGAGATGTTTTTGATGTGGCTGTAACCAGAATAGAAGTGTCTTAAATTATGGCTTTTCCTCATATTGAGTAATTCTGTTGTAATAAGTCAGCATATGTTGCTGTCTAATCTGAAATCTACATAAGGATAAAAAACATATTATGTAAAACCACCTATAGTAGCAAATCTTTACACTTCCACTATGCTTAAGATTTAATGCCAACACCATACACTAGATAATTTCCAGATGGTTTAAAGAGAACCTTGGTCAAGGAAAACATTTAGTTGAATGCATCTCTGACCCCAGGAGAGAGAAGTGCTTTCTAAGATTAGAGGGGAGGAAGAAAGTACATACACATAAACTAAAACTTCTGACTGTGTAAAAATTCTAGATGCCTATATGCCAGGTAAAATTAAGACAAAGATGGGAAGTTGTGATTAGGTTAACTATATTAAGAGCTAATACAAATCGATAAGAAGATCATGAAGACTTCCAGTGGGGGTGGGGAAAAACACAGGCAAAGAACATGAACAGGCAGCTCATAGAAAAGCTCATAGAAAAGCATGTTGAGTCATGCTAGTAAATAGAGACAAATGTAAGCAACAGATAGCATTTTTCATCTATCAGATTTTCAGAGAGGGGAACAATTGATGGATGGATGGATGGTGCTTTGGAAAGTGGAGAGTTTAAATAAAGAGACAAGTAATTTGACAGCATAAAACACCAGAAATAGTATGATATAGTTCTTAAGCATGAACTCTACAGCTAAATGGATCTGAGCTTTATTTACCACTTACTGGCTGAGTGACCTTGGGCAAGTTACTTAACCTCTATGCCTCAGTTGTCCCCATTGTAAAATGGAGAACAATAATAGAATTTACCAACTGTTATAAGGGCTCATTGAGTTAGTATATGTAAACTGCTTAGAAAAGTCCTGGGCCTATAGTAACCCTACGTATGTGTATTTGCTTTATTGCTGTTATTATTATTATCATTGTCTGTATGTACCTCATAAGGTCCAGTTTCTAGGACTGTATCATAAGGCAATTATTCTACATGTGCTCAGAGATTGTTGTATAATGATGTTCATTTTAGCATAACTTATAAAATTTTAAATAGATGTTTTATCAGGGTGCCTGGGTGGCTCAGTTGGTTAGGTGTCTGACTTGATTTCGGTTCAGGTCACGATCACACAGTTTGTGAGTTAGAGCCTTGCATTGGGCTCTGCGCTGTGTGGTGTCTGCTTGGGATTCTGTCTGTCTCTCTGTCTCTCTCTCTCTCTGCCCCTCCTGGTTCTTTCTCTCTCTCTCAAAATATATTTATTTAGAAACTTAAAAAAATAAATACCTTTTTTTTCAATGGATTGATAAATTTATTTTTAATAATATTGTGTAATATATGCAGTGATTTCTACAGAGAAAATTAATAACATGGGGAGTCATTAAAATCTAATTTTTTCACTTAACATTATATATGCAACTGCATCTACAGAATTTTTGCACATTTATGTGTGTGTATTTTATTCTCAGTGGAGATAAATGAATGTATATATTTTGTTCTTAATGGAATGGAAATTGCCTAAAAATCAATAGTGGTTATCCTCAAATAATAGGATTACTGCTCTGTTAATTTTTCTTTCTTGTATTTACCAAAGTTTTTACAGTGAGACTGTATTATGACTACTACAATAAATTATTAAAAGAGCACCAGTAATGATTTCATTTGAGAGTGGAGTAAATCTCTCCTATAAGAACAAGATCATCTTTGCCTCCAGGTGGCACTACCATTTTCAGAGAGAAGTAAAGAATTCTGGGCTGATGTGCATTTAGAATCTGTGCTTGAAGGTTATGTTTGTCTTGCTTTCTAGACCAGTCTGGAAGACCTGGGTGGGTGTCGAGGGAGGACTGTGTAGGCCTGCACCTGCCTCTCAGAATATTTGCTTTGCCTCTTGGGAGGTTCTGCCTGCTTCTAGATTCTTTGAAGTTGTAGGGCCATTTGTTGTAATGTGTATTAAAACTATCTGAGAGTTAAATTAAATTGTTATGTTTATAATTATCTGAATAAGCACGCATGATGAATAAAGCAAAGTTTTCATAATTTGGTTTATTTCCTAAGCTAATACAGGAACTTAAGAGCTATTTGGGCAGAATAAAAATAGTGCATAAAAAAATCCATTATCCTCACATTTACTTCTCCTCTACCTTAATGATCTTTCTTTCCTCTTCTTCCACCATGGGGTCTCTGTTTTATCAGGCCTGAAATCTGACCCTTTCAATTCCTATGATTGTGTAACAGTGGTTCTTTGAGGTACTTAGATTAGATGGACAACCTTTTGATTTTTCTTTAACTTATTTTTAAAGTTGTACTGTTCTCACATAATGGTCCTTTACCTTAATGATATGAAGAGAAGTTTTAAATGTGAAAAAACAGGAAGAATTGTATTATTTGATATTGGGTGGATCGTTGGAAACTTTGCAAGCCTAATAGATTTTATTATATTTTTTTAAATATATAATATTATATATCTGGGCTAATCTGTTGCCAGATGTTTAAAGATTGGGTTTTATGTGTAATATGAAATTCTTACTATTAAAAAAGTGCCTAACATTGTTAATAATGTTATGGTTTGGAATTGGTATGCTGACCAGATATTTATATTCATTGAGCATATGATGACTGTGGAAATTGTGCCTTGTCTAGATTTATATTTATAGTTATTCTGTTGTTATTCCTAAGTAATATTTCTTTATAGGAAAAAATAAAATTTTCATTATACAAATTAAGGGCAAATTAATGTATTTTTTTCCAGAAGTTATCATGTTTAGCATCAGTATATATGACAAATTATCTTCCAAAAGACCTTAATGTAATTAAGTTTGACCTATTGGTAATAATGTTATTGGCTGTATTTTTTGAAAGTGGCATGAAATTCAGAATAGAATTACTGAAGGTAGATGGCAGTCAAGGTAGATTACCATTATTTTCCAGGAAGCTGAATCAGTTGAACCAAACAGAGGCTAAATCGTCTAGACAGGGATTAGGAATTTTCACTCAATGCCTTATTTGTCCTTTTTTTAATTGTTTTTAAAATCAAACTGCCAAAGGCAAAAATAATATTCATATTTTGCCACCCAGAGTTAACACATGTTAATTTCTCATTTTTTTCAGATCTTTATTTAAACTTGACACAAAATATTACAGATGAATTTCAAGTCACATTTGAATCCCTTCTCTGCCTGTCCCTTACTGTCTGTGCAGAGGCAAAGTCAAGAATGTCCTGTGTATCTTCTGCCCATGTTTTTATCCTACACATGTATATGTATATGCACATATTTAACAATTTTACAGAAATGGAATCTTAGCCTTGTAAAACATTGAGCAATTTTTGAGTTCTATGTGTGATGCATTTAGATCTAGTTCATTCCACTTTAAGTGCTTTATAGAATTTTGTTACTTATCTGGTTCCCTACTGGTGGACATTGAGGTTGTTTCCAATTTTATTACTAATAAAAATAGTGCTGCAAAGACCAATTTTATAAATGTCTCCTTATACACATGAGCAGAGATTTCTCTAGGATATATAATTAGAATTTCTGGGTAAGGGACGATGTATATATTTTAAATTTTACAAGTTTCGCGTGGTGCTTGGCAATGTGTTTGTACTGATTTACATTGTCAACAGCATGTGTGAATTCCTGGTTTCCTCAGGTCCTTGCTGACACTTTGTATTATGAGTAGGAAATAGTGCCTCATTTGTGGTTCAAATGTGAATCTCCTCATTACTAGTGAAGTTGGACTTATTTTATAGGTTTATGAGACTGGGTTTCCTCTTCTGTAAATTGCTATTCATATCCCGTTTACCCAGATTTCTTTCGGCTTGTGTTCTATTTATTGATTTATAAAAACAATCCATACATTAAATCTTTGGTTATGTGAGTTGAAAATATATTCTCCCAATCTGTGGCCTGTTCTTTAACTTTGTTATGGTATTTTTTTAATAATTCAAATTTTTTGATGTAAAGGTTCCATTTTTTTTAATGTTCATTTATTTATTATTAGAAAGTGTGAGCAGAGGAGGGGCAGGGGCAGAGCAAGAGGGAGAAAGAGAATCCCAAGCAGGGTCCACTCTGTCAGCGCAGAGCCCAACATGGGACTTGATCTCATGAACTGTGAGATCATGACCTGAGCCAAACTCAATGGTCGGATGCTTAACTGAGCCACCCAGATGCGCCTCAGTTTTTCTTTTTTCTTTCTTTCTTTCTTTTTTTTTAATGTTTAAATGTTTATTTATTTTCGAGAGAGAGAGAGAGAGCGAGCAGGGGAGGGACAGAGAAGGGGAGACACAGAATCCAAAGCCAGCTCCAGGCTCTGAGCAGTCAGCACAGAGCCTGATGCTGGGCTCAAACTCATGAGCCTTCGAGCTGTGAGATAATGACCTAAGCCGAAGTCGACTGTTCAACTGACTGAGCCACCCATGTGCCCTACCCCTCAGTTTTTCTTACATTAGATGCTTTCTTAAAGACATCCTTCCCTACCTTATATTCATGAAGATATTTTTTGATCTATACTTCTATAGAATTTGTTATTCTTTAAGTCTGAACACTTTTCATGTAGTAGTTGATAAAAGAATTTAGTGTTCAGAAATGAGGTTACCCTAGGAAGTGATGCATTGCCACTACTCTCCTCAGAGTTGATCTTCACATCAATAGGAATAACTCCCTATGATATTGGTGGAGCTAAGAACCGAAAACTGTTACACACTGACTTAACCAAGAGTGACTGCTATGTAGCTATTTAGAAGCGTTCAATAAACACAAGATAAAACACAGAAGTCAGGGTTGTTTATTTGTTATTTGGGTTTGAAATTCAAATATTTGTGAAAATCCTATGCTGGTGTAAGAAGATGAAAGAGAGGAAACTTCTCATTTTGATGATCGCAGTTATTCAGTGTAGATTTAGATTGTTATCTTAAGTGCCTTTGGAAATAAATATAAGGCTACCCAGATGGAAAAAGCTCAAATGACACAAATTTGTACTCTGTACTCTCAACAGCATTTGCCACCTGAGGTGTGACAGAAGCACTCAATGGCCCTTTGGGGATGATCCCTGGATAGGGGGTGGATATTCATGTGGTGTGGTCTGGGTCAGAGATGGCTTCATCACAGATTCAAAGATAAAAATTACACATTTTTAGAAACTGTAAGTAAGAAAAAGAATGTTCATGAGACTGGAAAGTGCTGGCAGTTGAGTTTTTGAAGCCACAGTTGGTGTTGCCATTATAAGGCTCTCAGACAAACCCTATTTTTTCTTCCTAAGAAAGGAAGGAACATTTTTTACCCTTTCTCTACTTCTCTTGCTTCTGCTTCTTTCTTCAATTTAAATTACCAATAGACGCTGCCTGCATTTTATCATTGAAAGGCTAAATCTGAATCCCGTAACTGTGACTACTTAGCCAAGAAAGTAGTTCGAATTCCAGCTTGATCTTTTTTTATTTCACTTACGTATTCTAACACAATTTCAGTCTTTTGAAATTTAACTAATTTAAACTGTACTTTTAGGAATGTCAGTCCCTAGAAAATAAGTCATTAAATGTAAAGGATTCATCGCTTTCTTAGCAGTAAGCAAGGCATCACTGCCCCCCCCCCCCCCACCGCGGAGAAGAAAGCCTTTTGGATATACCAGCAGCCGTTTGCAGCCGTGGTCAACCATGGCTTCATCACTGCCCATGCGCCAGTCTTAGCTGCCCTGTGCTTTCCAAGCATTAGCCTTTGTGGCAACTGTCTAGGAGACAGGTGTGCTAGCTCTTGCTTTGCTTATAGGGAAACGGATGCTTTGAAGTGACTGAGTAGCTAGATCATGCACTTAGCGAATGCTGAACTGGGCTTACAACCTAGCTCTGACAGACTCTGAAAACCCTTTTCTTACCACTACTGTTGTCTTAATTAAAATTAGCAGTGGTTTCATAATGGTATGACTTTGTGTCTCGGCATGAGAGGATTTTTATATTCTTGAGTAGAAGAAGAGGAGTCGTGGGGTTTCTTCATCTTGCTATGTACCTGCAGAGGAGGTAAGTTGAGGGAAAAGAGAGTATTTATTTTAGCGACACTGAAGACTAAGTTTGCTTGTCTAGTAGTTAATGTTAGAGCTTGTCCTGGATGTGTATGCAGATGGTACCCTATGTTAGTGTCTTGTGATGTGACAGTGTCTGAAGGCAACGTAGAGTAGGACCACACGGTCCGGAATGTGTGAGAATGGGCCTCAGTAGCACTCTGTTGAGTTAGGGGGAAAAGAAGGAAAGAGAAAAAGCAGGTTTATAACAATATATATCGTGTGATGCCATTCGTATACAAATTTAAAAGCACATAGAATATGTCCATTTATTGTTTATATGCGTGCATGATGGAAGTATAAAAATATGGAACAAAGACATCAACCAAAGTTGCTTCCAGTTTTCTGTATATGAATTTTTTTTTTCACTCAAATAACCACCACGGCAACAAATGGCCACAGGCCAGGGGGATTTGCTGGTAATTACTGTACTTCCAAACAAAAATATTTTGGAACCTAGAACTAAATCGTTTCTTTAATCCTTTGTTTGAGCCATTGAAACGACAAGAAGCCTGATGCAAGCAGCCAAAAGTAGCTCTTCTTGCCAGAACTAAAAATATGTAGTTGGGAAGTAGCAAGAAACTGTTGTGTTAGGACCCCCAAATTGGATAAGGTGACACCGACTTGAGAGTTGGAATATCTGAGGCTTCTTTGTATGCTTGGGTTTGGTTTGTGTCCTTGGTAGCTATGCGTGTTCTGTATGTCTGTGAATTCTGCCATCTATAAAGCATCCCTTGTCACTCCTCTTGGTGAAATAATGTGTGCCTGTACTGTGCTCTGTGGGCATATAAATAATAGAAGTACAACCTCAGGTATTATAGGTAAAGAAGTCTGAATGGCCAGTCTACAAGTACTCAGTGCTTGGAGTTACTTTTTTCTCCTCACAGTCTAAGATGTTCAAGAAGACTCAACAGGTAAGAAAAATAATTTGAGACACCCTGCTTCTTTGAAATGTAGTGAAAGGTCTCGTGTAGGTACATCACCAGACACTAACTTGTATTTTAATTTTATTTCTGTATCTTATACTTTGATTTACACTTCTGCAATTAAACTAAAATGTGGTGTTAACAGGTCCCTGAATTAAGTCTATAAATTTAAAGCCCATGAACTCCTGTTATTGCTCAATTAAAGGGAATATGCTATGAACTGAGGATTTGAGACAAGCTCATTTGTTATCTTTTGGAGGTTGGTCTGGTTTCTTGGAGCCTTCTGTGTCCATTCCTCATTTTGAGAGTAGACTTTTATTTAAAACTTTTTTAATAGATAATTTAAGCACTGTTTCATTTATTGGAAGTACAGATGACCTGATTTGGAATAGTATGGGCAAGAAGTAGCAGCTGGTCTGAGATGAGCTTAGTTCAGAAAGCGATTTAGTTACTACTTAGTATTTCATAGTAACAGGAAATTCATACATATATGATTATTAGCATACTTTTCTAAAATTTCAGATGTATTGTTGAATGACAGTCTATCGATTGAGAAATGAATGAATATAGGTTGTCATTTAAAGAGTTTTCATTCAGGATGCCTGGGTGGTTCAGTCGGTTAAGCATCTGATCTTGATTTTTGGCTCAGGTCATGATCTCCCGGGTTTGTGAGTATGAGACCCGCACTGAGCTCTGTGCTGACACACGGAGTCTGCTTGGGATTCTCACTGTCCCTCCTCTCTCTGACCCTCCTCCACTTGTACTCTCTCTCAAAATAAATCAACATTAAAAAAATGGTTTTCTTTTGCATTAAAAATGAGATAGCCCTTTAGAAGTACCTATATTTTGGGGTGCCTGGGTGGCTCAGTTGGTTGAGCATCCAGCTCATGATTTCAGCTCAGGTTATGATCTCACAGTTCGTGAGTTCGAGCCCCGCATCAGGCTCTGCTCAGCCTACTTGGGATTCTCTCTCTCTCCCTCTCTCTCAGTTTCTCCCCTGCTTGTATTCTCTCTATCTCTTTCAAAATAAATAAAAAATTAAAAAATAAAAGTAACTAAATATTGATGTGACTTTTACTTAATGGTTTTTGTTGTTTTTTTTTTAGAAAACATTATATATAATGGTAGTTTTAGGAACTTATGTAGAGGTTTTTTTTTTTTTTTTTTTTAAATATAAGATAATTTAAAGGACTTTAGAGACACATGTCATTTGGACTCATAATCTTGTTCTCTTGTGATGATAGGGGCATTCTTAAACCCTCCATTATGTACAGGGGAACTTTTAGTAAAGGCAAAGTATGTTTTACCTAAAGTCCTGAGGAAAAGCACTGGCAAAAACAGAATTTAGGGGATGTGGGGTGGGAGAAATGGGTGCAAGGGGGTCAAAAGGGACAAACATCCAGTTAAAAAAAATAAGTCATGGGATGGAATGTACAGCATTGTGACTATAGTTCATAATACTGTATTGCATATTTGAAAGTTGTTAAGAGAACAGATCTTAAAAGTTCCTATCACAGGAAACATTTTGTAACTGTGTAAGGTGATGGATATTAACTAGACTTATGTGATAATCATTTCACAGTGTATACAAATATCGAATTGTTATGTTGTACACCCGAAACAAATATGAGGTTGTATATTAATTATACCTCAATTTTAAAAAAGCAGCATTTAGGACTAAGTAGATTACTTTCCTTGGGATGTTTTACCGTGAACTTACGTAAGACATGATAGTTAAGAGGACCACCTAGGTAGTTAAATAAAATCATGTAATCAAATAAAATTTAAAAAATCAAATAAACATCATGTAAAATCACATTTTTACATAACATTTACATATAAATGTGGTTATATTTCAATTTTAGTAATATGTTTCCAATTTTCAATATCTTATTATATAATGTTCTCAAGTCACAAAATACTAACCTAGAAAGTGACTTCTTGACTTAATTAAGGATAATTTTGTAGGTAATTCTGTGGAAAATAAAAATAAAATTTAAATATACATATTATAACTGTAGAAAAGTTCCATCAAGAAATGATGAAGTCTAGGTTTAAAAGTTTTGACAAAAACAAAATTGTGGCAATAAAGATATGGCCCAAGTCTAGTGGCTAAATACTTGGGAGTATATAGCTCTTCCTGAAGGCAGAAACTCATGGGTTTCTGAAATCAGGTTCTGAATAGTTCATGGTTCATGATAAGGACACATAGGAAGAATTTTTGTAGAGAAAGAAAAGGATAGTCCTGGGATAAGATGTTTTACCTTACTTAATATCAAAGAAATAGAAATTAAGACAATAATATTTATTGCTTGCTTTCTATATTGACAAATTTTAAAAATAAGTTCTGTTTTTTGGGGTCACCCAGGTGGCTCAGTGGCGCTGAGCGTCAGACTTCAGCTCAGGTCATGATCTCACGGTTCGTGGGTTCAAGCCCCGCCTTGGGCTCCACGCTGCCAATGTGGCGCTTGCCTCTCCCCAACTCACACTTTCTCTCTTTCTCTCAAGAATAAATAAATAAACTTTAAAAAAGTTATGTTTTTTTTTTTTTGTTTTTTTAAATAAGAGATACATGTATGCTTCTAACAAGAGCATGGAAGAGGGATGAAGGGCCTTTTCTGGAGGACAGTTTGGCAGGATGTTAGTAGCTTTATTCCTTTGCCCTTTGGTCCAGTTTCTCTACTTCCAGGAAACTGTCCTGAGAGAATAATGAGAAATGTGGATATTTACAAAGATTCATCACAGAGTTAATAGGACCTAGGTTTAAAATGATAACTAAGAGGTGAATTATGAAACAAAGTTTGCTATATTCCTATTACATGGGGCTTTCTAACTATAAATATTTAAATATTTTCTAATAACTTTGAAGACCTAGGAAAATATTGAATTAAAAATGGTATAAAACAACATATTCAGCATGATCTTTTCATATATCCATATATGCAAAAATAAACGTTCTCAGACATACTTATAGATGAAATAGATTCATAGATGAAATACACTATTTCTCTGGATGGTGATATTATGAGTGATTTCATTTTTCTTAACGCTTTTATTCTGTTTCCTGTAGTCAGTCTGTTGTTTTTATAAACAGAAAATTAAATTAAGCAGCTACATTTTATAAGTAAACATACCGCATAACATTTAAAAAAAAGACTCTCTTTTGGGGTGCCTGGGTGGCTCTGTCGGTTAAGCATCCAACTTCAACTCAGGTCATGATCTCGCGGAAGCTCAAGCCCCACATTGGGTTCTGTGCTGACAGCTCAGAGCCTGGAGCCTGCTTCGTATTCTGTGTCTCCTCCTCTCTCTGCCCCTCCCATGATCATGCTCTCTCAATAATAAATGTTAAAAAGAATTTTTTTTTAAAAAATACTCTTTTGAATTGTAAAGTTTTTGTGGGTGATTTGGTTATTTCAACTGTCTGTAATTACTGAGTTTGATGCTGTGGAAGATGAAGAAATAAGGTATGATCTCTGCCTTCCTGGAGTATAAGCCTTAGTGGGAGAGGCAAGATAAAACTTTTCAAAAAGTCCTACAAATAAATTCTCTGGGTTTTCAGAAACTACCTCTGAAGTGGAGGATGGAAATCTAACTTACGTCCTTATAACTACCTGATAACTGGCAGTGATTAGTAGAATTAATGATTTTGATTATTTACTCTAATTCATTAAGCCCTGGTTTGGCCCATCTGTACCATGCCACTCCCTGTCCCCCACCTTTTCCACGTTCAGATTGAAACTTAAAAAACAAAATAAAAACAGTTACTTGCAGGTGTTGGGTCCCTGCTAGTTCATATGTGACAGGTAATAAAGGAACCTTTTAATTTTTTAAGGATATTAATTTGGCTACATGTTGGGTTTCCTCCTGCTACCACACAATAGCAGAAGGAGGGCGGTGGGAGGGAGGATTCTCAAGGTTTTGTTTTGGTTTGTTTTTTTAATATAAAAATTGTTCTGTTTTAATTTCCAGGAAGGTGTTCCTGAGGGCCTGTCACCAGGTTGTTGGAATTCTCTTTACATCCATTTGCTAATATAAATTACCTAGAAGAAAAGACTCTAATATTTGTGCTAACATTCTAGATTGAACACTATTCCACTAGCAAATAGTGATGGGGCAAGGATACTTGAATTTTTATAAAAATGAGTGTAGCATTTTATAATCCAGTAAATTCTACAATAGTTAAAAGAACTGCTAACTAATGTAAAAATGGAATGGCGAACTAATTTTTTTTAGAAGAATGTATTCCAGCGAAGTGGGACCACTTGATAGATTTGAGTGATTTACATTCATTTAGATTCATTATGTGCATATGCTTGCAAATCATATTCTAGCACTGTGAAAAAAATGTATTGGCGTACTTGGAAAGTCTAGTGAAATCCTGTCTATCAGTAGTAATATATGCGGACGTTAACACTGTTTTCTTTGAAGAATAAGCTGTTTAATGAATGGATCAATACAATTTCACAAAAGTAAACCATTCAATCAAAACTAATTATATGTTTGGGAGACATGATAAAATAATTTTAATATGGGAAATGATGTGAAAAGAGATCTATTTTTAGGACCATGCAGTTTATGGCCACAGCCTCTGATTTTAAGACTTTGTTTAGTTGAAGAAAATATAATCAAGTGGATTCTACACGTAATGGGGTTTTTGTTGTTGTTTGTAGGCGTATTTGTCTTGTGTTCTAGGTACCATCTTCCTAACAGGTACCTATGACTGTTGGTATGGTGTACTGGTGGGAATTGAAATCGTATCGACTTACATTTGTATTCTGATTCTGGATAATTGCTAGTATTATGCCCTTGGGAAAGTTCTTAATTTCTATAAGCCTCAGTTTTCTCCACTAGTGATAATCTGTTTAATTCACTGGGAATTTGTGAGGACCAAATAATACGCGCACAGAGTCCTTACCACAGTGCTTGGCACTTATGTAAGTGTTAACTCTATGCAAATGGTTGCCATTAGTTAATTAAGATACATACTTTTTTTTTTTTTTTTAACTGCTTGGTATTACGTTTTCTTAGACTAAAACCTGCAACTTAAATTCATATCTTCCTGGGACTGTCAACTATCAGATTCCAACATTGAGATATATACCTATTTTGTGTTTTATAGATCACATATCCTGAAGTTCAAGAAATTAAAAAAAAATTTGAACAGTTATTTTGTATCATAACGAATGGTCTTAGTTTAACATTCGTTAAGTTTAGTATTTGAAAAATCCTAAATGTCAATATTTAGGAGCTTATCAGTCAGGATCTTTAGTTCAACCTAGTTCTTATGTGCTGAATTTCTTCCAAGTTTTCCAACAGTATGTACTCTCTTCTGTGGGCAGTTTTCTATCTCCAGGGCAGTACTCTTTGCATACCTCCCAACCACCACAACTGCCTTGCCTCATGAGTCTGTCCTGCCTGTTAGTACTGCAGGGCTCAGCTTAAACGTTTCTCCGTGAAGAAGGCATTCCAAACTTTGTGACCTTAAATTTTCCTTCTGTGTATTCATATGGCTTTTCATAGTTCTTTACCAAATATGTACATTATTAATATTGCAATTATTACTACTGCTATTGTTTTATAATTTTCTATAACCTATTGAACTATACCTCCCTTCTAGAATGCATGTCCCATTAGGACAGTGCTGGATCTCTCTTACTATTCTTACAGAGATTATTATTTGAAAGTTGGAAAGCCTGGGAGTTGGCAAATAGTGTCAAGGCCAGTGAGAGCTGCTGGGGGTACTGGACTTCTGTTGGACAACTGTTATGTCTGCAGGTGCACATACAGGTGCCCTGCTGCCTGCCCTTTGAGTATGAAGCAGGAACTTGCCTTTAGAGACCTCTAACTTTCCAGTAGAGACCACGCATCTGTGAAGTGCTTTATAAATCCAAAGCTCTCTCAATTTTTCTCAATACAGAGCATTTAAACTTTGCTAGAAAGGGGCTGATTCCTCTTGTTGTAGGTAAACCCCAGTTCAGACTAGTTCAGGAACTGATCAGCATTTTGTAGTGATGGAATTTTGTTAAATTTAGTAACTCCCAGAAGTATAATCCTTTGCCTGGGAGAAGTGAATGAAGTCTTTGCACCTCTGCTATGAATGTATCTGTAAAAAGAATTGATGTGGTTCTGGAGGTTGATGGGCACTATTATCTTGCACCTATTCCCCCTTTCCTAGTCCCAGTTTGTGAATATATGAGAAAGGGGTGTGTATGTGTGGTGTGTGTGCTGCACATGTGTATTGGTGAAAGATCTGCAAGGTATTTTTACTCTTGAGAATTGCAGAAAGATGATGGCTATATATAATGCAATTCATACAGACTTTTGGTGAGAATGGTGTATCTTTCTGTACAGAGGCATATTGCATGTCAAATTGTCATTGCCATGACTTGTCATTTCTATCTACTAAGTTTTCTTTAAGCAAAATGAGTCCATTTTGGGTTTCGAATATTATAGGAGCAGAAAACGTTTCTAAAACATTACTATCTTTAAACAATTTTTTTAAATGTTTATTTTATTTCTGAGGGAGAGAGAGAAGACAGCATGAGTGGGGGAGGGGCATAAAGAGAGGGAGACAGAATCTGAAGCAGGCTCCAGGCTCTGAGCTGTCAGCACAGAGCCCGATGCAGGGCTTGAACCCACGAACTGAACCATGAGATCATGACCTGAGCTGAAGTGAGACGCTTAACTTACTTAGCCACCTAGGTGCCCCTAAAAAATTTCTATATATTTGAATGTTTGAAAATTTATCAGTCCACTGACCTTGTGTGCTGAAATAACAAGCTAAAAACTCCAGTACATGAATTTGGAACTGTTTAATTCCTCACATGCATTATGTTTATAAGCTTAGGAAATTCTACTAAATATATGCTTTTATTTCTGGTTATTTTAAGTCAGTTAAATTTGATTATAATATTTTCCTTCAGGTAACATTCTAAGAAGCAAATATCACAAATAAATTGTGAATGTAAATGAAAAACATCACATAGACTTTCATCATTACTGAAAGTATGCCCCTAAGTACATTTCCTCCTTTTTTATTATGTTTTCTTATGCTTTGATATTATGTTTTAAAATCATTTTATCATTTTCCTTCCAAAAAATTCATCAAGATCTATGTATATTAGTTTGAATTTGAATTTCTAGATGAGATGGTAGATCATAAGTGTTCAAAAACGATTCCCTGAAATTAACAGAACATTATACTAGCATGATACTTATGCTTATAGCAGGAGACCTGAAATAATTTCTGTTTGCATTTTTGTGTGCAGAAGCTTGTCTCCCCATCACCATACAGACAGACAAACAGAAACAAAACAAGGCTCTGGGAGCCTTGAAATGGTCTTTGGCCAAAACCAAAAATTCGACTATTAAATATTAATATACTTCATTTAATAAATGTGTTCTTATTCCTCTTTTGTGAACTTAAGTTTCATATGTCACATTTAAGGTTTACTCAGAATAACTTTAATTTTACTTTTTTATTTTTTTAAAGTTTATTTTGAGAAAGAACGTGCAAGTGGGGGGAGGGGCAGAGAGTGAGGGAGAGAGAGAATTCCAAGCAGGCTCCCTCCACACTGTCATTGTAGACTCCCACAAACTGAACTGTGAGATCTCAACCTGAGCCAGCATCAAGAATCTGACGCTTAACTGACTAAGCCACCCAGGTGCCCCAGAAGAACTTTAATTTTAAATGAATCTTATTCTAAAGAAAAATATTATCTAATGTAAATAATCTGTGAATAATTTCTACCTTGAAATGTAAATTTTTATAAACTAGAGTTTCAGCTAGTTTGTGCAGGTGTACCTGCCTTTAAGCCTGATGTATAAAATGAAATGAAGATAAATTAGATCTGAATGTATAATTTACAAAGTAGTTCCAAGTGGAAAGCATCAGCACAGATTTGTGAAATCCAAAATATTTGAGTTTAAAATTTGACCCAGCTCTCTGAGCCTGAACAAAAGATACAACTGTTTTCACTCTTGGATTCCCATACAAGAAATGGGGATAATACTTACCAGAAGAGTAGACAGATATGTAAAGCTTGTAGTGGAATGTGAAACTTCATATAGTTAACAAATTATCACTGGCCTCCTCTCAGTAGATAAGCAGTTCCTCAGGTACATTTAAGATAGAAAGTATATAAAACAGAACATGAAGTTTTTGGCACTTGAAAAGATTTCAGAAAATATACCTTCATTTAAAACATAAAGAAACTAGCTATCAGAGGAAGTATGAAAAGTGCTCATAATTGGTAGAAATCTTGGGCTTCTATACTGGTACCTATTTTCCACTCTGTATTATTTAGAACACTTAAATTTGCAAATTACTATGATCAAATCTAGTGCAGTGAAAAGTTTGTCTTAATTTCATGGCCTTATTTTTCAATCAGTATCTGGCTCTGTATAAAAATATATTTTCTCAAGCACAAGAGTAATTTGGAAAGCATATTCTAAAATAAGATTGGGTAACATTACATGGAGAGGGCAAGCATTGAAATCTGCTAGAAGTCGATATTTTCCTTTCAATCATTAGAAAATAGAACATCTCCCTAAATTTCTGTTTTCCTTTGGGCTTCAACACTTGACTACTTAAAAAAAAAAAAAATTTAATGTGTGTTTATTTTTGAGAGAGAGTGAGTGAGCGCCAGCGGGGGAGAGGGAGACACAGAATACGAAGCAGGCTCCAGGCCCAGAGCTGTTGGCACAGAGCCCGACTCAGGACTCGAACTCATGAGTGGTGAGATCATGACCTGAGTGGAAGTTGGACACTTAACTGACAGAGCCACCCAGGCACCCCAACACTTGACCATTTTCTAATGGAAGATTTCCTTTGGAAGCTGGGGGTGGGGTTCCCCTGGAGTAAAGATATTGTTGCCCAGTAAATGGAAAGACGGTAACAAAGTGTAAAAATTAAGGACTGGTGGAATAGAGAGAACTCTTTTTCTTTTTCAGCATCCCATATATGATTGGGTACTCAAATAGCAATTTATTGAAACATACAATTGAAGCTTTGTAGTTCTATGAGAAGGGAAATGTGAGGATTTCATACTAAACACTTTTTATTTTTGTGCTTTTGGTTTTGTGAACTAATTTATTTTCATTTAGATTACTCAGGTAGTTTTAAAATTCATTTAATTTCTCTTTTACAGAGTACGTGTTTTATAAGTATGTGTGTATCTTTATATGTGGTATATATGTATATACATACAAATACGTATGTGTATGTGAGATAATACAGAATTATATAGACCAAAAAGTTCTCTATTGATTACCACTACCACCGACAACAATAACAACACAAAACCAAAAAACCCACCGTCAAAGCCAAAGGAGCCACTATTTGGTGTATATCCTTTCAGAGGTTTTTCAGTTTTCTTAAAAATTACTCATTGTCTGTCTGCAACTTGCCATTTAAAATTTAATAATAAAATTTGGACTTCTTTCCATGTCAGTCAGAAAAGCCTTTTAAGCATATTTTGTTTTCCATGGCATGTATACATTTTAATCTTAAAACTTAAAACTTTTGGGGTGCCTGGGTGGCTCAGTTGGTTAAGCGTCTGACCAGCTCAGGTCATGATCTCGTGGTTTGTGAGTTCGAGCTCCATGTCGGGCTCTGTGCTGACCGCTCAGAGCCTGGAGCCTGCTTCAGATTCTGTGTCTCCCTCTCTCTCTGCCCCTCACCTGCTCATGCTCTGTCTCTCTCTGTCTCAAAAATAAATAAGGCATGTACAAAAAAAAAAAACTTAAAACTTTTAAAGAAATAGATTTGAGCGATTTATTTTTTCATAAAATAAATACTGATTGAATGTGTATCATTTGCCACATAGGTACTAGGGATATTGAAAAGTTATAGCTGCTTGACCTCAAGGACTTCAAGAGTGATTTTTGTATTGTTTCTGTACACAAAAAACGATACAAATGTCAAATATGTTTTCTAACTGCAAATTTAGCAAGTCTTACTAAAGAGCAGTCCATTCCGTCTGGGGTCTTTACATCCATCTTTGTGGTGCTTCTCTCTCAGATATGTGAATTTTATATCTCTACAAAACCTGAAACTCACTTAAATAACAGCTTATTGATTTAAGAATGACAATATCTTGGCCAGATATTTCATATTCATATATCCTTTGCTACAATGCAGGTATGGTTTCTGATGATGTTCCTTTATTAAATATTAGATGCCTTTGTTATTAAGAGCTTCATCATGATTAGTTCCTCTTCCTCCTATCTCCCATTATTCCTAGTTCAGAATAATTACTGAAATGTAATTTAGTCTGGCAGTTTATTGTTAAGAATTCAAAGCCCAAAAGGTAATTTTTGTGTCTGTCTACTGTTCATGAGGCTTATTACTATACATATAGTACTGACCACTCCACTGGGCTAAGATTAAAAACCTGCACCAGTGTCCCATTTTGGAACCTACAGCCTGGATACTTCCATACTTGGAAAATGCTAGGTTAGGTATTAAAAAAATAAGTGAATAATAAGATGGTAAGTTATGGAATGACATTTAGTGGAATATTATCTTGCCATTTTTGCATAATCATGAAGCTCATACAAGTTCGGAAAATGTGCACTGTCATATAAAAGGAGAATAATCTTGTATGTTTTCTGAGTATAAGTAGACATACCAAGACGTTTACACAAAGGCCCGGGGCAAGAGTAGGCAGGCAGTTTTAAGGATGGAAAGTGGTTCTGAATGGATGACAGAGCATAGAGGTTGAGCTGGGCAGTTTGGCAAGAAAATAAGCCTGGAGAGATGACCAGGAGGTGGTTTACAGAGCCTTGTCTGTGCCACCCTAAGTATACATTTGTTCTTTTTTGCTAGAATGTTCTTCCTCTATGGAAATGCCTTCTCTCATGTGGTGGCTGAACAGTTAACCTCTTCATGAAAGGCCTTCCCCAGACACACTCTGAACTCCTTGGCGTCCTGTCACCACATGCACATACACACACATATGCACGTCCATGTATGCGCGTGCACACACACAGACGCACACAGAGTTACTCTCCCATACTCACCCACCATTGTATTTCTCTAGGTGGCAGGTAATTGTCAATTTATTAAGTTCTTGTCTCCTTAATAGAATGTAAATTCCATGAGGGAAGAGATTATCTGTTACGTTTACAGATCTGTGGCCATTCCGTATGGAACATTCACTCAATATCCTGAATGAATGAATCAGGAATTTGATTCCTAGTTAACTGTGTGGGGCTATGGGAAAATTATTTAATTTTTTGAGTCTGTTTTTCTCATCTATGAATTTGGAATACTTAACCTTAGGTTCTTGTCTCCGATTGCATAATGTAGTTAAAAATGTGACGGTCCATTTTAATAGCTATCTAAGATTGGTCGCTATGTATCTGTCGTACAGTGGTTATCTAACTGGTCCAGGCTATAGTTCTTGGGCTGTAAGCCAGGATTTAGAGCCCAGGAGTACAGCTCCAAAAGCTTTCCTGTTTTTACTACCTGAGGCTACCTGAAATGGGATCATGATGAAAGCCCAAGGGTTCAGGGTCAGGAGTGAGGCTGCCTGCCCTTCAGGGGTGCAGAGCCCAGTCTGGTAGTTAGGCAGCCAGTCAGGGTGAGGGAAAAGGAGGAGACGGGTCCTCACTGGAATTTCCCACCATAGGACCCTGGAGGGATGTGCAGTGGTAGCAGCAGCTTTGCAACATGGGATGTGATCGATGAAGTCAAATGCCGAAATAGCTGTTCAAACTGTAAATCTCAGTGGGGTTTTATGTGGCACATTGTGATATTGGAACTTCTAGAGAATATTTGTAAATGGTAGTTTACACTTGTTGCTTAAAACCTTCAAATTCTTCCAAAAGAAATGCTCTTTAATGTCTGACAGAAAATAAATGAGCACAACATCAACTTCTGTAAATTGAATTGTCCTTTATAAACAGGAGTAGGGGCTGGAGAGAACCATGTTCTTTTTTGTAATGTAATGTTGTAAGGAAAAGTTTGGAAAGTTAATGAAAAGATCAGAAATTGCTTTAAAATTATTCAAAGTTTATTAGAGTATATTAAGTTTTCAGCTAATCAAGAGTATATTTTACTTCATGGAATACATTCAGATGAGCTATTGTATGATTTCTAAATGAGTTAAAAATATTCTTCAGTGCCTGCAGTTGTTTTCCAAGAAGGTAGTTTTATGGGAACCTGTTTCCAGGGACTTAAACATTTTTGTCCCTATTTTATCATTTAGGTTGAAAGAATATCAAATTCATGGTATGAAAGTTGTGCTTTTTTATAGTTTAATGAAACTAACGTATTCTGTTAACTGTGGAAGAAAAATAATTTCTTTTGCAATTAAAAAAATTCAACTTAGGCTTAAGTTATTTTTCTAGTCTTTGTTAGAAGTGCTTCAGTTATATACAACATTGAGGGTAATTTAGATGTATACAGAATGGTTGGATATAAATTTTTCTCAAATTGCCTTGAACTTTTAATGGATAAAATGAAGAAACTTTGCCCCAGGGAAAACATAACTATTTCAAGTTTTATTACTCATAAGTACTAACATATGAATTTTTAGTCTCTGTTTATATATGTAATTTATTTTATGTTCTGCTTTATATTTATAGGAGGTATCATGAAATATTGCATATGATATGTTCAGTACAACTTTGGCGTTGGGATCATTCCAGAGCTGAGAGTTTGCTTAAAATTCAAGACTGTTTTGTTTTAGACATTTGGAATAGAAGTCTGTCTAAAATAAATTGCCCGTTTTCCTGTCTTAAATAGATTGTTCTGAGCAAAAACCTTTCCTTGATGAATGATCAAACTATGGTTTATTTTAAGCTCCTTCGGAGCTTGGTTACTTACATAAGCGTAGTAGTATTCCATATCCCTAGCCTGGTATGACTACCATTTCTACCCGCTTGTGACTACACTGAGGGCCAGATTAAGATTCTTAATCCCTGGCACATAACAAGGCCCATAGGCACATGGTCAGTTATTTCAGGTGAATGAATGAAACCATTATGGCAAAATATGATGCCCTTAATACCAACTGATATTTTAAGTGTACTTTGCCATCAGAATAAATGATCTCAGACTGCTGTCGCTGCTTCCTGCTTTGGGGCCATAATCTTATCTAGCTTGTTGAGCTCATCCTCAATACCTTATGCCCTTTGTCATGAGTCAGGAAAATTGAATCGAGTGTGGTTTAGTATTATGTCCATTGAGAGCAAGTATGCTCCAGGTAACAGCCCAACTGCCTCTACCTGTACGGGAGCACTCTCAGCACATGGATTCCAGGTCATCTGTTTTAATTACAGAGGTCTGTGTTCTTCAATTTTCCTGCCACGTGCTTTAGTCTTTTGAGAAGTGGATGTGTTGAGAGTCGGGATCACCCTTGTGGCACAGTTGTAATTCCACAGCAGCTTGTCACGCTCCTCATCTTGTTGGGACTTCTCATGGATACCAGGTTTCTAAACCATGTGAAGTGAGGCTCACCTGGGTGGGGTTGGGGGCTCATCTCCCTGAAGCTTCACTTTTTCCACCAAGGTACTCCTAAAGTGGTAGGAGGAAATAAATGCCTGTCCCAGACGATTTAGGGATGTATCCCTAACCACTAGTCCCAAGAATCAAATATCTTTGAAGTCTTTTACATTGTGTCTTAAAAAGTAATGCCAACTTAGAATCTATACGTAGTATATTTATATTTATTTTGATGAAAAACAATATTTTAAATAACTGATAGAAAAACATTATGTCTGCTCACACATGTGCATGTCTGTGTAAGTATATATTCCGTTTTTCTCAAGTATTACCTCTCCTTCCCTCCTCCCACGCACACAGTCATGTTGGTTATCTATAACTTTGAAAACTTGGAGCATGAGAGACAGGTTTATTTCTAACTCACCAAATCCTGGACTCTCTATTTCTCCCCGTTGCCCCTCCCCCTGCCACATTCCGCTTGCAAACTGAACAATTTCTTTTTTAGCTCTTCTTCTTTTTCTGTGCCTTTATCATAAGCGGTTTAAGGAAACTAAGTTATATTTTCAGTCTTCCTTCTAGGGTCTTCTTAGCCGCCTCAATGAGTTCATTAGGCACATTCTTTGTCTTCCAACTTATCGGAGGCAAAATGCTATCAGTTACTTTGCCACCACAGGCTGCCGTTTCTCCAGTCTTTAATCATTGCTTCGTAATTTTCCCTGCTCCTGCCTACCATTCACTCCCAAAACTGAGCCACCTGTTTCAAGTCTTTGTTATTTTTATGGCCCTAGCAGTCTACCTTCAGTGAGGTGCCTGTAGCAGTTTTCCATTTCTGCTTAATCAGCCTCCCCAAGCTTAGTGGCTAAAGCAGTAACTCTTCGGACATGATTCTGCATTTTGGGTGGGCTGAGCTGGGTCCGCTCAGGCAGCTGTGGTCATGTGATAGCCTGGCCGACTGGGGCTGGAGAGATGATCTCTTCATTCACGCACTGGGGCCTCGGTGCTATGTAGCAGGTGGGCCCTCTGCTCCATGTAGTCTTTCATTACTCAGTGGCCAGCCTCACGCATGCTTATGTGGCAGCAGGGATGTTCCGAGAGGATGGAAAGCTGCAAGGCCCCTTGAGGCCCTCTGGAACACTAGACAGTGTCACTTCTGTCTTGCTCAAAATAAGTCGCCAGCCAGACTCATGGGGCAGGTAAATAGACCCCACTGCTTCTGGAAAGAGCCGCAAAATACCGTAGCCATGCTTTTTCAAACTGCCACCCCAGTATTATATACCCTTCTGAGTATTCCCGTTGAGAAGCAAAAATTATTCAACAGTGTTGATCTTACAAACCAAGGATTACAAACTGACTGCCAAGGCCTCAGTGTGATCATTGGTGTGTTTAAACATTTAGGACCCAAGAGATTTTACGTTAAACTGAACCTGAATTTCTTCTCTTTAACAAAATGGAAGCCCTGGAATACGAGGCTTGCATCCACAAGTCCCCAAGGGGCTGGAGCTAAGTAGACTGCCTCTTCAGATAGGGGGTGTCTTTTCTGGTTTGTCATAGTCCCCACCACTGCCCTTTCCCTAGTTCAAATTATCTATCCAGCTCCCAGGGCCTTTGAACCTGTGACAGCTCATCATCAACCAGCACTGTGTGTCAGAACCAGCTGTGAAGCTTGTTGTTTAAGTTTATTTATTTTGAGAGAGAGAACCAGTCAGGGAGGGGCAGAGAGAGAGGCAGACAGAAGCAGGCTCTGTGCTCCAACTCCTGAACCATGAGATCAGGACCCGAGCCAGAGTCGGATGCTTAACTGCCACCCAGGTACCCCAGAACCACCTGTGAAGCTTTTAAAGCTGCCAGTTCCAGGGCACTACCTAAGACCTATGGAACACGATCCACTGGGAGGCAGAGCCTGGGTATATGCAGCGGCCCATAGCTTCACAGGTGCTTCTCTCCACACCCATCATTAAGAACCACTGACCCAAGATAAGGCTCTCACATATTTGAATGATACTGAATAATCGAAAAATGGCTATGCTTTGAATATACCTATTTTCTGTACTTAAAAAATGTTACATGCTTTCGCACTTATTTAATTTTTCCTCACAAGTTCTCTGTGAAAAGAATAGGTGATGAAATAAGATAGGGAAATTAATTTATGAAGCTGGAAAATTTAATTTTGTCTCCTGAAACTCTACCTTCTTCATATTTAAAAAAAAATCATTTATTACAGCTTGAGGGATCTTCTACTTATAGGAAACTCCAGTAGCAGCAATAAATTTTGGTAGTGATCCTTTTACTAGCACTTGAATCTGTACCTATTGAGAGATGTCTTTATAAAGATGGGGGAGAATTGTGAACATTAACAGTTGATTACCTATAGAAAATTCTGTGGAGCTAGTACCATTTACCTTGAAATTAAGGTAAAGCCTTAATTTATTAAAGGGACTTAGAAGCACACAAAATGTGTCTTCCTTCTGTGTCTCAGAAAGCAGCTTCTTTTACGTTATTTTATTTTAGTAAAGTACTTTTATTTTACAATAATAAAATTACATAATTTTTTAGATATGGTCAGTGCTTATTTGAGCTTGCTTTAAAAAAAAAAAAAAAAAAAAACACCACCACTATGTTTTATGGTCAGCTTTTGTTTTCCTTGACCTGCCTTGTCAGTTTTGTTAGTCCAGTCTTCTCTCTCTGTAGGGTACAGATTCACAGAGTCATAAGCAAGTGCTACACTAGATCCTGGCAACACCAGTCAGACACGCATGCCCTCAGTGAGGAGAAGGTCAGGGGGTGATCGTTGTCATAAGTCTCCTAAGAGAGGGTTCCTGCTGGCTACTCTGGAAGTCAGCAAGAAATACATGGGTTGAATCTTGCTTTTGGCAAACATTTCAGAAGCACAGTAGTTTCCCAGAGTGAATTCAGTGAAGTCTGAACTTTAAAAGGGGGGTGAGCACATTATTGTCTTTCCTGTTTCATGCTTTCAGGTATTCATAGAAAATCTGAACTGATAACATAACCTGGAAGGAATTAGGGAGTGGTTTCATTAAAGTTTTTTTTTTTTTTTTTTTAAGTTTTATTTATTGTGAAAGAGACAGAGAGATCGTGAGTTGGGGAGGGGGCAGAGAGAGAAGGAGACAGAGAATCTTAAGCAGTCTCTCCACTGTCAGCATGGAGCCTGATGTGGGGCTTGAACTCCTGAAACCATGAGATCATGACCCACGCCGGAACCAAGAGTCCAGATGCTTAACTGACTGAACAACCCAGGCACCCCAGGAAGTGGTTCCTTTAAAACGTCCACCAAGGTCTGTCTCTTTTGATTCAAGTCTCTCTGTTCATATTTGGAAAATTATTCACTTTCTTGAGGTACCTAAGCTTCTTCGCCAAAGTTTTTCTACTATTTTATTAATTGTAATAGTTTATGACATTTAAAAAATTCTCACATGGTCTCTAGTAAAGGAGACATTTGCCCTTTGTTTAAGTAGTATTCCTTTCTAGTATATGGTTTGTCAGCATCCTGCTAAATTTGGATCAGGGCTATGGAATTCTTTCATCCCTTTGGGGAGAAATCTCTTCTTTACTTGCACCAACTATTCAGTGGATGGACAAGTTTAAAAAAAAATATTGTCAAGGCCAAAGACAATATTTGTATGAATTATACAATATACTATTAAAAGATTTTCTAAAATTAAGAAAATCTTGATTTTTTTCTTGCATATTATAGTTCACTTTAAATATGTAACTCCCCAGTTGTGAATAAAGTAAGAAGTAGAACAGAAAACCATTTGTGTTAGGTTTTCATGCATTGTTGCATGTTGTGGTTTTGTGAAAAAGATTTTATAAGCCTTGGGATCCAATAAGAGGCTGAGGCCCTGTTTGGTTTATAAATATGTGTGATATATTTTTTAGGTCTTCAGAAATAAAAGCAGAGAATCATTTCCTTATGTTATCAATTCCTCTATGGGAAAGCATATTAAAATGTAGAGAATATAATAGTATATAATTTAGCAACATAATATATAATGTGGGTTGAGAGACAATTACAGTGTTTTATTTCCCTATATTTTCCATTTTAACTGAATGCATTTTAGCAACAATTGGTTCCTGGCTGTAACATTATTTTAGCTGTTTCATAAAGCTTTACAGCAAATTACTGTGGTGTACCAGATAAAATAAATTCCTGACTTCACTCTTAAAAGTCATATTATGAGCAGGCATAATTTTTTACTTTTATAGGTAAGCACGTATTTTATAACCATTTTTGCATGTGTGCTGTCAAGATCCCAGTTGAAGATTGTTGTTCTTAACACTATTTCAGTGGTTTCCTCTGTGTTTAAGGTCTTGTTTTATGCTAGCAAATCAAGCATCTTTTCTCTTTGGTTCTTAGTAAGCTGATATACACAGTACTGAATTCTGGGGTCACACATCACCAAGTAAACAGCATCCATTGTTTCCATTCACACAGTGCCTTTAGTGTACTCTCTCCCCAGACAGTCCTACCTTGTCCTCTTTTCAGGTGATTCGGCGCGACTCTTTGACCCTTCTGCATATGCTTCCTGCCACTCTCTCCAGTTCTTACTGCAGCCTGACACTTCTTACCTAACCCTACATCCCATTTGGTCATATTTTCTTCTGGGAATGTTATAATTCCAAGATTTTTTTTTTTTTTCATGCAGAAACGACTAGAAAACAATTGAACACACTAATAAACAGTCAGGCATTTATTTCTGATTTAATTGTCAGCATTTTGCATATTGACTGCAGACCTTCCCCCCTTCCATTTTTTTTTAAAGGAATGTGTAATTGAAGGGTTCCCTAATTATATATCCTTACCCAGATATGACCATTCTTGTGTGCCCCTCTCTAGTACATGTGTTCTTTTACCACTTTCCTATTTACCTACAAACAATACCTACTATTGCATTATATATTCTTAAATTTGTATATGTAAAAGGCAATGATATTAAAAATTGAGGCATTGTGTTACAAGTGAATTTTTTAAAGACTTTAAGACTAGTTTTAGGTTCACAGCAAAATTAAAGGGGAGGTACAGAGATTTCCTATATACCCGCTAGCTTATACATGCATAATCTCACCCATTATCAGGATCATTCACCAGAATGGTAGATTTGCTATCAGGGATGAACCTACTTTGACACGTCATTATCACTCACTTCTGGTGTTGTACATCGTATGAGTTTGGACAAGTGTAGAATGAGATGTATCTGTCATTATAGTATCATTCAGAGCGTTTTCACGGGCCCCTGATTTTCTGTGCTTTGCCTGTTCATCCCTTCCTTGCTCATGCCAACCCCTGGCAACCGCTGATCTTTCAGTGTCTCCATAGTTTTGCTTTGTACAGAGTATCATATAGTTAGAATCATAGAGGATATAGCCATTTCAAGATTGTCTTTTTTTCCTTATTAATATTCATTTAAGGTTCCTCCATGTCTTTTCATGGCTTGATAGCCCTTTTTCTTTCTAGCACAGAATGATAATCTGTTGTCTGAACGCATTACACTTTATCTGTTCATATACTGAAGGACATCTTGGTCACTTCCAAGTTTTGGCAACTGTGAATAAAGCTGCTGTAAACATCTGTGTGCACACTTTTGGGCAGATACACATTCTAACTTCTTTTGAATAAATACCAAAGAGCACGACTGTATGCTAGGAGTGTGTTTAGTTTTGTAAGGAACTGTCAAGCTGGCCTCCAGTATGGCTGCATCATTTTTCCTTTCCACCAGCAGGGAGTGAGAGTTCCCGTTGCTCCCCATCCTCACCGGCATGTAGCATCATCAGTGTTCTGGAGTTTGGCCATGCTAATACGTGTGTAGTTGTAGCTTGTCGTTTTAACTTGCGTTTCCCTGTAACATAAGATGTATAGATGAAAGTTTTTCAATAACGTTATTATATTCTTTACAATTTAAATTTCTTAATTCATTTTTAATAAAGTAGTAGCTTGTGAATCTAGGTTTTTTTGCCTGAGCAATATCCTTTATCCTTTTAGTATTTTTGTCCTCCATGTTTTATAATTAATAACCAACAGAATGCTTTCTGTATATTTAAATGAAATAACACACATGTGAGAGTGGATTCTCTCAGTCATTATGAAATGTAACAAAGATGCAAGATACATCTAGATCAGTCCAAGGAAAGTATTTTTTTTTTTTTTTTACAGTTTAGTTTTTGTAATTCACAAAAGTAATACTAAGATCTAAATAAGGAAAGAAAGACAAGAGCAAAGGACAAGAAGACTTCTAAAGCTACAAAGCTATGTATTTTTAAAATATACTATAAAAAGGACAGGCACATTTACCAAGTTAGTAAATAGTACATTTACATTGGAAACTTCTCTGTTTAATCCTGCAGCTGAACCACCTTTTATCTGTGCACTATAGGATCATGGCAGAGCACCTGCTATCCTCTTCATAATACAGATAGACCAAATTCTCTTTGCAGTGAGCCTTTTTTTTTTTTTTTTTTAAATCTTCAGCTTTGCTCTTTCTGCAAGATGTGGCCAGGCCCCTCATTGCTGTTGAGTACAAGCTGAAATGCTTCAAAGACCTGGAGGTGTGGCTGAGATGGGCTTTTTTCAAGTCTTAGGAAGAGCCGTGTATAATGCTTTGGCAAATGAAAGTGGAAACCTTAGATGAAAGACCTTGAAATTGAATGTTGAATCAATTGAGGTACAACATACGTCTTTAAAATACTGACATGTAGTGCAACTTAATTATGATGCAGTAGCCAGGCAGAGTTTTCTCTTGTAGAGCCAGCATGCTATAGGGAGGCCTGCAGAGGCAGTCTATGAGTGAACATGTCCCTTTCCAGCCTGCTTGCCATGGATGTGTGCCACCGAAGTCCCCTGACTAAGCTTGGCTGAACGGTGGGGGGCGGGTGGGGGGGGGGTTGGGGGGAGTCAGAGAAACTCCTCTCTTTCTGGCCTGGCTTTCCTACAGCCCCGTGACTAAAGAGTACCTTTCAGGGCCCAGCCATTCCCTCCTAGTTCTTCTACTTATGACTCCTTTGTTAGTATTGGGGCAAGACAGTGACTGAATAGTAAGCATTTTCAAGAAATGGGTTTGTTTAGTTCCAAATAAGTGACTGTGTCATGTTTTCCTACTTATATCTAAGCATTTTGTCATTTTCTGTCTGGTTTTATATGTTGAAATTGGTATTGATGGCTGATAGATTTTTATGTGAAGTTGTGATGTGACATAAGTAGACTTTTTTTTAGAGCAAAATTTTTATAATTTAAAATTTAGAAAAGGTCATTGCAGCCTCACAATACTTTGTCCAGGTGTATTGGACTTTTAATTTACTTGCCTAAAATTTAGAGAAAAAGTAAAGAAAACTACTGTAGCATATAAATTGTTTTCTGCAGCCATTTTCTCATTTCAGCTTATTAGAATTTGCAAGTGAGAGAAGAATAAAAATGAGTGTGTGTGGCAGAGGCGGACGTAGTAGCAGTCCAGAATTCTCGGGTGGTCTCGGGAATGACTCTGGACATAGAAACTAAAGCAACTTATCAGAAATGCAGGGTAGGTGGCCAGGTTTTCAGTAGTGTGCGGATACACTGTTTCCGGCTGCAAAGTATTTGATAGGAAATGGGGAACCAGATGCCTGTATGTTCTTTGCACCACCTGTAAAATACTGCTTGCTCTAAATTTTGGAATTAAGACATTGAGATATTAGCCGTTTAGAATAAAAACACATCTTTCTCAGTAGGAGGAGTTCATGCAGGACATGTAGTTGTCACTGTTAAATTCTTAGATCTTACCACAATTTACGTCAACTCTTCCTGGGATACAACCATTTTTAATGCTTTATACATCAGGTGAGGATATTTTTGACAGTGGGACGTACCAATACCTCTTCTAAGAGTGATCTCTCATCCCAGCAATGTTGCCCCGTTCATCCAAAAAAATTAGCATTCAGGCAATGGTTGATCTAAACACACTACCATTAAAAACGTGAAGAATACAATTAAAAATATACAATTGTGATTTTCTTGTTCATGGTGACATCCAGTGATACCTGATACATGAATCACCAATCATTTCAGCTGCGCATAACAGAAAATTCAAGCCACGGTGGCTTAATCAAACGAGTCTTCTTTTCTGTCATCTAGAGGGAGGCAGCCTGAGCCAGATAGGTAGCTTCCCAACATCATGAGATCTGAGGAGCTTCCTGACTTTCTGTTCAGCCCTCCTTTTTGTTGTCCAGTTTTCATCCTCATGCTTGCTGCCTCATGATGACAATGTGGCTGCTGGACCTCCACAATCCTCCGAGGAACAAAGAAGGTGAAAGGCAAAGAGCACAAGGCACAAACCAGTCAAGTATCCCTTAAAAAAACTGGGAGCTCCAAATGGTGCCTTCTGCTTATATCTCCATGGCCAGAGCTAAGTCTCTTTGCCATCCATAGCTGAACCAGAGATTGGGGTATATAGTTTGTTAGCTGGGAACTGCTGCTGTGTACAAAGCAGGGGTAGTGTCACTAAGAATAAAGGGGGTAAACTGGAGTAGGTCGGTAGAAGGATCCAGCAACCCTGTGTGTAGAGATTTCTATGGCAGAGACCCAAGACACAGCCCAGGAAAATGGCAGATAGAAGAGAACTGCTTTTTTTTGTTTTTTGTTGTTTTTTTAAAATCCTTGATTTAGGAATGAGGCAAAGCTCTAATGAATAATAGAGTAAAAAGAAGGTAGCCTTCTACAGTCCTTCTCTTTAAAATTGACTGTAGGTAGTTCTCAAGTTAAAGCAGTCAGTAGTGCTGTAGAAATGCTACAGACCCAGTGTTTGGAGACCACAGGGTCTGGCCCTGAATCTGCTGATGTCTGACTTTGTTATGCTCAACAAATCACTGCATTCTTCTTGGCATGAGGGCTTCCTCCTTTCTTCTCTAAAATTAGGGAATTGAATGAGTCACTGTGATCCCTCTGAGGTAAAAGACGTTTTGATTATCTGGGTCTTTTGCTCACAGTTTCCTCAGTTTGACCCCAAATCTAGCTCTCTTCTGCATCCCCACATGTGAAGTTGATTAAGCGTATATAGTATTGGTGGTCATTTTTATGAAAAATTGCCATCAGGTTACTTGCTAGGGCTTTCGTTCGTATGGAAAGCTAGGATAGGCTGTTTTTCAGGCACGTCACCCCTTTGAGACTCAGCTGTAGCTTGGCTTGGACCTGTGACCACACATGCGAATGGCCCTGTTCATTTTGATGCTGAAGTAGGATTTTTTTTTTTTTTTTTTTTTTTTTTTTTTTGGACTGCTGTTCAGGGCTGGAGAGAGAGAGAGAGAGGAGGGAATTCCTCAATTTCATGTGAATGAGGGAAACTGCTTCTCAGATGTGCATCAGGGCGGTTTCCGGCTTGCAAACACCAACAACATTCCTTCATTTGCGTGGGCGTTCAGCGCAGACCAGCCCCCGGCTCCTCCAGCAGAGAGCACCTGTGGCAGTCCAGCCTCTCGGACACAGACCATCAGCCGATGACAGTAGCTCTCTCCGTAGGGGTGGCAGGTGCCCGAAAACAGCACAGGAAGCAGTGGCATCACTGATGGGCAGCCACGCAGAAGTGTTTTTAGAAGGTGCCCTAGCAATGCTTCAGCCAGCCTTTCAGGCTGCAGAGGGTCCTGGACACTGAGAACGCCACAGGGCGAGGGCAGAACGCAGGCGGGACGGAGGTGGGGTGCGTGCGCAGCCGAGGTGCAGAAAGGATCATGATGAAACAGTGTGTCTGTCTCCCTGTCTTTTCTTTTTCTCTCTGTCCCTTCTCTCTCTTTCCCTCTGTATCTTTCTGGCTTTAATTTAGCATTTTATTCTAAACAAGTATAGCTCTGTGTTCAGTTGGAAATAGTGGATAGAAATTTGGGTTCTTAAGGCATTTGCCCTTGAATAAGGGGGAAAAAGGGGGATTTCAGATAGAAATCTGAGCAACCTGAGGTTTCTGTATGGAATATAAGAAGAGTTGCAATGAATAATTAAACAAGTTATAGCTAATAAAATATACAGCACCTTGCTTCAAACTAAAACATTCTAACTCTGCCTTAGGGATGAATGCTTTTCATTATTTTTTAATTGTTGCCAGGGTTGACCTTGAAGGTCTTTTCTGGCAGATAATTTGTTATGGTAAGAATGAGATCACTAAGCATTTTAGCACAAGCCGCATGATGCATAGAGTTTCTTCCTATTATATAATAGTGATGTGATAAGTCTGTTTTCCTGGGAATTTGTTCCTCCGTTTAGGTGGTAGCTTATTTCTCAGATCCTGCCTTTGGCAATCTCAGTGTTGCTGGCCCATAGGAGGATCTCTGGGGTCTGATGCAGGCCCCTGAATCCGTGTGCTATTCCTACTTGACTGTCTGCTAACCTCTCAAGGCCCATGAACACCACAGGAATGTGCCTCCATTTTGATAAAATGAGCATGGCAAGATCTAGGATCTCCTTTCTCTCCTCAGAAAATGGTGTCCAGGGAGATGATGCCTCCATGAATAGAGTTGTACAGATTTTGCCCTGATGGCCTTTGACACTATTTAGTGTTCCTTTGTAGTTATTATAAGACCCGTAATTGCAGATTGGTTACCAGTATGCCTAGTTACTGGTGTTTTGACAACTGATTTCAAAAAGAAACCGTAAAATGCGATTAAATATTTTATTCAATTGATTTGCAGTTCTCCATTTATGTTATATCTTAGGAAGAACAGATAATAGAACATCATGGCTACAAAATTGATAAAAGCATAGAAAAAAAACTGTAGTTTTCACCAAAGAGAATAAGAAAATCCTCTGTATTTGATTGGGGAATTAAATTAAGTATAAATACAGTTTCTTGTTTGTTTAGAGTGTGTACTGAATTTTGGACTTGAGTGATAAGTTCAAAACCACATGGTGTTGATGTGCATAATATTAGTAGGTTCTGTGTAAAAAATTTTAATTAAAAAAACTTATTCAGTTGATTGGACCATATGGTATGTATTTTGTGTGTGTGTGTGTGTGTGTGTGTGTCAGTAACATCTAGAAAAAATACATTAATATTACAATTCTCACGGTACTTTCTTACAAAGCAAATCCAGTGTGCTTTTAAATAAATATGAAGATTTATACTATATGTGAAACATATGTATAAGAATAAGATCTAGAATTACTACCAAGTATTCTTATGTTGTAAAAAGTTTTAGCTTCTGTTACATGTAGAAGATACTTGTTTTTACATTTTTAATATTTTTGGTAATAGAAAACATATATTATTTATCATACATGATCATTTAATTTCTGTTTTGAATATGGTGGAATAATACATGCCAAGTGTAATCTACATAAATTTTTTTTCTTTCCAGAAATTGCCAGTGAATCTTGGTTCATAAAAAACAACAAAAATTCCTATCATTTTACTAAGCATGTAGTTCCTTATTGCTGTCATTCAGCTTTAAAGGTGCTTATTTATAGACTCTGTGAAGTCAAACTGTCCTTGGCTTATTGCATTAAAGTTGTAAACTTAGGCCCTTTGCACTGGTGATGTTAGTTTACATTTTGGTATGGTAAATCCTTAGTCAAACAGCTGTTGTTTAACATTTATACAACTTCATAAAATTGTGGCAAAGCTGTCGTGTTTAATTTCAGATACATTCAAAATATAGAAAACCCATAATTGTTAACCAAAGGCAAAAGTATGAAATGATTCTAAAAGAAATAAAGATCTATTGGAATTTCTAGGCTACTACAAGCTGGACTATAAGAAAATTATAACTAAGTTGTCTTGATTTAAATGAAGTTAAAATGCCTCTTACTACAGTAGATTTATCTCCATCCTCATTGCCTAAGGCTTATTTTTTTCTCAGCTCAGAAAGGAAAATGCTAGAAAATGATACAGAATTACTGCCTCAGTTCATATTATTATAGCCACTTTTTATACAATATAATGAAACATGCAGCATGACGATATTTCATTCTACCTACAAGTTAGTATATAATAATCAGGTTGTGAATATTCTAACTCTTGTAATAGCTTATTTTTGAGAATATTCTGAGTATGTTTACTTATTGTCTAATTTATAGGTTGTCTTATTTACACTTTGGATAAACGAACTTGTGGTTATAAACTGGATTTGAAATAGTCTCTGAGTAAATTGCAACATTAACCATTTACATTTTTTTACAAATATGAGTACGGAGCAGGGGTTTTTTGTTGGAGAGAAGGGGTAATATTATTTCACTGCTTTACGTGCATTCCTACTTTATTTATAAGATCTTACTTGTGTCCTGCTTTTAATAATACTTCGAGTGATTTTTATGGGTTTTTTCCATAGTAGATCTCTTGGTTGGCAGTAGGAAGTTAGTTACCTATAAACAGGTTATGTTGTAAAAACTCTACTAAACTGATGACTGCCATTCATAGCGTATTTTAAAAAGAGATGATGTTACAAATTAGAATAAAATATCCAGGCTAGCTTATTTAATGTATAATATCATGGAAACTGTAGACATTACGTTTACATGCTATAAATGCATAATGATTGCATCTGCATAATATTTATTTTATACCTTCCATATGCTTTTCAGTGGTTGAGCTGCTTGAGGCATTGAAGTGGGTGGCTTTGGGGTCGGACAGATCTGTCTTTTGATCTTGGCCTGAGTACTGGTTGGTTTGTGAGCTGGGACAGACCATTTAACTTCTGAGTTTGTTTGCTCTCTGCAGTGAGTACAATGGCAGGGTCTTTTGTGAAGATTAAAAGTAGTAGTGTGGGGGCACCTGGGTGGCTCAGTTGGTTAAGCGTCCAGCTCTTGGTATCAGCTCAGGTCATGATCTCATAGTTCGTGGGTCTGAGCCTCGCATCGGGCTTTGTGCTTGTCAGCATAGAGCCACCTTGGGATTGTGCTCTTGTTCTCTCTCTCTCTCAAAAATAAGTAAACTTAAAAAGATTAAAAAATAAATAAAAGTAGTAACTTGGAAGTGGAGCAACTATTACAAAATAAGTGCTTGATAATATTAGATATTTATTAAGTTCATGGACCATCTTCTTATTTTTATCCTTAATACCTAGGTCAGAGTCCGGTCAGGAGGAGGTAGAATAGGTAATAACTAACTCATCTAGAGATCCTAGAGAGGATTGCAACTACTTTTGTGCCTTGTAATTTGGTGACGGTCGCCTTTGACGTGACTCATACCTTCATAAAGGTTTATGTGGAACAGGTTGTGACTGTCTACACGGTCAGCCAAACTAGAAACTGGGAGTCATTGTCAATCCTTCAGAATCCAGCTTCTTTTACCTACCTGTGAATATAATTGCCCTCACTGATACTTGGTGTAACTGCTCAGTGGAAGGAGCAGTCGGGACGTCTCTATATCCAAGATGGAGCCTCTGTTGGATCTGGATAGATTGCAGTGGTGAGGAAAAGAACACCGGGGAAAGGAAAATTCCAGACAAGGAGACTTACACAGACAAATGTATAGAGGCTGGAAGTATCATATGGGGGTGGGGGGTGGGTGGGGGAGTGGTCAGACCAGAACATTTAAAACACACACAGAATGTTCACAGCTCACTGGGCTTGGTTCTTTCAGTGGAAAAAAATCATGGTGTCATTTACTAAATGATAATGTGGGCATCTTCCAAATGAGTTAAAAAGTGATCGTAACCTAAGTGAGTTAACAGTTGCTATCAGCATTACTTTGAGTTTTTGTTTCCTTGTTTTAGGTTTCTAAAAATAGAAGCATTTTGTTTGAATTTTGCATGTTTTAAACATCAGGTTCCATACTTTTATTGTACAGAGGTCTTAAATGTCACAAGTGTAGGCAGTAATATAGTTTGTCATATGACAGAGTATATTTTCTAGTACTTAATAATGAAATGTTTCTGAATATAATTTAATATTTGGTCTAGCAAATAGAAAGGTCACAGAAGTAAACTTTAAAGCATTTTAGAAACTTTTACAAGTGATGAAACGTAGTGATTATTTAGAATCAGTACATTTTTCTAGAAAAATAATAAATGGCATTTAAACAACTAGGCTCATTTGCCTGCCACCATTTGCTACTTTGCTGTAAGATATTGAACTGCTTTTTACAGACTTATTCTTACCCTAACGATCCTTTGATCAACCATTTTTGCTAAAGGACAGTGTATTATTATACGTATATAAGTGTATAAAACCTTGTATCACTGTATGTAATATTTTAAGATTGACTTTTTGATTATCTTTTAGTAGTTTTCTTATTCACAGAATATTCACTGATTGTATGTAAGTCTACTTAGTGAGGTCTAATGTAAAAAAATACATGTGAATTGAAAAATTATTCATTGTTACTGTTACAGCATTTGTTAGATCAGTCTGAACTATATGGAAAATTCTTATTGTGAAAATCTGTGTGCTGAAAAGATGCTCAACATCATTAGGAATTAGGGAAATGTAAATCAAGACCACAGGGGGATGTCACTTATGCCTACCAAGATGGCTATAATCAGACAGACAGACAATACCAAGTGTAGCTGAGGATGTGGTGAAATTGGAACACTTATGCATTGCTGGTAGGAGTGTAAAATGGTGCAACTTTCTTGGAAAACAGTCTGGCAATTTATCAAACAGTTGAACGTAGAATTACCATATGACCCAGAAGCTCCAAGAGAACTGAAAATATACGTTCACACAACAACTTGTACATGAGTATTCACAGAAGCATTCTTTTATAATAGCCAAAAAGTCAAATGTTCATCAGCTGATGAATGGATAATCAAAATGTGGTATAGCTCTACAGTGGAGTATTATTGAACCAGAAAATGAGCTAATACATGCTACAACATATATGAAACTTTAAAAACATTATGCCAAATGAGAGAGGCCAGCCACAAAAGGCCACATACTATCTGATACCATTTATTTGAAGTGTCCAGTATAGGCAAATTTATAGACACAGAGCATAGATTAATGGTTGTTGGGGCTTCAGACAGGCAGAAATGGGGCATGACTGCTAATGGATACAGTGGTAAAATATTTTGGAATTAGAAGTGATGGTTGCACAACTTGGTGAATGTATTAAAAAAAATCACTGAGTTGCATATTTTAAAAACATGCACTATATGGCATATGAATTATATTTCAATGAAAAAAACGGGAAGAAAGACTGCGTGCATGTGTAGTGCCGTTGGTACTATATTTGCCCTAAATCATTACATTAAAAAAATTTTTTTTAAGTTTATTTATTTTGAGAGTGACAGCATGAGCAGGGGAAGGGCAGAGAGAGAGAATCCCAAAGCAGACTCTGCACTGTCATTGCAGAGCCTGATTTGGGGCCTGAAACAGTGAGATCATGAGCTGAATGGAAACCCGAGAGTCAGAGGCTTAACCAACTGAGCCAGCCAGGCGCCCCTAAATCATTATATTTTTTCAAAGATAGCCTAAGTTTCCTGTATGCCTTTTTGAATAACATAAAAAGTCATTTAAATCTATTTTTGTGAACTTTTTCATGTAATTCTCAATTTTAGTTTTCCAGATTAGGTGAAAATAGAGTATTAGTTGGTATTAAAGTATTTTCATGCTGAAATATGGACTTAATAAGAGAGCATCTATGAGGCAGAACAAGGACAGAGGCCAGGTTGAAGGTTACCCTGCTTCTTAATATACTTAAAGTTGTTGAAGTAGATTTCCAAAGTATTCTTTGAACCTTTCGCTGCGTCTCGTCTTTTTATCATTGGCATCATTAGAAAATCAAAGTTCCTTATTTAGTAAATAACATGGGAGAATACTCTAAAATTTTTCTTTTATTTTAAATTGGCCTGTTATCTCTTATCAACACTTGTTTCTGAGTAGAAGCTTAAGTAGTTTTTATAAAGTGATGGTGTATTAGACCCCTTTGAAAATCCCACTTAGCAACTCTCCTGGCGCCTTCTTGGTGCTTCTCCAAGATCTCATTTCTCAACGCGGAGACAGCCTTGCTTGTCAGCTGTGCGACTCTGGCAGGGAGGGTGGCCTCACCGCACGTGTTGCTGTTAGGCTGTGTGTTCTGCTCTGCTCATGTGCACACCAGGGTCTGAATCTTTTCCTCTCTTCCTCACACGGAGGTGGGGAGGAGGTCGATCTCTGCCTAGATTCATTGATGAATTCCTAACCACTTCTGTTTGAGAACTTCTGTTATAAAGGATACTTGGCTTACATCCTTAAATTGAATTTTTAAGTAAGAATTATTTTAAAATAACATGCATACTCTGAAAGAGTTATCTAGATTTTCTAGAGAGTTAAATTTAGACACATGATTAAATTGAGATAAAGATTCTTCATCCTGTATTTTTCATTTATTAGTTGCTTAATCTCTTTTGTATTGTTTTCCAGCTTTTAATTTTCATGTAATATACTGAGAATTCTTTTGTAGCTTACTTTATCTTTTTTTTTTTTTTTGATCTTTTGCTTGTACAGGGTGATTCAGTGAATTTATTTTCATTGCCACATCATATTGTAGTATAATGAGCACAATTTCTTTTTGATGAGAATTCTTTGTAATTTTTCATTTCAAACCTTAGCGCATTGAATGTTTTTTGTGTTTCCTTGTGCAAACATACAGTGGCACAAAGGTTTTTCTGAGTATATTCCTGTAAATGAAATTGACAGGGCATGGTGTACGAATATCTTTATTTTTTCTCCTAGTTGTTGCCAAGTTCTACAATTTGTAGTCCTACCCACAGTGTCTGAGAGTCCTCCTTGTTTCTCACTCTTAGCAACCCTGTTATCAGTGAGTTAAAAGTTTTTGCTGTTCTGATAGGCATGAGTATTTTCTTTTTGTTTTTCAATTGCTTTTTCTTCTTTCTAAAGAGCCCCCAAGCAACCAGATTGGAGGGAAATTGTATCTTTCTACCTCATACTCATTATTGTTCCTCCAGCCACCTCCATGCCAATGGGAGGGACCCAGCAATTGCACACACAGTAGGACATTTGAGGAGTTCCTCTGGTTGTCCATCTACACTTTCCCCCATATAGCTGGTGTGTCTTACCACCCGGGTCCTGTAACCATATGAAGTGACACTCAGCTGCCATGCAGTGCCTTGCCTGCCTGGTCTCTATGTGCACCATGCACCCACTCCTCTCTCCTGCTATCTCCTGGGCACCAAGAGGCTCTACAGCCTGTATCCCAGAGAAGTTCTCTCCTCCATTTTTTCCCCACAGGGAAGAAACAAAACAATGGAGACAACAAAAAATAAAATCTCGGTAAACTACCCTTCTGTAGAAGTGTCTGACATTGCCTTGGGGATTCTTCTGCTTAGCTGCTCGGACTCTGACGAGAAGCCTATTCCAGGCTGCCACAGTTTACAGACTCTTCACAAGTGTCCAGCGTCTAGCTATTGTAATAATTAGTTTTAGGGCACTAACTTTTCTCTCAACATCATTATCACCTGTCTCTTGCTTTGCTTCTCTCGTGTTCATCTGTTCTTTCAATACACCTTTTCTCCTCATAAATTCTTTCTAGCTGCTGGTGTTCCTTCTGACCCAGAGCCAGCTGCTTTTCTTGTTTTCTGGACAGCATCTATGTTTAGATGAAACTACCTTTGTTGTCCCCTCACCTTTGAGAAGAGCTTCACAATAGTTGAGAATACTTACATATTCCTTAGGAAACCCCAGTAGAACAAAATATCAGTGAGAAAACTAAAAGTTCAATCAGAGATGTGTTGTCCTTTGTGTCGGTTTAGGATTAAAAAAAAAAAAAAAGTCTGACCTTAGCAAATATGTAAATTTCAACACAATTAAATTTGAATTTACAATATATTTGGGCAAAGTTTCAAAAGAAATATAACTTTGAGGGAAAAGAGTTTTTGCTGATTTTAATACTGCAGTCATAAAATTGTACCTTTAAATTTTTATTTTTATCTGGAGATAAACTAGGAATGCACTGTATTAAAATAGTAATTGAGTCCCTAACATCATTTTCCTTGGTGTTATTCACTCCACTTATTTGCTAAAAATTTCTAATCGTATAATGGAAGAAATATATATTAAATCTCACCAAGAAAATTGTACCCAGGGCTCTTTTTCAGGGTTAGCTATTCTTGGAAGATAGAATTACCTATATTGTTAAACATCACGTGCTTTTAAAGCTTTTGACTTTAAAAGTTCAAGCTGAATTAATAGGTTGTATTTTTAAAAGTAAAAGAAATGGTTGTTTAAAGTTTAAGCTAAAACTCTTAGGGCAGTAAGCTGTCTCTTGGCCTTTTGTAGACTCTGACCATGTTTTGAGAGTCCTTGAGGAGAGACAGAGCTACAGAAAGCAAAGGGTCTTTTGCACGTGGACCTGCATTCCTACTCTGTACAGTGTTTGAAGCACACAAAACCAGCAGCACTACACTGAGTCCTTTGTTCTTCCTGTTGGGCAAAACTCTGATAGCTTACTGTAAATATGGCCGACCGCCAAGCTGTGGCGCAGATTCTTTTTTTTAAATACTGTAAACTGGCACAGGCTCAAGAATTACAGTTCTTCCTTTTATTTGCTTTCTCCTTCCATACTGAAGAGTTTCCTCTATCGTAGATAGAAAAACAGTTGTTGTGGTCGAGGGAAAAAGTGCCCAAACAGTCCATTTTTTTTTTTTTTTCTGCCTTCCTCCTTGTCTTGGGTACGTTTCTGCTGAAATAAGCAGAAGTACTTTTATTACTCTTAAATTTTAAAAGGACAATGTCCTCTCATGGTAATGAAAAGAACTTGAGTAGAGCAGTGTGAACTGAGTTGAATTCAGAACACTTAACACTGTGTTGACTTTAAAAATTAATTCCGTGTTGGTGTTTTCCTACTTTTCTTTGTTATCATGGTTTTAACTTCCTGTTGTCCTAGAATCTTTTTGGTTTTAAATTCTAGTTTTAATGTGCCTGCTTTACTTCTGACGTTACCAAGTTGCTTTCCCCTTGTGTTGGAATTTGTGTGGCTGCTGCTGAATTGAAAAGAGGTAGAGGGAAATGAAGGGTGTGTGGTTCTGCCTTTCAACTACAGGGTGTGTCCCTTTTGAAACTTTTTCTTTTAAATGTAAGAAAAGGCTTGGAAATGTTATATTTGTGGAAGGATTATTTGCTCATGATATTAAAATAGAGATGCCAGGAAGAAGTAGATACTTTCTTGATAGAAAAATCTTGTGAAAATTTTTAATTTTTGCAGTTCTATTGATTAATCTTACACGTAGAAACTTCTAGACCTGAGTAGAAATGAAACGTATATTGTGATTATTTATCAAAAAATCAAGCGACGATTGAATATACCATTCTTCCCTACTTCAGTGACATTAAAATTATTTTATACAATAGGCACATGTCAACATACTTTTTCTTTTGGTTCATTAATCTCTGTTTCTTATAAAAAGACAACTTCGCTAGGATGTAATTAGGGGTATTTGTCTTGTTTTCAGACATGGTTAAAGGTAGAGGAGATTATGTTTATCATCAGATAGGTTTTATGACAGTCTTTTTAGGATATGTGGAGAATCTAAGAAGGAGGAAAGGATGCTGCTTCTACAGAGATGCTCTGTCAGTTACTGTGATGAATTTTCTTTATATCCTAATATATTTTTAATATTTTGAGGGGGGGATTTTCACTGAACTGATTGAAAACAATTTTAAAAGTTGGGCAAAATGATATTGGCTACTTTGGCCTCAGTTTCTTCATAAAATTTAGGTTGTTAAACTAAGGCCTAAGTATCTTGAGGTTCTTTTCGTATGTTCCTACTTCTAGTGCTTCTCTAGAAATACGTATAGAGTTCTGCCAGTACAGTGGGAAAGCAGTTAGGCTGAGCCTCAGGAGGCCAGGTTCTCATCTTTGCCTTCATTTCATAATAATATGACCTAGAGCCTATCTACTCACTGTGGGCCCAGTTTCCTCATCTATAAAGTAGTGAGTAGAACGGGATGATCTTAGAGGTTCCTTTCAACATAAAGAGTCCAGACAAAATTCTATGGTTATTTTGCTTTTTTTGTAGACTAGAAATTAATGAATAAGTGAGAACACAATATGCTAACATAGGGAGTAGCTTATTTACGTTTATTGAATGTAGATGTGTACTTTTGCAGTGTGGTATAATTCGAAGAAATTTTTACCTCCTTAGTACCCAGTCATTCCTTTTCCTTCTATTTATTATATAGGCTGCTGTCATTTGATGTCATTCACAGGGCGATTGTGAGTAAAAATGGCATATGGATTAGGGCATTTGGTAATTTTGAAGAGTTCCAGTGCAGATAAAACCTTCTGGGGGGTGGAATTCCATTTCCTACCTTGAGAGGCTGCTGCCAAGCACCATGCTGCAGGCCTTTGAGCCCAGGCTGTGGGTTTCAGTCCTGGTTCTATTACCCAAAAGTTTTGGTCCCTGGGATCATGCATTAAAATTCCCTGATTCTGAGTTTCCTTGTCTCTAAAAGGATAATTTAAGACAGTTTCACAGATCTGCATATTAACTGAGCTTTAAACTAGGTTGTGTGTGTGACTATCCTTAATTTAAGTTTTAACATTTTAAAAACTCATCATTCGGTTCAAGTTGGCAAACCTTTTGTTGGATATCTAAGGTATGGTGCTCAGAGGGCACACGCACACACCTGGGTAACAGGAGTGGAAGGCATAATGTGGAAGGTTAGTTGTAAAACAGTGAATGAGAGTGTAATAATATAGATGTAACAATGGATTTCAGCTGGTAATGTTTTGTAAGAGAAGGTGTATCTGAGAAGGTGGATTTGAGCTGGGCTTGAAAGGTGGGTAGGATGTTACCAGTAGGAGAAGAAGGAAGAGCCAGGAGGAACTTCCAGTCAGGAAGAAGAGAGCCATTGAGGTTGGAGGATGTGATGCATGGATGGAACCTGGTTTCCCTAGGAAAGAAAAAACAAGTAACTCTAAGAGGAAATCAAAGTATAACATTGCTCTATGTAGTAAGAAATAACGTTTAACCCCATTATATATTGGAAACTTGCATTGAGTGCTGGTTTATCCTAATTCCTTATCAAAGACCTCTCTACCTTCTTCAGATACTTTTTCCAGATCATATAACAAATAGATAGATAATGCTGAAAAATCTTTCAATTACAAGTGGCATATAAATTCCTTTAGTAGTAGAAAAGTATTATACTCCTGAGTTTTGAGTTTTTGGACAATTTAAGAGCAAAGGTTCTTTAAAGAGATTAAATTGTCTGAAGCATACTCAGAAATCAGTGGAAGGATTGGCATATTTTTTAAAAAGTTTATTTATTTATTTTGAGGGGGGGGGGCAAAGAGAGAGGGAGAGAAAGAATCCCAAGTAGGTTCCACGCTGTCAGCACAGAGCCTGATGTGGAGTTCAATCCAGTGAACTGTGAGATTGTGACCTGAGCTGAAATCAAAGAGTTGGATGCTTAACTGACTGAGCCCCCCAGGTACCCTAGGATTGGCATATTTAATCTTGGTTATTATCCCTTAAAATCATGCTATGACTGAATAACTTTTCTCCGAAATCGATGCAGCAAATATTTGACTTTTAAGTGTTAATAACTTGGAAAAATAAAGAAGCTATTGACTTTTTCTTTTCATGTACCTTTCATTTGGCAACAAACCATTTGAGATACTAGTTCATGCTAGATTATTTAAAATAAGCTACAGTGAATAAGACTGCTTATAGGCACATTGTATATCTGGTTGCCAGTAGGAAATGTGTTTCTCAAACCTTGAGTCACATATTTTCTTCCATGTTAAGAAAGCTTCTTTGGTATTTGGCATCTGTTCATCTTTTGGGTATGCTGAGATTATCCGTTACATCACCTCCAGGGGTATGAATAGAATCACTGAGAAGTAGTGGTCAATAGTAGCTTTTGTTTGAAGAACATATTAGTAGCACAATATCAGTGGGAGGGAATATAGCATGTTTTTAAAATAAGAGATCATGGTCTTGGATTTAGAATTCTGTTTCTGCCATTGTCATTACTTCAGTAGGAGATTTTCAGGAAGTGAAATGGCTTTTTGCTTTGGTTTCTTTACCCACAACACACTTTTTAAGGTGGAGTGTGGTATTTAATGTTATATTTTAATGCATCTGAACTTAAATACTCTTTATTTGCTAAAACATACAGGTGCATTTTACTTTTACTTTTAGATCTGTTGTACTAACATTATGACCATGAGCTTTTTGTATAGGAGTAATATTCATCCCATGTTATTTCTTTTCTTTCTAGGGGGCTAGCAGTAGTTGGTGTAGGGTAGTCACAGATGTTTGCGGAATGAATAAATCATTTCCATGGGAAAAAATTGGAGAGTTGAGTTTCTCCACCTTGTTCTTTTAATCTTGTATCATTTGGGTGCTGTTACTCACTAGCTTATGATTGTAGGCAATGACCTCATTTAATATATCTAATCTTTAGTTCCTCCTTTTGCATAATCTCTATCACAGTACCTATATCAGGTTAGTGAGTACTGATAATGTTTTCATTTTAGTGAAATTTTAAGGGAAGTGTTTAGTAAATTTGTTAGGTATCCCTCCTAATAAGTTCTTGGTGCTTTTGAATGTCTTTTCCTTCATTTTTTTCTCCTCTGATGAATTGGAGACTATATTTAAAGGGACTGCTTACACACAAGGTTATTGTAAAGGTGTACAATTTTTTACTTTCTATAAGGTGGGGTATACCTGTTTAATTTTGTGGTGTAGTAGTGTCTCTGGGAGTCTCTGCTGTCTCTGAATATTTATAGAATTATAAAATTGTAAAGCCATCAAGCCAAGGGGTCCTTGGGCATTTATCTAGTTCCCTTTGCAGACAGGTCCAGAGACATTTTTACCAGCTATCCTGTCTTACCGCATGATTATAAGAATTAAAAGTAATGAAGGGAACTTAAGTTTCATAACTTATTCTCTAAATAAAATGCTTACTGTTAAGACTGATTCTTTACATCAGACTGAGAGGGTGCTTTGTTTTTTCTGCATATCTAAATTTCTGCATACCCTTCCATTCATGTTTCAAAATTTCATATAAATTGCATGGGTAGGGAAACTCCTATCTGAATCTCTTGATTTTGACAGCATCCCGTATGATTTTACCCAAAATAATAAACATCTGTTTCTTTCATGTGCAGACATAGTGACACACAAATACAGTATTGAAAAAAAAAGTTCAGACTAATTCTATGATTCTTCTAACCATACCACTTTCACGATTACATTCACAAGAAAGACTTTAGCAAAATAAATTGACTAGCAATGTTTTCATTGCTTAGTAAAGTGTTTATTGTTGTCATTGTTGTTGTGTACTGTTGAATTATTTTAATTGGTTTGCAATGAGGTTCTTCCAAATGTTGATCCATAGGAAAATAGGTGTAGGAAAAATTGCCCTCAAAGTCTTATGTTGGCTTTTTTGCCTTAGCCTATCTGACCAGGTCAGTCATGGTATTTGTGGGGCCCAAGGTGAAGGTTTCCTTCCAGAAGCAGGAATTCTGCTTTGTTTGGTGGTCAGATTGCATGGCTGACACTGGCCAGTTGTCTTGCACCTGTCACCGGCCATCTATTCCCATGGGACAAATCTTCTATCCATCATCACTGCTAGAAAAATACATCAAAGCACGTGCCTCCCAGTAGGGAGGCTGGCTGCATCATCTTGCTATACAAGAAAGCATGTTGTTCCTGATTTAGAAAGTTGCTGCTTCTAAAAAGGAAGTGTTTGGTTCTAACTCCTTAGTGCCCATTAATTGTGTCCGATTTTGTGTGGTTCTCTGCCACGTATGGAGAGACTGAGACAGCCAGGATAGCTAACCATGAGCTCAGAGGCAAGTCTTGCTACTTTTTGCAATGTAGCTCATCTCTACTGCTTTTCCTTTTACAAAATTATTGTTTTGTCTTGTTCTGTTAATTAATTAAGATCCCTCCAAAGAAGTAGATCGGTATCACTGGGTAAAGATTTATATAATTACATTAGAGTGGGCACAATCCATTTGCCATACAGAAACAGAAGCTTATGCTTTAAAATTTAGAGAAACTGTGAAGGGTTTAAGAGAAATGGTGAACATGATGATTATATGCAAAGTGCTAAGGAAGTATTTAAATGTCAGTTTTCAGATCTGTTATCAGCTAAGTTCTGTCAGTTCATTTTTTTAATCCAACTCAAATTATTCATATTTCAAGTGAAGTATGTTTCTGCTAATGCTGCTATTTGGGGCATTTAAATTTCTATGGACAAATGCTGTAGTCCTAAAACGTGTGGGGGAAGTGCAAATAAGCATTGGAAGGTGGCTTATATATGTCACTGTGAAATTGTATTCTAATATATTTTTAATTCATGTTATGGGCATCTTAAACTTTTTAAAGAACTCTTCATTTTTATCCGTTGATAGCAAATGCTTCAAAACCACATAAAATCACTAATTTTGCCATGTATAGAATCACAATTTAGATACTTGCCCTAATAATCCATTCTGGATCATCTTTGCATAAACTCTATTAAGGGAAATGATTTTTTCCTTTGCTAACAGGTAATTGCCAAGTGTGACCCACCCTGCTGCTTGCAAAGAATTCTGAAGTGCAGACTGCATTTTTACATAATGTAGTTAATGGCAAAAAGCTGTAGAGGGGTAGAAACAGAAAAGAACTGAAGGCAACAAGTTTAGAAAAGGCCAAAAAGGAAAGTTAGTGAGTACCCAGGAAAATATCCCCAGTATGATATAAACAAGCTCGGTCTCCACAGAGCTGCACCTTTTGGGAAATCATGCTGGGTAAAGTGGAGCAGAGACTTAAGAATTGAGATTTCTTATGAATTGAGCCCCGCTTTCTGGGATGTCTCTGTGGACATCTCCTAAATATCCCTTTGTGCCTTTTATATTGTCCTATCTTTTCTTTTACTCTCTCCTTTCCAGTGCTGGTTTATATACTGATCCAGTGTTCAGATCCCTTTCTGCTGCTTCCTCTCTCACCCGCATTTAGAAAGCTGAACCATTATGTACTGATAGAATGTAGAGGACTCTTCTTGTGCTCAGTGTAACTAGAACCAGGGAAGGATTAAAGACATAATTGTGATGTTAAAGTATCCTTTCATTTTATTAATAATAAAATACCACTGTTGGGTTTTTATTATTATGAATAGTGATGATGATACAATAATAACAATAGCAGAGACCAGAAGTGAGGGGTTTGGTGGGAGCTAAATATCAATCCTGACATTTAAAGCACCACTGCACAGCTCAGAATTCTGTCTCCTTCTCTTGATTCTCTTCTTTGACTATGTACTAATTCCTTTGAAACACTTTCTTCTTATTAGAACACATCCAACCAAAGAAGCGAGTACCTATTTTTAGAGATCTTCCTCCTCCCATAGGAAGTAACTTGTAGGTGAAACAGGAAATACAAGGCTCAGAGACCCTGCAAGAGTATGAGCAGGTGCAGTGGTGTCTTAGGAAGTGAAGGAGAGGAAGACAGGTGACTAGTGTTGTATGGGGAGAGGTGGGCCCGCTACCCCAGCCAGGGCATCAGGCTCCCGATCTGTGAGACACTGAGGTGGAATCAAAGGTGAGTGATTGGTGAGTGAAGGTTTGGGGAGGAGGGGATGTTCAGGATGATGCCCAGGACCTGGTTTGGGCATCTAGATAGATGGTAGAGGAAATGTAGCAGGAGGGCAGGTCTGTGGAGGAAGATTGAGTGTTGCTATGGTGTTATCTCTCGGTGGAAGCATACTGAGTAATTTGCAGTTTTTTGTTTTTGTTTTCTAAGGATACATTTCTGTTTTTCAGTATGTTGGTATGGAACCTAAGAGAAATAGGTTTTTAGTGCTTTTTCAAAAGTTCTTCCTCAAGGATTGTTCTAGTTTTTTCTTCGCTGTCTCTAAAGTAATGCTGAACATAAATCCTTCATGATGTGAATAATGAAAAATTTGTGTAGTTCTCTAAACTTAGGAGGTACATTACATTTGCCTTTGTGACTTTATGGATATTAGGTTTGGATTGTGGTTAAGCTAATGAACTGAAGAACTCAAGTTGATGGTCTCATCATTCAATCCAGCAGCTTGTGTTAAATTTTAGGCTAATATCTATGTTTTTACATGATTGCTTAGCTAGAATTCTTTTGGTACGTTAACATTTTTCATATTAAACCCAAGCTGAATTTTAATAGATATTTTTTCGGTTTATTTGAGAGTATCTTTAAACTTTTTAATATTTTATACCTTCCACTTAAATGATGACACTGTTGATTTAATGTTATAGTATTTATGTAACATGATATAGGCCAAGAGGACAATTAAACTGTATAGGCATACCTTATTTTTATTGACCTTCACTTTATTGTGCTTCACAGATGAGTTTAAAGGGGTTTACTGTTTTGTTTTGCTTTTACAAATTGAAGGTTTGTGGCAACCCTACATTGAACCAGTCTACTGACACCATTTTCCCAACAACATTTGCTCATTTCATCTTTCTGTGTCACATTTTGGCAATTCTGACAATATTTCAGAGTTTTTCATGATTTCGTTTGTTATGGTGACAAATCCATGATCTTTGATGTTACTATTGTATTGGGGTGTAAACTGTACCCATATAAGACAGTGAACTTAACTGATAAATGTTGTTTTTGTTCTGACTTCTCTACTGACTGACCATTCCCCCATCTCTCTCCATCTCTTTGGGCCTCCCTATTCCTTGAGACACAACAATATTGAAATTAGGCCAGTGAATAAACCCTACAGTGGCCTGTAAGTGTTCAAGTGTTCAAAGGAAAGGTTGTACATCCCTCACTTTAAATCAAAAGCTAGAAAAGATGGAGCTTTAGATGAGAAAGACGTCAAGGTCAGCATAGGCTGAAAGCTAGGGCTCTTGTGCCAAACAGTCAAGTTGTGAGTGCAAAAGAAAAGTTCTTGAAAAGATGAAAAGTGCGACTCCAGTGAACACACGGATGATAAGAAAGTGAAACAGGCTCATTGCTGATAAGGAGCAAGTTTGAGTGGTTTGGACAGAAGATCAAACCAGCCACAACATTCTCTTAAGCCAAAGCCTGATCCAGAGCAAGGTCCTAACTCTTCTTAATACCGTGAAGGCTCACACAGGTGAGGAAACTGACAAATATTAAAGAGGTTGATTCATGAAATTTAAGGAGAGAAGCCATCTTTGTGACAGAAAAGTGCAAGGTGAAGCATCCAGTTATCCAGAAGATCTAACTAAGATCATTAGTGAAGGTGGCTACACTAAACAGCAGATTTTCAATGTAGATAAAACAGCATTATACTGGAAGAAGATGCCATCTCAGACTTTACAGAGGAGAAGTCAGTGCTGGCTTTCAGGCTTCAAAGAACAGGCTGACTCTCTTGTTAAGAGCCAATGCAGCTGATGACTTCCAGTGAAAGCCAGTGCTCATCTACCATTCCAGAAATCCTAGGACCCTTAGAATTATGCTAAATCTACTCTGCTTATGCTCTATAAATATAACAAAAAAGCCTAGATTACGGTACATCTGTTTCCAACCTGGTTTACTGAATATTTTAAGCCCACTGTTGAGACCTATGCTCAGAAAAAAATATTTATTTCAAAATATTGACTGCTTATTGACAGTGTACCCGGTCACCCAAGAGCCCTGATGTTGTTTTCATGCCTGCTAACACAGTATCCATTCTGCAGCCCATGGATCAAGGAGTAATTTTGACTTTCAAGTCTTATTTAAGAAATAGATTTTGTAAGGCTATAGCTGGCATAGGTAGTGATTCCTCTGATGGATCTGGGCAACATAAATTAAAAATTTTCTGGAAAAGAATTCACCATTCTAGATGCCATTACGAATATTCATGATTCATGGGAAGAGGTTGGATATCAACCCTGACAGGAGTTTGGAAGAACTTGATCCCAACCCTTGTGGGTGACTTTGAGAGGGATTCAGGAATTCAGTGGAGGAAGTCACTGCAGGTCTGGTAGAAATAGCAAGAGAACTAGAACTAGAAGTGAAGCCTGAAGGTGGGACTGAATTGCTGTGATCTCATGATGAAACTAACAGATGAGGAGTTGCTTCTGATGGATGAGCAAGGAAAATTTTTTTTTTTTTGAGATGGAATCTACTGCTGTGAAGATTATTGAAATGACAATAAAGGATTTAGAATATTCCATAAACTCAGTTGATAAAGCATCAGCAGGGTTTGAGAGGATGGATTCTGATTTTGAATGAAGTTCTGCTGTGGGTAAAATGCTGTCAGATAGCACTGAATGCTCCTGAGAAATGGTTTGCGAAAGGAAGAGTCCATGGATGTGGTAGACTTCATTGTTGTCTTAAGAAATCGCCACAGCCGCTCCCAACCTTCAGCAGCCACCACGCTGATCAGTCAGCAGCCATCAGCATGGAGGCAAGACCTTCCACTAGCACAAAGATTGTGACTTGCTGAGAGTTCAGATACGGTTAGCAGTGTTTTTTTAGCAATAACGTATTTATTTATTTAATTTGAGGGTGGGGGGTGGGGAAGAGAGACACACACGGGAGGGACAGAGACAGGGAGAGAGAGAATCCCAAGAAGGCTTCACATTGTCAGCAGGGCTCAACATAGGGCTTGATCTGTGAACTGTGAGATACCAGAGCCGAAACCAAGAGCTGCACACTTAACTGACTGAGCCGCCCAGGCACCAGCAATAAAATATTTTTTTAATTTTGTTTTGAATCTTCATTTATTTTTGAGAGAGAGAGAGACAGAGCGCAAGCAGGGGAGGAACAGAGAGAGAAGGAGACACAGAATCCGAAGCAGGTTCCAGGCTCTGAGCTGTCAGCGCAGAGCCCGACGCAGGGGGCTCAAACCCACGATCTGTGAGATCATGACCTGAGCCGAAGTCGGGATGCTTAACCGACCGAGCCATCCAGGCGCCCCCCCACAATAAAATATTTTTAAACCGTGTGCCTTAGTTTTATTTTCTTTTAGATTTAATGCTGTTGTATATTTCATAGACCAGAGTATATACATAACTATTATATGTCCTGGGAAACCAAAAGATTAATTTGACTCACTTTATTCTGATATTTGCTTGTTATGACTGTCTGGAACCAAATCCACGATACCACTGTGGTCTGTCTGTATTGAAAATTTATGTATAATATTGGTTTGCTGTATCAGCTCAAACAAATTCATTCCTTAAGATCACCTCTTAATTTTTCAGCAGCGTTTCAGATGTAGTGAAAGCACACAATCCTATGAAAATTCCATTTTATTATATATATTTTTTGAATACTGACTTTCAAATGTAGAGTTACTGGAACCTTTTTGCATTTTTAAGTGAATTCTCTTTAAAATGGGTAACCTTTGAGATGACAAAATTCAAGACTGGTTTCATAGAGTATAATATACTTCATTCTGAACTTTTTAAGGGCTGTTTTTTAACTTAAGAGATTGCAAAGTGTTAGCATATCCCCATAGAAAATAAATCCCCATGCATAAAACCTAAGAATGAATTATTTTTCTTGTAGGTTGGCATGATTGAAATCACATTGCCAGTGTAGTTGTACATGTAGCTATTGTTCATAAAATTCAAACATAGCTAATAGGTCATCTTTCACTGTTTGATGATTTGCCATTCTAGAAAATTCCTTTCTAGTAGAGATTTTTTCTTTTTTGTAATTTTTAGCTTTCGATACTCAGAATGGAATGTAATCACTCAGGGTTTAAGTATGTAGGAGGAAGGAGAAATCAGAAATTTTTGATGATTTGATAGAGACTTATTTCACTTCTTATGGGAGAAGGCTTGTGAACTGATAAGGAAGAATAGAGACATTGATTTGGTGTAAGTTTGTCAATTTAGATTTTTCTAAATTAGTCCCTGTGTCTTGAAATTTATAACTGAATTTGAGGGCCAGTAACTTTTTTCTCTAGTATATCTTCTAGAATATTGCTGTGTTTTTAAAAAAACAAGCATCTAAAACAGCAGCTGAAATTACTTCAGAAATTCCTGAGCACTTCTGTCACATAATTGGCAAAAGTCTTCCTAAATCTCCTTTATTGTGCAGTGTGTAGAGTAGGCATGTGTGCCAATTATGGTATAGGAAGGTCAACCTTATCTCTAGAGAGAGAAAGAACTTGCCTATATGTGCATTATTATGTTGCATCTTACGGATTTTCCAAGAACCTTCTGATATCAAGTATTTTGTCTAATTGTTTCCACAGATAAACTTGTCAAACATGTTTCCTTATTTAGGGTTTAGAAACTGTGCTCCTTACTTGGGGCCACTATGAGGTCTCCCTCCAGGGGGTACTTTCCTGCTAGGTAGAATTGTGTATGATATCACTGAAGTCAGGGAGCAAGCAACAAGTGCACTAAATTGTGGGGGAAAGGCACACAAACAGTGGGGGGAGAGCGCCCTGGGAGGCAGGGAGGGGCTTGGAAAAAGGCATGGAAACAAGTGTTCCCTACCCATGATTTTTTAACATTCTTTTTTTTTTTTAATTTTTTTTTAACATTTATTTATTTTTCAGACAGAGAGAGAGCATGAACAGGGTAGGGTCAGAGAAAGTGGGAGACACAGAATCTAAAACAGGCTCCAGGCTCTGAGCCGTCAGCACAGAGCCCGATGCGGGGCTCGAACCCATGGACTGCGAGATCGTGACCTGAGCTGAAGTCGGACGCTTAACGACTGAGCCACCCAGGCGCCCCGATTTTTTTAACATTCTTATGTGTGGTGACATATACTGTGTTGTTGTTTCTTTTGATTTGGAAGCCAAAGTAAGTTTATCCAACATATATGTTTTCAGCAGATCAAGTTTTTAAGAATTCCATATTTCCTGAAATCATTTTAGAGATTTATATTAAGATTTGGAATATTAGGGGCGGCTGGGTGGCTCAGTCAGTTAAGCGTCCGACTTCGGCTCAGGTCACGATCTCGCGGTCCGTGAGTTCGAGCCCCACGTCAGGCTCTGGGCTGATGGCTCAGAGCCTGGAGCCTGTTTCCGATTCTGTGTCTCCCTCTCTCTCTGACCCTCCCCCGTTCATGCTCTGTCTCTCTCTGTCTCAAAAATAAATAAACGTTAAAAATTTTTAAAAAAGATTTGGAATATTAATGTTGGTGGAGGTTAGGAAATAATAGTTTTGAATTTCTGAAACAATTTTCTGGCTTTTTTTTTGGGAGGGGGGAAGGTTTCATGTTTAGATTTTGACATTGATAGTAAGGATAATTTTTTGTCATTAATCAAAACACTGTAAGATTTCTGTGGCTATTTTATATATTGGTGAGCTTTGTTGTGAGAGTTTTAAGGGGATCCACTTGGGTCAGTGGCCAAAATTCCCCGGAGTTTGTGAGCCTTCATGTGGAGAAAATTACTCTTTTATTTTCACTAGTATCTAACTGAAATTTGGCCTCTCCCTTATTTATGAATGTAGGCAATCAACTCTAGTAGTATTGGCAGCCTGTGACTTTGCCACTGATAGAAATCATATATTTTCATCTTACATTATAGTTGTTACAGATATCTCAAAATATTGAAGCTCATCACTACTTTAAAATTACAGCATTTATTAGACTCACAGCTAGAGCTTGTTATTTAATACGTTAATAAAGCAGTACATTATTATATCACATTTTAAATATTTTGATAACTGTCAATCTGATGATTTTCTTCGTAGTCTAGTAACACTCTTAAACAACATTCTAAGAAGGGGTCTGTAGACTTCACTAGACTGCCAAAGGTATCCATAAAACGGGGTCCCTGGACAGGGGAACATTGCAGGTGGGTACTCTGCTGCTGGTTTTACTGTTACCTCACTGTGTGTGACCTTGGGTGCCACTACCTTGGGTAGTGGCACATGTGTGCCATATGATGATGATACCCATTGGCTCGGGAAATTGTAAAGATAAAACAAAGGAAATAGTATTAAAAATTTTTAGCGTTATGCATACAGAAGATGTTTATTATATGAATTTTTGCTTTTCTAAGAACAGGGCATGTATGAGTAATTGTTAAGAGTGTAAGCGAGGCATCTAGAGGTAATGTAAATTGTGCTTTTGTTCTCCAGTTTCAGTGTGGCTCAACGTCATTACACTTTACGATGAATTGCTACAGGAACATGCCAATTTCATTGTAGCTCCAAAACATTACCAGTCGTGGAAGAAAAGAGGATTGCTTTCCCCTAAATATTTCTTTTAAAATTGATTTCTGTATTCTCCAGTCCTCTAATCCAAACTGATGGGCTTCGGTGCTCCCCAAAGCAGTATGTGAGTCAGGCAAAGCACGAGAGAACACATGTTTCTTCTGCAGCAAAAACCAAAGTGTAGCAGCGTGGCTCAGTTCCTGTACCTAGTATAATTAATCAAGAAGTAAATAAATAAGAGATGGAAGAACAAAGATATTGAACATTGTATTTGATGTTTTATGAACGTTCTCTTTTTATGACAGCCTTATGGAGCTCATCAATATTATACAATTTAATAGATGAGTCAGTTGGAGTTGGTGTCAATTTATTAAGTGGTCACGTTACTCAGAAGCTTTAAAACTTGGATTCATATTCAAGACTAATTGTAAAGCCATATGATTGAGTTAAAATATAATTACTGAATAAAATGAATTAGGCATTAATTTTGAAATGTGATCTTTCTTTTTAGAGGTTTTATCTTTAATGCATCATTGATTTTCTTTTCATTGATGCTTGAGATTGACTGCAGTTTGGACAAGAGAGTATTTTTACCCTTTTGAAATTATAGGTGAGACTGGGTGTAGAGATATATGAAAAGTCAACTTTTGCTGTTAGGAGTAGTGCCCTGTTTTCATTTTTAAAATGCTATCCCCTAATGCCCGTGACTTGGATACATAACACACACAGTTTGAAGGTCTGTTCAGCGAATGAGTGACTGAAAAATGGTAGGAAGACATGTCGCATTCTGACAAGAAGGAAACAGAAGGTTGGCTTGGGATATCTGTCCATTCTTTCCAGAGAACGCTAGCAGCAGTAAGGAGATCACTGAATGTAAGAAAACAGAAATTATAAGAGAAAAGAAAAATGTAGTGAGAAAAATAAGTTTGCACTGTTAGGGAATCCTGTAATCAAGAGTTTTGACATCTGTTACTTCACATACAGTCCTGATTCACAAGAATGAGGCACCTGGGGCACATGTCCTCCCCATCTTACAGACTGAGCCCAGGAAGATGCTGTAACTCTGTCACCTTTACAGATGAGACCTCAGAGCTAGATCTTTGTATTCAACATCTGGGCATCTTTGGGGAGGGAGGGAGAGAGAATGGAGAAAATGGAAAGCCACAGAAAGAAAGGTAGAAAAATAGAGCGAACAGAAACAGTGTGCGAGCCTTCAGTGCTGTGCCTAAATGGGTATTCCTCAGACACCCCGTCCAGCCTCCCTCACTTTCTACCCATCTCTCTGCCAAATCTGGTTTTCCTGTGGTAGGATTCACTCTCTTGTGCCCCACAGCAGTTATCACAACTGGTAATTATTTGTGTGGGTAATTTTTTGTGTGAAATGGCTCTTTCTTCCTCAAGCATCTGGATCGTAAATTTGATTGCAATGGGAGCTATGCCCATTTCTTCCCTGCTTTAGTCTCAGAGCACAGTGCCTGGTACTCTGTAACTCCTGAGCAGGTGAAAGCAGGAATGGCTGTATGCTATTCTATACAGGGATGGAAATAATAGAAAGACCAGTGTGGAGATAAAGACTCCAAGAAACTTCTCATAAAAGGAAATAGTGCAGACAGCTTGCAATCTTAGGGTGTGCCGTGTATCCTGAACTATCCAGGAAATCTATATTTTAAATATTAATCTAGTTTTGTGGTTATGTCTCTCTGTTTTTGGTTCTGAAAATTCTGGTCACCTATACCTCAGTAACAATTAAAGGTAAGTCATGCCTTATAGGAATGGAGGGACAAGGAAAGGCCCTGAAGGTAGCGGGTGTTCATTCTACCTCTACAGTAGACTTTTGTAGGTGGTGTTAATGCAAAATGAACAGCTGAAGACGTGGTGGGCCAAAGAGATTTAACGTGTCCAAGATTCAGATGATAAAGCGTCAGAGCTAAGATTAAAACCAGAGCCCATAATTTTCCGTTAATTACATCATATTTGAGGAGGACGAAAAAGGACAACTTCAGAAGCCTCTCGGGGCATCGGCTTGCAAGACTAGGGCTGGGGCAGGTTTCCATGTGGTTCTCTCATTCTTTGGCTTATGCCATCAGTAGGTGCAGCTACCTGCAAAGTTCTGTATAATAACTGGTGTTCGCAATAATTACTGTCATTGGAAGGATGCAAATTATATTACATTTAAGAGAAAAAAGAATATCATAGTTTAGAGATTTTTATTCAAAGTGATTAGAGGTTTAACACTTTAATTTTGTTACTGAGAATTCTCATGTATAAATTGATCCATTGATGTATAAATTATGGCTGGAGTCATACACTCCAGACTTGGAACCCCAGACTTCATGAGTCAAAAATATAATTGAACATTACTATTTCTTGCCAATCCATATTTAATATTGTATTATAAAAGATTTCAGCATTATATAATTAAGGTGAAAACTTACATGAAATCTCCTATTAAAATGCCTGGCACATAGCACTTAAAGAGTTTTTAAACATTTTTTTTTTTATAAACCTAGTCAATTACTATGTGATTTGGAATATTCCAGAATCTGAGAAATCATGTTTCTAGCAGCAACTCAATAGCATGATTTTGTTTATAACCCAAACACATCCTAAATCCAAATAGGGATTATTAATCTTTAGTTAATATGTCAGATCCTTATAAGTTTTTTTTTAAGGGAAGAGTGGGTTTGTTATTGAAAATGTAATTCTAAATATAATACAAGTTTTGTAATGCTTTTGGCTGAGTATGTTGCCTTTTCTGTGAGTCCTTAACTTCATTGTAAGACCCTTTAATACCTATAGCATAGAGAAGAAATTAATAAGCATACTTAAATGCAGTTACATAGTGTATGGATCTAGGCCTACATTAGTATGATTCACTTTCAGTTTGGTTTTGTTTAAAGGAGAAAGGACACACTGTTAAGTGGAGAAAACATTTATACAGTATGCTTAGGTGTATGTGTTTATAAATTGTGTTAATTATATAATTTTTATTTTTATAAAGTTTTTCCCTATAGTGCTTAATGCTAAATAAGCAAAATAATAATGAAGTGTGAAGCAAGGAGAGATGAAAATACGCCTTTGTAATCCCAAGATTTTATTAAATGACTTATGATATCTCTTCTATATTTTTGTGTTTGAACATGCTGCCTTGAAAATTCCATTTCTTTCTAGCTACTGTCACCAAGAACCTCTTCCACTTTAGTTTGTTACCTTTGCTTCCTGCTTAGAAGTAAACAGAGCACATCCACAGACCTTGCCATACCACTGTATATCAGTTCCCCATTCATACCTATCTGCCTTATTCTCTCATTCCCAGCACTCACCTGTCTCCAGCCCACATAATCAATTACACAGGATGATTGAATCAGTTGTTTGTGTGTAAAGATATACAGCTCCCTCCCGTACATGATACTGCCATTTTAAAAGTTTTAAAGCCTTAATTTGGGAGCTTTTACGGGCTGCTTGAAATCATACCTAAAATTTGTTATATATGTACATATGGAATAGAAGTGGGTACATAGCTGTTTCTCAGAGGGAGTTAGGACACCAAAGGTATGGGGAAAAACTGGGAGCTAACTCTTAAATTTCCACCATTACCACCATATCTTTTCTCTCCCCCTCTCTCCCTTTTTCCTTCTTCTTTCCTTCCTTCTTCCCCTCTCTTCCTCCCCCCACCCCCATTTTTAAGCTAAATTCTTATTCTTAAACAGTAGTGCAAGATACAGTGGTGACTAATTTATTTTTGGCAAAAGGTAAATTTATTGGTACTGTTTTGTTTCGCTTCCAAGTTTCATACATTTCTACATCTGCCAGTTGTGAGTGGTAAAACCAAAGGTAGCTAGAATCCCTTTGTTTTGGGGAGATCCTTGTGTATAACCCAAGTGGATATGAAGAAGTAACTTCTGTTGGGAGCCTATTATAACCATGAGGTCCAGTAAAGTCTAAAAATTTTATCTAGGTTATAAGGTGTTCAAAGTATTCTTTTTTTTATATATATGAAATTTATTGTCAGATTGGTTTCCATACAACACCCAGTGCTAATCCCAACAGGTGCCCTCCTCAACTCATCACCCACCCTCCCCTCCCTCCCACCCCCCATCATCCTACCCCCCCCCCCCAATCAACCCTCAGTTTATTCTCAGTTTTTAAGAGTCTCTTATGGTTTGGCTTTCTCCCTCTCTAACTTTTTAATAGCTATAGTGAAGGCAGGGCAGAGAAACTAAACACATTTGGTCAAAACTGGCTTGTGATCTTTTTGTATGATATCCAAGTTGAATGGTCCAGAAAAGAAAAATTAATAAAGAGACAGAACTGTATAAGGAAGTTGGGCCAAAATTAAAGATTAGCAAAAGCAATTTTATTTATCAATTCCAGCACATGTATTCTTCCTTTAAACAGTTCGGTTCTGGCATGATGATTCAAAGAAATGATGCTTGAAAAACAGATCTCTTTTATGACCTAGCAGTGAATTATATATGTAGTATTTTGGAATGTGTTTTGTACTTTGTTGTTTTTGTGAATTGTGGGTTAGCTTATTTTATATTATCATATTTGTGTTATTGTAGATACTTTCCCTTTTTCAAGGTCAAACTTGTCTTATGGAAATACTGTTATTGGTATGCTATTATTGCAATTTAAGTAAATTACCAATTAAATATCAACGTACTAGCCAAGTACTCTAATGGGTCACTACAAGCACAGCTATGAGTGTCTTGAAAATGGAATCTTTTTTTTTTCCCTTGAGATTCTAAGACCTACTACTTTTAGAAACTCAGTGATTAAGCAGTTTCATATAATTTAAATTTAGCAAACAAAGAACTGAGGCATGGCATTTTAATAAGGGGTTTACCTTGTATTTGGAACACATAGTTGAGTAAATATAGCCCTTTTGAAAGAGGACACTTTCAGTGCATTTTCATAATTTAAAGATATTTGTGATTTTCTTTTATAACAATACTCTATAAATTGAGAAGTAAAAGTTTCTGATCTCAGTGTGTTTATCCCTTTTTTGACTTGTTCCTCATCTTTGTAAGCCTATACTTTTGATTTTAGTATGTCAGGAACTAAAGTGGCTTATGCTTCTGTTAAATTTTTTTTTTAATGATAATTGGAAAGAAGATACAACGGGGATTGATAAACAGAGAAAAAGGAATATAATATGGTACAATTTAGCAGAAATCACTAGAAATCGTTAATGTTACATAAATAATGAGCCTTTCACGGAGATTCCTTTGTATTTAACATAAAAGCTTGTCTGGGCGCCTCGGTGGCGCAGTCGGTTAAGCGTCCGACTTCAGCTCAGGTCATGATCTCGCAGTCCTTGAGTTCGAGCCCCGCGTCAGGCTCTGGGCTGATGGCTCAGAGCCTGGAGCCTGCTTCCGATTCTGTGTCTCCTTCTCTCTCTGCCCCTCCCCCGTTCATGCTCTGTCTCTCTCTGTCTCAAAAATAAATAAACGTTAAAAAAAAAAAAAAAGAAAAAAAAAAAGCTTGTCATGTTAATATTTCCCCAGATTCTTCTGGGGAGAAATTTAAAATCTGTAGGTATCACAGAAATGTTTTATATTTGGAACAATATGTGTGTATATGATACTTGCTTTAGCTTGATAAAGTTATGATTTGGGAGAGACTTCCATGTTGTAGCTACCATGTAAAAAGACTCACACTCTAGTCATTTAAAAGTACATGAATTTACGTGGGGAAATATACCTTAGATTCAGTCCTCTCACTCCAGAGGATGATGATGTTTTTGGCATTTATAAGCATAGATCTTGTTTCCATAGATGAATGAACTTGTCTTGTATTTATATTGACACTTTCAATACAGAAATGAATGCATCCTAATTTTAAAGATTTACGAGTGAAGATTTGGCCAGATTATTTGTTCCTTTGGCGTTGAGTTGTATGAGTTCTTTATAATATGTTTTGGATATTAATTCATCAGATACGTCATTTGCACATGTCTTCTTCCATTCAGCAGGTTGCTGTTTCACTTTGTTGATGGTTTGTTTCGCCATGCAAAAGCTTTTTAGTTTGATGTAGTTTCGATGATCTATTTTTGCTTTTGTTTTTCTGGTATGAGGAGATATATCCAGAAAAATGTTGCTAAGACCAATGTCCAAGAGATTACTGCCTTTGTTTTCTTTTAAGGAGTTTAATGGTTTCAGGTCTTACGTTTAGATCTTTAATCCATTTTGAGTTTATTTTTGTGTATGGTGTAACAAAGTGGTCCTATTTCTTTCTTTCACATGTATCTGTCCAATTTTACCAACACTATTTACTGAAAAGACTTGTCTTTTCCCCGTTGTATGTTCTTGCCACTGTTGTCATAGATTGACCATATGTAGGTTTACTTCTGGGCTCTCTGTTCTGTTTCATTGATCTATGTGCCTGTTTTGAATAATAGAACTTTGTAGTATATCTTGAAACCTGGGACTGTGATACCTCCAGCTTTGTTCTTCTTTCTCAGTAGTGCTTTGGCTATTCAGGGTCATCTGGGATTCCATACAAATTTTAGGATTATTTTTTCTAGTTCTGTGAAAAATACTCTTGATATTTTGAAAATGATTGCATTCAATCTGTAGATTGCTTTGGGTAGTGTGGACATTTTAGCAATATTAATTTTTTCAGTTCATAGACATGGAATATCTTTCTAGTTGTTTGTGTCATCTTGAGTTTACTTCATCAGTGTTGTATAGCTTTTAGAGTATGAGTCTTTCACCTCCTGGGTGAAATTTATTCCTAGGTATTTTATTCTTTTTGATGCAATTGCAAATGGAATTGTTAACTTCTGTGTCTCCTACTTCATTATTAGCATATGGAAGTGCAACATATTGCTGTCTATTAATTTTGTATCCTACAACTTTATTGAATTTGCATTTTTTCAAAGAAGATATACAGATGGTCAATAGAAACATGAAAAGATGCTCAGCATCATTAATTGAGGAAATGCAGCCAGCCAAAATGGCTAGTATCAAAAAGACAAAAATCAAGTGTTGGCAAAGATGTGGAGAAAAAGGAACCTTCACTGTTGGTGGGAATTTTAAACTGGGATAGCCACTGTGGAAAACAGTATGGAGGTTCCTCAAAAACCTGAAAATACAAATACCATATAATCCAGTAATTCCACTGCTGGGTATTAAAGAAACTAAAAACACCAATTTGCAAAGATATATGCACCCTTGTGTTTATTTGCAGCATTATTTACAATAGCCAAGATATGGAAGCAACCCAAATGCCTGCCCATTGATAGATGAATGAATACAGAAATTGTGGTACGTATATAGAATGAAATATTGCTTAGCTGTAAAAAAAAGAATGAGATCGTGACATTTGCAACAACCCAGGTGGACATAGAGGATATTTTGTTAAGTGAAATAAGACAGAACAGGACAAATACCATATGATTTCACTTAAACGTGAATCTAAAAAACAAATTAACAAACAGAAACAAACTCATAAATAGAGAACAAGCTGGTGGTTTCCAGAGGGGAGGTTGGAAAAGGGTGGGTTAAATAGAGGGATTCAGAGGTACAAACTTCTAGTTATGAAGTCAATAAGTCACAGAGATGAAAAGTACAGCATAGGGAGTATAGTCAATAATATTGTAATAACTTTGTATGGTGACAGATGGTGATTACACTTGGTGAGCATTGAGTAATGGATAGTATTGTTGAATCACTGTTGTCCACCTGAAACTAATATAGCATTGTCAACTGTAACGTAAAAAAAAAAAAAAAAAAAAAGACTTGACCAGAGTTATAAAGTTACAACCAGAAACCTGTAGGGAATGCAATTTTTATTTTGGTAGCAAGACTTTATTTTTACATACATATACATATGCTCCTGTGACAGTGTTTTTGTAAATGAGTCTGTTCTTGGGCTATGTGTCATATTCATAAGGTTACTTTAAGAAGTGGTCTTTTTTTATTTAGTAATATATGTGTCTTAAGTTTCCCGGTAGCAAATTCCAAGTTATAGTGGATAGCTTTATATTAATCTCCCAATAATTCACATGTAGAAAATTGTGGCTCAGTAAGCTACAGCTTAGATATATAGCCTTTATGGGGGAAAGTATGAAAAATAATTCCTTTTTATTCTGAATGTCTATTTCACAGATGTTTTCCTTTTTTTAAATTTTGTTTAATGTTTATTTCTGAGAGAGAGAGGTGGACAGCATGCTAGTGGGGGAGGAGGAGAGAGAGAGGGAGACACAGAATCCAAAGCAGGTTCCAGGTTCTGAGCTGTCAGCACAGAGCCTGTCATGGGGCTCAAACTCATGAACCATGAGATCATGACCTGAGCTAAAGTTGGATGCTTAACTGAGCCACCCAGGTTCCCCACAGATGTCTGTCTTTAAATAAGAATTTACCATTTGTACATATTTGTATCACTTTCTTCAAAGTTATATTGTGTGCGTGTATATGTATATATATGTATGTATGTATACATACACACACACAGGTATACTCATTTTAATGAAACTGTACATTTACAATAGATTTAAGTTTTCATTAGTGTTTTAGTTATCATTGGTATTTTAAGTACTATAAATGAAAATTTCTCAAATATACAGAGAGCATACTTTCATTATAACAGCAACAATAGCTTTGGTTTAATAAGTATAACATATAAAATGTTTTCAGTAGGTCCGTTTTCATTCTGCTGAATGATCATTTTATTCTGTATGTCTGAAGTATGCACATGAACATTATGAAATTTTCACTTTCAAGATCTTGACTTTCAAGATAGCGGCACTCAGGAAATGCTAGGTGCTTGTTGGGTCCCATTGCTAAGAATGTTATGCACATGGCTCATTTTATGCACACTCTGATCCAATGTGGTGGGATTTAGCCCTGCTCCATTTTAAAGTGAGGAAATACAGAAAGTTTAAGTAATTTGGCCAGGGTCAGGTAGCAGGACCAAAATTTGATCTCCAAAACCTCAACTTTACCTTTCCTCTTCAGATAAGATACGTTTTTATCCAAAATGTTAGCCTTAACCTTGTGCTGAGCTTTTTTAGCAGGTAGCCTACCAGTATCTTCCAGTGATCATGGTGGACCTCCAAGCTTTAGATCAGGTTGTATATTTGTTGTTTAATAGTAATGTGTTCACAATACTGAGGGAGCATCCCTGCCCTTCCTCTGGTAGGGGAAACATCTATGATGCTGCCTGGTGGCAGATGTGTGGGCCGACCTGTTCTAGGGTGCCTTAGAAGTACTACCCCAGAGGGGATGCCACGTAGGACGTTAAGGATAGTTTTCTTCTGACTGTTACACCAACATTGAAGTTATTAGTAATTAATCTGGAAAATAACTGGAGTGGGAATAGAGTAGGGCGTTCAGAGGAAAAGGTGGAATATGCAGAGACCAGGAGAGAGAAACATTATGGTGAATGCAGGGCTCTAAGCATGCTGGTGCTTTTGTCTAAGATACTTTTCTTTGAAGCATTCCACTCATAAAGTTAAAAACCTACAGTGACATGCTATAGTTTTCTTGGGATTTCTGATTGCTGGCACACCTAACTTACTCCAAGAGATGTATGAACTTCACCTTGAGAAGTTTGGTATAGGTATCCTACTGATAAGTTGTGAGTGGAGTGGGGCAGCAAGAGGAATCCTTACTATGTGTAGAACATTTGCATCTAGGCAATTTCTGACAATAAGAACAATTCATTTTAAACTTTAAAAAAAAGTTATTTTTTTATTATTTTTAGAGAACGAGCAGGGGAGAGGGGCGGAGAGAGAGAGAGAGAGAGACAGAGACAGAGACAATATATTAAGCAGGCTCCATGCTCAGCAGGGAATCTGACACAGGGCTTGATTCCATGACCCGAACCAAAATCAAAAATTCTGACGTTCAACCATCTGAGCCACCCAGGAGCCCCAAAACTTTTGATTATTTAAATAGGTGGTTGTTTAATTTTGCTCAATTCCATTAAAAACTGTTATTTTATTGTTCCCTTCATGGAAATAATTTAGTGGTATTATGTGATAGAGGCATTAATTTTTAAGAACAATAGCATAAACTTGGTAAAAAAAAAAATCAAATCGTTTCTTAATTTCCATGGTTAATTTGGAGTATTATGTTTTTGTTCTCATTTTATGTTTTTCCTGGTTATAAGATGAATCTATGTTATTCATAACTAGTACAGTTTTTTTAATATTTTTCATAAAAATAACTTCATGAACTGTGTTCTTTTGGAGATACTCTATGTACCAGTAACATATACAAAATCTGTCTTTTATCATAATTATTAGCATTATATCATTGTTTTGTAATAGGATCTTTTATTTTAAGATACCTTGCACAGGCTTGAAAAAAATGCGTTTATAACTATTTATCCTTCAGAGCAACATATTTATTTTCTAATACACTTCTTCAGAAAATGCATTTCACTTTTTCCTTTTTTCAGTTATTTTTCTTCATTGGGGTGAGTTGTGTAGGTTTAAAATAATTTTTACATGTCCAGATAAATAACGTAGGATTTACAATTTCTGTAATCATGTTTACACTGTGTAATACTATTTGTAAGAGATGGTGAATGAAAATTCCCATTAGGTAGAATCCATTTCATATGCAGTGAAACATCACTAGGCTATGGTTCCTTAATTACAGTACATGAGTCTACCTAGGGTGAAACTTTGTTCTATAAAACAATAAAATCTTTTTTTTTCCATCATATAAATTTATTTTTATTTTTTAATATAATTTATTGTCAACTTACATACAATACCCAGTGCTCATCCCAACAGGTGCCCTCCTCAATGTCCCTCATCCCTTTTCCCCTCTCCCCTACAGCTCATCCACCCTCAGTTTGTTCTTTGTATTTAAGAGTCTCTTATGGTTTCCCTCCCTCCCTCTCTGTAACCATTTTTTCCCTCTTCCCTTCCACCATGGTCTTCTGTTAAGTTTCTCAAGATCCACATATGAGTGAAAACATATGATATCTGTCTTTCTCTAACTGACTTATTTCACTCAGCATAATACCCTCCAGTTCCATCCATGTTGCTGTAAATGGCAGGATTTCATTCTTTCTCATTGCCAAGTAGTGTTCCATTGTATATATAAACCACATCTTCTTTATCCATTCATCAGTTGATGGACATTTAGGCTCTTTCCATAATTTGGCTATTGTTGAAAGTGCTGCTGTAAACATTGGGGTACAAATGCCCCTATGCATCAGCACTCCTGTATCCCTTGGGTAAATTCCTAGCAGTGCTATTGTTGGGTCATAGGGTAGATCTATTTTAATTTTTTGAGGAACCTCCACACTGTTTTTCCAGAGCGGCTGCACCAGTTTGCATTCCCACCGGCAGTGCAAGAGGGTTCCCGTTTCTCCACATCCTCTCCAGCATCTGTAGTTTCCTGATTTATTCATTTTAGCCATTTGGACCGGTGTGAGGTGATACCTCAGTGTGGCTTTGATTTGTATTTCCCTGATGATGTGACGTTGAGGATCTTTTCATGTGTCTGTTAGCCATCTGGATGTCATCTTTGGAAAAGTGTCTATTCATGTCTTCTGCCCATTTCTTCACTGGATTATTTGTAAAACAGAAAATCTTGATACAACGTATGAAGTCAGTAATAAGAGTGAGAATATATCCTCTACTCCTCTAACAAGAACTCTGTTGTTTTGAGTAGCAGTGATGGCTTTTTTCATATACGAAGATAATCATAGGACAATTATACATTTTTCTAGAAAGTGTAATTTTCTACTTTTTAAAACACATTCATTGTAGAAAACTTGAAATTCCAGGATTTACTTCCACTCTTCTTTGCCTGGGTATCCATATATTTTTTTTAAATAAAAGTGGTATAATTTTGTGCAAATTGTCTTTTTTGCAACCACTTGCATTAACATATCTCATCAAAACTTTCCCATGTTGTTATATATAATGAATATTTATGCATATATATAGAAAATTTATATATAATTTTTGTGTTTGTGGATGTAAGCAGTTCTCTATTATTAGACAAGTTGTTTCTTATTGTAGTTTTGACGAACTATAGATTTAGCCGTGGCTCTTGGATTTCAAAAATTAAAATGAATTTGTATTAATGAAAATATATTGGTGCTTCAGTTGTATATTTATCAGGGTTTTGGAATTAATGTAACTAGTGTTTTTAATATAAGCTTCCTTACATTTTTTAGAATAAAGCAGGACATAGATAAATTTAAAATATGTTATCTGGATCAATCATATCTTAGGGGCATGTTGAGAATGAATCTACAATTATTTAGGCAAAAGTAGAAGATCTTTCTAGTTTTGTAAAAACTGATACCTTGCCATAACGTGAGTACTTAATTTTTTTTCTATGTGTAATCTATGTACACAGTTTTGAAGAATTTTTTAAAATATTAAGACCTGCTTTATTACCACTTGAGTTCCCATTAATGTTTGTTCATTCAGTGTTTGACTTTTATTTTACATTATTTCAGAAAATGTGCTAAGTAACTTGTTAGCTGCCCTACATTTTTATACCATGTTATATAAGAATCTTTATTCTTCAGGAGTTTTCTTTGTAGTTTAGCATTCACACTACTTACATATCTGTACTTAAAAAAAATCAGAATAACCCGGTTGTTTAGCATTTCCCAAACAGTAAGATACCATCTTAGAAACATGAAGACTCTATAGTTAGCTTTTACTGGGTTTCATTGTGGAAGAAGCTTGTTGCTGATTGATGTTAGGACAAAGATGAATAGAGATCAATGACCAGAATTTCTCATCCTTTTCTAATGACCTGCTGATGCCAATAGGAGAAAATCCACAGTTTGATATAAGAAGAAGGGCCTTTCATTTCCATGCAAGCAGCCGCCTGCAATGAGTCACTCTGTGGTTTGCACCCCTGGCTGAATAGAATCTCAAAGATGCCAAGCAGCATTTTGGCTAGATGAGCAAGGATACATATTGTCATAGTTCTATGTAGGGTTAAGATTTATTATTTCAATTAACACAGAAAAGAGAAAACAAATACTCTTGAGTGACCTCAAAAATAAAGTATAAAGTAACATCCCATAAGTATCACTCCACAAATTACTTTTTCTCAAAATGACTTCCAAAAACTGAAAGAGAAATCCAGAACAATATTTTCAAGTGTTTCTTTGCTGGAAAATGAGTAGGACACTGTTCTTCCAGAACTAATGTTGTAAAATCCATCTCATTGCTTAAGGAAGCTTCCAAAGAAGCAGATCTGATTTATCACCCCCTCCTTCCTTTGGGAAGTCAGAAAGATTGAGTCATCTATAATTCCATTGGAATTCCAAAATTCGTTTCTTCTTCAACCACAAATTATCCACCATTTCAGTGTCCTGAACTTAGGTACTTGATCAACCAAGGCTTTAAAAAGAGAATGGAGACTGACATAGATACAGACCACACCTGGGTGATTACTAGAGGTGAGAGTGGGAGAGGTGAAGGTGGACAGTGGGCAGAATGGGTGAAGGCAGCCAGAAGGGACGAGTGTCCACTTATAAGATTAAGTCCCGGGGATGCAATGTACAACCTGATCACTATAGTTAACAGTACTGTATTATAAATTTGGAAGTTGCTAAGAGAGTAGATCTCAAAAGTTTTCATGACCAGAAAAAAAATTGTAACTGTGTGAGGGGGTAAGTGTAACTAAACTTATTCTGGTAATCATTTTGCAATATAATATTTGATTATATATACAATATTTGATTGTATAATCAAATCATTATGGCATATACTGAAAACTAATATAATGTTATTTGTCAGTGATATATATAAAAAAAATGAATGGGGACTGAATTTTGAGAATGTCTCCTATGACGTAGTAATACTACCTGCAAGATCTAATGACACATTTTTAGCTAAATCATTTATTACTCTTTCATGACTGAGGAGACCTAGACTCACTCACTGTGAGTCAATTTATTTGCTCTTTTATTTCCTCATTTACTCAACAAGCACTTGTTGATCGCCTGGCAACTGCCTTGGGAAGATGCTGGGATACACAGTGACCAAGGGTCTGTCCCTGCCCTCAGGTGGTTGATAGCCTCCCCAGGGTTGTCCTTAGCAGTGGGGCCAAAGGGCCCTGCAGGGCTCTTGCCACTGTGCCACTGAGAAAGGTAGAGGGTAGGGTGTTAGGGTGAGGTACTAGATGTTCCTGAGGAGCGAGAAGAAAGAAGGAAATTTACATATTAGAAAAGACAAGTTAGCCTAGAACATGAAATGGATGTTAAAACAGATTTGGATTTCTTATGCAACACCTTTTAAGTGTTACCTGAGGACATTGAAACATAAAAACAGGAGACTGGTAAGGATTTTATAATTCTTTTTTTATTGAACACCTACACACCAGATACTTTGGCATTGAGAGATATGTACAATATAATTGTATATATGTGTACAATATAGATGTATACAATATAGTTATATATATATATACACACACACATATGTATATTTGTATACATATATAGTTGTATATTTGTATACATATATAGTTGTATAGATGTATACAATATAGTTGTATATATATATACATATGTATATTTGTATACATATATATATAATTGTATAGATGTATACAATGTAGTTGTATAGATGTATACAATATAGTTTTATTCAACACCTACACACCAGATTCTTTGGCATTCAGAGATGTATACAATATAGTTTCAGGATGGAAAAAGGGAATAAAAAACAAAAAAAGAATACAAGGATAGAAGAATATTTTGTACCAAGTTTATGGCTATTAATTTAATTAATCTCTGTAAACATTGATTGAGCGAGTAAAACTTGTTAGTTTCCCACCCTTGAGTTCACACCCTTTTTTAAAAACTTGTTAGTTTCTTACCCTTGAGTTCACACCCTTTTTTAAGACAGGTGAGTGATGGGAACCAGCCACTAAGGGCTCTACATCCCATGCCAAGGAGATTAGAGTGTTTCTGTAGTTGATGGGAATCTTACAGGCTTTTAAGCAGAGGAGACAGTTTTAAATTTGTGTTTTAAATATTTTACTGTGGTAGCTATGTAAAAAAAAAAATTTTTTTTTTTTTGAGAGGATCAGTTAGGAGACTAATCTAGTAGTCTGAGAAAATAGCATGGCCTGAATGAGGGTATAATTTGGATAATTGAGTTTAAGAATTAAAAAATAGCCGTTTAGAGAGATTTCTAAACCTTTGAGCTTCTTCCCTTAATGCATTAGGGCCAGTTATTTGAAAAGTTAAAGCATATGTAGCTTGTGTGTGTGTGTGTGTGTGTGTGTGTGTGTGTGTGTGTGTGTGTGTGGTCTATCCAAACGTATAGCAATTAAAAGTCTTATTCATATGTTATGGATATAAACATAGGATTTTATTCCCACCATCTGCAATTTCTTAGAAATTCTCATATTCAGCAATGGAAGGTCAGGGTACAAATAATTTCAAAATGGTCATCTGTAAGGGCACTAACTTTGGATTCAAACAGACCTTCTTCTGTACTTTGTATTTCTTGAGCAATTTAATCTCTCTCAGCCTCAGTATTCTCATCTATAAAATGGGCATAATGTCCAATTCCCTGGCCTATAGAGTTAGTAAGGATATAACATAACACATTTAGCACAATACTAGCTCACATTCTAAGCAATAAGTAAATGTTTCCTGTTTTTATTTATAGTAAGGTACTTGTCTTTCAGGAAAGAAAATTATATTGTAATTTGGGGCCTCTTGGTTTATTTTCCCACTTGTATAATGGGACCCGTGTTTGCATATTTCCTCAACTTTATGTTTATGTATCTGTTCTTCCTCCTCCAGACACTTTCCCTCAGCCTCATAACATTACATTGGGAGCAGTATACTGTAGTGTTATTTGATACCAACAATATACACTATAAACCTTTCTTTTACACTTTTCTGGGGACTCAAAGAAATTTAGCAAATAATGGAAAATTGTCTAATGGGAAATGAAGCCATGAAATTAACTAGGATATTGCATGTCATACATTAACATTGACGACAAAAAAATCAAACGTGTTGTAAACACTAAGGAAAGTGGTCATTATGAACTCCTTTCCCAAGCAACTAACATAGCCTTCACAGAAGGGAGACATTTCTCATTAACAGGTTTGTTCAGCTCTAGAGCAGGATGCATCTCTGTAGGCATTTGTGATCCCTTTTTGCAGGAACCCTGTGGGGCTACACTAAAGAAGATGATAAACATTCATCATACACCCTTCTCTGAGTACAATTTCTGTTATTTTAGGCTGGTTTTCTAGCTGACCTTAACATTTCCAACAGTCAAAATCATGAGGGGTCCCTGGAAAGTTGCTATATTTCAGACCCAAGTTATAGTACAAGAGAGACATAATGAAACCGGAAAAAAAAATGTAGAGAAAGCCAAATAAAATGATGAGCAACAAAGACGACTCTTGTGAGGGAGAACACTTTAATACCAGAAATATGAAGGATTATGTAGTGGAATTTTCTATACCAAAAAGTGACACATTCGAAACCGTTGTTTTATCTGTGTCAGGTTCCCGGTTAATAGTGGTTAATAGTAAGGAAGCATTTCCTCCAGGCTTTTGGAAGTTGTTTCCACTTCTAAATAATAATTGGGTAGATTAGTTTAGTGTATGTTCGGCTATTTCGTTCTCTTTCTAATTGTTTTCTTTGTGCTTGATATTATTGCTATGAATGCAGCAACGATAGAGTAACAAGTTAATCTTAAGGCTTGAAACAATCTGAAGGGAGAGTGCAGAGAAGACATTCTAGTCTTTAAAATAGATATAACAAAATCTCTGCGTTAAAACGCATGCCCTTTTCATAAAGTCCGTAAACAAGTATCAGGTTTCTTGGATTATCGTATATTTGCAGTAAATTAGGGGATAAGAACAAACATATTGGAAGTGGTAGGGTAGGACATTAAAACCCATACAAGCACTTAGCACAGCAATTAGGGAGCTATCTGTTATCCAGGCAAACGACCCTATAAACCTCATTAGCTCCCCAATGGCATCACTGCATTTACAACGAAGTACGAAAATTAGAGTTTAGAATGATGACCCTGGGAAGTTACAGTTACATTTGTTCTGCCCTATACAAGAAGGCAGATGAGAATAAAAGATTTTTCTTTGGTGAAAATAAAAGTTCGGGCCTGAACATGAATAAATTTCTTGGATTTGGAAAGTTTACTTTGATTCATTTAACTAGTACTTAATGAGTATGTTCCAGGTATTTCTCTAGGTCTGAGGACATAAAAACATACAATCCCTGCCGTCATGAAATGTCTAGAACGAGTAGGTGACTCAGACATGAATCACGTAGTGTGAGTTACCACCATGATAGGTCCTGTTCAGGGAGGACAGAGCCTTGTAACATCAAGTTCAGACTTGATACAGCTGGGGGATGGAGGGGGGGGGGGAATGTAAATTAAAGCCTAATCAGGTGATTAGATTTACATAGGCAGAGTGTGGCTTGGAGGAGTGGCTGCTCAGTCTTGAGTTTTTTCATATTTAAAATAGACCTGAGTTGATTGTGAATATCATATAAATTAATTGGTGTAAGGGGCTGGATGGTGCAATGACTGGCAGTTGGAAGCCTTATAAACCACTGCTGCTATGATGGTTGTTATTTGTTATCATGATACTTGTTTTTTGTGCCACAGATTGGAAGCTCACTGGGGGTAGGCAGTAGGCTCTCAATAAATATGTGTTGAATTAAATGCTTTGGGAAAGTCAAATTGGACAAAAATGTGCAGACGTGTGCTTTTTTCACAATGGGTGCTTTTAGTGAAGCCACCATATCTTACAGGAACACTGATTTTATTGAGGATGGAATGAAGAATTAATGCGGATATTAACAAAGATGCATATAATTTTAGAATTTGAAGAATTTTGTAGATTATCAGTGATGATATGGTGATGAACAAGGATGACTTAGTAGAGGGAATATGTGACTCATGGGGCAAAAGGAGCTATAGTTTGAAAACAGAGTTTTTTTCCTTCTATTCTTTGATTTATTTTCAGTCATCAGGGATTTCACATAATACTGAAGGAGCATTTTGGGGGTGGTGGTGACAAGGATAGGTTAATAAAAGGTGAAAACCTTTGATTTAAAATAATATGCCATTTGGAAGTCAATACAGTAAGAATTTGAAAATTTGTGGCAAAATATACAGAAACTCAAGAAAATTAAATAATAGTAATACAATTATGGGTTTTTAAAATTTTTTTTTTAACATTTATTTATTTTTGAGACAGAGACAGAGCATGAACAGGGGAGGGGCAGAGAGAGAGGGAGACACAGAATCTGAAACGGGCCCCAGTCTCTGAGCTGTCAGCACAGAGCCCGATGAGGGGCTCAGACTCACGGACTGTGAGATCATGACCTGAGCCAAAGTCGGACGCTTAACTGACTGAGCCACCCAGGTGCCCCAATGATGGTTTTTTTTAATAAAGTAGTATTTCCCATTTATTCTTCTGTGTTCTAGTTGAAATATGCTTTTCAGTCCTTGTCTGACTTGACTACCCAGCAGAATTTGACCCTCTTGTGCAATCTCTGCTGGCCAGAGAGCCTGTGCTGGTCTTGCCCTCGACTGCACCACATTATCCAGCTTAATCCACTTCGTGTTCTCTCTCAACTCCTCTTCATCCCACTCATCCTATGTGTGTTGAATCCTGCAGCTTCAACAGAGACCAGACTCATTAATGGTCTTCCTTACTCTTCTAATTAAAAAAAATTTTTTTAATGTTTTTATGTATTATTTTTGAGAAACAGAGAGAGACAGAGCACAAGCGGGGAGGGGCAGAGAGAGAGACACACACGCAGAATCCAGAGCAGGCTCCAAGCTCTGAGCTGGCAGCACAAAGCCCTACTTGGGGCTCAAACTCACTAACAGTGAGGTCATGACCTGAGCCGAAAGGCGGTCACTTAACTGACTGAGCCACTCAGGCACCCCTGCTCTTCTAATTTTTTTTAATGCTTATTTATTTTTAAGAGAGAGAGACAGAGTGTGAGCAGGGTAGGGGCAGAGACAGCGGGAAACACAAAATCCAAAGCAGGCCCCAGGCTCTGAGCTGTCAGCACAGAGCCTGACATAGGGCTCGAACTCACGGACCGCGAGATCATGACCTGAGCAGAAGCCGGACGCTTAAACAAATGAGCCCATCCAGGTGCCCTGACTCTTCTAAACTTCAGTTACTGTCTATACCAGTGCCACCCATAGGAATAGAATGGCAAAACTCCCATGTAACTTTAAATTTTTTAGTCAAGCCACATTATAAAGGTGAAAAGAAACAGAAGATGGTGATCGTTTCATAATGTATGTAACTGTTGAATCACTATATTGTGCACCTGAAACTAATATAATACTGTATGTCAACTATACTTAAAAAAGGAATCCATTTTAATTTTATTTCAACTGATACATCACAAATCTTATCCATTCAACATATCAATATAAAAATTATTAACGAGATCCTACATTTCATATAGATTTCTCTTAAACCTAGGATGTATTTTTTTTTTTTACAGCACATTTCAGTTTGGTCTAGTGGCATCCCAGGTGCTCCATAGACACATGTGGCTAATGGCTGCCATATTGGACCCTAAAGATCTGGCTCACAAAGACCAAATCCTCCTCTTTAGCCCTCAACTTTTTCAGAGCTCTAGACCCTTTATCCATGTACCTAGGAAGCACCTCAGACTTAACCTGTTTAAAGCTAAGCATATTACCTTCCCTTCCTAGTCCCAATCTGCTTTGCCTCCAATGTTCACATCCCATGAAGACACCTTCATTTACCAGGTTGCCCATGCCAGAATCCTGTGCATTTTCTTTGACACTGCTCACCCTCACATCCAATGTTACCATATGTAACAACAAGATAGGTATCGTTGAATCTGTTTACTCAGCTGTCATCAATGCCATTTCCTTGGGCCATGTCACCATCATTTCCTAACTGGACCATGGTAATAGCTTCCCCTCTGATCTTCCTGCCTCCATTCTCTCCATTAAACAATGTTACCCACATTTCCTGAGCCAGTCTAAGGATTGCTTCAGAGCTTAAGATCTTTTAATAGTTTCCATTGCTCATGTGATAAAATCCACACACGCCTAATTGTGTTCATTAAGGTCATTTCCTTGCCTTCTTTTGCAGGCTTCACCCTTCTCTGCCTCCGTTTCAGCCATCCTGGCTTTTCTTCACTTCTCACTCACACTTTGCTTATACATACTTTGCTTATACACACTTTGCTTATATAGCTAACTTCAGCCCTCAGGTGGTTTTAGTAGAGAAATCTCTCTCTGCCTCCAGCGTAGGTTTCTTTCCTAATCTTCCATATAGCATTCATCATGTTTGTAAATGTTTGTATTTCATCTTCCCTACTGGACTCTAGGCTCCAGGAAGGCAGGAGCGAGGTCTGTCCTTTGTGGTACATATAGTGTGCGGTAGGTAGGTAGGGTACCTGGCATTTAGTGAGCATTTCATATCAGGAAAGATGAATGAATGAACAAATCCAGAAGAACACAGTGGGGTAGTCCCAGGTTTAATTAACCTTTATCTAGCATGTGATTTACCTTTGGAACATCCCAGCTTCTGCTTGAATGCTAGTGATGGAAATCTCGCTAATTAGATAGGCATTTCTTCTTGTGAACAAGCCATTAAAAAGCTGTTTCATTATATGGAGGAAGAATTTGTCTTATGTAAAAAAGTGATTTGTGAACACTCAGGGAATGTGCTCTCCAACTTACGCCCCCCCCCCCAAACAAAAACAAAAACAAAAACCCATAAGGTAAAGGTTGTATTATCCCAGATACTCTGTTTTGATTTAGTGTTGTTGTTGAGTTTGGTTTATAGTTGCATCATGAATTTCATTTTCTTTTGAAAAACAACAGTTACATATATTTTTTCACTCTTACTAATTAGTGTCTACAATGAAGAGAAGTAAAACATGTGTCAGTTCATTTTCTGTCTTGTTTACATGCATCTGTATGTATGCATTCATGTGCACATGTGTGTATATGTATTGTCTGTTTCTTGCTGGAAAAAAAGAAGTGATCTTTCTAACTATAAAGCATCTAGTGTTTTCCATTAGGTCTCATTTGTTACACATTTCTGCTTTTAAATTACTTCTGAACCACAGAATCTGGCAGGCCTCATAGGAAGGCATTTGAGGATAACTACTCTATCTGGAATCCAGCCATTTACAGTATTTGAAAGCAAAGAACAAAGCGAAACAAATGGAGATTATTTCACTGAATGTTTAAAAGTTTTGGAAAGAACAATTAAAATTAAAAAGAAATCCTTCACTGGTGCGTGCTTTGAACATACCAAGTTTTCTCAATCTTTAATTTTGTGCATCTGAAAACCAACTTGAATTTGTTTGTCTTTAATCCTTTGCTAATCAGTGGAAAGTAATCTGGAAGAATTGCTAATCCTGTATGGCCTTGGAATAATGTGAAAAGGAGCCAGCTTGTTTAATGGGTTAATTACTCTTCTTTCCATTCTTAGAGTCAGATTCAGATCCAGCAGAGAAGCAAATCTTGATCATGTGTATTGTCCTGGTTCTTCCTCAAGAGAATTCAGATTTCATCATCTAGTTTTAAAATTTCTAAACCTCTTAATTATATTAAGCGTATTGAGCAATAGTGGCAGTGTGGACCTCAGACTAATACCAGAGGCTCAGTGGAAACACTGGGACTTTAGAGATAGACAAGATGGACTCAAATCCTGGCTGGCCACGTTCTGTTGTCCAGCTCCTGCTCTGAGCAGCCAGCACTTACTGAATGCTGACGAGGTGCCAAGCACAGTTCCATGTGCGTTAGGTATGTTCTATCATTGGGACACAGTGGTAGCTCCGTTTTATAAATTAGAGATTGAATAACTTGCTAAATTTGTGTAGCTCCCAGTGAAGTTTGATCTCTAACCCTGGTGTCTGGCTTTAAAGCTCATGCTTTTTCCAGCCACGTTGCCTGTATGTTGTTTAGATTTCTTGAGTTACTAGCTTTGATGTTACTGAAAATTCCACTATTGCAGCATATTACATCTATAATTCAAATAATATTTTAATCAAACTGTATATGAGGAATACATTTGAGTATTTTTAGCAAGTTTAGAAACTCTAGGTATTAGTATTTGTGAAGATCTAACCCTTCAAGTAGCCGTTGGTGGTACTCGAAGAGAAATGGAATGGAAGTTTCTCTGCCTTGTTGGAGTAAAGTCAGTCTTAGAAAAAAGAGCAAGGGTTTTAGAACTATTCTTTGTGAAGTTTTCAATAAAACATGGGTCTGTCATCCTTTTCCTAGATGTAGCTTATGGCTTACTTGTCATTCAGTTGATTTAAAGCTATATCAGGAGTTGTCAACAACTTTACTCCTTGGCCCAGCAAACAGGAATGCAACCAGCCTTGTAATTTTTGTAGCTGAACCGAGTACCACGCTGCCTCCTGACTTTGCAAGGAGAAGTCATAATTTAAAATGCCCCAACCACAAAAAGAGAAGACTGTGAGTTAATGATTACATTTTCTTTTTCCTTTGCTTTTTTTTTTTGGACTGTGTGTGTATGTGTTTGTGAGTTTGTCACTTAGTGACTTTGGCCCTCTAATTGATGTTCATTCTCATATACCTTTACAGTTCTTCTTTGGGGGAGTTTCATTGCTCATTCATAGGAAGTTTTCATCCTATTTTCCAAAAGTTTAGGTTGGAATTGTCTACAAACACACGGAGAAAACTGGGCTTCATACCATCCAACTCTACCCCAAACCTTGAAGGTTAAAAATAATCCACTCAGTAAAATTCAGGGGCTGATGTCAGCAGGGAGAAGACAGCCACTACTCTTACCTCTCTAACACTGGAGTTTGGGTAGGTCAGAAAATGGGGATGCCCCCCTACCACCTTGGTGCTTGATTCAGTGAGCTGCAGAGACCCTGGATTTGGGCTGAAGGGTTCAAACTTCCTTATGGCTTAGCAGTTATTGTTCAGTGACACAGAGACTGATAAAGGCAAAATAACTGATCCTGAGATTAAATAATAAGGACTTGAAGGCATAAAAGGAAGGTGGTGGGGGATAAGTTACTCATGGCAGTAAGGAGTAGAGTACTGTGAGTTTTGCTTCAGAGCCCTGCAAGTTTTGGCGTGGTGAACATATGTTTCTGCTTTGCAGCTTGCAGAATTTGGGCTGCTTCGTAATCTTGCCTCAGTTTGACTAGGGAAAAAGCTGTGATACTTGATTTAATAATCACCATGGAGTCAAATGAACTCCTTTCTGTGCCCAACTACCATATTAATCTCCAAAATGGGTTCTATTTTTCTTTCCAGGAATGGGCTGAAAATCTGCCCTTGTCTTTAGTAAACTAAAGAAAGATTACTTTATATCTTAAGTAGTTGCATTAGTAATGGATTCATTCCAGGTACTTTGAAGTTTCTCATGGCCTATAAGAGATGCCAATTAACCTTATAGCTGAAGTAATTTACAGTAAAAATACAGACAAAATGACTGAAATAGTATTTCTGTGAAAATCCTACTGTTACTCTTTTAGAAATAGTGAGATTTAGAAATAAGATAAGGTTTTTCACAGTTCTTTAATGCTACAGCATGATAATTGTATGTGTTAATAATAAAGGCATAGCAGGGGATTAGAAGTTTTAGTCACTGCTAATAGCAGTTTAAAAAAATCCCACAGCAGGTTCAGATATGTGGGAAAGGATTATAGTGAAAGCACAGCTTAGCTCATAAGGGGCTTATTATGGATCAGCAAACCAGGGCCTCATCAGATGTGAAATACAGGTGTATTCTCAGAGTTGTTTTATTTTGTGCCATTTGATACCTGTCACAGTGCATGTATGGAGCACTCTAACGGAGAACTTTCTGCTGTGCTTTTCAGTGTTCAGTATCTTGCTAGTTGGTGCTTCGAGGTAGCCATGACATTAAAGAAATGATATGATAGATTTCCTCTATAAGCCTCTCCCTTTTCTCCCCCTTTCAGCTGTGCTTTCTCTTTTCCGTTGACAATTCCAGTGTTTCTTAATTTGAACTGCACTCCTTATTGCTCTTGATGGCTCCTTGGATATGTCACAAAGCTTGACTCTGGGAAAAGTTTTTTATTTTGTGTGTACTGTAGTCTTGTTCTTGGGCTTTTAAAAGCCAAACTTAGACTCATTCTAAGTGATAGAGGAAATGCTCTCCTCACCTTGATGTTTAATTTACTTGAAATCTAAAACTCTTTGGAGTAAAGTAAAAACAACAAAAATTTAAAAATGAAACAGAACTCTATGTAATAGTGAGTTAGTGAAGACTTAGAAATAACTTATTTAAAAAGTCACCTACAGATTTTTTACTTCTAATTTTCAGTAGCTCATGTCTTCTCTAGGCTTAGGAATTATGTATTTTAGAGAAATAAATAACCACACGTTAATAACAAAAAATGCATAGCATCAGTTCTTAAATGCCAACTCACAAGAAGTTCAGCAGAACAAAACCAGGCATCTCTGATTTCTACCGTTCTTTGTGTGCATTGAGCTGAAGGTTAATTGCTGCTTCTTACTTCCTAGACACTATTAGCTAAGAGGGAGAGGATAAAGCCTCCTATTTTCATGAGAATGTGCCATCAGCGAACAGACCCTTTATTAACATCTAATCCATCTACACAAACAATTTGACCATAGTTACTGCCCCCAAGCTTTATTTGAGTGATTGCTTATTGGAGCAAACTTATTTTTGATCAATTCACTGATAGCTAAAGTCCTTAAACATCAGATTTTTTTTTTTTTCTGTAATTTGTTATCTGTAGTCACAGTTCTGATTTGAAGCAAAACCAAACCAAACCCTTATCTCTACCATTAGGAACTCTTAAATGTTCACATCTTGATTTTCTGGATAGCTTGAGTGTTTAACCTCTTATGGAAAAAACACAGACCAGTTTCAGAATTATGAGGCATGTCAGAGATGTAGACTCACCTACACAGAAACATCAGCTCTTAAAATAATTCTTACCAAGTATTTGCAGTGGCCCAGAGCCCTGCACATAATAGATTTCCTATAAATGTTTGTTGAATTAAACAGAGATCTTTCTGAAATGTAATGCTGATCAATTATGTATGTTTGTCTTAAGAACCCAGACCATGAGAGAGAGAGAGAGAGAGTGTGTGTGTGTGTGGTGTGTGTTATTTATAGTACTAGTTTGAACTGTTGTGCTGAATAGAAAAACCACCACGTCCTTTTAGTAAAGACCCTTGTAATACTCTGAGCTCCCTGGGTCATATTGGGCAACATGACCCTTCCACAAAGATCTCAGGCTGTGACATTGGCTGCTTGGAGCTGTCACCCTCTGAGTCTTCCAGTTATCCTCATTCTTACCCTGAAATCTGTGATCATTGGGACTGTCTTCAGCAGCCCTACTCCACTGGCCAACTCATTGTAAAACATGTAAATCAAGAGTAAGAAAGTTAGGAGGGGGCAGCACTAGAGATTTCCATGTAAATCCAGTGCACGGATTTGTGACAACAGTGGTTTTCTGCTCAGAAGCTGCTTTGCTGGTTGGTTGGCTTTGGACTACGTGTGCATGGGCAGCATTTTAGGGGTATTTTGATTACAGATACGTGAGTTATTACCCTAGTTTTCAGGTACTTTTTCTTGAGTTAAAAAATAAGTAGATGTATTAAAATGGATGTATGTATAATTTTTTTTCTGTTTCAAACATTCCCAAAGGATGTTACTGAAAATGTTTTAGGTGATTGGGAACACTTACATCATAGGTCACAAACTGGCACCCAGGCCAAATTTGGCCCTGTGAAGTGTTTTGTTTGGCCCCTACATTTTTGTTGTTGTTGTTTTTAATTAAATTAGTTCCTAACTCTTAAAATGGAGTTATTTTCTCATTCTTTAGGGGGGGGGAGGGTAGTGAGACCAGAATGTCTGGCACTTCTGGATTTGAGTTCTGCCTTGTCCAGAGCAGCGACTTTCTTTTGATGGCTCACCTCTTTAGGTCCCTGGATTTGCCACTGTTCCCTGTTACTCCTTCCTGCTAAGATGAAGGGTTGGTTGCCCTTTAATGTCAGGCTGAGCATGCCCACCCTGGCTGCTTTCCTCCTTTATTTTACCTGCTTAACTTCTATAAACCATTTGAGTTTTGACGCCTGACTTTTACATGAATAAACCAATCCGAGTAAATCATGAGAAAGCCTTTTCACCATAAGCAAAGTAAAAGGTACTGATAAGATGCCTTCATCTCACTGTTTAAAAATGTAGACATTTTAATTTTGCCTCTTTGGAAAAAACATACTCTTTTAAAAATCACATTACATTTAACTCTTAGATATCCTGCTTGGAATCCTACTTTGAATATTAGTCTATACATGCACTGTCTGAATTTAATACTTTTGGTAGACCAGATGTATTAAAACTTACAGAGCACTGGATCTGCTTAATTTGCTGCTTAGCATTTCTTTCTCAGTTAACTAGATATTAAATACTGTAGTCTAGTAAAGAGAAACCAGTCTATAACTGAGTGCATTTTCTTCTAAGGTAGTTTTAAATACTATAAGAAACAACTGGGAATTTCTAAATGGAAAGTGACTTTTGTGAGTTACATTACAGTTTTGCTGTTGCCCTTAGTGAGGGGAAGCCTTCCTTTTTTATTTTTTATTTATTTATTTTTTAAGCTTATTTATTTAGAGAGAGAGGGAGAGAATGCCAAGCAGGCTCCACTCTGGATCTCACAAATCATGATATCAAGACCTGAGCTGAAATCAAGAGGTGGATGTTTTACCTCCTGAACCACGCAGGTGCCCTGGGAAACCTTACTTTTTGAGACCAAGTCCTGTTTCTGAAAGGATAATCACAGTAGAGTCATATATTGTTGGGTGCTCTTTGGAGCTCATTTTGCACCTGTGTACTTCTACATATAGTATTTAATCCTCACAGTATCTCAGTGAGGCCAGTTCTTATATTATCCCAGTACTACAGATGGGGAAAAAATGAGGTATGTAAAGTGTAGAAAATATATAACTGGTCACAAAGCTGGGGAGAAATCCAAGATACAAATCCAGGTTTTCTATCTTTATAAACACTAACCACCATGCTGTTTCCCAAAATTAAGAGGAGAAACATCCCTCTCTCAAAAACCAAAGAACAGAAAATGAATTCCCATTTTTCATATTGAAATCATTGCGTTATAAGTATCTTAATGAAAATACTGATTTTCTTTGACTGAAATGTTAGCTTAATTTGGGTGGTGTACCATATATTTCTACTTTTCTGAAGGAGCATCTCAAACATTGATTTTTTTTTTTCAGTTGTTAAAAGATTGTCAAACCTATATATTTACCCAATACTGAAACCAAAGATTTCTAGATCAAATTAAGTCCTTTATAAAAACAGATGTTATTATGTTTTGACTGGTTATAAGTAGCAAATCTTAAGTAAATTCTTAAGTAAATTTGGAAGTTCAAATAAACGTAATGAAAAAGACCTTTTCTTCCTAATGTTTCTACTTTGTGGTATACCTGCTTAAAATCCAGTAAACCCACCACTAAACTATAACTTTTGTACCAACAAAATTTATCATGAAAGTCAACAAGGCTACATGAATCCAAAATCGACTTAATGTAGGTTTGAAACGAAAGAATGTTTTAGTCATTTGTGTTTGTTTTGAATCATTTTTCCATTTTAGCAGTACTATAACCATATCATAGAAAAAAGAAAAACAATATTCCCTCTTCCCAGGCCTCTGAAAAAGAGGACGCAGCAGCTATTGGCATTTTGATGTATTTCCTTACAGGCGTTTTTCCTTATGTGGTTTAAAACAACACTATATATATATGCCATCAGACTTTCGTATATTTTTGTGCTCTGCCTTTTCCCCACAACATTACAAATTTCTTCACATAATTGTAATGTTCTCATACCATTCTAATGGCTAGGTAGGACATATGATTCTTAATCTACAAACTAGGGGATGCAAGAGACTTGTACTTTTTTTCTCCTTCTAAATCTAGGAGGCTGCTCTGACAGGTTAGGGAAAGCGGTGTTCAGTTTCTCAACTATAGCTTTCTCTTCCCAGGGCCTGGCAAAGATCCTGTAGTGTGTATAGGGGGGTTACATACCACTATGGAGATCCCCTAGTTAGGAGTTTTTGTGCCATCACCACTAATAGCTTGGTAGCAAGCCGCTATGATCCTTCAAAGTTTGAAGGATCTGTACCTTCACTGTCGTGTGGAGTATGGGAATCCTGGCAACTGTGGCCTCTGGATCTCTGCATAGCCCCACCAAATAACCCTTTCTCCTAGCAGGCCACCCACTTCCATAGGGCTCCCTTATTCCTGGCTTGAATAGGCCTCCCTGATGCTGCCAGGATCTCACAGCTGTCAAAGGCATGCTTCTCTCTTCCATTCCCACCGACAAGAACACTTGATCTAATCCCATTTAGGAGCACAGGCTTCCAGAAGGTGTGAGGAAGTCAGATTGTCTGTGAGCAATATCTGCCTCTGGCCTTCTGAGACACCATCCCCAGAGGCAACAGGGGGACATACAGTGTCTACTCACTCTGGGAGAGCGAGTAGGGGAAGCGACACAAAAATCAGTAACCTCGTATGTTATTCAGTCCTAGCTGCTTAGTATTACCCTGGTGATGCTGTAGTTGGCTGACCATCTCCATTACTCATACAGTTGTTGTTCATTACTTTCCAGTGTTCTAAATAACACTGTGGTGAACATTTTTATGCATAAACTTTTTTCTCTATTTATGATTTTCTTAACGTGAATTCTCAAAAGTATCATTACTAGTTATGAAATTTTTTTAATGACTTTTTAGATACTATATAGCCATATTGCTTGCCAATGCTGAATTTGAAAACTGAGTGGACCATTCTGGGGAGTACAACTGTGTAGTGAGTAGAGCAGGCTTTCAAAGTCATTCTCCTTTTCATTTCAGGGTTTTCTAAAATGATGAGTGTTTGACCATTGCTAATGCTTTTAAATGTTTCCAATTTCACCAAACTCACTGAGCACAGGGAGATACTTGAGAGGAGCCAGTGTATTCAGTGGATGAGTAAGTGGCTGCTGTTGTGTTCAGACTGAATAGTAGTTCCAGTCATTACCACTAAGAGCTCTCAGCTAACTCAGTATTTTTTGCACCAGTACAAATAAAATCGATAGAAACTTAATTTTCCAAACGTACTCATTTTGTGTCTATCACAAATAACTCAGTTATTTGTGATCATATGATTTGTAAATTCACACGTTTCACAGATATATATATATATATGTATATATATATGTATATATATGTATATATATAAATACAAATCAATACCAGATGGCACAATCAATTGTTAACATCCTCTTACTTTCAGAGAAGCTGACCTCTCACCAGTTGTTAATGGGTTGAGTTGTATTCTGCCAAAATTCATATATTGAAGTCTTAACTCCTCAATACCTCCGATGTGCCCTTATTTGGAAATAGTCATCACAGATGTAATTAGTAAATATGAATTCATACTGGAATGGGGTGGGCCCCTAACCCAATAGGGCTGGTGTCCTTAAAAATGGGGGAAATAGGGCACAGGCAGGTACTCACAGAACGAACGCCAGATGGAAATGGAGGTGGATCAGAGTGGTGGCAGCGGAGGCTGAGGAATGCCAAAGATTGCCTGCAAACCGCCGGAAGCCAGGCCAGAGACCTGGAGCCCTCTGTGTATCTCAGCACTCAGAGGAGCCAACCCTGACGACAGCCTTGGTCTTGCACTTCTGTCCTCCAGGACTGTGAAACAATAAACTTACGTTGTTGAAGCCACCAATTCATGGTACTTCGTTATGGCATTTTCAGCAAGCTAATACATCAATTCAAGAATGTTTTACAATAGTCTGATAACCCAAGGTTACATTTTACCCCCTTTTAGATTGGTTGCACCTTTTCTTTGTCTTCTAGAACAAATTGTGGTCACATCAATGCCAAAGTTTCTGTTGTGTGCTGTTCCCCATTTTTGCTTATTCTGTTACGAATCCTTGAAGGATGCTTTATGCAAATTTCTATGTGCTCTTTTGCTTTCTCTAAATCACAAAACCTCTTATTTTAGCCATAAATGTTTTCTAGCATTCTTTATAATTTTCCTGACGGTATGCATGACCTTTGTGATCAGGTCAGTTGTGGCATTGCATGACTTCTGGTTGTTGCAAATGCACCTTGTTGTTTTGTGTATATTTTCCCTTGTTTCAAGTTCACATTTCTGTTTTCTCATTATCGAGGCACATTCCCTGTTGAAAATAAATTTAAAATTATTTTGATTTTTAAAGCATACAGTCAAAAACAGAAGCAAAACATTGTGGGGTGTTTCGTTTTGTTTTGTTTTGTTTTGTTTTGTTTTGTTTTGTTTTATCGAGTTTTTGTAAGTTAGTTTCAAAGAAAGTTAGTGGTGTGGGCTTCATAGGGGACTGGACCTGAAATCACAAATTCTAGCTTTCTGCTTCCTTCTGAGTAGGACTGGAGTAGGACTGGCGCAGTGGGGCGGGGTCCAGGCCCTGGACACAGTCTGTGCTTGCCACAAAAATGTATCTGTTTCACTTTGAAACAGTCTTCACATGAATAGTGCCTTGCTTTTCCTGATTTTATTTATATCGTCTGGGTCGTCTGGGTTTACATTTAGCTCCACACACAGAAAGTAATGGTTTAAATGAGATTTCCCTCTCATGTAAAAGAACCTAGGAGGTGGCTAGAGCTATCACTGGTGGTTCTGGATAGTCATCAGAAACTCAGGAGATTTAGGGGTCCTCCCGAGTTTTCATTCTCCCATCACTAGGAATATTTTAAGGAGACTTTCTGAAAGTTCCCTGAGATAGTTCAGCTCATGCCTCATTGGCTCCAACATCCAGCTGCAAATTAGACTTGGAAGTGTCCTTTGGGTAGACAGTATTGTGTGCAGTTTAAACGCAGTTATTTTTACTATTAATTATCCAACGATGGTACAGAAATGCCAATTTTTCGGCCTGTTCTCAGCATATAATGTTTATTTTTCTTTTTTAATTCTGAAGGTTTTTTAGATGAAATAGACACAAAATGAGTACGTTTGGAAAATTAAGTTTCTATCGATTTTATTTGTACTGGTGCAACCAAAAACAAGACAAAACAAATAAGCCCTCCCCCCCCCCCCCCCAAACAATCCTTTGGGAAAGAACCAACATTTTCTCCAAAATTGAATAAAATTAATACTCCATGAAGATGTATCACCATATCCATGGCTATCTAACATTCCATGGTACTGCATGCCCTTGGGAATACCCGTATCCTAGTGTGAGAAGAAAGGCTTTCAGGTCAGATGGCAGCCTTACTCTAGCCTTGCTGTAGATAATGTGACGTTTTGACTCAGATGTTTTACCATGGATATTATCATACTAAGGACAGTTTGATAGCTATTTTCATATAGGGTATTTTGATACACATCAAAAAAGCAAACGTGTTGCAGATAACCATTGCTAGCAAATTTTTGTATGTGTTCTTACACACGTGATACATGGGTATGTATATTCATGTAGGTATCACCTAAGTATTAAAAAAGACACTCCCAGTGGAATTCTGCCTCAAAGGTTATAATAGTTTAAATATTAAAGCATTTTTTTGAATGGCCTCCTAAATGGTTGAATCGGTTTACTTTACCATTGGTAACAGGCATTATAAGTATTGTAATCTTGGGCAAAAGGTGGTAATTTTTATTTGCAGGGGTTTTTTTGCCATGATTGATGTACATAGATTTTTTTTTTAAGACCTTCCTTTTTTCCTTCCTGACTTCCTTTCTTTCTTCTTTCTTTCTTTTCATCTGCAGAGTTTGAAAGATAATTCAGAGACCATACAATTTCCCTACTTAAACTATACAATTCAGTGGTTTTCTGAATTGTATATTCACAAATGTGTGTATTCACAAATGCGTGTAATCATCACTACCACATTTCTTTTTTGTATTTTTTTCTAACATTTTGTATTTCTTGTTCAATCTGATTTGAAAAAGCTTGGAATGTAATCATAATTTGTCACACTTATACCTTTTTCAGGTTTGTAGATTGTCAATATTTTTAGGTGCTTTTTTCTTTTTTTTAATATTTTTTTTTCAGTTTTAATAGTATTTAAACCAATGCAATAATATATTCACATTTCCAAAACACAACACAATAAACATTTGATTTTATATTTGTAAGATTGTGCCACAAAAAAATAGCATCCCATTATCTTGTATTTTGAAAGTAAAACTAATTAACATTATTGTGGTATAATTTCCATAAAAATACACAAATTTTAGGTGTACACTTTGATGAAGGGTAAAAACAGCTATAACCTTGGAACTGTCATCTTAATATTATTTTTTTTAATTTAATTTAATTTTTTATTTTTAAAAATTTACATCCAAATTAGTTAGCATAGAGTGCAACAATGATTTCAGGAGTAGATTCCTTAGGGCCCCTTACCCTTTTAGCCTATCCCCCCCCTCCCACAACCCCTCTAATAACCCTCAGTTTGTTCTCCATATTTATGAGTCTCTTTTGTTTTGTCCCCCTCCCTGTTTTTATATTATTTTTGTTTCCCTTCCCTTATGTTCATCTGTTTTGTCTCTTAAAGTCCTCATATGAGTGAAGTCATATGATATTTGTCTTTCTCTGACTAAATTCACTTAGCATAACACCCTCCAGTTCCATCCACGTAGTTGCAAATAGCAAGATTTCATTCTTTTTGATTGCCGAGTAATACTCCATTGTATATGTGTACCACATCTTCTTTATCCATTCATCCATCGATGGACATTTGGGCTCTTTCCATACTTTCGCTATTGTTGATAGTGCTGCTATAAACATGGGGGTGCATGTGTCCCTTCGAAACAGCACACCTGTATCCCATGGATAAATGCCTAGTAGTGCAATTGCTGGGTCGTAGGGTAGTTCTATTTTTAGTTTTTTGAGGAACCTCCATAATGTTTTCCAGAGTGGCTGCACCAGCTTGCATTCCCATAAGTGCTTTTTTTCTAAAGTAATAATAGCCATCAGCCTTTATGATTTCTAATTTAGCAACAAACTTGGAGAGTTCTTTCCAACCCAGAGTTCATTGGACAATTCTCCTAAATTTTCTTCTGATATTCTTAGAAACCATTGAGCTTTCAGGTTCATCTTTACCAAGTAATATGCAAAGCCAGTATTCCTACCCTGCTCTCCAACCTCATGAAGTGGAGATGAGGAAGAATGAATGAGCCCCAAGGTGAGAGTTGACAGTTGTACTCACTATTTAGTAATAAAAGATGATGTTTTTTATTTGACAGGGTCAGGAAAGATGGTATTTTATACATGACAAGGTCAGATATCCTCCAGAAAATGTCATGTTTCATTTCCTCACACCCTTTGTTCACCTGGATGCAGGATATCAGAACGTATAGACATTGTTCTCTTTGGAGCACCACTGCTGCCCTTGTACTGGGAAGTTACTTGTCTTCTTTTGTTTCTAAAGTCAAAGTGTATCTTTATATATTTATGAAAATGGTAGTATTTCATAGGATTTCTAGAAATTTTATGTAAGTGTGGAAGAAAAGCTTAGGTTTAAGTTGTTACTTGGAAGCCTTGTAGATATGTCATTGTATAACTTTCACCGTGGAAGTACCTTTAAAGTGTAAAAGTTTTCTAATTGTCATATATTTATTTTTTGAATTAGAGTTACCTTGGCCCTCATATAATGTAATATTTCTATTTGAAAGACACTGTCACCTCTGTGCTACCCCTTAGGTTGATATGTATAGTCCACTGAGGGGACTTTATCGGCTGGTTCTTTCCATGTTTGGGGCAATCTTTTCTCATGGTCATTTTAGTTTTAACCCATCTTTTTTGTCATAAGAAGTAAATTCTAAAGACTACTAGATATACCTTTTGCAAGTAGAAGAATGACCTTTTCTTTTTCTTTTTTTTTTTCTTTTGCACCTAGGGAGAAACCTAATGAATGCCAAAGATGAGGTTTAGATCTGCTTTCTCTTGACTGATTTTGGAGAATATATGTGTATCATTTATATACTATGAGTGAACTTTTGAATATAAAGTGACATGGGAGACAAGTGTTGACATTTTGCATGAATGTGCACATATGCCTAAAGCTTGGAGTTAAAAAAAAAAAACAAGTAGCTTTTTCTTAAATCTTTATTTGCCAAAATCAGAGAAATAAAAATATTATTAACAGTATATAAAAATTTTATATTCAATAAAAAAATTAGACTTTGATACCTAAATTGGGTTATACCTGCTTGAGGCATGAAGGGTGTTGTTTCCTGGGATACCGTGAGCTTGGAGACGATGGAATAGCCCAAAGGAACCTCTAGGAGACACTGATGTCTGATAAATTGATGAGAGAGACCCTGTTGTTTCATCAGGACTCCAGATGGGCTAGTTGTGAATCTAGGTTGTATTTCATATGTTTGTGGGTTGAGGACCTCATCAATTTTGAAGCCATAACTGTCTAGTTTATAAATGCCCATTGAGAATGAATCTGATCTTATGCATATTATGGGGCTTTCACTAGGATTAATTAGCTAATATTTGTTGAGTTTTATGAAGATAAAAAGCACATGTAGGTGCTAGGAGGCATATTAAGTTTTTCCACGTAACGCCAAAATATTTTCATGGTCTCCCTGTCTAGTCAGAAATAAGAGATGATTAGTGACCAAGCATGTAAAGGTAGGAGGTGATCATAGATTGAAAAGCTATTAAGTCAATTTGTAATTTAGGTGTCAGGTTAGACAAATGAGTTAAATAAAACATTTTCCAATTAACAGATGGAAATTCATGAATAATCACTAGGTATTTTGAATTTAAATTTAACTTAATTTTAAAATTCTCTTTGTTAATTGAATTGTTGACTTTAGAATTGGTCAGAATTCAAATCTAGTCTTCTCTACCTTGGGCAAGTTACTTAAACTTTGTCACCCTCAGCTTCCTTGCTTGTATATAGAGAAGTTTTTATAATTTTACCAGGAATTGCTTGAGGTTGGTGTATGTAAATCTGTTAGTGTGCTACCTGGTACATAGTAGGTATTCAGTAAAGAGAAGTCGCCTTTCTACCTTCTCCTTTTTACTTTACTTAAAAGACTGTCTTTTTACCAAAAAATCTCTTGTGATGTAAAATTGGTATTGTGGAAGAAAGGGACATGAAGTTTTAGAAGAAGGAACCAAAAAGTATAGAATCTAAGCAGTGTAGATGAAAGATATCCTAATAGGTCCTTGGGATTGCATGTTGGATAGGACTTAGGGCTGGGGCGCCTTCATTAAGCACAGTTTTTCATTTCCTCATTCATGTGCCCAGTCTCCAGGCCCCTGAAGGTGTTTGCATTTTTGACCCTGATAGGCCTTCATCACATCCTCTTATTTTCTAATATCTTATAACTTTAGAGGTTTTAAATTTCTGCAGATACAGAGAATGAAAAGGGAGAACATAAAAACTAATTATATCATTAAGCAGTCTGGCAGAAGTGTGGTTAGAGATTGGTTGAGACTGTATGTCAAAGTCAGATTTGAAAAATACAATTCTTTTGGTATCAGAAGACCAAGGTTTATAATTTGTGCTCCACCATTTATTGGCTGTGAGGCCTTGGATAAATTCTTTGAGCCAGCACAGTGCCTGGTTCATTGGTGGTTGTTAACCTGTTATTAGTTTCTTCCTTCTGTTAATTGAGACTTAGAATACAGTTCTGTATTAATGATGCCCTCTTTACTCTTCAAACTAATGGATACAAATGTAAAAATCTGCATTGGCTGGGTGGATAACTCCTGAAAACTGAGGACAGGTAGCTTAGTTGCTATTACTAGGGAGAAGACTTGTTCTTTTTTGGGGAGTGAGAGGGGTCTACTCCTATTCCCTTTACACTGTCCAAAGTTGTCGTCATTTCTGTTTCTTTGGCAGAGGAGACAAAGACAAATGCTAGGATGTTCTTAAAAGGCAGGGCTTTTGGCTCTGTGTCTTTTCTTCCTTGGGAGCGGATTCTGTGTCCACCTTTGCAAGAGGTAGAATTTGTAGAGTGTTCAGGTGGGGAGCAGGTGTATTCTGTGCCATGAGAACAGATGCCTCTCTTTTCCTTAAGCATCTTCCTCCCCATGCTGATTCTTCTGCCTTCAACTTCTCCCCTCCTTCTACAGTGGGAAGTAGAACATTCCATCTTTTGCCCCACCACCTCTCTCCTTATCACTCTGGTCATTTCTATAGCAAATGGAGCCCCAGCTACAGGTGGCAGAGCTCTGGCAGGAAGCTGGTGTTGAAATAAATAGCCGTAGCTGTTGGGGCCCACCATTGCCTCTGGAAAAGGACAAGCTGGGGCATAATATTAAGGCAAGAAAGGAAACCTGCGATGACCAAAATCCCCCCACAAGAACTAAGAGGCTTTAGGGGCTGGGAATGGGAAAACACTTGGCCATTAACATGTTGGTTCACATTCTTCTGCCTGGCTGAGCCATGTTCCTTTGCATACAGGTGAGACCATGCATGTGAGAGGAAAAATGTATAGGTGATGGAGAGAAAAGTGAAGTCTAGCAAGTAATGTCTGTGCTGAGAAAGGAGATAAGACTAATAGGTAAATACTTTGACTCCTGTAAGAGAGCACACCCATCCTGCCCCTTGTCCAGTCGTATCCATGCCTGTCCCCTTGCTGTTCTACTCCCTTAGGTGTAATCATCATTAGGGTGTCAGAAAAGGGACTTTGGGAGCTCTAGTACACTGAAGTTATCAGCTAATTATTGACTATGGGAAAGAACAGGAACTCCAGAAGCCATCATTATAGTGTGTTTGGAGGGGCTACAGACTATAGATAACGTTTTTGCCACAATAATAGCCCCTAAGATCCAACAGTACTATAAGGGATCACTGTGGTGAGTTTGAAGGGTACATGAAAATGTCCATGATTAGCATGTTTTCCAGGTTTTTTTCCTCTTCTTCTTTTTTCCTCCTCCTTCCTCCTTTTCTAAACCTTTCTTTCTTCTTTTTTTTTTTTCGGATTGGAACTATACAAGGTTGAACTTCAATTTGCAGATTCACATATCCTCAACTAGATTAGCTACATATCCTCAATTTTAAAATGTGCTTTTTCTCTCTCTTCTACATTTTGGGCTTCCAGAAATTGAGGTGTTTCTTTTAATCAGTAAGAACACGTAACGTAGGCTTTTCTCTACATCAATCAGTGCAGCATCATACCATCAATCATGACTTAGAATTGCGGAAATTAGATATTTTTATTTATATTCCTGTTGAACCACACTGATTGTTGAAGATTAATGCCCTTACCCAACTGACATCTTTTTCTAGTTTAATTTTAATTTCTTCCCATTAATGTATCTTCTTCTTCTGTAGACCTGAAAATATAGAACTGAATTATCAGATAAAAATAATTCTTACTCAACTATGGACTTATCTTAGATGGTACATCTGTAAAGAAGTAATTAAAGTAGTGGTTTAGATCCATTTAAGTTCTGTTTTATGAGTATGATGATTTTTAGTGGTATTTTATTACCGTGCTTTTACTTCTAATTATTTTTACCTATGTATTAATTTACAAAGCAGATGTTCTTCTAGAATATTTAAATATTTAAAATATTTATATTTAGTCATAAGCATTAGACAGTGAGATTTCTCAGTTGTAAGCATTAGACGGTGGGATTTCTCAAACAGCAGGCTCCGTTTTTGAAAGGTGACCATTGTTAGTAATGGTGAAGCTTCGTTTTCATAGAGGTTAATGTTTGTCAGTCCTTGTTCTAAATGTATGGTTTAAATCTATTTGTTCCATAGACAGTTGGTGTCAAAATCCTTCAAGCCCTAAAGAAAAACAAATAACCCTGAGAATCTAAAGTCTTTGAAAGATTGACATCTTGCATACTGGAACAATAGAAATAATGGGTAATAAAACCTTTTCCTGGACCAACTAAAGCTATGTGTAAGCTAAGGAGTTTACTCTAAGGAGTTCTAAAGAACTCATCTTGGAATAGTAATGTTAGAAAACTTGAAGTTTATAAAGGTACTCTGAAAAAGATAAATTAAAAAAAGGAAACATCTGTAGTTCTTACAACAACCTGGTTCCAGTGATCTTGCCTCTTGCTGGTTGAAGTTCACATCTAGAGTGAATTATAAGTTAGAAACAAAGTATGTTTTTGAGGATCAAACTTGTCCAAACAGTTGTTAACAGTGGTATGATTCACTGAACAAAATAAAACAAAACTAAAATCTTGAATCTTAAACCCTAAAATTAAAACAGAATCTTGATAAATGCAAGCCAAACTCATACATGTATGTATATATGTATCTCCTACTTACAGACAAAACAAAACAAGATCTTAGATACTATCTACTACTGTAAGGGTTCATCTCTGAATATCTTAAAGGATAATCATTTGCTGTAATTCTTATAGGTAGGGGAAGTACTTGGCTTAGTTAGCACAGCTATTGGAGAAAACTTTCTTTTATCATTTGCTACCACTTGCTTACTTAACTGCAGTAGTAAAAGTCAGGGTTGTCTCTCCCTGGTGAGTAAATTACCCCTTATTTAGATCTGTTTTGATCTTACCCTTTTCGTGCTGTAGCACACTTGATAGATGACAATCACACGTGTGAAAAGTCCACATCTGCCGTCGCGAGAGAATACCTAGATTTCATGCAGAGTTACTGTACTTCACCTCATGACTTCCTGCTTGCCCTAAGACCAGTCATCTCTTTCTCATTGATCTGTAGCACACCTGTGTGGGATGACATCTCTGCTGTTAGAGAAGAGGCTAACAATAGGGACAGTGTACTGGAGATAAAAAAAAAAAGAGAGAGAAGCTAAGCCATACATATACACAGATGCTGCTTTGCAATGTTAGTTACTTGGTCTGCTTACCTCCTATAGTTTTAGTGTATTGTAATATATAGGAAAGATGTCATTTTATGGATAAAAATACCAAGACCCAAGCTATCTTGCTCAAGGTCACAAAGCTATTTGGTAGCAGAGCTGAGTGATTTTTGTATGATGAAATTTTGCGTTGATTATGGTATCCCGTCCCCATGTATGCACGCAGCGCTCCTATACTCAGTCCTTAGGCACAGCAGCAGGCCTTGTGATGCTTGTTTTGGAGAATTTGTGCTTAAACAAATGATTCCATAACCTGGATGTGGCCCTGCAATGATGATACTGATTTTCTTTTTCATGCCCATGTAATATTTGAAGTAACATTTGGCTTCTGTCACAGATAGTTTGCATGTCTTTAATTTGCTGGACTGGGGCAATTAAACAACAGCAGAAGACTTGCCCAGTAGTTGTTAAGGCAGATAGGATGATTCTTTATCCAGTTAAAGACAGCTGATCTTTTCTGAGCTATGCTATTTTCTTTGGTTAGTAATGGGGATACAGGAAGAGAATGGGCTGGTGGTAGATGCTGGTCTCACCAGATGGTTGTCATTCTGCACTGAGATTTAGGTGTGTTCTTGTCAGAGCTGTGTAGACTTTGGAAGTGAGTAATTTTGTGGAATAAAAACATATGCAGACATTTTAATTTATGTAAGGTTTAGATCTTGGTATTGAAGACTTTTGAAAAAATGAGGCAGATGTAATTTTTATTTGTTTTTCCTACAGAACCATTAGGTTTTTATTTTTTATTTTTTACCATAACTCCTCTTCTTGTACATACATTTAAAATAATGCCTAAATGATTTATGATGTATCTCACGAGGAAAATGAAAACTAAATACCTTTTTTCTTTGAGATCATTTTTTGCAATCATCAAATCCCCATACCCTCTCTCTACATTATAACCACGTCAGTTGTATTTTCTTTTATGTAGCTTCTATACTTTTTATCAGTTGTTCAAAATAGGTACAAAGCAACCTGGTTGAGTTATATTTCATTAAGTAACTATAGTTGTGAATAAACTGATAAAATGATAATGTCTTAATTTCTCTAACTGGAAAATTTTAAAATCCTCTTCCACTCAGATAATTATCTTAAAATTTTTTTTTAAATATTTATCCATTTTGAGAGAGTGTGAGTGGGGGAGGGGCAGAGAGAGAGAGGGGACACAGAATCTGAAGCAGGCTTCAGGTTCTGAGCTGTCAGCCCAGAGCCCGGCATGGGGCTCGAACCCATGAACTGATCATGACCTGAGCCAAAGTCGTTTGCTTAACTGACTGAATCACCCAGGCACCCCTCAAATATTATGAGACTCCTTTAAATAAATAGATTCAATTTCTAGTCTCTTAAGTCAATAAATTAAGGCATTAATAGGACTATGATTTCTCTTTAAAAATACTAGTGAACATTTAATTTTTAAGGGGAATATATTGGACCCCAGAAGGCATGTTTTGTTAAAATAATGTGAAGTATAAATACATAGTATCAAATTGGAGTCACAGCCATAAATCAGTAATCTATATAATTAAGCATAATTTTTGGCTCATTATAAAAATTTCATTCTTGAAACAAATTGAGAAGAGAAAATTTCACAAATACCTATTGATTATTTCTCATAATTCAAAGTGACACTTTGTATGTTAAATTATACCAGTTTTTTTTATCCCTTCCTGTTTGTAGACCTGTAGAAGATAATACTTTCCCTTAATGTTCCATAAGAATTGGCATTTGTATTGGGGTACCTGGGTGTCTCAGTCGGTTGAGCGTCTGACGTCGACTTAGGTCATGATCTCACGGTTCACAAGTTCAAGCCCCAGGTTGGGCTCTGTGCTGACAGCTCGGAGCCTGGAGCCTGCTTGGGATTCTGTGTCTCCCTGGCTCTCTGCCCCTTCCCAGCTCGTGCTCTGTCTCTCTCTTTCTCTCATAAATAATAAAACATTAAAAAAAAATAAAAAAGAATTGGCACTTGTATTAAATCACTGCCTTACAGAAATTTGTGTATAGCAAGTTAAAGCTACATTTACATGGGTTGTGGCTTCTCAGAAGGTAAATAATCTCATTTTCCCCCTTAAAAGAGGGATTAAAAATATTATATGCTCACCATAAATATATACCTATTTTTATCTTAAGTTATTATGCATAATAACTATATATAACTACATATTGGGTAAATTAATATTCTCAGCCACACCAGACGATCACTATGAATATTTTACATATTTCCTTGTAATCTTTTCTGTGTGTGTGTGTGTGTGTGTGTGTGTGTGTGTGTACTACTTCACGTATATTGAATGTAAATGAGATAAATTTTTTTTTTTTGCTTTTTTCATTTAGCATACCATAAGCATTTTTAGTATGGAAAATATTTTTAGTGCTTGCAAAAAACATATAGCCTATATCATGTGTCCTTTGTTTACATTTTCTTTTTTTGACCATTCAAGTTTGTGTTGTTGTTTTCCCCCTCATATGATTCTCGTAATGTGCATATTTGTACTTAAATCTTCATTTGAATGCTAACACTTTAAGATGAATTCTAAGACAGGGGATTTATAAGGTCGAAGAGTGAGAATTTTTGAAAGTGTAGGTCATAAGACTTTTTATAAATGTAGTAAAACTTCCATTACAATCAGCCTTAATTTTCAATTCTCATGAAAACAAAATATCCTTAAAAGCTACATCAAGAAAAATTTTCAACAGGTATTGCAGGACCTTACAATCTGAAAGCATCATTGTAACGCCACGTTACTGACTAGTCAGATAGGCAGGGGTTCAGAGCTTTCCAGAAGAGTTTATTTTTACCTTGCTCAAATTGCATTTAGGTGTTGAAGAATCGGGGATAACAGCTAAATGTGGCAGCTCTGAGGTGGCGCTGCAGTCATTTTGCCTGACAGGTGGGCTCCGACAGGGTGACAGCTTCGAACCCCAAGAGTGGTTGTGGTTTGCAGTGGAATGAACCGTGCGAGGAACTAAGAACCGGGCCGGCCAACCTGGGAAGAGCCTGTTAGATTTAGGGAGGAATTGGCAGATCCTAGTGACGGGATAGTGAGCCATGATGTAGGAGGAAATCTAGTGCTGGCCCTAACTATTCTGGTCCCATGACATACTGCAAAAGCTGCTTTTTAAAAATAAATTCTCATGGCAACTTTGATACTGTCAAAACATTGGTTATTTAAAACTTCTATTTGCCTGAATTATAGATAATCAAGAGTTTTCAATGTTAAAAGTACATAATTGTCATTTACTATATGATGTTTACAAAACTCTGTTTTCAGTGTTAGAATTTTGCATAATAGAGATTTTACATCATTTTCATTGTATAAAACACTCAAATTGTTTAGCATGTTAATTAAAGATTCTGTGTAATTACTGGATGTATGTTTTCTTAGTTATGAGAACATTATGGTAATTTATTTTGCTATCAGAAATAGGTGTAGAATTTGCCGTTGTTTTTACAAAGAAGTTGTAAATGAAGGCTTTAGATTTTAATTTTTCTTTTGAAATCTTCTGGATTTGATTAGCCTTCACCTCAGAACCAATGCGGACATTAAGATACTTCTAAAATGAGTTATCCTTTTTAGGAAATCATAAAACTATTTGTTAGTGATTATTAGTAACCTTAAGATCATGTTTAAAATATGGACATGCAGATGGTTTTCTAGTGTTTCATTAAACGTTGTATTGAATGAAGGCCTTTAGGTATTCGGTTTTCTGACTGTGTAAACTGTAAATAATAAATGTAAAATATAATTTTAAAGCAACCAGACCATTAATTAGGAAACATCTATAAAACTATGTGCATTGTAAACTCGCAGCACCTTCTCCATGACTAAGACCAAGTAAAGCTCTTAAATGTTACGAAGGCCTTGTATTTTAAACACGGTTATAGATCTGAAAGAATGATATTTTTCACAGAACTAAAAAAATGCCCAAGTCTAATGCTGTGCTAAAAATAGTGTACTTGCATCTGACATTGTGTTGATTTCTGGTGAAGTGTGGAAAGGTGGATACTTCACCCCCCTCATGTCACACTTGCTCTTCCCTTTCATTTCCACCTCAAATGATGTGATTGTGTTGCTTATGAAGATCTTTTCCCCCATATAGTCCTTTTGTTGTTTCTTGTAATGGAATCCATTTTTAGTAGCTCTCTTTAGACTTTGTGATTCCTTAGTCAGGTTTGGAACTGCAGTATCATGCACTTGCTGTTACAATAAAATATACCTCTTTCAAAAAGAAGTTGGAGTATTTGCAGCTTCTGTAAATAAGAACCTTCCATTACCTGCTTTCCTCCTAGCAAAAGTGTAAGGAACAGGTATATTAGCCATTTTCAGAAAACCTGCAAGTGGGTGCTAGCAAAAAAAGGCTTGCCATAGGATTTGGGGATCTTAGTTTTTACTGTTGAGCTTAGCGAGAAAGTTGCTGTGCTATTTTTTCAGAATACATACAGGAAAGGTAAAGCCAGCCTGCAGTAGGTAAGGCCAAAGCAAATAAAGTTTAAAAACTTGATATATGACAAACATTTGAAAACCCTGCTTTAGTATGATGGAGAGAGCAGAGAATTCAGAGTCAAAACCTGGGTCCCATTTTCCCACGTGACTAATAACCATAGAGGCTTGGGTAAGTCACTGAAACTCAGTTTTCTTTCATTTTTAAAATGGGGAAAATAATATGCATATTGCACATTTGTCCTTGGCATTAAAAGGATTTTAGTATTTTGCTAAATTTATGATAACAATGTTTAATTGGTTTAGTTTTCAAACATTTTTTTTTAAACGTTTATTTATTTTTGAGACAGAGAGAGACAGAGCATGAACGGGGGAGGGTCAGAGAGAGGGAGACACAGAATCCGAAACAGGTTCCAGGCTCTGAGCTGTGAGCACAGAGCCCGATACGGGGCTCGAACTCATGGACCGCGAGATCATGACCTGAGCGAAGTCGGCCGCTCAACCGACTGAGCCACCCAGGCGCCCCGCAATTGGTTTAGTTTTCAAAATGTAAATTGAAAGGTTCTTCCGTCAATTCAAAATCTAGTAGGAGCCATACCAAACTGTAGTGTTGTTGTTCATCAGCTAAGTTTTCTCACAAGTGTAACACATTGGATGGCTTAAAATATTTTGTGTATCAAAATTTCAGTTAGTGAAATGGACTTGTTACAAATTTGAAGTTTTTCAGGACTAAGTATGTTAAAAAGTGATCATGTTTTATGGTGTTTTTTTTTAATGGATTTTAATAAATCTGCTTACTGCTCACAAGATAAACGTTATTGGACTGCAGCCCAAGGACTTTGTAAAGTCTAGCGTTTCCTTTTTCTGGTATATTATCCATCACGTTTTATCTTACTTTGGTATGGCATATTCCTTGCAGTTGGTAATAAAAGAGAGTCCTCGGTCACTTAAACAAGTAATTAAGAGCATCATTTACTATTTCTTGCCTTTGAAAAGTGTTAATTTTATTTGTTGTGGGTTAATGATGCATTTATTGTCTATGCTTACAACTTATAGTAGTTCAAAGGTGAATCATTCCAATAGTAAAAAAAAATTCTGTAACATTTAATTGCATTACAGATCTTTAACTAAAGACATATGCTTTATTTTAAAAAAAAAGCTTTTATAAATTTGCTGAAATGCGATACTAAATGAAACTCTGAAGCAAGGGTATATTTATTTTAAAAGTATGATTATTTGGGAAAATGCCAGCTACAGCCAGGTTGAGTCATCATTTTATGAGACATTTATTTGAATTAATGTGACATTCTTTAATGGAATACCATATAAAACTGTATATGACTTGTCAAATGAGATACATTATAGTTTTTGCAATTTTTCTTCTCATTATACTTTAGCAAGTGACTTTCAGAGAAATTTATTCTCTCTTCCCTTCAATATTGTAGTGCCTACCATATGCCAGGCACTGTACGAGGTACACAGCTACAGTAGAGTCGAGTCAGACAGACCATCAGTGCTGTGCTGGTAACGGTAAATGTTTTAACAATGGGCTTTCCATCTGGGAGGAAAGGCCCTGGCTTTTAGTGGTTGTTGCTTTTTATAGTGTGAATACTCCCACCACCCTGATCTCAGTCTACAAACGTGATGTGATTGAATGAGTTGTGAAAAGGTGCTAAGTGGCACAGTTACCTTCTTGATAGAACAAATGTAAATACCTAAAGGACACAGAGTAAAACAGGAAACAATAACTTTTGAGCATTTATTATTCTTTTTAACAAAATTAAATTGTAATGTTATAGAAAGTAATTTTTAATAATAGCTGTAGTTTAATGACCGATTTGCAGAATTCCTACAGATTTAAGAACTGGCTTTCCTAAGCCAATACAAGCTATCTCCAATACAGTGCTAAGGGGTGAATAAACTTTAAAAAATAAAACACATGTTAAAAGGTGACGTGTGACCAAAAACCAAAGCAGAAGTGGGAGCAAGGAATTGCCGTGTTTGTGTGCACATGCACGTACCTGTGCTGTTCTGGAAAGGCTGGTCAGTAGAGGCTTTGCAAATGCCACGGGCTGACTCTAGCTGATGTACGATTTCTAAGGGACAAGGACAGAGATATGGAAGCCTGTTGGAGGACATTCTGTAGTGATTCATTTGATGGTCACTTGAGTCATGGCGGTAGTGCTGGAGGTGATGAGACATGACCAAATGCTGCATCTTATCTGCTCGTAGAGTCAATTGGGTTTGCCAGTATGAGGCACGGGAGAGAGGGAGGGTGACTCCAAGGCTGGTGCCTGGGCAGCTGGAGAAATGGAGTTATTATGAACTAAGATGAGGGAGACCACTGAAGACTTGGGGAGACAAGTATGTTTGTTTGCCTATGTTGTGTTCTACGTGACCGTGACATATTTAAGTAGATCTGTGGGGTGGGCAGTCGCATTTAGGAAACTGGGGAGAGGTTTGGGTTGGAGATACAAATTTGGGAGTCAGCAGAACAGAAGTGGATGAGGTTACTGAGAGAACAGAGAGCTAGCTGTCCAAACCCAGTGGGAAGATAAGGATGAGACGGTTAAGGAGCCTGAGCAAAGATAGCCTGGGTGTTAGAAGGGAAACAGTGTCTGGAAAACAAGTCAAGTGCATGTTTCAAGGAGAGAATGATCCAGTATGTCTGAAGCTACGGGTTATATAAGTGAGAACTAAGAATTGTTTTGGCCTTGGAACGTGAAGGTCCTTTTTGACTGTGGTGAATGTGGTTCTGCTGTGGCTGGCCATGTCCAGAGACTGGTTTAATGAGACTCTGGGAGGAAAGAAACTGGAGACGGAGCGTGGGGAGTTCTTTCCATGGTTTTGCTGTGAAAGAGGACAGAGAATTTGGTGAGAACTGGCTTGGAAATGGAGTCAAAATGTTGTTTTTTTTTTTTTTTTTCTCTCTAGAAAAAAAAATAGCATACTTGTATACTAGAATTTTTTTTTTTTTTCTTGTAAAGTGTTTCTAAAGCCCCCTTCCTCTATGATGCAGAGTTTATCTTTACCCTCACTCTTCTCCCATCCAGGCGTTTATTGAAAACATTTTCCTTTCTTTCAGTAGGCCCCCCCTGTACGTAGGAAACACATTTGTTGTCGCCTTTTGTCACTTGATTCCTGTCTTTGGGGAACAAGCTTGTTCTCTATGTTTCTCAGCTAAGTTGGGCGTCCACCCCCAAAGCACTGCTGGTACCACCTCTAGATCCGTATGCATATTAAGTAAATATAAACATGAGCTCCCGAAGCAAAGATCCGGTCATGTTTGGATGTGTGATTTGGAAGGGCATTCACAAGGTGTAAGCTCGTGGTGATTTTGATGTGAAGGATGTTTTAGTAGCACCGTGTCACACACATCTCATGTTTTCTCAGTGTCTTCGTTTGTCAAATGTTACTTCCCAATCTCATTTCATCCTGTTGGAAGTCTGTAAGTTAATACTTGAGGCAACTCTGTTGAAGAGTCTCTGATAAAGTCTGATGGAAATATAACACAGAATAACTGATTAATTCCTTAACTCGCCGTTTTGTTTTCACTTTCTGATACACAACACATTTTAGTTGCATTAGTAAGCTGTATCTGAAATCATCAAAACTAATGGCTCCAAGAGAGAATTCAACAGAGAAAACAAATCATAAATAGGAAAATTCCTTCAAAGATGATTGCCATTTCTCTTTGCCAAGTTTTATCTTTTTTGCATTTTTTACCTAATGCAATGTGAGATAATAACTATATGTGTATATAACTATATATAGCTTGGTTTTTTATTAGTGAGGTAGAAATAGAAAAAAATTTAAATCCCAAAACCCTAACCTGTCAAGAAAAAATTTATGTTAAAGGGAAAAACCTTTCCTCTTATACTGTGCTGGGATATTAAGATGTAAATTAAGGAAATAATCTTAATTGTTATTTATAAAGCTGTTCCATTTAATCCATTAATTCTATTAAAAGGGACACATAGTTGTAAACAAGTATGATCTCTTAATTATGAGCTTATCCACTACAAAATTCCTTTCATCATTTCATTTGCCCCATAAGGCATATGTGCTATAATCTATTTTTAATGTTTTGCAGCATATTTATAGGGTGAAATTATGCATTTAAATCTTTGGTATGTGTTTGGAAACCATCTGTTATAACTTACTGGAAAATAGGAACTTCCTTCATTAATGTGTTCCCTTATTTGGGGGACTTAAATATTTAATAATATCCTTCCTAGTTCACAACTGAAAGAATGAAAAACATTATTGAAAAGTAGTTTTATTTATTCCCACAGGGGGTCCAAACTTTACTGCTTTGCATTCTGTCATATTTTAGAGTTGTGTTATAAAAATAAACATTTATGATTTACTAAGGCAGCAAAAAAAGTGGATGCAGTTAACAGTAATTTAAACTTTAGGATGTGTTCAAGGAGTATTCATGAGAGACTTGTCCTCACATAGAGAAACAAAAAATTGTTGTTTATTCGAAAATATACTTGGGCAGTTGGAGAAGGTGACATAGGGGATGGATTTGAAACTGAATACAAGAGTCCCAGATTTCAAGGAAGTTTAATAGAGTAGTAAGATATGCATAATAATTCACGAGTCTGAAAACAGGGGTAGAAGAGGTTTGTACAAATTGGTCACCTCTTGTTTTGTGTAATCAGTTTACAGGTAATTGCTTTATGAAAGTTACCCTACTTCTCTCTTTTATCCCTTTGCAAACGTATGATCATTATCAGATGTGTTCTCTCTTCCCTCAGTTTTTCTTTCTTACTATCTGAGACATTTTACCTTTTTAAAAATGTATATCAAGCCCCTCCCTTCCCCAGATTGTAGAAATGTTTATATGGCTTTCGATATTAAAATAAACACACTTCCTCAAGAACTGCAACTGCAGGGACGCCTGGGAGGCTGAGTCGGTTGAGCGTCCGACTTCGGCTCAGGTCACGGTCTCACAGTTCGTGAGTTCGAGCTCCGCATCGGACTCTGGGCTGACGGCTCAAAGCCTGGAACCTACTTCAGATTCTGTGTCTCCCTCTCTCTCTCTGCCCCCTCCACCACTTGCGCACGTGCACTCACTCTCTCTCTTTCTCAAAAATAAGTAAATATTTTAAAAAAAAGAATTGCAACTGCATATATCTCCTTGCCTTCCTGTAAAAGTTGAAGAGTGAACAGTGAAGAGGCTGTTCCAGGTGTAGGAACCCTCAGTGCTGCCTCCACTGTCTCTGTAAAATGGTCAGCTGAAGGAGGAGAGAGACACAGAGCACCATGGGTTCCAAATCTATGTTGGCACAGTTTTCTCAAATTCACATTGACATCTTTGTAAGTGAAATACATGTATGGAGGTGCTACAGAGAAAATGATAAAATCCACCTGGGTCAACAGATCCTCAGTGCACAGCTCAAAGTAAAATTCTGTTTTCTTGAATTCACTAAAACCAAGAATCCACTATCCCAGACTTTTCCACTTAACAGTCACTCTGTCTCCTCTTTGATTAGTATTCTTCCCGTATTTCTTCTGATTTTCTGGTTTTTCCATGTGTGATTTATTAGTAGAAAGGAAGGTAAGTTAGAGAATTTCATTTTACTTGTACCACGGTTTAAGACAATCAAGTTGTCAAACAAGAGTAAAAGCAGGAACATCATAAGAAAGAGATGGTTGGGTTTTAGCTTGAGTAACAGAACTTAGAGAATTCTCCTTTTTAGTAGGCTTCATCCCAGAATTTTGTTTCCCCATGGATTTGGAAATATAAACATGTTATTTAACTTTTATTTCTTCATCCTAAACAACAACAATAACAACAAAAACAAAAACAAAAAAAGTGGGGAATATACAGAAAATTAAAGAAGGGAAGTAACCAGGATTTGGTCTTCAATACAGTGAGTTGGAGGTTGACAGACTGACATCATTCCTGGTCCTTCTCCAGCGATTATTTGTATAAATAAGTCCTTTGAGGTGAATTACCTTGCTGTTTACTTCATTAAAGCCAGTTTCATCAGTTGGCAAGTTTTTACTTTAAAACCTGCAGACCTTAAGCATGGGGTCTGGCCCTGTGTTTCTGTATGGGATGAATGTTAATGCAAGCGGCTTAAATGTGTTCAGTGCATAATTATAACAGAATCTGAGCTAGAAGGCAAGGGATATATACTTGATACTAAATTTTTTGTTTAAAGTTGCTAATGCATATCATCAGTGATGGAATACTCTGATATGATGTCTCCTGATAATGACACAATAAAAAACAGTATCACCTATGTAGTATTTTTGCCAAAGCAGTTTATTGTAGGTCTAAATATGAGAAAACAAGACATTTAGAATGTAAACCCCATTTAAAAAGTCTGATTCTTAAAAAAAAAAAAAAAGATTTTTCCAAATGCAATAAGTAGACCTTGATTGGATCCTTATCAAAACAAAGTATAAAACATTTTGGGGATAACTGCGAGAATTTTAATTTTTTTAATCTTTTATTTATTCTTGAGAGATAGAGAGACTGTGAGCAAGGGAGGGGCAAGGCAGAGAGAGAGGGAGACATAGAATCTGAAGCAGGCTCCAGGCTCCGAGCTGTCAGCACAGAGCCGGATACAGGGCTCGAACTCACAAGCCGTGAGATCATGACCTGAGCTGAAGTTGGATGCTCAACCGACTGAGCCACCCAGGCGCCCCATTTTTTTAAATGTTTTATTGACAGTTTTTATGTTGACTATATTTTATCTATTATTGAATGAATGCTAGTTTTCTCAGGTGTGATAATAGAATTATGTTCATGGAGGGGAATAGTCTTAATCTTAGGAGATATATATTAATGATAGATGGTGTAAGATTGTATGATGTCTACATGTATTTTTGCATGTTTCAGTAGAAAGAAAACTGTATATATTAGGGCTTTCCAGAGAAATAGAGCCAATATAATGGATCTATATCTATGTTTGTATCTGTCTATTGAGAGATTTATTTTAAAGAATAGTCCTTGCAGTTATGGAAATTGCGAAGTCTAAAATTAGCAGGATGGGTCCCCAGGCTGGAGACCCCAGGAGGACCTGATGTTAGAATTCAAGTCTGGAGGTCTGTTATCAGGATTTCCTCTTGCCTAGGGGAGGTCAGTCTCTGATCATATTTGGGCTTTCAACTCACCAGATGAAGCCCATTCACATTATAGAAGGCGATTGACTTTGAGTCCTCCAATTTAAGTGCCATCAAAAAACACTCAGAGAAATATCGTTTGACCAAGTATGTGGGCACCATGGCCCTGTCAAAATGACAATAAAATCAACATCATACTATTTCTATCCTATCTATGTATCTATAAAGAGAGAAAACAAATGTGGGAAAATGCCAACAGTTGGTTAATCTCGGTACAGGGTTTACTGTGTATATGCATCATTCAGCTTTTTTGTAGGTTTGAGCATCTTCAGACTAAAGGGTTGGGGAGAACAGAGACAAGAGGAGTTGTTTATCATTCCCACACATTTCTTTGTGATCTAGGCTTTTGGATACCCATGGCATCTTGTGCCCCCAACTTTTCTTTTTTGGCAGGAAAAAGTTAAAGTGCACCAGGCATCTATCTTAACTGTTCAACAAAAGAGGCCATCTTCTTTCCCTGAGTGCCAGCATACCACCAAGAGTCCCCTCAGAGGTATGTGAATGGAAGTCACACACAACACAAGGAAGAACATTCTGTTTCAATCCAGAAAAAGCCTGCACATCCAAACCCCTGTTGTACCTCTTGCTTCCTTGGGTGGTTAGTTTTGCCTTTTTAAGAAGATGTAGGTGAGGTGATAGGCTGCAGAAGAAGAGTTCACTTTACAAAAACATGCCTTAAACTGTAACGTGCTGCGCAGAAAATACAAGGTCATGGCACGGTGTGCAGTGGTGGTCAGAGGGCTGTTGTGGGCTGTTTGACTTTAAAGTGGAATCAACTCTTGTCCTTTCATTAGTCTGTCCTCAGAATCCCTTCCATGGCCTTCAGGCTCCCACAAGTCTTTCCTTTCTGAGAACTCTGGGAGCAGCTGCTTGTTTGGCTTCATATGTAAAACAAATGCAACTGGAATAGCCCAGGACACATACTGAATCTGTAAATTCTCTGAATTATTATAAACTATTCATATTCCTGAGAGGATGTCCACCTGTTTTAATAGTTGTAACATTTCTTCGATTCCACATCCCCAAATTGAGTTACCTGCAGGCAAGCCCCAACTTTTCCCCAGCTCCGAGGTCCTGGGTGTTCATTCATCCACAAAGCACTGCTTTGCCCAGTCGATCGGAGGGCAGCCCTAGATGTGCACAGCCCCAGTGACGGTTGTCCCCAACTTCCCCCCAGATCATAGCCTTTTCTTCCTTTTGGAGATTTTCAGAGGAGTTCTGGGAGTTGCAATTTTTCTTTTCTTTTAAAGAACGGGATACTTGACAACAGGATCGCGTGGCATCTGCGCTGTTCCGTAGCCCAGCCCTGTGCCCCTTGCTGTAGCCGTGGGGGGAGGTGCTCAGCACGGGGCACAGCACATGGGACTCTAGTGCTGCTGGGAAAGCCATAGCCTTAGCCTCTGCCAGCCATCTTGGGTTTTTATTATTATTACTATTATTACTATTATTTGAATATAGTTGACACATATGTAGTTTCAGGTGTACAACATAGTTACTTGACAAGTTTATACATTATGCTGTGCTCACTGCAAGTGCAGCTGCCATCTGTCTCCAAACAAGGCTATTACAGTATCACTGACTGTATTCTCTATGCTGTACATTTTATTCCCATACTTATTCCTTCCCTAACTGGAAGCCTGTCTCTCCCACTCCCCCGTCCCCCATGCTGCCAGCTCCTTTTCATTGTCGCTGCTGCCTTTCGTAACTGGCTTTAGGAGAAGATTTGTGTTTTATATTGAGGGGAATGGAGAAAGAGAAAAAGTGTTTTAGTTAGCCCTGGATACCAAAGATATTTGGTCTAGAACAAAACCTGAGGAAAAGCATCCAAATTACTTAGACGGAAAATGAACAGCTTCATGCTTCCCTTTTCATCGTGTATCTACCAGAATGTCAAAGTGTTCCGGCGACACAAAAAATGCTTTGCGCTTTTTTCATTATTTTGTAAATGAGAAAGTTTTTGTTTTCATTGATCACCCAAGAACTGCAAGAAATGGTAAATAGCACATAAAACTAAATATGTGTTGTTTATTCATTAAGGATAAATTCCAAATATGAAAGCCTTAGCTTATGGAAGACATGGCATATATACGATGGCATTTGTAATTTCTCTGCCAACAGAATAACTGGAATTTCTGTGCTTTGTTGAATGCAAACGTTGGATGAGGGACCAACAAGGGGTTGGAGTTCTGCAGAAAGTACTCTTCAGTATCTGCTATCTTTTCTAAGACCTCCACAGAAGTCATTTGATCAGCATATTCATTCATAGGTCAGTGTTTCAAGTTGCTGTTAGTGATTTTTAAATTAGCTATGCCTTTGCTGGTAAAGAGGAAGTGAGATTAGCAATTAATTCATTCTAGTCCCTTATTTCTAGTTAAAAAGACTATACCTTCTAAAAATAGCAATCAAGATGCAACACATTCGGTCACCCGTGCCACTCTCCTTCCTGGCTGGTTCCCAGAGCCAGTCACTCTTCTGGCTTTTGTTTTGCTTTATTTTGTTTTTACCTTAGGTTAGTTTTGTATGTTCTGGAGCTTCATATAAGTGGAATCATGTAGTATGTTTTTTATTTACTTATCATAATGTTTTCAAGTGTTCTCGGGTATTTTTTTTTTTTTTTATTGCTGTATTGTATGCTATTGTCAGAGTATACCAGTGTGTCTCTTCTATTGATAGACACTTAGAGGCTCTTTTCCAGTTTTTGGCTATTAAGAATAAAGCTTCTATGAATGTTCTCCTACATGACTTTCTGTGGACAGGGTTCCCCCCCTGCTGCCTTGGGAAAATATCTAAGAGGGGAATTATTGGATCATAGAGATGTATGTTAAGTCTCAAATAAACTGCCAGACGTTTTTCTCACAGCGTAGTATCTGAGGGTTTTTTTTTCTTTACTCCTTCATCAGTGTTTTAGGTTATCTGTGTTTTTTTTTTTTAATTTTTTTTTAACGTTTATTTATTTTTGAGACGGAGAGAGACAGAGCATGAACAGGGGAGGGGCAGAGAGAGAGGGAGACACAGAATCTGAAATAGGCTCCAGGCTCTGAGCTGTCAGCACAGAGCCCGACGCTGGGCTTGAACTCACGGACCGTGAGATCATGACCTGAGCCAAAGTCGGACGCTTAACCGACCGAGCCACCCAGGCGCCCCTAGGGTGTCTGTGTTTTTAATTGTAGCCATTCTGGTGGATGTATAGTGTGTGACTTTTTAATATCAAGGCAAATTTCTCAGAAGTCTAAGGTCAGTTTGTTATGAATTACTCTAAGTTATACCTACATATTTTAATTAGAAAACGTGGGCTCTTTTTAGAATTGCCCAGGTATTTTTGTTAATGGGTTTGAATTGAGAAATTTAACAATTTAAGGTAATAGATAATGTTTAAGGATAAGGTAAAAGATAATGAAAGCTAACTAGGCAATTATGAGCATTCATCACATTTGATGTGAAAACTTATGTTTTTTTTTAATATTTTTAAATTTTTATTTATTTTTGAGACAGAGAGAGACAGAGCATGAGTGGGGGAGGGGCAGAGAGAGAGGGAGACACAGAATCCCAAGCAGGCTCCAGGCTCCGAGCTGTCAGCACAGAGCCCAATGTGGGACTCGAACTCGTCAACCGCGAGATCATGACCTGCACTGAAGCTGGACATTCAACCGACTGAGCCACCCAGGTGCCCCAGAAAACTTATGTTTTTAATAGGTTGGTTTGTTCATTAGCTAAGTCATTTATTTAGTTCACCCATTCATGAATACTTTTTAATGGAATTGCCTAACAACGCTGTCCAGTAGAGTTTTCCATGTTGATAGACGTGGTCATTCTGTGCTATTCAGTATGGCTGGCCATTAGTAACATGGTTGTTGAGCAGTTGAAATATGACTAGTGCTACTGGGCAGAGGATTTACAGTTTATCTTAATTATGACTTAGCGGCTACTGCATTGAATAGTGCATGGCCAGGTAAATATATCCAGGTGTTGTCTGGTCTTATATCATAAAATAACAAAAGTGTCTGTCTCCTTTATATACTAGAAAGTGCAAGTCTGGCTGTAATCATTGCCTTTAATTCACTTAAATTTTTGGTATTTGGAATTTTATTTCATATTCTTACTATTTTTTTATTGAAGTTTTTACTGTGATAATTTTAGATACATATGCAGTTATAAGACTTAATAAAGATCCCATATGTCCTTTACCCAATTTCCTCCCTTGATAACATTTTGGAAAAATATAGTACAGTGTCACAACCAGAACATTGATGTAGATACAAATACAAAATTCCCAGTATGTGAAATTACATTTTCTGTATACTTGATCTAATGCTTAGATTTAGAATAATAGCCACCGGTAAGAAATTCTTTCCACTGGTCAGTTGTTTCTATGCATGAATTGAAATGGGCAGCCGATGCAGACCCCTTTACGTTTACGGGATTAGAAACTTTCTCATCTATTCCATTTATGTTATAGACACATGTGCTTTTTTAATTGGTTAGATCATTACTGAGCAGATTGAAGTCATAAAGACAATGAATCATTAAAAACAATCCAGTTTTCTTAAGAATAAAGTCATTTGATTTCAATGATTATGTGATTATGAAAGGTATAATGTCTTGGTGTAAAGAAAGAAAACAAATAAAAGATTCTAATTAGACAGCAGTCTATTTTACTACTGAACCATAATGGGAGAAAATAAAATATTACTTGTTTCTGTTTTTTCCAATCTAGAATCTTTTATAGGAGTAAAAGGCATTCTTAAGGAATAACTGTGAATGCTGCTTTTTTTGGGTCAATTCCCAGAAATGTGGTAACATTGTAAGTGATGCTGGAGCACAGTTAAGTAAGTTGACAGTAAAAATATTACTGTAGTCCTTTAAAATAGTCTTTTATAATAATAGGTGTTAAGTAAGTGGGTGCTGTGATAATTGATTTCGATAAAGGATATGAGTCCAAGAAGATATTTTGTGACCTTCCTAAGCTTATCCTACATCTGCCTAGTCCTGTCTTATGACCCAATCTTCTTCTCTTTTTCCCTCTCTCTCAGCTCATACTAAGGGTCTCTCTGTTTCAAGGAAAGTATTAACTTGAGCAAAAGTATTAACTTGGAACAAAACTGTCCTGTGTTTTGTGTGCTTGCTGTTTTTCTGGATGAAATGGGTCGATTCTGAAATAAAAATGCAACTTTTCAAGGTCCTATCAGGCTGCAGCTTATGTGTGTCGTGAGTTGTATGGAGATGAGAAGGCAGCACAGCGTTAAAGCTGTTGGTGCTTTATGCACGTGCCTCTCCTGGGAGATATGGTGAAGTGAAGATGAATTAGGCAATAGGACTATTTCTTGTCTTTATTGAGCTTAGGTTCTAATAGAGGAGGGTAGACATGTGCCAGATGAATTCACTGTAGCGCCAACAGTGAGGGTATAAGAAAGAGCCCTTCACTCTTGGTGCGTGGAGGTGCCAACATTTGGGCGTGGCCTTAGAGGATTAACAAAGATGGTGGGAGTAGACATTCATTCTAGGTGTAGGGGATGACATAGATAATGGGTCACAGACCACAAATGTTTGTGTATTTAGTCTCCAGAGTAGAGGGGACATACGGGAATTAACACGGGGATAGAAGGGAATTAGGTGCTACAGCTGGAGCCTTATTGTGATGATTCTGAGTCAGGGCTATGGCTTTTTGGACTTTTTTGGGGGACAATGCTTACTTTCATACTGAAATGTAATTGTCAATACATTCCGTTTTCTTAATTTTTCCACAGAATTATTCCTCAAAATTTTTCTTCTTTTATTATATCTGTATATCTTAAATATTAATTGAGTTCCAGAAGAGATGATCCTAAAATGTATCTTAAGGGGAAACTTCCATTTTGTGAAATGTCTAAAATCAGGTATAATTTAGTGACCCTCCTCCTCTGTTTTATCTTTTAATTTTTTCTTCTTTATGAATATATTTAAATAAGTTTTAAAATGTTTCATAGTTTTGTCAGTATTTAATACGAGAATGCTTATTTCATAGTCATTTGATTAACAGCGTTACAAAGCAGCATACTTTTTATATCAGTGAGGAACTCTAAAAGGAATTCTTGAGCTGGAATGAAGGTAGAGGTACTATAGTACTAGATTAAAATTCGGATTGTCAACAGTTAAGGTCCTTGGACTAAATTACAATAGAACACAGGATAAAGGGCTATTCTTGGAGGGAGTGGGTGATGATATGCTTAAAATGTTTTCAGACAATTTAAATACTGTTTTGTCAGAAGCAGCCAGGCACAGGTTGTCTGTATATGGAAAACACAAAGTGGTTTTATGTATAATGTAGCTGAAATTACTTGGAGCTCATTAAATATAAGAGGTGGAACTGCCACTCAGGACTTTTCCAAATTTACGGCCTGGAATTGAAGGTGAATACTGAGTGCTGACCATGTTCCTAGTACTTTGCCAAGCGTTTGTCCCTGTTAATCCTCAAAACTACAAAGCGGCTGCCATCCCTATTTTATAGGTGAGGACACTGTGGCTCAAGGTACCACATATTTAATTCAGAATCACTCGTGGCTAAGTAAGACACTGTGATGTGAACCTGGCTCTGTTTGCCCGCGGATCTGGTGTTTGCAACCACCAGTAATGTCACTGGATCAGTTTTTGAAAGAGTATGAAGGTCCCTAGAAGAACACCCAAGAAGCCAAATCCCCTGTTTGGGGGAAGGGTACTGGGAGAAGAGGGGCTTTGAGAACTAAAGGCCACTTTCATGACCTGGCGTGGATTACGGACCTTGTTCCTGGAGGAGAGGGTTGTGCTCCGACACAGAGACCAGGTCAGGGGCAACCAACAAGCCAGGGTCATGTGTTGGTAGGAGGACTTTTGTCACTCGTACCAGTGAAAAATCTGAAGTGATGATCTCTAACAGGTAGATCACCAGACTGACCTCTTACACCATTAGAGGCAGTACGTGTCTTCCTTTTCCCCTTGCCCCGGAAATGTGTTGTGCATACAGGCCAGACTCTGAATAGTTGACGACAGACACAGAAGACCCTCAGATGGAACACAGATTTCTCAGAATGAAGAGCAGTATCAGTTCTGATTGTAAGAATTTAACTTAAATGTCAGCATTTTAGGTGAAAATACATTGTCATTAAGGCATTTCCAATCAGTAATGAGTTGGAGGAGGGAACCGCACACCCACACTTCACCAGCCTCAGCATCGTAAAGCAGAACCAGCGTCTGGGGGTTCCCAACAATCTCTGTCTCTGGATTTCCAAAATGTTCACAGCATGATCTGATGAGATGAAATGCCATTTCATCCTTTAAATTCTGATGCAGAGATAGGTCTGAGGACTACCATAACAAAATTATTTTCCTGCATGTGCCCAAGCAAGGAATTTGATCTTCTAAATGAGTGGTTATAAATCAACTCCACCTTTTTTTTTTTTTTTTTTTTTTTTTTTTTTTTTTGAGAAGGGTTTATATCTGGTTTGATCCTCTGTGATCAATCTTCTGATATATCCATATTACATATGAATAGTGGATGTTATATATATGTATTACATATTGCATTTGTTGAATAAGGGTTTACATTTTTACACATTATAATTCTGAGTTAAAAAACAGAAAAAAATGCTTGCCATAAATTCAAAGGTTCTTATTTTGAGATTTTTCAGGGTTTTTAGCCATGGAGTTAACAGGTAACTTTGTTTCGTGTCCTGCATTCTTTCAGAAACTCTAAATAGGTATATGTTTTAGTGTTCTGTACAGCTGTTACTCAATATCATCTCTCTGTCCCCTTCACCTATCATAGCCCTGAAGTCTAGAAGCCAGTGAGTACACTTTGAATTGCTTATTTACAAGAGAATATAGGGGTGCCTGGGTGGCTCAGTCAGTTAAGCGTCCAGCTTCGGCTCAGGTCATGATCTTGCAGTTTGTGGGTTCAAGCCCCGCATCAGGCTCTGTGCTGACAGCTCAGGGCCTGGAACCTGCTTCGGATTCTATGACTTCCTCTCTTTCTGCCCCTCCCCGGCTCATGCTCTGTCTCTCAACAATAAACAAACATTAAAATTTTTTTAAAAAGTATATGAAATAGATACATTCTAAAAGGTTATAAAATCCTATTTTTCTATAGACTTTAACCTGTCATATCAGCATTATGACTGGTTTTGTTGCCTAGTGTGTGGCAGTAGCCCTGAATAGTCCAAAGACCTTTGAGAACAGTATTGGGGGACAGTCAAGAACTCAGCTGTTTGACTTTTTATTTTTTATTTATTTTTTTTTACTTTTTTAACGTTTATTTATTTTTGAGACAGAGAGAGACAGAGCATGAACAGGGGAGGGTCAGAGGGAGGGAGACACAGTATCTGAAACAGGCTCCAGGCTCTGAGCTGTCAGCACAGAGCCCGACGCGGGGCGCGAAATCATGACCTGAGCCGAAGTCGGCCGCTCAACCGACTGAGCCACCCAGGCACCCCAGCTGTTTGACTTTTTAAAAGGCCTTACCAAAATTCTCTATATTTTGGTCCTTCACACTCATGCAAACCACAGTCTGAGAGAAACCTCATACTCTGACCACCAACCTGGAATGGATTCCTTTGGACTATAATGGTGGTTGGGCAGGGAACTAGTATGTTTTTTATGTAGCTCCTTTCTTTCCAACTTTATAAGTCAATATAGCAACATGTCTAAAATATTAGAATTTCCTCCTTTAGATCTCTTTTAAAAATATGTGTCTTAAGGGTTTTATAATGTTACCATGGTATCTTCTATCTGTCCTCTTAAAATATCATTATATAAAGCAGTAAATATTAGTAGGCATTACTCTATGCCAGACAGCATTTCAGTGAAGAAACCATGAGAGGTAAATGTAGAACCAGAATAACAATTTCTTAATAGTGAATATCAGGATGACTGCTGATTGTATGTGCATAAAGTAGTTTACCCTTTGTATGCTACAAATGACATCCAGAGAGTGGTGATAGAGTATATATAAGAAGGACTTAAAGAGGCTACTCCACATAAGGAAAAGAGATACATTACTAGAAATAAGTACTACAAAGCAGGGTTAAGAATGACAATGCTACTATACTGTTTACTCAGTAGGAAACCTATGTTTTGAAAAATTTTAAGAAACTAAAGAAAAAGTAAACATCACTGATAATAGTGAAAAGGTCATAGAAAAAAAGGTGAGTATGCTCACTTCACTATATGTAAATACAGGTGAGAACTGAATAAAAGGTAATTTTTGTAGGTAAGAATTGGGTTTCATGGACTAATGTTCAGTAACAGGCTGGAATATTGATAGTAACAGGAAAGGATATGAAAGCTTTGTCAAATCCCAAAAGTAAGATCAATAAAAATAATACATACCAAAAAATAGAGTACAAAGCAGTCCTCTAAGATAGATTTCATCTCCTAAAATGTAAGCATGGAGACGTTTTTGGAAAATAGTGTGTCATAAGGCTGAACTCAGGATATTGTCCGTATTGTTTTTCTGTGTAGCAGAATAGAAATTCTTGCTATAAAGACTCAAGTGGTAAATCTTTCTTACAATTATTAGAAAAAAATTCAAAGTCATAATCTAGTTAGGTTTATAATTAGTAAGGGGGGAAATAAAACCAAAATGGAGGAGAGCATGGTTTTTTTTGGTCTTTAAATAATATGATCATTCATTTTAATTAAAAAATGGAATAAAGAGGGGCACCTGGGTGGCTCAGTCAGTTAAATGTCCGACTCTGGCTCGGGTCATGATCTTGTGGTTTGTGAGTTCAAGTCCCGCATTGGGCTCTGTGCTGAAAGCTTGGGGCCTGGAGCCTGCTTCAGATTCTGTGTCTCCCTCTCTCTGCCCCTCCCCTGCTCATGCTCTGTGTGTGTCTCTCTATCTTGAAAATGAATAAACATCAATAAAAATGGAATAAAGAGAAGTCAGTCTAGAAAACCATGTTGTTTGTGCACCATCCTTGCAGTAAAAATGCTGATTTACTTGATACCATTTGCAGGTAGAGAAGTGCTAAAGGCAGGCTTGTATACAAGGTTGAATAAAAGGAAATAAATAATATAGAAATGAAAAAAATCATTGTATTGCTCATTCTAATGGGTTATTATAAATCAAAGGTGAAAATATTTTGCATGTATAGAGCAAAGAAGAGATCATCCTCTCTTGAAACTGGCAAACCTCAAGGTTTTCAGTATTGTGCTTTGATGATGTAAATGCAAGGAAAAGTACCAGAAGTAATGATACACTAGAACCTGTCAAAGAGATTTGAAATCAGGAATTGGGGTTTACAAGGTGAATATGTTCTAGGTTCATACGTGACAGTATCTGAGCGATTATTTGCATTAAAATAATACTTTAATTTGCATTAAAAGGATATTGACCATTTCAGGAATATATGTCTTCATAAGCAGGAAAATATGGAGTAAAAATTTGAGCTTATTATATTCACATAAAGTTTTCATGAAGTTGTTTTTCACTAGGTCCAGATGGTGAATGGTAATAACTATTTGACCTGGTATATTAGTTATCTGTTGCTGCATAACAAATTACCCCAAACTTGGCAGCTTGAAGCAACACTTATTCTCTCACTTTTTTTTTTTTTTTTTTTTTGGTAGATCAGGAATCCAGTGGTAACTTAGCAAGGTCCTTTGCTTTAGAAGTCTGTTACAGGCTGAATTGTATCCTGCTCTATATTCCTCTGTTGAAGCCCTAACTCTGAATGTGACTGCATTTGAAGATAAGGCCTCTGTAGAGGTAATTAAATTGAAATGAATCAGTTAGGGTGAGTCCTAATGAAATGTGACTGATGTCCTTATAAGAAGAGGTAACTTTCACACAAACATGTATGTGGACTGGGGAAAGTAAGGTAGCCATTTGCAAGCCAGGGAAAGGGGCCTTAGAAAAAAAACAGACCTGCATATGCCTTGATGTCAGACTTCTAGCTCCAGAGCTATGAGAAAATAAATCTCTATCGTTGAAGCACCCAGTCTGTGGTATTTTGTAATGGCAGCCCTCGCAAACTAACACAGGGTCTCACGGGCTGCAGCCATCTTAAGATTCTATGAGGGAAGGGGTTGGTCCAAGCCCACTCATGTGGTTGTTGTCAAGATTCAGTGCTTTGCTGGCTTTTGAGCTAGGGGCCACATTTCCCCATTATCTGCTCTTCTGAGGCCCTGCGGGGCTGTGTCAGAGCAGCTTGCTTGCAACATGGAAGCTCACTGCATCATAGCAAGCAGTCAGTCTCAAGGCTGAGAGGAGGGAGGGAGTCTGGAAGTTGCAGTCTTCTACAATCCAGTCTCCAAAGTGACCTCTCATCACTTTTGCTCTATTCCATTGTGAATTGAGTCTCTAGTTCCAGCCTAGTGCTAAAGGCGAGAGGATTATGTAAGGGTTGAATTCCAGGAAGTGGGGCTCATTTGGGGGCCATCTTAGAGGCTGCCCCACCACACCTGGTTATAGACTCTTTGTAAGTATCAACTTGCCATGAAGTTTATCTGTATAACAGGAAGATGCCAGAACATGGGTAGAAACACCATGCAGTAAAGATGATATGTAATTTATAAGCCATCTCTTTTCTTTATGGTGGTGAGTCATTTTGATGTTTTATTAAATGCTATAATAGGATTATATAACTTTTAAAGTACAAAACAAACAACCTGTATATAGTTTTAACTTGTGCAGCTGAACGAAGTTTGAGGCATGTTAAAGCCAATGAATGCTAATAGGCATTGAGCATTTAAAAACTTTTTTTAATGAGGTGTATCCAACATATCGAAAGTCAAGAGAAACATATAATTCACCCTCATCACTGAGGTTTCACAGTTCTCAACTGTCATATTTATATCATCTTTTTTTTTTGTGGCTGTAAGCATTTCAAGTATAATTACACACATCATGCTTTTTCATCTCTAAATATTTCAGTACTCTTCTCTTACAAAGGTGTATTTTGCTGCATAACATATTATCATAGTGATACGTAATAAAATTAATTATCGTGTACCCAGATCATTTTTAAATTTTCCTTGGTTGTCTCAAAAATGCCTGTTTATAGTTGACTTGTTCAACTCAGGATCCTATCAAGAACCATATATTCCACTTGGTTTTTCTGTCTTACAAGTCTCTTTTAGTTGAAAGAAACTCTCATTTCCTTTTCCTGACATCAACTTGTTAAAGAATGGGACATATTTTAACTTGGTCCACCCCCTTGCCTCCCCCCCCCCCCCCCACAACATTCCTTGATCAGTAAAGTTATTTATTCACACCAGCATCTTGCAACTGGAAGCCTCTTATGTTAAGTAGAAGGCATCAAACAGATAAAATAGAGACATCTGTTCTAATTTAGGCAAGGCTGAGAGACCTGTCCCCCCGAGCCACGCCTGTCCCTACTCTCAGTCACCTTCTTGGCTAAACCCCTGTGTTTGGCACAATTTGAAGCTACTGTTTTAAATTGTAGATGGTTGAGACTGAAAGAGTAGAGAGAAAAGAAAGGAGCAGACAGAGTGAACAAGAGAGAAAAAAGTGAAGCAGCTGGGCAGGATTCAAATCTTACAGCCTTTTGTATGCCAGAGCAACTGGCTGGTGCCCAGGAACTATGTGCTGAATGGAGGGGTGAGGACAAGTTGGCTGAGGGACTATTCGTTGGCATTTATGGCACAAGCCAACCTCTTCCTGATTATTCCTACTAGAATGACAGCTCCACGTGGCCAGGGCCTAGGACAATGCCTGGCACTTACACATGCTCAATTAATATCGGCTGAATAAATTTAAGTATGAATGAATAATGAATGAAGTAGCATTTACAAATCACCTATTTTATATCAGTTATGGTTTGTGCTGGTCACATAATTTGTAAGGTATTGATGTGCTTACTAATAGATCCTTATGAGGTAGGTTATTATTGACATCCTCTTACATAAAAAAAAAAAAAAACTGAACTACAGACAAGTTGGAATTTGCCTAAAATTATTCAAACCAGGGTCCAGCAAACTCTAAAATACATATTACTGGCTTTGGTGGAACTAGAAATAGCCATGAGAGCTGAATTTTAATTTCAGCTTTTCTACATGCTATTTACGGACTATACTATTTCATTTTACGGAAATCATTTTGGTTTTCTATTCTTCAATCCCCTTTATGAAAAATGTTGGTAATTAAATATATTTTCATGGATTACTTACAAAGGTAAATTTGATATAAGGAAGCAAAAGTGTGCTGGGAAAAACTCAAGCTTTCCCCCAAGGTATCCTCTGCTATCTACTATAATGTTTAGCATGTAGCTGGCTTTTTAAAATTTTTTGTTTGACATTAATAACTTCTAAATGATAGTTATTACATGTCGTTTTGTGCATGCTATGTTTCTGTAAGGTTTTGTAACTAAAACCATTATACACTTTTCCAGGAGTTACCATGTATAACTAACATAATACACAACCAAGGAACTGTGTGGCATATTTTATATTAGAACTTAATTGAATATAATTGTAAACCTAAATGAAAATAATATGGTACCTGATTATTTTATCACCTAGTTTTCTTGTAATGGTATTTGCCTTAATAGAATTTGAGTTTTTTAAGCATAGTAATTTTATAGGAAAACTTTGACAGTTTAAGTTGGCAATTCCAAATCAGCCCACTCATTGTGCTCACTAAAGTGTTCTTCCAAAAATAAATGAGTAGGCTGGCATTGTGTTTTAAACATCAAGCTAATTTTGGTTAATTATATAAATCTAAAAGCCATGGGCAAGGCAGCAATTCAGTCTTACTAGATGATGATCAGTGAAATTGTAAGACAGCTTGCTGAATGGTGCACATCAGGCTAATAACCTGAATGCATTGTGTCCAAAAGGACAGTGCCTGGCAGAGCATCAGATAGGAAGCCTTCCCAGCGCTTTAATAAGGGGCTTGTGAAAGCTTGCAAAAGAGGGTACAAAGTTAGAAACAGTAGTAATGGCTCTGATCAGAATTCAAAAACATTGGAGAAAAAAATGGTTACCATGCATAGCTAATAATTCTCTGTTAAATAATGGAAAGCTGGGTTGAGCAGCCTCATGGGCCATCCCTTACTTGCTCCTTATCGCTAGTTTTTGTTTAAATAGAATGAGAGTGCCACATTCTGTGGGGCTTTCATTTAAATTAGCTGAAATTAGCATTCTGCCACAAGCAAGCAGGAAATACAGATGCAGAATAAGAATGTGTTGCGGGCAGGCGAGTTTAGTGCACTTGACTCCCTAAAGACTTCCCCATTCAGAGAAGAATCATGACTCTCTTTGTACATGATTGTAAAGTAATAATGGACAGAAGTTATGTTAGATTTTTGCTGTCACTGAGTTCAAGTGGTGGATTTATGTTGCTGTCTGTTAAATAAGCTGAATTTCTTAAAAAGCTTCTGCGATTGCACATAGATGTCTTTACCCCTGTATTCCATCTCATGCCTCGAAAAGGCTGTGTACAACTTGAGAAAACATCTTTGCACTTGACAGTTGCAGGATTTCCGTATCTGGGTTGAACAGTCTGTGGTGGTTTTTTGGATTTATTCAGGAAAGAGGTTTGTCCCTCCTTCATCCAGATTCTGTTGGATGGGCCAAGAATGACTGTTCAGGCTATTCTTTTATTTCATAAAAGAATAGATTTGACTGAACTTTCTTTTTTCAGTGACCATATGGTCATTGTGAAGGTCTGTGCCATTATTTGTAGAACTGAATCACAGAGAATTTCTGTTGCTCTAGAATCCAAATAGTTGATTCCTATAATCAGATTATTTTCCTTAGCTCTGTACAACCTGATTTTTACTGACCTATACATTCAGGAGCGGTTGAAAGTACCCTAGAAGACAAGAGAGATGGACTTAAAACCATTCATGGTAGCTGAGTCTTTTAAAGTGATTGCTGGTTTGCTCTGTTAATGTTATCAATTGGCTTTAAAATATAATCTTAACAGTTCAGCATACCCCCCAAAAACTGCATTTCTGTTCATCGCGGTCTTTTATAGAATTTGAACTGCTGGCAGAAATTTAATTAACAGAATTCTTTGTGCCGCACACCTAGGCTTGGCCTGCAGTGTCACTTTAGATGAGGCAAGATTTCTCCAATTATTCTGGTTTAACACATTGTTTTCCAGCCCTTCTAGTGGACTGTCTGTTAATTATAAAACAAATGGTGTATAAAATTCCTTTTGTTTTTAATCTTTTTAAGAACACATGGTAAAATCATTCTTTGAATAAAACTAACATGTTAATGTTTTTCCCTTAGAACAAATTCTGTGACAGATAAATGTATTTTATGACAGACTACATTTTAAATAGATTGATAGAAATTATATAAGAAACCATCAGACTTTTTAAGGTAACAGTATATTTGACTCGGCCTGTCACCGCATGTGAGAGACAGTAAACCAACTGTAATATTTGCCCATGGAGGGAGGAGGTTTTTAATTTCAAAAGATGAAATATGCTTCCTCTCTTGCCTCTTCCATGAACCAGGCTTGTTGTTTCTCTCATTGGTTGCACTACCCTCTGCACAACTTCACCCTCATTCTTCAGAAGGGTTGGTTTTTCTGTGTCTTCCCTAATGTAAGTTATGGATTAGACAGTCCTGAGCATTTTTTTAATATGATCATTCCATGATAAAGGCTGCAACAAAGGGGAAATCACTTCTTTCTTGGGGCAGAAAACATTCTGGATTCTGGTCTCTTTTGACATCCTCAGTTCATTTTTTGACATAATGTATAAGCCTGACAGTTCTAGAGTAGGACTCTCTTTGCTCTGATGCGACAGTTTACATCAAGGGAGCGGGGCTCTGGACATGAACGACATGTTATATAATCCTGGGAGATGGAAAGAGAAATGGCTTTGGAGTCTTACTAACCCAAGTTCACATCTTCCTCTGCCAGGTACCTGCTCTGTAACCAGATAGTAGTTCTATTTCACTTTTCCTGGGCCTGAGTTTCCCATCCATGAAGTGAGAACAGTAACCCATAGCAGGAAGATTTGTCTGTAGGATTAAATAAGAGAATGCATGTAAAGTCTCTAGACCCTCAGTGCTTTTGGGTTCAGCACATGTTAATTGCCTTCCTCCTGCCCTTGAAGGTCAGAAGGTTTGGACAGTGGCCTGGGATTAACAGTGCTATGGGCCAGTGTGCCATCTGATGGCAGAAAGCACTAATTGGAGCTCTGCATGTCAGTATAAAATAAAGCTTGGCCCACAAGATAGGAAGTCATGGATCCTTTCACCTTCCTTGCTGGTCAGAAGGCGGTACCAGTAAGTATTCTTGACAAGATAGATTAGCAGGAATCCTTATAGTAAACAACCTGAATGTATTTATTCATCTACCTGATTTCTTGCAAAACGAAACAACTCTGTTATTCTCCTAGGTAGAAGTCAAGATCTCTGATCAGTACCTAGACTTGGTTCTGCCTTGAGCTGTCAATGAAAACTCAGACACCTTCATTTGTTCTTTGGTTCATCTATTCATGCATTTATGTCTGCAAATCTGTATGGAGTATTAATGTATGCCACATCTTTTGCTGGGGACCTAAAAATTAGAAGGCCAGTTTCTACTCTCAAGGAGTTGATAGGCTTCTGGGGGATACATATGTATGCAAAGAGTACCCCAGAAGAATAAATACTAGTAGAGGTCTATCCACACGAGCCCTCCTTGCTGCTCCTTTAGTGCCCTGGCTCTTCAGTGCTGCATTGTCCCATTCTTCTTCACAGGTGTCTCTCTCACATGGTAGAAGGTCAATAAAATATTTCCTAAAGTGAATTTAATTGGTATGAGAATATCTTGGAAGTACTAATTACTCCCATGGGTAGGGATAGGCTGTTAACTATCTTCATCCTCAGTTGTCTCGAAGGTGACACAAGAGGGTTCATGTCCTTTTGGATTTCTGTCGTTGCTACTGCTAAAGTTTGAATAATGATTTACCAGAAACTGATGTAATCAAATATGAATTAATAAACTAAGTTACTTGTTGTCTAAGGAGCAGTTATGAATTAACCAAGAATTGAATTACAAGTTGTTGTTTTTTGTATAGATTGCAAACTTTTTAGCATTTTTCTTGCTGGATTCTGAAAATGGAGAAAAAATATTTAAGTGCCTTTTGCCAATTGAGTTACAGATTGCCAATTGAGTTACAGAAAGAGGTAGATAGGAACTGAATATAAAACTGTAAATCCAATTCAAGTGAAAAACAATCATCTGAATTTGAAGTAGTTAATACTTAAATTTCTTGATAGTCATTTAAGATTCTTAAAACATCCATCACAAGCAATCACAATGGGAAAAACCCTGAGAGTTCTTGCGGTCAGTGGTGCTCTTGTGTTTCTCTTATCAATGGGTTCTTCACGAAAATACTCCTTGGCCTGAAGGAAACACAATTTATAAACCCTCAATGTTATCAGCCTGGTATCATTTATTTAAAAATTTAATACTCTTTTGAAAACACTCTTCAATTTTGCAATGTTATAATTTCTGTGAATGTAAGACTGTGACAGCGGTGCTGAGTTTTCTGATCCTTTCAGTTGGGTGTAGTGGCTAAAATTGGTTTACCTGACCATAGTCTTTTTTTTTTTTTCCATGTTGATTTATTTTTGAGGGAGGGAGAGAGAGAGAGTGAGCCGAAGAGGGGCAGAGAGAGAGAGGGAGACACAGAATCCGAAGCAGGTTCCAGGCTCTGAGGTGTCAGCACAGAGCCCAATGTGGGGCTTGAACTCACGGAGTGCGACTGCGACTTCGACCTGAGCCGAAGTCAGATGCTTTACTGACCGAGCCACCCAGGCGCCCCTACCTGAGCATAGGCTTAAGCAAAGTTACTCAGGTTTTAATTACTAAAAGTTATCTTCTTCCCTCTCTTCCCTCTTCCCTCTTCTTCCATCGTGCTTCTTATCTTTAAAACGACGCAGGTATTCTGTCTACTTCTTTCAAGTGCCAGGTATTTGTGCTCGTAGCACATAGGACGTTTAAAATAATTTTTCCTTGTAGTGTGCTGGGTGTGCTTGTTTGTTTTTTCCCCTCAACTAGTTGTTTCCTTCCTTTTCCTTCTAACCTCCTCCCTCATTTCTTTGTTTTCTTTTCCTCTTATTGTCAGCACAGTCCCTCAACTCTTGCCCTTCCTGGGCATCCCCTTTGTGTCTCTTCTCAGTCTTGCAAATCCTGTTCTTCCTGCACTGCCCTGTTCCACCTATGTCCATCTTGTCTCCCTTCCTTTCTTTTCTTTTTACCTACCCCTGTCTTTCCTTGACTTTTATCTTCCCTCCCTCATTGCCACCCTTGAATTGTTTAGACTACTCCTGCCAAATGAGTTTTAGGCAATTTCTTGGCATTACTGTCCCTCCCGGTATGTACACCCACACATGTACATACACTATGTTTAATTTGGGACTTTCTTGTTTCCTTGCTCCTTCCCAGCAAGGACTTTGTCACCATTCCCTCTGCATTGTACTGACTTTTGCTTAGTGAATGTTTGTTGAAAGAATAGCCTACTTGACTTTTCTACTTTTATCCCTACTCTACATACTTTTAGATTCTAAGATATGGTAGGCTTGCCTGCAGTATTTAGCTTGAACAGAGTTCCTTTTAATTTTGCTATTACAGAAAATGGTTCTGTTTGTTTTTAATTGTTGTCCAAGCCTACCATATATATAAACAAATAATCTAAAAGGGATATTCAGAAAGTTAATGAAAACTTTGAGGTGTTAAAATCTTACCTGTATGTCAAGGCCCATCTTAAGTATTACTGCCTCTAAAATGAATTAATCTCTTCCTATTTTATTTCCACGATACTATTTCTATATATATTATAGCATTAATAAATATTATATATGGCTATCTTTACATATATTTGTGGAAGGACAGGAATCATCTTTACATTTCCCAAAGCACTTAGCATGATGCCCCACATAGCATAGATACTTGCTGAATGTTTGTTATACTGAATCAAGAGGTAGAAAGAATATTAAATAAAAAAAAAGGAGATTCCAATGAACACTTCTCTTCATAAGGCATAAGAAACAATGGAACCTAGAGCAAAGATTGGGATTTAAATTGAGCTAGCACAAGGTAGAGGACATATCTCTGAAAACACTGATTTTTAAAGCTTTAAAATATATACTGAGTATATGAATGTTCTGCAAGTGAAAATTCGTAACTGTGAAAGAGAAAATGTAAATAAAAATATTTGGTAATGACTAAAAGTGTATAAGTGTATATAAAGTGTTCATTTTTTTAATTAGAAAAGGACACAGTAATTGCAATAATATATAAAACCATAGAATGTGCTCAATTATGTTGCAATGAATTGAAACTTCTGTTTCAATTAAATATAATTTACCACAGTTCAAACAGGCATTCCTGCATTTGCATCTAACCACAGGCACTAGTTTTATGGAGGAAAATAAAAAATGCCTTCTTTCATCTTTCACAAACTTTTTTCTCATGAGGCCAACCAGCTAGTGTCACAGACTGTTTCTTCCCATTTGGGGATTATAATTAAACAAGGGGATAAAAGAAAACATAGAGGGGTCACAGCCATGATAGCCTGATTGTAGAGAGCTGAGGAACAAAAAAGAATGAAGTATCAATGGGAGATGAAGAGAGGGACAGAGTCCGAGTGGAATTCTCAAGGAAATGGCTCTAGCCGGTGCCTACAGCTCTGGCCTGAGGAGCACAGATAGCCTGGGGCTCAGTTTCTCTTTCTGCTCATTGCTTTTCCCAGCTTGCCTTCACTGCTTCTCTCAAACACATTTTCACAATCAAAAGTTAGCATAAAAGGGGAAGTAATGCACATATGGATCTGTTTCTCTTGCCTTAATAGGAGTTTACCAGAGGAAATATCATATACATGCTTTAAAATAGAACTAATTCCATGACTTGATGCATTCTGTGACTTGAGGTACAAGACTTTCAGGCCTAGTATATCTGAAAGCCTTATCCCATTCTTGTGAAAGGCATACCCCAGATACATTGCAGGTTTGCTTCCAGACCACTGCAGTAAAGCTAATCAAATGAATTAGGTTTCCCACTGCAGGTAAAAGTTATGTTTACACTATACTTTAGTCTGTTAAGTGCACAATAGCACTATGCCTTAAAAGAACAAAGTACCTACCTTAATTAAAAATACTCTCTTGCTAAAAAAACACCAAACATCATCTAAGCTTTCAGTGAATCCTAATCTTTTTGCTGGGGAAGGTCTTGCTTCCATGTTGATGCCTGCTGACTGATCAGGGTGGTGGTCAGCTCTGGCTGAAGGTTGGTGTGGCTCTAGCAATTTCTCAAAATAAGACGTGAAATTTGTCACATTCATTGACTTCTTCCCTTCACAAATGATTTCTTAGTAGCATGTGATGCTGTTTGGTGTCCTCATAGTAGGACATAGTAGGACTCATAGAAGTCCTTCAGAATTAGAGTCCATCCCCTCAAACCCTGCTGCTGCTTTATCAACTCAGTTTATGGAATATTCTACATCCTTTGCTGTCATTTCAATAATCTTCACAGCAGTAGATTTCATCTCAAGAAAACCATTTTCTTTGCCCATCCATCAGAAGCAACTCATCTGTTAGTTTCATCATGAGATCACAGCAGTTCAGTCCCACCTTCAAGCTCCACTTCTAGTTCTCTTGCTATTTCCACCACACTGCAGTTACTTCCTCCACTGAAGTCTTCAACCTTCAATTTGTAAAAAGCGCAGTATCTGCAAAGCGCAGTAAATCAATGTGCACTAAAACAAGGTATGCCTGTATTTCTAAGTACATTACGGTTTTCTTTGCTGTAATTGACATCCTTTCTGGTATTATTCGTAACTTTCTTTCCATGTTAACTCTTCTAAGTGAACAGGTAACTGTATTTTTAAACTGAAAAATTGCAGAACAAGTTATTTTTATTTCTCCCAGGACATAGGATCATGTTAACTGATAGTAGTTAGTCAAAAGTGCACTTCAGAAAAATTGTGAGGAGACATTATGCTTTAAAATTTCTTTGAACAGTTGTTGAAAACTAGATTTATTTTCCCATAGGAAAATATATAAACCTTTACGTAAATCTTGCATAAAATGCATATTTTTGATAGTTCCTGCACTTCCTATAACAGAAAGAAAAGGAATTAAGGATAATGCTCATTGAACGTTTTACTCTCCACTAAATTTGTCTAATTTAATCACTACTTTGTTTTAGAATAACAATTTCTGAAAAATTTCCCCATCCCATTAGGGTATGATTTAGCTATTTCACAAGGCCAGAAATCAGTCTTGATTTTTTTTTTTTCCCCTTTGACAGCTCTTGAGTTCACAATTCAAGATTGACTTCCAAGGCCAGAATGTTAAAGAAAAAAATGAGTAGTTCTCATTTTGGTTAAAGAATACATACTTTTAAGTATCACTGTGAGATATAGACATCTATATATGTTATGTATGTGTGTATACGTGTACTTTAAAAACACAGTGCATTTCTTACCAGATAAAGTTTCTTAAGGAGGTATTTCCTGACAAAGTCATAAGGAAAATTGAGCTTTTTTGGGAGGTGAAAGGTTTGGGGTGTGGTAGGGAGAACCAGGCATATACAAAACTTTAAAAAATATGTTGTGTATTTACAGTCATAGGTTCATATTTAGTCTTCCCAGGTTGTTTGTAATCAGACCACGGTCCCCTGAAAAATCTTACACGTCATTTGCAAATCTCAAAGCGAGCCGTCTTCAACTTAGAAAATAAGTATTTCAAAACTTGATTCTGTAACCCCTCTGAAACGTTTCCTGAAAGATAGTTTCTTAACTAAATAATGTTATTCGTAGCAGAGTTACATCTTTGGATGCTAGGAATCTGTTTTCATTTCCTTCTAAGAAAACACACTTTGGCTCCCAGGAATTCATACAGAGATCAAAATTGTAGGCATTTCCTCTCCTGAGGTCCTATAGGTGTAGATCTGCCTATACTCTCCTGCCCGTCTCCTGCCTTCCTGAGTCTTGGCCTTGGCAGTTGGCCTTAGGTGCTGATGACTAGTGTAGCTGCTGCCACAGAGCTAGCAGACTTTCTGGCATGAGTGCTGGGGTGGGGTAGAGGTAATGGGAGCAGCCTTCCGGAGGTGTGGATTATTTTAAATTCGGGCACCATTTGTAAAACTTTTACTTCCTGTTATTCACTTGAACTTCACAGCACAAATAAAAGAACACGTATAATTTTGATGTAGATTAATTTGTTAGAGATTTAGATACTTTATTATAATATTTAAAGTCATGTAGTACTTCATATGCCTGTGAGGATGGCCCCTAGCCATGAGGATTCCAAGGCGTATTATTTTCTATACAGCGATGATTCATATCATTTTAATAGTCTTTAAATGTCTTCTTTGGGTACTTATTATCTTGCTTAATACCACAAAGTAACAGACTTGAATTTTTTAGAGCTGAAATGTAAGCTTTTATTAGAAGATCGCATTTTGTAGGATTTCATGCTAATATTTACCCCAAAAAATTAGGTGATGCTGATCTTCAAGTTGCTACTATATATTTGATTCCCCTAGAATGTTTGATTTTTAACGTATAGCTCAGAAGATCCCATTTATGAATATTTTGATTCCTTTCTTAAATTGAATCTTTGCTTCTAAAGATCAAGTGAAACAAATAATATTAAATGGTATTATCAAGTCACTGAACACACAGTAGGTTGAGTCTTAACCGTGCTTGAAACAATATGCAAACAAATGTAATCAGTTACTTTAACTAGAATATAAGCTGCCAATACTCTTGAAACCATTTATATAAAAGAGAAATTTATCACTGGGTTATGGTATTGGTGATTGGCATTATAACTTAGTGAATTGTTTCAGTAGTATAAAAGAAAAATAGTAAAACGATTGCCTTCCCTTATGCCTCTGTAAGTGTTACCCCAAGTTTCACTTGAACAAACAATAGGAAATTGCGGTACACTTTTGAATGATTGAAATTTCTTTCTCAGGAACAGCCTATTACTAATTGTGGGAAAGGGAGGGTACCCATATTCATCTGTTTTCATCCAGTTCCCCTTGATAAACACCTTACTGGAACCGTTACCAGACTGTGGTCCTTTATCTAGTTTTGGTAAGGCTTGTTGAGACTCTACTTATCGTTAGGAAGAAGAAATCCCTGCCCCAATAATACTGTCATGACATTATTTGTTTAACTCTCACACAAAGTCTTTTAACTTTGTGCAACTGCGAGTAATAAGAGTAAATTCTCCCGTCTTTGGCCTTTTCGTTACTATGTTCTGGGTCTACTTCAAGGTCTATAAAATGCATGCAAGACCCACTACATCAGACTTGTATTTTAAAAACACTCCCAAAACCAACTATTAAATATATCTAAATTAATCAGAACCTGCACTTACAAATTTGTATGCAGAATTCAAGTAGTTACTAGGAAATCATCAGGAAAGTAGCACCTCACGCCCCTGTGCCCCTGCCCTGTGCACACACTCCCCACCTCCCAATCCAGGAAATGTTCTTAGGTCAGACGTATTAAGGCTGCCATAACATGTTCACAGTGAGGATTCTAAAGCTGTGAGGTGAAAATCTTCATTAGGTTCACTATATTCTGTATATTTTAGAATGATTTTAATACTAGTTTTAAGGAAGAGATCAGAGTTTTGAGTTATACTCAAGTAGTATCACCACATTTCATAACACAGATTATCCTATTTTTATTGCAATCACATTTTCTATTAATCATACTTAATGTGCTTATTTAAATAAGCCTATGGTGAAATAGGTTTCCCCATTTCAGGAACTGAATGAAAAATCTGTTCTGTGTTTGGTATCTGTTGACTCTTAGGAACTCCACATTTTCTTCCTGTTAGTTGTGTGACTTGCATATGGCGATATCGGTTATTTCCATTATATTTAGTTTTTATATGGTTTATAAAAATTAGGCTTTATCTACTTTATTAAAAAATATGTTGCCTCACAAACTCCCTTTTTATTTCAATTTGAAAATAAAGGGAAGCAAAAATTTTTGGCTTAATTTTAGACCTCAACAAATTATTTTCTTACCCTCAGGGGTCCAGCAGAAAATTCCTTCTTCTGTCCTAACCAGTCCTTTCCCTACCTTTAATTTCTTACACTTACCATTTTCTAATGACCTTGCTATTTATCATGGCTGTAATTATTTCAACGAATAAATAGCCCTCTCTGCTCAGAAGGTAAACAGTGAACTTGGATACATCCTTCAGAATTATTTTGCCTTTATGACAAATTTATTTCTACCGTTATTTCCCTGTTTCCTTCTTGGAAATGCCTGCCATTTTTAGGCAACTTTTCTGACTAAGCTTGTATGTATCCACCTTTCTAGGAGTCTGATAAATTGCCGTTTGTCTCCTTGAACACCATCTGTTCTCAACAGAAGTTCCCTTAAAACACTTGCCATATTCGGAAAGTTGATGCTGCTTCTAGCTACCTCAGGTTTTTTTTGAAAGGTTTATTTTTCTCCCTTTCCTTTCTCACCTGCATTAACTTTACTTTTTTCCCATGAACTGGCTTCCTATTACCTATTGAATGTGCTGGCCTGTTTTTTCTGCAGGTGAAGTGGTCGGGGCTGAGCACACCCAAGGCCTAGGGTGGGGCTTCAGTGTCCCTGGGCAAGCTGGGGAGGCTCCCTGGGAGAGAAGAGCTTCCAAATTCATCTGTCTCCAACATTGGTCTCTATGTCTGCCCCCCAACTCGACCCAGCCCAGGCTGTCTTTTGCCTTGGAGCTTAATGGTGTGCTTCTGCCCCGATAGTCATAATTCTGTTACCTGGTTTCCAAGGGCTTGCTGACTTGGAACCTTTCCTTTATAACTTTGGGAATCTCTGCCTTTACTGGCTCAAGATGGTTGCCCAACATTTTCCCAGTGTGCTTTCTCTGCCTCTCATTCTTCTCTTTTGGCTTCCTGACCGCTTCATGTCTCAGCCCTGTGTTCCTTCTCAGGTGTACACGTGGGCTCTTGTAAGTTGTCTCCTTTCTCTGTCTCTCAGTGTGTTGGGATCGCAGCACCTCTGGGTGCTTTTCTTTTCTGGGTCTTTAAAAATGATCAATTTATATAAGTCTTACTAAATTAAGGGATGAGGGTAAAGGCCAACATGACATCTGATTCCTGAACATTATTTTACTGTATTAAAAAAATTATATTGCCAACCATATTCTTCAAAGCATGGTGAAATTTGCCTAGATAGAAATACATGTATGTACACACACATGCTTTATGTTCCCTATGTGTGGAAATATTTTATATTAATTTCTCTCTGCCACAGAGCGCATATAGCATATGCATATTTGCATTGTTTCAAACACTAGAAAGAGAATATTGGTATAGATTTCAAAATTTATATTGCAGGCAGGTGTTGATAGTACAGTTTCAATACAGGGCATAGCAGGGTCCTTGAAATCAAGTCAGGACATCTAGCAGTTTTAGTTCTGTGACACTGAAATTAACCATAGGAGGTTTAGTGCATCTTATTTTAGGCATTTCCATATAGAAGATAGAGAAAGGCTGGTCGCCCTCGTATCTTTGGTGGTAGGTTATCAGGTTGATATCAGTTGACTGTCCTGTTTCTCGTCTGGCAGCAGTATAATGCAGGAAGTCATTTTTGAAGCAGAGTAGATCTAAGTGACTTCTCCACCACTTCTTGCCTTGTTCCATTACAACAGAAGGAATGCCCTTTCTCAACTTCTTCACCATCTTTCATCACTATTTATAGGTACACTGAAATCCGTTTTTCCCCCCACAAACTCCATTGGAACTACTTCTGACCACTAAACAATGTCCCATTTGCTTTGATATCTATGCACTTTGCCTTGTTTTAAAAACCTTTTTCATCTTTTCTTAGATCTTTTCCAAAAGGAAAAGCCTAACTTTTAAACCCTTTGAGAGAAACCTCCATAATTTCTTTTAAGAACATCAGGGCAATTTTGATGTTTAAGTTAACAATTGTCTTTAATAAGTACAGATTTTTTTTGCAACCTTGGAAGATAATTAAATCTAGCATTAAAGCCAGTAGTAAAGAGGAGTACCTTTTCATTTGAGGGACTACCGTATTTCACTGAAAGCAAGGAAGACTGGCATGTTTACGTAAATAAATGCCGTGGGTATTTACACACAACACACCCAGGACTTAGCGGTACAAGTATGGATCCAAATCCTGTTTATGACTCAGTACTCTTGGGAGTGTCTCCTTGAATCTCTGCGATTCACATCTCAGTTATAAGAAATAGAAGTCACACTGAGTTAACTGAATCTAGAGCTGTCATTTTAGTTTTTCTTGATTTGAGGAAGGGCTGTTTTAAGCAGACTTGATGTATTTTTTTAAGAGGAAAATAATAGAAAATTGTTTCAGAGGTTATTATACATAGTAATATTTCCTCACTTTCCAGTAGGGATTTATCTGCACTGCTGGGCCCACCACCTCCATTCTGACACTAGAATATGGCGTCCAACCGTCAGGGACTTTAGTGTATTTTGTTTGTATTTTGTATGTGTCAGAGCAGCGTCTGGCATGTGCTAGGTACTCAGCAATGGTATTGGGTAAATGCTAAGAGGGACAAACACTTGTTCATAGCACACAACTATAGGCTCGGAGAGCTACTTGGAGGTGATTCTCCTTAGTCCTTAGTACAAGAATAGCACCAGAGGTAAGATGAGGAAGGAGGTTCAAGTGAGTAGCTGGAAGAACACTGAGCACTGATTAGTTCTCCCTTCTTCCACTCTCAACTACTGGCAAGTATCTAAATGGCCCTTTTAATTTAAATTTAAATATTTAAAGAATTTTAATGTCTGCTCTAATGAGGACCAAGTATACCCACACCTCTGATTATAGTGGTAGCCATTTTCTCAAAGTCAAAATATGCGGGAGAGTGGAGTTGGGGCAACAGAAGGTGGGGACAGGGATGAGAAGAGAAAGGTAGAGAAAGGAGGAAGAGGCAGAGTATTGGGGGGATTTTTTTTCTTGATTTGTCCTTAAGTGCAGGATAGGGTGTAAGATATCTGGAAAAGATGGCAGCTAATGAAGTAAATTAATACAGCATTTGTATGTACCCTTGTGTTGACTGCGTGGAACAGTGCTAATTCAGTGGCTGTGTGTTATCACTCATGTGCCCATAGAATCTTAGCTAACCAATGAACAACCTTTCTGCAACCTTAGTTTTCAAATATTTGTAGACAGAGGAAACAGCCCCAAACTTCAAACCCTAAGAAAAACAAAGACCTAAAGAAAGTACTCAGGATTCTGCCATTGTTCTGTTCATGCCAAGTCAGGAAATGAGTGTACAGTTTGGTTTATTAAAGTTATTTTTTTTTAACATCGCATTTTCACTTAAAAGTAAAAGTAATAAAATTGATGAGAAAACAATGAAGAAAAGCATATTGCAAGAAATGTGTAAGTCTTAGTCAAAACTGGTGGAGAATGTGGTAATAGAAGGGAACTTAGCAGTGTGGGGTGGGAATAAACAATATCTAACTTCACCTCAGTACTTCCGTGTGTTACCTTGAAGGCCCAAGTCCACCATACTTAGCTGTTGCCCACATGATAGTAAATGATCATTTTATTGAGTTGGAACTGCTGTCCAATGGCAGACCCTGGTTTTATCGTTAAAGCCAGAGGCCAGAAAGGTGTTACATGGAACCATAACAAATTCCCAAATTTTCAGGTCAAAAACCGTTGAAAAAAACTATTTCATATGGCTTAATCTTACAAATTATGCTTGAGTGGGAGAATTTTAAAAGAGAGTTCTATGGGGACCTTAAAGGTGAACACAGGCAACTATTGATAGAATAGAACAGCATTGATACATCAACCCCGAAGGGCATAGGAATAAGGTAGAAGAGGTGTCTCTGAATTACCCTGCAGACTCCGCCATCTAATCCTGCTGACCTAGTGCCTATAGTTGCTCCCACTTAAAGCCTCTGCTGTTTTCTTCCCAGGAAATTCTTAATGAAAAATACTTTGAAGAGCAGCAAATCACGACACTGCAGAAGATTTTTGCTTGTGTGTGTATGTGTTTCCTCTTCAATGTGTGTGTTAGTGAACACCTTATTTTCAGAGCTTACCAGTGAGGCTGGTCTGTCCCCTGAGTAGCATTTTGCAGAGTTGACCAAATCATTCTCTTTGGTGATGACTGCCACCAGGATCCAGGTACCAGTCATGCTGCCCTTCAGCACAGTAAGGACAGGGTTGCTTTGTGTGTGTGTGTGTGTGTGTGGTTATAGTGTCGGCTGCCATAAAGAAAACCCCCTGTTTTGGAAAGGGACATATTTTTTTTACCTGTTACAAGCTAATGTGTGCTTAGGAAAGATTTTTTTTTTTCTGATTCCTTACACCTTTACTGAAAGACCATCTCAGAGTATTAAGCTGACCTGAAAGCATTAATGTTATTTAAAAATAATAGAGGGATGCCTGGGTGGCTCAGTTGGTTTAAGCGTCTGACTTTGGCTCAGGTCATGAACTCACAGTCTGTGAGTTCGAGCCCCGCATTGGGCTGTGTGCTGACAGCTTAGAGCCTGGAGCCTCTTTCAGATTCTGTGTCTCCCTCTCTCTCTGCCATCCCTTACTTGCACTCTGTCTCTCTTGCTCTCAAAAATAAATAAAACATGAAAAAAAAATTTTAAAACAATAGAATTAACCCTAAGAAAATATGGTTATTACTTGGGCATTTTTTTCTCAACTTCTAGTTTTCAAGTGACACCTCATTGACTATTGAAAAACTGAAATGTCAAAGAATGAATTTAGCTAATCCCATTAATTATAACCATTCTTCAGGAATTTTAACGTCATGTGAAGATGCTAATTTTAATATTTTTAAGGGTGGTATCTCTGCTCAAAGTCAGATATTGAGTAGGTTTAAGTAAATATGGCAAGAAGTCATGTCAGTGAAAGTACTATGACATTGTCATTAATTTGTAGATTTTGGAATGAGCTTCTCTGAACCTATGACATGTATACTGGTGAAATAATGAAGGATATCCCTTTATCCTACCTGAAAAAAAACTTATTATAAGACAGGTAGGAGGATGTGAGTTCATACAAAAAGGCCCTGTAATATTATGTACGAATCTTGCACAGTAACAGTGATAGTGGAATTGAGTTGGTGAATCAGAGGGCAATACCAGCGGCAAGGAAAATGATTATTTCTAGACTGTAAGAAAAACCACTCTGGGAAAAAGCTGTTCGGAGCTTTGACTGATAAATTATATTTCTAGAAAGAAGCTGTATTCTGCACAGAAAGTCCATGGTGAAGCATGTTTTACATCAACTTTTTGAAAATGTGGTAAACAGAACACACTTTGATCAGTAATTTCTAAATAACTCGGGTTCAAGGTCCATACCTAGGTTCAGTACCCATTAGTGCTCAGTGTCTCATGCCATCTGTATCCGCATCTAAGTCTGCATCTTAACATAAGGGTAGTTAACATTCAGGGGGAAAAGGTAAGTCATGTGTACTATATATAGTATGTTTCAAAAGCAAAATTACTGTAATTAAAAACACTCAAGCAAGCATTTTGTAGTAATCTTCTTAAAACCCACTTTATATGCTCAAACAAGCATTTAGAAGTAATCTCCTTAAAACATACTTTATAAAGTACTGACCCGCAGATGATGTGATAAGTTCTGGAAAGATTCCTTTCCAGAGAATTCTGGATAACTAACTTATGATGTATATAAGTACACTCACATATGCCAGGGATCACAGAGGCAAAATAAAATGTGGAGGCATCTTTTTTAGCACATATATTTGGTCATTGTCTTAGCAACCACTGATTGACATAGAAATACATGCTCAATAAATGTTTCTGGAGATAATTTGACATTAAGTCTTTTTGGAGACTCTGCATATACTCAAGGATAGTATACTACCAGGTATAGTTTTATGACAAGGACTACTTCTCTGAATATGGAAACTCCTTAATAGAAAGATGTGGAATGCTTTTCACTTCAATATGGCTTATATGTGCATCTTATTTTTATAAGTTTATTTTGAGAGAGAGCCTGAAGCAGGAAAGGGGGATGGAGGGAGGGAGAGAGACAATCCCAAACAGGCTCTCAGTACGGAGCCTGATGCAGGGCACGATCTCATGAACCGTGAGATCATGACCTGAGCTGAAACCAGGAGTCAAAAGCTTAACCAACTGAGCCACCCAGGTGCCCCTACATGCATCTTATATATGCATAAAAATGACCATCACTAAGGTCAGTGGTGTTAACCATGACAGCATCCGAGTGGTCAACCTTAAGTCTTGTTCTCTTGGTGGCATTTGACACGGTTGACCTCCCATTGAATCTGCCCTCCCTTTGATTCTAAGACTGCATTATCTTGTCTTCCTACTTCTCTGTGTACCCCCTGCCCTCCTGCCTTAGGTTTATTAGTGAGTTCGTCTTTTCCTGCCTAACCAAAAACGTTCATTTTCTATAGATTTCCATTTGAGACTTTCTTTTCTCCTCATTTCAACTTCTCCCTGGGTGAATTCATTCATTGTTCCATAAATAAAATCTAGAGTCCTTGCTCTCCCAAGAATAACCTATCTTTTAAGTTGTGTTGCACACTTGAATATGTTTTTTGTGCTTATACTATCTAGCAGTGGTCCTTACTTTTCTTCCAGTTTATTGCATCTTCTTGTTTTCATTGTCTGTATTGTACACATTAAAAACTGTAAACTGGTCACTTTTATTATGACCTTTAACATAGATTTTTATACCCACCTCCATTTTCCATGCCACATTTTCAGTTGTCTACCAGATGTTTCAACTCCTTGTCCTACAATCATCTCTAACTACTTAATCTAGTATAAGAGACCCTCCATGGTTTGGGTTATTTTTCACACTTGTCTCTAGAATGCATTCCTGGAGTTTGGACCCTGGAGCATTTTGCCATTGTCTGGACTTTTTTTTTCTTTTCTTCTTCTTTTTTTTTTTTTTTTTTTTTTTTTTTTTTTTTTGGTGCAGCTCACTTTTGAATTTTGATTTATTTTTAAACCATGGATGATTCTTACCGTGTAATGACTTTAATATTTACCAATCTGCAGGTCTTATCTACCCTGCTCAATTTTAAACTTTGAGAGTAGAAGCCATTTGTTATCTTTGTATTCTCAAAAGGACTGTCACATAACTTGTATTTAATAAAAGTCATTTGATTAAAATGATTCATTAATAATACAAAGGCCTATAATTATATTTGACTGTTTTCTTTGTTTTGTTAGAAAATACGTTTTAATCTTGATTAAAATATTTTTGCTTATTTTCCAAAAAATAGATGTTGCATATTTTGATCAAATGCTAATTTGTCTAGCTAGTTAAGGAGAAAAAGTTACTCAAATGCCCTCCTAACATAGATCCTTATTTTTAAAATGAAATTTGGGTCACCTGGCTAGCTCAGTCAGAAGAGCATGAGACTCTTGATCTCAGGGTTGTGAGTTTGAGCCCCACATTGGGTGTAGGAATTACTTTAAAAAAAAAAAAAAAAAAAAAAAAAAAAAATATATATATATATATATATATATATATATATATATATATATATTTTAATGGAATTCTACATATTGTAGTGTGGGCTTCAGTTTGTTTTGATCCAAAATATTTTTTTTTCTTTGAGATCTGTGTCAAGATACTTTTTTGCTGTGCTAAAGCTATGCTTTCTTGATTATGATTTGAAGTCTTTTACTGGCAAATTTCTTTCACTTAAATGAAATTTAGAGTGTAGAAAATGCATACCTCTTTAAACAGAGCCACTCTAATATTATTAATGGTATAAACTGTTATGAAAACAAATAAAAAAGTAAAGTGGAAAATACTAATCAGCCATGGCTGTGTTTTAAATTTTAATTTCCTAATCCAGGTATATCCTTGAATTTTCTGTATATAATTTTATTCATAACTTTTCATACAACTGAAGTTGTAAGATGGTATACCAATTTTTAATTTTTATCTGTGGTGCATTATGAATTGCGGCTTAAGAGGATAAACTCTATTTAGTGATGAATTATCCCCCCAAAACACTAATGATTTATTTATCAACAAAGATAACACCATAAAGGAAAATATACCACAAGTCTCACTCCCAAATATTCCCCCTAAATAATAGGAAAACTAGGATGAGATAGCACAGGTTAAATATTGTGATTCAAAATATATGCTTATTGGAGCACCTGGGTGGCTCAGTAGGTTGAACATCCCACTCTTGATTTTGGTTCAGGTCATGATCCCAGAGTCATGGGATTAAGCTCCACATTGGGCTCCATTCCAGGTGTGGAGCCTTCTTAAGATTCTCTCTCTCTCCTCCTCTGCCCTTCTCCCCCTCTTGCCCTCTCACGCTTTCTCAACAACAAAATATGTTGTTGAGAACAATACAAAATATGTATTATATTTTTTTATCAAAACAAAAGGACATAGTCTACAAAAAGGGTTTTTCTTTTTGTTTTTTGCTTATTTTATGTGTTGGTGAAAATAGGATTTTAGTAAACAAGTTGGTAAAGGTTAATTTATACTCTGGAAATTTTTTTGAGTGTTTTCCAGATTCTTATGTTTCTTAGATTTAGTGTTCTTTATATAAAAGAATATATGTTTGAATCTCAGTGATTTTTTATCCTAATGATCTAATGTGGCTGTTTCCAAGTTGCACATTACAGACATGAGAAATACTTAAATCCATATTCACACAAAACACTACTAACTGCAGTAAATAACACAACATAGCTATTGTAATACCACTATTTTATAGTATATTTGAAAAAAAATTTTTAGTGTTTATTTTTGAGAGAGAGAGAGAGAGAGAGAGAAACACAGTGTGAGTTGGGGAGGGCCAGAGAGGGAGAGAGGGAGGGAGATAGAGAATCAAAAGCAGGCTCCAGGCTCTGAGCTGTCCAGCACAGAGCCCAATGCCAGGCTTGAACTCACAAACCACGAGATCATGACCTGAGCCAAAGTTGAATGCTTAACCGACTGAGCCACCCAGGCACCCCTATAGTATATTTTTAAAAAACCTTTCTTTTGCTGCTTACCAATGTTATGCCTGCTTATAGAAATTAAAATCAATACAGAAAAATATAATATAGAAAAGTGGAATTACCTGTAGATCCACTACTGTGGCAGTCACTGTTAAGAATTATAGATCCAACAGTAATACTGGTTAATAATCACCAGAATTTAAATAACACTGAAGGTACGTCCGTGTTCTTAGTGTGCTTACATATATGGAGTAATATAAGGTAGGAGCTTTGTTATTACTACTTTAAGGATGAGGAAACTGGCCCAGAAAGGTTAAGGAAAACTGGTGTGGATCACTCCCTGTCTTTCCTATGAGTAGACTATCTTTTAATTTAATCGTTACTATATTATATACAAAAGTAGACTATAACGTACCAATACTGTCCTACTGTGAGATCCAAAACAGACCCTACCTTGCCAACCTGCTCTTTATCCCAATCTTATATATTTACAGCACTGCTGTCCAATTATGCTACAAATCCTGCCACTGCTATCTATGTAAAAACAAAAAGTCACTTCTCACAGTCTTTACTAATTAAAGCTTAATCTGTAGAAGCCATTGTCCTCTCCTAGCTGGATAATTACAGGAGTCTCCTTTGCTGTTCTCCCTGATCCCAACACCACCCCATCCTCTGGTCTATTCTCTATACAACAGTCACAATAAGATGTTTAAGTGTCAATCAGATCATGTTACCCTCTTGCTGAAAACATGTCAATATTCACGTTATGTTGATGGCACTTAGAATAGTATCCTGACTCTTTACTATAGCCTTACAGGCCTGTGTGGTCCATTTCCACCCTCTTTTTGGACGTCACATCCTATCGCCCATCTTCCCTTCTTCCTTGTTGCCTGAATTTGAGCCACAATGCCCTCCTTTCTGTCTCTGGAAGGTGTCACGTTTATTCCTGTCTCAGGGACTTTGCACTTGTCTCTTTGTTTGGCATCTTCACATAGCTAGCTACTTTGTCATTTCAGTCTCCCCAAAGATGTCTTCTCAGGCTACCTTTCTAAAGAACCCTATGCTCCACCACCCCATCCAATCTCAGTCTGTTACTTTCTTTCTAGCACTTATCACTTTCTAAAATTATTTGCTTACTTCTGTGTTGTCTACCTCTCTTATTACAGTAGAAACTCCACAAGAATAGGAACTTTCTCTTACTCATCACAGTGGTGCCGATAGTAGGCCTTCAGTGAATCGCCTCATTAATGAATAATTTAAACGCACCAGCATGTTCAGATACAAGGATGCTTACTGAAGTATTGTTTGCATATTCCTCAAAATTCTCACCCTGCTCTAGATAGCTGACTGAATACTGGAATTGATTACACATGGAAAAAATGTTTTTAGTAGCTGCAGGTGATGGTAGAAGCATACAGCTGATTAAGTGGCAGTACAAAAGATAGGTTTGTCAATTCATACTGAATGAGTTTAAGAAATGAGACAGTATTTTCATACGAAGAGTTTCCTATCACTGAATAGTGGATCCGTCACCACTGTATTGTTATATAATTGTTATAAAGACAGTGAAGGGTAGTTTTACATGTGGTAATTCATGGAACAATGTGGTCCATTACAGTTTCTCAGTGAGCTGGTTTCCTAGTCTTGTTTTGATCAGTAAAAATCATTTTTTCTCCTATGGCTTCTTCCTAAACATTGAACCATTTCAGGGAAAAAGATAGCTCAATTGTTTTTGATGATTGGCTAATTTATCCCCTTCCAAATGTCACCAGAATTAATGTGCACCTTGAACCTTTGGTTAATCTCTTCAGGCTTTTCACTGGGTCATTAGAATTACTATATTTGGCACAAAAAAAAAAATAGCTGCATCTCACTTGTGTTTCCCTAAAAGAGACACTGTCTTTACAAATGGAAATACAATTTTCACAGATTTCTGCTTTTATAATATTTTAACATTTGTATGAAATCCTATGAACCAACTGCCTTTGTTGATTATAAACTTCTTTATGTAAACATTGTTTCTTTGATTACCAAGACCCAAAATGATCATTTTGGGTAGTTTTTTACGTCAATATTAAAATGTTCTTTAGGGGGTAAAGTAGCATTTTAATGTGTACATTTATAAAGAAACTTTAACCAAAATCAGCATAGAGACAATCATGAAGATGTAACAAAGTTTTAAATGCTGTATGAATAGCTGTTCTAGAAAGAATAAGTTTTTACATACATATGCTTTTATCCTTGATCTAGATCAGAAAGTGGTTATTTGTGGTGTGTAATACATTGTCTTTAATTTGAGCTTGAAATTCGATTTGTATAAAACTTGATCAGGACAGGCCGTCCCATTTATCTTTTGTATCCATCTTTAACTTAAAAGGATTTCTTAAAAATAATCTTAGAGATTTTCTATTTAACCTTTTCGTGATGAGAATTATCATCTAAAGAGAGGTGGTTTTGCTGTGGTTTCTCGCTCGGAAATGACTGAGCTAGAACTGGAGCTGAGGCCCCCGGCTCGAGCCTCTGTCCCCGCCTTTGCCCCTGCATATTTGGCCCTACAGTGTGGGCCTCACATTCTGTGTAGGTGCTTAGTAAATAGATTATACTGTAAAGTTGAATTTTGATCTACAGAATCACTGAGTAAACTTTGTATTTTCATAACACTCCGTGTCTAAGAAGTGAGTTCAAGGTCTGCCCCCCTGTCCTCTCCCTGTCTCTCTCCTTCCCCTCCTCCTTCCCTACCCACCCCCCCTTCTAAAATGTACTGATATATTGCTTAAAACTAGATATGTAACTTCCCAACACGTGCCGTAGTTCAGTTTTAAAGATAACCACACGATAAGGTGTCAGTAGAGACTGGCATTTCCCTGACCCATCCACGCTCTGTGGCTTGTCTTCTGTGTTAATAATGCATATGTTTGTGAGACAGCTGGCTGAGCTTTGGAGAGAAGTCTGTGTTCCTGGATGTTTTTTTTCCCCCTGTGCAAAGCTAAATGAACCGCATGGGAATTGAACCTATAACCTTGGCCTCATTAATTTACCTTCTGTACAATCGCCTTTTGGAAATTTATGTTCTACTGTAATGAGATTAAGAGTGCGATTTCATTCATTCAATAAATAGTAGCAACCATCCACTAATGGCAGCAGGGTGCACAGAGATGCACAGGACAAGATTTTTGCCCTCCAGGGATTAGGATAAGTGCACAGGTCACTAATGTGAGGCCCAAAGTGGTGTCTGCTGAAAGGGGGAGGGGAGGGTAGCGCAGTGCTGGGGTGAATCGGGGGAGGGAAAGCGGTGCTTGCTGCTGGGAGAACACCAGGGCTCCTAAAGGATGGATGTGCTACGGGGAGTGTGAACAGGGGTGAGGAAGCAGGGTTGTGTCAGTGCCAGTGTCTGCACCGGCAGGGATGTCAGCGTCATGCGGCCCGCACGAGCTGGGCATGTGAGAGGACCTGCAGGGGAAGGTTGAGAGGGAGGAAGACCGAGCTGTCCTACCGAGGTCGTCATTCATGGTGGTGTTGGTGGGATGATGGAAGTAATGCAGTCAAGCTCTTAAATAGGAAAAGTCATTTGTCAGCCAGTGTGGAAGGAATTGGGAGGAGAGGCTGGTGACAGGGAGGATGCCTGAGAAAGTGAGTGACAGGGACCTGAATCCCTGTTCACAGTAGCCGGTGAGGCCGAATGGCAGACCTGGTAACTGTTAGATTTGCCAGTTAGGAAGGAGTCCAGGGTTTGAACCTGGGAGGTTCACAGATGGCAGTACCCTTCCAGAAGTGCATGGAACACAGAGGCAGAGATGTTCTATAAAGGAAGTGAAAACAGGCCGTTGGACATGGGGGGAGTGGTTGGAGCAGGATGGGAAGATTTGGGAAGTCATTCACCAAGAGAGCTGTTTGAGCCGGGAGAGTGAATGAGATCATTAAGGGACAAAGTACAGAAATAAGGAAAAAGATGGCCAAGGGTCGAGCTCCGAAGAAAAGCTACATTGATGATCTAGAAAATGAGAAGGAGCCTGAAAAATAGAGGAGGCGTGTTAGGGAGAACAGGCTCAGTACAGTGTTACAGAAACCCAGGAGGCAGAGGGCTGCTGAGAGGCGTGTACAGGCAGATTTGCTCTAATGTCATTGAAAGATGGTAGTGAACAAGAGGGGAAAAGGGTTCGTGTTTGCTTTAGTTTTATAATGAAAAAGAAATGTTTTAATTTGAATTTCACAGTGCATCCTTTTTATGCTAGACTTTCTCTTCAACTTTTCTTAATTTGGTTCCACTACATACATCTCACTCTCAAGATAGTTAAAAACAAATCTCATTCCTTCATATAAGGACTGTGGGAGGACTTCAGAATTGACGATGGGATGGGTTTTATGGTGTCTGTTGCAACAATGCCAGTTATTCAAAATCAGTCATTTATTCAAGAGCTGACTGGGGTCCTGGTCTGCCCCAGGTACTAATTAGTCCAGGAACTGGGCACACGATTGTAAATAGCAGAAGAAAATCCTGGCTTCTATTGAGTTTACTTCCTTGTGTGTATGGGGAAGACAATAAACAGAGTACAGAGGTAAAGAGGACAACATATTAGATGGTAATGTGTTGTTCCGAGAGGGAAAATAAAGCAGAAAGGGGATAGAGGGTCCTAAGGAAGGAGGCATTTTCAGCAGTGTAGTCAGAGAGGCCAGACTGAGAAGGTGACATTTGGATGAAGCCTTGAAGGAGGTGGGAGGGACTCTGTAGATATCTAGGTGAGAGGGGAGAGCAAGTGCAAAAGTTCTGAGGTGGGAGCACACCTGGTGGTTTTGGGGGCCACTGAGGAGGCCAGTGTTGCTGAGTGGTATAGGCAGGCAAGAGAGGTTAGAGAAGTCTGGGAGGCCAGATTTGGCCCTGCGGTAACATGGATAACTGACTTTTCTTTTGAGCGTGAGGGAAAGCCCCTGGATGGTTTTGAGCAAAGGAGTGAATAAAGATGATTCTGGCTGCAGAGGAAGGAAGGGGTGGCAAGGAAAAACAGGAAGATCACCTAGGAGGCTTTTGCAAATCACTGGGAAGAGGTGTTGACAGCTGAAGCTAGTGGTACGAGAGGAGGTGTGTGAAGCGAGTAGAATCTGGATGTATTCTGAAGGCAGAGTAAATAGAATTTAGCAGATTGGATGTGTGGAGGGAGAGAGTAAAGAGTCAGAGATGAGAGTCCAAGTTGCTGTTTTAGTTTGCCAGGGCCATGGTAACAAAGTACCACAAACCGGGTGGCTTAAACAACAAAGATGTATTGTCTCACCGTCCTGAAGACCCGAAGTCCAAGGTTAACGTGCGAGCAGGATCGCTTCCTTCTGAAGGCTGTCAGGGAGAATCTGTTTCTTACCTGTCTCCAGCTTCTGGTGGTTTTCTGGCAATCTTTGATGTTAACTGGCTCGTGAAAGTGTCACTGCCTTTACCTTCACATGGCATTCTCTGTGTGTGTCTGTGTCCTGATTTCCGCTTTTTAAGAAGGATGTGGGTCATGTTGGAATAGGGGCCCACCCTACTCCAGAATGCTCTCATCTTAACTAAGGTATCTGCTATGACTCTATTCCCAAAAGAGATCACACTTGGAGGTTCTAGGGACTAGGACTTCAACATGGGAATTTTGGAGAAGACACAGCTCAGCCCGTAACAGTTGCCATTAACCGACATGACAAAGTCTGTCTGTAGGAGGAGCAGGTTTGGGGCAGGGAGAAGATCAGCAAAGTTGGACATGTTAAGTTTGAGGTGTACCTCAGACACTCAAGTGGGCATGTCAGGCAGGTGGATAAATGGGTCAGAAATTTCAGGAGGTGTCTGAGCTGGAGATAAATATTTGGAAGCCCTGGGCATATCCATGACGTTAAAGCTAAGAAACTAGACAAGATCACAGAGAGGATGGGTTTGACAAGAGGAGGAGGGTTATAAAAAGTGAAGTTAAGAGATTATTAAGTTTGGAGACCAAGACCAAGGCTCCCATAAATGTGAAACACAAGTCCTACCTACGCTTGTAGTTGTGAAAAAGCAGCCACAGTTAACGACGATTGTAAGTTGCATTCTAATTGTTTACAAAGTCGCGATATTTCCCTGTGAGGCGTAAGAGAGGTAAGAGGGTCGGACAGAGCATGGATTGAGTTTCTCTGACATGCTGAAGAAGTTACTGGTGCTGAAATGGAATGTTTTGAATGCCATAAAGAAGTCAAAGGACACTAATAAAAATAATAAAGAGCACTTTTCTCGGAAGGAGAAACAACTTTGGAGAACATTGTTGCAGTCCTTGATTTAAGAAGTCATTTTCTAAAAAGTCAGTCATGCTGCAGTGCTCCAGCAGCTGAATACTTTGTTCCTTCTGTTTTTCGTGAGAACGTAGTGAAAACGTCTTAAAAAAAAAAAAAAAAAATTACCAGGACAGAATTAATCACGTTTTAGCTAATTTAGAAAACAGAGAAAGCATCACTGTGACATAACCATTCTAGTCTTTTAATGTGTTTTCTTTGAGTCTTTTCCACATGTTCCTGCTTTTTCACATGGAGACTGATGTCGTCGTGACAGCAAGGCGATGGTGGTGACATACAACAGTTCTATTCAGAGTCTTCTGAACACGTCCAGCTGGCATTTCCCTGAGCCGTTGCACCTCTGCTTCCCCCACACCTTTTCTTTGTCCAGCTCTCATCCTGTTGTGCTTCCAGATTCAGTTCAGTGGTCACCTTTGGGGAAGCGCTTCCTTACTGGCAGAGTCCCACCCTTCCCAGTATGTGCCGCCATACTACCCTGCACCATAGCACTTACCGTAATTGTTCAGGTCCCCACTCACTGGAGGACAGAGACTGGGTTTGGGTATTTATTTCCTCAGTACCTTGCACAGGGCCTGTGGGTACATATTCAACAAATACATGTGGACTACAAATGAATAATGTCACCTTCTTTGCCTGTTCAGAATACGTCTGTCACTGAACTACGATGCCTTATTAGAATGTAAAACATTCTTGTTTAAATTAGCACAGTAATATAGAATGTATCACAGTATATATGAGAATATTCCCCTTTAAAAGTATTCATAGAGGGGCACCTGGGTGGCTCAGTCAGTTAAATGTCCGTCCGACTTCAACTCAGGTCATGATCTCACGGTTCGTGAGCTTGAGCCCACGTAGGGCTGACAGCTCAGAGCCTGGAGCCTGCTTTGGATTCTGTGTCTCCCTGTCTCTCTGTCCCTCCCCTGTTCGCACTCTCTCTTTCAAAAATAAATAAGCAATAAAAAATTTTTTTAAGTATTCATACAGATTTTTGTTTAAAGGGCTAAATTTTTCCCTAAAAACTGATGCCCTTCATTTTCTTACCGGAAAGATACCTGAGATATTCACCACATATGGCTTTTGTTTTTTGAGTATTGACTGTGTCCTTTTAGTGAGCAAAATGAAGTGATTTGAATATACCTATATAAGGTAACACGGAAAAATGCAGAAGCTTGGAGGGGTAGAATTGCTGGCAGTCAAGGCAAGAATTTTTACATTTTGATTAGTGGATTGTTTTGGATATGGGAGAGTTTTTTATCTGGCATAATTGAGATATATAATGTGAGTCTGGGTGAAGAGAGTAAAGAAGTATTGTAACAGCTCCTTGATGCCAAAAATACTTCCGTAATGACTCAGCTCAAGATTCTCCTCCTCCCTGCCCACCTAGAATGCAAATAATTTTTTTGGTCAACTTTCTCAAAAATATTGGGGCCGGGGGGAGTATTTATGTGATTATTGTTTCTTGGTATTGAGAAAAGGCTTTGCTGCATAGAATTCTGGATAGCATTACTCCACTGGTAGGGTTTTACCTTCATTTTCTAGGTCACATCTGTGACCAGTAAATACTGAATTCATTTATGAAACTGCAAGTATTGACAAAGTTTGAGCTAAGCTGTACAGCATATCAAATTTGCTATTGTAGCGTATTTATTTAAATCTTGATTTCTTTCCCCAGCTCTACTTTACGAAGTGTTTCTACTGGATCTTCAAGACCTTCCAAAATATGTTTGGTGTGTGGGGATGAGGCTTCAGGATGTCATTATGGGGTAGTAACCTGTGGCAGCTGCAAAGTATTCTTCAAAAGAGCAGTGGAAGGTAAATGTTCATGTGGGTGTTCCTTTTACACGTTTTCTTTCCTGCTGCATAGTTTGCTTCCATAGTTAACTCTAAATCACTACAGGGAAATAGATACAAAATACTTCTGAGGCAGTCTGTCAGTGATAAATAGTAGTAATGTCTTATCTAAAAACCACCTGGAGATTTTCCACTGAATGCTGTTGAATGGGCAGAATTTGAAATTGGGAATTGAGATCTGTCAGAAAGAACTTTTTTGTTTTTATTGGTCTTTGTTTTTCAGTGAGACTCAGAAAAATAATTCTCCATAAGCTTAATTTGCATGATGTGCAAGAGCATTTTTACTAGGCACACATAGAATGTGTCACGTCTTTTCTGTGTTTCTGTATAAATATATGTGTTTGTGGCAAATTGAAATTTTAATATCACGATCGTGTCTGTGATTTAAGTTGTGTTCCATACAGAATAATTGCATTGAACAGCTGCTTCAGATTCCAGGTCCCTGCTTCAGTCCTACCGTTGTTCTAACTGAAGGTTTCCAAACCAGTACACTAAATTAAACATTTGACTGAGATTCTCTAGGTATATTTAGGCTAGCTTTGCTTCTGTCCAAGTAATTGTACTTCCTGGGGAGAGGTAGTCTTTTAGATTGTGTTCTCCTTCCTCCGTCCTCACTTGTAAGCCATTAATTACCATCAGACTTAGATGGTTTTAGTAATATTGACTATATGATTGGCTGAAGTGTAGAAGTTTTGCTCTTAGTAGCAGCATTATTGCATCCTTGATGCTTATTTTACCGAGGAGCTCAACACTAAGACTCCTGTAGGTTTATTTCTCGGGCAGTTTTCTGGGGGATGAACTACTGCTTCAGAGACTTAAAGCACTTGAATGTTTCATCTTTGTTTTGCTGGTGACCACAGGAAGCTGGTGTCCTCAGTTCTGGATGGAAAAGCTGACCAACTCATTATTTCTGTGCTTCTAGGATTGGTTTCATGTTATTTAATTAATATTACATGATTTTACATTATTTACACTATTAATTATTTAATAGTCCCGAAACTCAGCATTAAATTGGTAATAGGAGTTCTGTATTTCTTTCTCAGAATATGGGTTCTTGGTTACAGGTGACAGAAAATCAACACAAACAGGCTTAAGCAGCAGTGGAAATTCATTGGCTCACATAACCGTAAAGCCCTGGCGTAGGCTTGGCTTCAAACAAGCCATGGTTGTAAACCAGGTGGTTAGAACTCCACTGCATTCTCTCCAGTGCTTGACTTTGCTCTGGCTCTGTTCTCATCCAGGTTCTCTCATGGTGATGAGATAGCCACCAGGACCTCATTAAAAAGAAGTTCTCTGTTCCCAGCAGTTCTTAGAAAAGCTCCCAGTTAAATCTCCTCTAAGACTGCACTTGGCTCCCATGTTCCCCTCCAAACCAATTACAGTGACCTGGGAATGCAGTGATCTGACAGGCTAGTTCTGGGTAGAGTCAGCCAACTTAAACTACCTACACTAACAGTGGGGAAGAGCATTTCCTGTAGGAAACCATGGATTCTGTTACCAGGAGATTGATTTCTGGAAAATAAATTTGTGCAGTACTGAGATCAATTTATTTTTTAAGACTTTCCTCACCCACCACTCCCCTCTTTCTATCCTTAACTATATGATTGGCTCAGTAGAAGATAAGATAATAAGGTAAAATTACCTTTGGTACCTTCCTAATGCCACTTTGTACCTTCCAATATAAGGACTCCCCTCTTAGGCTCACTAATTAGTGAACAAAGTAAGGCAATATATAACAATAAAGCAGTGTAGAGAGGGCATTTGGAATGGTACCTTCTGTGGTACCCTGCCTGTGGCTCAGCCTTCGTATCAGAACCCAAGTTGTGGCTGTTTTCGGAACCTGAACTTCTCTGCTTCTGAAGCAAATGGCTTTCCCAAAGGTTTTGCTTAGTTTTGTTGTTTTAAGTAGTTTCTATGGAAGTAGCTGAGGAAACAGTTGTTTTTGTAACTGAGGTATAAATAAATATGGAAAAACCTTGATGTCTAGACATCCTTTTCTTCCATTGGAAATTTGATCGATAATAGATAATGAAACTTGATGAGCACCTTTTAAGACTTTTGTTAATATAGCTTAGTCCCGGGGCGCCTGGGTGGCTCAGTCGGTTAAGCGTCCGACTTCTGCTCAGGTCATGATCTCACGGTTCCTGAGTTCAAGCCCTGCATTGGGCTCTGTGCTGACAGCTCAGAGCCTGGAGCCTGCTTTGGATTCTGTCTCCCTCTCTCTCTCTCTGCTCTTCCCCTGCTGACACTCTGTCTGTCTGTCTGTCTGTCTCTCTCAAAAATAAAATAAACATTAAAAATTAAAAATACAACGTAGTCCCTATTTTGGGGGGAATTTTGATTTGATTTGACTTTATTTTTTTAATATGAAATTTATTGTCAAATTGGTTTCCATACAACACCCAGTGCTCATCCCAACAGGTGCCCTCTTCAATACCCATCACCCACCCTCCCCCCCTCCCACCCACCCATCCAGGAAGTAGCGACAGCTAACAAATTGATGAAAAACGACTTAAGCAATATAATGGAACAAGAATTTAGAATAATAGTCATAAAATTAATTGCTGGGTTGAAAAAAGCATAGAGGACAGCAGAGAATCTATTGCTACAGAGATCAGGGGACTAAGAAATAGTCACAAGGAGCTAAAAAATGCTATAAATGAGGTACAAAATAAAATGGAGGCGGCCATAGCACAGATTGAAGAGGCAAAAGAGAGAATAGGTGAATTAGAAGATAAAATTATGGAAAAAGAGGAAGCTGAGAAAAAGATAAAAATTCAGGAGTATGAGGGGAGAATTAGAGAACTAAGTGGGAATTTTGATTTTAGAGCTCACCTGAGTGAAACCAGACCATGAATTTTGAAAATAAACTTGATCAGAGTGAGGACTTACTTGTTTTTATTTTGTATTTGTATTTCTTTACTGTTTTATCATGTGTGTATGAGAGAGAATATGTGAGAAATTGGACTCTGTTTGTATCAGAACTTTTTTGACTTAATAAAAATAAATTATTTTTATAATGCTTTATAGTTGGAAGCACTAGTTTCATAAAATTATGGTATATGGATATATTATTCTTCCCCTTTTATAGATGAAGACAATTGGGATCAGACCCAGTTTATCAATCTATTCAGAATCATTAGACCAAACTTGGACCTGGATTAAAGTCTCAGGACTCCACACCTAGACCCAACCCAACATCTCACAACTCTGAATCTCTCAGTCTACTTCTTTCATTTTCTATAATTTTCAAGCTCATGGAAATTCTACCCTATATGTCATTCGTTCATGCCTACTTGGTGATAATGGTGTGATGTAAGCATTGAGAAGACATAATTTGGTCTATATTATAGTGTATATAAAAATATATAATACATATATAGCACATAAATATATATAATACATGTGTATATATATATGTGTGTGTGTGTGTGTGTGTGTATGCGTGTGTGTGTGTGGATAGATAGATAGATAGATAGATATCGGGCTTTCCCTGATAACCTTAAGCTCTTCCTTAGATTATAAAAGCAGAGAATTCAAGAAGCAGTAGATAGAGAGAGCTGGGATAAGGGAAGTCAGGTAAGCTGAAAAGAGCTAACCACACCAAGCTCAGAACTGGAAGCATCCACTAGAGTGGAGGCAGGAAGAAAGATGGAACAGTCTGAGCTCTGAGTTTACTGGTTTAGGGCTTTATGCCCTAGAGCACTCCACTCTAAAGCTTGGTATAATAGTGTAGTAGTAACGGTGTAAGGAGACTGCAAATCATTTGTTAAAAGTATAAATTATGGGGACACCCGGGTGGCTCAGTTGGTTAAGCACCTGACTCTTGATCTCAGCTCAGTCATCTCATGGTTCATGAGACTGAGCTCCACATCAGGCTCTGCGCTGACAGTGCAGAGCCTGCTTGTGATTCTCTCTCCCTCCCTCCCTCCCTCCCTCCCTCCCATCCACACACTTTCTCAAAATAGGTAAATAAACTTAAAAAAAACATTAAAAAATGTGTAAATTATGTTCTTTGTGTTCTGTTTAATGGGACATATATATGTGCTTATTTTTTTTCATCTTAAACATTTAATATAAAAAAACTTAGAAGTCTCATCCAGAACAGCTTATTTTCCAATAATGTCAGTTAAGAGCCATATTATTGTACGTTACAAATGGAAGTTTATAATTTTGTTTTTAAATTTGAATTGCTTATTTGCCTTGAATGTTTGTCAAGACCTTTCTATATTAAAAAGAAAAAGAATAGGGGCGCCTGGGTGGCTCAGTCGGTTAAGCAGCTGACTTCAGCTCAGGTCATGATCTCGCGGTCCGTGAGTTCAAGCCCCGCGTCGGGCTCTGTGCTGACAGCTCAGAGCCTGGAGCCTGTTTTGGATTCTGTGTCTCCCTCTCTCTGACCCCCCTCCCCCCCCGTTCATGCTCTGTCTCTCTCTGTCTCAAAAATAAATAAACGTTAAAAAAAAATTTTTTTTTTAAATAAATAAATAAATAAAAAGAAAAAGAATAAACATTTATATATTTATATTTTTTAAGTAGGGTTCTCCCTTGGTGGAAACTGGACTGGTTTTAGGGTCAGAGGATTTAGTTTTAATTTCTGGCTCTGTCACTCACTAGGTATGAGAGTAAGACATTATTTAATTTTTTTAATTAAAAAAAATTTTATAACGTGTCATTATTTAATTTGCCTATATAATTTCTTTATATCTAAATAGGGAAAGTAGTATTGCCCTACCTAATGCTAAGAAAAATAAAATGGAAACAAAATGTTTTTGCAGATTTTATAAATCATCAAGTGGCATCAAAATATTAGATTTATTCTGTAGAATCAAATGCTACAGTTTTCTGGTTAATGTCTTTAGAGAGAGATCGTGTAAGTGGTACAATAATGTGGCACTTTTAGGTTTTTGTTTTTTCTTCATTAGGTTTTTATTTTTCCTGTAATACATTATTTTCTTCATAGAGCTCCCTTGGAGGTTGTAAGATTGTTCTAGCCTAGGAGTTTTCAAAGTTCTCAGAGGGCATGTGGGAGAAGTGGGCAGAGGGTCTGCCAGAATTTTCTGGAGAGGCTGTCCCACATGTTCCAACTCAGCCTAGACTGTTGATATTTACCCCATAATTGACCCTCTGTCACCCATGCAGGCAGTCTTGCCTTTGGAAGTTGCATAGTGAGAGAAAATATTAAGAGCCACCAACCTACTGGACCTTCAGCTCCTCTGTGAGATGTCTTTAGGGTGAGACAGTCTTATCTCCAGAACGGAGCAAGACTATAGATACAGAGTAGCCACCAAATAAATGTTTGAATGTACACATGAATGTTTACACGTGGCATGAGAGCAGTTAAGGTTAAGTGACTTCCCTGCAAATCAGGAAATTAGCAATGAAACCAGCGCAAGAATTGGTGCAGGCTTTTGACCTTCTAATCTGCAACTTGTAATTCTAGTCTGAGTTTTTACTCTCTCTTTCCAACTGTAAATTGCCATTACTTTCATCTCATGTGTATTTTATTTTGTGATCCCTCAGTGAACAGAGGCGACTACATTCACTACACTATTTTATAACCTAATTTCCTTTTTGGATACCCAGTGTACAAGCAGTATCTGGAAGACACAGCTACCACAAATCACTGAAGAGGTACAAGGCTATGAAAGGACAGAGTTCATTATTATGTAAAGTCAACTGGATTTATATTTTTGCAAGCAGACCTGTTAGGCTAAAGAGTGCATATCTTGGTAAGGTCAGCCAAATCATGTGATGTCAGTTTCCATACTTAGACATTTCCTTTTAAGTAAGAGACTTACAAATCTATTTCCTGAAACAAAATAACTTTAAGAGGTACAATTGCAGATTAATCAAAAGATTCCTCAAATAGGCAGAATTTTAAGGTAACCAAGCCTCTGAACATGTATTTCAGTCTTAACATATGTAGTTCACAGCATGTAGATTTGAAAATCTTTAAATTTATAGTTTATTCTTTGAAAAAAATTTTTTCAAATGTTAATTTTTGAGAGAGCATGATTGGGGGAAGGGCAGAGAGAGAGAGAGAGACAGACAGACAGACGAGTCCGAAGCAAGCTCCAGGATCTGTCAGCATAGAGCCTGATGTGGGTCTCGAACTCACAGACTGCGAGATCGTGACCTCAGCCAAAGTTGGACGCTCAACCAACTGAGCCACCCAGGTACCCCTATACTTTACTCTTTGAGGTAACTGTTGTTAAGGAAATGTGATGGTTGGTTAATAGTTAATTTCCTTTGCTTTATAAAATTAACGATTAAACTGAACAGGTCCAGAGGAACTTGTCTCACTGTGTCATATACCCACATTAGCCCTATCACTTCAATGTGAGCAAGTGGGAGGTGCAGGGGGGTGGGGATGGGCACAATACACTTGCACCCCAAAATAGAGAACTTGAATTTAGTGGACACACACTATTCAGGGTGGCATTATATAATAATTGAAATATAGGTATTCCCTTATAACTTGAAATACAAAATTAAGGAAATGATAATGCAAGGAAATAACATGTATTTATTAGATGTCTTCAGTTCATGCTACGATACAGCCCTCAGTGTCTCCATGAGCTGTGTACAGGGAGCTAAAGAACATCAAAGTCCATTGTCACTTACAGAACTGCTGAGTCAGAGATAGGAAACCAAGGACTGTTCTGGCTTACAGTTTTCTCATAAAACTCTTTAAAGATGATTTCTTTCCTTTACCAGATGTTAGGAAATGGATAACCTGGTTCTTTCTACTCACTTATTTTAAGAGCTTAAATAAATATCTATTCAGTAGATTATATCTACGGTTTTTATGAACTCTCCCTTCCTCCTTGTATAATCATAAGGCTTTAGTGTTAATTGCACGTTTGCCCAGATTTTTTGTAGCCCTTGAGTTAGTTGCTATGGGAACATGCAAAGCCATGACATTTAGGCTAACCTGGAAGGTCAAGGAAGGCTTCTTAAAGAATTGACCCCCAAACTGAATCTTGAAAGATTAAAATTGGCCGTGGTGAGGAGGAATAAGGATAGTCTGTCTGCACAGGGCACCAGAAGCAATTTTGTGTTAACCACTTTGAAAATTGAGATGTGAGTAGAAGGTGAAGCTAAGTGTGCAGATTGGGTCCAGGTCTTGGACTGTTAGGCAGGGCCTGAACTTATCCTTGGGCAAAACAGAACCTCTGGATGTTTTCAGCAGAATGGCAGGCTCAGTTTTGCATTTAATATCTGGATTTAGGGTGGTATGCTTATTTAAAGAGTTCTGGTGGCTGTTTTAAATCACTTTGGTAAGAGATGTCCAGGGAAAGAACTAGACCATCAGTGTTAGGCATTGAGAGGGGAGGGGTAGTTAACGAGACTATCTGGGAAGGAACATTAGCAGTTCTATATTGGAGGTAAAGAAGCAAAGATCTAAGATGATCCCCTAGGCTCAGCTGCTGATATTAGTAACACTGGAGAGGGAGTTTATTTATGATATCTACTAAATGCCAGACACCATTCGAGGCATACCTAGACATCTTGAATGAAGGGACATCTGAAATGAACAAAGATCCCTGCCCTGGTGGAGCATACATTCCAGTGAGAGGTGGTGGGGAGATTAGACACAATAAATTAGTTATTTATGTAGCACATGAAAAAAAAACGGTGGGGGGGAAGGGGCATTGCCAGGATAAAGGAGATTGGAATGAGGTTCGATTTAGGACATTGAGTTTGAAATGTCTATAGGACATTCAGGTGTGCCTAACAGAAAGTTGGAGATGAGATGCAGAAGGTTGGGGAACAAGGTAGGATTGAAAATAAAGATTTTGGAGTCATCATCCATGAAAATAGATGCATTTGCCCAAGAAATGGGTGTTTAGACAAAGAATGTGCCATGGTTAGAACCTTACAGAATATGAATGTAGGACATTGTGTGTGCGTGTGTGTGTGTGTGCGTGCGTGTGTGTGTGTGTGTGTGTGTGTGTGTGTGTGTGTGTGTTATACATGTATGAGTAATTTTTTCTCTCTCTAAGTTGCACACAGAAAGCCCCAGTTAACTTGGTCTCTGTTTATTCCAAGTTTAGCTAGACATCAGACAGTTTTGCATATGTGGAATTTTCAATCCCAGTTTTTGTTTTTTATTCATCATTAAGCCTTGATTATTATTGAATCTCAGTCCAGAGCTCACAGCTAAACATGATGTAAAGGGGATTTGATTTGTTAACCAGTGCAGAGATGATGCCAAACATGTAGCAGGTGCTCAAGCAACATTTGCTGGTTGACTACTTGATAACTATTTATTTGTTTGTTTATTTATTTATTTATGTTTTTATTTATTTTTGAGACAGAGACAGAGCATGAGGAGGGGAGGGGCAGAGAGGGAGACAGAATCCGAAGCAGGCTCCAGGCTCTGAGCTGTCAGCACAGAGCCTGACATGGGATTCGAACTCACAGACCATGAGATAATAACTTGAGCTGAAGTCAGACACTCAACCAACTGAGCCACCCAGGCACCCTTATCCCATTTATTCTTCATGACATTCTTCTTAAGTCTGAAAGCTTGGTGAGTTTTGAAAGGTAGTATCTTTAAATCTGAACTCTAAGCAGTTGTGACAAAGAAAACACTGAATGTATTTTAACTAGCCTTTTTGGTATGGTCCTTGAATTTTTAAAACTAATAGCAGTCATAGTAAATATTTGAGTACTTATTTTGTGCTCATTATGCTAATAATTTTATTGTATATTCTCGTTTTAATCCTCATAATAACCCTATGAAATAGGTATGATAATTATCTGCCCTCATGTTAGATATCTGCCATCTGAGACATGTGAGAAGTGAGCGAGTAGTCCAAGATCGCTCAGACTGAAGGAAGTGGGATTGGAACTCAGGAAGTCCAGGCATTTTGACTCTGTGTACTTAACACATAAACTATACTGCCTCTCACAAGAGTTACAAAGATCCCAACTATTTTTACCCACCAAAAAGTAGGGCAACATCTCTGGCTTCAGAACACTTATGAAGAGCACATTATAATTTAACAGTTATCTCGCTATACTCTAAATAATTAACTCCTAGCCATTTCAAGTTGAAACTCTAATTTGAATTTCTGTTGCCCTGATGGGAAAGAAATTGGGTAGTCTCTATTTTTTTCTTAAGGAATGATCTCCATACTTAAAAAAAAAAGTCACCATTACCATCCTGAAGTACCTCTTTAACATCTTGATATTAATCTAAAGCTTTATTTAAAAATTTTATCTTCCTGTGTTTCATTTCCTGTGTGTGATAAAAATTAGATGTAGCCTATCAGGTTCAGAGAATCATTGTGAGAATGGCCTTCCTCATACAAGGCTGAAAGCTACTAATTCCTCAGGTCTTGTTGTCTTCTTTATGCCTAGTGGCTCAGAACCATACCCAAGCGCCATAGGACACAGAGCTGCTGTCACAGAACTTGCACTCACGGTGTAATCAGGATCATACAACTTACATGATGTGATACTTTGACACCAAAAATATGAAAATTGCTAAATTGAGTGCAGTCAAATGCCAAAATAGCATCCTGGAAGGATGGGGGGGGGGGGGGTAGTATGAGGAGGCGTTTAGGCATTAAGGAGAAGTGGGCGGAGGAGGAACAGGAAGGTGGAGCCTGAACTTGAGCCTGCTTGCTTGCGCAGGCCCAGATCAGGGGACAGCCTGGCCAGAGCAGGCAACTGAACAAAGACACAAGGGCCGCATTACGTAAGGCCCTCAAATTGGAATGAGAAATCGCAGCCCTTCTCCTAAATACATCAAGTCTTTTAATAAGTTCTTCACAGTGGAAAAAATCAGTGCAGTGGCCCAGGCAGTTTTGTCCCTTGGTGTGGTACAGTGGCTTATGGCAGGTGCCCTCTAGAGGATGGATGACAACTGAGATGGGATTGTGGATGACAGAGTAGAAAGCACTTAATTTGGGACAGCATTTGTGCCCTTGAGCAAAAGGCCTGATTTGAGTGGTGACAGGGAAGAATTGGCAGGAGCCGATGGTGGATTAGTTTGGGGAAGGAGGTCAGAGACTGGAGAAGGAAACACTTTAAGAACAGAGACGATGAACATTGGGGTGCCTGTGCCTCTTCGAATCAGCAATTTTGTATCGTTTGGATAAATTGCTAGTAGTGCAATTGCTGGGTTATAGGGTAGTTCTATTTTTTAATTTTTCGAGGAACCTCCATGCTGTTTTCCAGAGTGGCTGCACCAATTGGCATTCCCACCAACAATGCAAGAGGGTTCCCCTTTCTCCGCATCCTCACCAACACCTGATGTTTCCTGTGCTGTTAATTTTAGCCATTCTGACCGGGGTGAGGTGGTGTCTCATTGTGGTTTTGATTTGTATTTCCATGCTGATGAGTGATAGTGATAAAAAAGAATGAAATCTTGCCATTTGCAACAACGTGGATGGAGCTAGAGTGTATTATGCTAAGCAAAATAGTTTGGCAGAGAGATACAAATATCATATGATTTCACTCATGTGGAATTTGAGAAACTCAACAGATGAACATAGGGGAAGGGAAGGAAAAATAAGATAAAAGCAGAGAGGGAGACAAACTGTAAGAGACTTAAATACAGAGAAGAAAATGAGAGTTGCTGGAGAGGAGGTGTGGGGAGATGGATGGGTTGTCCCATCCATAAATGGGTTATGGATCTTATGGATAAATGGGTTATGGACATTAAAGAAGGCACTTGTTGGGATGAGCACTGGGTGTCATATGTAAGAGATGAATCACTGGGTTTTACTCCTGAAGCGAAGACTACACTGTATGTTAACTAACTTGAATTGAAAAAAAAAAAAAAAATAGACATGACGGATAAGTGGAGTTGAGAACTGGTGAATCTGTGGCAGTCAGTTCTCCAAAAGGGATGAAGCAGTCCAGGTAAATAGGAATGGAAAAGCAGAGACAAAATTCTGAAAAAGTTCCCTTTCTACCTGGAAATATTTTCTTGAAATGTTTAAAACAAACGGCATAGTTAAGTATGAAGCATGTTGGCAGACGGCCTTAGTTTTAGGTAGTCGATGTCAGTGGCTGCTCTGGATATTTGGTGCAGTGTGTGTGGGAAGCTACACAATGAAGTTGAAAGGCTGGCGAAGGTGTTGGGCCCACAGCACCTATGGAGCAGGCTCACTGGGGGGACTTGTGCTGTTGTTACTTCTCATAGTAGAGGTACTAAATGATGATTTCAACATCTTAGGGCCCCATAGGGAGCCACAAATACATGAAGCTATTTATGGTTGAGAAGGCAGAAAAATTCTGTAGCAAATAAAAAGATGCCAGTGTTTCAAGTCCCTAAAACTTTTCCTGTAAGTTTTTGCTCTTTAAAGACAGATCTGGGGCACCTGGGTGGCTCAGTCGGTAAGGCGTCCGACTTCAGCTCAGGTCATGATCTCACGGTTCGTGAGTTTGAGCCCCGCATCAGGCTCTGGGCTGATGGCTCAGAGCCTGGAGCCTGCTTCCGATTCTGTGTCTCCCTCTCTCTCTGCCCCTCCCCCGTTCATGCTGTGTCTCTCTCTGTCTCAAAAATAAATAAAAACGTTAAAAAAATTTTTTTAAATAAAAAATAAAGACAGACCTATCTAGTGTAGTGATTTTTTCCCTTTTCACCTTATTCCTTGGTATCTGTTCACTGCCCATGCTGACTTCGTAGGTGGGAAACAGAGAGAGGCCGATAATGATTTTTCTAGAGACAAGCGGATAGGTGTAGCACATACATACTTCCAGAGCTCTGCCCCACCTCCCTTGATCACCCAGTGATTGCTCTTCCTCAGGCTAAGGAGCAAGGGAAACCCCGAATGTCAACAAGAGGACTTCAGAACCACCTGGAATTGTCACAAAGCCCTCTGTGCACATGCACACATTCTCTCACACTCAACGCACCTCCTTCCAACATCATAGATCAAATCCACAACCGGAGAAGAGCAGATTGACGCTCCGGAATGGAGCTCACAGCTCTTCATGAGCAATGTAGATTGTTTCCATTTTGCCCTTGGGTTGGCCCCATTTGAAGCTCTGTAATAAATGCTAGCTCTTGGAATTTGTTGACTATAAGGTTCCATTTACAAAGGCATCACCTTCCTGTATGTGCTGTGTTGCTAATTAACAGTGAACTTTTATACCTCACAGAGCAAAGAACAATCCCTAAGGGAAGAGTGAGAAATGTATTTTCTTTTTACAGGTAGAAGACTAAAGCCTCCATTAAATCACTGGCATTTGACAACCTAATACATGATTACAAACATGTTTTGTTTACTTTTCTAAAGGTAAAACATGAAATAAAGCAAATGGAATAAAACAACAGATTAAAGGATATAAATCTAGAAGGGAATCGTAACTGTCAGCAAGAACTGAAGAGTCACTTCCAGCAAATTAGCTGAGGAGTAGACAGGGTGAGGTTTTTAGGAAGTTTAATGTAAATTTTAAATTACATGTATCATTGTAGTATAGGTCAGGTGCATTAACTTGTATTCTTTTATTTCAGTAGATCAAAACTATATAATTTGAAAACTAAAAGGGAGATATCTCCTCCTCCTCCCTTCTAATCCCTTCTTAAATTTGATTTTCTTCTCCAATTCAGGAGGAAGAACCTCGGCTTGAGTTCCCAGATTTATAACACCCTCTTCCAAGGCATCCTGATCACTTACTGATTTTTTAATTGTTGTCATCCCACAATTTTTACACTTACTGTGTGAGTCCTCTGGTAAGAGGTCATATAATAAAACCTTACCAAGATAGGTTTTAAAGTCCATTTTTTAATGGAGAATGATAGAGCAGAAAGAGAATTAGCCTGGGGTCAGACAAGGTGGACTTGAGTCCAGAATGGTGCTACTCACTCTGACACTTTGAGCAGATAATTGAACATCTGTTTCCTCTTCTATAAACAAGAGAAATTAAATCTTGAAGTCATCAGCCCTACCCATCCCTCAGAGTTAGGAAGATGAAACCGAGTACATGTATGTTTAAACTGCTTTAGAAACAATAAAGGCTTGCTTTACAAACATTACATTTAAAAAAGAATTTTCTCCTACTTAGGAAGCAATTTAATCAATATACTTTGGTTCACAATAAAATGCGGAATATTTAAACTGTAGCTACTTTATGTATGTTAAATATTTGCTTTGAAGGAAAAACCAGTAAAAACTAAAGTGTCTATTACTTTAGGCAAGACTGGGAGTTTTGACCTCTTTGTCACTAGTTGAGGCAGATCTATATTGTTACGAGTATTGTATGCCAAAGGGCGGTGGTGGGGAAACCTTTGTGTTTAAGGTCAGGATTTAAATGTAATCCACCTGAATACAGAATCAGAGAACAAAGGATATTTCAACATCTTAACCATTTGCAAGATCCCAGCCACTTTTTACTTTTTTTTTTTTTTTTTGATTAACCATATCAAGATTTCTAAAACATACTGCCTTCTCTTACTCTCCCACTCTTGACAAATGACTTAATTGGAAAACCAGTGGACAATTAGTCTAGGTTGATTATTTTTCATCTGGCCTACACCATAGCATTTTCCCAGTTGAACCAGGCTCAGCAATTTGATATTGCTAGCATTACATAAGTACTAATTGTTTTGTTTTTCACTATCTCATATGAACTAGAGTTGAATTCAGAAAAAAAAAAAAAAAAAAAAAAAGAATGGAGTACTGGTAGCCATTCATTAGAAATATTTTTAAAAATTTACTGTTTTTAAAGATGAATAGATGGAGAAATAGTTATAGAAAATGCCATTATTAAATGATACTAGATAAAAAAAAATTCCTTCAAACAACTTTCCCTCTCAATTTTTAAAATTAAATGTGCTTCTGACACATCTGATTAGGATTTAGATTTATTTGAAGAGCTTTAGTTGCTCTAATTGGTGATAGTTAAAATTCAAAATATTTATGTTATGTCTCCCAAATACTGAAATAGCTGACCTTTGCTTAATTGATTTAACCAGCATCTCACAGGACAGAGTTGTAATAGTGACTGAGGTCAGAAATCACTGAAATGTAGAAAGGTCCAAAGCTTGGAGAGCAGGTGAGGAGAGGGCAGGGCCAGAAGCAGGGACCCAACAGGGCCAGAGCCAATGAGGGATAATGCAGTCGTTGAAAATGGAAAGGAAAATGCCCCACCTGTGGCATAGTGTAGAGTCGGACCTCGACCCACGCATCTTCATTCAATGCAGCAAACACTGTCGAGTGCTTACTATGCACTAGGCCCTGGGGGTGTGCTGCAGTCCAGTCCTATTAATGAAAAGACATGAGGATCCCAGATACCACCTTTTATATCATTCTAAGCAGTGTTTTGTTCTGCTTTGGTTTTTTCCCCTCTAGATTTTGAAAATTACCTATAAAGCAAACTAGGGGCACCTGGGTGGCCCAGTGGGTTGAGCATCTGACTCTTGATGTCACCTTGGGTCGCGATCCCAGGGTCCTGGGGTTGAGTTCCATGTGTCAGTCTCCGTACTGAGCATGGAGCCTGCTTGGGATTATCTCTTTCTCCCTCTGTCCCTTCCCCCTCCCCCACACTCGTGTGTGCTTGCTCTCTCTTTCAAAAAAATACAAAATAATGATGAGCCTTAGGAATTAACTTTGTCTTTTCCAGTGAAGCTGTACAAACTGTATAAAATTCAAATGGAACTAGTAAAGATTTCCTTTTTTTTTACAAAGATTCTCACTGTTGAACTCCGTTTACTAAGCAGAAAATTGGAGTTTTCAAATACTGGTAGCTATTTAAGAGAGTAAGTTGTAATTTATAGTCATGATCCACAGGGAGAGAACAAAATAGAAATTATTTTAGTATCAAAAATTAGCCTCTATTGAGCCATTAACACATCTTTTGTAAAAACAAGTGAGACATTTAAAGCAATTTTAAATTATTTTAAAAAATCAAGCAAATTATCTTTACTATAGTGAGGGGGGCATGTCAGAAGTGTAACATAAAATATGGATTTTCTTTTTTTATTAGGTTTATTTTTTTTGAGAGAGAGCGTGCATGCGCACGCACGTGGGAGGGGGCAGGCAGAGAAAGAGAGGAGAGAGAATCCCAATCAGGCTCCACACTGCTAGCACAGGACCTGATGCGGAGCTTGAAGTCACAAACCGCCAGATCATGACCTGAGCAGAAATCAACAAGTTGACCAACTGAGCCACGCAGGCACCCCTGGGTGTTTTCATTTATGTAGAAAAATGGAGTAGACTTTCCTATTTTGTATTTACCATAACTTACCATTACACAAGTAGTAATTGTGCTTTTTTTTTACCATCCAATATGATTTGATATTATAATTTTAAAAACAATAGTAATTTTGTAAGAGTATTAATAGGCATTGATAAAAATCCCTGTTTTTAAGAGAAAATAGAGAAATACCATTATTAAATGGTTTTAAATATAAAATTACTGCAACTTTTCCTTAAAATTTTTTAAATGTGTTCAGCATGTCTGATTATGACTTTTTGAAGAACCTCAATCATTGACTAGACTACAAGAGGAATATTGTTTCAGATAGTCGTGACTGTGGTGCTTCCAATAAAGATTAAAAAAAAAAACCTGTGTTAAATTTTTTTTTTTCAGTTACTGAGATATGTTTAAGATTTAAGTTGAAACATTTTTCAATGTATAAATAGTTTTTCCTTTAGTAATTGCATTGTGACCTCATTCTGTTATGCATTATAGATGACTTGTTTTTAGGAAAAACAACTTCTAAGGGAAATGTCATTGGGACACCTGGGTGGCTCAGTCAGTTGAGCATCCAACTCTTGTTTTCAGCTCAGGTCCTGATCCTAGAGTCATGGGATTGAGTCCCAGGTAGGACTCCGTGCTGAGCATGGAACCTGCTTGGGATTCTCTCTCTCCCTCTCCCACTCCTTCTCCCTCTCCTTCTCCTTCTGTCTCTCTTCACCACTTGCACACACTCTCTCCCTCTCTCAAATAAAAAAAATAATAATAAAATGTCATTATGTAGAGAGGTGTGTACTGTGATGCATTCATGCTGCCTACTGAAGAGCAGTCTTTTTTAAAATAGAAATTGCTGCCTATAGAATCACAGAAAGAGCCTCTGCTTTCTTTCATGTTTTCTAACAAGGGGACAACCAAACATTTTTTTATATTCAGGTTTCTAGAACACATTGCATGTACCCACTCATTCATATTAAAGATCTATTTAAGAATCATTTGGGCGCTCAGTTAGGTCATGATCTTATGGTTCATGGATTCAAGCCCCGCATCAGGCTCTGTGCTGACAGCTCAGAGCCTGGAACCTGCTTTGTATTCTGTGTCTCCCTCTCTCTCTGCCCTTCCCCCCACTCATGCTCTGTCTCTCTCGCTCTCAAAAATAAGTAAACATTAAAACAAAACAAAAAAATGGGGCGCCTGGGTGGCTCGGTTGAGCGTCCGACTTTGGCTCGAGTCATGATCTCATGGTTTGTGAGTTTGAGCCCCGTGTCCAGCTCTGTGCTGATGGCTTAAAGCCTGAGCCTGCTTCAGATTCTATGTCTCCTTCTCTCTCTGCCCCTTCTCTGCTCATGCTTTGTCTCACTCTATTTCTCAAAAATAAATAAATGTTAAAAAAAAAAAATTTAAAAACAAAGAATCATTTGAAGGGGCGCCTGGGTGGCTCAGTCGGTTGAGTGTCTGGCTCTTGATTTCGGCTTAGGTCATGATCCCGGGTCGCAGAATCGAGCCCTGTGTCGGGCTCTGTGCTGAGCATGGAACCTGCTTGAGATTCTCTCTCTTACTCCCTCTGCCCCTCTCACTTGTGCGTGCTTTCTCTCTCTCTCACACAAAAATAAAAAGAATCTATTGGAAATCAGTTCTAGGCAATGATTTATTTTATATTACACAGGTAAATCATAGAATAAATACTTTGTTTAAGATCATATAATAAAATACTTTTATTGTCATATGAAAAATATGTCATAATTCAATTTCCTTAAACAAAATTTCCATCTAAGACTGTATTTTCAGATTCAGTCTAATAAAGCTTAATGTTGGTTTTTGTTTTTATTGAGGTAACATTATATGTTACATATATATATATATGAATTTTACATATTATCATTTTTAAGTGTAAGTTCAGAGGTATTAAATACTTTCATGTTGTTTTGCAGTCACCACCATCCATCTCCATAACTCTTTTCATCTTGTGGAACTGAAATTCTATACCTGTTAAACAAGAACTCTCCACTCTCCCCTAGCCCCTGGCAACTACCATTATGCTTTCTGTCTTTGTATGTATTTTTTTTTTAAGTTTATTTATTTTGAGAGAGATGGAGACAGCGCAAGTGGGGGAGGGGCAGAGAGAGAGCAGGCCTCATGTGGGGCTCGAACCCATGAAGCCATGAGATCGTGACCGGAGCCTAAACCAAGAATCGGACACCTAACCAACTGAGCTACCCAGGTGCCCCGTATGTGTTTTTTTTTTTTTTAACAAGTGCTTTTTCTTTCTTTTTTTTTTTTTGTTTAACTATTTTTATTAGTTTTTAATGTTTATTTTTGAGAGAGAGAGACAGAGTGTGAGTTGGGGAGGAGCAGAGTAAGAGGGAGACACAGAATCCAAAGCAGGCTCCAGGCTGAGCTGCCAGCACAGAGCCTGACATGGGGCTCAAACTCACTACCCGTGAGATCATGTCCTAAGCTTTCCTGAGCCACCCAGGTGCCCCCTACAAGTGCTTTTTCTTAATTTTAATTATAATTGAAAATAGATGATAAGATCCCATTTTTCACATTGAGTTTAGATGTATGATGTTACAGTCAGCATAGTAACCTTTGGAGCCTTGTGTTCAAATTCTAGTGTTACTGTACACGGTATATTCATCACGGTTAACATTTACTAGCTGCCATTATGAACTAGGCACTGAAATGGAGATTCTGTGGTTTTATTTCTCTACAGTTTTTATACGAATTAAGTACTATTCTTATTTGTGATGAGGTTAATCAGAAGAATTAAGTAATTTGTCCATAGTCACACACTGAAGGAGAGAGGTAGGAATTGCATGCAGGTCTTTCCGGCTCTAGGCTCTCTTTTGTTTGTTTTTACCATTATGCACTACTGGCCTTGGGACCTGGGGAAAGTTATCAGCCTCTCCCTGATTCCTAGCTGTAAAATGAAGACCAGGTGATTCCTAGTTTAGCGTGGTATTTTGGCAATTGGAGGTGATGTATGCCAATTACCTGGCATGTCGTAGACGTTAAATAAATGATAGCTTTTCAGAGTGTTCTTATTACTTGTCAGACTAGACATAGACCACAGATTATGCAGAGCTCTCCAAGTGCTTCCTTGGTGGAATAGTATATAAAATGTCAGGGGAACAATAATTTTATATGTCAGATTCCACCCCCTCCCCACGTGTATTAAATATAAAATGTGTATTCAAAACCAGTAAGAGGCTTCTTTGAATCCTGGTGAGAGTAAATACCATTGGAATCAAATGCAGACCTAGGGCAAGCAACTTTTTCAATTGTTAAAATAGCTCTGTTTTATTATCAAATAGGGTGATGGATGACATTAAAAGCTATAATAGTACAGTAATACTATTTTGTAGAAGAGATTCACTGCATGATATTAGGTAAGGGCACAAATCAAAAGTCCTAAATTGTACTTTTTCTAAAAGGAGACGTTTAAGTTCTAACTTGAAACAAAAATTTTACTAAAATTTAGTCCACATAGTCCTAATATGGAAGTATTCTTTTAAAAAACTTGAGAAGAAAGAGAAGGAAAAGCAGTAATTGACGAAAAGAAAAAAATATTAGGCAGTTTCTCTCCCTTCAAGACCAAGTCTTCAGAAATCCAAATACTCTGCAGCTTAGGTTAAGAAGCTGTGAGCTTGCTCCTAAGAAGAAATACACAGCAAAGCTCACTTCCACATCTTCATGTACAAGTGTGATAATAACAGCTTATGTTTGCACATGTCTTCATACCAGTAAACACTTGGAGTTGAGCGGCTTAGGCAGGCTCACACAGCCTAGTAAATGGCAAAGCTTAGATACAACGCTTGGAGTGTGACATACTGGAGAAAAATGGAGAGGGGGTGCCCCTTGGTTAAAAATTTTAGCCTGCAGTTGATTTACATTGTCCAAAAATATTTTTTTTTTAACTTCTAGTGGTTTTCCCTGGAAATACCAGGTATGCCTACCTCTCTTATCCCAAAGCTTATAGCTGACCCTCTATAAGCAAGTATATAAGCTAATATTAAGAGGGTCCTGTTTACTGAGGATGGCTGTTGTGTCACTGGCCTTTTTTTTTTTTTAATTTTTTTTAAATGTTTATTTATTTTAGAGAGAGACAGAGTGCGAGCAGAGGAGGGGCAGAGAGAGAGAGGGAGGGAGACACAGAATCCAAAACAGAGCCCAACGCAGGGCCCAAACTCATGAGCCATTAGATCATGACCTGAGCTGAAGTCGGACCCTCAACCGACTGAGCCACCCAGGTGCCCCATGTGTCACTAGCCTTTTAAACCAACGAAGTCAATACATGTCTCAATATGTCAAGCTGGTAGTTTTGTCTGTAGTTAATTGCCAGTTCCACCTGTATGTGCAGCTAACCCTATTGGTACGTTTTAGCCAGAATTTACTATAATGTAAACTTATTCTCCTACATAAGGGATTGTCTCTCAAACCTACCCATCTTAATACCTTTGCACAGTGCCAGTTGTAAACCATCTAACCACAGGAAACTTTTCTGTTGCGGAAATTATAGCAGGAATCATACAACACTTTTCTTCAATAAACTGGTACCAAAGTCATACTTGGCTCATTGTCAAATCAAAGATGATTTGCTTCCGAAGACTTCTAAATGCTCTACACCCTCGTAAGACATTGCAATGGCTTCATGTTTTTGACCTGTGATTAAGTCATTTAGATTTTCTTTGACATATTCAGGCCACAGGGAGCTAGTCAAGAGCACTGTTGAGAGTGGTTCAAGTGTACCCCATTTAAAGGAGGCCCACTGGGGGGCGCCTGGGTGACTCAGTCAGTTAAGCATCCAACTTCGGCTCAGGTCATGATCTTGTGGTCCGTGGGTTCAAGCTCCACATCAGGCTCTATGCTGACAGCTCGGAGCCTGGAGCCTGCTGCGAATTCTGTGTCTCCCTCCCTCTGCCCTTCCCCTGCTCATACTCTGTCTGTCTCTCAGAAATAAACATTAAATAAATAAACAAGGCCCACTATATGGAGGTCTGTATTTGTTGAAATAAAGATGATAAAAATGAGTCTTCCCATGGTATATCTTCTATCTTCTGTCTTACTCCTGTGTATCAGGAGGTGCCATGGAACCCTTTAAAATCCAGGAATATAGGTCTAGTCTTAAACAGAACTCAGAAAGGAAACCCGGGATCCTGGAAATCCTTTTTTAAAATGAACCATTGGGGCCTGTAAATGAAGGAAAATTAGCTTTTCTTTGAGTTGTTTTTCATGATATTCATCAGCTTATTAGTGATACTTGAGATCCTGTTTATTATGGAACCATCTTTCCCAGAGTTAAAGAAATGCCTTTATAGCGAACTCCCTATCTTAGTTAAAATGGGGAAAAAAAATCTGGAGAAATCCTTCTACCTAAAATGGTAACCTTCTTGCAACCAATTAATTAATGTTCCTACTTTTATTAGAATCATTTTAATAGTGTTTCCTTTGTGCCTTAAGTTTGTCTCTGAGTAGATACATTTTTTTAATTTTTTTTTTTTAACGTTTTATTTATTTTTGAGACAGGGAGAGACAGAGCATGAATGGGGGAGGGGCAGAGAGAGAGGGAGACACAGAATCGGAAGCAGGGTCCAGGCTCTGAGCCATCAGCCCAGAGCCCGACGCGGGGCTTGAACTCACAGACCGCAAGATCGTGACCTGAGCTGAAGTCGGACGCTCAACCGACTGAGCCACCCAGGCGCCCCTGAGTAGATACATTTTTGATGCGCAGTATATTTTGGGAAATTAAATGTTTGAGGTTTAATGTGATTCACTCCTATACCTCAGCATCTTAAACATAAGAATTAGTTGTTTTTACTTTGTAACAGACTTTTAGACTTCTAATCCTGGGGGATAGTTGATTTGATGATAAAATTGCATCAGTTAACCTGCTTTTTAATAAGTAGTCTTTTCCCCTGCTTATGTAAGAAAATATTTTCTGCGAAATTTTAGGAAAAAAGAATGAAGATAGAATAAATATCTGTCCTTTGAGCATAGCAAGGGATTATATGAAAGCCAGTTGGTGTTGTGATATTTGCTTTACTTGCCCAGTAAATGCAAGGCCCACAGGAATACAGAAATATATATGCTATGGGCTCTTGCCATGTGGAGGGAGAATGCTTCCAAGATTTTTCCTATATACGTCCTTATATTTATTACATCTCATAGGTCTCCAAACTAAAATTTCTTAATCACATGAGGATTTTGATTTTAGGAAGTGTTTCCAGGGATGCCTGGGTGACTCAGTTGGTTAAACGTCCAACTACACTCAGGTCATGGTCTCTGGGTTAGTGAATTCAAGACCCATATTGGGCTCTCTGCTGTCAGCACAGGGCCCACTTCAGATCTTCTGTCCCCCTCTTTCTCTGCCCATCCCCCAATCATATGCACATGCTTTCTCTCTCAAAAATAAATGAACATTGTTTTTAAAAATATTAAAAAAAAATAGTGTTGCCAGATTGCTTTCCAAAGATTGCCATAATTTGCATTCTGACCAGGAGTGTATTTCCAGCTTCACCTGTAATAGGTGGTACCACACTCTTTACTTTATGCTAGTTGGATAGGTATCGGTATCATTGTTACCCTCTTTTAAAATGGTGGGAAAATACACCCAACATAAAATTTACCACCTTAACCATTTCAGTGTGTGGTTCAGGGATGTTACGTGCATTCACGATGTTGTGCAGCCGTCATCACAGTCTACCTCCATTCATTCCCCAGCTTGAACTGTACCCATTAAACCATGGATTCTCTCCTCACCCCCCGCCCCCGGTAGCCTCTAATCTACTTTCTAGATCTACTTTCTAGTAGATTTGACTACTGTAGGTTACCTCATGTAAGTGTATTGGGTATTTGTCTTTTTATGACTGGCTTATTTCACTTAATGTCAATAAAAATATATTTTTTATGATGAAAGAGAACTCTTCAAGAAAGGATTTGTCCTAGTAGTTACTGATAAAAATCTGTATTTGGATGACATTCATTTATTTCTGTAGTCATGAAAATTTCAAGCATCTCCTGGGTGCCAGATGCTATTCCAGGCACTGGGGGCAGAGCAACACTTTGGCCCTCATAGATAGAATGGTTTAGTGGGGAAGACAGGTTATTTACAAATAAACAAATAGGTAAAGTAAAGGGCCCCAGGGCGGGGGGGGGGGGGCGGAGGGTGAAGAATTCTGAGATGGAGTATCTGGGTTGCAGGGGAAAGGTTATGTTAGTGTGCTCTCAAAAAGTTCCCCAGAGAAGTAAATGGGACTTAAAAGTTTGAAGTGGAAATAAGCCCTCAGTGTGCCCTGGGTACAATGCAAAGACCCTGGGGCCGGAAAGAGACTGGAATGATAGAGGAATAGGCAGTGGCCCTTGTGGCTGAAGAATGGGCAAGAGGAGGATGAAATGAGGGTAGTGTAGAGTGAGGGCACAGAGGTGACACCAGATCATGTAGGACCTCAAAGACCCTTGTTAGGAGGTTGGATTTTATTTTTGTAAAGGCACTTGGAAGCAAGACATGGAATGGTTTTCACCCATCAGAGTTCCAGAGAAGTACAGCATTTTATCCCTAACAGTAAGTCCGGAAGGAAGGGAGAGAAATCACAAATCACCACTCTGACAGGCACAACACTTGGCATCTATAATTTTTTCCCATTTTATAGGTGAGGTAAGGAAAGCCTAAGACTTTATTCCCAGTGTCTTTCTGTGGCAAAGAGCCAGATACATACATTCTCCTGTTTCCAGGCCTTTAGTCTTTAAAAACTATTTTAAGATGCGATTGATGTGTAAAAAGTTGTATCCGGACCTTTAGTTGTAAACAATAGGAATGAATGGAAAAGGTGTTTTGGAAAACAGAACTTAGCAGATCTTACATCTGCAATAGCTCTGTTCCTATAACTGGGGAGCTGATTTTACTTACTTAAGTCTCCCACCTGTGCTGAATCACCCCACCCCTAAGCCGGCCTCCATCCCTATTCAGTTCTTCCACTGCCCTTGGGCATTTGGGCAGGAGCCCAATGAAACTACCATCTCCTGGCAGTGAGAGCCTCCCCCTCATTCTAGGCTAGCTACTTCTGCCATGAGAAAAATGTCTGTGTATTCTGACGGCCTTATGGTTGGTGGCAGATGGAACGTTTCAGTAAAATATTCTGGACCTTCACTGTCCAGTATGGCAGACACCAGCCACATGGGGTTTTCGAACACTTGAAATGCGGCCAGTCCTAATTGAGATGTGTCGTAAATGTAAAAATACATACTAGCTTCTGAAAACTTAGTATAAAAAAAAAAAGAATATAAAATACCTTTCATAATTTTTATACTGACTCTATGTTGAATAAATAACATTTTGGGGGAAATTGGGTTAAATAAAAGACCATACTAAAATTAATTTCACTTGTTTATTTTTACTTTTTAATGTGGCTACCAGGAAATTTCAAGTATTTATCTCCGTGCCTTTTAACTGTTACTCACTGCCACCTCCCTCACACACATGCCCGTTTATGCACAGGGGACCTCGTGCCGTGCTTTCCCATCAGACTGCCCTCTGCGTACTAATTGAACAGTACCCTCACGAGAGAAGAGAGGGGTGGCTCCAGATCCCATGTACGCTGTCTTCTCTGGAGCTTCTAGAGTTTGACCACAGAGAAAAATAAAACAAGCTTGGAAACGTGCCCACAGAACTTTGAAAGGTCCCACAGTCTCCCAAACAATGGAGAGAGTCTCTTCTCACACTTGAATTTTTACCTGGTGTTTTATCTCCCCAATTTATCAAAAAGCAGCCAGATCTGCTGGACTTACTAGCAGGGGTTAAGAACCGTGCCTTCTGGGGCTTGTGATAATGACCCAGTTGCCCATCCTCTGCCTCTGTGTAGTTGTCCTGATACTCAGCGTGTACTAGGAATTTGGAGAGCACAGAAGACTCTCCACATTGCGTCTTCACTGGGCCTTCCCTCTCAGTAGTCCAGACCAGGGGCAGACTCAGATGGCCTCAGAGGATAAGCAGCCAGGTAAAGGGCAAGGTGAGCCCCAGAGCTGAACTGAAGACCCCCTGCATCAGGCCCACAGGTACCAAGTGCCATGAACCGGGTTAACAAAACTCCTCTTGCCACCTGTGAGCCTGGCCTTCATCAAAAGATGCGTGACGTTTAATACTGTCACAGAGACACCACTTTGAATCGCTGTGTGGCGAGGGTGGCGCTGGGGAGCAGATGACAGAGGGTAAGTGACTCCACCCAGCATTCACTCTTCCACTTGGCTTTCTGCCTTTTCAGGGTTCTTCAGCATTATGTATGAGCTCTGGAACCTGCCTACCTCTCTAGCTCTGTCGCTCTCCACTCATGCATCAGAATCCGTTCTGCAGCTGCACTCAGCTTAGGAAAGTGTCAGTCCCTCCCGTGCGTCTGTCTGGCTGCCCCCTCGCACACACGGCCTTTGCACACGCAGTTCCCTGTTGGATTACTCTTCTGTCCTCCCTGTCTCTGAACGGTGCCAGCCGGCTGCTCCCAGGGCTTCAGTTCTCATTTTAGAGGTGGCTGCTTCCGGAAAGCTTCCTCGACTCCAATGTGTCCTGTGACACCTGAGCTTGCCCCACCCCACATCTTCACAAGCTCTGTTAAACGTCTTATTTGTGTCTTCCCGCTGGACTGCTAAGAGCAGGGACCTCGCCTTGTTTAGTCTTTTATTTCTGCAAGTAACACAGTACGTAGTACACTGTAGGGGAAGGAAGGAGTGAGCCATAAACCCAGATTGCCAGGGTCCCCTCAAAGTCATATGTAGTTGTTGAATGTCTGTCTTGCATCAGATCTCGGAAAATACAATATTTAAAATTTTAACTATAGGAGAAGAATGGAAGATTATTATCTTTTGAATTGGGTCTCTGCAGTTCACTGTAATTCAACACTTAATGATGGTCTTTTGATGCAATTTATATCTATTACTCCTTTAAAATCGTTCTCACAATTTTGATAGCTTACTTCAGTTCCTTTTCTGTGTTGGTTTCTCTGACCTCTCCTTTGTCTGCCAAAATGACTTTTTTTTTGTTACGAGTGTTAGTCACAGTGATTTGTTCAAATTTCTCACGTTCTTACAGATGACATTAAGAGACTAAAGTCATTTTTGACATACAGGATCAGTCCAATGGTAAAATTCAGCTGAGGGAAAACATTGTTTTGGCTTTGGGAAACAGCTATCAAGGATAAATTTGAGTTTCCATCTGTGACTGCATAGTCTTCCCTGTTAAAGCACTTCTCAAGTGGCTACATGTTACCCCCTCCCTCTTCTAGATTCAAGTACTGAACACGCCAAGTGGCCATGCCTGAAAATAGAGACTCTTGCAAATATAGTTTGTAATTTTAAATAAAAATATAAAATAGTACTAGCAGATATTGTAGTGATCACTTAGGGAAATGTATTGGATGGTATCCTCAGATGGTTTGCTCTAAATATTAGTAGAAAAATTTTACTGAGGTTTTCCCATTTGGGATCCTAAGAATGTGTCTGAATTTCCCCTTGTGTTGTCTTGTATAAATGCAATAAACTGTCAGAATCCATATTTAAGCTGGTATCGTCTTAATATCAGAGTGTTTAAATGAATGATGCTAATAGTTTTGGAAGTTCACTCAGAAATAGTTTGAGCATGTATTTTGCTTGTTTCTTAAGATAGAAATTCACGTTATTATTCACTCATTGTAACCATTTTAGCTTCACAAAAAGCCTATCACACTACTCAACTTTGTATCATGTATCAACTTGATGCATTAGTATACTTAACTTGATTTCTTAATACCCTGTATTTTATTCTGTGATTTAATTTTTAAATGTCATTCTGACTTCTGCATAAAAAGCAACAAGAAAAAAAATTCCCATTTTGTTTTTTGGGCAGTGCTCCGACTTACAAAGTTACTGAAGTGCTGCAGAATGTAAATTCATTTAGTTGGACTAATAAGTTCATAAAATTGTGCCACACTTCATTATAATCTCTTTACCAGAGGAGAAAATCCTTCTGGTTTATAAATTCCAGCTGTTTTTAATTTTTTAGTTTGATTTGGGTTTTAACGTTCATGGACATAAATGCTGCTGAGAATGTTAATTATGACGTTTTTAGTGTGAGGAGACCTTAAAAGAAATTGAAATGTTATTCAAATTCTAGGACTATCCAAATGACATAGCTAGTTGTGGGGAGTACCGCCACGTTCATTCTTTTTCTGTACACTCTGAGTCTCAAAATTGTCATTGGTATTTCATAGTGCCAGCAGGTTTTGGCAATATATTTCCAAAACAATTAAATTATCTAATTGGGAAATGAAAGCGTCTTCCCTAGAATTGGATGTTGGTTTCAAAATTTTACAGTTGGGTGAAAAAATATATATTTTTTTTTTTTTACACAATCGGATGATTGTTGTAATTGTCGTTTGATAAGTTTTAATGTTTTGCTATGTTTAATATTGTTCACTAAAGTCCATAGTTCATTGACATGTATTATAAATACAAAGATAAGGATATTAATGGTACAGAGGTAAAATATCAGAGTCAAAGGATGAGATTTAAAAACATTCCTTTTAGCTTTTCCCATATTGGTGGCTAGAGCTTTCCAAAGGGTAGAAGTTTGAGAATAACTATTGTAGAAACTTCACTATAGACCCCAAAGAATTGGGAATTGTAGCTAAGTCCAGTTAATCTTAAATGTTTTTGCATTGACTTGCTTATACCTAAAGTGATCATGTGTCCCAGGGATAGTTTTGTTTTGTCCCAGGGATAGGATAGTTTTTTTAGTCCCATTTGCCTGGGATAGTTTTGGCTTATGCCTGTTCCTGGTACAGTATTTAACAGCACCTCCTTTCACACCCACACGTGTTTGGATAATAAACTGTGCGGCTACTCTGTTTGATGCATTATTAATTATGACCGCGAGTCTTCAGGTATATGCAGCACTTCCCCAGAAGTATTTATTTCTTCTAAATATTCAAAACAATGAAATTTGAGCATTATGACTGATTATAAAATGCCGCATATTTTATTTATGGTATCTGTAAATCTTCAAAAAAAGTTTTCTAAGCTTTTTTTTTTTTTTATGTAAAGGCTATCAGTTGCAAGTTGTATATATTAATGGGGTGTGTCCAAAATGAATTATCCTAATATTAAGTTATCTTTTCACCCACATGAAAAGCCTATATAGTATTTTGTTAGAAAAAATCCATTATTCTTTTTTCAGTTGAGACTGGAAATTTAAAATGAAATTACAAACGCCAATTCCCAGAGCTGCCAGTGAAGTAACATAGAGTGATTTGTATAGAAACAAATATCAGGAGCCATTGTTAGCTAAATGATAACCAGCCTCAAGCCTCTAAGACCCGGATAGAGATGATGGTGGAGCAGGAACAAAATTGGCTTACCTGACAGCACTGTGCTGTGCAGGCCTGTGTCAGTGTATTCAGGTTTTCTTTCTTTTCCTGAGAAGTGGGGAAGATAAATTATATTCTGCTCTTCCCAAGGGGTCCTGGATTAGGGGGTGGGAACCCTCCCAGGGCTGCCCTGGTCTAGCTGTGGAAACACAGGAGAACCAATTCAGATCTCGTGTTTGCCCGCTGCTAATGCTGTGGCAGTCTGCCAACAGGGAAGTTCTATGGAAAAAGGGGGTGGTTGGGAGGAAATGTGTGTTTCTTCCTCATAACTTGGCAAGGAGAAAATATGTCAGTAAAGATAGAGGAAAAAAGATGGCTTTAGTCTCAAAATCTAGTTGGTGATAAATACTGTTGTTGTTTTTTTTTAGGATTACTGATATTTCAAAAAGAGAAAAATAGGCATGTTTCTAAAGCATAACTAAGCTGTTATGATAACCAGTATTTAAATAGAACTTTGTTTCACAACAACAAAAAATAAAAAATACTCCTAACTGAAAAAAAAAAATTCTCCTGGCTTAAAATTGAAATCATTGTTCTGATGGTTATACAGTGGTGTAAGCCAACTAAAAGTCAATAGGCTGTGTGCTTACTGTGGGTGAATTGTATGGATGTAAATTATACTTAGTAAAGCAGTTAAAAGTCCAATAAAATCCTGTTTCAGAGTAGTTTCGTTTTATCCTTAAACTAAGAAAGAAAACTAAACCATTCTGCTTTAATTCTTTCTCTCTTAAAATAAATTCTTTTAACTTTATTGTGGAGAATTTTACATTAAAAATGCATGAAATTGTATAATGAACCCTCATGTATTCATCACCCAGGTTCAACATTTATCATTATGTCCCCTTTTCTACCTCACTAGATTATTTTCAAGCATGTCTGGCATCCATAAATTCTTCAGTATGTATCCTTTAGAGATAGATCTCTTTTAAAAAATGTAATAAAATGGCCACTTAAAAGTGTTAAATATAATTATCATTAAAAGAAAATCATTGAAATTTTCTTCAGTATCATATTATAAATATCTTTTGTATAATTGTTCACATCAGGAACCAAGCAAACTCTGCAGAGCTTAATGTCCTAAATAGCATACGAGTAGGATCTTGGGGGCCAGGAGTTGTAATTTTAAGTGTGATTTATTAACCATATCAAAGGTCTTGTAAATATTTTCATGATATCATAAAACAGCAGATGTGGTTTAGCCAAGTATCCTGTGAAAATATCTTCATACAGAGCAGATCTTTCTAGTTTATTTTAAAAGTCATTGGTGATTATGTCTCCTTCCCAAAATCTAAGGTAGAAACACTGTACACATTGGTTCAGCGTATTCAGTAGGCAGGATACTTTAAGACTCTTGACTAAACACGGCAGAAACCAAACTTGCACGTAGAAATTGTTTTTGGGGTGTTGCTTGTGAGTGATGGGCAACCTTGTTACTCAGTAAGTATGGGCCATTTATTTCAGTGATTTATAGGTAGGTTATTTCGTCCTTACAGTGATTATACAAGTGTTTGTTGGTGGTTGCAGCAAGTCTTGCTTACATGTTGCTTTTTAGAGCAAAAGAGCTGAATTTAAAAAGTTTCAGTTTGTTGTGCAAAATCATTAGTTGTTCATCTGGACCTAGAATCTAGCTCTTGACTCTCAGTAGAGAATTATGTCTTCCAGAACATGGTACTCTGGTTGTCACATTAGAGCACTATGCTTTTAGCAGGATACTATTTGAGATGATTAATTTGTCATAGGAATTGGGATACTCACCAAGGGGTGAAAATTACCTTGACAAATAGGATCTAAGACATCCTTTAGATGGTACTAAGAATAAAAATCCATCTTTCTTGTTAGGTTGTGTGACTACCGTGCACATTTATGAATTTCACATTTTAGAATTCATTTTGAGTTTATATTACAAGAGCTTATTTTCGGTAACTGATATTTAAATTTTGAAAATTTGCTGAGCACATCTTTCTCATTCTGTGCTGTTGCTAAACTTCAGTGTGACACTGGGAAACCACACGGTCTGCTGAATCCAGGATTGAGACTTAAAAGCGTAATTACATTGTCCCATCATTGACGTGAAACTTGAAGTGTGCTTACTCTTACTTCATCCTACTACGTGGTTAGAACTGAACATGCAAGCTTAAATGAAATGTAAGAGAAAAAATAGCTAAGACAAAGGTAGGATATTCTATCACTTAGGATGCTTTTGTCTGTGATTAATTTTCAGAAATTTAATGCAAACGGACTTCAATAATACAAAATAATACTGGCTCACATACTGCAAATCCAGAAGGAAGGCAGGTGTCAGGGTTGGCTAATACAAGAGAATAAAAATACCAAGATACAGGTTCTTTTCTTCTCTCTGTTCTCTCCTCTAAGTGTCTGTTTTACTCCAAGGCTGGCTTCCAGAAGTGACTGCAGTTATGCTTTCTCATTTATGCACTGGAAAAGAGAGAATTCTCATTCATAAAAAATAATAATAATAGTAAGAGAGGTTTGTTTTTCCAGACGTCCTCAGCAAACCTTTGGCCTTGGAGTTACATGCTCACTTAAGAACAGTTGTTGACTGGTGGGGGGATGTGGGGTGGGGGGTAGGTGTTGGTGTTACCCTGTAGGATTAAGAATTTCCCTAGGGCCGAAATTGGAGTTAGTTCCCTTGAAGAAGGAAGAGGTGCAGAGGGGGTATATTTACAGTTCTTTGGGGGAAGGGAGAAGAAGGAAATGGGTAAAGTACAATAAGGCCCCCTACAAGGTCTTTTCAATTCTAGGCAGCTCATGAAAAAGAAACTTTAAACTTCTGACTTTAAATTGGCATATTTGGCCAGAGGTCACCCCGGTGAATTTCACTTTGGTTTCTTTTTTCTTCGCTGTGGCAGGTCTTAGAACTGGAAGACCTCAGTGTCATAGGACTTTCTGTGACCTGTCACGACATGCATCTATGAGCTGAGGATGTCCATACTCTGCAGCCATTATCTCATCCTTTTCTTCAGGAAAGCCACAGCCAGACAGGATTGGTTTTTTTAGAGTCAGGCTCTCGAGACCCTTTTCAGGCCCAGAATTGGTCATGTACGCTGGTCTCACTTGCTTTGGCCTGCTTTCAGCACAAAGCTAAGAGATAGCTTCTCAGTCTATACCTGGTCTCTTTGCTCAATAGTCTTTCTCATGGAGTCTGGACCAGGTGTTTCTCTTAGTCCTTCCTTCTCTCACCATAATTATTCATCTCATCCATGCCCCTGGCTCGTTTATCCTCTTCTCATCCATGCCTCCAGCTCATGTATCCACAGGGTACAGAAGTTTGGACAATGTCCTGACCTTTCTCTCTTGCCAGCAGTCCGGCTGCAGTGACAAGATACTGTCTGTTTCTCCAAAGCTGTTACTGCATAGGCTTGAATACGAGGTTTTCTAAACTGTATATTTATAGTTTGCATATTTTCAAAAAATAAGTGTTCAAAATTCAGTGACTCTTCAGAGTTTTTAAAGTATTTTTCTGCTTTACTATCTTTTCATCAAAAGTTTGAACTTCATCAAACTCTAAACTCTGTTCATCAAAAGATACTGTGAAGAAAATGCAGAGAGAAGTACAGAATGAAGTAAATATTTGTGATACATCTTACACATTATGTAAATAAGCTAGAATGAATACATATAATAGATACAGCTTTTAAAAAATACACGTCACCCAATTTAAAAAAATGCAGAAATTCATCGTAGCTTTATTTGTTATTATAGAATATTGGAAACAACCTAAGCATCCATACGGTGGAGAGTGATTAAATCAACCGTGGGTACTTCCTGCAATGGAGTACAATACGGCTTTCTGAAAGAATGACAAAGATCTCAGACTTGATATGGATGACGTTTTGTTGAGTGGAAAAAGCAGAGTACAAAAGTACCTATCTATATATGCTACTGTTAATTTGAGACAGATGAAAATATAAGATCTAACATACACATATATGCATATTTATGTTTATTTGTACAGGAAGGATAAACCAGAAACAGATTCCTTATTTATAACAAATAAGGAATAAACCCTGTGGTATTGGGTTGGAATTGGAAATAGCAGTATCAACTCATGATTTTTTTTCATAAAAAGTAATTTTTAATAACTCTGAACTCACCACTACACAACAGATGACCTGCTATTTCACATAACCACAAATCCTATCATTACTGCTAGAGAAAAGGCATATTTTTAAATGATATAAGTATAAAACATTTTACATAAATCATATAGTAATTTGTATCCTTATATTGAAATTAAAGTGAAAATGAAAAAACCGGATTAAAAACAAAACTGTAATAAACTTACATAGGGATGATTCAGGAATTCTGTGTAGATGGAGGACCAAAGTAACCTATAATAGTTACAAAAGTTAATCACTTTTGCTCTAATAATCTTTATCATGTTAAAACCAGGTAGAGGTTAAGTTTTTTTTTTTTTTTAATTTAAATCCAAGTTAGCATATAGTGCAATAATGATTTCAGGAGTAGAATCCAGTGATTCATCCCCTACATATAACACCCAGTGCTCATCCCAACAACAAGCTCATCCCCTTGCCCACTTAGCCCATCCTCCCACCCCAAATGACCCCCAGCAACCCTCAGTTTGTTCTCTGTATTTAAGAGTCTCTTATGTTTTGTCCCCCCTCCCTGGTTTTATATTATTTTTGCTTCCCTTTCCTTATGTTCATCTGTTTTGTATCTTAAATTCCACATATGGGTGAAGTCATATGATATTTTTCCTTCTCTGACTAATTTCACCTAGCATAATACACTCGAGTTCCATCCACATTGTTGCAAATGGCAAGATTTCATTCTTTTTGACTGGCGAGTAATATACCATTTCATTCATATATATATATATATATATATATATATATATATATATATATATATATATATACACACACACACCACATCTTCTTTATCCATTCATCAGTCAATGGACTTTGGGGCTCTTTCCATACTTTGGCTATTGTTGATAGTGCTGCTGTAACATTGGGGTGCAAGTACCCCTTCGAAATAGTACACCTATATCCTTTGGATACATACCTAGTAGTGCAATTGCTGGATTGTAGGGTAGTTCTATTTTTAATTTTTTGAGGAACCTCCATACTGTTTTCCAGAGCGGCTGCACCAGTTTGCATTCCCACCAGCAGCATAAAAGGGTTCCTTTTTCTCTGCATCCTCGCCAACATCTGTTGTTGCCTGAGTTGTTAATTTTAGCCATTCTGAAAGGTGTGAGGTGGTATCTCATTCTGGTTGTTTGTTTTTTTTAACGTTTATTCATTTTTGGGAGACAGAGACAGAGTGCAAACGGGAAAGGGACAGAGAGAGAGGGAGACAAAGAATCCAAAGCAGGCTCCAAGCTCTTAGCTGTCAGCACAGAGCCCGACGTGGGGCTCAGACTCACAAACTGCGAGATCATGACCTGAGTCGAAGTCGGACACTCAACCAACTGAGCCACTCAGGCGCCCCTCATTGTGGTTTTGATTTGTAGTTCCCTGATGATGAATGATGTTGAGCATTTTTTCATATGTCTGTTAGCCGTCTGGATGTCTGCTTTGGAGAAGTGTCTATTCATGTCCTTTGCCCATTTCTTCACTGGCTTATTTGTTCTTTGGGTGTGGAGGTTGATAAGTTCTTTATAGATTTTGGATACTAGCCCTTTATCTGCTATGTCATTTGCAAATATCTTCTCCCATTCCATCAGTTGCCTTTTAGTTTTGCTGAATGTTTCCTTCTCTGTGCAGAAGCTTTTTATCTTGATGAGGTCCCAATAGTTCATTTTTGCTTTTGTTTCCCTTGCCTCCAGAGACATGTTGAGTAAGAAGTTGCTGAGGCCAAGGTCAGAGACGTTTTTGCCTGCTTTCTCCTCTAGGCTTTTGATGGCTTCATGTCTTAGGTTTAGGTCTTTCATCCATTTTGAGTTTATTTCTGTGTATTGTGTAAGAAAGTGGTCCAGGTTCGTTCTTCTGCATATTGCTGTCCAGTTTTCCCAGCACCACTTACTGAAGAGACTGTCTTTATTCCATTGGATATTCTGCTTTGTCAAAGATCAGTTGGCCATATGTTTGTGGGTCCATTTCTGGGTTCTCTATTCTGTTCCATTGATCTGAGTGTCTGTTCTTGTGCCATTACCATACTGTCTGGATGATTACAGCTTTGTAGTATAGCTTGAAGTCTGGGATTGTGATGCCTCCTGCTTTGGTTTTGTTTCTCAGGATTGCTTTGGCTATTTCGGGGCTTTTGTGGTTCCATATGAATTTTAGAATTGTTTGTTCCAGCTCTGTGAAGAATGCTGGCGTTATTTTGGTAGAGATTGCGTTGAATATGTAGATTGCTTTGGGTAGTAACATTTTAACAATATTCTTCCAATCTATGAGCATGGAATATTTTTTCATTTTTTTGTGTTTTCTACAATTTCTCTCATAAACTTTCTGTACTTTTCAGTGCATAGATTTTTCACCTCTTTGGTTAGGTTTATTCCTACGAATTTTATGGTTTTTGGTGCAATTGTAAATGGGATCAATTCCTTGATTTCTCTTTCTGCTGCTTCATTATTGGTATATCAAAACGCAACTGATTTCTGTGCATTGATTTTATATCTTGTGACTTTGCTGAATTCATGGATCAGTTCTCACATTTTTTTTGGTGGAATGTTTTGGGTTTTCCACATAGAGTATGATATCGTCTCAGAAGTGTGAATGTTTGACTTCCTCCTTCCTATTTGGATGCCTTCTTTGTATTGTCTGATTGCTGAAGCTAGGATTTCCAACTCTATGTTGAATAACAATGGTGAGAATGGACATCCTTGTCGTGTTCCTGAACTTAGAGGGAAAGTTTGCAGTTTTTCTCCATTGAGGATGATATTAGCAGGGGGTCTTTCATATATGGCCTTTATGATCTTGAGGTATGATCCTCTATCCCTACTCTCCTGAGGGTTTTTATCAAGAAAGGATGCTGTATCTTGTCAGATGCTTTCTCTGCATCTATTGAGAGGATCATGTGGTTCTTATTCTTTCTTTTATTAATGTGATGTATCACATTGATTGATTTGTGGGTATTGAACCAGCCCTGCATCCCAGGTATGAATCCCACTTGATCATGGTGAATAATTCTTTTAATGTATTGTTGGACCCAGTTGGCTAGTATCTTGTTGAGAATTTTTGCATCTGTGTTCATCAGGGAAATTGGTTTGTAGTCCTCCTTTTTAGTGGGGTCTTTGTCTGGTTTTGGAATCAAGGTAATCCTGGCCTCATATCAACTCATGATTTTTAATAGGTGTACATATATGTAGATAGGGAAGCAGATTTATATGCCTGTTTACATATGCATATACACATTTTCTTGTTCTGTCTCGTGAGAATGTCCAGAAACAGTGACACCCAGTAGCAATAAGGGCATCTAACATCTAGATCTTAATTTGCAACAAAAAGGTCACAATCTTTGGAGAATGGTTCCATTTAGTTCTGGGGCAAGGACTGTATACGATGATCCTGGAACATCTTACGGCACCAGAAAGGTGGTCTTCAAAAAATAAATGATGGGGGCATGTGCAAGAACCAAGCTGAAGGAGCTCCCAGTAGCAAATCTGGGACAGCCTAAACAACGAGATAAATGGATGATAGTAATGGTTTACAGCCCCTTGCATAAATTAAACATCCATAATTCCATACACAGTAAACATACAAATGAGGGAAAGGGAATAATTCTTTCTCATAGTATAATTCCTTTAATAAATATTGAAGAAATAAGGGAAATAGAAAACCACTACTTGGCCAACACTGCAGTAATGATTTTTACAAGTAAGAATAATTAATGGGTACTAAATTAGTGGGTGAAAATATAAGAATCAGGATATTTGCCTTGTCTCGAAGTATCTCTCCCCAAAATATTTATTAATTACAAAGAAAAACCTAATGCCACCGCAGTGGAGAAACCTGGCAGACATCACCTTAAGTGGTTAAAGTTAATATACTTAGTAATGAGAAATGTCACCATCACCTGGTGTGATGACCTGAGAAGGGTACAATGTTACTTTTTTGATTTTCTTGCCAAAAATAAATTTAAACATAAGGCAGTATCAGAAACATTCTACAGAATAACTGGCCAGTCCTCTTCCAAAGTGTCAGTGTCATGAACAACAAAACTGAGTGACTGTCTTCGGTTGGAGGAAAGAAACTGAGCGGACATGACATCTAAATGGAATGTGGAATCCTAGATTGGATCCCAAAGAAAAGGACCTCTGTGGGATAATTGGTGAAATATAAATAAGGTCTGCGGATGAGTTAATAGTATTGTAGTGTAAACCAGTGATAATTGTACTGTGGTTATGTGAGATGCCACCATTTGGAGAAGCTGAGTGAAGGGCTTACAGGCACTCTTGGGACTTTTTTTCAGCTTTTTTTTCTAACTCTGAAATTATTTCAAAATTAAAGTTAAAAATGTTAGCGAAAAGACTTGAACACACACTCTGCAAAAGATGCTGAGTTGGCACGTGAAAAGATGTTAGCAGTCAGAAAAATACAAATTGCAAGTTAAAAATCAGTGAAACTAGTTGGCATCTACAAAATTTGATGATAAAGATGGGCATCACCAAATATCAGCAAGGACGTGGGTTAGCTGGCACTCTTACAATCTGGTGGGAGCATAAAATAATACAACCACTTTGAAAAACAATTTCTCGGTTTCCTGTAAAGTTATATATGCCCTGTGCCTATCTAATACATACCTACCCTCCAACCCAGAAATTCTACTTCTGGGTATTTATCTGAAAATATAAAAACATATATCCACACAAATATGTGTACATGAATATTAATAACATCTGTGTTAATAACAAACTGTATTCATATAACAGGATAGTCAGTGAAAAAGAATGAACTAGTGATGCATACAACATGGATGAATCTTAAAAATTGAAGTTGAACAAAGAACTTAGCTCACTGCCTGTGAACTTCCATTTGTATGAACTTTGACAAATACCAAACTGTGGTGATTAAAATCAGAGCAGTGATTGCCCAGTGGTGTGTGGGAATTGGCTGGAAGACGGGGCATAGGGGTACTTTTTGGGATGATGGAGATATTCTGCATATGAATTTGATGTGTGTGTGTATTTACCCAAATGTAATGAATTATACAGTAAACTTTATATCATTTGAACACAAGGCCCAGAATGGAGCAGACTGCATGGTATTGAATAATAAGCTCTTAGTAGAAAATTGAAGGATTTATAATATAAGCAAGAATGGCATGTGTAAAACTGGAACCACAGTCACAGTCTGTGGTAGATGCCTTAACAAAATTTTGCACTATATTATTTTTTCTAACATATTATTTTTTATTAGACATATCTTAGGAACGCATATTTATATTTTATCAAAATTTCATTAATAAGGGCACCTGGGTGGCTCAAACATTTTAGCATCTGACTTAGGCTCAGGTTATGATCTCACGGTTCATGGGTTCAAGCCGTATGTCAGGCTCTGTGCTCACAGCTCCGAGCATGGAACGTGCTTCAGATTCTATGTCTGTCTGTCTGTCTGTCTGTCTCTGTCTCTCTCTCTCTCTCCCTTCCCCTCTCTCCCCCTCCCCTACTTGCACTCTGTCTCTCTCAAAAATAAACATTAAAAAAATTAAATTTCATTAATAAATTCTATACTGTGGATTGCAGACATCTGAAAATATCTACAGTTGGTAAACTGTATAAAGCTAGGACACTTATTAGTCATAAATGTCCTTTTTTTAATGTTTTATTTATTTTTGAGACAGAGTGCAAATGGGGGAGGGACAGAGAGAAAGGGAGACACAGAATCCAAAGCACATTCCAGGCTGTAAGCTTAGCACAGGGCCCGATGCGGAACTCGAACCCAGGAACCACAGGATCATGACCTGAGCTGCAGTTGGATGCTCAACCGACTGAGCCAGCCAGGTGCCTCATAAATGTCCTTTTTGAAAGGGAGAAAATGACCCAGTGAGAAAGAGTTAGAATGCTAGATGTGTAAGTAGCTTAAGTTAGAGTGTAAAAATATTAGGAGTATAATCTGGGCGAGTCTGCCGTTAAATGCCTTGCATCCGTTTCCTATGAAGACTGGGTTTTGTTAATAAAAATGTTTTTGGTGTGTTTTTTTAGTGTCGTTTTTCTGGAACCGAGTAAATCTGTTAGCAGTATAGAAGTGATACTGATATTTTCTTTTCAGAAGGGCTCTATTTATTTCAAAATTAGTCAAGTTTTAATATTCACAAATTCTGTATAATTCATTAGGAGGTGATGGGAATGGATAATTTCTAAGTGAATAATTGTGTCAGTTTCAGCAGAGAAAATATTAAACTACAGAATTCATAAAATTATTACATATAAACTTTTGAAAACAAAGTTCTGGAGACAAGGGAATTTATATTTTTATATCTATCGAGGCATTATTTTGTTGTTTCATAACGAATTGCATTGGCAAACATGAATTCGTATTTTCTGATACATAGATAAACTTTTCTGGAAACTCAAACAGAATTTTTATAAGTTTATTTATTTTGAGAGAGTGCTTGTGTGAATGGGGGAGAGGCAGAGAGAGAGAGAGAGAGAGAGAGAGAGAGAGAGGATGAATCTTAAAAATTGATGAACAATCAATTTGTTCAACATCAATTGAGACAGTCCCAAGAGATTAAGAATCCCAAGCAGGCTCCATGCTGACAGCGGGGCTCAATCGCATTGAACCACGTGATCATGACCTGAGCCGAAATTAGGAGTTGGTTGCTGAATCGACTGAGCCACCCAGACGCCCCACACAGCATTTTTTAGACTCTAGTTTTGTTGATCATTCAGCAGAAGGTTTCTGTGAGGTGTCAAGCTTTACCAGAAATTTCTGGATTTTGTGACAGGATTCTCTCGAATCTTGTGTCAGCTGGGGTGGGGGTTGAGGAGATTCTAGTTAGAAGAGGAGGACTTTAGGAGAGAGAAAAATAATTGGTGTTCTGTCAGCAATATATGTCTTTATGGCCTCTAGTCAGCCCAATGAAGATTTAAGGTTCCAGTTTTCTAGATGATACCCTTTTTAAAGTTGTAGTTTTTAATACATAATTCCCAGTAATACATCCCTCTTTGTTCAGCAGTGTTGTCTTGATTCAGCAGGAAGAGGAAATACTTGATTAAAATGGAAACAAGATGCTGGAATCTCAATGCTAGGAGTTTTTTTCTGAAGGTAGTTTCCCTCTTATTAGAGGAAAAATGAACTTTTTTTTTTTCTTTGAGTCAGGCCCTCTCACTGTATCTTTCACTAACATTTTTAAATAAGGACATTGAAGTTGTTACTTCCAGAAGCTTCAGAGTTTTAAAATAAATGGCCAAGTTGGTATTCTAACCCATTTTGTTCACCTCCAAGTCCCAAACATTTTCCCACATGTCACATAAACTCTTGAAGTTTAGAACTGAAATCATATATGCAAAAAAACTTCTAAATGATCTCCAGCTATGGAATGAACTCACTGTATACAGGACTCACTATAGAGCTGAGAGTCTCATTTTCCATTTTCGGTATAATCCACAACGTAATGCTTCTTCACTATTTGTAAGTTGGAAACGTTTTGCATGTTTACATGAACGCTTATTCACTGTTTTCTTTGAGCTTTACTGTGAGGGCTGAAGAAGTGAAGGAGATAAAATCATTGTGCTTTGAATGTCATTCTAATACATTCCATTTTGACCAGCGTGTGTGTGTCTGTGTGTGTGTAGTCTTTCATAAAATCCTTTCACTAAAATTCAGTATGCCCCTTAATCATAAAATTCTTGGCTGTCCACCTCAATTAAATGTGTTGCAAGATAACCTATACTTCTTCCCAAGATCAGGCAGTCCATGTTGTCTCTGCTCATTCACTTTTCCTCCCCACTTCTTTTTGTCTTTTCGTTCTTCCTTCATATTCTTCCCACATAACTTGAGGTTCTTGACTCTCTGGTCTTTTCCTTTTTTGACTTAATCTCTTTGGTGTATTCAGTCAACATATGCTTGTGAACACTGCCAAATCAGCATACTCAGCTTCAATTCTCAGTCATGTTCTATCTGTTCATTTGCCCATAGGATCTTTGTATGTATGGATTTTGCAGATGCCTAAGACAAAACAAGATGAAAATTTAACTTCCAGCCCCCTGCAAACATGGCAGCTCTTTCCAACTTCCGCATTATTATTAATGATAACGCCATTATTATTTTAGGCACTAAGGTTTATAACCCTAAAGTCATTTGGATATATCTCTTGCCTTTGTTCTTTAAGTAAAATCGGTCTCTAACTCTTTAGTAGCTCTTCCTTCAAAGTATCTCTGCCTTCTCTTCTCCTGTTTACTCAGGTATTGATTTTCTATCAATTGGCAGACTCTTCCCTATCCCCAAACTACCCATACTATTGCTCAGCTGGTATCTCCCCAGTGCTTATTTCCTTGTGCCTTTCTCTAATAAGAGCTTATCATAGCTCAATAGCAGTCTGACTTTGCTCATAAATCAGATTCTACCTTAATCAACTACCAAATATTTATTGAAAGCCTGCCAGGCGCTGTGGAGAATACACAGATTTGTATAACACGCAGTCCATGTGCTCAAGCAGTTTATGGTCTAGTTAGAGAATTAAAACATATGTGTGAAAACAACACTAACAATAGATGGTAGTGCTTAATGAGGGCCAAATGAGTGCTTCCTTATGGGTCTTAAAGCTGAATCTTGGTGAATACTAAGAATTATAGATGCAGGGAGTACGGATCTCTGGGGACAAAGAATGAGTGAAGATCTGAAGAGGACGTAAGGAATATTTGGAGCTTAATGCATAGCTCTAAAATATTGCTGAAGGGGGGATGCCAGTGTAGGGCCAAGTGGATGGATAAGGTTGAAAAGTGGGGCTGGAAGTAGAATACCTTACACTTCTATAGCTATTCAATTTCTAGCCCCTTTTTAATATTCTTTCTCTCTATAGTGTTTGTAAAGTATTCTAGTTCACATTCTTTTCTTTTACCCAGTTGCCTATTTTATCTTTACCACACATTTTTACCCTTGATATCTTTCTCTTTATGCTCCCACACATTGATGTATTAGATCTTGTCACATTCAATCTATTCCGTGAAGTCCCAAGGGCATAAAACGTTATCTGAAATGTCTTCATATTCCCATAGTATCTAAAAAGCTGGTGGGCACGCAGTACATGATCAATAAAAACTTATGTTATTGGATTGCAGTAAAATAAATGGCAACATTTCTACCTTCTCTGCTCCTTCCTAGTGAATATTTCACATGGCAAGCTATACAATTATCTGAATTAAATAAGGAATCTTAAATAGAACGTATAACTTGTATTTTAAGTTACGTCACTTTTATTATGTTTCATTAATGTCCTAAATGTTACCATTTGTAATACAGTATACTGCAAATTTCCGGTTGTTGAGTGGCAGAGTGGCTGTTGAAAAAAATATGAATTTGACCAGCTTTTCTTTAGTAGCATTGGATAACCAGGGTGCATTTCTTTCAGGTGAACATTGTAGGATAAAGTGGGCTTTGGCTCATTTACTAAATCAATAGGGTTTTGTGTACTTAATGCCCACCTCCTAAGAAATAGGAGTACACTGAGGAATTTTACTTGTTTATGTCCCCTTGCTCTTATAATTGCAAATATTGGAATATTAGTCATTTTATATGGTGTTTTATGACTCTTCCTAAAGTATATCCTAACTGCAGTGATGTTTCTTTTAATTTCAAGATAATATAATGATTATGTTCCATAGATTAAACAGACAAAAGTCTTACTTGGTATCAGTGAGTTTCCTTTTGTATTAGTTACAATCATAATAATAGCTAACCCTTACTGACTGCTTAGTCAACTATTAATCAAGTAAGCAAGTAAGCTGAGTGATTGACAGACACAGTTTTAGCTCTTTATAGATTATATTAACTCATTTATTGCATATATACACACACAAATCTGTTATGTTATTATAATTATTCCATATTAGAGTATTAAGATTATAGTACTGTTTCCAAACTGACTTTAAAATGTAATTAAGATATGTTTTACTTTGGAATAAATCTTCTAGTTATTAGAGGTTTTTTTCATTTCTAATCTGAATAATGGAAGAAAATAAGTAAACTTTAATCAGTTTGTTTTGAAGAAGTTTACCTAACTTAGTTCTTTCTTTTTCCAACTTTTATCTTCCATTTTTTCATTTGTAGTATTTGATGACATATTATGACTAGTAATTAAACTTAGTCCCCTTCAAACTCCAGGATATCTGAGAATAAATTATAGTGCTTGAGAAAGGATGGCTCTATGAATTGTACATCTACTTCATATGACTTTATAGTGCAACTTCTCTGGAAATGTTGTTTAAGATTTAGCACATGTTTTACAAAGAAAATTATTGGTAGGTTTGCATAATAATAAGGACCTACAATTTACCTTTCAAACCTTCAGCCACTGTCTTCTGACAAGTGACCCAGGAGGCAGATGATCAGTTTAGCATTGCATTAGCATCATGACCCAGAGGCCATCTGTTTTAGACTCATATAATACGTAGAGTTTAATAGGTTTCAACAATAATCTCATCAGAAATTTGGTCTCACCTTCAGATATTCTTTGCACATATTTTCTTATTTGCTAGTGTTTCTATTTCAGTCTTCAGCATGTGATGGCAAAGGCCTCAGAGCCTTTAAAAACATTTGTTGGATCTGAAATAAAGAAGCAGATGTTAAAAACCTGGAATTTAATCAGAGTCCACTCTGTGTATTCTTTTACATCAACCCAGTGCTGTATCCCCATGCTCCCCTATCCCTTCCACCCCAGTCCAGATGAGGGACAGAGATCCCTGCCACCACGTCTGCCCAGGAGTGCACTCAGCCTCTCCATATTTGAGCCACTTGTTTGTTGCCGCTCAGCTGGATTCCATGAGGAAATTCTCCCTTTGATTATAGATTTGGTGTGCCAGACTCTGGCATGTGAAAATGCTTTCTGGTGACCTCTATAATCATCCGTCATTCCAATATTTTCTTGACTTATGGTTTTTCTACCTCAGTGGTTCTCAACTTAGGTTGCAGGATTCCTTGACGCATTTAAGAATAGGGAAGATCTGGGGCCCTTGGGTAGCTCACTCGGTTAAGTATCTGACTTCAGCTCAGGTCATGATCTCATGGGTCGTGAGTTCAAGCCCCGAGTTGGGCTCTGTGCTAACAGCTCGGAGCCTGGAACCTGCTTTGGATGCTGTGTTTCCCTCTCTGTCAACTCTTCCCCCACTCACACTATGTCTCTCTTTTTCTTTCAAAAAAAAAAAAAACAAACAAAAAAAAACCAAACTTTTGGTTTTTTTAATGAATAGTGAAGATGCCAAAAACCTTTTGTTCATGTGAGTTATATCTATTGATATTTTTTGTGTCAGGAACTAGAACAGACATTAAAAAATTAACTTCTTTAAGAATAACAATAAATCCATTACATGTTAACATACATTATATACTTCTTATGAAAAATAACTGCTTTCTGAAGAAAAAAACCAGAAGAATGTCATTGGTGTATATTTTTGAAAATCTACCTAATGTATGGTTTAGTGGAAGACAGCTGGAGACTCATGTTGTTTTGTTTGAGGTATTTGAAGAAAATCTGGCTTTACACAGATAAATAGTTGAAAAAGGGGAAAAGTATTTAAGAGCATATGACAATGCTTTGACCTCTTGGACTCTCTAAAATAGTCCTAGAAACCCTCGATCACAATTTGAGATCCCCTCCTCTAGCTCAACAAATGAAAGTTTAATTTAGAGTTCCACGCAAAATTAGACATTAGTTGGGCACTTGTGTCTAGAATATGTAAAGAACCCCTAGCACCCAATAACAAGATGACCGACAACTCTTGTAAAAATGAACAAAAAACCTGAATAGACATACACCAGAGAAGATACATGAATAGCTAATAATTCCATGAAACCATGTTTAGCATAATTAATCATTTAGGAAATGAAAGTTGAAGCCACAGGGAGATTCCACTTCACATTCATTAGAGTGACTGCAATAAAAATATAAAACAGATAGTATTAGGTGTCAGGATATGGAAAAACTTTGAACCCTCTCACATTGGTAGTGGAAATGTAAAATGATATAGCTAGTTGGAAAAGCAGTGTGGCAGTTTCTTAAAAAACTAAACAAACTTAGAAGAAATTCCACTCCTAGGTATCTTACACTCAAGAAAAATGAAAATGTAAGCCCACACAAAGATTTATAAACAAATGTCCACATGAACATTATTTGGTATAACAACAATGTAAAAAGCATCCAAAGTCAATCATTTGGTGAAGGAATAAACAATGTGGTATATCCACATAATGGAATACTTTTCAGCAATTAAAAAACAAATGAACAAACAAATAAAAGCCTGGCCACTAGTGCATGCTGCAACGTGGGTGAACCTCAGAAGCATTGTGTTGAGTAGAAAACACCAAAAGCAAATTATTGTCTGTTATGATTCCATTTATATGACGTGTCCAGTAAGGCAAATTGAAAGAGACCAAAAATAGATTAATTGGTGATCAGGGTGGAGGAGATGAGAAGTGTCTGCACATGAGCATAAATGCACCTTTCTGGGGTGATGGGAATGTTCTAGAACTGGACTGTGGTGATAATTACACAGGTCTGCAAAATAACTAATAATCACTGAGTTATACACTTAAAATGGATGAGAAAAATATATTTTTGTGTTTTAAAGAATGCGTACTTGAAAAATAAGACATGGGAAACACACGAAAATATTAACCAAAGCTAGAAAACCATGAGACTAATACTGAACTCTTGTTAATCTATGAGAGGGCATGTGGTTATATCCTGTAGTCTTTTAGATTCCTTAAAACATAGCACTTTCTATGATTCTGCAGAATCCTGCGTCATTTGTATGATGGACTATTCAACTATGAGATGTTTTTTTGCTTGGGGATCTCTGTGGACTGCACTCTCAAAGTATTATTTTGTGTTTGCCCGTCTATTTTTTTATATATATTTTCAATGTATTCATATATTCTTGTTACTGAAATCTTTTCTTATTTTCATTTTTTCTCATTAAGGTAACACTTACTAATTGTAACTATGATATTTACCCTTGTTTTTGTACTTAAGCTTATAGCAAATTTATAGTCTTAACACACTCCAGACACTGGCTCCAAGTGTATTAAAAAGTTAAGATCAAATGTTGGTAACTTTTTCTTTTGTACTGCTTTGCTGAAGTTACAAGTTACTCCTTAAAAAAATTAAAACAAGACAACAAAACTATTTATCTGATTGAGTAAACCTCTAAGCAAGTAGAAGGCATGTAGCTGCAGTAGATTTGCCCTGGTTTTAAGAGGCTTTCATTGTCTTTTATATTCAAAGGTTGCCATTGTTGAAGTTTCCTGCCAGTGGCAAGAGACATTCATTACAAGAGCTACAGTTCATTACATATACATTCTGTCTACCCCTTTAGATATACAGTTCTTTTCCATATCTGTCTTCATTCTTTGTAGCTCAAAGCTTCTTGAATACTTGATAAGCAGCAACAACTCAATCCCAGTGAGAGAGTGAAAACCTGTAGAGTACTCTGGGTCACAGGGTCCTGGACCCACATTTGGTGTCAGAGCCAAGTTAGATAAAAAGGAAGGAAAGATTGCCTGATGTCAAGAGACAGTGGCAAGTGTATCAGCATGGGTCATCAAAAAGAAAAGATGGGTGGGGGGGCGCTTGGGTCGTCCATTCGGTTAAGCATCTGACTTTGCATCAGGTCATGATCTCACCATTTGTGAGTTTGAGCCCTGCATTGGGCTCTGCACTGACAGTGTGGAATTGCTTTGGATTCTCTGTCTCCCTCTCTCATGCCCCCCTGCCCCAGCAGTGAATAAATAAACATTAAACAATTAAAAAGAAAAAAGTTGGAAGGAGGCAGAAAGTCCATTGCATGGTCAAGTCACAGTAGGAGAATGGATCTGCCCCAGGAAGACCTCAGTAAGGACAGTCACGTCATTCAAGTGAGTTCCATATAATCTGTTGTACTATTGACCTCTGACAAGGGGAAATTCAGGCCCCTTGCCTGTCCCCAGGTTGCAAATCTCTGAGGTGTATAGGTTGGATTCTCTGGACCATGAGAGATTTTTCCTGTGCATGTCCTAGGAGTGTTCCATTATTTTTGTTCTAAGGTAGAAGCACATTCCCTGGGCAGGTTACATTCTTGTGAGGTTGCCATTGGGTTAAATCTAGCAAGGGAGATCACAGCAGCTTCCTATGGTGAATTATCTGAGGCAGAGGCTTAATTGCATGAGTTCCCAGAGCTATAGGGGAGAATTCTGACCACTAGAAACCCATTGCAGTCATGCACATAAAGGCTTTGCCCCAAATCAGGTTGGTTTATCTATGCCTATCCTATTTAAATGTATTTAAAGTTCTTATATGATTTGTATTGCCTTTTCTAGTTGTCTTGCCACTTTTTGCTCTTGATATGGTTTAGGCATACAGTTTTAGTTCAACTTTGGCTCATCCCCAGTTCTGTGGCAGTAGTTTTCAGCAAATATGGCTTTGGTAATAAGACTCTGGGCACCATCTGGGACTTAGCTTCTTGTGAGCCTGATCTGTAATTTGAAGCTTTTTAAGAATTTGCCTATGATTATGAACATGAACTAAGTAACAGGTCCAAATAGGGTGGTTTACATTCAAGATATGTACGCTCTTTATTAGGAGGACAATGTCTGATAGTCTTTGTCCCCACAAAGGGTCTAGGCATATAGTAGGTCCTCATTATATCCCAGAACTAGTGGGAAACTATATTTTGTTGACATCCAGATGCCCTGGTTTCTTCATGTTCAGTGATTCCAATCTGGTAAACTGGGATGCTAGGGAAGCTGGGGGCAGGGGGTGAATCTGGGTATCTGTATTTTTAAAAACTCTCCAGTAAGATTCTGATGCCCACCAGGGTTGAGAACTATGTGCTTATGGCCCTCAGCGTGGAACCCACAGTCTGTGCTTGGGTTCAAATCATAGCTTCTCACTTCCTGTCTGTATACACTTAGACAAGCCTCAGCATTCTCATATGTAAAAAGGAAACTAAAAGAATATTTCATAGGGTTGTTATCCCAGTTAAACGAATTACGGTAATTGACCAGGAAATATAATTTCCTCTTGCTTGATTATTTCTCTAGATCAGGGGCCAGATTTAGCCCACTGACTGTTTTTGTATGAGCTAAGAATGGATGGAAAAACAAAAGGAAAATAATAGTTTATGATACGTAAAAAAATACATGAAATTTACATTTTGATGTCCATAAATAAAGTTTTATTGGAATACAGCCATACTCATTCATTTACATATCGTGCGTTGTTGCATTCACACTACAATAGCATAGTTGAGTACTTGTAACAGAAGCTATATGTTTGTCCTGCAAAGCCTAAAATATTTACAGTTTGGACCATTTACAGAAAATTTGTCTACCCCTTCTCTAGATAGAGCCTTGCAGTATTCAAAGCTTGGCAGGGTAATCATACCTTCTCTCAAATAGGGTACAGAATGAGGAAGCCCTCTTGCCTTGATATTCTTGTCTTTGATGCCCGGTGTTACTTACCAGGGTATGTCAAAAGAAGCACAAATTTAATAGCTATTTTAATCCTGATGTTACAGATGCATATCTTTGGTCATGTGTGGCATTACTGATATTTGAGTTAATAAATGACCTCCACTTTCTCCATATTGTTTATCTACAGTATTTGCTTCCTCACGAGGAAGGCCTGGATCAGCTTCTGTAAGCTTGCTGAGCACAGTCTCCACCAGCATACAGCAGTTCGTGGATAAACGCCTCAAGGGCATTTAATAACATTTGCAGCTTAGTGAACTGGAATGGCTTTCCCGAGAACTGAGAGTCAATTTGAATGTTTTTCCCAATGCTCTATGAAACACCAGAGGCATATAGCAGTGAATCCCAAGGACATAAGGGTGACGAAATTCAGGGACATGCCTCTGTTCTAGATGCCCTGTTTTCCTTCTCATACCCCGGACGGGGTTTATATTATCTGTCCTAATGCCAGTTTCCAGGATTTGTTGTGAATTCTTAGACATAAAAATAAAAATCCAGATACAGAAGGCCAGATTCCTGCCCAGCAGCATTTCGTTTGCTTCTCGTTCCAAGCCCCATCTAGTTATTGACGGCTGCATGAAGCCCCAGCCCCCACACCTGGGTGTTCTTGTCCTTGTAAGGGTCTTACCGCTGATTTCCCCAGACTGAAATTCAGCCTGCTGAGGTGTTTCATTCGGCCTATACAGTATTTCTTTTTGAATTTGTGAGTTCGTTGCCAGCATTTAGGAGTCGGAGATTTCACATAAAATCTGGATGCCCAGCTTCTCTTGAAGCAGTGGAGGATCTGGCATCGCTGCCCCTGCATTCCCGCATGCCAGCACTTGGCACGCCCGGGGTAGCAGCTGTAGCAGCTGCTCTTTCCTTGAGCCAGGGCCTGCAGTCTCCTGCTGTTTCACGCATTTCAGTATCTCACGGCCCCAGCCTCATCTCAACGTGCCGGGCCCCACCGTTCCTACATGGGACTCTGGTGGTTCCTCAGGGGTACCGTCTAGTCTTCCCTGCTTCCTTAGTCACAGGCAACCTTCAGTGGTCCACCCGAAACGCTAAGTGGTTACAGAGCCAAGTGCATTCATTTTGAGCTAGCCTGTGATTTGGGAAATCTTTTTGTTTTGTCTTACTTTGTTTCTAGGGTTGAAAAACAGCTCAAATTGTAGAAAGTGGGTACATGGTTATTATATTACTCTGTAGTTTTCCATGTGTGTGTGTGTTTAAGGCAGAGCAAATAAAAACAGCCCAGACCGTATGGTGGACTGACAACCAGGAGGTCTTGTGTGGTTCAGGGCTCAACATTATAATCCATATTAAAAACTAAGCTGGTATATACCTATTCTGCTAAGCACTATACTTTGCACCTTAAATATATTTTTCCCCTGTCCTTTACAATACTCTAGAAAGGCAGATTATATTTTTACAAACGTACAGGTGAAGAAACTCACCCATAAGAAGTGAAGGAACTTGGGGGCACCTGGGTGGCTCAGTCGGTTAAGCATCTGACCCTCAGTTTCGGCTCAGGTCATGATCTCACAGTTTGTGGGTTCAAACCCGGCATCAGGCTGTATGCTACACCGTGGAGGTCTGCTTGGGATCCTCTGTCTTCTCCCTCTCTCAGCCCCTCCACCACTTGTGCTTTCTCTCTCTCTCTCTCAAAATAAATAAATAAACATAATTTTTTTTTTTTTTTTAAAGAAGTAAAGTAACTTGTCCCTGGTCACACAGCAGGTGATTAGATGACTTTGATTTTAAACCTAGCTCTTCTGATCTAAAGTCTCCCATCTCTCTATTATCTCTGTGACCTTGGTTAACCCCTAGGTTGGAAGGAACTATTTTCCTCCAGTTCTAAAATTATATAATTTTCTACAATAAACAAAAAAACTATTGTCCTCTAGAAGGAACAAAATCCTCAATCTAATCATTGAAGGTAGTGCCTAGTATTCAGAATTGCAGGAGAGCCATTTGTATGGCTTCCCCCTTCCTTTTTAGAGTTTAAGAAGAACTTACACAGAGGACTGTGTAAGTGAAAAGTATTCTACCAGCGGCCACAGTGACTGCAGTTTCATACCGCATTCATTATATGGTTTTCCTGGATGAAACAGAATCAGATTACAAAGATCTCATTTGCAAAAGTTCTAAGAACCTTGCATGCCCTATTGAAGAAGATTTTATTTTAACTTTAATCAGAATTCAATTTAAATAATTTAGAGTGTTTTTAGGCAGAATGGCTGTCTGAGATGTAATGTCTTCTTTTCTTAAACGATTAGATTGTATTGACTTAAAGGTTGAGTACATGTGAAAGACCGTATCCTTTGAAAATGCTGCATAATAATACTCAACTTTAATTTCATACGAGATAAACATATTCAGTTCAGAATACTATAAATATTAAAGTGGAAAACAGATTCTTTAGTAAGTTATCATGTAACTTCAGACCTACAAGAGCATTTCATCTGTTTTAGGGGTCAGTTTCTCACCTTTTCTTGGACATCTCTTGGACTTTTAGAATCATGTCTGTTGATTTCTGTTTTTCCCTTGGCTTTAGCAATATGATTGTCTTTACTAATATTTTTTGATATCTTTATTATCCTGATTTTAAAATTAATCCCATGACTTCATTGAATTTCACTATACACTTATGCAACTGATTTGTTTGGAGTCCTCTGTGGAAGGCACTGAGTGTGCTGTGAGACCATGTCATGGCAGCTGAGGCCCTAGATGGACAGGTATGATCTTGTCTGAAAGCACCAGTGTCCTTCCCTCTTCTTTCTCAGCTGGGGAAATTGCATTTCTGTTTTGAGGTCCATATAAAGGTGACCTCTTCATCAAGCTTCTCCAGTCACCACTGGCTATCTCCCCTCCTTCCCTCATTAATTTCTTCCTCCTCTGTGATCTCATAACACTTTTCTCCCCAGAATTATTGAGGTAAAACTGGCAAATAAAATTATAATACATTTAAAAGTGTGTGATGATTTGACACACATACACCTTGTGAAAGAATTCCCGCCATTGAGTTAATGAATAAATGCGTTACCTCATGTATTTGTCTTAAAAAAATTTTTTTTTTCCTTTTGTGAGAACATTTAAGTTCTACTCTCTGAGTAAATTTCACTTATACAATACAGTATTATCAGTTATGGTCACCATATTATATATTAGATTTTCAGACCTTTTTCATCTTCGTACCCCTTTATCAGTTACTTCCTATTTTCCCATCTCCTAGCCTCTGGCAACCACCATTCTGCTCTGTTTCTATGAGTTTGACCTTTTTTTATTTTTTAATTTTTATTATTATTATTTTTTAATCCCACATATAAGTGAAACCAATCAGTATTTGTCTTTCTCTCTCTGGCTTATTTGACTTAACATAATGCCCAACAGTTTCATCCACTTTGTTGCATACAGGCTTTTTTTTAAGGATGAATAATGTTCCACTGTGTGTATCACATTTTCTGTATGCATTTATCCATCAGCAGACACTTAGGTTGTTTCTGTACCTTAGTTTGTGAATAATGCTGCAGTGAACGTGGAAGTATAGGTAATTCTTTGAGACAATGATTTTAATTCTTTTGGATATATATCTAGAAATAGGATTGCTAGATCATATGGTAGTTTTATTTTTGATTTCTTGAAGAACTATTTTCCATAGTAGCTCGTACCAGTTTATATTTCCACCGACAGTGTATAAGGGTTTCCTTTTCTCCACATCCTCTCCAACACTTGTTAATAACAGCCATCTTAATAGGTGTGAAGCTTGTAACACTTTTATACACAAAGTGCATTTTACTATGTATGAAGTTCTTTGTGAACAACTGTACTTTTCTTACACCCCATTGTATGTCAGTAAACACAATGCCTGTCACATAGGTGTTTATAAAAGGGACAGAGGCTGAAACCATAGAATTGGAAAATATTTTTGTTTTATCACGAATCGTTTTGTATCCTAAGATTAAACTTTGGTTAAATGAGAATCTATTTTTCAAAATCTTGTTGTAGACTACTAAAAATCGCAAAATGTACTTTTTGTTTAAATTTCGCTTTCATTCAGGCGCCTGGGTGGCTCAGTTGTTTAAGCATCTGACTTCGGCTCAGGTCACAGTCTCGCATTTCGTGAGTTCAACCCTGCATTGGGCTCTGTGCCAACAGCTCAGAGCCTGGTGCCTGCTTCGTATTCTGTGTCTCTTTCTCTGTCCCTTCCCGGCTTGCTCGCTCGCTCACGTGCTTGCGCTCTCGCTCTCTCTCTCTCTCTCTCTCTCTCTCTCAAACGTAAATAAAGATTAAAAAATTTAAAAAAAAATTTCCTTTCATTCAAATGAACTTCTCATTCACTTTCAGATATTTTCTTGGCCCCCCGTGTATATTTGTTTTATTATATGGTGACACAATAACCACTGACTCCTCTGGTGCAAGACTTTAAATGTTAACCCCTACAGCTCTGCCAGCCAGGGCATTGAGAAGTTTGGGAGGAAACTGCCATTATCACAGGGCATGTGCATCAGCTGAGAAGACAGAGCCTCCCTGCCCCAGACACTAGTCTGGTGCCAAAGAAGAGGACTGCACTCTTCTGGGAATGGTATAAATGCATCTTTAACACTTACCATGTACTCTGCACCATGAGGCTCCCTACCTTGAAGGTTTTCTGATACAGATATGAAGAACTGGCTCACAAACACCCAGCCTTCACATAGGGAAGAAAGCAGTAATTGCCAGTGAGAATTTGCCAGGGCAGTAAGAACAACATGAAATGGGAATAATTTTAATAGTGTCTGGTATTCTTACAAATCTTAATTAAAATAACGCAGCACTGTGGGGCCCAGCTCATAACAGTTCTCAGCTAATGTAAGCTAGATCCCTGAGGTTCAAATAATGTGTGAGGATGTTTCAGAGAGATGTATGTGTCCAAGGTCAGTTAAGTTTGCAGAGAATGGTGAGGTTTAGTCAAGACCTTAGTCTCTAGAAAGGGAGAAGGAATGGGCTGATGATAATGTCCAAAGCCTCCATTACATAAGAATTTACACAAATCCCATTAATTGGTGGTTGATTATTTTTATGGGTAATAAAACTTAAGTCCCCCAGAGGATTAAATCAGTCCGGCTCTATTCGCATTGCTGGTATCTGATGAATGCCATCCACCTTATTCTGACAGATGGAATTCTGAGCTGGGAAAAGCTAGGCTATTTTTGGCCTACAAGCTGTATTTTGTTTGTTCACCATGCTGCTTCATATAGGCATATTATGCCACGTTACTTGATCTGAGATGTTAACCACAGTGTAACTCTTTCCTTAATATTCTTCCAGGGAAGCCACAGCTTCTCAAGTATCATCATCTCTGATTTTTCTCTGACTTAGAATATTACTTCTAGACTTTTTGCCAATGTGTTTTATCAATTTTATAGTTGCAGCATAAAGATAAATACATAAACACAAGCAGCCTCCCTAAAAACTTGTAGGGGTGAGCACGGAAAATGAGGGAGGAGGGCAGATATTCCATTTCTGCATTTTTTAAATCTTGGAATACCTAGTGAAAAATTCTAGATTTTTTTAAACATAGCATCAAGATTGTAATGTGATTGCTTTCTAACTTTCAGCAGTGTTACAATTATTTAAAATGGATGGATGGATAGATATCTATACACATATATACACAATCTTAAGATTTTGTTTGCTTTTTATCTCCTGGAGTACTTTCTTTAGAAGTATTTTCAAAAAAGTAAGTTCTGTTATCTTTGACTAGTCGCCTTTCTCATCAAAGGCCATAGTGGCTGCTTTTGAATTCTTTTAACTAATTTGCAATTCTAAGACTCTTGTGTGGGATAAGGACAGTGGTTACAGCTCCCTGTCCTGTCTTTAGCACTTTGCTTTTAGTTTGGCTTTGCCAATTACACTGTGTATTTACATAGGCCACAGGGTAAGGCTACATTGCCCTATTTGCTGCTTGTTCTATCTAATGATGACTTTGTATCTTTCCTTCAACCTCAACCGTTGCTCTTTTCAGAACCATAGAAGCAGAGATAGAGGCACAGTCACAGTGCAGATCATCCAATTCCATGTCTACATTGTAAAGTGAAGAAGAGGGATTTAGGAAGGCTGTCACTTGACCAGGACGACCAGCAAATTAGGGATTTACAAAGATTGCTGAGGAACTACTATATAAGATTATTTAACTTATTAAAGTAGTCATTTATTGGCACTGTGGATAGAAAAGGCTTAAAAACCACATTATGATTTCTTTGCATTTGTTATGTCTCCGGATTTCTTCATTCTCACCACATGGCACTGTACCAACAGCATATCTTAGGACAAATAGGAATGAAGTCAAGAGTCAGATGGGTACAGCATTCCCCAGCCGCAGTCCAGGCATATGGTTGGTATGAGGCTTCAGGGACCATGTAGCAGATGGACAGACAGGGCGTAAGAGTAAGAACCCACGTAGACAGTTGGAATGTTGGAGTTTTGCCCATGGTTCATGGAGCTTAAGCCATGTGGTAGAGTACAGTGATAAAGCATAGGGAGTGCTAAGGACGCACCAGCAATATCAGACAGGTGCCTGGGAAAGCAGCTTCGATGGGGGACCAAGACCAAGGCCCAACCTGTCTCAAATCCCAGGTCTTTTTCTCTCCTTAGGGGTTATGCATAAGGAACCCTGGCAAGTGGGGAAGCAAATTGCCTTGATCCAGTGCACTGGGCTTGCGTCTCGAGAGGATATTAGAAACTCAGCCAGTCAGGTGTCACACCAAAGCTGGCCTCTGCCTGCCTGCTTTCATTCCGTATTAACAAAAGAGGGTTACCATCTGGAAGCTGACCTATCCAGACCCTCCAAGGAGAAGAGGACACAGCATAGAACTTGCTGACTTGGGACCCGGGGTCCAGTAGGGAAATTAAGGCATGGGAAACTCTTGTCTAGTGAGAGAACATCAGGCAGCAGGGCAGCTCTGAGCCAACTCAGGAGACCAGCATCATAGATGTGGAGTAGGGGTAGGAAGGGCTGGAATGTTCTGTCAACTTTTGGCCAAAAGTAGTATCAACCCCAAACCTGTGGCTGGATGAGTCCTGGAGATGGCAGACTTGGAAGAGTGGGGAAAGGCCCAGACTGGTAAGGGCTGTGAGCGAGCATCCCAGGCCTAAGTAGATTGTCCAACTGAGCTAAAAATCAGCTGGCCATTTTCCAGTGACTTGGGCCACTGAAGTGAATGTGTCTCTCTGATTTAAAAATGACTTCAGTGATCATCAGGCAATCAGTTTGTAAATCTGCATAATTTCTTAATGATCGAATAACACAATTGTTTTTTCTATTCCTCATGACAGGCTCTTGCTTTTTGAGAGAGGGAAAAAAAGCACCGTATAGTTGCAAATACGATAGATGCTTATTTCTTTGTGTGTCTTATCTCTTCTGTATAACAGAAATGGTGACAAGAATTAAAGAATATAGATCATTGGTGAATAAGTAATGATGGGGCAAACTAGAAAGGCCTGGGGTATGAAACTGGACCTGCTCACCAGTGCAGGACAAACCAGTGTGGACACTAATGCTGAAAGAAAATACAGTCCAGAAGGCAGAGTGCAGAAGCCCCTGTGGTCTGGGCAAGGCATCATGAGAGCCTCTGGGTGCAAGAGGAGCCAGGTGGGCTCTCGAGAAACAAATGTCAGAAGCTCAGTCTTGGAGCTGGACTTTGGAGGGAGCCAGGGTGTTGGGAATTTTGTTCTATAAGAATTGAGGGTGCTATGCAAGCCACAGAACAGAACAACGGGACACAGGGGAATGAAGACATAAGCCCAGTTGGCAGAAAGTGAACCCAGAATACAAATATAATTAGAGATTATATTAGACTTCACACAGAGATCCCAGGTTTAGAATAGAGGGACTAGTTCCTTCCTGCTCAAAGTCAACATTGGCCTGGACAGGGCTGCCCTAAGGGAGAGGTACTGTTACTCTTCCCATTTTATAGGTGGGGATCTGAAGGCTTCGTGAGGAAAACCAACCAGCCCTCACAGACAGGGCATGATGAAACAAAGTGGGAGCCAGGCATTCTGCTCCCGGAACAGTACTCTATTCCCCTATCTCCCATCTCAAGGGTATGACCTTGGAGGAGAAGGTTTGTGGAGCACCAGTTGTGTTCCAGTCATGGTGCTAAACATACTATTGCATTTCCTCTTTATAATCCCCCATGAGATACATTTGGTTACTCTAACTTTATGGATGAGAAAATGTAAGGTTAAATGGCTTCCTCAGCATTACACAGCTGATAAGTGACAGTGTCTGGATATAACCCACATGTGTCTGACCTCAAAGCCCATCACTACATTAGGAACTATGGTTAGGAACTTTTCATATCCTGGGTTTCAGCTGTAAATAAGGACTAAACAGTTTTCTAAATGGGAAATTCTTTGATTTCACTCAACGTAGTCAAATGATCAAATGTACAAGGTTAAAATGTGTAAGTACAAAGCTTTCTTAGAAGGCAAGAATGAGCTACTGCTGTGCCTCTTAAGATTTCAGGACTGTTTCTGAGTGACTCACCCAGCGAGCATGGGCTTTGTCCGATCTGGATTCAAATCCTGACATCACCACTGGCCATGAGAAGCACCATGGACAGCTGCTTAACTTATTTCCTTGTCCAGAATGTGAGGATAATATTACCTATCAAAAAGGTTATCATAAATATTGAATATGATTATAATATAACTTTCCCAGACTAGTAGCTTAGAGCATAGTAGTTCCTTACCAAACGTTAGTCCTCTGCATTTCCATCTCATGCTATTATTCTCATATTCTCATGACTGTTCCACACACTTTTGAGCCAGTCTCTCATCCCCCCCTGCCCTTCTCATTATCAGCCAACAGGTTGTCTTATTTCTCAGGGCAGTTTCCCACAGTTCCTCCACTCTCCTTTATCTGATTCTGATCTTCAACGCCAAGTGGTAAAATAATCCTATACAAAGTCCTGGTGTACGCAGATCTGTGTCCTTTACCACTTCTTTCTCATAAGCACAAGAAGTTTGGCTCAAACAACCTAAGATTGTGAGTCATTTCTTTGGGGAATAATTAGATAAAGGGGGACTTCCCAATTTAGAATGCTAAAAAAGAAAATACTCCTCTACTTTGGCAAGGTAAGTAGGTAACCCAAAGGCTTCCATTTTTATCTGAAGCACACATATTATCTGTTTCTTTGAGACAATGATGGAACACAGGAGGCAGAAGTCAACAACTTTGAATTATAAAAGGTGTGGAATATTTGCATGGAGGACTAGAAATAAATAATTTAGCATGGCTTCAACTGTTCTCACTTGGATGATGAGTGGATGTTGAAGCAACTAAGATATAGAAAAATACATTTGGGGCTGAGGAGTAACAGAGAGGAGGATGACTAATTGGAAATTGTATCTCCTAATCACCCTCTTAAGGAGCCATGCAAATTCTGAGCTTAACCAGTCTCTTCACTATACTCTGGATATTTTCCACTGACCTACCCCCTGGATTGGCTTCTCCATTGCCTAAAAATTCCTGTCAAGACTCCACAGCATGGCATGGCAAATCTTTACAGTCTTATTTTGTACTGACGCCACATACATTCCCTGTGCTCTAGCCACGCCAAGCTCACCCATCGCTATATATGATACTCTTTGACAACATTTTTTTTAAATATGGTGTTCTCCTCTAATTAGAAAACTTCTCTCTCTTTCCATCCAGCAAACATCCCTCAAGAATCTGGCCTAATATAATTTTTTCTAGGAAGCCTTTTCTGACTTCTGAAACAACAGTCACTAGTTCCATGTTCCTCTAGCACTCTGCCCACATGCTGTTCTTGTTCCGGGGTTTGATTTGCTAAGCACTCTGTCTCCCACACTGGACCATGTATGAGTCCCTCAAGGATAGAGATCTTCTCTTATTCATCTCTCGGCCCCTGTGCTGATCATAATAACTGGCATGTAATAGCCACCCAATAATTATTTGTTGAGTTAATTAGTAAAATAACAAGCAGACATGTTGAGTTAATAGTGCCTAACTCAACAAATGATATATTCACTGTGCTTAAAAAACATGTGTCCTAGAAAACCTTTGGAATGCTACAAAGACATTGATAACAGTGGTAGCCTCTGGGGAAGGGAGCTGGGTGTAGCCAGAGGATAGTGTAGAGAGAGAGAGAACCTATACACCATATGACCCATAATGCTGCTTGAATTCTCTACCATGTGCATGCATTATATCATTATATACCCAAATTAGTTTAGTTAATTGTGTGTGTATGAGCAAAACAACCTCATATTAAATAGTTTCATAATTTCTTTTCTAGCAAAAATTTAGATTGTCAATATAAGTTTAGGATACAATTGCTCTCTCTTACGAAGACAGCTCTCATCTGGGTTTCAAGCCATAAGGGTCTTTAGAAACCAGGCTATGCCTCAGATGGCAAATAAGGACCCACTGAGCTGTGTTGAGACCTTCCAATCTTAACAAATAGTTTGAGGCCAGGGTGGCTGAACAAAACCCCTTCTCTCTGCCAGGCCTCATTTCTACTTTTAAGATCTTGGGGAATTTGCTGGTTGGGCAAAAGTGAATGAAATCTGATCATTAAGAACCCAGCACACGGATTCAGTTCTGAAAGACTGTGGATTTGTTTGCTTCAAGGTCTGGGGTTTTCAGGTACATTTGAATCCGGAAGAAGTGGTTGATTAGGTACTATATAAGTTTGCCATGCTATGAAATAATCATTTGAAGCTCAGAGTTATAGGTTCGCCTAAACTCATGCCTTTTCCCTTCCCAAGTGTCAGAGCAGTTAATGTTTTAGTCTCCTAAAACTTATCCTTTATTTGGATAATGTTTCTCAGTGCAGAGATTCTCTTTCTGTCCCATTTTACCCTCTGGGTACAAATATCTTACGGATACTTCTAATATGTGTGGAGCCATAGAGAGAGTAATGCAAGAACACCAAGTAGAAACCCCAGCTAAGCGAGCCACATGATTTAGCCTCTCTGTGTGTCTTCGTTGACAAAATGGAGAAAACATGACCAGTCTCACAGGATTCACCCCATAGGATTTTAAATTAAGGATTAAATTATATGATTGGTAAAGCACCTGTCACATAATAGGAATTCAACAAATGTTAATTCCCTGCCCAGTGCCCTGAATAACTTATAAGTTTATCAAGATAACAGATGTTTTTACATAGTGAAGTAACAACTATGCTAAATTCCTACTACTGAATGTGTGTAGGACATAAGTCACTCCTCCTGAAAAAAAAAAAATGTTTCTTGTCAATAACGTACTTGTCTTCTCTTATTGCACATCATAGTAAATGTTTCTCAAGGTTAAAAACTTACTGCACTTGGCTTTTGTCATATATTTTCTTTGATTATCTTTCACCAAAATATACAGAGTGCCTAAAATGTAAGTCACAATAATTAGAAGTTATATTTTTTTAATGAAAAACTAACACCTTTCACACCAAGAAGAATGTTTATCTGGGAATTTTGTGCTTACCCACATGGGAAGAACTCTTGAAACACCGCAGGGAAAAAAATAAGTCCAATCTGACTTCTAAATTAAAATCTTAGAATCCTCAAAACATAACTTCAAAAGCTTTGTGTTTAAAGGTGGCAAAGGCAACCTATACTTACTTCTCAAGTGAGTTTTTTTTTTTTTTTTTTTTTTTAACCCCCTGGCATTTTAAAGCATGTTAATCCAGGCTCACTCATAAACGCCAGCAGCAGGGGATCATTGTTCATTGGTTTATTATGGGCAGACCGGACTGGTTTAAACTGAGCAGAGGAAGTTAATTATCAAACGTTTTAGCTGGCTCTGACAATGAATAACCAGTTCCTGTCGGACACCGTCTTATTCACTGTGCAACATTATAAGACAGGGGGCCAGGGGAGGCGGGGGATGGGAAATCGCCCATCAGAATCTGCAATGAGGGAATTTGCTGGGACTGCCCTAATCTGTTTCCCAGGTTGTTCAAACCAGTTCAAGAGCAGTTAAACAAGGTTATGTAAGTGACATGTGATGTAGCCCAAAATAGTGACTGCAAACACAGGCTGCTGTTGCTGGGCAGTTGTCAACTGCTTTAGAAAAAAAAAAAAAAAAATCCTCCAGCAGGATAACAAATGGACCTTTAAAAATGAGAAGGAAATTTAAGCAAAAAGTTAATTCTAAGAGGGATTTGGTGAAATTGCCTTTTTGAAAATGAATGCCTTTTTTTTTTTTTTTCCAGAAAAAGGAAAACCACATTGTACGTAAAGTCTGGATAGTCTAGAGTATCCATCAGGGGTAGTTAAATAAAGAGGACTCAGAAAGTTTGGTTTTTTGCTAAAGCAGAGAGTTCTCGGGTTTTAATAACAGCAACAACAAAACCCATCAGATTTTTTAACGGTTTTGGGCATATAACAAATTATTGAGCAGTGAATCTTTCAGATGGTGATAAATATTAAACTATTTTATTACTGCCTGCTCTTAAACTCTCTTGTAGTTTCAAGGTGTGAAAAAGAAAACTACATTTCACATGACATGGTAAGTGTGAAAATAAAGTTTTAAAGGAAAATAAGATTCTTTGGTGAAATCTCTTTGACAGATTGTTTTTAATAGGAAAACAAAAACAATAACAGAAAAGGATCTAAACTTGACTGTCATCAAGAGGTTTGCACCATGACATTTGGGTTCTCACATGACCGTATGCTCTGGGTTCCCTGCCTTTTAACATGTTGCAGGTCTGGGGAGTCAGGAATCAGGGAGCAAGATTCCATGGAAGTAGATGGAGAAAGAGCCGTAGGATCTTTGTTACAGGATTCACACAGAGGGAGCTCATGTGGTATCATATCCCTGTTGTTGAGATCTTAGTCTCAGGGACTCTGGTGTTGGATTTTCTCTTCATCTCTAAGAAACCTGTGAACTAGCACCATGTTTCCCCACCTGGATTCTGAACAAACTAAGAAATAAAGCAATAGTTGATGGTAGGTAAAATATCAGCTTTTGGGGGGTGGGGGGTGGGGGGAATAAATAAGTTGAAAGATGTGGCTTAAGAGCAAAAAAAGGAGGACTGCACCTGAGACACAGAATTAGATACAGGTACAGGCAAACGCTGGATCAGGATATGCTTCCTCAAGGCTGGAGGCTGCACGCTGAGGGAGTTCTCCCCCAAGGGGAAGATGCTGAGGCAAAGAAGTCAGATTTATTCTTTTCAGACTTACTAACCAAGGCAGAGTGAGTAAAGGAGAAAGAGACGGCCGGAAGTGTGACGTCTATAGAGCTGTCTCCCCTGGAAGGAAATATCAATGGGGGAGGGACGGGAGTGTTCCTCTCTGGAAGGCGCAACCTGAACTCAGGCACAGCTTCTTTGGGGGGGTGGTGAAAAGGGATCTGGGTGCTGAGGCAGGGGAAGATGTCATGTTCAGTGTGTCCTTACTTTCTCCAGTCCCCCATTTGTAAAGGGCTATGCTCCCCAAGTGTCATGATAAGTCAGTTTCTCAAAATGTAGAACTTGGGACATTCTGTTAGATCTAGAATCACTTTAATCCCATCACATTAAATACCTGCTCATCAGATTGAATTCACCTACCTCCTTCTTTGTGTATCTTTTTCAAACATTCATAAAGGTGTTTATAGGTGTTCAAGATGTTCTAAGGGCTTCTAGAACCTGATTCTTTCCACATCTAGTTTTACCTGAGAATTTTAGTGTTTTACTTGATATCAGCCCTGCTTATGGCCCAGCTCCCAGGCCATAAGAGAGGATAAGAGAAGATAGCGTATTTGTTTTCACATGTAATTAGAGGAGCAGAACATTGCTGGGAATTGAAGGAGATGTGTGTGTCCACAGACACCACTGAATATGAAATTAGTTGAGCCAGAAGCACAAATAGGACTCCTTCCTAAGGTCAAAGCAGAGAGGTATTCGGGAAGATGTGCCACAGGTGCAGCCACAGCCTAGGGCTGAACCTCAGCCAGGATCAGACAGGCAAGGGATACTCACTGCACACCGTGTTACCTGTCTGCAGTTTTAGGATTTTGCAAAGGATGGTATATAATTTGGGACCAGCCTGTGTGCCTGTACCTGCGAAGAGAGATACAAATATACAGTGACCAGTCTTCTGAAATTTTTCCATTTTGTTAAAATAAGCCACCAGATACATTGTCTTTCATACTGATAATAGCAATAAAATGACAGTAAAAACACCATAACTAAAACACCAGTAAAAAATAACAGTCCGGTTTTACGGTATCCGATGCCTCTGGTCCCAGCTTTGCTTACTTTTCCTGAAATAGCAGTAAGTTTTGCTGAGCACGTCTTTGAGCTCTGCCTACCCCTGCCTCCCCTTTTTGTTCCCCAGTGGCTCAGTGTCACTTGAATAAGATACATAAGAGTTTCAACTTGAAACTTTAAGGAGTGAAGGGCCCTAGAAGGCTTTCAGTCAAAAGGATGAGATTATCAGATTTGTGATTCCAAAGGATCACTGCACAGCTCTGTGGATGATGGAGGCTCATGGCTGTGACTGTGTCCTCAGAGGAGCCCTGGTTTTCTAGCGAGTGGAGTGCCTCCTGGATCACTGACGATACAAAATGGGGAGCAGCTCTGGCGCGGGGGGGGGGGGGGGGCGGGCAGGGGGGCTTATGTTCATTTCAACCAGAGTCACTCTTCTCTTCATATTCTAAGATACTGAGATCTGTTAGAGTAATTTCTTTTAGACAGCTTTTAAATTAAAGTTTAAGAATCATTTGATTTAGAAGTGGAGACATAGTAGAGGCAGGATAGACTAGTTATAATAATAGTAATATGCAGTGCTATATGATAATAGCAATAATATCATGATAACAGTTACCATTCACCGGATCCTTGCTGGATGCTAGTGGCTATTCTCAGGACTTTATGTAGTGTATTCGTCTTCCAGATAATTCATGACATAGGCACTTTGATAATTCCTATTTAACACAGAAGGAAACTGATGTACAGAAAAGTTAAGTAACTTGTCTCAGATCACACAGTAAGCAAGGGTTCAAACTCTGTAATTCAGAAATTTAACCAAGAGAGCTTTGAAATCAGGAGAGAAGGTACTGGTGGACATAGATGGGATTCAGGAGAAACTCAGGGGAGAGAATCGTCAGGCCCTCATGGCCAATTGAATATTTAGGATTGCAAGGGTTTGCAGGGAGGTGGATGGGATGTAAATCAAGTGTGACCCTGAAGCTTCTAGTTCCAACAGCTAGTTGTAGCTTTCACAGTGGGGAACATAGGAAGCACATTATGTTTGGTTTGTGAATATGGAGGATTTGAAGTGTCAGAGACGTTCAGGTAGGGATGTCCTCTGAGTTAGGTGGATGCGTGGGTCTGAAACCCAAAAGAGAGGGCCCAGGAGCCCTCGTAGCATTGACAGCTCCCTGGATGTCCTCTAGTCACCAGAATGTGTAGATATAGCTTGTTCCTTCTCTGGACCCCTGTCTTTCTGGGCTTCAATTGACCAGACCAGTTGCTTCCTGCATATTTAACTGTGTCTCTGCAGTTCCCTGCCCCCATCCTCTGCCTGGGATGCCTGTATGACTGTCCCCTCTGTGTTTCATCTCCACAGCATTCTTCAAGTCTTAATTCTGATGCTTGCTTTCTGCATAAAGCCTTCCTCATCTCTCTCTTCCCAGTATAATCACCTCCTTCTTTAAAGTCCTACCACATCAGGGGCGCCTGGGTGGCTCATTGGTTAAGCTTCCAACTCTTGGTTTCAGCTTAGGTCACGATCTCATGGTTTCGTGAGTTTGAGTTCCACATCAAGCTCTGTGCTGACAGTGCGGAGCCTGCTTGGGATTCTCTCTCCCTCTCTCTCTGCCCTTTCCCCACTCATGCTGTCTCTGTGTCTCTCAAAATAAATAAACTTAAAAAAAAAAAAGCCGTACCACATGAATCCCACATGATTTACCTTATGAAGTTTCCCTAGCCTTATCCACCCTCTAGAAAGTTTGAGGAGGGAATGGACTATGTTTTGCCTTTAAAATGTGTGCCTACTTACTTTTAAGAGTTTTGATATTGAGTGATACTGGAAAACAGATAAAGCAGGTGAGGAGCAACAGTACAAGGCGGTTGTAACTTTCCAGAGTCTTCTACCACGCTTAAGGTCTTGGGCCCCAGTCTAGAATTCTTAGCTGAGTTGCAGACCAGAATCCCAGCATTTTGTCCTGTGTTTACCCTAAGGATATTGCTCACCACTCTCACATCCTTGCCAGTTTGTTGAGAAAGTCAAGGCTTGAAGATGAGATCAGAGCTGACTGGTATTTGTCTCTTCTCAAGTGGTCTCTGTTCATCTACAGGTCTTCCTCATTCAGTGGTGATATTCTCTTCCCACAGGAAGTTCTTTGCTGATGTATTTAATTAAGAGCTGACTGTGTTTGTTTTTTGGATTTTCAAAATTCTATATTTATTTATTTTATTTATTTATTTATTTATTTATTTATTTATTTATTTATTTATTTAAGACCAAGCTAACCAAAAACATGATGGGTAACATCACTATCACCATTTGTGGGTTTTTTTGGTTTTTTGGTTTTTTGGTTTTTACCTTCGGCCTGGCTTTGTGCGTCTTGTTTTGTATATATTAATTGAATCCATCTGACAGCCTACAAAGCAGGTGTTACTGTGTTCACATCATAGATCAGGAAACTGAAGCTCAGAACAGGCTAAGCAAAGTGGCCAAGAATCTCACAGTTCCCTATTGACTGAGGTAGGGTTGGAAGCCAGGTGTGTCTGGATACAAAGCTGTGCCCTTCTCACTGTGTCTCCTTCCCCCGCCCCGCCTTCCATGTTTCCACTCTTTCCTTTCTAGCATTATTGATGCTTTAAGGCAAGACCCATATGTCACCCAATCTGTATTTTCTCATTTGGGACCAGCCCAAGTACAACAAAAACTTGGTTTTTGATTTCAAAGTAATTGAAAATTTTACATGACAATTTTTTTTGAGTTCAGTAACTTTTAAAATAATGAAATTAAGTTTTAGGCACTTACTGAATTATTCTATAGTTAAAAGCAATACCATAGTTGAAAACAACAGGGGGAAGATGACACTTTTGATTTTTTTAATTTTTGAACTCAAACTTTGTTTTTTAAAGTCCATAGGCATTTTCCCTTTGATTTTTGTATTTCTGGTTACTCTGTAAACCCGTGAATTTATATTACATATGTACTAACTAAACTTCCTGGTACTCCCTTCAGATTTACTGTAACCTTGGCAGCTTTCTGTTTGCTAGAATTACTGTCTTTTCTCCAAAAAGCTTTCACTTCCTCAGGCAGGAGGTACGTTGAACTAGTACACACAGATGGATGAGTGACTAAAGTTCCCTGAGCCCTACTGAACAGATTTTCATTCTTAAAACAAGATGCTTTCAGATGCAGATGGCTCTGTAATGGCTACAGTTACAGGCAACCTAAGGAATTTCAGTGGCGCATAAAGCGGGTCTCCTAGGGGGGAGAATTACTTAGGACCTAGGACACCAAGAAGGCACACTCATCCCCTGTGGGATTCTGACCCTGGTTTAAGTTTTGCCTTTCACAGAACTCTCTGCTGCTTCCTTGCAAATCCTCAGAGCTCTTTTTCTCAATTGGGTGTGTGTGTGTGTGTGTGTGTGTGTGTGTGTGTGTGTGTGTGTGTGTGTGTGTAGGAGAGTCTGAAAGGTATGATGCTGGAGATAAGGCAGAAAAGATTTATATGCATCTGTCTTTTGTAAGCCAATTACCTAGGAGCCAATAAGGCCTTCTGTGAACATTCATTACTGTGGGTTTGTCTGCATATACAACACACTATATGAACGTGTACATTCTGAATGTTGTACATGATTTAATTTATCAGAATGATTGCATTCGTTCATTGATCCTTTTATTCAGTAGCAACGATGGGCCAGGTAGTATGCTGTTTGTGCTGTATCTCTACTTTCTCCATTAGCTGGTAGGCTATTTCTTCACAGAGCCTAGTAGAGTGCCATAGATGGATGCTCAGAAATTTTGTACAAAAGTTTTATTTTAAAGAACTATTTTTCTGAATCTTCAAATCCTATCCCATTTACTTGAACCTTCTATTTCCCTCCATGTTGTGGAAATGTACCTTCTTTTCTTCGGAGAATCCATTACAGTGCTTGCTACCAACTAGCCAGATGGAACATTCTCAAAATTTTTATGAGGAAAAGTAATCTATTTGAAAATGGTAGGACATTTGCACTTCCCATGTAAGTTTTAATTGATTTCCTTTCCTTTTTTTTTTTTTTTTTTTTTTTTTTTTTCAGTACAAATTCTTGAGTACATGTGCATATGAGTATACTACCATTGATAAAATAGACTGTGGGTGTTTGGACTTGGGGGTGGTCACTGGAATACATTATTTATTAAAATAGTCCATAGATGCTTCTTTTCTTCTAAAAGGAAATGTAGTACACACTAGTATCTTCTCATTAACATTTTGAAAAGTTCAGCTATTTATGGAAAGGGCCCTCAACATTATCAAAGTTAATTTGTCCCATAAAAAATAATGTAAATCTAACACTTCAGAGAAGAACTAATACAGAGGCTGAATTTTATGTTCTGGTTTCCCCTTCATGGAGGTAGTCCTCAGTGGTGTTCCCCATCTGTTTCCATCTCTTTGCCTTCTGGGCACAAGGTAGGATTCCATTTCATGCCTCCTTTGTGGTTGAGTGCGATCATTGTACTAAATCTGAGCAATGAATAGTGAGTTGCCCTTTCTGGGCTGGAGCATTATATTTCCTAAGTCATATTCTACATCCTCTATAGCATAAGACTCACAATATTCACTATGATGACTCCTCCCAAAGTGAGAAGACATGGGGCCCAAAGTGAGAAGACATGGAACAGAATATCCAGCCTATCTGCTCTTGACTAATTCATTAATATCTTTACAAAAAAAGGTACATTTCCATAACATGGAGGGAAATAGAAGCTTAAAGTAAACGGGATATGATTTAAAGATCCAGAAAAATAGTTCTTTAAAATAAAACCAACTTTTTGTCTTTGTTGATTTTTTTTCTATTGCTTGTCCTTGCCATTGATTTCTATACTATATTGCATTCATTCTATTTTGCTTTGGGTTTAGTTTTTATTCTAGCATCTTAAGGTAGAATTCTAGATCATCAATTTTAAATATTTTTTTTCTAATATAAGGATATAAAGCTAAAAATTCTTTTGTAAGTACTATAGCTGTATCCAACAAATTTTGATATGTTGAATTTTCATTATCATTCAGTTTGAAATACTCAGTAATTTCCATTTTGATCCCTTTTTTTGTCCCATAAATTATTTAGATGGGTGTTGCTTAATTTTCACATATGTGGGGCTTTTTTAGATATTTTGTTATTGATTTCTAATTTAGTTCCTTTGCGATCAGAAAACATACTATGCATGATTTTAATCCTTTTAGAAGTTGACACTGTTTCATAGCTCAGCATTGCACAATCTCACCAAATGTTCTATGAGCACTTGAAAAGGACACATGTTCTGTGTAATTGTGTGACTAAATGTTAATCATTTGATAATATTGTTCAAATCTTCTATATTGTTACTGTTTCTCTAGATAGTGGTTCTGAGAAATTGTTACTGAGAGATGGGTTCTTAAATCTCCAACTGTGATTTTGGATTTATCTTTTCTCCTTTTTTAGTTATGTCAATTTTTGCTTGATTTATTTTGCAACTCTGCTCTTAGGTGCATTTTATATTTAGGATTGTTATCTGCCCGTTTAATCATCATGAAATGACTTTGTTTCTTTGTTGATACTCTTTGTCTTAAAGTCTACTTTGTTTGATTTTAATATAGCTACATCAGCTTTCTTATGTTAACATTTTACATTGCATGTATTTTCTCATCTTTTAACCTTCAAACTGCCTGTGCCTATATATTGAAAATGCATCTTAACACATACCTCAGTCTTCTTTTAATCCAGTCCACCATCTTTGACTTCTAATCAAAGTGTATAGACCATTTACATTTAATGTAATTATTTGCTATATTAGATTTATATCTGTTATCTTGGTGTTTGTTTCCCTTTTGTTCCCTCTGTGATTTGTTCCTTTGTTTTTCCTTTACTTTTTGGGTTAAATACTTTATAGTATGCCATTATATATCTCTGCCATCTTTTGAGCCATACTTCTTAGTGTTGTTATTCTAGTGACTGCTTCATGGCAGTCTTGCAGACATTAATATGAATTAGAATCACCTGAAGTGTTATATAAAACACAGATTTCTAGGTTCTGTTCCAGAGTTTCTGAGTTAGTAAGTCTGAAGTGGGCCTGTGAATTTAAATTTAAATTTCTGATAAGTTCTTATGTGATGTTAATGTTGCTTACCCAGGAATTACAGGATGTACTCTTAATTTATCATTGTCTACCTTGAATCAATTTCAGGTATACCATTTTAAGGATAATGTAAGAAACTTAACAGCAGTAGAATTTCATTTATATCCCTCCTTATTTGTGCTATGTTCTCAGGTATTTCTCTCATACATATTTTATAAATCCCATAATACATTTTTATTATTTTTTCTTTAAACAATCATTTGACTTTTAAAGAATTTTTAGAAAGAAAATTTCTTTTACATTTTATCATCCATAATTTCCAGTTCTTGTTTTTCTTTTTGATGCATCCCAATTTCTATCTGGTATCATTTTCTTTCAGCAAAAAGAACTTTTTTTTTTTTTCATATCTTACAATGTAATCCTACTAGCAACAAACTCCCTTAGCTTTAATTTATACAACAATGTCTTTATTTCACCTTCATTTTGAGAAGTGTTTTCATTGGTTATTCTGAGTTGATGGTCTTTAAAGAGATGTTGTCTTGTGTCCTCAATTGCTTTGATACGAAATCATGTATTACTCTTTTCCTTGTTTCTTTTTATGTAATGTAATTTGTTTTGGCTCTGGCTGCTTATAATTATTTTTATATTTGTTTTTCAGCAACCTAACTGTATTGTGCCATAGTGCTTTTGTTTGTATTTATGTTTTAAAGGGGGCATTTGCTAAGCTTTCTAGATTTGTAAATTTTCATATAGTTTTCTGACCCATTTTCTCTCTCTTTCTGGAACTCCAACTGCACACATATTAAATTGCTTAATGCTGTCCTACAAGGTATTGGTGCCTTGTTCATTTATCCTTTAATCTTTTCTCTTTATGCTTTAGTTGGGATGATTTATATTTCTTTAATTTTAATAACCCATTTTTGTTTAATGCCCAATATGTTATTAATTTTAACCAATAAATATTTTATTTTATATACTGTATTTTTAAGTTCTTGAATGTCCATTTGTTTTTGTTTTATAGTTTCCTAACCTCTTCTGATAGTCCACAGTTCTTAACTCCTGTTAATGATATTTTCTTACACAATCTGACATATCAGTTTTTAAATCCTTATTTGTTAATTCCAACCTCTGGGTCTGTTTCTACGGACTAATTTTTCTATTGACTTTGGTTCATATTTTTCTGTTTTTAAATATTGTATTCTAGACTTTCTGGAAAATCCAGATCCTGTTATATTTTTCTGAAGAGTATTGAGTTTTCTTCTAGTAGTCAATTAAATTACCCATCACCTTAAACTTGTAGAGCCTTTGCTTTAAACTTCTTTAGGATGATGTGCCTGGGTGGCTCAGTTATTTGAGCATCTGACTTTGAGCGCTGCATCGGGCTCTCTGCTGTCAGCACAAAGTCTGCTTTAGATCTTCTGTCCTGCTCTCTCTCTGCCCCTCCCTGCTGTTTTTTTTTTTTTTTTTCTTCTTCTTCTTCTTTTCTCTCTCTCTCTCTCAAAAGGAAAAAAAAAAAAAACTTTTTTAGGATAGGTCTATTTTGGTTGTGCCTTTAACTGTAGGGTAAATGCCTCAGTCCTGGAATACAGTATTTCCTCTTAAGGCAGGGACCTTCTGGTATTTCAATGGAGAGCCTGAGTTATTTAGTGAGCCCTGATTTAGTGGGATTCAGACTTTTTGTGGTGGGCAGAAGCTGAAATCATCTGCTCAGCCCTTTCAACTTTCAATTCTTTCACCCCTTGACTCTTTGGAGTTTCATGTTCAGTTTAGGGATCAGCCAAAAATTTGAGGAGAGTTAATATGTACATTTTATCTCCCTCTACCCCCCCCCCCACCCCTCCATGATACTCGTCTTTCCAGAATGACTTCCTTCAACTTCTGGCTGCTCTGGCAGTCCCCAAATCTGTTCTCTCCCTTCTCAAGCCATTAAGACTGAGGATTTTGCTTAATTTCTATCTACCCTGCACTGAGTAGAACACAAGGCTCTCAAGGAAAGAGCCATTCAGAGGTGAATATTGTTTATGGTGATACTTTTTTTCAAGAATCCATTTTCTTCCAGTTTCTGCCTGCTTTTGGTTGCTCCCCATTGCCTTTAAATCTTTCTTTCTCTTCTTTCGTGGACAGTTTATAAGTGTTGTTTGTAGGAGGTTCATCTGATTCAAGCTCTTCTGCCACTACCAGAACTGGAATTCTCTCCATAATGGACATGTAATTTCAATGAGAAATCTTTGATTTTTTTCTTAACTGCAGGATTATTCCTGTTCCTTTATAGTCTGACAAAGATACGGCTACTAATTTGCTTGGAGGCCATGTCTGAGAACTTTCAAGTGGACTGTTAATAGTGTCCCCTACTTCCGTTCTGTCTACCTAGTATATCACCTTCAGATTAATGTTTCTAAAACACAGCTCTGGACTTGACATATTGTAAGCAAGATTCTTCATTGATATCCTATAACCTGCCAAATAAAATTTGAGTCCCTTAGCTTATCATCCAAAGCCTCCACTGTCTGGTCCCCAGAACTCTGGTTGTCTGCCCTATCATAGCATCATAGTAGAAAACCATTTACCTGAAAGAGCCTGGGACGTGACTTGCTGAGGATTAGCACTCTTAACACTAGGAGAACACAGTGTTTATTTTTTTAATTTTTTTTTTTTTTAACGTTTATTTATTTTGGAGACAGAGAGAGACAGAGCATGAACGGGGGAGGGTCACAGAGAGAGGGAGACACAGAATCTGAAACAGGCTCCAGGCTCTGAGCTGTCAGCACAGAGCCCGACGTAGGGCTCGAACCCACCGACCGCGAGATCATGACCTGAGCTGAAGTCGGACGTTTAACCGACCGAGCCACCCAGGCGCCCGAGAACACAGTGTTTAAATAGGACATGATTAAAAGTTTTGTAAATCTTCTAGATGCATTCTGTTGTTTTCATTGTGGGTTTTGTTGTTGTTGTTGTTGTTGTTGTTACTACTTTTATGATTTAATATAGATTCAGGGATGGGACACACATTACATATTTGTGTAGCTACAGTTTAAATCTTTAATGTTTGCACAACTAAAAATATAAATGGCAGGGAATTATCTGAAAACCCTTAAGACATTCCTGCAGCAGTCCCTTACATTGCTCTCATCCTATTTTTGGAAGATGAATTGGTGGCAGTGACCACACTGGTTGGTAGAAACCAAATACACAATTTCAAATATTACTGCAGGAAGGAAATTATCCTGCAGCTATTAATGTAACATGTATTTTTAAGGTGTGTTCACTTTTTTTGAATTCTTATAGAAATATCCCAGCTCAGCACAGAGCCTGCTTGAGATTCTCTCTGCCCCTTCCTCCCGCATGCCTTCTCTCTCTCTTTCTCTCTCTCTCCCTATTTCTCTCAAAATAAATAAGTAAACTTAAAAAAAAGAAATATCCCAGCTTTTGGAAGTTTCTGTTTTTGAACACCCAAAGAACAAAGTCTTCTAGTGTGTACGTAAGTCAGTGGTGGTCATTTTTCATGCATTTTCGTATGCCTACAATCTCAGAGACTTAGTCACAGTTTATTGCACATTCACGGAAACGGAAAGAACCTTAGATTACCCCAACTCCTTATGCAAAATTTTGGCAGCCTTCCACACATAGTGGGTTCCCAATGAATACTTGCTGAATTAAAACCAATTAGGGGGCACCTGTATGGCTCAATCATTTAAGCAACTGACTTTGGCTCAGGTCATGATCTCACGGTTCATGAGTTCGAGCCCTTCAATCGGGCTCTGTGCCCACAGCTTAGAACCTGCTTCAGAGCTTCTGTCTCCCAGTTGCTCTTGTTCTCTCTCTCTCTCTCTCTCTCTCTCTCTCTCTCTCTCAGAAATAAATAAATATTGAAGAAAACAATTAAAATCACATTTAGTTTTCTCTTTGGACTTTAAAGTTCAATAGGAGTTACAGATAAAATCTGTGGTTTTGTGTTCAAGTTCACACCATGCAAAAGGCAACACAACTACATGGTGCTGGTTTCCAGTGAAAATAGTGGCTGATAAAGTAGAATACTCCTCATTCAAATAATGTTACTTTGCTTATTGGTTCCAAAGAGTACTTTTAGCATCCTGTTGGACCACCAGTAAGTTATATTGCAAGTTGATGTTTGAAAAAGGCTTCTGGCCTTAAGGCACACGGATACTGTCAGCTTTCCTGAATTCTTCCAATTTCACCATTTGGGGAAGCCACTTTACCAGCGCTAGCATGAATTTTTTATTTTGAGTAAATAGCAATAATAATAATTTCCTTCTGTACCGTAGGGTTGTTACAGGGCTTAAATAAGATAGTGCTATAATAGGGCCTTAAACTTTTAAAAGTGGTAACCAGTTACCTAATAATGCATGGCATCACAAAATGTTATATGAATCAGGTATTGTCTTTACCAATGGGTATTGATTGCCTTTGTGTAATTATCTATACCTACTTACACTCCCTAAGAGTCTTCATTTTTTAAAAAAGCCATTAGATTATTACAATGGTAGATTTCCATTTCTTTACTTTGATAGATTTCCCTATTCTAGTACTGTTTATTGTTATTATTACTAAGATTTACCATAATGTTACCGAGAATGTGCTCTAGATTAAATTATTTTAATTACATTAAGCAACACATATTATTTTTATTGAGTATTTACTGTAATTTACTTAGTCTCAACCAAGGGAGCAGGAGAGTCCTAGTCTGAAGGGAGTGCTTTAGAGCTTGTTCACTGCTTTACAGTAATCAGTGAAACCCCTTCTTTCCTTTATCTGCATGTTTTCAATGGCCCATGACTCAGTCCTCGGACCTCTTCACTTTTCAGTCTGTGCTCACTCTCTGTATGATCTCATCCAGTCTCATGGCTTAAAATAATGACCACAAGCTGACTACATCTCCAGCCCAGACCTCTCCCTGACACAGACCTGTGCATCTAACTGTCAACTTGACATATCCACTTAGATCCCTCTCAGGCATCTCAAACTTAACACATCCAAAACTGAACTGGGGAAGTTTCACATAAACCACATGCCCTTAAATGGCAGTTCCATTTTTCCTAAGGGTTCAGTCCAAGAATCTTAATTTCTCTGACTCCTGTTTCTCTCTGGTCTATGAGCAGATGCTAACAGTTCTGCCTCTAAGATGCATCTAGATTCTGACCACTTCTCACCACTGTCACTGCTACCACACTGACCAGAACCACCATCATCTCTCCCCTGGATTGTGGTGATAGCCTCCTACCCCGGATCTCCCTGCATCTGTTGAGTCAGTTGTCAGCATAGCAGCCAGAGTGATCCTGCTAAGTGTAAATCACATCAAGTCATTTCTCTGCTCGAACCTTTCTGTTACACTCAGAGTAAAAAAGTCCAAGTCTTAAATATGGTCTTTACTATGGCCTCATGTGATCTGACTCCCATTAGCTCTTTTTCCTTACCTCTTACTTTCTACTCATGCTTTCTACTCTTTCACACTTGGCTGTACCTTAAACATGCCAAGTATCCTCCCCAACCCTACCCTTCCCTCATTCGCTTTTCCCTCTGCCTAGTGTACTTTCTCCCCAAGATGTCCACACAGCACCTTTATTTCCTTCAGACTTTTATTTAAAGCATCGTTGAGTAAGGTCTTCCCTACTCTTTTTAAAATATCAATATCCTCCCACATCCTCCCACATCCTCCCACATCTCCACCATGTTATATGCCCCTTCTCTTCATGTCCCCCTAGCACTTAACTGTCCAACAGTTGTATATTTTACCTAATTACCTTGTCTGTTGACTGTCTCCTCCCAATTGAATGAAAGTTAATGATAGCAGGGACTTCTGACTGCCTTTCTCATTGCTAGATCCTCAGTGTTGTTTTTTTTTTATTTAAGTAATCTCTACACCCAAGATGGGACTCAAACTCACAAACTCAAGAGTTGCATGATCTTCTGACTGAGCCAGCCAGGCACCCCTCTCCTCAGTGTTTCTAATAGTGCCTGGTACTTATTTTTGAAATTAATAAATGAATAATAGAACTAGGCTACAATTTTACATTTTGCCAGCAGATGCCTCTCGCTAAGCATATTCCCACATCTGAATGTTTGAAGTTACAGTTTGGTCCACAGTATGAAATAGTTAAACATTTGCAGTTGTATAATTTAAAAGTCTTCCCACTGAAATCACACGTGTAAATGGTGGGCAGGCATAGCTTAAACAACTGCAAGAGAGCCTTCGAATAATTCACTTTGCTGCTGCTGTGATATCTGAATGAAAGTTGCACCATTGCCCGTGAGGGCTTGTGCAGCTATCAAAAATTTCAGAGAGAGGGAACGTGGCTGTATGTATATGAGAGTTGGAAATGAATGTAGTATTAATCTTATCTGTAATATAAAGTCTATTATGTTATGTTATTTTAAAGTGACTCTGTTATGTCTGTGTTAGGTTAAAGTGAGCATTCCTATGCCTGTATTATCTGTAAATCATATTTCTCATCTATTTTTTAAAAGAAATTTCAAGGCAGGAAAGATGAAGTTTCATATTCTGATTATACATATTAGTACTTTATATTAGTGTAGTAGTCTTTGTTTTAACAATTTTTTTTTTTTATTCAGGGCAACACAACTATTTATGTGCTGGAAGAAATGACTGTATCATTGATAAGATTCGACGAAAGAATTGTCCTGCCTGCAGACTTCAGAAATGTCTTCAAGCTGGAATGAATTTAGGAGGTAAGTCTTGTGTTTTTAGTTAAATAAAAATTAAGATGGAAGCTCTGTATACTCCCAAAATTTAAGATGAAGCTAACATGGAGCAAAGATTTCTAAAAATCTTAACAAGTTCTATACTCATGCTAAAACATTTTAGTATTTCTTTCTTAGCAGCAGTTAAAAAAAAGTATGTTATGTGGCTGTAGTCCTAGTGAAGTTTTCAACCCTGAGTTTGTGAAGGTTTCAAAAACTGGGAACATAACCAAAACCAACACAAAAATGAATGACTTTTTATATAAAACCATAACTAACAGTTTTTATTACAATGTCTGTTTAGAAATAAGCCCTATATGTGATAACATTAATCAGATATGAATACATTTCTAACTCTAAGAATAAATGTAATAAAGGAAGACCTGTATTTAAAGAAAAACAAAAACAAAAGACACTTTGAAATATCACATGAACCTGCCAAAAGGGGGGTAGGATGGGTGGTGGGGATGGTAAAAGACTTGAACCGAACACAAAAGTATACAGTGCCCATGAATGGGAAGGTCCAGTGTGCTAAAGGTATCAGTTTTCCCTGAATTAATTTATGCATGTAACACAGTCCTAACTAAATTACCAATTGGTGATTCTAAGTTCTTAAACAACAAGCAACAAAATTCTGAAAAAGATAAATAGTAAGGGCAACTAGCTCTATCAAATAATAAAGCATATGATATAGCTATAGTCATTAAAATGGTCTGTTTGTTTACTGATTGTAAGATCAACAGAAAGTCAAGAAAAAAATTAACATGAGATTTTTGTATATAGTAAATTTGACATTCCACATCAGTGGTAAAAGGATCAATTATTCACCAGAAATTATTGTGACAACTGGGAAGCAATCTGGGAAACAAGAAAGTTGAATCCAAACTCATAATCTCCACCCAAATAAATCGTAGTCTTTCAAAGTTTTAAACTTGGAAATATAACCATAGAAGTACTAAAGGAAAACATGGATATTTCTTTAATACTCTTCAAGTGGAGAAGACCATTCTAAGTATAAAACTCAGAAGCTATTAAAAGAATTGAGGAAATCAACACTATTTACAAATCAAATATTGCTTCAAAGGCAAATAATAAATAAGAAGCTGGGAAAAACTACTTGCAACTTACAGACAAAGGTTTATTTCTTCATAAAAAGCTCCTACAATTTCATAAGAAAAAGAAAGTTCCTATAAAAAATGAGATTGAACAGAACAAGAATATGAACAGAACACTTATAGACAAAAGAAATACAACTGGTACTTGAAACACATGAAAAGAGTCTCAGTCTAACCATAATAAGAGAAACGCAAATTTAAGATATTTTTTACAAATGTCAAAAATAAAACATGTTTATGATATATTGTTTGATGATATAGAAATAAAGTAAAATTCAGTGGTGATCTTATGCATTTGAGATGGAAATAAGGTGATACAGCCCCTATGGAGAGGAATTTAGCTATTTCAGTAAAATGGTAAACATTTGACTCAATAACTCCACTTTTAGGAATTTATCCTAAGTATATTTTTGCAGGTAAGACATGATAAATTCATAAAATAGTCATTATAACATTGTTGACCATCAGAAATACATTATTCATGTGGTCAAGATTGATTAAATAAATTACAGATACTCTTCAGACATTAATAAGAATAAAGGAAGCTCTATATGGATTGATCTCCAAAATATTGTTTAGTGAAAAAAATCAGGTTGCAAAATAGATGTTTTGTCTACTACTAGTGGTATATCCGTTTCGGAAAAAGAATATATATTGTATCGAACATTTCTGGAATAATATATAAGAAACAAGAAACTGGTCATGTCTCAGTAGAAAGGATTGGGTAGCTGAGAGACAAGGATAGGAAGGAGAATTACTGTCATTGTATTCTCTTCCATGGCTTTGAATTTTGTATTCTGTTTAATGCATGTGTTATGTACACATGTTGCCTAATTAAAAGAAATAAAGTAATTTGAAAAAGAAATCAAATGAGACTTCATCCTTCTTTGCTTTGATAAATGAACCAATAGGCTGCTGGTCGGGACTGGTGAGTAAAATGGCAGGATGGAGAGCAGAGAGACTTTTAGAAATCCAGAGGGGTATGGACCATGGCCAGCTGAGACTGTTCATGTCAGACTGTGGCCTGAATATGTGACACAGTAGCTCAGCCAGAGAGGCTCTTGCTGGTTAAGAGGATGGGCTCTGGAGCCAGACTGCCTGGGTGGGAATCCAGCTACTTCTTGACCATGTAACCTCAAGGGAGCTACCACCTTTTCTGTGCCCATGTTTCCTTATCTTCAACTTGTAGTGATCAGCATGTCTGCCTCATGGACTGTGATGAGGATTGAATGAGTCAGTGTGCAAAGAAAAGAAAGCATTCAGTGCATGTTCAGTGGGTGGAGGTAATGCTCATTGTGATTTCCATAGCGCCTTCACACATGATCCAAATGATATTACTGCCCCATGTTTTGGTGATGGTGAACCTCAGGTGCCCAGAGAGGCTAAGTGACTTGCCCAGACATGTCACAGCCAGTAAAATGGTCTTATATCTCTAGACTTGTGGTCTGGTGTTTCTAGTAACCACACTGTTCCCTTTTTCTGTTATCTGAATCAGTGCAAATGTGGCGCAAAAGATCACCTTCTTAAGCATGTGAGTGAGAATCAGGAGAAATGAATCATTTAAAATCTAGATGGCACAAGGGTACAGCCATTGGTTATAAAATAAACTGAATCAATTTTGTAAAATCCAACATCTGAATCTAAATATACATACAACTGAAGTATCTTTTAAAGTGTCTATATGTAAATTTTATATAACTTACAAATATTTACAAATATTGTAAAACTTTGTAAATATTACTATAAATATTATATAACCCATTCTATAAAATATAAGTACTATTAGTTACTATAACAAAATAACCATATCTATAATTCCCTACCTCATAGTGTATTGTTAAGAATGAACTGAGCCCGTTTATAACCTTTAAAACAGGGTTTCTCCCCATGGGGGAGGGGAAGGGAAAAAACAGGTTAGAGTGGAAGAGAGCCAAAGCATAAGAGACTCTTAAAAACTGAGAACAAACTGAGGGTTGAGGGGGGGTGGGAGGGAGGGGAGGGTGGGTGATGGGTATTGAGGAGGGCACCTTTTGGGATGAGCACTGGAAACCAATGGAAACCAATTTGACAATAAACTTCATATATTGAAAAAATAAATAAATAAAACAGGGTTTCTCAACCTCTGCACTGTTGACATTTTGGGCCAGGTAGTTCATAATAAGGAACCATCCTATGCATTGGTATATCGGCATCCCTGGTCTGTACCTACCAAATGCTGATAGCAACCTCTTCTCCCCAAGTTGTGATAACCAAAAATGTTTCCAGACTTCACTAAATGTACCCTGGGTGGCATTAAAACCCACTGGTTTAGCTATAATAATAAATAATTGTAAGCACTATTCAGTTGTGAGATATTTTCTGCTAGAATGTGAATTCCATCAGGGGAAGAATTTTTGTCTATTTTGTTCATTGCCTTTTCCCCAGTAACTAGAATGGTGCCTGGCACAAAGTAGGTGTTCAGTAACCATTTATTGAATTAATTAATTGAATGAATGATTAACTGGCATTTTTGAAGGCTTCTGTGTCCTCAGCATTTTGCTAAGACTTTATATGTGTCATCCTTTTTCAACCTCGGTTAACATATGTGATACATACTTTTAATCTGTCCATTTTGGAAGTGAGTTCATGGAGGTACAGAGAGGTTAAAGGAGTGGCTTAAGGCCACAGGGCCAGGGGATGGCAGAGCCAGAACTCAAATCTCTGTCCCTGGCACCAAAGCCTGTACCCAGTGTCACTCTGCTGTATGACCTAGGTCCACTATTTGTAGATTGGCATTTTTATTTATTTTTTTATTATTTTTTTAATGTTTGTTTGTTTTTGAGAGAGACAGATCGTGAGGGGTGGGGAGGGGCAGAGAGAGAGGGAGACACAGAATCTGAAATAGGCTTCATGCTCTGAGTTGTCAGCACAGAGCCCGACGCGGGGCTTGAACCCACAAACTGTGAGATCATGACCTGAGCCAAAGTCAGACACTTAACTGACTGAGCCACCCAGGAGCCCCTGTAGATTGGCATTTTTAAAATAGCCCAGATTATCTATTAATGGCAGCAGCACCCTGCTTTTTTATTTGTGTCTGTAATGATCTGTAAGTGAGGTTTGACACAGTACTGAATATAGAATTCACATAGTTTGTTGTTGGTTTCTGTGTATGAGGCATAGGTTTTGTGAGTTTTGGTAAAACATTTTACTAGAGAGAAAGCATATTTTGAATCTCGAGGTCATTGCAAGTAGTGAGTCAAAAATGGGCAGAGTAGGAAATAATACTTATGAAAAATACTCTTTTCTTCAGATTCGAGTTACAACTTAACCATTTCTGGCTCAGAGATTAAATCCTTAACTTTTATTAAGTGTCGAGTTGCAGTGACCTACATTGTAATCTTTCTTTTTCTTTTATAATTTATTTTGAAGCCTTGCTTTTAGTTTCAATTTGGGCAATAGGAAATGTGGGCAATTTTATCATCTTCAAAAAGGATAATGTAAAGTTTAACCTTTTAATGTGAAGCAATCTTAAAAATGTGAGTGAAGTGAAACCTTTTTATACATGTTCCAATCTCACCCGTTGTCCTAATGAAGGAGGACTGTGCAGTTTCCTTTGATCCACCCTTCTTCCCCGCTACCTCTCTTGGGGGATAAGGCAGCTGCCAACCCAGTGTACTATTTGGCCGGCATTTTCTGTCGGTGAGTGGTCATCACTCTGGGAACAAAATTAGCCTTCCCCTTCTGAAGACTTCAGGAATCCAAAATACTTGACAACGGTTTTTTTCCTAGCTTATCATCTGGTTAGTGTATAATCCTAACTGTGTCCCCACACTAGCATCTACCTTAGAAAGTGGGAGGAAGGAAGAACAAGTCGATTTTTATGTCTCGGAAGTTAAAGCCAGAAAATGTGCCTCTTCCCTTTTCTCTAGATCCGCTCCCTCCTTCCTACCACAAGTACCATTCCTTTTCTTTAAAATCCTGCTGCGCTTTAGGCTGCATGCAAAGGAAAATATAGCAGAAGATGTGAGAATGTCAACAGAGAAATTGAAAGGAAAATAACAGCTTTTCTGGCCCCAAGCTGGGCCTTCCATGCTTGCTCTAGCCCCTATCAGTAGATCTAAAAAAGTCTTGGTTCCATATGCATGAGAATTTATTGCTTTACATAGCTTTCTCCAAAGAATTAATCACTTTTACATGCCAGTGTTCTGATGAGGATGATCTATATACATGTCTTTTAGAGCTTCTCCTAAAATGCATAAAACATCATTAAAGCCAAGTGGCCCTCAGACCAAGAATAAGTTTTGAGGAGCACTTCACTCACTTGACTGCACTCTGGCCATGGCATATAGAGGAGATCTTCAAGATTTTTCTATTCCAGTCCTCCCATGTACAGAAGAGGAACTTGGAATCTAAGATCATATCATCAGAGACTTAAAAAATGCAACGTAAGAATTCTAATTCCGTTGTCTTCCCTCTTTTCCAGAACACACCCCTCTCTTATTTCATTTCTCATCAAATAGGCTAAGTCCCCTTTCACTTTCCTTTAATGAAGCCTCTAAAACATTAAAATCTTGCTTCCTGTAGCTTTAGAAATGTAGACTTTACAAACCACAGGGCATTTCTAATCTGGGTTCCAATTTACTTCCAGCGCCTATCTGCAGCTTTCCTCAATGCCAGCAAAATCACTCTCACTGGGTTTAGCCAGAGCCTTCCTTTAAAGGGTGGCCGTATCAGGCAGGGCTACCTCTTCCTCCTGGAATGGACCATGTCATGTCATGTGAGAAGAGAGGGATGTCAGACACAGGAAGCAGTAGCAACAGTAGACATGATGGTTGCTTTCTGGAGACAGAGAGGAGGCAGCTCAGTGAAAAAGGAAGGGAAGCAAGATGCTGATACTAGCAGTGTTCAAAGATACACTCTCGTATATTACTGATGAGGATGGAACCAAAGAGAGGAAAATCTGTAAATTAAAATTCATCCACATAATGCAATATTAATCAGCCAATAAAATTACGGCGATGAAAATTCAGAGCAACATAGAAACTTTCTAAAAAAAGTAATAATGAAAAATTAGCATGCAAAATTATTAAAATTTTACTTATTCTATGATTCTAGCTATATAGGAAAAGACTTGGAGGAGTCAAGAGACTGAGGAAGAAATGTTCAAGTAGGTTGTGTCTTGTTTTTAATAATATGAACGTTTTATAATAAAACTTTAAAAATAGAGTTCACAATTTTGAACTAAAAAGAAGGGAAACATAAGAATAATACTGCTACTGGGCAGAAGAAGTAAAGAATTCTACAGATAACCAAAGGAGTTTTCCCTGAACAGAAAGGAGGAAAAGGGGGAAGGAGACTAGAGACATCAGTAAATCAGTCTCCTGCTGTGAAATGCTGGGAGAACTGAAATGGAGAAGTGGGTGAAAAACAAAAGACCCAAAGATCCTAGAGTGACAGAATCATAACTGATTCTCCAAGAAAAGGGATCTTTTCTACTTGAGGTAAATTGGCTTTACCTGCCAGCAACTTTTGGTCACCTGCAAAACTCACACGCGGTGTGGGTCTGGTGAGAGAAGTTATAGGATCAACGCCAGTGAAGAGGAGGTTTAATATCTGAAATCCAATAAGGAAAACAATTTTTATATCTTTAAGGGTCTCCTGAGGCAGGATATGCAGTAGTCTGTATAAGTTTAGAAAGCCCAAGTGTACTGAGTTTTATGAAGAAATACCATTGCTTGGATTTTTTTTTTCTTTCCAATTCCTCTTGCTTGGAGACAATAAGAATTTCAGTGGGACTTTTGAACAGTAAAGTGCAGAGGGAAATAACACATTTTTATAAATCAATGAAAGTATGGTTTTTGAATCTTCACGTATAAGTTACGCCATATTCATTTTCTTAGTAATATGACTTGAGTTAAACAACTGGTATTTTTACCTTGCAAAATTTCAAAGAGGAAAGTTCAGGATTGGTCCCAAAGCAGACACAATTTCAAGATTTACTATTTTTCTTCATTTCTGAGACTTTTTTTCTTCCAAAGTTTACCTATTATGATTATAATTTGCGATCAGTATGTGCATTTAATTTTTATTAGTTTTTTTTTTTTAAACTCTTAATTATATTGGTGTCTTATTTGGTGACAGATGACATCTTAGCAATAGAAACATTCGATTCAAAGATTCGTCCCTCCTAAGAACATACACATTTGTAGGCACATACTCATGTCTGGGTGGGCTTACCCAGGTAGGCCGCTTTTCTTGAATCTTTTAAAATATATGACCCAGAGATGTTTGGGAAGTTTTGCTTGGTATACAAAGGCCCCTTGTTACTTCCATGCATCCTTTAACTTTTTTGTTTGCAGTCTGTCCTGGTAGGTTGTCATCCCTTCTACGTAATGGGCAGGAGAGCTTAGCCTTTCTGACCTTTTGGGGCCAGGATAGCTTGTCACTGGCCCTGGTGATCTCCAGAGAACTGGCATCAGAGCCAGCCTCTCTCCTTCTGGGCACCACCTCGGATGTACGGTCCTCTTTTGTCTGGACTCCAGCAGCCTTCCAGTTCCACACACTCAGTGCTGTTTTCTGTAATACATGATTGTTTTCTAACTCTCTGATAAATTGTGGGGAGCTTTTGTTTTTGCTTTGTTCGCAGTGCTTCCTATTGTTGCACTCTTTGAAAAGTTACTTCAGATGATAGAGGTTTATTTTTATTTTTATTTTTATTTATTTTTGAAAGAGAAGAGAGAGAGAGAGAGAGAGAGAGGGAGACACAGAATCTGAAGCCAGCTCCAGGCTCTGAGCTGTCAGCACAGAGCCTGATGCAGGGCTCAAACTCACAGACCATGAGATACGACCTGAGCCAAAGTTGGACACTTAACCAACTGAGCCACTCAGGCACCCCAGGTGATAGAGTTTTATTATAAGAATATTGATAATTTCACAATTAGCCATTGGGAAATACTGGGATGTTGCTTGGGACACATCAGGTTTCAATTTCTAGGGTTTTCTCTTAGATTTGTTTTCCTCTTTTTTTGGCTTCTTTTCAAGCAGGAAGCTCTCTCCTCCCTCTGTTGGTGTTTTTGCTTACTCATTATTTTCATTATACTTGTTTCTAGGCGCTACCTTCTGTACCCTGTAGCTTCATTGTCATCTGAGTGTCCTGGAGTCAAACTTCCAAGAGAGGGTCTGGGCTGATTGGTTGGTTAACTATCAGAATGGGGCTTCTGATTGGGTGGAATCCTCCAGAGGATATAGACACATGGCTGCCTTTGCCTCTGCTGCCCCTACCTTACCCAGGCTGGTGTGGCAGGTTATAGATCCCTGTGCTGCAAAGTTTGATGATCTTTGACAAGAAAGATTTTGATCCCATTTTTCAGGAAGGAGCTATAAGTATAGATAGCAATCAGAGTATAATAGACTCAATGTAAACTCATTAAACAGTTACAATAACTGTTAATTGTAGAGAATCCCTTAAATCATAGTAATTTTTTCAACACCCTGATTTTTATTCACATGTTATAAGTTACCCATATATTTAAAAGTAAAACATTTGTTTTTAGCAAGCAAATTGGCAAAGGAAAACAATAACTTCATGATCTTGGAAAAAACTACTAAGGCTTTATTTTGGAGTTCAGGGCTTTTTGATATAGCTCTTCAGAAAACACACACACACACAGACACATACACACACACACACACACACACACACACAACATAAATAAAGCAAATCTTAATTTAAAAAAAAATCACCAGTTAATGCATAAGGTAGACATTTTCTTGTAAAACATCTCTATACTAAGATAGTTCTCTGTCCCTACATGCCACGCTCTGGACAAAGGAGGAGCTCTAGGATCATGGGAAGGGTAGGGAATGAGGGCTAAGGAAATATTAGGGAAGAAGATGAAACCACTTAAAATTAGGCATCATAGGTTTACCATACTCAGTCAACTTAGAAAGGGTGCTCAGTCATTCTAGCTAAAGTCCCTGTCTGTTCTCTAGGATTCGTTGCACTGTCTACCTCAAATTCTGATTTCCCACAGTGAAAATCTTGAATTCATTTACTTTTAATTAACAGGCATGTCCACTAAGGAATATAATTTAATCTTTTTCATTTGAAAACCTAGAGACTAATGATCATCTGCTTGTTGCCTTTCTGAATAAACATCTTCTTCTCCCCGTCTTCACAGTAAAATGTTATGATTGTGAAGATGGGGAGAGGAAGCTATTTATATTACAATAAAGTCCTCTGTTCTCACCTCTAGGACATACAGAAAACCATCCAGCTAACCTGCCAACAGTCTGTCAGCCTTCAGTAGTAAATATGTATGATATTTAATATCATTAGTTTCTGTTAAGATGATGATTTTTCTGGCACAGATAACTTACCCTTTAAAGGCTAACCCAATTCTGGGGTGACTGGGTGGCTCAGTCGGTTAAGCGTCCAACTTCAGCTCAGGTCATGATCTCACAGTCTGTGATTCGAGCCCCATGTCAGGCTCTGTGCTGACAGCTCAGAGCTTGGAGCCTGCTTCGGATTCTGTGTCTCCCTCTCTCTGCCTCTCCCTTGCTCATGCTCTCTTTCTGTCTCAAAAATAAATTAAAAAAAAAAAAACATTAAAAAAAAGAATAGTATTAGAGTAAGAATATTACAAAAAATAAAATAAAATAAAGGCTAACCCAATTCTAACAGATTTTTAAAAATATTTTTATTGATTTATCAAATTATACATACTTGCTACAGCGATTAATAAAGGAAACTAATAGTTCTCTGCAATATATTGAGGAAATAAAGATGGAAGAAGAGTCAAGACGTTTGCCGAGCACTTTATTTACTGATGAAAAAATAATGATTTACATTTTGGCAGGGAGGCTCTTAAAAACTGAACTAGCTGAGCTAATAAAAATGGTTTCTTCAGAATGTGCTGCTTCATTATTTTGAAAAGAAGATCTATCAACAATAATATAAAGGCAGTTGCTGAGTTAGGTCAAAGAAGTCAGAAACTCCAAAATGTAATTGTGCTCTGTTTCTCCTTCAGTGTTTGTACAGTATTTGTTTTGAGAGGATGATAATGTGGAACATGTTTAAATAGTGAGGAAGATAAGCAGTTGCTCAGTTACCAGCTAATTATTTTTTTTATATTAAGATTAATTTAATTTGTATAGGAGGGGATCATACTGTTCCAAAAGTGCATCTCTGGTGAACCCATTCGTTGATTTGTTCAGCAAATATCCATCGCACACCTCTGAAATTCCAGATGTTCCACATGATGTTGCCGATGTAGCAATGAGAAGACAGGCACTGGCCTTGTTTTCAAAGACCTAATCTTTAAGAATGAAGAGATTTATTTTGGACCCGATAAGCATTAAAAATTGCAGCAGGGTACTTAAAAAACATCCTTACCGTTGATAGCGGCCCAAATCCCTGGAGTTCTTTCTCTCTGCCTTAGAGTGGTACCCATAGCTTCTTGACCTGTATTGATCAAAGTGGTGGCACCTCAGGATGACTTCCCATGACTGTGTCCCTTGATATTTGGTTGGTTCATCTTGCCTAGTTGCTTCCCATGCGTGCTGATCCTACCAAACGGCCCTGTGGCATCTGCTAATGCTTGCATGGGACATTGTCTAGAAGGGAGCAGCTGTGCAGTGCGAACTCCTGCAGAATGACCATAGCTCCGTCCCAGTTCCAACTACAGCATCTGTCAGGAAACGGAATTCTTCACTTCCTGTTGCTCCCTCAACTCAAGCTGTGAAAATAAGCTCTTCACATTCTTGCTGAAAAATTGAACTTCACCATGAAGATTTCTGGCCACCTTAGAGGTTTCTAAGTCATTTCTGGTCTGAGGACAACTGAAGCAGCTCTGGTTGGTCTCCTCAGAACATGTGCCATGTCTCTGTCTCTTATCACTCTTGTAACGGATGCTAGGAAACGTGTGTGAAGAAAGGCTGGAACTTCAGGAGCCACTTTCTAGGAGCTCTCTCTCAGCTCCCTTCAGTTCTTGAACCACCATAGCATGTTACTATTTCCCTCAGGAACTTCAGGACTCACCTGCAGCAATGGCCTGAGAAGCCAGGAGACAAACTTGTGTGAATAATATTTTTAATGTTTTTATTCTTGAAGACCTCTCCACACAAAGTTTTCTTAATCTAGAAAGACTCAAACCAAGCCATTGCTAATTCTAAAATTAGTTCACCAGTGAAAATTCAGTTTCATCTTTATTTGGCATTTCATGATAATGACTTAGAAACATTTGCATATGTTAAGTAGCTCACTTTTTTGTTTTTAATTTTAAAGCAGACACTTAAAGCCTATAGAATAAAAACACCTTTCCATTCTGTATATACTCCTATTTTTCGATAAATTGAGTTAAGTTAGAAATTTTAAGCCAAATTCAAAAGATAATGCAAAGGAACAACAGGAAGCCCAAGAGGACTGTGTAATTAAACGATCAGTCATTCTTGGTTCTCACTGTATATCACGTTCATCTGTCAAGTCTTTGTTTTAAACCCACTCACCCGTGCCCTACTCCCAGAGACCCTCATGCAGTAAATCTGAGGGAGCACGGGCATCTTTTAAAATAGTATGCATTGTACATCAGTACACTAGAGCCAAGAACATCTGTTCTAGGGGTTACTAGAACACTGGCAGCAGTTTTCTTAGGATAAGAAAGCCCTTTCATTGTTTGTTTTTTAAATGTTTATTTCTTTATTTTTGAGAGAGAGAGAGCATGCACACGAGTGAGCTTGTGCTTCAGGGGAGGGGCAGAGAGAGAGGAGTAGCTGAGAGTCCCAAGCAGGCTCTGTACTGTCAGCCCTGTCAGTGCAGATCCTAATGTGGGGCTCAAACCCACAAGTGGGAAATTATGAACTGAGCTGAAGCCAAGAGTCAGACCCTTAACCAACTGAGCCACCCTGGCACCCCTCTTTTTTTTTTTTTTAATGTTTATTTTTGAGAGAAAGAACATGAACAGAGGAGAGGCAGAGAGAGAGAGGGAGACACGAAATCCGAAGCAGGCTCCAGGCTCTGAGGCGTCAGCACAGAGCCCAATGTGGGGCTTGAACCCATAAACCATGATTTAAGCTTCTGAGCCACCCAGTCGCCCGCCCTCGTTTTTGTTTTTTAAAGCACCATTGTTTTATTTATTTATTTTTTTCCATTTAGCATTACTTTTCTCTTTTTAAGTAAATCACTAATCAGCATTTGGAAAATATTTCTTTATCAGGAGAGGTCCCCTAAAAATGATATTTGAAGTTAATACATATTTGTATTTTCCTTGTCAACTCTAACAGCCCTGCAAAGGTCCATGTTAGCGTTTAGTCCACTGACTTTACTGGGTTGTGCATTTCTAAGCAATAACTTTTTAAATTTTACATTTAAATGCTACAAATATTTGGGGACAGAGTGTTCAGAATGCAAAGATGAAGGTAGGTTTCTTAACGTCAGAGAGGAAAAGTCTGAAACAGTGACCCTACAGCTCTCTTCTGGGGAGCCAAGAGTGAGGAAAGAGATGAGAAGGCTGAGAATAATCTCAGGAAGGAAACTGGGGGGTGAGAGAGTCCATGGAAAGGTTTGTGATTTTTTACGAGAGAAGAAGCAGATTTAGAAATGCCATTTTAGGTGTCACCTCACGTTTGTTCATTTGCTCCTACCTCATACCCTGGACATGTGTAGACATTTGCCCCCACTGAGGAGAGAGAAAAGGAGCTAGGTTATAACTCCTCCCCCCCCCCCCCCCCACTTAGAGTGCCCCCATGCCAGCACTGTGGCTGTTCCCTCTCAAGCTGGTAGTCAGTGGGTCAGATGTTTGTGTATGTGGTGTCGTCCAAGACCTCAAGTGGGTCTGTTCTCCACACTGTTCTTCAGAGCAAAGGACATCTTGACCCCCTTCTCCATTCTTTCCCAGTAGAGATGGTTTGGTCACATCATTAAACTCTTTCCAGATAATATTAGTGGTGACATATTGTTGGCTTTCCAGTTGTTTCATGATTAAACAAAAATCCTTATCAGGCTTTAAATATTATATAAGAGATTTGATTAAAATACTCCGGAGTCTAAGACAGATTCAAAATAAAACTTAAAAGACTTAGCTGTATTTGATTTATTTACTCTAAGGTTCACTAACTGCCCCATTCCCAACAAGCTTTCATATCCAGTAGGTCAGTTTTTTTCAAAATGTTTGACTCATTTTCTTCTTTAATAAACAGAATCTGAAGCCTCCCCTTAGGTTATTTGAAATTCAAAATAAATAGGATCCCGTGACTGAACATAACGCAGCGAACACAAGGCTTGGTTTGTTTTCAACTCACATACACCCCTTTCGCCTCTACCTGCTTACCCTGCCCCTTGAAAGGTTCTGTGCCACTCCTAGGCTCTACCCTGTGTAACTAGTCCTTCCAGCTGCTCCAGTGTGCCCTCCACACCGCCAGTGACTTCTCCCGCCCACAGCTCCCTCTGGTCCTGCACTACAGAGAAGTTCCTGCCAGTCAGTCTCAGTGGTTTGAGTGACAGCACTCTTTGTCAGGCACAGCAAAGTCCTCTCATTTGCAGTAGACATAGGGGAAGGCCAAGAAAACCACCTGTATTCCTATGTGTACACGTCTCCCATCAGTGCTATAACAAAGTACCACAAACTGAAAACAACACAAATTTGTTGCCGTATAGTTCTAGAGGTCAGAAATCCAAAATGGGTCTCACTGAGCTAAAATAATATGTCAGCAGGCTTTGTTCCTTTGTAGAGGCTCAAGGAGGAAATCCATTTCCTTGCCTTTTTCAGCTTCTAGAGTCTGCCCATATTCCTTGGCTCATGACTCTCTTCCATCTTCAAAGCCAGATTAAAGGCATCTCTCCTACCTTAATGTATTTCAATCTGTAGGGTCCCTTCTGCCCTATAAGATAACACATTCACGTGTTCTGGGCATTAGGTGGTAAATGTCTTTGGAGGACCATTATTTTGCCATCACACTATTAACAACCTATACCCATCAAAACACACTGCTGCTTTGGGATTTCTGGATTGCATCCTGACTTGGGCCCTCTACATACTCACCCAGCTCATTCCCCTCTCCCCTTACCCCCTGGCACCACTTCTTTCCATGAAGCCACTCTGATTTCTTGCTCACAACTTTCTGGTTGTGCCTTTGTCCGCACAATTCTTAAATGGCCTACATATTCCTTCCGTATGCTAATTAGTCTCCATCACCCACCCCAGGCCTGCTTCAAACACTGCATCACCTCCACATTAAGTGCAGCCCTCACAGATCAATCTTTTACACAGTTGGAAAGAACTTTCACTCCCTTTTAGGCTGTTCCAGATATTATATATGTATGTATTTTATTAAGACTTCTTGTATAGAGTTTTTTATTACTTCCTTAGATGAAGTTAATTAGTACCTCCTCTGTGCTTCCAAAGCCCCTATTGTAGCATTTATCAGTTTTTATTACAATTATTTGTTTATAGGTATTTCATGCCAACTAGTCAAGAATTTCTTAGGAGCAAAGTTGTCCCTTTGTCTTCATATCTAGAGCACTTGGAACAAGTCGGTTAGTGTTTAATAAATGCTTACAGAATAAATGAGTGAATGAGCATGCAGTTAAACCTTGCACATACATAGCTAAGCTGACTTCAGCAAAAAATTGTAAGGTTGGTTATATAGTTATTAAAGGCACAGTAGGCTTCATTTTGTAAACAGTCCCATAACAAAGATTCCAAGGATGATATTTTAAGAAATTTCTATAAATATTGTTTTTTCCATCCCTTTACCAAGAAGGTGCAGTTTCCAAAAAAAACATGTAAGTCTTGATCATAATGTTGACTTATATAGTATAATTTGGCAACTTCTTAAATGATAATATATTGCAAAAAAGTTTTTATGTATCTCTTCATTTACTGATGAAGAATTTTATGTGATTTTTGAACTTCCAAATTATGCTTATTTAACCACAGTTTTTGTCCCCAACATGAGAGAATGGCCATCTTGGGATAGCTCTTATAGCTATTAAGGTGGAAATTCTAGCCCTGGTCTGGTAATTTGTAGTGAAGTTTAAGTTTAAGGTCAAGAGAGGCTAGTTTGAGTTGACCTGGAGTAAAAGGGCTAGAGAAATGAGCCCCCAAAATAAATTTGAAAAGACAAAGCCAAGAGGTAATGGAAAGGAAACACAGGAGTGAGGGAAACCTGAGATGAATAGGTTAAGATGAAGATTTAGTTGAGCAGCTTAGTGAGATCCTAAATCCCAGGGATCATGAGCTACATCAGTGGAATCATGGTTTCCAGAACATTTGTAACCCAAGGTCAAAGTCAGGTATATGTACTGATTTCAGGTGAGAGAGGGACCTATCTTCCCAAGAACTTCACCAAGATTGACAGAAACAAACGCTCAGCCCATGTTTGGGTGGCCAGTTGAATAAAGCAGAAATAAGCAATGCTGTGTTCATAACCATAAACATGAAGACAGTATTCTGGCTCCGTTTCTGGGAAATAGAGAAACCTACAAGCTGAAGAAGGAGAATGTTATCAGACAGTGTCTGTGAGGCCTCCACCCATTAGGAAAATGTGTGCCTACCTAACTGAACCTCATGAAACCACACTCATGATTGAAGTAACTCTGGGCAGGTTATACCTGGAAATTCCTTCACACAGTAGTCAGGTTTAATTGCACACTTAATTTGGCTGGGCTCAGGGCTAGCATTCATGGGATGGGTAAAAGGTGCAACTTCCGAAGATGAGAAACAGGCTATAAACCTAGGGGTGTGCACCTTTTTCCCTCCAGGTGGTGTCAGCAGGATGTTGACCAAGGGGAGCAGTGCCAGCAACACAGCTGAAGGAAGATTATGCTTTGTTTCATTACAGGAACAGATATTCTTTTAATGGGTAGTTAGTAAGGAAGCCTATTGTATAAAGCCCAGCTTGAATTTTAATGTGAGAATGTTGAAGTCAGTCAGTCATTACTCATTTTTTTTATGAGTGTAATAACCTACAGGATATGCACTTGTCAGTCAGTACACACACCCTTTGGGCGTGGTAGGGCACTTGGCCATGCCTTTTAAATTGTAAACCTGATGCTGTGATTACACTAAGCTGCAGGAACTTCTCTAGTGCACCGTATGTTGTGCCCATGTTGCTCGTAAAATATGTGGTGTGGCACTGGTAATAAGACTTGGATTTCCAGAAAACTAAACGTAAGTTTTAAATGTATGGATAGGTTCCAATCCTTTACAACACCGGTGACACAAATAAGGAATTCTGTATAGAATTCACCTATCTGTAGAGAGCAGGGGAAAACCTTCAGTGCTTCATCTGAAAGGGCATGGCCAGCTCTCAGCTCCAGACATTTGTTGCCATGGGAGAAAACAGGCAGATCTTGTCAGAATTTAAGATTTCTTTTTGAGATATCAGAAATACAATTTTTTTGTGAAATATGCCACATTCTGAATGATGAAAACGAAGGGGTTTTGTTGTTGTTGTTGTTGTTGTTGTTGTTGTTGTTGTTGTTGTTGTTGTTTAATTTTACTTAGCTTACTTTCCAGTTTGTGACTTTTGCTATCAAGGAAACTAACTTTAGGAGCATCATAAATTAGCATGCTGCTTACTTCAGTTCTCATTTGCTTGTTTTTATATAGTCTAGGAATTTAATTATCTTTCTAGCTTACTGTTCCTGTTTTTATCAACTTCCGTAGTGTAGACCAGTGGTTCTCAATCAGCAGCAATTATATCCCTTGGAGGGATATTTGGCCAAGTCTGGAAATACTTTTGGTTGCCACAACTTAGAGTGAGAGTGTGCTACTGGCCTTTAGGGGAGTAAAGGGCCAGAGATCCCGCTAAATTGCATAGGGCTCTACGTTGCATAGGACAGAACCCAACAACAAATAGTTTTGTGGCCCCAAATGTCAATGGTGATACGATTGAGAAATCTTCATGTAGACCCTGTTTTTAATTTCTGTGTATCCCTCCTTCCCTTCTTACTTGCCTTTCTTTTAAAGCACTTTTTTCCAGATACTCTGTTTCCTCTTCCTGGAATCTCATTCAGAACCTTTAGGTTGGTAGTTCTCAATTTCAGAATGTAGAAAAAATCTACATGGGAGTTTCTAAAAAATGGAGACTCTCAGACCCCACTTGTAGCTATTCTGACATGTGGATCTGGGGTGGGCCAAGATTCTGCTTCTTGAAATAAGCAGGTGATTCTAAGGAAGACCGTGCACAGACCACAGTGAAAGTGGTAGGACAATCCTCGTTTTCATAATATCTGCTTCTCTCCACTTTTTTTGGATCCTTTATTAGTTGAACTCCTTAACTATATTGTTACTTTTACTAAGCCTTTAAAAATTACATATCTTTTAATAGTTATTTACACTTTGGGAAATAAACTAAAATATTTATGGACAATCAGTCATCCAAGTAGCTGAATAATATATCTTACAGAGTTTCTTCCCAAAATTTCTGGTCTCTTTTCTCTACTTTTTTTGTAATATACTATATGTCTTTTCACTGGTTGATAGTGCTTCCCTGAAAATAAAAGATTAAAAACTTGAAAATATTAGAAATAATCCATGTAAGTGATTCCTTGACCAAACTGATGCATATGAAATATTACCAAAAATTGAGATCATAGTTTATGCCATGTAGTTGTTCCATGGAGGCAAAAAGGGAGGGCATTTATAGGCACATAAGAGCTATTTCTCCAAATACTTCCGGGAACTCAGGAAAACTACATGTTTATGCAGATACCTGCCTTCAGGAGCTTCAGCTCATGACTGGCATCCCATGTATTATAAAAATTGAGTTCAAATCACAGGACTTTGATAGGTCTACAGCAGTTATTCAGTGTCTTGTTGAAATTTATAATTAGAAGGATACGTGGCAGTTATTTGGATCATTTATCAAGGCATAGCCTCTGGGATGTCATTACCAACACAGATGTCCTTCCACACAGATAAGACAACTTACAATCGTTGTAAGTTGCAAACATCGTTGGTCTGCTAACCAGCTTGCCACCAAGGGTCATGGGTAACTTTGTTATCCAACTTTGACCACTTCTCATCATAATCCCAAAGAAGCTATTTTTAAGAAAGCTGGAATTCTATCTGGATGGCTTTGTGTTTATTGGCAGATATTAAAATAGTTATCGAATGTCCTGGGGAGAGGTCATTAGCTTCTCCCTCATAATATTCATCAAATGTTTTTCATAATAAATAAATACAGGTAAATGTCTTGCTGAGCAAATGTGTTTTCACGGGTTTCCCTGAGCCCCTCCTCTGTAAAAATCCTTATGGCTGACCCAACCAACAGGCTACTATACTTGAAATGATGAGGCCATGTGTAGAAATCCCCTTTACCAGTTGGAATCTCAGTGAATTCATCTTCCTGGAACTTTATTTCATCTGACTTAAAATGAGGAGATTAAACTGGCTGATCTGTGATGTTCCTTCTTGTTCTAGAAGGCTATAACTCTGTTAGAGTGCTCACAATATAGATATCCAACGTTGAATCGTCGGGGGTCCATCTGTGGCAGGAGAAGATCACAGCTTTTCTCTGCATCCCTGCCCCTTCCCCAAGGATGTGTCAGGGTCAAGGGCAGAATCATTTCCCATGATTGCATCCACAGAAAGGAAATCATGCTGATGTGTCAAACTCAGCAGTACAAATTGGACCCTAAGATTAGGGATGGAGAGTACCTCTTTCCTGGATCCTGTCTCTAGTCTTGTTCTTCTATGAAGTTAAAGAGGTAAAACACTTATTTTTGGCTTTTCCCTTTTTCATCTCTCATTAGACTTTCTCAGGGTCAGAAGTGGCAGGGCTGCCTGCCCTCTCCTACTGTACTTGGCTTGCTGCTTCTTGGAGGGCACCTGACCTGCCTTTGTTATCATACCAAGGCTTCATTGAGCCCCTGGCTGCAGTTATTTTCTGGATAGACTAGCCTAGCTCATTGGGGCTTGGGGTGAAACCTAACATACTCTCTATTTCCCTTAACAGCTTTGTTAGAGAATGGCAACTGTAGTCCTCACGTTAAGACATATAACCAGTTTTCGAATGTCAGCAAAGCATTCATTTATTTATCTTCCCTTTTTTCCCCCTTTATTGCTGTGCAATAAAATGCTTAGACAAGTTCTGAGCATGAGAATACAGAAACCAAACAAATGAATGTAGAGTGTATCATTATTCTGGGCATATCTCATGATCTTTTATTGTCTGTGATCATGTCTGTAAAGGGAGAATAGTTGAATCTAAAAATTTTTTTTTAATGTTTATATAGTTTTGACAGAGAGCATGAGTAGGGGGAGAGCAGAGAGAGACGGAGACACAGAATCCAAAATAGGCTCCGGGCTCTGAGCTGTCAGCAGAGAGCCTGATGTGGAGCTCGAACCGACAAACTGTGAGATCATGACCTCAGCTGAAGTCAGATGCTTAACCACTGACTGAGCCACCCAGGCACCCCCTGTTGAATCTAAAAAAGAATTTCTAGGGTTGCCTAGGTAGCTCAGTTGGTTGAGCGTCTGACTCTTGATTTCGGCTCATGTCATGATCCCAGGGTCATGAGGTCAAGCCCTGTGTTGGGCTCTGTGCTGAGCATGGAGCCTACTTAGGATTCATATTCTCTCTCTTCTTCTCTTCTCTTCTCTTCTCTTCTCTTCTCTTCTCTTCTCTTCTCTTCTCTTCTCTTCTCTTCTCTTCTCTTCTCTCTGTCACCCCCCCCATTCCTCCCCCCTTGCATGTGTGCTTTCTCACACACACACACACTCTCTCAAATTGAAAAGAAAAGAATTTCTAATCCTAACTCTGGGCCCAAAGAAATTGCTATTAAAGAATACAAATTCTTTGCAGGGAAGGTTATAGGTTTGTATCATCCCCATTCAGTTATGGAAGTTAAAAATTATTATGGACGAGGGGCGCCTGGGTGGCTCAGTCGGTTGAGCGTCTGACTTCGGCTCAGGTCATGATCTCGCGGTTCCGTGAGTTCAAGCCCCGCGTCGGGCTCTGTGCTGACAGCTCGGAGCCTGGAGCCTGTTTCAGATTCTGTGTCTCCCTCTCTCTCTCTGACCCTCCCCTGTTCATGCTCTCTCTGTCTCAAAAATAAATAAACATCAAAAAAAAAAAAAAATTATTATGGACGCTAAAAATTGTGCTTTACATGGTGTGTAACTTAGAACCACATTGTCTGTTTGAAAATCCTAGCATGAAATTGGCGCTAACCCAAATCAGCAATGAGGAACTGACTCCTAGCAAAGACCTCTGCTCTGGGGGGACAGCCGTGGGCTACCCCATTACACTAGAAGAGACTTGTTCTAACATCAGCTAAGCCATCAGTGAAATTTATCATCAAAGACACCATGAATTCTTCCCAGTTACATATAGAAGTGTTAAAAATCACAACATGCTAGCAGACTATGTTTTAAATGAAGGGAAACCTATCTTTGGAACATAAGCAGAATACTGATAGGAAAATGGTAGGCAATTTGTGAGAAGAAACCCTAAGTGTTTTTGTTTAATATCCTTATTGTAAATGTGACATTACTTTAAAAGTTACTAACAGTGGCATAAATATGAATTACAGCCCAAAAGGAAAACTTCCAGAATGGCCCAATTATCCTTCCGGAACTACTTAAATCGTCTCCAGAAGACCTCCTCAGGGCAGCTCATCTTCTAGCTCTGGCAGAGATGGGCTGACTTGTTTTCATCTAAATCTACTGTTCTTTCTCCTCTGTGAAGGCAAAATAGATTATAAGGAATCACTCAATATAAAAAGGGATCTAATGTTTACTTCTCCTAAAAGTTTCTTTTTGATGAGTTAGCATCATATTTATTAACAACTTTCTTAAATGCTTTCTTGGACCTTTTGCTTTTAGTGTAGCTAAGTGGTATACATTTGAATAATATTTTTGAAACTTAAGTGGAAAGCATATTCTTTTAAAGACTCTTTTTGTCCAGCCTGGCGTGCTGAATTAGGTTTTGAGAGAGTCACCAAAGCTCTGGAATTTACACTGTGGCAGAATACCAGATGAAAAAATAGCCGTTCATCTTCTAAACAGAGCTGCGAGGTCAGGCATGTGTGTCTGCCCCCACCCTGGCATGGCTCTGCTCACCACCAGGCAGCTGAGAAGGCCTCGTCCTCAGCAGGGACCTGAGACCTGCCAACACAAGACATCATCAGAGCGCCTCAAAATGTTTTAGTACTAACTCTGTGTGCAGAGAAAAGTTGGAATGAAACCATGAGAAGCAAATGTAAGAGAATCACTTATTCAAAAAAGGCCATTTGGTTTGGCTCTGCTTTATCTGGGAGTTTCCAGACCAATTCAGCCTGTATCCTGAAGAGATCCCAGCCTAGAAAAATAATTTTTTTTCAAGTACATGCATCATTGGCTACTATTAATTCCTAATTTAGACTTATTCTGATAATGTCAGTGGAATAAAATGTAGAGTAATATTTATTTAAAATGCATAAAAGATACAAACATTGACATTCTCTCTTCCCTCAGGCCTATTTAATTGCCCCCCCCCAACTTGAGTGTCATCCTGTTAACTCATTAACATGTACTTATTACACTCATCCTTTTTTTATATTAGTCTTAGCTTCTAATATGAATATATTTTTTTTAATTCTGCTTGGCTTCTTTGTCTTGCATTTTTAAAATGTTAAAACACTAGACTAATGGTAGTCAGAAATACAGAATGTTTTCTGTGTTATGCCAGTTGTGAAAAGTATGTGTCTATATCAATTCATGGTATTATTATTCTGTGTTTTGTTATCTAGTTCAATTCTTTCTCTTGCTAAATTTTAATAATTTTTAATCATTCAATTATAATCTCAACATTGGTAGTCTCGACTAGAACCTAGTCAGTTTACTTTTCATGTAAATAATGTAAAGCGTTACTTATAATTTGCTTAAAATTGAGACAATTTTATATAAAATATGCTGTTAAGTAATAGTCCGTAAAAGATAATTAAAACTATAATGATGTGGCTCTAAGTAATTCTTTTACAGTATGAGTATTGAGCTAAGGGTAAAATATTTTGAAAAAAACTGGTATTGGAGATAAAACTATTCTCTTAATCTGCATATTTTTCCATTCCACTCCATAGTTTTTATTTCTCAGGTACACAAATACTAGTCATAAAAAAATCTGAAATTGAATTTAGGCATCTTCCCTCGTTGCATTAGAATTCTTGAATACTTGTAAGTCGTAAGGTCACTGGGTACAATTAAAGAGTCCAAGACGAAGAAGCCATTGCAGTGAAGTGAGAGCAGATGCTAAGAGGGAAAAACGGAATAACTGAAACCTGCCTAAATGTGACACTCAGGCAAATGTTAAAGCATTATATTTTAAATGTTCTCTGAGAGCTTATTTACAGAATGTTTTGCTAAAAATATTATAAAGAAAAATGCCATTAACCTAGGGTAAATAACCTCCTAATATATCTATTGGATAAACTTTTATAAATACATACATACAATTGCTTAAGGTAGATCCTATTTAGCAGACTTGCTGGTTTGAGGAGGTGTTCATGGGACCCTTTCTATGGGTTTTCTGCCCAGCATGTGTTCTAGCATCTGACCAGTTCTTTTTGGCCTGAGCCTATGGAGGATCGTGCTGGGGCTCAGGAAGGCACAGTAAATTAAGCTGTGCACTGTAGTCTGTTTCCAGGTCACTGCCTTCTGCCTCTTTCTCATACCTTATTCACCCTTTGACCTTGTTAGAACAGTAATGTTTCTTCATAAAACATCCTTAATGAGACTATTTACCTTGCATACCCAATGAGATCATGCTTTGTGTAATAAATTCTGTGCTCGAACATATGCCAAGAAGGCAACCCTTGCAGCTGTTAAAGAATTAACTTTTTAACTGAGGGAGGGAACTTTTGCTTGCCGTCCATAGCTATCATGGCTCTGTTTTTCTTATTTTAAGTATGTTATAAAACTAGATGGAGGTTTTCTCTACTTTTTTTTTTTTTTTTTTTTTTGCTTAGTTGTTTGTGTTTTGTTTTGCGTATACAGTTGTATCAATCTTGAGCATGGCATAGTTATTCCTAAAGAATGTGAATTTACAAAGCAGATAAATAATGTGTATTTTCTTAATAATGTTCATTTGATTTCAAATATCTATTTGTGCAAAGAACTCAACTCTCAGGTGCAATGGAACTTAGGAACTTTATTTTTAATCAGAAGTAGTAGTTTCTTCCCCCATGAATTCTATTTTTCATACAGACCAGTTTGAATTCTGCCTGTTGGTATCTCCTTCCATCAGGATTATGGTGTCTTCACATGGAGCAAAAGCATAAAGCCTGGGTTGCCTGCTACAGGAGCAGCCCCCGAGTCCACAGAAGTTGACTGTTCTGCCTAAGGAATTAGGAAAGAAAATATCTTGTGGATTGGTACAGGCTGTTATATGCCTCCTGTTAAAGAGATTAATAATCTCTTCAGTACAGGTAACCTAATGGTAACCTTGCCGAAAATTTAAGTCGTTTGAGGGCTTGACCCTTTTTCACACCCCTTTGGCCTCTTGGTTTGATGTCATCTGCAAACGTAATGGGGTTTCTCTCTTCTGTTTTTCCATGTCATTACAGTAGCCCACCACCTGCTGACTCTGCCACAGTCACAAGTGCCATCCTTGTGACCCCCTGCAAACCACTGCACCCCTCTGTACGATGGGGATGACAATAGTACCTACCCCATAAGGCCCTTAGGAGGATTAAATGAGATATTTTTAAAAGATGGTGTCCTAGCACTTAACATACAGATCCCCAATCAATGGTAGCTCTTTACTATTGCTTTTTCCCCACTAAGAAAATTACATAGTCTCAGGATTAGAAGAAAACCAAAGAGCCCATTTTAAACACAGAACTAAAGCAAACAGTCCTGTAGCTTATAGTGGTGAAACTGTTTCTAACAAACAAGGTGTGACTGCTGGGGGATAGGGTAGAAGAGAGCATAGAGGACTTGACGTGTTTTTTTCCATGGTGCTGGACCTTCTTCCAGGCATGCATTCTGACATCGCAGTATTTGTCTTTTGAGCTTATTTTGGAAAAATACTTCTAAATTTATTTCTTACCACATTTATAGGGGTAAGGGATTTATTCCTGTTTCTCAAACAAATATGAACCAGAGAAGTTCCTTTCAGACAAATGAAAGGCCGGAACGTACAGTGGAGGTCTGATTTTCTTCCATTGTGGGGCCACTGGATCTCAGTAACTCATTGAATCACGTTTTTCTACCTTTGGACAGAACTGCACTCAGGCAAGCAGGATGCCTGTCTACCTATTACTTTAGAGTTTTTAGGAAATAATATTACTACGTGCTCTTGCTGGTAATTCATTCCAGGCTCTCTCCATAATGCATTCCAGAACACTTGAAGGAAATTCTCCTGATATCTAATCTCAATCCCTTCTTCTGCCCTTTAAACCCTTTATATCTTATCTTAACTTCAATGGGGATAGAAAGCAGATCCTCACCAGGGTTTGCCACGTGCCTTGTTAAGTTTTTGAAACTGCTATTTCGTCTCTCACGTCCCTCCTCACCCTCTACTGTAGAATAAGTCGATCCCAGTCTTTTCCCACTTTTTTTTCCCTCTTCACTAAGCATTTTTTGTCCAGGGCTTTGTGGGTAAAAGATTTGTCATTTTGTTGTTCCCCCTGAGACTTCCTTGGGGTATGTATCAGCACATAAATGGCAAGGTGCAGGTAGAAGGTGTTCCATGTAACCAGCCCACCCTCCACCCCAGCTGGCCTTGAGGTGCCGGCTACTTCCCTGCCCCACCACTGCTTACAGTTCTGTGGGAGTAGGGCCCCAGGGGCACTACGGGCATGGTTAAGCATCTGACTGTCCGTTTCGACTCAGGTCATGATCTTACAGTTTGCGGGTTCGAGCCCCATGTCAGGTTCTGTGCTAACAGTGCAGAGCCTGCCTGGGATTCTCTCTCTCCCTGTCTGTCTGTGCTTCCCATTCTCATACTGTCTCTGTCTCTCTCTAAATAAATAAATAAACTTAAAAAAGAAAAGAAGTCGTGCCACAGAGAGCTTTGGAACTACGATTTATGCTCAGCCCTGCCACTCAATCCTATGGCAGTCTCTTGCTTTAATACAAACCTACCACCAAGAGGCCATTTCTCTGACATTGTTTCCTCTTGTAAGATTCTTGCTTGATTTAAAGTAGTCTCAACCTGGCCAGACCTCGAAGACATGCTGCTTCATCTTCATAAGTCTGGCTGTCTGTCTAGCCCCCAGAAGTACCTTGTAGGGAGGTGCTGACTTTGCACCTTTCTGACTTTGTACCTCTGGCAGGGAAAGTGTCAGAATACGTCATTGGGGGTTGTCTTCAGAACCTTGTTACCCTCTCTGCACAATTAGTGAACCCCTATTCTGACTGCCTCAGATTCCCCTGAGTCTCTCTTCTGAGATTTGGCTTCTGGTCTGAGGGACTCCCCTCTTTGAGGGGAGGTCAGTTGTGCTTAAATTTGGGTGGATTCCCAACACAGGAAGGTGGCCTGGTCCACATGGGTCTTCCGTATAACATGAATCACACTAGAAGCAAACCAGGACATGGTGGGAATTAATGGCAGAGGGGTATTGTAAATTGTGACCTCCCATAGAAAGATGCAACAACTTCTCCCTGCCATTGTCTGACTCTCCAAATATATTGTCAGTACCACTGACCCCAAACTTATCATTGCCCACTTCATAGACCTAATTACTTTCTTATGTATTGATCGAACTTCCCCAAGATTGTTACCTCTTGTCTAGGCTCAGATCTCGTTACTCAACATTGCACTGCTCACAAAAACAGCATACCTCTACACAGTGGGTGGATATTGGTTACCTGCTAAGTAGTGAATAAATATATTCTACGGTAGCCACAAAATTATATTTATTAAAGATACAAAGATGTCTATAGATACCCTGTGCACATATTAAAATTAAACATATGGAGATCCACTCATTCGGAATGTCTTTTTTCCTCAGGTTTATTGAGGTTATGATTAACAAATAAAAGATTATATATATTTAAGGTGTACTACATGGTATTGTGATATAATGTGCATGTATAATGATTACCACAAGCTAATTCGCATAATACATCACCTCATATAGTTATCATCTGCAGGCCTGTGTAATGTGGAAAGTCTTTTAATGTGGTCAGAAGTTAGGTTTGAGTTTGTCTTAGCATGTGTTCTATGCTAATAACATTGATAATGCCTGTTAATTTATTAAATTTTGTTCATTAACGTGAGACTATTCAGAAATATTTTTTAAAACACTGTCTTCAAGTTCTTTAACCACTCAAGGAGTATTTATAAACAGTTGAAATGCACTTTTTTATTATCCATTGAGAAGCTAATCATTTATTCCTAAAGCAGTGTAGGCACATTGCCCCTGGATGGTTGCCCCACTCCCATTAGTATGTACTGCCTTGGGAACAATATGTGCTCTTTTTCCTGTTAGTACCAGTTATAGAGGTCCTGCTGCAAAACTATTAAACCTATAGAATGGTGACATTCCTTCCTTTGGTTCTATGACACAGAAATACTCGATTGTCCCCCTAACTCTCTGAGCATGTCTTCTCTGGCAGTAGGAAAGCAAAGAGAAGCCACGCAAACAAAGAGGATGAGGAGGATAGGGCAAACGGGAGCAAGGTGAGGGTGGCAAGAGAGAAGAGAGAGGAATGGGTGGGTACTGTTACTGTCCTGTGGCTTCAAACCAGAAATTATATTTGGCCCGTGAACAGAAAAGACATGTTTTTGTATAACCTCAGTCTATTCTCTCTAATGTTTACTGCCAAGACCTAAAACTTCAAGACATTTCTAAAATGACAGAATTCTCACTTTAAATTTCTCCAGTGAAATGTCATGATTGAAAAAATCTCATACTAGTCTTTTATTCTACCCCAGAAGGGGCAGGGGGAAGGCTGTCCTAATTACCCATTTCTTGAACTAAAATATCTTTAATTGAACATACTTGAGAAAGATCACGATGAAAGTAACATGAACCATGGGAGAGTGCCATCCCACCATCTTACTGTGAGGTGCAAAAATGAAATCATTCCTATCCAGCCATCATTCTTCCACACCAGTAGTTTGTCAAAAAGTATGTTACTGGTCCTGTCCACCTTGGGACATAGAGTAAACCACAAAGGAAGACCTGCCATGCCATGTCTCAAGGCCTTTGTGAATCGTGAGATCTCAATGGGAATTCTTCACACTTTTTATAAGGTTCCACCAGATGCGCCCTGCTTGCTGTTCTGCATTTTGGTCAAGATAGGAAGCAGGGCCTCCCCACTGCACAGCTCCTCTGGGGGGGAGGGGGAGGGGAACAATCGTGGAGAGCCTGTAGAGTTCTGGCCTCCAGCAGTGCCGGGAAAAAGTAGCTGCCCAAATGTTGCTGGTAATTAAGGACTTGGCAGCTGAGGGCAGCCAGGAAGCACATACTAGTTACTGTAACATCCACGTAGAATGAGTGAAACTCCTTTAGGTCCAAGTGGGACTGGGACATGTTTAAATTCACATTAATGTACCTCTCCATGCACCCTTCCCCCCCCCCCCACACACACACACACAGCTGTTGCTGGCACTTAAGAAATGAAGTGTGGCTGTGGCCACCTGGGAGCATGGGTCCCCAAGCCCGATGCCCATTAACTCCATGTTAATTTAGTAAGGTGGTTTGTAGGCAGTGCTAAGACCCCCAATTTATGTTCACTGATGCTTTGGATAATGGAAACATGCTTATTAAGGATCTTTGGCAAAAGATTTTCCTGTGTAATTAGCAAACATCTTAATTATACACTTGGATTTGAAGCTGTGGCTAATCTTAAAGTATAAAAATAATGCAAATTAGATAAAGAAAGAAGGATTAGAAAGGAAACCATATAGCATAACTCCATTAATAGAGTATAATAATTTATTAAAGTTTCTCAAAATGTGAATTTGAAATAAATTCAGCATTTATTAAGTACCCATAAGCATAATGGAAAGGATGTTTTAGGAATGTGTAAGACACTATTACCAACTTTTAGGAACTTTCATTTTAGAATATAACACGTATTAGAAGAGCAGCATAAACTTTCCAAACACTTTAGAAAGGCTACTTCGAGTAATATAAGTATAACTAATTATGTATCTCCCCGTGCTTTTAGAAAAGATATTGGATGGATACACATGGCTGCAAAATCTACATACTGAAGATATTTATTACCTTGAGCTGTTTAAATAAATATAGATTATTACTCAGTTCCAAGCGTGTCCCACATATATTCCCAAAATCATAGGCTAAAGTTAAGTGTAACTGAAATACCAAACATAATGTTGATAATCTCTTCAATAGGTTATGCTACAAGACATAGCCTTGTGGATAAGTGCTAGAGAAAATGTTCGTGATATTTTATAGCGTTGACCTTAAGTCAGCCATGAGAATAAACACAGCAGTATAGACCTAAGGCCAAAAAGAAATATGATTTTTACAATTAATTTGCAAGCAAATATCACTTTTAATAAAATTTGAAACTATAACCCTTGGCTGTTGCTAGTCAATCAAATTACAGTTATCATCAGATGTAGTCTTATAAAGAAGGAGGACATTTTAATGAACTGGAATATTTTTACTATTTGAAGAATTATGGAAAGAATGGAAGTAACACTGAAATATTACTTCAGGTGTCAGCAATAACTTTCAACATGTTTTTATTTTTCTTATCCATTTAGCCCTCTGTGACATAGGAGAGGGGAGCCTTATCGTCTCCATTTCTCCTTGAGGCTTAGAGAAAAGTTTATATGACCCAGGCAGTTCCCAAGTATCTATTATCCCCAAATAATCAGTATGCTATCGATGAGGCACTTTGCTGATTTTTTTTCTTGGTTGGTGGCTCACTCATTTGTTTGTCAGAAGCATCTTAGTTACATACCGTAAGTTTAGCACTACTGTGCAGTACTTGCCGACAGCTTCCCATTAGCACATGTGAATATGATACATTTGCTTTTCATTAAAACAATTCCAAACATCAGATTTTTTCTGCCAGAAATCTTTTATTGATGGAGGTAGTCTGTAAAGAAATGAAACGATTTGAAATGACTGCTTTAAAATTGTTTTGCTAATTTTAAAACTCCTTAAAATATAGGAATTATATCTTTTAAGCCCAGTTCCAGTATTTAATAGATGTGTGGCAGGTAGATCTATTGTTGGCCAGTGACTTGTCGTTCATCTAAATTGGTAAGTGTTTCTGTGATGAATGTGGTAAAGATGAATGGCCATGATTGTAATCATGAATGGTTATTTCTAAAATCAAGCTAATTAGTGTGGCGTATTTCTACTCTACATTAAACGTGTATGCTAGAAGTCCCTCATGTGTTTGAACTAAGTAGAGTTTTGAAATTCTTCAGTGAAATTGAAAACCTTACAGGGGCGCCTTACAGGATGGCTCAGTCGATTGAGCGTCATACTTTGGCTCAGGTCATGATCTCACAGTTTGTGGGTTTGAGCCCTGCGTCAGGCTCTGTGTTGAAAGCATGGAGCTTGGAGCCCGCTTTGGATTATGTGTCTCCCTCTTTCTCTCTCTGCCCCTGCCCCTCTCGCACTCTGTCTCTCTCTCAAAAATAATAAACAAAAATAAAATAAAGAAACCTTACAATTGCAAATAAGTTATCACTGTAGCTCTAAGCTCAATTTGGCATTTCTAAGCTTTCTTTTCTTTTTATCCTTTAAGTCATACATCAAGGGGCACCTGGGTGGCTCAGTTGGTTAAACATCCGACTTCGGCTCAGGTCATGATCTCACGGTCTGTGAGTTCGAGTCCCATGTCAGGCTCTGTGCTGACAGCTCAGAGCCTGGAGCCTGCTACAGATTCTGTGTCTCCCTCTCTCTCTGCCCCTCCCCTGCTCCCCTGCCCCTCCCCTGTCTCTCTTTGTCTCAAAAAACAAACAAACAAACAGTTATCTGTCTACCCATTGACCCCACACACCTGCCATCCAAAACCCAACCTCTCATCTACCTTCCAGTCTCCCTTACATTTCCCCATTCTTTCATTTCTCGTCTATTTTAAGTGCCCTTGAGAAAAATGAGAAAGAAAAGCAGTTTCTGTTAAAATTAATACTTACTGATCCTTTGGTTTTAATTAAAATGACCACATTATATTTATTGTCCAAAATATGACACTTGTAAGAATAAACAGGGCATTATTGGTAATCATGCCGGGAAAACCAGCATAAACCAGGACTGTTCTGGGTAAATCAGAACATAATGTCACTCGTACATAATAAGTTCTCCTAAAAATCTGAAGTGGGATTCTAATATCGTAGTATGATATTTTTTAGTTAGATTATGTGATATGTGAATTGTTGATTTGCATTCAAAATATAGAGTGGGTCAGATTTTTAAATATTGTATATGTGTGCGTTGATGTAACTTAAACATGGTTTTTTTTTCATTAGCATTAATGAAAAATGAATTTTTTCATAGCATTAATTCCTATACATGTAGTTAGCTTAGTAGTTAGCTCTCCAATTTGAGATCATCTAGATACTTAATTTATTCCATCTTGTTGCCTTGCTTTGGGGTTGATTGCTCTCCCATTAATTCAGTGGAAATCTATAAATCACTTTCTCCAGGTATAGCATTCACCAGCATGCCACGGGGGCTGTAAACGAGGAGGAACACCCAGTCTTTGTGTTTCAGTGGTTCACAGTGTAACTGGGGATTAGGGCTAGCAGAATTTATGCCAAATAACTGCATAAGCCAGCGATGACACATGGACCAGAACAGGAAGAGTAAGTGGTAGAGAAGTACAGGAACTAGTAAAGGGGCCAGCAGAGCTAATTAGAGGGAGCAGAGACTGCATTAGAATAAGACCCATTCTAGCACGTGTTGGCAACCTGGTGGAGAATAGGCGGGAATTATTGGTTTATATAAGATTTAATGGAGACATATGTAACTTATTAGCATATGAAGTAATTTTACCTTCCTCTGAACACTCATCTCTATCATGTGTTAGCTGTGTGATCTTAGACCTACCTATTTCTTAACCCTTCTGGCCTGTTTCCTCATTATAAAATAAGAAACTTAATGGTACCTACTCATAAAATTGTTAAATTGGTTAATTAATATAAAACATTTAGGACTGTGCCCGATATTAGAAAATCACTGAGAAGGCTCTATTTCTGTTACTGTGACAAGACATCTAAGTCAATGTTTAATTGTAACTTACCTCATGTAAGGTATCCCAATCCTAATTTAAATTTGCCCTTATTATTTACAATTTCTTTTACAGCTCGAAAGTCAAAGAAGTTGGGCAAGTTAAAAGGTATTCACGAGGAGCAGTCACAGCAGCAGCCCCCGCCCCCTCCCCCACCCCCCCAGAGCCCCGAAGAGGGGACAACGTACATAGCTCCTGCAAAAGAGCCCTCCGTCAACTCAGCGCTGGTTCCTCAGCTGTCCACAATCTCACGAGCGCTCACGCCTACCCCTGTTGCGATCCTTGAAAACATCGAGCCTGAGATCGTGTATGCAGGCTACGACAACTCAAAACCAGACACAGCCGAAAACCTACTCTCCACTCTAAACCGCTTAGCAGGCAAACAGATGATCCAAGTCGTGAAGTGGGCAAAGGTACTTCCAGGTAGGCATGCCTCTCCTTTCAAGGTCTGCATCCTGAAGAAGAGAAGTCAGGGCAACACATTTCACCATCTCCCCAAGAGTGCAGTTGGAGTTAGCTTTCTGTCAGGTCCTCATAACCAAATTTTGTAATCGCTACCAAACTAATCAAGTGTGTAGGGAAAATCTGTCAATGTGCTCATTTCTCCTGAGCTGTTAGGGCTAAGGGTTCTGTTGTTAATCTACGTTTCTTGTGCTGGTGATTGAAATAGGACATTTCCACCTCGAATTATCGATAAGGTGAAATACAATCTGTTTGTGAAAATGCAAGGTGAGCCCATTATTAGCAGCTCATAACCAGGGCTAATCTGAGCATAGACCAGTAAACCATGACCTATCAAGTAAGTTGTAGGAGATCCTGAAAGACTGTTCTTTCTGAAAATATCATCTTGCCTCCAGCACCCTTTAAATTGTCCTTGAAATTCCTACTGTAGTCACTTTTTATGCTATAGAATTTTATTAATAAAGTCCTTCTTAATCTACAGAAACATCACTTAGAATTGTTATCACATTGTCCCAGTTCGTTAATCAAAGCAGTTTCTTCGGGCGCCTGGGGGGCTCTTTCTGTTGAGCATTTGACTGGATTTTGGCTCAGGTCATGATCTCACGGTCATGACATTAAACCCTGTGTCACACTCCGCACTGGGCATGGATCCTGGTTAAGATTCTCTCTCTCCCTCTCTCTCTGCCCCTCTTTTCCACTCGCACTCTGTCTCAATAATAATAATAATAATAATAATAATAATAATAATGTAATTTATAAGCAATTTCTTGGATTACCTATGGTCAGCCAAGAGGCATAAGAAAAAAGATTGGGGAAAGCTCTGATGATTGGGTCTGTGAAGAGGAACATGCCCTGGTGAAACTCTGCAAACAGAAGAATACCATGATGTCCCTGGGAATACAGGGGGTGAGAAAAGGAACAAAAGATGGGCTGATGTAAGCCCAGAAATGAAGACTGTAAGAGAGGAGGACAGATGCCAAAGACACTTACTCTACTTTATACCTTTGTTGAAGTCCAGTATTCTCCCAGACGAGGGGAAACAAGGAATAGTACTTTTTCAACCACTGTAAAATTCACAAAAGTTAACTATAGATATGTAGGAGTTGACAGTTATTAAAATAGTCTTTATTTGAATGTTAATGTGAATAGGATGAAGCAAGTTTTACAAGTTAACACAAATTCTTTCAGTCTAACCAAAGGTTTTACCCACAGTGAAGCTGTCTGAACTCCCTGGTTTTGTTTGTTCTGGCAGTTCACCCTCATTGAAAGTTTAGGGTGAATTTAAAATGAAATGTTGGAGAGTCTGGGTGGCTCAGTAGGTTAAGCGTCCAACTCTTGATTTCGGCTCAGGTCATGATCTCACGGTTCATGAGATTGAGCCCAAGTGGGGCTCTGCACTGACAGGGAGGAACCTACTTGTGATTCTGTCTCTCTCTGCCCCTCCCCTGCTCGCACACACATGCATGCATGCGCGTGCTCTCTCTCTCTCTCTCTCTCTCTCTCAATAAATAAACTTAAAATAAGACGTTAAACAGGGCCATGCCCATGGTGGGTGCTCCTTAAATGGCTATTGAATTGATCTGAGTCTGTTAGAGAAAGGTGACTATTTGGGGTTGCCTTAAGAAGCGTCTTCCTGGAATGTACTTAAATGCTAAGTGTATTTCTGTGATTAATTGTTCTGTTCTTCAGGATTCAAAAACTTGCCTCTTGAGGACCAAATTACCCTAATCCAGTATTCTTGGATGTGTCTATCATCATTTGCCTTGAGCTGGAGATCGTACAAACATACAAACAGCCAATTTCTCTATTTTGCGCCAGACCTAGTCTTTAATGAGTAAGTACCTATTAATTAGCCTTCATAAAATAACCTGCAGAGTTATTTGTTATGCTTTTTTTTTATGATTTCTAAACATAAATCATATGTATATTTGTGAAAGAATCCACTGACACTAGCATTTTTAAGAGTAGAAAATCTATCATTTAAGAATTTAAAAATTACTTTTTGCAAAATTATAATGCACATGTCTGAGTATATATAAATCAGTTTATATAGATCTCGTATAATATGTGGGAATTGTCCCAAAAGAAAGATGATCCAGTTGGCTCTAAAAACTTGACTGGTACAAAGCCACGATTAATAGAAAACAGTCTCTTTTGGTATCTACTCCAGTTGAGAAGACTATCTAATTTCTAGGAAATGTGAATGTATGAAGTGTCAATTTTTATATGCATTCATACAGTGGTTCTTTTGTTAACAGTGTACAGCTGCTCAATGTGTTTTCATGACAATCATAATTATCCTTCTTTGCAATCATAAAAGAAGCCGAAATGTTGTTCTGTAGTGAAACGTTTTTAGTTTTATGACGCATTTTAAAAGATCAAAAGAACTGTAAGAGATATTTCTTTGGCCATGAATTCCTTCCTATGTTACGTTTACATTTCAACGCCGTTCTCATTCCGCGTTAGCACATTTTGCATATGTTTGTTTCCAGCAGTGCTTCTTTGTAATTGTTGGGTCAAGAAATACCTAAAATAAAAAGGAACATTTGAATTATGATAGTAACCACATCGGTATTCTAACAGATGGCTCCGTCTAGAGATAGGAAAATAGGGGGTTCTGGTAAGGAAGGAAGCGCATAAGAAATAGGTTGGTGATAAGAGTAATGCAAAAGATTGATAGTGGACACGTAGTGCCGAGATACGTAAATGGTACCAGAGCAGTTTACCTAGGAAGTCCAGTTCACTCAAGTATGGCACGTCACCAAGACCATTTCATCCCAGTATAAATTGGGAACATCCACTGTTGGTTCCCAAGGTGACCCTCCTTTTGGTGATTAGTCAGAAAGAATACTTCTACTGCACATAATTTTTCACCAAAAGAGTGAAGCAAGGCTAAACAACCGACATGCACATTTTCATTTACTTGTGTTCCTCATTAATCAGCTGATATTATTATATAGCAAGGCTTTTTTTTTTTTTAATATGGTCTATAAACCAAAAGAAAAACACATTAAGGGAGGTCATTGCTTTAAATTTTTTTTTACTGTCTATTTATTTTTGAGAAAGAGAGACAGAGTGTGAGTGGGGAGGGGCAGAGAGAGGGGGAGACACAGAATCCAAAGCAGGCTTCAGGCTCTGAGCTGTCAGCACAGAGCTTGACATGGGACTTGAACTCATAAACCGCGAGATCATGACCTGAGCCGAACTCAGGGGCTTAACCAACTGAGCCACCCAGGCATCCCAGAAGGTCCTTGATTTAAATGGAAGTGTGGGTAAATAAGAATTGCTACTCGGGCCATCCAGCATGTCTCCATTTGACTTTAACAGGAGTTTTAAATGATCCGTTCAGTCCTATTTAGCACATCTATTAGAAGTTTTTCTCATAAAATACATACAACTTAAAATTTTTCCATTTTAATCATTTTTAAGTGTATAGTTCAGTGGCGTTAATTACATTCACAGGGTTGTGCGACCATCGCCGCTGTCCGTCTCCAGGACTTTCATCATCCCAGACAGAAACTTTCAACCCATTAAACAGTAACTCCACAGTCTTCCCTCCCCCAAACACCTCATAACCTCTAGCCTATGAGTTTGCCTCTTCTAGGTGTTCCCTATAAGTAGGGTCATACAGTATGTATCTCCTTTTGTGTCTAGCTTATTTCCCTTAAGACTCATGTTATCAAGGGTCACTCTTATTGTAGCATGTACCAGAATTTCATTTTATGGCTATTATTCCATTATATATAGAATCAGTCCTCATTGTTTGTAGATTCTGTATTTGGGAACTGACCTTCTGACTACATTTCTTTGTAACCCCAAAGTCCATACTCAGAGCACTCCCATAGTCCTTCGTAGATGCCCAGAGCAGCAATAAATTAGAGTTGCCCAGCGTGTACATTTCAGCTGAGACTCTCTGCCTTTTTGTTTCAGCCCTCTTACTGTGAACAAGTGGCCTTTTCATGGTCTACTTAGTACCATGTGGGGTTTTTTTTTTGCATTTTTGTGCTGTCTTTTGGTGATTTCATTGTTTAAAATGATCTCTAAGCATAGTGCTAAAGTGCTATCTAGTGTTCCTAAAGCAAGATGGCTATGATGTGCCTTAGGGAAAAAAAATACAGGTCTTAGATAAGCTTCTCTTAGGCATGAGTTCTAGTGCTGTTGGCTGTAAGTTCAGTGTTATGAATCATATGTATATATGTATATATATGTGTGTGTATATATATGTGTATATATGTGTGCATATATATATAATAATGTATATATATATTAATAAGGTGTGCTTAAACAGAAATGCACATAAAACAGGATTATATATAAATTGGTTGATAAAGGTGACCAGTGGCTCTCGAGAACCTATTACCCTTAGGAGGAGCAGTTCAGTAGTCACTCATTCAGTATTTGCAACTTTATAGAATATAACTGCCTTATTTATTTTTACCAAATAGAGAACATTGACCACATTTTATTTATCCATTCATCTGTTGATGGACACGTGGGTTGCTTATACCTTTGGCTATTGTGAATATTGCTACTATAAACATTTGTGTATAAGTATCTGTTTGAGTCCCTGCTTTCATTTCTTTTGGGTATATACCTAGGAGTGGAATCTCTGGAGCATATTGTAATTCTGTGTTAAACTTTTGAGGAGGTGCACCCAGGTGGCTCCATCAGTTGGGCGGCCGACTCTTGATCTCACCTTAGGTCATGATCTCATGGTTTGTGAGACAGAATCCCTCACTGGGTTCTGCGCTGATGGAGCGGGGTCTGCTTGGCATTATCTCTCTCCTCTTTCTCTGCCCCTCCCCCACTAGCTCTCTCTCTGTCACAAAATAAATAAATAAACATTAAAAAGTAAAAAAAAAAAAAAAAAAAAAAAACCTTTTGAGGAAACACCATACTGTTTTCCACAGCAGTTGTAGTGTTTATATTTCCACCAGCAATGTAACAAGAGTTCCAATTTCACCACATCCTTGCTAACACTTATTTTCTGGTTTTGGGTTATTATTTTTTTTAATAGCCATACTATTAGGTATAAAATGTTTTGGGGTGGGATTTTTTTTGAAATATATTGACATATAACATTGAGTAAAGGTAAGGTGTACCTGTTGATTTGATACATTTATATATTGTAATATGATTGCCCTTGTAGCCGTCTTAGTACCTCTATCAAGGCACATAATTCTTTTCTTTCTTTTGGTAGGGGTAATTAAGATCTAGTCCATTTGCAAGGTTGAGGATTATAATATAATATTTTATACATTCACTATACTGTACATTAAACCTGCAGAACTTAGTTATCTACTAGTTGCGGGTTTATACCCTTAAAACGGCATCTTTCCTGTTCCCTCCCCCTCACCGCCCCCGTAACCACTATTGTACTCTCTGTTTTTACAAGTGAGCCTTTTTTAGATTACACATATAAGTGATATCATACGGCATTTGTCTTTCTCTGTCTGACTTATTTCTTAGTAGTTGTGAAGTTGTATCTCATTGTGGTTTTGCTTTGCATTTCCCTAATGACTAATGATGTTGGGCCTCAGTTCATAAGCTTATTGGCCATTTGTAGATCTTCTTTGGAGAAATGTCTATTCAAGTCCTCTTGGTCATTTTTTTTTTTTTTCAACGTTTTTTATTTATTTTTGGGACAGAGAGAGACAGAGCATGAACGGGGGAGGGGCAGAGAGAGAGGGAGACACAGAATCGGAAACAGGCTCCAGGCTCCGAGCCATCAGCCCAGAGCCCGACGCGGGGCTCGAACCCACGGACCGCGAGATCGTGACCTGGCTGAAGTCGGACGCTTAACCGACTGCGCCACCCAGGCGCCCCTCCTCTTGGTCATTTTTAATTGGGTTGTTTGTCTTTGTGTTCTTGAGTTGTAGAAGCCTTTATGTTTTCTGGATATTAAACTCTTCTCAGAGATACAATTTGTATATTTTTCCCATTCTGTGGGTTGTCTTTTCACTCTTCATAGTACCCCTTTAAAATTAGAGTTTTTAATTTTAATGAAGTGCAATTTATCTTTGTTTTCTTTTATTGCCTATGCGTATGGTGTATTCTGTTAATTTGTAATAGTACACACATGTCCAAGTGTACAGATTCTGAAAAAAGTACAGAATTGTAAGAATCCTTTTTAACAAATGAGATTTAGGGGAAAGCAGCTTATATTTTAAATCTAAATTAATGTAATTAAAGCATTTGGGAAATAAATTAGAAACCCAAAATAGAAAAGGCCATATATGCTTTGTGTGCATTTGTTTGTTCTAAAAAAAAAAAAAAAAATCAAGACAAAATGGAAACACAAATATTGCTTTCCAATGTTATAAACAGTTACATGTTATTATATAATTATTAGACTGAAAATTTTGTCCCTGTTCTCCAGACTTTGACCTCAGCCCCAACCTAGAGTTCTCTAGTTTTCTCTCAACTACAGAGCAGGGGAGGCCTGTGTTTTTCAAAGTTGAGAAGGGGGAGAAGTGCCTCTCAGAAAACATTCGGAAATGACATACAGCCTTTTGATGAGATCACGCCAACAAAAAGAGCTTGGTGAGTGACTCTGTCACAGAACCTGTGTTTTTTCGGGAGACTACTAGGTTAGAAAGAATGGCCTGCAACTAAAGTCTGAATGCACACTCCTGCTTCATCCTGCATTCATTCAGGGAATACTTACTAACTGCCGCCCATGTTCTGAGTGGTGTTTCTCAAATAGGGAAAATACATGTATATAGTCCTCGTCTCGTGGAACAGACAGTCTAATCAGGTAGACAGATAATTGACCTGAGAATCCTCAAATTCCAATTCCAAGTATTGAAAGGGAAAGTACTTTAATGGCAGTTAATGGGAGGTATTGATCTAGTCAGGAAAGCCTTCCCTGGGATTGATTAAAGTAGTGTGAACCAGGTGTAGGGAGTCCAGGAGGAGGGAAGCTGACCTAGACTGAGGGACCAGCATGTGCAAAGCCAGTGGCAGGAAGGAACTCAATTCAGAACAGTGTGATGATGGGACATAGAGGGAAATGCAAGGATGTGAAAGGCAGAATCAACAGGAATCACTGGTGGTCACATTCAGGTAGAGAATGGAAGGGAGGAAGTAGTGGGTGTCGGGGATGACCTCCAGGCCTTCACCTTCAGTGCCAGGTAGGATTTGGTGTCATTCCCTGGGATACGGGAGCAAAGGTGGAGGACCAGACTTTGGAGGGGAAGAGGTAGGGAGTGTTGTATGAGGCCAGTTTTGAACATAAGATTGAATTGCCTTCCAATTATTCAAGAAGAGATATCAAATAAGCAGTTATTATAGACATCTGAAGCCTAAAGAGAGGAGCCAGCTGAAGATACAAATTTTGAATTCATTTTAGAGGCAGTGGTTAAAAGAAGCAAGACAGGGAAGTGCTACACATCACAGATCCCAAGAAAACTGAGGGCTTCAAGAGAGACAGTATGGCTACTAACGTTAGATGCCATGTGATCTGAGTGAACTGGAGAAGTGAACCACAAAATTGGAAGCACGTGTCACTGGTCACCTGCCAACACTTTGCACATTCATGTCTGCTGAACGTGTCCCTATACTTCCCTCAGCCAGTTCCTGTACTGCCATACCCTTCCAGCAAGTGAAGTAAGGAACTGGCATTTTGTGTATGGGAGTAATATACGCCATTCAGCTGAGGCTAGAATGCTGTGATGTGATCCCGCCTTGCTCTCCCACTCACTGTTTTAGGCTACCTCTCACCTGCACTGGCAGCTCTTTTTCAGGTATCTGTATCCCCACTTTGTTTCACTGGTACCTCCTCAATGAAATCACGAACTTTGTCTTAATTGGTTTTTAATTTCCAGCACCTGGCATAGGCCTAGTGTCCAAGGCAAAGGAGGAACTCTATAAATATTTGCCGAATAAATGAATTATTGAACAAATGAACCAAACAATCTATTAATCAGTCTGGAAGACACTTTCTAAATTATCATTGCTAATTATGAGGATGACATTTATGATAAAGAAGTATGATAGGGGGTGCAGTTTTCATGAACAGAGGCTTTGCTACGTTTAAAATGGTGAACAAAATTTTAAGGTTGATCCTTTGTGTTTGCCTTCACCTGTGAAACAGATCTGAAAGTTACCAGAGATCTTATCTTCAGCTGTGTACTGGCTTTATTGGAGTTGGAAGAAAGGTGGGGAGCAAGGAATAATTAAGGAAAACATTCTTTCCAATATTTTTTTATTAAACATTGGGGTGAAGATAGGAGTTAATACTTTAAATTAGCATAGAACTTTTCTTATTATAAATGCAAAACTTTTCAAATATGTATTAAATGATTAATTATTCAATTGTACCTTGAAACAGCTCATCATATATTGCTACAGATAGCTGCAAGTATTCAAATTTCTTATCAATTCAGTACACATATTAAAACTCCCATTTAAGCCTGTAATGAAATTTCTTCCAATTTTTTTTTTTTTTAATTTCTGAAAGGCAGATTTAGTGTTACCACTATGTTTTAAGTCGTGGCCAGTATTTTAGAATTAAAAGTGTATTTAAAAGGATGCTTGCCTCTCTCTCTCTCTGCCCCTCCCCCGTTTATGCTCTGTCTCTCTCTGTCTCAAAAATAAATAAAAACGTTAAAAAAAAAAAAATTAAAAAAATAAAATAAAAGGATGCTTGCATTCCCTCAAGTGGTAGCCCAACAAGAAATGTTTTTTGAATGATCTTTGACTGTGGTTCTGAACCATTTATGTACGTATATATGTATGTATGTACGTATGTATGTATGTATTTTTGGTTCAGAGACTGTTGGTAGGAGCAAGAGTTTAAGTCTGGGTACCACTTTCTGGACCCCTCCGAGTGAGGGCCCTGAGTATGCCAGACAGATGCATTAGCCTCAGTTCCTTAGTGATGGAAGATGAACTCCCGTCACTCCCGCACCCCGGCTGTGTGATGGCAGTACCAGGAGGGAAGTACGAACTCCGTTATCAGTCATTGTCTGTTTCATGGAGTGCTGCCTGTCCCTGCTGTATCCCCAGGGGGGCCACTGTGCTGCCATAGTCCAGTTGTCCTTAGTGAGGGGCCCTCCCCAGTGCTCTCAAGGACCCTCTGCACCTAAGGTCCTAAAGCTCTAATAGGCCTGGCTCATACCCCGGCCGTGTGTTCCAAGGCCGTGTCATTATTGTTAGGGTGTCTTCATGAAGGCAGGCACAGATGGAGTTAGAACATGGCATGCCCCACCCACACCTCCCAAGGCATCATGGTCAGTATTCCTGAGCCACTCGAGGTGGATTCTGTGCCTGGACCCTTGCTCCAGCTGAGAGCCAGTGATGGATGAGGGACAGGAGTTCTGGTGAGAGGAGCCAGGGAAGTGGGGTGAGCCTGGATAAGCTTCCCCTTTACTGGCTGCATTTGCTTTTCCTCCTCTCTCCCCAGTGGCTCTTCCCTCTTCTGTTCCCCTTCTGCTGCTTTCAGACAGGATTTCTTACTTCCCCTGTGCTCACTGGGGCACTGTTCTGTGTAGTTTCCAGTATCTGACCTCCACCCTTTCCCTTTTCCTTCCACTCCCTCTCCCTTCCCTCCTCCTCCTTCTGCTCCCCCCTCCTTCCTTCCTCCCTCTCCATCTCCTTCTCTTTCTGTGCCTGTCTTACACACACACACACACACACACACACACACACACACACACACAGGCATGCCTACCTCCTGTCTGAAAAACCAGCAGCCTTCTGAGATTTTCTCTATTTGGAAATCTCCATTTGGTCAGTATGAGGAAATAAACTTTGAAAGAAGAAAAAGTGTGCCTTATCTTTCCCTCGGACCCTGTGGAAACCAGGCCCTGTCCTGCCAGTTTGAGGGCCAGAGTCTGCAGCAGAATGGTGTGGCCATTTTGTGTGTTGGACGGGAGTTGAAGCTCCCCCTTTCCATGGTGCTTGCACTGCCCTTCCCCCCATGGTTCCCACCACTCCCTGCTGTTTGCACCTGGCCCTCTTCACTCAGGAGTCTGACACTCCTAAATAGAGAAAAACAATGTCACAAGTCAGCAAATGGTGAATCCTTGTCTACAAGGTGCAGAAACATGACAGAATGGAATTACCTTTCTTTTGTGTAAAGTTCAGGTGTGGAAGACACTGTCCCACCTGAAGGTGACTAGGCAGAGGGAAGTCTAGGGGAAGGTACAGTGAAACCTGAGGAGATCTTATAAGCTACAAATGAGAGATAATCATCTAGTCCTATATGGGAGCAGAGGAAAGGTAGGTACAGAACTCAAAACAAGGGGTATTTCTTCCCTTCTTTTTTTTTTTTTTTTTTGATTCTTTTAAAAACAGCTTTTCCTCCCCATAATCAACCTACCACAGTGATAGGAAGTAAAGTCGGAGCAAAGAGTTACTTGCAGACATTTCCAGCAAAGGAGTTTAGAGGAGAGAAGTTCTTAAATAAATGGGTAACCACTATGGATGCTTCTGCTGAGTTCCTGCTCATCAAAGAAAGTTCCCAAGGTGAACACGTAGGGGCCGGGGACCACCCTCACCTGAGAAGGGTGAGAACACTGAAGAGTCCTATAAGGACTGGCACCATAGGTAGACTTTCTAACTCACTCCTCGACACGTCTTCTTTTTCCCCAAACCCTGCCTTTCATTTTGAACTGCTCTTGGGTGAAGGAGATATGTGATATTTATTCAGTCCATTTAGCAAATATTTCCTGAGCGACTTCAATACACCAAGCACTGTTCTGGGCACTGGAACAACAGGGAACAAATGGAATTCACACTCTAATGGTAGGTGGGTGGGGTGGTGGAAAACATGGAGGCAGCATGAAGAAGTCCCACCTGCTGTGTCCCCATGGCTCAGGTGGCATACCATCATCCTTGTAAACAACCACGAAAAAGTGGTATTTAAAACGATAAGGTGCAGTTTGGATTCTCTCAGAGGATGTACTAGCACCCTTGATTAGCCACATTGACCTCCTGGTGGTGCTTTGAAGGATCTAAGTCCACTCTTGACTCAGGCCCCCTTTATACATGCTATTTGCTCTGTGCAGGAGGATGGTCCTTTCTCACCTTCTTGTCTTAGCTCAAATATTCCTTATTCAGAAGTCCGACCACCAGATCTAGGGAGACTCCTGTAGTCAGTCCCTCCCCCATTATATCACACATTTATTTTCTTTGTAGTAGGTCTCCTGCCTGCATGATATAGACTCAGGGAGGGAAGGCCTGTTTGGTTTATCTTTGCATACCCAGCACCTAGAATACTGTCTGGCATTAGTAAGTGCTTGATAAACTAATTAATTTTAAAATGCTATTTTCAGCATTATTTCCTGCTGCTTCTTTGCATAAATGCTGTGTGAACCAAATTAACCTTTCTCTTCTCTTAGTCCTATCTTTCCACTGCCGTGCCTTTGCTAACATTTTCCGTTTCTCTCCCTCAAGCCCAACCCAAAGGATGCCTCCTCTCTAATGACTTCTCTTCCCTTCAAAATCAGAAGGGACTTTTTCCCCCAAAACCTTTTTTTTCTTTTCTTTTCTTTTTCTTTTTTTTTTTTTTAATGTTCATTTTTTTGAGAGAGAGCATGTGTGCACAAGCAGGGGAAGGGCAGAGAAAGAGAAGAGGACAGAGGATCCAAAGCGGGCTCTGTGCTGACAGTAGAGAGCCTCATACAGGGCTCAGACTCGTGAACCACAAGATCATGACCTGAGCCAAAGTTGGTCTTGGGCCAACTGAGCCACCCAGGCACCCTAAAAACCTTTTATCTGTATTACTTTCTTCTGTATCAGTTGTTTGCTGCTTTTTGTGTTTTATATACATTTTCACTCCAGATACACTGTAAATTTCTAGAGCACAGAAAGTATACTTGAAAAAATTTTCCTTAATGTCTAGCAAAATGCTTTTTACATAATTGACACTTGGTGGCTATTTTTGGTTTGTTAATAAGTACTCTTTCTAGCACAAGCATCAGATGCAAGATCCCTGATACAGGTTTACTCTGCAGTGCTCTTAGGGCTTGGCGTGTGAACTTCATGAAAAGGATTCATTTTTGTAGGGTTCTTTCAAATTTTACTTCAGGAACATTGTTATATATTAATATTTCTTACATGTTGCTTCTTGTAGCATACCTGAGAAATTTCCTGATAGTTAATGAAACTGGGAAATTTCCAGTTTAGTATGAAATTAAAACAAAAGAAACTGCAAAGAGAATGCACTGTTTAAGCCATACGGAATCATACAGAGACTGCACAGAGTAATAATGATGCAAGAAACATGTCTAAGCTTTAATCTGAATAACTAGAGGGAGCAGTTTTTTATTTTGAATAAAAGTCAGAAACAGTTTAATATGACATGTTATCTGTAAAAGGCTTAGTTAGTGTGGCTAATGCTAGCATGTTGCTTTTTATTTCAATCAACATGCCCAAGGACTTTGGTCTCTCCAGCTAAAAATATTCCTCCTTTCAATAGAAAATAAAACCACTAGAGTGAATTTATTTTTTAAAAAATTTAATTTCAATGCAGTGATTATTATTGCAGGATTGGGGCAGGTGGTGAGGAATGGTTAGTCAGTTACAAAACAAAGGAGAGCACTAGGCTTCCTCCCTTCACACAGGTCATCCTGTGACAGAGGACGTCTGTGTCATCCTCAGACACAGATGGTGTCTTTGATCATGCTCCTCTAGGTTGTAGGAAGAGAACACTTGAATGTGTCTTGATATACAAAGTATTCACTGAACTTGCATCTCTAAACAGTTCTAGAACCAAAACCGAGCCACATAATTATCCATTTTTATCGTATCGTACATGACAGATGATTTGGTTTTAATCCCTCACTTCCACCTATGAACCCTAAGCAAATTAATAGAGTTGTGTACTCGGAGGGCTCTGAAGAGGTTAATTTTTGAGGGGTGGTTCTGGGATTGATACTTTTCTGAAAAAACTAGTAGGGAAGGAAAAGAAAAAAGAGACGGCCATAGTTGGTGACCTTCAGCCTTCTTAGTAAAGCTCATCTGTGTTTCTGTAGTAGGCGTACTGCCCCAGACAGGGTCCACATTTACAGATGTGGCGACCATCGTTTAAAGGCCCATCATCTGTGCTTCCCCCACCTTGAAATGACCACTGTCTCAATAGAATCAGAGGAATTATTAGTAGATAAACTCCTAATTTCCTTTTTGCTACAGGTATAATGTCACTCTCTGTCTCAGTCACCTTGGGCTGCTGTAACAAAAATGCCACAGGTTGGGTGGCTTAAACAGCAGGCATTCATTTCTCACAGTTCTGGAAGCTGAAAGTCTGAGATCAGGGTACCTGTATGGTCATGTTCTATGAAGGTCTTCTTCCTGGCTTGCAGATGGTGCCTTCTAATTTTTTTTTTTAACGTTTATTTATTTTTGAGACGGAGAGAGACAGAGCATGAACAGGGGAGGGGCAGAGAGAGAGGGAGATACAGAATCTGAAACAGGCTCCAGGCTCTGAGCTGTCAGCACAGAGCCCGACGCGGGGCTTGTACTCACGGACCATGAGATCATGACCTGAGCCGAAGTTGGACGCTTAACTGACCGAGCCACCCAGGCGCCCCACAGATGGTGCCTTCTTACTGTCTCCTCATGTGGTGCAAAGAAAAAGCTCTGGGGTCTCTGTTGCTGCTTCTGCTGCTGCTTTTTTCTTCTTCTCCCCCTCGTCCTCCTCGTCCTCCTCGTCCTCCTCGTCCTCCTCGTCCTCCTCGTCCTCCTCGTCCTCCTCGTCCTCCTCGTCCTCCTCGTCCTCCTCGTCCTCCTCGTCCTCCTCGTCCTCCTCGTCCTCTCCTCCCACCACATCTTGGGGACTGTGCTCATCTAAACCTGTTTACTCCCCAAAGGCTCACCTCGTACTGTCATCACCTTGGTAAGGTTTAGGACTTCAACATAGGAATTTGGGGAGTGGGGGGGGACACACATTCAGTCTGTAGTATCTCCATTTACATGCATACTATGTATGGTACAAAGGCAGTTAATAGTCAAGTGGTTTACAGGGGAAATTTGAAGGATGATGAGCTGGTGCTTTTAGAGCTTTTGTTTATATAAGTTATAGCTATTGGTATTTACCCGTATTAGAAATTAAAACAGGGGCACCTGGGTGGCTCAGTCAATTAAGTATCCAGCTCTTGGTTTCAGCTCAGGTCATGATCTCAGAGTTTGTGAGTTCAAGCCCCACCTTGTTAGCATAGGGCCTTGCTTGGGATTCTCTCTCTCCCTCTCTCTCTGCCCCTCCCCACCTTGTGCTCACTGCCCCCCCTCCCCCGTCTCCTTCTCTCGCTCTCTCTCTCAAAATAAATAAATAAAATTTTTAAAATAAATTTAAAAAAGGAAGGACAATATAAGTGAATATCCTAACCACTTCCCCTAAAGTGAAATTTAAATCTCTTAATTGTTTAGCTAAAAAAAAATGATTAACAAAGACTTAGATTTCATGAGTCATTAATAAATATGGAGAATACCTACAATATGCAAAGCACCACCATGGCTGTTGTAAGGACAGAGTTTCCATTCTCTGGAATATTTTATGGTGTGGTTTGTGAATTAAGACCTAGACATATGTGTAGTGGCCCAACAGGACGAAGACCACATGACAAGTGACGAGTTTTATTTAAGAGGGGTGTTCCTGAGTGCTCCAGGAGTTTAAAGTGAAGGTGATTCTCCTGGGCTGAAGTGATCAAAGAAGGCTGCCTAGTGGGACTGTATAATTTTAAAACCTGAGTCGGCCTCCAAAGGAGGGTGAGAATTTGGATGGGCACAGTGAAGACAACGCTTTACGGTCCACAGGTGAGGAACTGTAGCTGAGCAGGAAAGGGGGTGAGTCTCTGAAGTTCACAGCTGAAGTTCTCCAACTGCTCATAGGTCAGGAAGAGCTGTGGACTCACACTTCAGAATGGAGGGGGCTCTTGGGGCGCCTGGGTGGCTCAGTCGGTTAAGCGTCTGACTTCAGCTCAGGTCGCGATCTCACGGTTCGTGAGTTCGAGCCCGGCGTCGGGCTCTGGGCTGATGGCTCAGAGCCTGGAGCCTGCTTCTGATTCTGTGTCTCCCTCTCTCTCTGCCCCTCCCCCGTTCATGCTCTGTCTCTCTCTGTCCCAAAAATAAATAAATGTTAAAAAAAAAAATTTTATAAAAAAAAAAAGAATGGAGGGGGCTCTTTCCCACTCTCCTTTTCATCTCGTTAGTTCTGATTTCCCCAATCTCCTTCCCTCCGCAGCTTTTTGTTTTTGTGTGTCTTGTCTCATCCCTCCACTTCTGTGTGACCGTTGCTTCTTCCAATTTTTCTCTTCCTCTTTTTCTCCTCTGTCTTCGTCCCCCTGTGGCTCTCCAGCGCTTCACTGCGTCTCATCTATCAAATAAAAATATTACATCCCGATGTCAGCTTAGTTTTTAAGTTGAGACATAATTGACATGTAACATTGTATTAGTTTCATGTACAACATGATTTGATATTTGCACATATTGCAAACGATCACCACAGTAAGTCTAGTTAACATCTGTCACCATAGTTAATGCAGGTTTTTTTCTTGTGATGAGAATTTTTTTTTTAATTTTCTTTAATGTTTTATTTATTTTTGAGAGAGATAGCATGAGTGGGGGTGGGGCAGAGAGAGAGAGGGAGACACAGAATGTGAAGCAGGCTCCAGGCCCTGAGCTGTCAGCACAGAGCATGATGTAGAGCTTGAACCCACAAACCCTGAGATCATGACCTGAGCTGAAGTCAGACACTTAACCGACTGAGCCAGCCATCCAGGCACCCCATCTTGTGATGAGAATTTTTAAGATCTACCTTCTGAGCAATTTTCAAGTTCTGAAACGAGATGTGTTCAGGTTTTCATACACCTTTGCAGGGGGAAGAAAAACAGAAAGAACAAAGTTGCTGTTTCACTTCAATATGACCTTTCTTGCTCTCTTCTTTGGAGTGGTAACCCAAAATGGGAAGCTTTTTCACTCACGTTCCACCTATCCTGGTCTTAGTCTTAGTCTTAAAATCATTGAAATTGTTCCAGAAGCTACTCGAAGAAGTGACTTTGCTTTTCTGATTTTTATTATATTTTATATCCTTCCTGACCACTATCCTTTGTACTTGTTGCAGAAAAACACTGCTGTCAACTGGCTGCCCGGCCCCACCCCCAGCCCTTTGTGCTGAGCAGTAGTGAGGGAGGGGTTCGAATCACAGTCTCTTGCCAGGTTGTGAGGCCCAGTGTCTGGCTGGGAATGGGGTCCTGCCTGCTTTTGAAGCATCGGCCTCTAGCCTCCACGCTCTGGTAGATGAACCCAAAAACTCCCCCCAAAATCATTTGTCATTAAAGACTGCATGGCCATTTTGTTCTGATTAGAGAATGTTCAGAAGTTCATAGAATTTCAGAGTATAAGGGAAGGTTAGGAACATCAGCTGTACTCAGCTATCTTGACTAGCAGTTTTCTGCAAGTGGGTAAAGAAGATGAGAAATATTTAGGCTGTGCTTTGAATAAGCGTTGTGTTCATGTCACTTCTTGCACATGTGTAGTATGGTTTCAGTGTTGCTGTTTTACAGAGGAAACAGATGTCACTACGGGCATAGTGGCCTGGTAGTGTTATACTCACTTCACCCAGTCATGAATGATGCAGTTGTTCATAATGTCCTGAACAAAATCTGCTTTGTGACAGATGTTCAGAATAATAAGAAAGGACACGTGGCTAATGTCTAATAAATTAATTGAGTTGAACATCATCTTTTTTTATTAGTATTTAGGCAGATGACTTACCAGCTTTTAGAATGATTCAAACTCTAAAACAAAAAAACCTTTCTTCCAAAACTATGGCACCCGAAAACATTTTCTAGGACCCAGTTTGATTAATGAATTGAGTAGTGTCTGTGATAACAGTCTCTGGGGGTTCGGCTGTTTTCTTCTTGCACGGTAAGACTTTGCAGGTAGAAGGAGGAGTCCGCGGTCCTGTCATGCGAGCACAGTTGCTTTCTGCCTTCTGCAGCCCCACTCTCACCACGCGCGCACTGGCGGGCACCTCTGTGTGAGCCACACTCTGCTGTTACCTTGGAAGCCTAACTGAACACCTGGGCTTTATCGGAGTAAATGTCCTTCCTTATAACCTGGGCCAGGTCTGTGGCTAGAATAATGTGACTTTGGCTTCAAGAAGACCATGACTCCATAAGTTGCGACTTAATACAAATCTTTTATTGTACTAGGAAAAGTGCTTTGCTGTCACCCTTTACCCACACAATAGTCTAGCCACACTCCTGAATTCAGCAATGAACTTTGTTGACATTCTTGAAATTCAGTGGTTATCAAGGAGGAATCTAGCCTTTTTACGGCTCCTTTTCACAAGTGAGGAAACTGTGGTCGTTTATTGAAATTAAGCCGTGTCTTTAAGTCTATACCTAAAGTGTCCCGGTTTGAGGCAGTAATAGCTCACTGAAGGTTTTCTGTCTTCTGTTGGAACATCTGTGGTCTGCATATCATTAAATCTGCAGAAATTTAGTGTTAAAGTCTACATCCTACAAAAGTGAGACTTTGATAATTTTTTAAAAAATCCTTTACCAGAGAATATTGGTTTTTTGTATCCTTTCTATGTGTCGAGCAATTGAGGTGTTAAATCTTAACATGGTTTGCATTTTATTAAGTGCTCATGAGGCTCTAAGCATGCTATTGGGTATTTTAACCTTAATATAGCAGGTAAGAGGAAATTTTCACAGTGGGTTATAGCTTCCTGTTTTCTTTCCTGTACCACAAATATGTGTCCTTGTACCAAAAGAAATTGTGCTATGTAAGTATTTTAAAACCTAAGGTACAAAAGAGTGTTTTACAAAAAACTGTACCTAAAATATATGGTGAAAAGAATTTTTTTCATGATTTCTAGGACTATCAGTAGCAAATTATGGTCATGTAGCCAAGCCCTTTCTCAGTTTTTAGATTGTCAAATATGATTTGATCTGTGTAACATCTACTAAAGTCAGTGGCCATTTGTGATGCTTAGGTTCAAGGGTACTTCTAGAAAAACACATCCCTTCTGGAACGTCACTTAAGGTGACAAACAAAACACTGAGTTAGCTTTTAACTCTTACTAGAGTTGGCCATGTACAATTAATAGAGAATTGATGAATGTCATAAAGACCACTGGGATACCACTCTCTGGCTCACTAGTCCAGAAAAGCAACATTCTCCAGCAATTCCTAGACCAAAGTGACTGAGTTCTGCCCTGGCTGTAAATAAGTAACGTAAATACTATAACAGACATCAGAACTGCAGCTAGCCTAATGGTCCTTTTATGGATACATCTTGTTCATCGGTTAAGGAAAAATCTGGTAAGACTATGAAAAAAAATGTATATCATACACTGGAATAATTTGGATCTTCAAATTGAGTTCATTTTTATTTTAATTAAGGTTGGGGGGGAACCTGTTTCTGCATGTTATTTTTTAGGGAAATAACAAGCCTAAGACAGGGACCATCTGTTAACACTGACCACTTAACATGATGTTACATTTATTTGGACATAATAATGTGGTTTGCAGCATCAGATGTAAGGTCTGGTCTTTCAGATCGGCTGTGATTGTGCGTGCACCACACCACTGAAATTATTTCACTCTCTGTGTAAGACTGACAGTATTACAATGTAATACAGACACACATTCCTAGGGGCAACTTACAGAAGTAAGAGCAATGTTAGCAAACTTGCTTGTGAAGTCTTGAGGCTCCAGGGAGCCTGGCCCTGAATGAGCCTTGCTGGGTGTTGTTGGTATCTATATTTTACGAGCAACTCACAGTGTGTGAAATCCATTGGACTTACCTGTTCTCAGTGGCTACCAGATATTTATTTAGCACTGGCGTAATTTGGGATCTACACACATACAAAAATCAACCACAGATGATTATCCAGGAGAACACGTGCCTTCGAAGTGATGAGAGTTGCCTGTTGCTTAATCCACGGGCTAATGTGAAAAGTTCATTTTTGTAGCTCCTTACTAAATAAAGTGATGTTTGACACCCCTGAAAGGTATTTAGGTGACCAGGGTACACTTTAGTGCAATATTGCTAAAGAATTGTAAGTTAAAAAATGTCACTGTACCTTTCATAGACTCCTGTAGTTGAAAGAGCTGGGGACCTTTTATGCTTTGGCATTTATAAAACCAGCCAATGTGAAGGGATTATGTTTATTAAATGTAAATTCTTGGAAAGAGAAAAGAGTGATAAAGGTAGTTGTATTTTCCCTTCTCCCTTAGGGTACCAGAACTACAACAGACAGACCTTTGAGGAAGTGTTTCTGACTGACTTTCTGAAATTATGGTTTATTAAAGAATTTTTACCCTTACTGCTTTTAAAAAACATTTAGCACAGCCTGCAGTAAAAGTACATACAGTAAGACTAAAAATCCATCAAGACACAAAAAGGTGAAAGGCAAGTAGCAGAAACCGAGAAGAAAAGAGATTATTTTATGTATTATAAAAGAAGAAGAATGAATGAAAAGCCCGAACCCTAAGAGAAGCTACTTAATTAAATGCACATCCTAGTTTCTTAATCTCAATCAAAGTACAGCAGATAGGATCATGGGCTGCAGAGAAGCCTTTTTGTTTCTAATAGAAATATTTTCAATTGTGATAAAAATACTCATAAAATTTACCAACATAACCCTTTTTAACTCTATAGTTCACTAATGTTAAGTATATTCACACATTAGGTAAATAAGTCCTCGTTCCTTCCTTCCTCCAGCCCCTGGGAATAGCCGTTCTACGTTCTGTTCCTATGAGTTTGACTGCTCCACATACCTTATATCAGTGGAATCACATAGTATTTGACTTTCTGTGACTGGCTTATTTACCTAACAGAATATCATCGAGGTTCATTCATGTTGTAGCATCTGTCAGAATATCCTTCCTTTTTAAGGCTGAATAATATTCCATTATATGGAAATAGCACATTCTGTTTATCCATTCATCTGTCTAGGGACACTTGGACTGCTTCCACATTTTGGGTATTATGAATAATGCTGCTGTGAACACGGGTGTACAAATGTCTCTTTGAGACCTTGCTTTAAATTTCTGCAAAGATTCTTTAAGTAGAAGTTAGCTTGTGTTCTGTCTGTAGATAGCCACAGCATGAGAAGTCACAGGAGACATTCGGGCTAATACTTAGAGCTCCTGAATTCTGCAGATGCCCATAGTTTGGAATGTTTTGTAGCTTGCGCTTATCAAATATTTACCTGTAACAGAACAGAAGATAAATATGATTCCAGGATTGCATTTAGTTTGGGTCAGTAATTTCCCAAATCAACTGCCTCCAGCTAGACCTCCAGATAACTGAATGACTAAGCTTTTCATATACTTTTTTAGTAGTGTCTTGGTAAACCGATACTTGAATACCAAAACAAGAGTGTTCCTTAATGGCCAGTGGCCAATAGGTTCAAAGGACTATCCTCATAATGTAAAATAAGGCAATACTGTTAACATAATAATGGCAAGAAGGCATGGGTCCTATAGACACAAAAGTTGTTCCGATTATTTACTAAATTAAAAGCAGGCAACTGGCATATGAATCATTTAAATTGTGAATGTCTTTAATACTCTGATTATAATGGGACTTTTTCTAATTCCCACTGTTATCATGAAAGTGAATTCCATTTTCAACCTCAACTTCTCTCAAAAAGCCAGGAAAAAAATATTTTCTAACTCTTGAATTATTCACTTTTGTTCCAAGTTATTAATCAGGTTTGGAGACATTAGATTATTTTAATATTTTAAAACTATTTCCAAATGACCATATGATTTTATGGACGTTCTAAGAGAGAACCAGATGAAGTTATAGCTCTGAATAAAATTGGTTTCTTAGTTTGAGAAAATTACAAGTTTGCAAAACTATTGAAATATTTCTTTTATCTTTTTGAAGTGTTTTTTTAAAAATATTTTAGAACTATTATTCTTGTCGATTTTATCCCAAGGTCTTTGGAATCGGAACAGGGTCTCTATGCCCATTTTGGTTATTGTATTTATTTATCCAAAAATAGAGTTCATTCTGTTCTGCAAATGAGATGTTTATAAACGGATGACATGTGCCCACTGTGGAGAAGGCTGTCAGTTATTCAGTCCTGACATTCACTTTAGTACAAGGATGTTGCCGACATCAGTAATCTCTTACTGGCTTTATATTGGTTCAGTGTTCAAGGGTGACTTTTGCATTTACTTTTATGTTTTAGGAGCATTATACAAATTTTGTCTTTTCCCCAAAGTTGCTCATGTATTTTTACATTACTGAAAATGAGGTAAGATTATAAAATGAATAAAAGCACGTAGCAAAGAGTATTTCTGTGAAGTAATATTGTAAAATTAATACCAGTATCATGCCAAAAAGATTGTCCTTGTTTCAGCTTCTGTGGATGTACATTTCTGTGCATTTAATCTAATTGTGCAAAAATGATGTGCTGTAAAATGTGTTTTCAAGATGGCCTATTTTCTTGAGATTTCAAGCTATATTGAGTACCTGGTACTCTTCATTTGGAGAACTCAATTTCATGCAGTGGAAACAGCAGCGGCATTTGTAAACACAAAATCTTCCCACATAATGGAGGGCAGGGGGTAAACAAATGAGCGTATGTAATAACAAAACATATGAGGTACCAAATATCTCTTCATAGTTGTGAAGAGATGCTCTGGAGAAAACAGCTAAAAACTGTTGGGCCACTGGCAAGTGCGGAGAGAGATAAACGGCCTGAGTTTGAGATGGAAAACCTGGGGTTGGCTCCGGGCTGCATCGTGTACCTGCATTTCCTTATCATGAGCATGAGATCATTCTTCACAGGGCATCGTGAGAATTGGCAAGAATAAGTTTAGCCTTGGTGTACAGTAGGCAGCCCATGCATGATAGCTACGAAGACCACGGAGGTTATTCAGGTAATAATAATACCTCAAGAAGGAGTTAAGGAGATGCTGTTCAGACTGAAAGGGCAAAAAAATAAAAATAAAAATAAATGCTTTCTTTAGGTGTGCACACATTGATCTTCTAATCTGTCTTCTGGTAGAATCTGAGGTCTCTCTTTAACCTTAAATCTGTGCATGGATGTTTTGTCAACACATCTGAGAACAGAAGCACTTGAACACGGAGGTGTTTAGTCCTCATGTTCTTCTCCAGGCATGTTCCTTTCACCTTCCTGAAAATCGGCACTCTCTCTGGTTTTTCTGCATTATCAACCTACATGTAGAAATAATCATGATAATACAATATTATTTTCCTATAAATTCATTTTAAAAATTTGATTATTGCTTGGTTTGTTTTAGGCAAAATGATCTTGGGTCTCTCAGAAAGCATTTTGTTCTCTTATACCAAAAAAACAAAAGAATATAAGAGTTGTACAGTACTTTATAATTTAAGAATTTCCAGGGGCACCAGGGTGGCTCAGTCGGTTCAGTGTCTGACCTCGGCTCAGGTTGTGATCTCACAGTTTGTGGGTTTGAGCCCTGCATCAGGCTGTGTGCTGACAGCTCACAGCCTGGAGCCTGCTTCGGGTTCTATGTCTCCCTCCCTCTCTCTGCCCTTCCCACTCATGCTCTCTCTCTCTCTCTTTCTCTCTCAAAAATTAATAAAAATTTTTAAAAGGTTAAAAAAGAATTCCCATATAATTGATTCCTACATTTCTGCAAGGTTGAAATTGTTCTTAGTATCCCAGTTTGACATGCAGTAAGTCTGGGTCTCAGAAACAGAACCATCGCAGACTCACAAAGCCAGCACCCAGAAGGGCTCATGGGCTGCACATCTCCTGACCCTCCTGAGGTGAAGCCAAGGATGGCTGTGCTGTCTCCAACACAAGGTGGCCTGAGGAATCAAATGCATAGAGTCTGCTTTTTAACTTGTATAGTGTCAAATGCATGTTGTGCTGTATTCCATGGATATCCTGATTTGTAATCCACTCCACCCCATTGTACAACCTAAATCTCTCCTCTTTCTTTTTTAGAAAGTTTTGAAGAACTTCACAAATGCCATATCTATCTTACTAGACATTTGATCTTCCTTTGTGTAAGTTTTCAGTATCATCTTGCTCTAATAGCATCATCATATGCAAATCTTCATTTGGTTGTCTTCACTTTTTTCTTTCCTTCTCTCTCTCATTCATTCATAGAACATACATTGAGCAAAGATTGACACATGACACTTGGCTCTCATATTCTGTTTAATATTCAGAAAGGTTAGCCAGACATGGATCCTGCCTTTAAGAATCATAATCGTCATAATGGGGGAACTGAATTGAGCCTTCTTTTTTCCTCTAAGCACATAGAAATTCTGCATTTAAAAAAGAAAGTCTTAGAGGGGCGCCTGGGTAGCTCAGTCAGTTGAACATCTCACTTCAGCTCAGGTCATGATCTCGCGGTTCGTGAGTTCGAGCCCCGCGTCGGGCTCCGTGCTGACAGCTCGGAGCCTGGAGCCTGCTTTGGATTCTGTGTCCCCCCCCCCCCCCCCCCCCGGCCAACCTCTCTCTCCATCCCACCCCTGCTTGTGCTCTGTCTCTCTCTCTTTCAAAAATGAATAAACATTCAAAAAAAATTTTTTAAGTAAAAAAGAAAGTCTTAGATATATAGGCAAGCTTAAAAGGGGGAACAAACAGGTGCAAGAAGAGGGAATTCACAGCCAGAGTGGTTTAACTTGGACCCAAAGCTATAGCTGGCGCACAGACTAGTGGATGTAGATGAATGCTTTCGACAGGGGGGGTGGATATTAGGACACGAACAGGAGACAAGAACATAGACTCTGGCAAGGCTGGGGCCTAAAGTGGAGGCTCTTGTATAAAGCCACAGCTCTGCAAAGATTTCACTGTCTACTAATAAGGACAGTAAAACTCAACACACCAGCCAGCAAGCCCAGGGACATGGCAGAGAAGCTGAAAGACATAAGAAACACAAGCCTGTATCACATCAAATGTGGAGTCTAAATTTAAACTACGCAAGTCTTGCAAAGAGCATGTAAGCTAAGACATTAGCATAAAAGCTTGTCCAAAACAAGTGAAATGTTTATACCCCCAACAGTTATAAATGCTGAAACTTCCCTCAGAGTCCCTTCCACAAGACAATGCCCCGAGGATTCACCCAGAACAGTGCTCAGACACGCATATTAGCATCCCAGTAAATTGAACACCACCACCAAAAAATCTGAAGGCAACTAGGAAACACACATGTTAAAAGTATTCAGGGATGTAGTAAGTAAAGATGTAATTTAGGGAAAGAATATATAATAACCACAAAGTAAGAAGTACCTTATGGAAAATAACAGACGTTTGAGGAAGAACTAAGTAGTTATTTCTAGGCATCTACACATGAAAAATGTTGTCATTAAAACACTGTAGACATTAAACATATCAGACACACAAAAAATATGTATAGTTAGAAAGTGAATCTGAGAAAATCACCTAGTTACAGTCCAGAGAGATAAAAAGATAGAAATATGAGAGGGAGGTTGATATGGAAGACATAATGAGAAGATCCAAGGCCCTACGAATAGCAGTCCAAAGAGAAAAAGTAACAGGAAAGGGATAGGGTGATACTTGAAGAAACAACGTAGAAGGACATTTCGGAACTGAAGAAATACCTACATCTTCAAATCAAATAAGGATATTGAGTTCTGAGCAGGACTTAGGTCCTTCATAATGAAACTGCAGGCATCAAATAAATGGAGTTTTTGGTAAGTTACCAGAGAGAAAATGGAGGCTACCTGCATTAGAATGACAACTAGCCTAACAAGAAATCTCCCCAAAGCAGCTGCTATTAAGGCCCAGCTACAGTGGAATACTATCTTCAGAGTATTGAGGGAAAGTATCAAGCTGGAAAATCTCTAACTTTTTAATTTTTTTTAACATTTATTTATTATTGAGAGACAGACACAGAGCATGAGCAGAGGAGGGGCAGAGAGAGAGGGAGACACAATCCTAAGCAGGCTCCAGGGTCTGAGCTGTCAGCACAAAGCCCCGCAAGGGGCTCAAACTCACAAACCGGAAGATCATGACCTGAGCTGAAGTCGGATGCTTAACTGACTGAGCCACCCAGGTGCCCTTCTAACTTTTTAAAGAATGAAGATAAAATAAAGGCATTTTCAGACAAATCAAGACTGAAAGATTTGAACTTTCAGTGATTGACCGCTGTTGAAAGAATTATGAGAAAATATTCTTTAATATGTAAGAAATCGAACCCAGAAGGATGGAGTAAAGTACAGGGAACAATGGGGACCAAAGAAACACATCAAAATGAGACAGACGGTCATGTGGGTTTGAAGAGAGATGGGCTGATTTCAGGGGAGATGTGAAAAACGGTGTAATGTAAATTCTAAAGAGCAGTAACATGGAGGACCAGAAGCAGTAGACCAAAGGTATTCTACTTGTTTGTGTGTTTCTCATGGAAAAGCTATGGATTAACTTTCAATTTTTAAGTATACAAATTCACAACATGATAATTAAAGAGTGAAAATAAAATGTGTACCTTCTGAATCCATTCCTGGAGCACAGGGGGATTTTTTTTTTAATGTTTATTTTTGATAGAGAGTACAAGGTTGTGGGGGGGAGGGCAGAGAAAGAGGGAGACACAGAATCCGAAGCAGGCCCCACACTCTGAGCTGTCAGCACAGAGCCTGTCCCGTCCAGCGCTTGAACCCACGAGCTGTGAAATCATGACCTGAGGTGAAATCTGAATAACCCCTTAACCAACTGAGCCACCCAGGCACCCTGCAAAGGGGGATTTTTTTTTTTTTTTAAGCTGGATCAATTCAGTAAAAGGAAGGAAAGTGGCAAGAAAGAGGGAAAAGAGGAAAGTTAGAGTAATAGAAAAAAAATCATAAAACATCAGTAACCTTGATAAAGGAAAACAGATTAAACTAAGTTGTTAAAATACACAGACTCTCAGATTTTTTAAATCCTTTTTTTTTTTTTTTTTTTTTTTGCTGTTGGTAAGAGACCTGTGAAACATAATTAGGGTCTACCAGGGAAATTCTAAAGAGAGAGCAGAAGAAAATAAGAGACAGGAAAGGAGAAAGGAAGAAACAAAATTAATATCAGAAAAAAAATTTAAGGCAAAAAAAAATACTAAGAATAAAGGTAGTGTTGCTTAGTGATAGAAGGGGAAAAAGATTAACAGTAACATGGATAAAGATATGGAGAGACACATCACCAAACAAGAAACCCAAATGGTCAAAAAGCATTTGAAAAATGTTCAGCGGACTGGTGTTAATGGGAATGCAAGTAAAAGCACCAATGGGACTGTCCTTTCAACCCCCATCAGTTGGCAACAAATTTTAAATTAGATAATGAAAAGTATTGCCAGGGATGTGGAATAAAAGGAAATTCTTATCTCTTACTGGTTGGAATGGAGGCAGCAGATGTGTGCTGATCTGTGACTCAGCAATTCTGCTGTCATTGTGTATCCTAGATTAATGCACAAGGTATACCTTGGGCATCATCCATGATAGTGATAAAGAGGAAACAACCCAAGTGGCCATTGGCAGTGGGATGGATAAGTAAATTGTAATATATTCAAACAAACAAAACTTGCATCAGTGTCAATGAATTAAATTACAGTTACCTGTATTAAAATAGATGCATCTCAGAATTACAACATTGAATGAAAATAAGTTGCAGAAGAATGTGTGTATCTAATCTCAAATTTACATAAAACAAATCAGGTACTGTATGCTGTTTTTACAGATACATACATGTGGTAGTAAAATATGCACATCTGAGAGGAAACAGTAGATCCCCCAACGTGCGCGAGTGCCCTTCTTGAAGGAAGATGAATGGGAACCAGAAGGAAGACAGAGCAGGCTGTAACTCTGCCATGTTTAATTTTTAAAGATCTGAAGTAAATATGACAAAAAAAATTAGCATTTATTTACATTGTTAGTTCTGGATAGTGGATACCTAGGCTCCTGCTATTTGTGTGTAGTGTGTGTGTGTGTGTGTTTAAAACATCTATTTAGGGGCGCCTGGGTGGCTTGGTCAGTTGGGCATCCGACTTCATCTCAGGTCATGATCTCACGGCCCATGAGTTCGAGCCCCGCGTCGGGCTCTGTGCTGACAGCTCAGAGCCTGGAGCCTGTTTCAGATTCTGTGTCTCCCTCTCTCTGCCCCTCCCCTGTTCATGCTCTGTCTCTCTCTGTCTCAAAAATAAATAAACGTTAAAAAAATAATAATAATAAAATAAAACATCTATTTAATTAAGAATATCTTCCAGCTTCTGGGAGACAAAAGACATATAATAATAATGGAGAGAAAATGTTCTGTGTTCCATTTTGGGTTCTGTGCAGGTGGCTTTCAGAGTTGGGATCAAAGGGTTTCTGCCAGTGAGGGGAACCCAGGAATGCATCCTGGGAGCTGTATCGCAATGTTGCTGTCCCACAGACCCCTACCTGCCATCAGTCACCCTTGGAAATCTATCAGCCATCATTGACCTTTTTTTCTGTTTCTTTGGCCTTTGTCAAGTCTGTTCCCATTTTTCACTAATAGTCTCTTTTTCAGTTATTAAGTTCTGGTCATCATAAAGCAATAGTTACCCAGGCCCTCCCAAAAGATTTATGACTTTGAGAAAGAAAAATCTTAAAAATGAACTGATGCTTTGCTTACTTCTCATGGAAAGGGACAATGGTGACTTCTGTTGTTACATAATATAGATGTTTAGGGAAACATTTGGATTTGGTGGAGGGAGAAGATTGGTTGTTTCCATGAAAATGTGCATATATTGCCCCAAACCCCCATCTTGCTTTTTGCCTTTATCAGAAAGATTCTATTCAAGGTTCTCACATTTAAAAATTTTGTCCAGTTTCCTTTTGGAATGTACTGCTGCAAACAGTTAACCGTCGTGTTTCATGACCTCCACGAGGATGGTCCATGTGGAGACAGGACTGATCATCACTGTCCTGTGTTCACAGCATCTAATACAGTTTATCAAAATGCTAATAAGCACTTGGTATCTGAAAAGGAACAGAAGTTTGTGGGCTTTACCCCACATCACAATGGCCTCTCTGCTATAGAACACAACACAGTCATCCTTACTCTTGACATAAAATTATATAATGCGACCCTTCGAAAAAGTTCGGTTTCAGTGCTTCTGATACATGGTTGCAGGGTACTAGTAAATGGGATGGCAGTGTTGGCCTAGAAGCAGTTTGCCAATCGGTGTGAAATCTAACTTGTCTTTCAAATACGTATCTGCTCCATGTTGAAGCCTTTCCAAAGGAAAACTCTGAGTCAGATCTCTTATTAAGCTGCCTTGGGCCACCAGTCTGGGTTTGATCATGAACCTTGTATTCTCAGACATTTTCTTCATTTCCTTTGCAGAGAGAAGATGCATCAGTCCGCCATGTACGAATTGTGCCAGGGGATGCACCAAATCAGCCTTCAGTTTGTTCGACTGCAGCTTACCTTTGAAGAATACACCATAATGAAAGTGTTGCTGCTGCTAAGCACAAGTAAGCTGATGTCCACTTGGGCCCTTTTTCTACATTATTCAATAATCTTACCTTTAGGAGATGAGCCTGTTTACAGTGTCAAGTAGTAGGTATAAAAAATTTTCTGGGGCGCCTGGGTGGCTCGGTCGGTTAAGCGTCTGACTTCAGCTCAGGTCATGATCTCACAGTCCGTGAGTTCGAGCCCCACGTCGGGCTCTGTGCTGACAGCTCAGAGCCTGGATCCTGTTTCAGATTCTGTGTGTCTCTCTCTCTCTGACCCTCCCCCGTTCATGCTCTGTCTCTCTCTGTCTCAAAAATAAATAAACGTTAAAAAAAAAATTAAAAAAAAAAATTTTCTGAGGAGGTGGGAGAGGGGCTTTGGTCTTTAGTGAATGAACTAAGTTACATGGAGAGTATGAAGCCTTGGGTAAAGAAGGAGCATATTCCTTCATCCACCTAACTACTAAATAAATATTAAGTGTCTGTTATACATGCATGGGAGGATTAGGCAGATCAGGAACTACAGGAGTGAATGAGGTGCAGTTTCTGCCCTCAGAGAGTTTTACTATAAGATAGATTCAAAGATAATTTTAATACACTGCAGAAAGGGATACTCCAATCATTACAGAAGATAAAAGAATGTCATGATGGCTCAAAAAAGGGAGAAGCATGTTTTGTTCTGGGGACCAAGGAGCGAGTCACGGTGAAGCTGAATCTTGGAGAACTTGGCAAGGATAATGAATTGGATATGAGGTCTGAGATGGCATTCCCATGAGGGGATGATGTGAGGGATTGTGGAAATGTGGGAAAGCATATCCAGGCAATAGAACTTAGTTTTGGAAAAGTTGTTTTGCCAATTAAGTTCTAAATTTCTATCTTACTTCTGTATTAATTTAATTAATTTTTCAAGGGGTATCAGGCTATATTTGGTTGGAGAGGAGTGGGGAATAAGGTTGGGGTGTAGGTTGGACCAGAATATTCAATGCCTGTAGAAGACACCTGACCTTATTGGGTGGGCGGAGGAGTGCAACACCACAGGCTTTGAGCAGTGGGATGACGTGACTTAAGCTGTGTTCTGTGTTTTTATGAAGTTGTATCTGGCGCTAGATTAGATTAAAGGGCAAAGTTAAGGGGAGGCTGAGAAGCAAAGAGAATTTAGCCAGCTTAGAAGCACAGAGACCTGCTGTGAGCTGTTGAAATAATGACCTAAATGATGATGGTATGATGGACAGGAGCAAATGGATTCAAGAAACACTGCAGAACTGGCAGCTGGCTAGAAGAGGAAATAAAAAGGTTATGGATCAGAAGTGACACAGGTTTTGAGCATGGAGAAATGACTAAGATGGCAGTCATACCATTAAGAGGAACATGTTTATGTTGGGACTCAGAGAAGATATGCTGGAGTTTTATAAACTGAGTTCTGTTTCAAATGGGTTAATTTTCAGATGTATCCTAATAGGCCAAAAGATAAGGAGAATTGGGGACTGGAACTCAGAAGACAGATTTGGGGATTGAGATATGAATGTGGAATTATCCTCATAGAAAATTGTCATCTAAAGTAAAATGGGGAGTGGGGTTGCCAGGGCAGAGAAAGAAGAGGAATGATCCAGTTGACTTACATGAAAGGAAGATGGCAGGACCAAAAAGACAGAGATGGGACTGTCAGAGAAGCAGAGAAACTGGGATCCACGTACTGGTTTCCAAAAGGGGCTTGACTAAGAGCAAAGCTTCCCCAAGAGAAAACTTGAGAGCTCAGAGAGAAGCCTACTAGAGTTGACCATTAGACATCGAGCAGCTGCCAGATGGCCAGGGACTTGCAGATTGATGGGAAGCTTTTCTAGGCTTCTGGAACCAAGTATGAGAGAAGAGAGGTTGATGACATAAGGTGCCAGAGAGACAACACAGGACAGGATTAGCCTTGGCAAAGATGTTGAGTACTTCTTCCTTGGGCAACAACACAGACATTTTCAAACTGAGGAGATAGAACTTGAGTAAGTTTACATCAGATGAGAGCCAGATGAGAGCGATGGCAGGAGACAGTATGGAGAAGAAATGTCTAAGGCAAGTGCTGTGGCCGCTGGGGAAACAGAAATGTTCTGGATGCCAGGGCGAATGACATGGACTTCAAGGGATGAGAGATTGTTGAGTGACCACCTGGAGGCAGAAAAGAGAATCCAGTGCCTGCCCAGCACCACTCCCTGCCACCTTGGTCCATGAATCAGGGACATGGGAGAAGGGGCAGTTTTGAGTAGAGTCATTGGGAGGAAGTGGCATCACTAGCCAAGGACAGAAGGGGTAAGAAGAGATGTTATTTCCAGCAAAGAGGGACTGGATCTGAGGAGGAGTTAGCCTGAATCAAGTAGTGACGAGCAGGAAGAGGGGATTGCCACAGCGACTGTAGATAAGCATCTGCTTCCCTATGGTTAGCACCTTGCAGTTTTTGAAGTGTTCGTATATTATCTAGTTTAATGCTTCACACAACCCTCTGAAATTGATAGCCCCATTCTAAAGTTAACAAAAAGGAGGCACACAAGTGTTTGTGTTCAGTATCCTCTGCGAATTAGAACTCAAACCCATGGCTTTGGACTTCACATCCAGTGTTGTTCGTGCTGGCCCCCAGAGCAGGGAGCAAAGGGTGCAAAGGCAGGCTGGTGGCATAGGAGCGTGGCAGGAAGAGTGGATCGGTTAGTGGGCCAGACTCAGGCTCCCAGGAAGGGGGCAAAACAGCAGCCTGGTAGGGAGGTGGGACCAGCACTTCACAGCTGTGTTTTGTTTGGCCTGCACAGGAATTTAGGTTGCTTTTGGCCTTTTGTCTTGTTTTATTTTCATTGAATTTGATCGCCCAGGGCAGGGCATGCTCTCTCCTGTTTGCCGCAGGCCTTACCATTCCTCACTAATTACACTCAGGCAGTCTCCTGTAGGGTTGTGTTTGCAACCCTCCTCTGCAGGGTCAGTAGAACCAGGCTCTTTCTCCCCGCTCTGTTCTTCCTCGAGATTTCTGATGTTCCTGATTTATCCTTTTGGAATATAACTGGAATCTATAAGTTCGGTGACCGTGATTTTATTCCCCTTTCCAAGCAAGGTCATTAACCATTACTGGCTTGAAAAATGTTTTAGATTGATATAGATGTAGATATAGATATAGACATAAATATATAGATATAGATAGATCAAATGGGTGATAGAATTTAAATAAAGTATTTTTTTCTAAAAAATGCTCATGATACCAATTCTTTACAAATCCTGACTACTCAATCTTAATTGGTGTCTTATCCTTTTATACCATTTAATCAGTCAGCCTTTAATCAATTCTGATACCATTTTGAAGCTACCCGAAGTAATTTATTAGCTTCCAACTAGCTCAATACTTTCAATTCTGGGTTTTGTAGATACTGGAAAAGCAAAATAAAAAGGCAAGAAAACATAAGTAAAGAATTGTATGAATCATAGAGCTGCAGGCTTTAGTAAGCTTATTTTGCTAATGTATGACAGAATGTGTGAAAATTGTTCTTCTTATTTAGGATGTTAAATTGTACACCTAATGTCCAGTGTATCAAGAATGTCTTTACCAATGACATTGAGAGAATCTTGTGTTCTTAATGCTTATGGAGGAAAGCAGACGACCCTCTATCCCAATTGTCTCTTTGCTCTTCTCCAGCCCATAGATTTTGGATGATTTCCAGCAGCCCTGCTGTATTTAATAAGTAAATTCAGAAAATCTGGGCCGACCTCCAAAATTTGAGGTTTTGCTTAAGTTCTCCTTATTTGTGGGTTTGCTTCAACTCCTAAAAAATCTGGCTGGGAAATTGGTACAATATATTTCAGTTACAGATAATATATAAGTAATATTTGACATAAGTTGTTTATAATCTTGAGAATTTCCGATACAGGACTATCCATATGAAGGTCTTGGTGGATTTTAGTGGATATACCAAATAGTAGTGAAATTTATTCACTCCATTCTAATTTTAGGTAGTTTTTTAATGTATAGGATGTTATCCATAAATATTTATACTGAAAAGCAAAAGGTTTACTCCATAACATTTTATAACTTAAAAAAATAAATGATAATCTGTGGGTGGGCACTGTTTGCAAAGTATTTGCAGACATTCAGTTTCTTTCAGAAAGTTTTAAGTTAACATTAAAAGTTTGGTAGAAAGTAGATCTAAAGTTTGACTATTAACATCCTGGTTATTACCATCCTTCATATTTTTTATACTTTTAAAACAAGGCTTTATTTTTAAAGAAAACAAACTATCTGTTATATAATGGATGGCATTTAACTTTTGACATGAATGTCAAATATTTGAAACCACAGCCACTCTTGTGGCAGTCTCGGGAATTTGTGCAATTACTATTAGGGATTTATTTTTTCCCCACAAAAATAGACTTAGATAAACCACAAACCAAAGCCTCAACAATTAAACTCGAGAAGACTGTTAACATAATATGTGAATTTAATTTGCAAGATAATCCATATTTTTGTACGGGACAGCCAGGGTTTAATTTGGAAGCAGCAGTATTTCAGGTTTCCAGGGTCCTCATAATACTCAAAAATGTACTTAGCTGTTCTAAAGGGCTGATGACCCAAGTGAATCATTATTTATCCCAGTTATGATAAATTAACAAACATGCTGTATAATTAAGAAGTGAAAATAAGAGCAGTTTCAAACTCAGAACATTAATTTCACAAGATCAATTTTCTTTAGATCTTCATCTCCTAAAAATAAAGTCCTAAGTGATTTCATTTTTCAAAGTTAAAGCATGCATATCACTATTGGCTATAGTAGAAAGAAAGCAAACACGAAAGTAGATTTTCAAAGGGAGTACTTTAGTTTATACTCTGCCCTACATACACCTCCTTCCAGGCACAGGAGCGCCTGTCCTCTGTAAAGTGCTTTCACGTGTGTCCTGGGACAAAGCATCTCCCTTCAGCAGGTCACAGAAACACTTGATACGTTTCCAAGCCCTGAATCCCAAATAAAAGTAAACACCAGCCACCACACAAAAGAAAATGTGATGCTTCATTTTCCACATCATCACAGATAAGGTGAACGTGGTTTATTCTCCGAAAAGTTTTCGATTCTGCCTTGCACGCAGAGCCACCGCTGTGTTACTCCTTTGCACACGCAAACCAGTGCACAGCACCACCACCAGGTTGTCTGGAAGGCCACGTGACCATGCCCAACTGCTCATAGGATCCTGGTACAAAGAAGGTAGAAAGCACTTCTCAGCATGCCTGGCCTCCCCCTTGGTAGATGGCCAGTATCCCCAAGTGTCTTTGATATTTGAATATCGATATGGAGATGTTGCTTTCTAATTCTAGCCCCGGCTTAGACTGTTGGTGGCTCTTCCAGTTTTCCTGGAAAATCAAAGTGTATTTTCTTACCTATGAAGTACTTGCAAGTTAGGATTCATAAGAAACTTTGATGACAGGGCACAAGACAGTGTAGCATTGTGGTGATGAGGCAGGCTTTGGAAATTGACCTAGGTTTCTGTTCCTTCTCAGCCATTTATTTATTGTGTTTCTTGGGCAGGATTAAACCTCCAGTCTTCAATTTCCTCATCTGTAAAATGAGAATAACGGTTATGTCATAAAATTGATGTCAAGAGCAAGTTAATATATGCAAGGTGTATATTAATATACATCCAATAAATAGCAGTTACTATTCTTTCATATATGGATGTGAACGAGAATTCGCCAATAGATAACTGCCATATTTATTTATAAGTGCAATTAATTACGATTCAGTATCAATCTAAAAGTATGAGCCTAAAAACCCCAAAATACTCTACACCATTGTTAGAGCTGTTTCCCATCCTGGGAATTTACATGTCTGTATTCCTTAAACACAGTTCCAAAGGATGGCCTCAAAAGCCAGGCTGCATTTGAAGAAATGAGGACAAATTACATCAAAGAACTGAGGAAGATGGTAACTAAGTGTCCCAACAACTCTGGGCAGAGCTGGCAAAGGTTCTACCAGTTGACCAAGCTTTTGGACTCCATGCATGACGTAAGTAGAGCCTCTTGGTGCCTGTTAAATGAAGGATCAACAATCACACACACTGTTGACCAAACAGTGGAGAGGGGAGAAAGAGTTCTCAGGGCTTTGGGAAGAATAGAGGTAAATTATCCAGTGGGAGGCAGCAAGAGTTGAGAACTGATTAGAAAGGAAATTTCTTTCAGATAACCTTTGAAACAAACCTCATTTAAAGTAAAGGGTGTGGCTTTTTTCCATTCTGAGCAGGGTAAGAGTACTATGGACCATAATGGTGAAACCTCTGTGTCCTCGGCCAGGGAAAGCCCTCAGATTTGCTACAGGTGTCAGATCAAGTTTCACATTTCTGCTTACAATTTAGGAAATGTTTGGTTAATAAAAATGTTTGCTTTAACATTGCACAAATAGCGTCCATCTTCTACAACTGTTAATCTAATAACCCAATCTTCCCAAAACATTATTAGTGGTCTAGGGCCAACTGGGATCATCTCAATCTTTGCCAAATTTTGAATCCTATATTCATTCCTCACGGGAGTCACCTTTCTTGTCTTACGTAAATATAGAAAGTAAATTCTGAGCTTGTTTCTAAATCAATCAATTATAGATGTAGTCGAGGTGTTTGTTAGCAGTTTCTACAAAATATCGATTTGGATAACTTGCTTTGTTATGTCACTTGAAATATGCTTCTTGTTTCACTTTGTGAGCAGTTTTCTCTAGTTCTGGCTCAAAAAAAAAAAAAGTTGTACACAGTCATGCTGATTTGGTTTTTGATATTTGTGAGGTTTTCGTACTTTCTTCTGGAAAAGTTATTGCCCAAGTTCAGCCCATATGATTTGTATAAGAATTCAAATATTTCTCCGTTCAGAAAAATGTTGCCAGTCTCCATGGCTGGTATTATAACAATACTACTATTGAAATAATGAGTCATCCTTTAAAATTTGGTTTATGCCAGTGGAATGTGGCGTCTCTGTGGTTTGATTGATAAAGAATGTCATTTTCCGGTGTTTTACACCAAAGACTCCATACATATCACATTGATTTTGCTTTCTCTCAACTTTTCATGTGATGGGTCACATTCCCACAAGGTGAATTCAGTGATAATTTTGCTAATTGTCAGTGGCCTAAAGAGCATGGCCTAATGGAAAATCTTAGGACGAAAAAATGATGGCAAACAGAGCTCTAGAGAACACAACTCACATGGGGAACAGAGAAAAACAGTGCCTGGAGGGCAGGTCATCTGCACAAGAACGAGTAGTACATTTACTTTCTTCTGTCAGTTTTGTTGAAAGTCCTTTCTAGTGGACTCAGAATGGGTTTTTGTGGTTCCTTCTTGATGAATTCTCATATGTGTTCAAACGTATGGACAGGCACAAGTGCAGTATCAAGATTGGTATGTAATGTGTCATCATTGCAACGTATGATAATAGCTGATTCATTTTGAAGCAGTTTGCGTGTAAGGAGACTGACGACCAAAGTTAAAACTTGCTTATCCACAGCCTTTCAGAGTCTGTGTGCCTTAAGCAAAGTGGCCTTGTGGAAACACTTAGAGTCCACCCCAGTGGTCAGTGTGTCCGACTGTCCTCTGCCAGCTTGGTTTTCTCAGTGCCATGCTTGGCACAAGATCGGAACTCAGTGACTGCTTGACCCAAATGGCTATATCATAAATGATGATATTCTGCAAAATTCCCCGAGGGAAAAAGGGTCCTTTTAGTATTTTTTTTAATCAAGGTATAATTGATACGCAGTAAAGTGAACATTTTTTTAAATGTTTATTTTTGAGAGGGAGACACAGAATCTGAAGCAGGCTCCAGACTCTGAGCTGTCAGCAACAGAACCCAACGTGGGGCTCAAACTTACAAACCGCGAGATCATGACCTGAGCCAAAGTCGGACGCATAACTGACTGAGCCACCCTAGGCGCCCCTAAACTGAACATTCTTAAAGCGTGCCTTTGGGAAATGTGACACACGTATACACCCATGAAACTGTCATCACCATCAAGATAACAAACATATTTATTACCCGAAAAATTTCCCTGTGCCCCTTTTTTAACCTTTACTTCCACCTCCTGCTCCCCAGTTGCTTTCTGTATTGCTTTCTGGCAAGTTGGACTTCCATATTCCCGAGTCTCACATACATGGAATCATGCAGTATGTACTGTGCTTTTTTTTCTTTTTGTCTGCCTTTCTTCACTCAGCATAATTATTTTGAGATTCATCCATGCTAATGCACGTATCACTAGTTCATCCCACCATACAGATACTGCACAGTTTGGTAGTCCGGTCACCTGTTGATGGACATTAGGTTGTTTCCAGATTAGGGACTGTAACATAGAAATTTGTGTACAAGTCTTGTATGGATATTGCTTTCTTTTTCTTGGGTGAAGAGCTAGCTAGTAGTAGAATGCCTGGGTCATATGGTATGTGTGGTTTCGTTTTTTATGAGACTGACAAACTGTCTTCCAAAGTGCTTGTCCAGTTGTACATCCGCTTAAGACGTGTGAGTTCAGACTACTCCACTTCCTTGCTGGCAGTTATGGCTAGTCTTTCTAATTTTAACCATTCTAATAGCTACGTGGTGGTATCTCACTGTGGTTTTAATTTGCATCTCCCTCATGATTAGTGATCTTTTCGTGTGCTTATTTGCCATCTTTATGTCATCTTCTGTGAGTTGTCTATTCAGCTGTTTCACTCGTTCTTAAAAGTTGGATTGCTTTCTGATTGTTGAGTTTTAAAAGTTCTAGATACAGGTCCTTTATCAGATTTATGATTTGCAAGTATTTCCTCCAAGTCTGTGGCTTATCTTCGTTTTCTTAACAATGTCTCTTGAAGAGCAGTTTCCCATTTTTTTTTTTTTTTTATAAAGTCCAAGTGATTCTTTCTTTCTTTCTTTCATGAATCCTGTTTTTAGAAGTCTTGGCCCAGGCCAGTGTCACAAAGCTTTTCTCCTGTTGTCTTCTAGAGATCACTCTCCTTCATTGACAGATATGGAGTGTCTTAAAAACCATTTTTTTTAATGTATTTCTCAGAGCATTTTTGTTTTTTGTTTTTTTTCTTGTGGAAGGGTGAATCCAATCCTCCTTATTCCACCATAGCTGGAAGGAGAACTTTCTTTGGGGAATCACTGCTGTCATTTTAATTCTGAAACCCTCATTTTAAATTATCAAAAATGTCTGCTCTTAGAAGTAGCCCAACAGAAGCATCTTGAACGCTCTATTTATATTCCTGTTCTAGACAGAACATTGAAAAATGCATTGTAAGTCTAGAGGGACCTTTCTAACATTCACGCTTACTCAGACTTGAGACTGCCTACAGCTTTTTCATTAGAGTAAATTAGTGAATCAACATTTGTGGAATTTTCTTCCAGGGAACAAAGAGCTACACAATGACTGGCTCTGTGCTCAAGCCTAGTTTTGGTCACCTTGTGGAAAAAGAGCATTTGTTCCTGAGGTTCGCACAAATAAGAACCCTATGAATCAAATCAAAGTTCTGCTTAAATAGCGTGCATAGCATGCCACCCCTCAGGACACATGTCCATAGATCTCAGGACATGTGGATTTCTCCCACATGGTGCACACGTGTGTTGGCAGAATGGTGCCAAGGTGAGTGAAAGGAACATTCTCTGAAAAAATAGGTTGGCAGCTATTTGAATCGGTCAGCAACTTTAATGAATCATAATCCTCCTGAACATCAATCTCTCCCCAAAGAATGTTTCAAAGAAAGCAGCTGTGGGCAGGCGGCTAGGAATAGATGTATTTTTGCATTGTAAATGTTTGGGTGGTATTTGTAAAGCATACAGATTTCTTATTCTTCTAAAGAGAATCGATCATTAATAGTCATTCTCTAGCTATTGCTAAGACTGGTGACTAATTTTCTATGTGAAAGAAGCACATTTCTGATAAATTTATTGGTAACTTCTGTTCATTCATAGAGGTCAAGGATTATATTATGATCTTTGTGTAGAACTGTTAGTAAATGTTAAATGATATTAATAGTACTTTTTAGAGGCCTTTTTCTATTAGTTTCAAGGTCATACTATTGTGATAACTTTATTTCAACATATATACTAGAAAAAAAGGGGCCTGGCGCCTAGCAATATTGACAGGGCTACAGGGGATACAAAATAAATACATGACACCAACCCAACCCTCAGATAGCTTAGATTCTAGGCAGGTGGCTGGAGCACAATATGCACGCAGCAGAAAGTAATCAGGCACCAGAACTGGCCATCTGGGCAGTAGAACCTTGGAGAGCACATGAGTTGCATTCTTTCCTGTGCCAGTGAGTCCCCACCCTGTTCTGGAACCGCAGGTGCAAGTGAACAGGTGAATAGAATACCTGTCCTTAGGAATCCCATTTGTTTGATGGGGGAAGACGTTCCACTTACTCAACAAATGTTTTCATATCTGAAAGTGCAAGGAAGCGTACTCAGGGGAAGAAACCCAAAGCCTGACCTCCAGGAGCTTGTAGTCTGCCCAGGGCACCCAGACGGCACTACACAGGCATTGTGTTTGGGAGCTCCGATGAGGTGAGCGTGCCATTAGTTGTGGATGTGGACTCACTGCTGTTTACTCTGAGTTGATAATAAGTCTAATTGAAAAGTTACAGGAGTCAGCTGTGCCAGGCAGGCGTCCTGGAAGGCTTGTGGGGGGGAAGGGGGGGGATTTCAGAGAATCTTTATTTCATAAGAGACAGAGACCCAGAGAGTGATTTTGCAGGGTCCATAGGTAGCCAGTGCACCTGAGCCCTCTTGACTCACTGTCTAGTACTTTTCATACCATCGTCATGGTGAAGGAAAGCTTCAAGCTCAGAGCAGCTGCTCAGTTTTAGGCCGGTCTGCATCTTTGCAGATCAGAAAACTAGCATCGAGGAACATTAAAAACAGCTGCACCGCGCTCCAGCTCTCCAGACTCGTTTGGATCTTCCCTGGCATCTTGTGGAATGCGTTGTTTTCGTGAGGCACACGGTTGCATCTTGAAGGCAGTGAAACCTGGTGCTGTATTAAAGTGGCACGCATGTTTAGCAGTTCCCAAAACATAATGTTGGGTCTGCCTCAGTGTAAGCTGAGCAGACTTAAGCGTGGAGGCTTTTGTCTCTGCGGACGATCGTTAAATCCAGGTAAGAACCTGGGCAGGCACTGGCGTATCACTTAGAGGCTGTTCTCTGTGTGACAAAAGGAAACACTCTGAGGGCCATGTTGCTGAATAATTGCCTTCTGTGGTTCCAGAGAGAATGCTCAACAACTGAAGTGGCTTTTCTCTCGGAGCCAAGGTTTTCCTTCTGCGAGGTGGGGGGACGAGGGGGGGGTGAGGAGCAGAACATCTGGTGATACAGTTAATGCTACACGTGCACACTGGGGAGACTTCATGCTCTACATGAAGAGGGCGTTAAGTTTCAGTGACACAGTCACCAACAAAAGAGATATTGCTGCAAGCAGTCGAGACTATTAGCAAATTATTTTGAGGTTCTCATTGCTCATTTAATTAGTGGGTGCTTTTGCATCCGGGCTGTGGTAGTGGTAATTTCCATCGTGATTACACTATAGGTGGTTTTGAGATCGACGCAAACCTATTTTCAGCATTTCTTACCGCACGCTGAAGAATGCCAGCCACAAGTTTGGCTCGGTCCACCATTTGGGCAGCCCGCTTTCTTTCACATTTGATTCTGGTTTACATCTTCCCAATCAGCTTCTCCTCGGGAAGTGTTCTGAGACCAAAATAGGAGCCCACCACAGAAATGGAACCCCTGGGGATGGCCTGTGGTGCTGCACCACCATTTCACTCAGTAAACTTGGGCACTTAAATTTTCCACCCTCAGTTTCTTCAACTATAAAACAGGAATAGTATCCACCTTATAGGGAATTTTTAGGACTGAATGCAATAACACAGGTACTGCATAAGGCATTTGCGACATAGCAAGCACCAAACAAACTTTATTCACCCCTTTGCATCACCTTTTCCCATACTTTGTTAGAATTTCCTCAAAAGCATGTCTCTGTACTACCAAAAACCTTCCATCAGGCAGTTTTAATTTACTTGTTACTTTTTTTTTGTTTGTTTATTTTTGAGAGAGAGAGAGCAGAGGAGGGGCATAGAGAGAGGGAGACAGAGTATCCGAAGCGGACTCTGTGCTGACAGCAGACAGCCCAATGTGGGGCTCAAACCCACGAACCATGAGATCACGACCTGAGCGGAAGTCGGTCCCTTAACTGACTGAGCCACCCAGGCTCCCCTTAATTTACTTTTAAATACAGAGACACCCAAACCTTTGAGACATAGCATGTACCTTCAAGGAAATGACAGTCTAAAAGTTGGCCAGATCAAGCAGGGAAATAGGCAGTAAAGATCATTCCACAGAATGGGGCAGGAAGCACAAAAGTTATCTGGTAGTGAGTTAATAGAATTAAGTCAGTCCTAAAGCATTTCCACGGTACTTCAGGTCCTGGTGCACACATCAGCTACACATTTACCAGGGGAGATTGGTATTGGTACAAACGTGTTGGGGTGTGTTTGAACCACTTTCTGATTCGCTAAAAGGATTAAAGGTATTTGATGATGGAATGATTGCTGTGAGGTGACCATGAGGATGATTGATCCTGGAGAACCATAAACCCTTGCCTCGGGTGTTACCAGAATACTGCTAGCAATGAAAAAAGGCTGACCATGCTGCTGCAGCACGAGGAGAGAAATTTCCCTCTCTTCCTGTTGATCAGGTGACAAGGAAATGACACTATTTGATTCTCTATTTTTTTTTTTTAATGGTTATTTATTTTGAGAGAGAAAGATCACAGGGTGGGACAGAGAGAGGGGGAGAAAAAAATCCCAAGCAGGCTTCTGGCTGTCAGCACAGAGCCTGACATGGGGCTTGAACTCACGAACCATGAGATCATGACCAGAGCTGAAATCAAGAGTCAGACAATTAACCAACTGAGCCACTCAGGTGCTCCTGATTCTCTATTTGTACATTACTGGCAATAGCACACCTGGGTGTGTGCACGTGTATGTGTGTAAGAGAGTTCAAATTCAAAGCCACAGTTCTATTTCACTGACCAAAACTTAACTATTTAATATAATTGTTAGCAGTGTTACACTGCCTTCTCCTTTGACAAGACCATGACTAAGAAAGTTTCTAAATAAAGGAAGAATTGTTTATTCCAGAGTCAGAGAAGGGAGCAAAGCCTTGTGCACCAGTGGAGGGAGGATACAAATTATGCAAAGACCCTCCCTCCCCTTTTGAAAAAGAAGTCTTCATAAGTAAAGGCTTCAAATTAAATGAATAATTGACATGGCAAATCTTACTCTTTGTCTAGCTGGTGAAACCAGTGGAACAGTTATTAATGGCTTACAGCATCTGTTTCTGCACTTCTATATAGTATGTAAGGACTGTCATTTGCCTTTACAAATTTTTAATTTAAAGAGTATAGCATGATTCAGAATGCTTTGTCCTGGGTGAGTTGTGCCAGTGAGTGCTTATTTTAAATGTTCATTTAGAACATGTTTTATGGGGCACCTGGGTGGCTCAGTCGGTTGGGCGGCCGACTTCGGCTCAGGTCATGATCTCGCTGTCCATGAGTTCGAGCCCCGCGTCGGGCTCTGTGCTGACCGCGCAGAGCCTGGAGACTGTTTCGGATTCTGTGTCTCCCTCTCTCTCTGACCCTCCCCCGTTCATGCTCTGTCTCTCTCTGTCTCAAAAATAAACGTTAAAAAAAAAATTAAAAAAAAAAAAAGAACATGTTTTATGTTCGTAGAGTTGAAAAAAAATCCAACAGATGTAAGAAAAAATAAGAATGGGAGAAATGGAAAAAAATAGGTCAGAATATTCTAGTATTTCAATGTTATGGATAAATAGGAATTTGACTTTGGGTGTGGTATAGAAAGGTCTGGGCGGTTCAAGGATTGGCCATGAAGCCCAGATAGAAGATATAACTCCCCACAGATATGAAGGATGTCTTTACCTGTTCCTTTTTTGTTCACACATGAATTAAGGGCAGCGTCAGTGGTCATGACTGTGATTCTCCAAGCTCCCCTAGGGTTTCTGATCAGTTCATATTGTGAGAGGCAAAAGAATAACTGAATTACTGTCTTCCCAAACCTGTTGGAAAGAGGATTTCAATAACCAGGACACTGCATAAGAAAAGATATCTTTCGGTGTCTCCTTGTTTTAGACCCTGTGGAATGAGACATCCCTTTGTCAGTTACACTTCCTGTTTATCATCTCCACAGAGGTATGCAAAGGAAGTGCTGCTTAGGGGCTCTGCTTCAGGGACCCGAGGTCCCAGTAGAATAGGCACATGTACAGCGGCCTCCACCAGGCCAGGTACCGTACTGGTACAGAGGATACAACAGCAGCAAAGGAGACTTGGTCCTTGACCTCAGAGTGCAGTATGATGGGGAGTATAACAATCAAACTGGGGATTAAAATCCAGCATGACAGGTGCTCAATATGGGCTGTAAGGCCCATAGTTGGAGTATCTGGAAGAGGAAGAGGCACAGTGGAGAAGGCCCAAGGCATGAGGTGAGGGAAGTGATTGCTGGGCTGAGCCCCAAAGGCAAAGTAGGAGTTTGCCAGACAGATGGAAGGAAGCTGCTCGTAGCCAAAGGAGTTAATATCCCAAGAGAGAGACAACATGGTGATTTTGAGACATGGAGAATTTCATTGTATCCAAGAGCATCGGGGAAGAACTGAGAGAAATGAGGATGGAGACAATGAAAGAAACTGTGAATCACCTCAAGGGAGCTATTGAGGGATTTTGAGCACATCTGTGGAGAATCTAGACCTGCCCCTTTGCAGTGCAATGACCATTAGTCACATGCGACTGTTTACATGGAAGTTAATTAAAATTAAGTAAAATTTTAAGCTGAGTTCCTCAGTTGCACCAGCGACATTTCAGATGCTCAGTGGCCACATGTAGTTAGTTGCCACCATTTGGGGCAACGTAGGAAGTCTGACAACTGTCCATTATTGGACAGTGCTGATCTAGAGAATCTATTAGTGGAGGGCAAGAGAAACAAAGGGCCAGTTGGGGTGCTGGTGCAGTGATCCGGGGAAGAGATGGGGGACTGAGTCAGAGCTAGGGAAAAGGAACTGAGGAGATATTCATGTGGTGGAATGGACACGGAGATTGAGAAAAGAAGATGCCCCTTGGGAATTGGACATAGGTGGCTGGATGGGGTGGAACCAGAACTGACCAGGGGCCTGAGCAGGAGGAGCTATGATAAGCAGGTTTTGGATGTACTGATTTGAGGTGCCCTTATTAGCATATCCAGGGAGAAATGTCAGGTAGACTTTGGGCTCCATACAGAAGAAGATGAGGCATGACAGTGCTGATACAGACTGGGGAGGTGGCAGCACATGGCAGTCATGAAGCCTGAGGGCAGATGGCACTGCCCAGGCATTGGTGTGGAGAACACAGGGCCTGGCACCAAACCCAGAGGGAGAAACGGCCAGTGGATCCCAAGAAGGAAGTTTCCTGAGAGGCTACAAAGGAGCTGCTGCTGAGCTTAAAAAAAAAAGGGGGGGGGAGGCAAAAAGAGGTACAAAGGGGACAAACCAGAAAACAATGTATCTCCCACTGTGCAAATGAGGGGTCAGAGGCTGCAGAAAGGTCAGTCAGCAAACAGTCTGAAAACTTCAATAGCCATAGCAACGAGGAGATTATTGTGAAAAACTACTGATTGATTCAACTTGTGTTAATGTTCTGTAGTTTCTAGTAACTAGTCAGAATCCACAAAGCAAACTGGGAAAATATTTTTGTAAAAAGAAGAAAATTCAAGGTATTTTCCAGTAAAGCTCCTTAGAAAAAATTGCTGTTATAAATAGGAAGTATGAATCTTTCTGTCATGTGAGAACATGTGTGTAAGTGAGTATATATGGATGAAGGAACCTGCAGTTTTTATGTTTGAGTACAGCAAAGAAATCACAATGGCTTTGCAAACTCTATCTTTGTGAGTAACCTCAAAACAAACTATTACAGACGTCAATCCAGCCATGTAGGAGTTAATTGTGCATTAGTGAAAGCTTTACTAGGTAGTATATATATATATATATATACATGTATTCTGTACACTAAATATACATAGACATACTGCACAGTATATGGATCTAGACAGAGACAGAGATGGAAGGCGGGCATTGAAGGCAGCCGTGGTGCTTCAAGGCTGATTTTGCATTTCAAGTCGATTTTATCAGTGATACTGCTCTTGAGTCCTTTCTCACCCATCATGTTCATATGAAACCTTAGTTACAGTGACAGTTAATTTCCACATGCAGCCACAGAACTTTATCTCCTTTGGTGTTTCATGGTTGGCCGTGGTTTCCTGTGACTGACTTAATGTCAAATCTGTGTTACTTCCTTACCTCTTTGGAAAAGGTTGATTTAAAACATTGAATGTTTTCAGTGGCTAATGTTTAGACTATGGCAATGTTTACCAACTGCTGGTCGATAGCCAGGCAACATTCTGAGATGCAGTTGCTTTCAGTTATAAAGAAGTGAGGAAAAAAATTCCATACAGGGTTTTGTCATTGCTTTTATTTTAATTGTGGTAAAATACATAAGCATCCACCATTTTTCACTGTACAATTTACTAGTGCCGGGCACACTCACATTGTTATACAACCAATCTCCAGAACTCTTCAGCTTGTAAAACCAAAACTCTGTGCTATTAAACAACTCCTCATCCCCCTCCCCCAGCCCTAGCAACCTCTACTTTTTATCTCTGCATTCGACTACTCTAGGTGCCTCAGATGTATAGAATCATACAGTATTTGTCTTTTTGTGACCGATGTATTTCACTTAGGTTATCCTCCACGTCCATCCATGTTGTGTTCAAATTTCCTTCCATTTTAAGGCTGAGTAATATTTGTTTTAAGTATGTGCCATGTTTTATGTATCTGTTCATCTGTTGGTGGACACTTGAGTTGCCTCCACCTCTTGGCTATGATAAATAACGCTGCTGTGAACATGGGTGTGTAGCTACCTCTTCAGGACCTTACTTTCAATTCTTTGGGTATATTCCTAGAAGTAGAATTGCCAGATCATATGGTAATTCTATGTTAATTTATTGAGGAACCACCAAGCTGGTTTTCATAGTTTTTTACATTCCCACCCACAGGGCACAAGGATTCCAGTTTTTCTACATCGTTACCCACACTTGTTATTTGCTGTTTTTTGGTTGCTGTTTTGGTTTTGTTTTGTGTTTGTTTGTTTGTTTGGATAGTGGCCACTCTAATAGTGTGAGGTGGTATCTTGTGGTTTGATTCGCATTTCTCTAATGATCAGTGATGTTGAGCATCTTTCAGGTGTTTATTAGTCATTTGTATTTCTACTTCAGAGAATTGTCTGCTCAACTCCTCTGCCCGTTTTTTAAATGAGTTGTTGTAGTTGTTTAGTTGTACAAGTTCTTTATTCTGGATATTAATCCCCCATCAGATACATGACTTGCGAGTATTTTCTCTCATTCCGTGGGCTTTGTTGTTTATTTATTTTGGTGTCAGAATCTTTCCCCTATGAACTTATAACGATAACAGACAGCAGTTTGTGTCTTTTAATCCTTAACTGGAAAAATTAAAAGTTGTGTCTGATCCTAATTTATTTAAAGAAAGGGGGAAAGGTGTATTTTCTTGTAGTAATAACTACTCCTTTGGCTTCATTAATTAACATTTTAAAAGTTGCAAAGCCATAGAACATGTGCCATTGCTCACATTTTTGAAAGAATGCTGGGGGGCCAGGGGGGGACCAGGATCTTGCCTTGTTTGAGGACATATGAAAGAATAGTGCATTCCATTCCTACCTGATTCTATAAGACTTATGATGCTAGAGGGTGAGCTTTCTGGGAAGAGATAGATATAGATATAGATATAGATATAGATATAGATATAGATATAGATATAGATATAGATATAGATATAGATAGATATAGATATCCGGTAAAAAAGAACCACTGAGGGTCCTAGAAGCCATGCTCATAGACAATCACATTGAAATCTAACCAGACACATAGGCATCTTTTCTTAATCTAAAATATATCTAGGGAAGATTTGGGAAAACTATCTCATTGTCTAACACCTGTGTCAATAAATCCCCACCTCTTATGCAGCCTAAATCCCTCTTCTTAAAATATAAAATAACTATATAATACCTGGGGTTTACCTAGTGTCTTTCTTTCATAAGTCCTGTCATTAAATCCTTCTACTCCCTCCATGAGGCAAGGATGAGTAAATACTACTATTTACACTTAATCACCTCATCCTAATTCCTTTCTCTATAAAAATTCCTTTCTCGGGGCGCCTGGGTGGCGCAGTCGGTTAAGCGTCCGACTTCAGCCAGGTCACGATCTTGCGGTCCGTGAGTTCGAGCCCCGCGTCAGGCTCTGGGCTGATGGCTCGGAGCCTGGAGCCTGTTTCCGATTCTGTGTCTCCCTCTCTCTCTCTGCCCCTCCCCCGTTCATGCTCTGTCTCTCTCTGTCCCAAAAATAAATAAAAAACGTTGAAAAAAAAAAAATTCCTTTCTCTATACTTTTCTCTATAAAAGTAATATTTACTCATTTTTTAATGTTTTATAGAGAAAAAATATTAAAACAGGGAGTGATTAAGTGCCCTTTTCCCAGGTTCATAAAATGAGGCAGGACCAGAAGGCAGGGGTGCAGGAGGGAAGGGAACATGTGTGAGAGACGTCAGTGTAGGGCCAGCCCTATACCTGGGTAGCTCTGTTACCCCTGGTAGGTTAGGGATCACTTCAGAGCCCCGCACATAGGAGGGTCCCACTCTTGGCTTAATATTTTGCTCTCGCCATCTTGAAATCTGTAGCAAACTTTGCACACGGGGCTCCCCAAATAATGCAGCCTGTCCTGGGCATAATATTATCCATCTAAGATCATGTTGATTAGAAGAGATGCTGAGTATGAAGAGCACTTTGCAGCCTGCGGTGCACGGTGCACATGTGTCTTTGAAAGGAGGCAGCAGAGGTTATGAAAGGCAGAAAGCTTAAAGGAAGCAGGGTATGAGAACTGAGGGAAGTAAGAGACTTGTCGATACACTGGAAAGGAGCCTTAAACAGCTAGCCCAACATGACACAAAAAGAAATAGTGGACAGATTTCATAAGGGAGAGAGACATCGTGAAGCAATAGAAAGGGGGAATGTTATTATCATGTGCTGTTTTAGATGAGGGTGGATCATTTTAAATGACTGAGCTTGCAGGGACCCGGAAGATGCCAGTTGATCAATTTCGTTTACCAAGGTCATGGTTAAAGGACCTGGAAAGTGTATGTGGTTTCACACACAGTTGACTCTCATTATTTGCAGATTCTTTATTTACAAATTTTCCTACTGGTTAAAGTGTATCTGTAAACCCAAAATCCATATGGAACTTTTGCAGTCATTCACAGACATGCAACAAGTAGTAAAAATGTGCACGTTCCCAGCTAAGGTCAAACAAGGTGATATTCTGCCTTCTTGTTCCATCTCTCCTATAGCAAAGAAGTGCCCTTTTCATGATCTGTTTAGTGGCACAGGTTTTGCATTGTTTTGGTGATTTTGATGTTTAAAATGGTCCCCAAATGTAGTGCTCATGCACTGTCTCATGTTCCCAAGCAGAAAGAAAGCTGTGATGTGCCTAATGGAGAAAATAATTGTGTTTAGTAAAACTCCATTCAGGCATGAGTTATAGTGCTGTTGGCCATGAGTTCAACGTTAAAGAATCAGCAATATACATTAAATAAGGCCTTTAAACAGAAACCCATAAAACAAGGTTGTGTATTGATTGTTGACAGTGTGACCAGCAGTTCATGGAAACCTAACCCTGTATTCTCCCTAGGAACAAGGGTTCAGGATCTGCTAATTCTGTTCTCCATGACATAACAGAATGTAACTACCGTGAATAATGACAAATGGAAATGTATGTACCTACAGGGACTATAGACTCAAAGGGAAATGACTCCTGAAAAAACAGCCAGAAATGGAAGACAAGGGTGACAGTGGTTCTCCATTCAAATGACAAATTCTGGAGCCTTTAAGCTAGACAATGATGTTATAGGGATTCTTTGTAAACCCTTTCCTAAAGGCTCAGAGAATCTGGAGAGCATTTGAAAACTCAGCTCTAGCTACCAACCATATTGCTTGGTTCACTTTTTTTTCTTTCACATTTCAATATTTCTGAAATCAGGAGACATCTTATACTTGATTTATATATTTTAACAACCCACCAAACCTGTTCTCCCATAAACTTACAGAATCCTTGGCATGCCTTCCAGTCCAGGGCCACAAGCTTTTTCTGTAAAGGGCCAGATGGTCAACACTGTAGGCTTTCTGGGCCCCACAATCTTGCTGCAACTGCCTGGCTCTGCCATTGTAGCAGAGAGCAGCCATAAATGAATAAGCCTGGTGGTGTTCAAGTAAAAATAGTAAAATTGCTATTTCTATCATTTCTGCATGTCACAGAATACTCTTCTTTTGATTATCCTTCAATCTTTTAAAAGTATAAAAAACAGGGGCGCCTGGGTGGCTCAGTCGGTTAAGCGTCCGACTTCAGCTCAGGTCATGACCTCACAGTTCATGGGATCAAGCCCCCCGTCGGGCTCTGTGTTGACAGCTCGGAGCCTGCAGCCTGCTTCAGATTCTGTGTCTCCCTCTCTGTCACTCCCCCACTCATGCTATACCTCTCTCTCTCTCAAAAATAAACATTAAAAAAAATAAATAAAAATAAATAAAACTATGAAAAACCAAATGAAAAAACACATTAAAAAAAAAAAAAACAAAAAACAGTTCTTAGGCCAGATTTGGCCTGCAGGCTACAGTTGGCTAACCCCTGATTTATTCGGTGGCATAATAGAAACAAGGGAATGAATGAGACCCCTTGGTCTCAAGTGTTCTTAGTTGGATCAAAAGAGGTTGCCCCTGCCCAGTGGGGGTCTGCCCCTTGTTCCTTAGTGTTCCTTTTCCTTCAGAAACTGAAGTAAGGATTTTAATGGATTTAACTCTTGAGTTAACCTGATATTAAAGTTGGTAACTTACCAATACGAGCTGGTTTAGATTTTTACGTGGCTTAGTACAGTGTATACTGGCAAAAGGATCCTAGGAAATACTGAAAACAAAATTAAGAAAAGTTCATACTTCTATATACAGTAACATGCCAATGCATTTCAAACACAGCCCTTTCCTCAGATTCCCTTTGTTCAGCAGTGTTCTAATTATCCCTTTATCTTTAAGCTCTCCTTTCTCTGTTTCCATTGTGTCATTTTTCTTTGTGTTTCTCACATGTACAATAGACCTTATGCACAAGAAGGCGGAGCTGTGATCCAGAATGAGGCTTGTAACACAAGGAAACTTAAACAGGGTGGAAATTAAATAAATTTGAGTCCAAAAAAATTGGAAGGAAATTGAACCCATCTTGCTTAGCATAGCATCCAAACAACATATTTTGAAGATACAGTATTCATCACTGACCAGAGATCAGTGACTCTACTGAATTCAATATAAAAATGATAAGACAAATTAAAAAGTAGCCTGAGATAACAGAGTTTCTAGAAAGGCCCTTGGTTTTTCATAAGATGTGGAGCAGCTCTACCCATCCCAGAAGCCAGCCTCTTTTCCTCTTGGGCACCTGGTCTGGCCCAAAATGCCCAAGCCTGCACCAGCCTGGGCTCTGGAACTATACCCTGTGAGGCTATACAGGACAACCCTGCCTCCTTCACTTCTCCAGGCAGCCAGGCCTCTCTGGAAGCAGAGCTAGAGGTGCCCATCCTGGCCTGGAGCCCTGGCTTCAGCCACCCTTGCAGGGGGTCCCCTTACCTAGAATTTGCAGGCAGATCTCATGTGAGAGCAGCAGCCCCATGGAGCCTTGTCCCCTGCTTCAGGGACACACTTGAACCCAATGCATTAGATCTGTAGGACTGGCTTACTGGATGTGATTTTGTACCCTCCAATGCCTCCTCAATTCTCCCACCCTTTGGAAACCACCATTCTATTCTCTGTTTTTATGAGTTTGGCTTTTTTCTTTTTTTTTTTGGTAGTGTTTTTATTTGTAGTTCTCTGTTCCTTTTTTCTTCTTTTGCTCTTTTCCCTTATGATTGATGACTTTCTTTAGTTTTCAGCTTAAATTCCTTTCTCTTTATTTTTGTGTGTCTGTTACAGGTTTGTGGTTACCATGAGGTTCATATATATAGCAATTATATAGCAGTCTATGATGTTGATGGTTGGTTTAGTTTAAACACATTCTAAAATGTGTTCACTAAATTTTTACTAAGCACTAAATTTTTACTCCTCCCTTCCATGTTTTATGAACCAGATAATCATATTTGATATCCTTTTATTTTGTGAATTCCTTAACTGAATTTTTAGATGTAATTGATTTGCTACTTTTTTCTTTTAATCTTCATTCTAGCTTTATAAGTGATTGACCTACTACTTTTATTGTATGTTTGCTTTTACCAATGAAATTTTTTTGCCTTTCATAATTTTCTTTTACTTAGCAGCCTTTCCTTTTCTGCTTTAAGAAGTCCCTTTAACATCGGTTTAGTGGTGAAGAGCTCCTTTAACTTTTGTTTGTCTGGGAAACTCTCCTTTGTCTCTGAATGGTCATTTCTCCGGGTAGAGTATTTTTGGTCTTTTCCCTTCAGCCTTTCAACTGTATCGTGCCACTCCCTTTTGACCTGCAGAGTTTCTGCTGAGAAAGCTTAGCTGATGGCCTTTATGGGGTTTCCCTGGTATGTAACATTCCTTCTTTAATTTTTGCCGTTTTAGTTATGTATCTCGGTGTGGACATCTTTGGGTTTATCTTGTTTGGTGCCTCTCTGTGCTTCCTAGACCTGAGTATCTGTTTCCTTCTCCAGATTAGGGAAGTTCTCAGCTGTTATTTCTTCAGATAAATTTTCTGCCCCTTTCTCTTTCTTCCTTCTGGGATCCCTATAATGCAAGTGTTAGTATTCTTGATATTGCCCCACAGGGCCCTTAAAATAGCCTCACCTTTATTTTTTTTTTTTTCCTGTTCAACTTGAGAACTCTCCATCACCCTGCCTTCCAGATGCTGATCTGCTCTTCCACATCCTCTAATTTGTTGAGGATTTTTCATTTACATTATTTTTCAACTCTAATTGTTGTTGTTGTTTACATTTTCTGTCTGTGTTGACGTTCTCGCAAAGCTCATCCTCTCTTTCCTCAAATCCGGCGAGCATCTTTATGACTATTACTTTGAACTGTTCACCAGGTAAGTTGCTTACCTCTGTTTCATTTACTTGTTTTTCTGAAGTTTTGTCTTACTCTTTTTTTTAATCTTTATTTATTTTTGAGAAAGAGAGAGACAGAGTGTGAGCAGGGGAGGGTCAGAGAGAGAGGGGGGAGGATCTGAAGCAGGGGAGGATCTGAAGCAGGCTCCAGGCTCTGAGCTGTCAGCACAGAGCCCAACACAGGGTTCGAACTCACAAACCATGAGATCATGACCTGAGCCGAAGTCAGATGTTTAACTGACTGAGCCACCCAGGTGCCCCATGTCTTATTCTTTAGTTCAGAGCATATTCCTCCATCTCCTCATTTCGTTTGACTTTCTGTTTATTAGGTGAAACCGCTACCTCTCCCAGTCTTGATGGAGTGACCTTATATAAGAACGTCCCCTATGTGGACTCTGTATGCCTGGCAGCTGAGGTTGGCTGGCTGGAGCTGGAGCTGGCACAGGCCAGAGGGTCCCAGGGTGTTCTGCACAGGGGGCACCCTGGAGGGATGGCTGGAGCTGAAGTGGGTGCTTCATGCCGGGCTGGCACTGGACACCTGGGGCTGAAGTGGCCACAGACCAGCAGGTCTCAGGCTGCTCCATACCAGGGTCACCCTGGTGGATGGCTTGAGCTGGGGCAGGCGTGGACCGGGGCATTTTGCATAGCAGGAACCCTGGCAGGATGCCAGAGCTGCCCTGGTGGGATGGCTGGAGCTGAACCAGATGTGGGCCATGCTGGGGCAGCCTTGATGGAATGGCTGGAGCTGGTGTGAGCTAGGGACTCAGAGCTTGCTGAGGCAGCAGGCTGCTAGAGTACTGGGTCCCTGTTCCTGTCTGTGCTGTCAAGGTGGAGGGTGTAAACAATGGCTCTTGCCGGCACCATTGACCCCGGAGAGAGTTACAACAATTCCCCCACCATATGGGAGACACTCAGGATTAGTACATGGGTTTCCTTCACTTACAGTCTACTTGCCTTTTAAACTGATGGTTTTGTTTGTTTTGTTTTGTTTTTTGCAGTGACTCGGGTCAGATGAATCTGTACGTGGCACATCTGTGATATCCCTTCCCTGCTGTAGGTTGCCACATTAGGGGTGGCGTTCCCATCATTACTGTGTCCCTCTCTCCTGCTGTTCTCTGTGTGGCACCTCAGTGCTTTATTGTGCAGAAACTGTTCAGTCAGCCTTCAGTTCTTCCTTAGGAGGAATTCCTGTATATGTAGGTATAGATTTGGTGTGTCCATGAGAGGAGATGAATTCAGGATCTTCCTAAGTTACCATCAAGTTAATCTTTTTTAGATTCTACATATATATATATATATATATATTTGTCTTTCCCTATATGCCTTGTTTCACTTAGTATAATGGCCCTTATGGGCCATCCATGCTATTACCAATGGCAAGATTTCCTTCTTTCTCATGGCTGAATAATAATATCCCTTTGTGTGTATGTGTATATTTACCCCATCTTCTTTATCTATACATCTGTTGTTGTTTCCATACCTTGGCTATTGTGAATAATGCTGCAGTGCACATGGGAGTGCAGAGATCTCTTCCATATCCTGTTTTCCTTTCCTTTGGATTATATATCCAAGAGTGGGGTTGCTGGATCACATGGTAGTTCTATTTTTAATGTTACGAGGCATCTCCATACTGTTTTCCATAGTGGCTGAACCACTTTGCATTCCCACCAACAGTGCACCAAGTGTTCCCTTTTCTCCACATCCTCACCAACACTTGGTATCTCTTGTCTTCTTGATGACAACCATTCTAACAAGTGTGAGAGGTATTATCTCATTGTGGTTTTGATTTGCATTCCTGATATTTAGTGATGCTGAGAATCTTTTCCCATACTTGTTAACCATGTGGATGCCTTCTTTGGAAAATATCTGTTTAGTTCATCTGCCATGTTTTTGTGTATGTGGTTTTTTTGTTCATTTTTAGTTTTTATTTTTAATTGGATTGTTTTTTTGTTATTGAGATGGATGAGTTCTTTATATATTTTTGATAGTAACTCCTTCTCTGGTGTATGATTTTGCAAATATTTTTCTCCCATTCAACAGTTTGCCTTTTCTCTCTCTCTCTCTTTTTATTGTTTCCTTTGCTGTGCAGAAACTTTTCAGTTTTATGTAGTCCCACCTGTTGAACTCTGTTTTTGTTATTTGTGATTTTGGTGTCATATCTAAATTGCCAAGACCAATGTTAGGGAGCTTCTTTCCTATAATTTTTCCTAGGAGTTTTTTTTTTTTTTATGTTTATTAATTTATTTGAGAGAGAGAGAAAGCACAAGCAAGGGAGGAGCAGAGAGAGAGAAAGAGAGAGAGAATCCCAAGCAGGCTCTGTGCTGTCAGCACAGAGCCCGAGGCAGGGCTCCATCTCAGGAACAGTGAGATCATGACCTGTGCCAAAATCAGAGTCAGATGCTTAACCAATTGAGCCGCCTAGGTGCCCTTTTTTTCCTAGGAGTTTAATGGTATCAGGTTGTATGTTTAAGTCTTCAATCCATGTTTGTGTATGGTGTAAGATAGCGATCCAATTTTCTCAATACCATTTGTTATAGAGACCATCCTTTCCCTATTGAGTGTCCTTGGCTCCCTTATCAAATATTAGTAGACTATAAATGTAGGGGTTTACTTCTAGGCTCACTATTCCATTGCTCTATTTGCTATATTTATAATAGCCATATATTGAAATTACTGCATAGCTCTGTAGTATAATTTGAAATCAGGAAGTACAGTGCCTCCAGATTTCTTCTTCTTTCTCATGATAGGTTTAGCTATTCAGAGTCTTTTATGGTTTTGTATAAATTTTAGGATTTTGAAAAATTTCTATGAGAAATGCCATTAAATTTTTAATTGCAGTTGTGTTGAATCTGGAAATGTCTTTGAATAGTAAGGACATTTTAATAACAAGTCTTCTGATCTATGAACACAGGATATCTTTGCACGTGTATCTTCGATTTCTTTTATCAAATTCTTGTAATTTTCATTGTACAGGTCTTTCATTTCCTTTGTTAAATTTAGTCATAATTTTATTGCTTGAATGCTACTGCAAATGGAATAGTTTTATTTCTTTTTCCAATGTTTTGTTGTTATTTTATAGAAATGCAACTCATTTCTATACATTGATTTTATCTCCTGCAAATTTACTGAATTCATTGATTCAGTTTGAGGTTGAGTCTTTAGGGTTTTCTATACATAAGGTCATATTATCTGCAAATAACAATTTTACTTCTTCCTCTCTGATTTGAGTGCCTTTTATTTCTTTGTCTTTCCTAATTGATATAGTTAGGACTTCCATTACTATGTTGAATAAAAGAGGACACCCTTGTCTTTTTCCTCATCATAAAGGAAAAGCTGTCAATTTTTCACAATTGAGTATGTTAGCTATGGGTTTGTCATATGTGGCTTTTATTATGTTAAGGCATGTCCCTTACAGAACCAATTTGTTGAGGGCTTTTATCATGAAAATATGTTTCATTTTTTCAAATGTTTATTCTACATCTATTTAAATGGTCATGATTTTTATATTTCATTCTATTAATGTAGTGTAACACATTTATTGATTTATGTATGTTGAACCATCCTTGCATTCCTAGAATAATTCCCACTTGGTCATGATGTGTGATCCTTTTATTTTTTATTTTAACTTGTTTTATTTTTTATTAATTTACATCCAAATTAGTTAGCATATAGTGCAACAATGATTTCAAGAGTAGATCCCTTAGTGCCCCTTACCCATTTAGCCTATCCCCCCTCCCACAACCCCTCCTGTAAACCTCAGTTTGTTCTCCATATTTATGAGTCTCTTCTGTTTTGTCCCCCTCCCTGCTTTTATATCATTTTTGTTTCCCTTCCCTTATGTTCATCTGTTTTGTCTTTTAAGGTCCTTGTATGAGTGAAGTCATATGATTTTTGTCTTTCTCTAATTTCACTTAGCATAGTACCCTCCAGTTCCATCCACATAGTTGCAAATGGCAAGATTTCATTCTATTTGATGCTGAGTAATACTCCATTTTATATATATATGCCACCTGTTCTTTATCCATTCATCCATCGATGGACATTTGGGCTCTTTCCATACTTTGGCTATTGTTGATAGTGCTTCTACAAACATGGGGGTGCATGTGCCCCTTCAAAACAGCATACCTGTATCCCTTGGATAAATGCCTAGTAGTGCAATTCCTGGGTCGTAGGGTAGTTCTATTTTTAGTTTTTTGAGGAACCTCCATACTGTTTTTCAGAGTGGCTGCACCAGCTTGCATTCCCAGATGTGTGATCCTTTTAATGCATTGCTGAATTTGGCTTGCTTTTATTTTGTTGAGAATTTTTGTATCTGTATTCATCAGGGACATTAGTCTATAGTTCTCTTATAGTGTCCTTATCTGCCTTTGGTATCTGGGTAATTCTGCTCTCATAAAATGAGTTTAGAAGTGTTCCTTCTTCAATTTGGGAAGAGTTTGAGAAGAATTGACATCAGTTCTTCTTCAAATGTTTGGTAGAATTCACTCATGAAGACATTTGGTCCTGGAGTTTTCTGTGTTGGGAGCTTTTTAATCACTAATTAAATCACCTCATGTATTGTCAGTCTGTTCATATTTTCTCTTTATTCCCAATTCACTCTTGGCAGACTGTATGTTCCCAAGAATTTATCATTTATTCCAGATTATCCAATTTGCTAGCATTTAATTTGTTCATAGTAGTTTCTCATATCCTTTGTATTTCTGTAGTATCACTTGAAATGTCACTCTTCCATTTCTGATTTTATTTATTTGAATCCTATTTTTTTTAGTGTAGCTAGAGTTTCTCAATTTTACTTTTTTTTGAAAACCGGCTCTTAGTTTCACTGATTTTTTTTTTTCTATTATTCTTCTGGTCTCTGTTTCATTTATTTCCACTCTAATCTTTGTTATTAATTTCATTTGCTAACTTGGGGCTTAGTTCTTCTTTTTCTAGTTCCTTGAGATATAAAGTTAGGTTTTTTTCAGATCCCTTTAGTTTCTTAATATATGCATTTATAACTATAAACTTCCCTCTCAGAACTGCTTTTGCAGCATCCCATAGGTTTTGGAACATTGTGTTTCCATTTTCATTTGTTTTGAGATATTTTATTTCCTTTTGATTTCTTCTTTGACCCATTGGTTGTTCAAGAGTATTTAATTTTCACGTATTTGTAGCTTTTCACATATTTCAGCTTTCCTCTTGTTTTGATTTCTGGTTTCATACCGCTTTGGTCAGAAAGGATGACTTGGTATGATTTCAGTCATCTTAAATTCACAAGACTTGATTTGTGTTCTGTCATGTGGTCTATTCTGGAAAATGTGCCACGTGCACGTGAGAAGAATGTTGGATGGAATGTTCCACAAATCTTTGTCAGGTCCATTTGGCTTAATGTGTGGTTCAGGCCCAATGTAAATGTTGGGTTTCTGTCTAGATGATCTGTCTATTACTGAAAGTGGAGTATTGAAAGTCCCCCACTATTATTGTATTGTTGTCTGTTTCTTCCTTCAGATCTATTGCTTAATACAGTTAGGTGTTCCAATATTGTGTGTGTGTGTGTGTGTCTGATTGTTATATCTTCTTGATGAATTGACCCTTTTCTCATTATATATTGACCTTTGTCTCTTGTTACCATTTTGGCTTAAAGTCTGTTTTGTCTAATGTAGGTATAACTACCTTACTTTCTTTTGTTTTTTACTGGCATGGAATGTCTTTTTCTCTCTCTTCACTCAGAGCTATGTATGTCCTTAAAGCTGAAGCAAATCTCTTGTAGGCATCATATAGTCGAGTCATTTTTTATTCATCCAGCCACTCTGCCTTCTGATTGGTTAATTCAATCCATCTACATTTAAAATTATTGCTGTGTAAGATCTTATAATGCCATCTTACTGTTTTCTGATATTTTGTTTTTCCATTGTTTCCTTTCACTACCTTTGTAAATGCATAATTTTCTATGGCGGTATGCTCTGCTTCCCCCTTTTCTATCTTTAGTGCATCTACTCTAGGTTTTTGTTTTTGTTTTGTGGTTACCATGAGGCTTACATAAGACATCTCATAAATAAAACAGGCCATTTTAAACTGATAGCAACGTAACTTCAATTGTCTATAAACACTTCGCCCTTTACTCCCCCTTGTATATTTCTGGTATCGTTTACCTCTTTTTATGTTGTATATTTATTAAATTATAGTAGCTATAATTATTTTTAATACTTTTTTTCCTTTGACATTTATACTGCAGTTAAGTGGTTAACATACCACCCAAAGTCTGATTTTTTACCTTTACTAGTGTGGTGTATACTTTCATGTATTTTCATGTTGCTGATTAGTGTCAGTTTATTTCAGCCTGAAGAACTTTCGGCATTTATTACAAAGCAGATTTAGTGCTAAAGGAACTCCTTCAGCTTTTGTTTGTCTAGGAAAGTCTCTGTTTCTCCTTCATATCTGAAGGATAACTTTGTCAGATATAGCATTGTTGGCTGGCAATTTCTTTTTCTTTCAATTCATATTCTTTGAATATGACCTTCCACTCTCACTTGACCTGTAGTGTTTCTATTGAGAAATCTGCTGACAGTTTAATGGTGGTTCCTTTGTAGGTTACAATATTTTTCCCCTCGATACTTTTAGCATTCTTTATTTCCAATTTTTTGATAGTTTCATTATAATGTGTCTTGCAGAAGGTGTTTTTGCATTGAGATAATTGGGTGATTTTCTATAGCTCTGTAAACTTGGATGTCCAGTTCCCTTGCACGTTTAGGAACTTCTCAGCTCTTACTTCTTTAATAGTATTTTAAAAATTTTTAATGTTTATATTTGAGAGAGAGAGACAAAACGTGAGCAGGGGAGGGGCAGAGAGAGAGGGAGACACAAAACTCAAAGCAGGCTTCAAGCTCTGAGCTGTCAGCACAGAGGCTGATGTGGGGCTCAGACTCATCCACTATGAGATCATGACCTGAGCCAAAGTTGGACGTTCAACCAACTAAGCTACCCAAGCATCCTATCAGCTCTTATTTCTTTAAATAAACTTTCTGTCCCCTTCTCTATTTTCTTTGTGTAATCCTGATTCTGTGTTCTTTTGATGAAACCCCATTAGATCATGTAGGCTTTCTTCACAGTTTTTCCTTCTTTTTTTTCTTTGTTCTCTTCTAACTTGGTTATTTCAAAATTTCTTTTCTCTAATTCACTTATTCTGTCTTCCATTTGCTCTACTCTGCCGCATTTGTCATTTCATTTATTGAATTCTTCAGCTCCAGAATTTCTGCTTGGTTCCCTTTATGATTTATAGCTCTTTGGTAATATCTCATCTTGAATGCGCATGCTCACATGTGTGTGTGTGTGTGTGTGTGTGATTTCAACTGTCCTTAGAGTTTTTTTGGTACCTCATTGAGTTTCTTCAATACTGGTACTGAAATCTTTATCCAAAATCCTATGCCTCTGAGCTCTGTTATTTGAGAATTATTATTTTTTGGTGATGACACATTTCCTTGATTTTTCATGTTCTTTGTAGTTTTGCATTGCTGCTTTCACATTTGAAGTAGCAGCCACCTCTTTAAATCTTTGCGTGTTGCCTTCACATTGGGTATTCAGCTCATTAGTGCTATTGCCATCTAGGGTTTTCTTGGCCTTTGTATGGGTACACCTGTTCCACTCTTCTTGCTCCCTCTTGTGGCAAAATTCTTAAGCTTTTACATCTTTGGTTCTTACAACTCACCAGGCTGGCTATTGGAAACCTTTGTTTTATTTTGCAGAAGACGGTGCTATAGCTCAAGTTTGTGGTTTCTCCCTAGTCCACAGACCCTGGCCTGTTTTTCAAGCACACTCCCAAGGAGCTTGCTCTTGCCACCACACTCAGAAGTGTGTACAAGGAGCCACCTGCAGAGTGGAGGGAGGTATAGATTTAGTCCTTGGGGCATTAGGGTTGCCCACAGGCCTGGTAGGGAGATCCTCAGGTGTAGTACTCTGAGAAGCTCATGATCGGACTTTTCTGCTGTGTGCAGGCAGCAGGCCCTGAGTCCCTTTAGTGTCCTTTGATATTCTTATCTTTCTTTCCTCCATCGTGGAGATCTCACCTAGGTACTCTGAGTGCTCCTGGAGAGGAATGGGTTCCTCCAGCTGCATTCCATACCACTGTGGGTAGCTGGACACTTATTCACTGCTCTTCTTTTTCTCTGTGAGAGAGGTCACTACCACCTGATAGTTTAGCCCAGTGCAATGTTGCTTTGGTGGGGGTGAGGACAGCGTTGGTAAAGTGCTTTTTACCATCTCTGCTGTGTCCAAACTTGTTTTTTGCTCCGTTGGCATGCTGGAATCTCCCTTCATAAAAGTTAGGCTTAGGCACCTTCTCTGTTGTCCGTGGGTATCAGCTTAGATCAGCACTCTCTAGGTTTTTTCATGACTATGTCAAGAGGAGTTGGGGCAGGCTCACTGCTCCACGGGTTCCACCTGTGCCCATAACTGGATGCACAGGTATGTAGACTCCTCCTGAGTTCCCTGGCCTATGGTGCCAGATCCTGCAGCTCCCACAAAGGCACTTTTGTTCATGGATGGATGACTCATTCTTCATTGAAAAAAGAGGGACAGAAAGGTGCCTTCTGTCACTGTGGTGCTAATGTCACTCCCTGATATCTTCTCGATCTTCTGTGTCGGTCACATCTAAGAGGCCTTCAGGACTGCTCCCAAACGCATCCTGTAGGTGAGCCCTCCAAGAGCACTCAGCAGAGTATTGGCACTGTGGGGCCTGGATTTCTAAGAGGAATCCACAAGGAAATGGTAGTGTAAACTGTGTTGTAAAAGGTTATATTGTCTTCTGGGTATAGAAGCTAATGCTACTAAATTTGGGGTGCTATTGTTACTCTTGTACCATGTTACCATCAGGTTTCACCAAGGCATCACCAACCAGAGAAAAACAGTCAGCCCTACATGGCCACAGGCACCCACCTGTGCACATGCAGGCATCTTCCACACTGCTTGCACTGGGTGGAGAGTGGGGTTTTGAATGAAGGCCAGACTCTTTTTTTTTTTTTTAATTTAAATTTTAGTAAGTTACCATATAGTACAATATTGGTTTCAGGAGAATTCAGTGATGCATCACTTATATATAGGGCTCATCACAGGTGCCCTTTTCAGTGCCCATCTCCCACCCCCCTTCCCTCCATCAAACCTCAGTTTGTGTTCTGTCATTAAGACTTGACTCTTGTGATTTGTTTCCCTCCCTTCTCTTTTTCCCCCTTCTCATGTGTTCATCTGTTTTGTTTGTTAAGTTCCACATATGAGTGAAATCATATGGTATTTGTCTTTCTCGGACTTATTTCACTTAGCATAATACATTATAGCTCCATCCATGTCATTGAAATGGTAAGATTTCATTCCTTTTGATGGCTAATATTCCTATACACACACACCATATCTTCTTTATCCATTTATCAATCGATAGACATTTGGGCTCTCTCCATAGTTTCGCTATTGTTGATAATACTGCTAAGAACACTAGGATGCATGTTATGTACCCCTTCAAATCTGTATGTCTGTATCCTTTGGGTAACTACCTAAGAGTGAAATTGCTGAATTGTAGGGTAGTTCTATTTTCAGTTTTCTGAGGAACCTCCATACTGTTCTCCAGAGTGGCTATACCAGTTTTCATTCCCACCAACAGTGCAAGACAGTTCCCCTTTCTCCGCATCCTCGCCAACACCTATTGTTTCTTGTGTTGTTAATTTTAGCTATTCTGACAGGTATGAGGTAGTAACTCATCATGGGTTGATTTGTATTTCCCTGATGATGAGTGATGTTGAGCATCTTTTCATGTGTCCGTTGGCCATGTGTTCTTTGGAAAAATGTCTATTCATATCTTCTGCCCATTTCTTCACTGGGTTGTTTATTTTTGGGGTTTTTGATAGGTCCTTTATAGATTTTGGATACTAACCCTCTGTCAGCTATGTCATTTGCAAATATCTTCTCCCATTCTGTAGGTTGCCTAAGTTTTGTTGATTGTTTCCTTCACTCTGCAGAAGCTTTTTATCTTGATAAAGTCCCAGTAGTTCATGTTTGCTTTTGTTTCCCTTGCCTTTGATGACATGTCTAATAAGTTGCTGTGGCTGAGGTCAAAGAGATTGCTGACTATGTTCTCCTCTAGGATTATGATGGTTTTCCTATCTCACATTCAGGTCTTTCATCCATTTTGAATTTATTTTTAGGCATGGTGTAAGAAAGATGTCCAGTTTCGTATTTCTGCATGTTGCCATCCAGTTTTGCCAGCACCATTTGTTGAAGAGACTTTTTTCATTGGATGGTCTTTCCTGCTTTGTCAAATATGACTTGACCATATAGTTGTGGGAAGGCCAAACTCCTTATACAATCACTGAGCAACATTTTCCAGTATTCACAGAACTATTGCAGGAACACCTGGAGTAAATAGGTGCTAGCCATTTCTATGAGTGTCACAGCATTTAGAGGTGAAGCTCTGTATCTTTTGCCTCTGACCCTATTAACGTAGCTGGCTACAATTCTGATCTTGAAAATAAACCTTTTAACCTACCCCCGCCCCAGTGCTTATTACAGGCTAAAAGCTTGATCCTAATTGGGGGAAAGTTCTGGAGTCATCAGATATCTCATGAGAAATGAGCATGCTGTTGAAAATATGTGGGACCCTATTTCAGAGAGGCTGTTATCATTCAAGTGTCTGTCATCGCTTAGTGACTCTGTAACCTTAGAACAGGGCTGAGAGGCCATTGCTTGTGGTGGGAGTGGCCGTGCCCCTGGTGATGAGATGGAACTTAATGGCTTCATCTTCAGTGTGAGTAAAATACCACCAGTTACCTTGAGACTTTGTCAGGCTCCTCCACTGCCCTGATAGCTGTGGCCCTTCAGGCTGGATAAATTATGCCTGGCATCTAGCTAAACTTCTGTGATCCCCACAGATACATTTTGTGTAGAATGAAAAGTCAGTGCACAGGACTTTTCTCTGATTCCTAATAATGTGAGACTCATTTCTGATTATAATTAGGGTTCTTGCCTCTCCCTCTAGCCTGGTATTTACCAGGAACGGCTGGTGGGAACCAGTATCAAGGCATCAGGCCTTTCTTCTCATTGCAGTTAGGGCATTCATGCTGACAAGCCAACAGGGTAATAGAGCTTTTCTCTCTCTAACTGTGACCACCCCCCTCCCTATGCCTGTCCCTCTAATCACAGTGAGCAGTGACTGGGGCTCCTGGCACCTGTGGCATAGCCTACATATGAAGTCACATTAAAACCCAGCAATAAATGAGTTGAAGGAAATCAGACTCAGAGAGAAAGATGAAAAAGGTTAGCTTTATGTCTTGAGTCCTGCATTATTTACTTAGTGGCACTAAAGTGAGGATGTCTATTTAAAGTGCCCAGTTGGTGTTTTGGTTCATTGATTAAAACCAGCAACACGCTGCCTTAAGAAAACACTGTTGAAATTCGTTAACTCTGAGCACTTTAGAGTTTGGAAGAAATCACAGAAACACAGGAGCAAGGCCGCAGCAACAGTAGCTCTGGTCCCTGCAGCCCTCAGCCCCTCACCAGGGCTGCATGGAAGGAATGGGAAGGGGGACTCTCCGGGATGCCGTGGGGCTGAGAAGGTAGGCGGTCCCTGCCTTCAGGGAGCTTGAAGGCTGCCTCGGGACCTGGAAATGTGAAAAGTTACATCGATAGGAGATGTGATCCACCAGAAAAAAGAGAAGGTTGTGCCACCCGGCTCCGTGGCTAATTATCAACTTAGAAGGACAGCAGGTGGCATCTGTGAGTTCAGAGGAGAGGAAGCCTCCTTCAGGCTGGGGCTCCAGGTAGGCCTGGGCCAGGGGTGACTGCAGGGAGCGAGGGGTGTGGAAAGAACGAACCCAGAAAACAAGCAGAAGAAGCCAGTACTCACCTTGCTGGAAAAGAGAGAGAGTGACACTTTTGAGAAATGATTCCTTACCAAGTGAATATCCAAGGGAACTGCTGATTTATCTCTGAAGGGTTGTCCACAGTTGTCTTGAAGTAATCTCACGTTAAAGGCCGCTCTTGAGAAGGTCTGGCTCTCCCCACGTGATGCACCAGAATGGGAGCAGGTCGTGACAAACAGAGCTTTTCCCTGGCGGCTTCTGCCTTCATAGTGGGAATGGTGGTTCGAGGTTCAACGGAAGCTATGTTCATTTAGTGATACACAACCTCCACTCAGGGCCAGCTTCCAGGTGTGACTATGGCCTCCCCCACCAGCTCTGTACCTGGGACAGCGGATGGTGTCTGAGGATGGCATGTGCGTGGTGCTTGTCTGCACCCGTGTTTCCTGGCTGCTCTGGGCTCAGGCGGGGGCCCTGCCCTATTGTGTGTGCGTTGTACCAGGATGACACTTGGGAGACACCTGTGCATGTGAACAGCAGGACTGCTAGACACGTGGCTGTGACACAGAAGTTTGGCTCATGCACCTATGTTCATTCTGACTGGTCAGCATCCCTGCCCACCTAGCTGTTTGCTATGTAACTCCTGCTTAGCTGCCAGGGCCCAGTCCCCGCTTCCTCACGCTCTGGCCGCGCGCAGCTTCGCCCTTCCTGTGCCCTGTGTGCTCCAGTACGTGCGCTGCCCTTGTACTGCAGCAGCCCACCTCAGACACCTGTTAAGGGCCAGGTACGCATGGGTCCTGTCCTAAAAGCCCCTGACCCACGGGGTGCAGCAGGCCAAGGTTGGGGAGGGCGGTGGGAGGGCTTGGTGGGCCAGAGAACACTTGGCAGGCAGAACCTGCAACCTGGATCAGACTGGCCCATGTTCTCCTCGCCCAGCGACCAGGAGCGCCTGGCTTCGATTCTCCCAAAGAACCCTTCACCTCACCAGCCACGGTTAGTTGTTGGCTCGGGTCCTGCTGGGTTGAGGCCTGCAGAGGTCTTCAGCTCTGCCTCAGGAGGAGTGGGCCAGGCAGACTCCTGAAGCAGCCAGTGCTTTCTGGGCGCTCCCGGCCCCATGGGCATCTTGGCCGCCTCAGCAGCGAGGGATGAGCCCTTTCCTGAGAGAGTGATGGAGTCCCCTGACTCCCAGGTGTTCACAGGGCGAGATACCCAATCCCAGGCTGCCAGGCCTACCCCCCGTGCCCCAGGAAAGCCCTCATCCCTATGCAGCTGGCTGAGGCGTTCGCTGTAAACAGAAGCCCTGGGTGTCCGCTCATGACAGGAAAGGAACTGCTGTCTCAGTCTGTGGAACAGAGGCAGTTGTGAAATGCCAGCCCCAGGTTAATATGCATGGTTGGTTAGGGACACCTGTCCTCAGCCAACCTGTCAGGGATGACAGCTGAGCCCTGGGCTCTGGTCTCTCCCCTCGGCATCTCCTAGGTGATGCTCATGAGGTGTTAAAGGTAGGTGTGTCCCCATTAACAGGGTCCCAGAGGTGCTCCCGTGTGTGCTGCCTGGTGCTAAAGACCTGATTTACTCTGCTTCTCATCTCCTATCGCATACGCGACTTGGCATGTTTACAAATATAAACCCTAAGTGGCCCTGGCCCTGCCAGGTAACTTGTTTCAAATGTCAGCTGGTCACTTAACAGGTGCCGCTTCACGAGCTTCGCACTGCTCTGAACCCTCTGAGCGACCCCACACCCACCCTGATGGCTGTATAGCTCCGCTCTACCTCTTTCAGGTCATCAGCCACCGCCCCCCTTGGCACTTGGATCACCCTTCCAAAACTAGCACCTCCTCTGTCCCTTCTTGCACTGCCGGCACCTGACCGCATTTATCATTTCCTCTCAGGCAGAGCAGAACATAGACACCCTGAGACCAATGCTTTGTTGTGTTTGTCATGGTTTCTCTGTGCCCGGCCCAGAGCAGGTGCTCTGTAACCTGGATGGACACACACGGAGGATGACTTATGGAAAAGGACCTCCACCTCCCTGAACGCCCTGTGGCCCAGGGAGCCTTCATCTCTGGACATGAAGTAGGGCCAACCCCAGAGAAGTGAAAAGGGCAGCAGAGCCAGCCTAAGGGGGGGGTTGATGTTGCCTAGAAAGTGAGCGGTCTCCTTTTTTTTTTTTTTATTGAAGTATAGTTGACACACGATGTTACATTAGTTTTGGGTGTACAACGTAGTGACTGGACAAGTCTATATGTTATGCTGTGCTTGCCACAAGGATAGCTACCACCTGTCACCATGCAGCGTTGTATTGACGATACCAATGACTGTATTCTCCATTCTGTACATTTCATCCCCATGTCTTACTCATCCCATAGCTGGAAGCCTGTGTCTCCCGCCCCTCTTTCCACCATGTTGCGAAGGCCAGTGTCAAAGAGTACTGCCTATGTTTTCTTCTAGGAGTTTTATGGTTTCAGGTCTCATATTCAGTCCTTAAATCCATTTGAGTTCATTTTTTGTGTATGGTATAAGAAAGTAGTCCAGTTTTCCCAGCACCACTTATTGAACAGACTGTATTTCTCGTTGCATATTCTTGTCTCCTTTGTTATAGGTTAATTGACTATATAAGCATGAGTTTATTTCTGGGCCCTTTGTTCCATTGAGCTATGATCTGTTTTTGTGCCAGTACTGTATTGTTTTGATTACTGTAGCTTTGTAGTGTATCTTGAAATCCAGAATTGTGATACCTCCAGCTTTGTTCTTCTTTTTCAAGACTGCTTTGGCTACTTGAGGTCTTTCATGGTTCCATACAAATTGTAGGATAGTTTGTTCTAGTACCGTGAAAAATGCTGTTGGTATTTTGATAGGGATTGCATTAATTCTGCAGATTGCTTTGGGTAGTATAGACATTTGAACAGTATTTTTCCAATCCATGAGCACGGAATATCTTTCCATTTGTTTGTGTTATCTTCAGTTTCTTTTATCAGTGTTTTATAGTTTTCAGAGTACAGGTCTTTCACCTCCTTCATTAAGCTGATCCCTAGGTACTTTATTCTTTTTGGTACAATTTTATTAAAAATTTTTTTTTTAATTCTTTATTTATTTTTGAGAGACAGAGCACGAGCCGGGGGAGGGGCAGAGATGAGAGGGAGACACAGAATCCGAAGCAGGCTCCAAGCTGTCAGCACAGAGTCCGATGCAGGGCTCGAACCCACGAAACAGGAGATCATGACCTGAGCCCAAGTCGGACGCTCAATGACTAAGCCACCCAGACACTCCCTTTTGGTACAATTTTAAATGGAGGTTAACATTCTTTAAAAGGAAAAATCATCCTCCTTTATAGCCCTGCAGGCACCACACAGAGAGACCTTGGGGGCAGGATGGGGGGAGGGATCAGGATGAACTTAAACTTGATTCTTTGTACCGGCAGCTGGTGCACAGAGCTCTGCTGTCACCCACTGAAAGGCGTTCTCTGCAGTTGAAACTACTAACTCATTCGTGGCACCACACCTGGAGAGTGGCACCCAGCTTTTAGCTTTCACGGCCACTAGCCCACTGCCTTAAAAAAATTAGTAAGAAATCTGGTATCCCAATTCTAAAAATCTCTCTCCTGGAAAGGTAAAACACAAAATTCTCCAGCCCCTCAATTTATACCCGAGGATACAAAATTACACAAAGATGACCCAGAGCAGATTTTGCAAACTGTGTCCCATAGAGAAAAAGGATGTTTTATGGCTTAAAGAGTTTGGGACCACTTGGGAGGATGGAATCAGAGGGCTTTTACCAGCACTACCTGTCAACATCTTGACTGAGAATTGGCATCCATATTGTACTTGCTTTATGGCAGTTCACTCATTCCATCCTCTTAAACAACCCTGGGAGGCAGATACCCCATTTTACAGATACAGAAACTGAGAGCATTCACAAAGCAAGCACAGAGATGTGAACGTGCCCAGACTGGACAGTGGCTTGTGCTGTTTTCCAGTTTATTTGACCCCAACCTTCTGTGAGTGAATGAGACTTATTAAAGCTCTCACAGTCCTTGGAACCTCATTAGGGTAATGTCCCTCTGCAGACAGAGGGCATAGACAGGCACAAACAGAAGCACCAGATACTTTTCCTGATGACATTTTTTTTTTGTATTAAAGGCCTTTGCCATACAGTTATTTACTATTCTTAAGATTGTAAATTGAGTTTAAAAAAAAACCCTGAGGGAAAGTTATAGATGGTATTTTCACTACCATCATTTTATTAAGACTACAGAGTTCTTTTATGACCTGTAATATTGTCTGCTTTAATACAGTGGGAAATGGCCAAAAATTTCCTACAGTGAGGTATGGAAATAATGGTATATCGCATTTGTGGATAATTGGGTTTTTTAACTTACAGAATTGGGAGTGGTTCAGGTCCTGGAGGATGGAAAAGGTCCTTGGGTCACCAAGTAGGAAAAATAGCTGGATAGACAAGTAGGCATGGAGGTGGCCCTTGCTGTTTGCTCTCCACAATCAGCCTGAAATAGAAAGTGGCTGAGAATGGAGAAATACACAAACACACAGCCGTGAGAAAGTTGGAAGTCCTGCTGTTTGCAGTAACATGGATGGATCTTGAGGCTATTATGCTAAGTGAAGTCACACAAAGAAAGATTATACATCATACTGTATGACATTACTTATATATGAAACCTAAAAAAAAAAAAAACTCACAGAAACAGAGAATAGAGTGGTGTTAAGTAAGGAAAGGGGAAATGGAGAGACGGTGGTCGAAGGGCACAGACTTCAGTTCTGACAAAATAAGTTCTGGGAATATGAAATACAGCATGATAATTATAGCTAATACTGTATTTGTTACTTGAAAGTTGCTGGGTAGATAGAGCTTAAATTTCCTTACCACAAAAAAAAAAAAAAGGTAATTATATGACACAATGAAGGCGTTAATCACTTTGCAATATAGAAGTATCAGATCAGCCCATTGGGCACCTTAATCTTACATAGTGTAGCGCATCAGTGACACCTTAATAAAGCTAGCAGTGGGTACTGAGAAGTCTCAACCCTGCCCCCCGGCTCAGGGTGAGAAGCCAAAGGAGAGAAGAAGGTGGCAAGATGAAGGCCAGCATGTGGTGGCCCCAGCCCCAACTGACAGGGCCCACCCGGGACTAGAGGAAGCATGACTCATGCCAGCAAAGGCCTGGGCACCACCTGCCCCTCCACCCCAGCCCACCTTATAACCTGGGAAGGCCCATCACCACCTTATAGAGATACACGTACACGCCTGCTCCACCGAATTCGCATGTTTACGAACGAGAACTTGGTGAGAGCGATTCCGTGTCCCCACCACTAGGACCTCTGTAACTGACCCTGTTCCTACTGGTATATTCAGTATTGCACACTCAGTTCTCAGCTGGGATCAGTTCTGCACGAAAGGCATGGTGACAGGAGACATGAGCACCCCATCCTCCCCTAAAACAGATGCCTTAGCCAAATTAGGCAGCTTCACGGCCACGGTTTCCTGGTCAGATTTCTGCAAGTCTCTTGAGCTTACAGCAGGGTTAGGACACAGAGGGGCGTGGGGACGGAGATGAGGCCTCACTGTCCTGTTCCCCGTCTGTGTTGCAGCTGGTCAATGACTTGCTGGAATTCTGCTTCTACACCTTCCGAGAGTCCCAGGCCCTGAAGGTCGAGTTCCCCGCGATGCTGGTGGAGATCATCAGCGACCAGCTGCCCAAGGTGGAGTCCGGGAACGCCAAGCCCCTTTACTTTCACAGGAAGTGAAGGAAGACGTCTTACCAGGAGAGCTTTGCCTTAAGTTTCCCCATGTTATTCTACACCCACGAAGGACCCAAGGAATCATATTTTTGACATGTGATGGTTGATTCATACTTGTTCAGCAGTTTCTCAAGTTGAAAATCACGTCAAGGGTTCAGAGCCGGGAAAGCAGTTTGACACGGATTTGGCAAGACCTGAGCGGTCTGACGGATTCTTCCCTGTCCAATCCCCAGCGCTTAGAAACATGTTCCTGTTCCTCTGGATGAAAAGCCATATCTAGTCAATAACTCTCTGATTTTGATATTTTAACAGATGGAAGTTTTAACTATGCCATGTAGTTTCCGGTATCGCTTGTTTTAAAAGGGTTCAAGGACTAACGAACTTTTTAGAGCTTACCCTTGGTTGCACATAAAACGTATAGTCAATATGGGGCATTAATATTCTTTTGTTATTTAAAAAAACACACAAAAAAAGAAAAAAATATATACAGATTCCTGTTGTGTAATAACAGAGCACGTGGGGTGAAGAGCGGCCCCCTTGGTGGCGGGGGGTGGGGACTTATTCGCCCGCGTTCCTCTGCATCACTGGTATACACACCCTTTAGCGTCCATTTATTTAATTAGAATGGATAAGATGTTAAACAAATGCCTTGGTTTCAATTTCTAGTATCTATTGTGTTGGCTTTACAAATAATTTTTTGCAGTCTTTTGCTGTGCTGTACATTACTGTATGTATCAATTGTGAAGGACCTGAAATAAGGTATAAGGAACTTTTGTAAATGAGACACATACAAAAAAAAAAACAAAAACAAAAAACAAACAAAAAAAAAAAACTTTAATGGTTGATAGGATGAAGGGGAAAGTATTTTTGAAAGAATTCTATTTTGCTGGAGACTATTTAAGTACTATCTTTGTCTAAACAAGGTAAAAATTTTTTTTGTAAAGTGAAATGTTCTGCATGCATAATGAACCGTTTACAGTGTATTTAAGAAAGGGAAAGCTGTGCCTTTTTTAGCTTCATATCTAATTTACCATTTTACAGTCTCTGTTGTAAATAACCACACTTAAACCTCTTTGGTTGTCTCTAAGCCTTTCTACCTTTTCTGTACTTTTGTTTTGTCTCTGGTCTCCCGCTTGGGGTGTTCTTGGGACTTGAGCACGGTTTCTGGCTTCTGCTCCATCCTGCTTCCGTCCGGGAGCGACAGGCTGTGGTGCCCGCAGCTCCTCCAAGGGGTCACCTGACAACACACGTGCGAGAGGGTGTCCGGGAGTGCCGCAGCTTTAGGAGAGTTGCCTCTTTTCCTTTCTTCCTCACGAAGCAGAATCAGAATCGGCTCCAGGAGAGTGAGACCGGAAATGCCATGGCCCAGAGAGCGGAGTCTCATCCCATTGTAGAAAATTGGATTTTCTCCTTTGGGAAAGAAATTCCATGCACTCTCTACATCGGCGGAGGTGACATGTTCACTTCTGGTCTTGGAAAGGGGTTTTGCACTCCCGGAACTGGTCATGGGAATACATAGGCCATTGCAGGACGCACTGGGAAGATGCATTTTGGCACGGTTCGGTCAGAGTGGCGTGGAGACCGCACGATAATTAGAGGGTTTTTAGATTTTTAAAAGGTAGGTTTTAAAAATAAATTTTATACATAAACAGTTTTGGAAAAAAAAATAACTACAGATCATATAAGCAAGACAGTGGCACTAAAATTTTTAATTCATTAATCTGTTTGGCACTGATGCAATTTATCGCTTTTCTCTTGCCCCAGATCACAAACCTATATATCTTTGGGGAAACTTAACAATATGATTGCACTAAATAAACTAGTTTGAACAGAGGCCAAATTAGTCTTTTAAAAGTGACGATAATCATCAGGTACTCAGTGAAATCACATTATTTTCCAGAACCTAAAAGCTGTAGCTGGAGAAGCCAGGAGAAGGCAGCATTGGGATCACCACTTTTCTCCAGGGTTCACCATGCAGGCAACATTACCTTGTCTTTCAGAAGACACCTGCCTTATGCAAGGGGAAGCCTGTGAAAGCTGCATTCAGAGGGAGGACTTTTTCTTACATAATTTGCAATTTCAGTAATTTAATTTATAGGCAGATCTTTAAATATAGTCAACTTACATGCACAGCAATATGAAAGCCACACTTGGAAGGTGATAAGTACTCAGCATGCAGACTGGGAGTTTCTAGAAAAGAAATGGCTTACAAGAGCAGCTTTTAGCTCAAGACTTACGTTTTATGAAATTGGAATTTCACTGTAACCAGGTTTGGGATGGAGACAGTCTGCATCAGCTTTTTGTATTAACAAAGTTACTGGCTCTTTATGTGTCTCCAGGTAACTTTGCTTGATTAAACAGCAAAGCCATATTCTAAATTCACTGTTGAATGCCTGTCCCAGTCCAAATTGTGTGTCTGCTCTTATTTTTGTACCATATTGCTCTTAAAAATCTTGGTTTGGTACAATTCATATTTCACCAAAACTTCTTCATATAATTAAAAAACACTAAATTAGTTTAAAATGAAGCAATTTATATCTTTATGCAAAAACATATGTCTGTCTTTGCAAAGGACTGTAAGCAGATTACAATAAATCCTTTACTTTAATCACCTGTTGTTTTGGAAACATTTCATTTGAATGTCCGTAGGAACACCTGGATTTTTGTGTCCCTCTCAATCTGATAACTTGCACTTCTGCCTCCATCCAAGATAGAGTAACATTTCTGCCCCCCGTGTTAAAGCCCCCCCCCCCCATTAGCCACATGTCCATTATATTCTTTTGGGACTAATTAGATGCTTATTTCTCAGTGCTAATATTTGGGGTCACTAAAACCTGTAACAGTTTGATAACAATAACTGCTGCTAAACACTCTGTGTACATTGCCTCCTTTATCTTCACAGCCGTAGGAAAGCTCGATCATTCATTTTTCAGACTTTGAGACTGACCTGAGTAGACCAGATGCCCCACCTGACTCCAGAGTTCTTCCTCCATGCAGTTCTGCTTTGCTCCTTCCCATTAGATCCTCTTGGGCCAAGAGACTTGGCTCCCCACTGGCCATAATGCTTCTCACACTCCTTACAGGCTGCTCCCCTTAATTTCACGCATATTATATGGACCACAGAAGAGCAGCAAACAATTATCAGCTCATCTTAAAATTAGAAAACATGTATTTCCCACCAGATAATTTCAAGTTCATTTTTAACATGTCATTTAACTGGTGATGAAACTATTTGCTTCCAGAAAGAGAAGACTAGTTGAGCATTAAACAAATTCAACTGTGTTCTAACATGATAGATTTCTGGAACACAACATGGCCATTAAACACAGGACGGGAGAGAAACAGTTTTAGAGTTGTAAGCACAAATTTGTTTCTAAAACATCTGTACATGCAGTTATTTTATATCTTAAAGCTAACAGAATTTGACCTACTAGGGAGCAAGGCTTTTCACCAAGAACCCCTAACTTTAAAAGGGAGCATGCTAGGGTGGCCGTTATTTAATTAGAGTGGGTGTCCTTTCTGGAGCGGACTCATTCTTGGGACAAGTGTCACTCTATTTCTGAGATGTTCTAAAAGTGTTCTCAGACCCAAAGAATCCAGCTTCACGTTTAGGAATCCTTAGCTGAGAACGAAGACTCTTCCCCTGAGACAGCCAGCCACTGCACACCAGAGCAGTGAAGATTATGCGCAGTGATGCATCTATAATTAGGGGTTTGTTTGCTTCTGTGTGTTGAATGCCCCTCAATCAAATAGAAAACATTGTCCCTCTATGTTAAAGTCAGCTCTAACATACTTTTTATAAACTGTGAGTGTACACAGACTAAAATGACTTGATTACAAGTCTCCCTGGCACTTTAATTTCAAGCCCTCCGATTGTCAGTGCAGCAGTTTTCTTGGAAGTAACACTGTGGCTTTCCCAACAACACTGGATAAGAGAAGATTAGAATATGATCTTAACGGTCAGCATGGACCAAGACTATATCCAAAGCAAAGCAAACCACGGAGCAGAGTAGCAGGCCGGTAGCTGCAAACCACCCCAAAATGTAGCGGGGTTTGAATCAACCACCGTTTGTTATTTCTAGTGAGTTTACAAATCAGCTGGGAGGGTTCTGCCAACCCGGACCAGGCTCGGGGGAATCTGGCCTCATGGGGCATCTGCAGTTAAGCAGCAGTCCGACTGGTCTGGGATAGTTCTGCTCCGCGTGGCCTCTCATCCTCCAGCGGACCAGCCTAGGCGAATTTTCATGGTAAAGGCAAGGCTCTAATAAGAAAGGAAGGGGAAGGTATAACACTTTTCAAGCCTCCGATTGCATCAAGTTTGCTCCCATGCCATTGGCCAAAACAGGTTACAAGGTCAAGTCTAGAGTCATCATGGAGGGCTCCACAAAAAGGGACATGGATTCAAAGAGGGGTGAAATTTGGGATCATTAAATCAATCTACACTGGCAATTATCCTGATACTTTTTCATAGAATTTACATTGCCAGGATAGCAGTTTCCAAGTTATCCATGGTCACAGCTACAGAAAGGGTCACAGCTACTATGAAGCCGTGTTGGAGCGTGTTTCTCCTGCAGTGTTTCCTCGCTGCTGAAATCCTCCATGGAAGAAGAAATCTAGACACCAGCACATGACACTGAGCTGTCTAAATCAATATTGTGCATTTACTGCCCAAGTTCAAAGTGCAGGTCTCTTGCTGGACAAAAAGCAGAAGTCTGCTTTCCAATCAAGTTGATCTTTTCTGATAGGAAAGAGTTCTTGGAGATATTCCTCCAACCAGTAGATTGAGAAACTTTGTTTGCAGCCATGAGCATTAGGAGACTATGCCAGGTTACCTGAGGAGGGTGGCAATAAATTACTGCCCTGGCCAGTCAAGGAAAAAGAGTGCTGACAGGCACTGGAGAAGACATTTGCAGAGCTTGGAGCAGGAAAGCCATTTGAGGACATGCTCCTGGAATGACATCTTTGGATAGGAGGAAGGAAGGAAAGTTATGTGGCTCAGGAAGATTAAAAAAAGGCATGGAAAATATCTGGCTGAGAAAGGAGTCACCAAGACCAGCATTGAGAGATTGGAGGGGAGAACAGTCAGAAGGTGAGAAGGGGGCCAGAACCGAGGTGAATAGGGAACAAAGACAAGGGCAAGATTACAGAGGCAAAGTATGCCCCTGGGAAGGAGAGGAAAGGGCAGACCATGTAAAGGGAAAGCCGAGGAATGGCCTTTGGAAAAGTACCTGGACAAAAGCAGTGAGTGGCCAAGAGATAAGGGGGACAGAGACTATTCCCACCACCAGGGTACCCTGCTGTCTACCTTCTCCCATTTCCATTTACCAAACTCTTTCCCGCTGGGCACCCTTCAGGCACTTATCTTTTGTCACAACATCTCAATGAGGTTGGTGCTGTTCTCTATTGCACAGAAGGGGACTGAAGCATAAAGAGGCAAGTTCACTTGCCCAAGGTCACCAAAGTATAAAATAGTTTAAAAAAAAAAAAAAAAAGGATTCAAAATTGGTTGTTTGTAACTCAAAGCTCACACTTTTTTTAGCCACTGTCTTAGGTCCCTAGAACTGCTGTAACAAGGTGCCACAAACCATCGGCTGCAAGTCCAGGAGCGAGGTGTTGGCAGGGCTGGTTCCTTCTGAGGGCCATGAGGGAGGGATCTGTTCCAGACTTCTCTTGCTTGGCTTGTGGACGACTGTCTTCTCCCTGTGTGTCTTTTCACATTGTCTTCCCTATATGTATGTCTGTCTCAGTGTCCAAATTTCCCTTTTATAAGGACACCAGTCATATTGGACTAGGGCCCCACCCTACTAACCTCATCTTAACTAATTACACCTGCAACCATCCTACTTCCAAATGAGGTCACGTTCTGAGGTACTAGGGGTTAGGATCTCAACATACGCATTTTGGAGGGGAGTGCAAATCAACCCCAAACAGCCATTGTCCCTTATTGGCCCCCAGAAGCAAGATGGCACAGCAGAAAGAACATGTAGTCAGCTGACTGAACCTGAGCAAGGCTCTTTGTCCTTGAGGCCTCCATCTTCCCATCCATAAAACGGGATAAATTCTCCTGGCTCATTCGATCACTGTATGGCAAGAATGAGTTAACCATCCTTCACTGGCAGAGTCCACTGCTTCCCCTGCCCATACCTGCAAGTGCACATATTTTTGCTACATAAAGGAAGGGGGAAAACCAGTACAAGGTCTTTAGCTCTAATCTCACATGGCATCTTCTTATATGGTCTGCAGAACAGGCCCTGGGCGATGAAATCAGACGCAAGCCCCACAGCCAGCCCCATGGCAAGCAGAAAGGCAGCACCTGAGTGTCTGTTTTCGTCCCCAATCCCCTTGGTGATTGTCAATGAATACAAGCTGGAGACCCGTTCTGAGCGGCCGCTGGATGAGGTGGGCTGAGGAGCCAGAGCCCTGCGGACGCTCGGGGGATTGGCCACATCCATGCAGCAGAAACGGAGAAACAAATACACCCTATTTCTCTTCTGGGGAAACGAAGATGATCTGCCAACGTAAGAGCACACCTCCTGATCCCGTTACTAGGTATACCCTGGGCCAGACCCAGAGGGAAGCTCCCTACCTGAAGGCCTTGGCAAGCCTGGCCACACCGGTCCTGTTTGCAGAGCAAAGCACCCCAGGTCCCCTCTGGCGTTCCTCCCTCGACAGCCACAGGAGGGGACTGCAGGGCTTGGTGCTGTCGGAGCCCTTGGATCCAGCATGTTCTGAGGCTTCGTGACCACCACACTGGCATCCTACAGAACACAGATGGCCCTGACAACAGAGGTGCAAGTGACGGTCATGGTGGGAACAATACAAGGAATAGCAGCTCCCATTCACTGAACACGTACTACATACCGGGCATCCTACTTGCATTAGATCATTTCAACCCAAACCTCTGGGCATCATTTTCTTTTTAGGAGGAAGAATCACAGAATCAATTTAATCTACCCAAAATCACACAGGCAGTCACACTTCGTAGCAATTTCCTTGATCAAGCGTGTGGTGGTAAACACACTTTGGGAGTTGGTAGTCTGACGGATAACCGTGGGTGGGGGTGCACCTCACCGTGAAAAATGGAAATCTTCTCCAAGCAAGCAAATAAATCAAGTCCTGGTGCAGTGGGTCTTATTGTCAATGCCCTACAGGGATATACCAATTAGGAAAACTGCCAGGAAATCACTCCCAGTGCTATACTGAGCCCACTCCAACTGCCCATACGTTTGCATTTTCCCGCAGAGGCCTTTTGTAAAGTGGGACACGTCAGTAACTCCTTCTCATAAGCCAAGTTTCCCTTCCGCATCCCTTAGCAGTGGGCATGCACAGGAAGTGATAACTCAGAAAACAGGACACCGGGGCTGGCCACTGTCGGGCGGCCCTGGGCTCCTCGGCAGTCCCAGGACTTTCCCAATGGACAGTTCAGTACTGTAAATTACGCTGCACTGAGACTGTCTTGATGTAAAACATGGATACTTTTCAACAGGCCCATTCCCCTGTACACCCATCACCCCAAACTGAACACCCTACATGGTCCGTGTAGGTGAATTCAAACCTGAGAGCCAGCAAGCCTTGTATCAATTCATCTGGGGACGATGCGGACACATCTTTCTTGTGACAAATTATTAGGAGTAAAAGTTTGACGGGCTGAGGAACCTCCCGTGGGGAAGAGAGACATGCCAGGCCCCCACAGCAGGCTCTGTGGTGGGGCTGGCTTCAGAATGATGAGGCTCCTAAAAATGAGTCCCACACTCCACAGGACTCCAGATCAGAGGACAAAGAGGAATTCGGCTGAATCTGTGCCTGGAAAGAATGAGGAAGCATCACAGTGTGGCCCACCCACAGGTGGGGCACCATAACGTGTAGGGTCGTGGCTGAGGCCTGACAGCCACACTGCAGCCAGGCTTCAGGCAGATGGAGAGATTAGTGCTGAGGCCTGGAAGACAGAGGGAACACAGGGCAGGGTGGGGACAGACTTGCACGGTGAAGCTAGTCAGCGGGGGGCCAGGGGGGAGGCGCAACCTCAGCCCCACTCCTGCTCGGGAGTCACATGGGCCATGGGGGAAAGGCCTGTTCCGGTGGCTGGAGGAGCCCCTCCAGGATTTCACACGTCAGGGAAGTCTGCTGCCCTCAGGAACACGCCCTGCTATGAATAAGCAAGGCTTCTTGTTAATAAATTCTACCTGCGTGTGCCAACGTCAGAGGAAAATGAGTTTCTATCCACTGGATGCCAAATCATAAAACGTTGCAGAGGGAATGAATTCCACCATCTCTTCCCCACATTATGACACAAATCAAATAGTAAATTACATTTTATTTCATTTACAGAGACCTTGGGGCAAAAAGGTGGTGTTTGGGAAACAGCACACAGGTGATAAGCACCAAGGAGAAGCCTGTTATAAATACGCCAGTGTGCTCTAAGTAGAGTGAATGTGGGTCCCAGCGGTGGCCATCTAGGAAGGAGCGTCTTTCTGCTGCCCTGTGGGTTTGGACCAATTCCCCGCCTGCCAGCGGCAAGCCCCCTCCACACCACATCAACCAAAGCCAAGAGCACAGCCTGCAAACACCACGAGTAAGTGCAGTTCCCTTTTACATCTCAGCAGCACGTGTGCAGAGAAGTGCCTGGTGGGATGATCACCAACAGGGGAGGCTGGGCAGGCAGAAGACTGGATAATTAAAAATCACAGTCCAAAGTCCCCAGGCTTGACAAATGAAAAGTCCGTTCCGCGAATCCTGCTACTCTTCTCCCATTCCACAGATCTACACGGTTCTGTGCGGTGCGCCCGCTCCCCCCACCGCTGGCGGGGTGTCTCCCTCCCCTCCCCTCAGGTGCCAATCCATGGTCTGAAGTTCCCGTGTCCAGGGGGCTGTGGGTCCCGCCCTGGAGGAAGAAGGCAGGTTCCCAGGAGCCAAAGGTCCATGTGGGGCCTCGCAGGCCGGACACTACAGCAGCTTGACATAATTCTGTGGAATCAGCCCCCTCTTGCCATTCAGAGTCCCTTCTAGCCAGCCGGGTTCCCTCGAGGTTTGTACTGAAAAGGAAGAGAAATTGCTTTTTACCAAAATGTCCCCAAGTACTTGCTCCCTATGGAATTCACTGTACTGCTGGGTGTCTTAAAGGATCAACCAGAAGAGAATGGGGCCCATGTCTGGGATGTCTGGTTACAAATCTGCACAAGGGCTATTTATAGGACCTGCCCCTTGGCCACTACAGACCTCATGCAGCCCCTCGCAGCCTCCTAACAGGTCCCCGAGCTTCCAGCCTGCCTGGCTCATTCTGATCCGCTATGCATAAAGGAGCTCAACGAACTCTCTAGAACACAGAGCTGATCATGTCCCCCTGCTTAAAGTCCACTGTGTCCAGGAGCAAACCCAAGCTTCTACTGGTCTGATGCACAGACACCCAGCCCACCTGAATCTCCAGTCTCCCCTCACTCTCCCCACCAGTGCCATGGCTTCCACCTGAAATGCCTTTCTCCCACCTCTTCACCAGGTGATTCTTCCTCTTCAGAGACCTTGAAATGCCCCATCCTCTGGGGAGACTCCCTCGACCATTCCCAGCACTCATCAGGCCTCACAGCGTCATCTGGGCACTTGTGTGTCTGCCACACTGGATGGGCTGCTCCTGACGGCAGGGCCTAGGCCTAACATACCCTGGGCACGGTGCCTAGCAAACTGCAGGTATCCATAAATATCCATGACGGATACAGTAGAAAATAACCACAGGCTGGACAGCAAAGGGCATCACCAGGGTTTAGAAGTAAAATACAGACGCATCTAATAACCCCCAAGTGTGGGCAAGCCGCCACTCAGGCCTTGACCACAGCCGGCCGTGCGCGGTGAGGCGAGGGGAGGTGTGGCCTAGGCCAGCACACCAGCCCAGGAGCTGGCTGAGCAATGCAGCTGTGATGGCGACCCATAAGAACTACTGGGCATCAGAAGCCGGCACACAAGGATGTGTACACAACACACAAAAGCTTCATCAAACAACACCTCCCTATGTGCAATGCACTCTCTTTATTCTATTATTCTGAAATGCTGACTGCAACTCAGGAAATGCAGTTCATAAGCCACTAACGTGTGGCAGCCCACAGTATGACCTCTGCATAGCTGTTCATTCAGCTCTGACGCTCTCCTCCCGGCCTATATATGCCTGGACAACGCCTCCTCACCCTTCAGATATCAGCTTGGGTGTCCGTCCCTCTGAGATCACTCCTAGTGCTCCAGACTAGGTCAGAGCACCCAGTTATACACCATACGTGTTGTGTGTGTGTGTGTGTGTGTGTGTGTGTGTGTGTGTGTGTGTGTGTGTCAGAGACACAGAGGGAGGGAGGGGAAGGGAGGGAGAGGGAGATGGACTATCTCCCTTCTAGTCTAGGTTCTAACATGAGACAGGGACACCGCACCCCGAGCACCATGCCCAGCGCGTGAGGATTTGTTTGAAGGATGAACAGGTATGAAGGAACTAGGTACGTGCTCTCCAGGCAGTCTGGCAGCAAGTCCCCCTCTTTGCCTCTTTGCTCCCTCACTGATTTCCGGCCTGAGGCTGTGCCTCAGAGCAGCATTTTTAAAGGCTCCCACTTATTCCAAACCACCCAAGCTGGCAATACTACCAGAGCAGCCACCGGCAGGGGAGGGGACTGGATGCCATGGGAACGACCCCCAGGGGTTGTGCAACATGGGGACCTCAATGGAAAGGGGCCCCAGGCTCAGGACAGAGGGCCTGGAGGGGACTCCCAGCTGACAGGTGCTAACCAGGTGCGCCTGGGGAACTACTTAACCCTCAGGGCCCCGCTCAGCCTCCTCACCTACAAGATGGGGTTACAGCACTTGGCCTGTAGGACTACTACAAGTAGGAGGCCGTCAAATAGTTTATGGAAGAACACCTTGGATGTGCTCATTGTTTCATCTCTGATACACACACACCAACGCCCACGCTCACACAGAGCAGGTATTGACAGACACAGCCTGAACAGAAGAGAAAGAAAAGAAATTTCCCATAAAGCTAGGGGTGAAGGAGGCCCGCACACAGGAAACCAGGCTAGGTCGGGAATCCTGTACCCATCCTACCGCTAGACCAGGGGGTTTATCCATACCTCATCTGCTTCCTCTGCAGCTCTTAATTCCCCAAGGTGTAGGAAAGAAATGTCACCAACTTAGGGGACTGAGAGGACCTCTTACAGTATCCAAGAGCTTGGAAGTGGCCACGGGCTGACAGGAGGGCAGGAACGGGTGGAGGAGTGCAGAGCACCCGTAGCTGGGCCTCCCCAGGCACAGGAAAGTGCCTCGGAGGTTTCAGATGAGGCCGGTGAGGGTCTCACCACGCTCCTGGGAGCGTCAAATCCCAAAATGCCCATCCTAGACTCCTTGCTGTACTTCACTGGTCAAACCATTTCCTCCAATGGCAATGTGATAGTTTCACGTGTCAACTTGGCTAGGCCATGAGACTCACACGTTATTCTAGATGTTTAAACGTGATGAACAGGGAAATCAGCAGACTTTGAGTAAAGCAGATTACCTTGCATAATATGGGTGGGCCTCATTCAAGAAGTTGAAGGCCTTAACAGAACAAAGCCTGACATCCCTCAAAGAAGAGGGAACCCTGCCCTTGGACACAGACAGCAACTACTCCCTGGGTCTCCAGCCTGCTGGCCTATCCTACAGATTTTGCATCTCCACAACTGCATGAGCCAATACCTATCTATCAAAAGCGATTCACTCATTCACATACACTCACATCCTATGTGTTCTGTTTCTCTGGAGAACCTGATACAGGTGGCTTTGGAAATAAGAACCTCATTTTGGGAAGATTTTGACTCCTAGAGGCAGTGAATCTAAGAGAAATGAGATGCTGGCTGGAACTCTGGCTCCCTAATGACTGGGAGACCCTGGATGATTTACTTCCATCTCTCATGACCTCCATGCTCCTCGTTTCTAAAAGACAAGAAGCGATCTGAAATTGCTGCTGAGATTAAAATGAGACACTTTACATGAGATGTGATGCCAGGCACACACCATGTCCATGCCCCTGTCCAATGCAGGCAAGTAAATGTGTGTGGGTCTCAGTTTTTGTCATGCCCCTGGTGCCTGTCCCTGAGGGCTGAACACTCCCTGTCTGTCTCAGTGCAAGAGCTTGGCTCTCCTTTAACTGTGGAGCCCCTGTCAGCCTCATGCTGGGAGAAGGCCATGGGCACAGGGCGAGACAGGTGTTATGAACTGCATGCTTGTGTCTGCCCAGGATTCATGCATTGAAACCTTAACTGCCAGCGGGACGATATTAGGAGGTAGGGTCTTTGGGAGGGATATGTGTTAGCTGAGCTCATGAGGGTGGCATTCCATGATGGAAGTATCCTTGTAAGAAAAGACAGGAGAGGATCACTTCCTCTCCTTCCAACCTCCCTACCACTACCCCGCCCCCCCCCCCCTCCGGCCACACACACACACACCATGTGAGGAAACCGGGAAGAGAGCTCCCACCAGAACCCGACCATGCTGATGAGAATTCCCAGCCTCCAGAATGGTGGGACATACATTTCTGCTGCTTAAGCCACCCAGTCTGTGGTATTTGTTACAGAAGCCCCAACTAAGATGAAGGGTATGGGGCCAGGGACCCCAACTAGCACTGAAGAGTAGTAAATACCTTCCTCAAATGCTCCCAAAGCCACTAGGCATGGGAATGGAATGGGGGGAGTGAACTAAAGATAGTTCCACCAAATTCCCTGACGTTGGGCTGCCACCAGCCACAATTCCCTGTCGGGGCCAGGTCGGCAGCTCCAGCACTCAACCAAGAGGCTGTGGAGAGGCAGCTGCTCACTGAAGACCCCCAGGACACAGAGGGAGACAGTATGGCAGTCACTCAGCAAGCACTGGAGAGCACTAACTATGTGCCCGGTGCCGTGGAAGGGCCTCGGCCACACCCTGTCCTGCCACATAGAGCTGTGTGGTCCTGGGCGAGTCACACACCCTTAAGAACCCAATCAGTACGTGATGACAATTATACCAATGCTCCCTAATATGTGTGGGTTTTTTTTAACTGTTGTAAAATATGTAGCACTTAAAATTTACTATTTTAATAATTTTGAAGCGTGCAATTCAGGGGAATTAAGAATATTTGCAATGTTGTGTAACCATCGCCACTATCCACATCCATTTCCAGAATTTTTACATCTTCCCAAACTGAAGTTCTGTGTCCATTAAACATTAACTCCTCACTCCCCACCCTGAGCTCCTGGGAACCTCTAGTCTACTTTCTGTCTCTAGGAATTTGCCTATTATAGGGATTTCATATCAGTGGAATTCTGCACTATTTGTCCTTTTGTGACAAGCTTATTTCACTTAACATAATATCCTTAAGGTTCACCCATGCTGGGGCATGTATCAGATTTTCATTCCTTTTATGGATGAATATTCCATTATACATATATATGCCACATTCTGTTTACCCAATGAACACGTGGGTGTTTCCACCTTTTGGCTATTGTGAAAAGGCAGCTGTGAACATGGGTGTACAAATACCTGTTTGAGTCCTTGCTTTCAATTCTTCTATCTATCCAGAAGTGGAATTGCTCGATTCCATGGTAATTCTGTACTTAATTTTTTTCCATACTGCCTTCCAACAGCTACATGTAACATTTTACATTCCTACCAGCAATGCACAAGGGTTCCAATTTCTCCATATTGTCCCCAATACTTGTTACTTTCTGAGGTTTTTTTTAAAGATTTCTTAATGTTTACTTATTTTGGGAGAGAGTGTGCACTCAAGCAGGGGAGGGGCAGTGGGAAAGAGAGAGAGAGAGACCAAGACAGACAGACAGACAGACAGAGAGAGAGAGAGAGAGAGAGAGAGAGAGACCCAAGCAGGTTCCACACTGTCAGCACAGAGCCTGATGTGGGGTTCGAACTCAAGAACTGTGAGATCATGACCTGAGCTGAAATCAAGAGTCAGACGCTTTACCGACTGAGCCACTCAGGTGCCCCCAGAGAGTTAGTTTTTTTGTTTGTGACTTTACATGTTTTTTTTGATTAATAGCCATCCTAATGGATATGAGGTGAAATTTCACTGTGGTTTTTCCATGTCTTCATGAATTACCACTCCATAACAACAGGGGCACTAGAGCTAGAGACAAGAATAATTTGTAAGAAGCTTTCTCCAGAAGAGAATGTGGTGGGATTTTTTTTTTAGCATAATAAAAACAAGATGTAAGACAAATATTCAAGTCACTGAAGCATCATCATAATATAGTGAATACCCAGAACCCAGGTGATGTGTGACTGATACAGAGGCCTCGTCCTAGGCTTGTCCCTATGCCATCCCCTCACCAAAGCCCCTTCCTACCCTGAGGTGATCAGGAGCTTGAATGTTCTATTTTTCATTCTCTTACCCTGGCTGCGGTTAAAACACAATCTCATCACATCTGTTCACATCTCTAAATAATAGACTATTTATTTTGCTTATTTCCAAGCTTAGCCAGAACCACATTATTCTGGCACTCCCTTTTTTTACTTAATATGTAAAGATTCCTTAAGGTTAGGAATAGATCTAGGAGTACAATTGTTGGGTTGTGGGTTCTGTACAGATTCAACCTGCCAAGATAATGCTAAATTGTTTTGCAAGGATTACTCTTTATGTATTTGAGACCTTTAAAAGGAATCACCAGAAGCTTCACAAGATCAACCTGGGCCACACCTGCTCTCCAAAGCATCGGATCAATCATGTATCCAAGTGTAAACGAACAAAGTCTAGGAAGCGCGTCTGAGAGATGGCCAGCTCCTAGAAATCCTCCCACCAGGGCCCCTCCGGTCCTGCCCGGCAGCCTGTGGAGGGATGCCACTTCCCACTGACCTGGAGGGTCTACCAGCTGAAGGGCCGCCTACCTGAAAAGAGAGCAAGACTAACTGGTCACCAGGCTAAAGTGTTTCTGGAGTTCCCAGGCCAAAAGAAAAGGGAAGGTCCATGTGACAGTCACAGGAATATAGGCTGCTCTGAGACTTCGCAAACACTGCCTTCCCTGGGGGATATGGGAGGCATTTCCCCTGAACAGTGGTTAAGCACTCATGTGTCTACCATACAGATCAATCTTTAGCCTAGAGTTTAAACCCATAACTTAAGTCCAGGTCCACACAGTAAGAGCAAAGAGCAAGGAACAGCTATCAAGCTACTTAATTACTACAGATCCCTTTCTCTTCCACACTCTGGTTTAGGGTTTCTTACTGTTGTATATATTACAAGCCACATAACTACTGACAACGTGGCCCAGGGGCCATTTTGACCTGGATTTTGTCTTTACCGAAGGCCACTGAATGCCATAAACCAATTTCCTTTGTTGCCCATATGAGGGACAAAAGGGGATTATTCTGCAAGAGCATTTAATGACAGCTGCAAGACTTCAGTGGACAAGTGGACACAGCAAAAGCGTCTTGGGCATTTTAGGGGCCTAAGTATTGCTGGTGTGCAGAAAGGGTGTGTTCCCGGCCACATTCCTGTGGGCTGTGCTATAATGGTGGCCACCTGGAGCTCAGCCTTGCTCCACAGAAGCTGAGGCTGGATGAGTTGCCTATGTGCCCTATTTTGTGTCAGTCGTCAGAAGGGAAGACCCCAAGCCAGTCAAGGAAGTGCTTCCTTAGACAGTTTCTGAGCAAGCACACAGTTTTAACTAATTATAAATTCTCTGCAAAGAGATCATGCACAGCGATGAAGGTGCGAACACATAAAAAAGAGTAAATCCTGTTCAAGGGCCTTTGATTTTCTGTACCCTTTAAGAACCAGCCCTAAGACACAGCAAGTCTGATGGTGGAGGCCCTGAATGCATTCCACTGTGCTTATTTGTACCACTACCGGAAGGTCACAGGGAGGCACGTGCAACACAAGCAGCTCACGTAAAATAAGATGCTCACACGCTCGTGGAGGGAGACGGTGTCGACACATCTGCAGAGCAGCTGGCCTTCAGGAAGAGACAGAGGAACAACGGAGACACCCTGGGTGCCCCAGCAAGTGGTCCAGACAGAGCTGGACACCAGGACTACAGAGCACTGAATGTGAGGGAGACAGGCCTTGGCTCAAAGAGGAGCCCGACCACGGCACACGGTGGTGTGCCAAGAGTGGCTCCCTGGTCGGCAACGTCCTCCACAGAGGTCTGTGCTGTTCTCAAAGCCCTACCTACCCATGGCCCCAAATGCTGTCCTACACTGCATCACTCTTGTAGACATCCTCGAAGATTCGGATGGAGAATCTGATACACAGAGAACTCAAAGAACTTGCCCAAAAGCACAGAGAAAGTAGAAAGGCCAATCTGCTCTCAGGCAAGATAACTGCAGAGTTGGCAATGCATAGATCTCTGCTAACTCTCCTCTTTCTAAACACAATGAGATACTGGTATGTGTGTACACACATGTATACGTGTATATACATACGTGTGTGTGTGTGTGTGTGCGCGCAGGAGGTGTCCCTGCACCCAGTGTGGTTCAGACTGCCCTAAGTCCTTGCCAGTGATGGGTTTAAGGTGGGCACATGACCTTGTTCTGGCTACTGAAACATCAGAGCAGGTCAACTGGGAAAGAAGTTCTAGAAAAGTTTCTTTCTTTCTTTCTTTTTTTGAGGGCGGGGTGGGGGTAGAGAGAACAAGAGTGAGTGGGGGGTGGAGAGGGAGAGAGAATCTCAAGCAAGCTCCATGCTCAGTGTGGAACCCAATACAGGGCCCAATCCCAAACCCCTAGAATCACGACTAATTGAAAGTTGGATGCTCAACTGACTGAGCCACCTCCTTCTATTAGGGTCGATGACCGGGCTGTGGCAGCCATCTCATCCCCACTGGGGATGCTGGCCAGAGGCCCCTGCCCACAAACTGTGACCACGAGCGGTTCAGCAGAGATGGATCCACTGTGGTCTTGATGACATCTTTGAGAATGTGAATTAACCAACCCTTCCGGACTTATCATTATATGAACTAATCCATCTTAATGACAATTTAGCCATTTGTGTCAGTTTCCATTACTTGCAGCCAAAGGCATCCTAACAGATAACGCCTTCTACAAAGGTAAATATCTCTCAAATGATACAGTCTAAAGGATTTCAGAGGCTCCCAGTCAAATCTAATCACACGATGGACAAATTCACCATCATTTCTCAGATGAGTGGGTTTCAACACTACTGTCTCAGCATTCCCTCATGCCATATGGAATGCCAGTATGTGACAGGGCTAGAGTAGGTGGCTATTGTACCACGCCATCCTGGCAAAATCACAGGTATGTATGTTATGGTGATAGAGGAATGATCTTGCTTCAACTCCAAGAACAAAAGTTCTCCATAGAGTATAATTCTTTCATATGTAGGGTTTTGGTGGTGGTGCTGTTTGTTTTCTGACACTATCTAGAGTCCCTGGCTCTCAAGAGTACATGTCCTTCATATATAGAAATCTATTCTACAGGAGGCAGTTAACTTCCTTTCTAAAAAACCACCACGAGCAAATGCTACATTACTGACAATATACCACTAGGCGTTGTATTCCTATATTCCATATATTCCACACATTCTGGCTAATCGACCATTGCATTCCAGGCATCTAAGACCCTCACTGTCTCCACAGAACTCTTTTGGGCAGTCCCACCCCCACGCATCACTGTTTCCACAGCAACCAATGAATTTCATGATGAGCAGGGCTGTTAAGGAAGATATCAAGAGACTGGGGGAAAAGAGATAAACAATGAACCATAGGAGAAATCTGTGAAATATTAAGCTGGGCACAGATCCTCCATGCATGTGTATGAATATTAAAGACTCGGATAAAATCCATACCCTTGTTTCAATATGCAGAGGCAATACCCAAATCTAGAGATTCACACACTATTCAAATGAAAAAAATCATGTAAAGCCTAAGAATGGTAAGAGAAACTATAAACCAAAATTTTTCGACAAGAGTATACTCTTCTGTAACTCAGACTTGGCGAACCTGAAACACTTAGGAGGCTTGGCGGGGGACTCTGGGAGAAGCAAACAAAGGATGCAAATCAGAAGTATTGAACTCCCAGTGGCACTAGCTTCTTTACATCAGGAAAAAGATGTCCTGAACAAAGATGCGCAAGAGTTAAAAGGGTTGGAGAATAAACAAGATGAAACCAGAAGGTGAACTCCACAGCCCCCCCCCCCCACCGGTGTTCAGTTCCTGGCAGCCAAAGGGGCCAGCTCTCTCCTGTCCAAAGTGTCAAGGGATAGATGTGTGCTCCTGACAAACCCACAACCCGTGGCTGGATTACAGACATTCTGGGGAGGACAGAATACATGCTACTACCAAGCTCCCGCTAACACTCACCATCCTCAAAAATTGCTCCTATTTCAAAAGATAATTCTGAGCTGTGTTCTGCTTCACACGGATATACTGCTCGAGCCTTCCGGTTGACAACGCTGAAAAGGGAACGTGCAAGACACAAATTAAAATATGAGAAACCGGGAGGGGGAAACCTCACCTTACCCCAACCCTCCCTTCCCAAATCTCATTTATATAGCACCAGTGGGACAACTCCTTCCAAAAAAGAAAAAGAAAAAAAAATAGCAGGGAAGTGAACAGCAGGCGGAACTCCAGCACTTGATTTTCAAGTAAATGATGGGTTTCAAATTCAAATCTTTCTTCGGGGAGCTTCTCTGAGAAGCTTTCGATGAACCTCTTCACCTAGTTGTCCTCTCTGCCTGGTGGGATGCCCTTTCCTCTCGTTCAGCATTGTCAGAGCCACAGGGTGTGTTTATTCCTAAGCCCTTAGTTTACCTATTAGGGGAGGCACTACTATCTTGAGACAGAAGGCCAGGCGGTGAAGGGCAGAGGCGCACACACACCAAGTGACTTCAGCAGTGAGCTCCCGACATCAATCTGTCAAGACTGACAGTCTGCTTCCCACGTCACTCTGGAGGGAGCTTGTCGTTCTGAGTTGGGTCTCCCCTGTTTGACCCACTCCCTTCTGCCTGAAAAAGGCATTTCAGGCTCAGCTTCTCACCACTTGTCAAAACACCCTCTGTGCCCTTCTGGGGAAAGAGCACACAGGCGAGGATGGAAAACGTGCTGTTAGCCAGATGCAAACTGCAGCAAAGGAAGCATCCCACCTCACTGGAGTGGGGGGAGCCGCTGATAAGAACTTCAGCCTACCCCCCAGGAAGAAGAGCTTGCTGGGCCAGCACCTCTGGCTTCTGCACAACTGGCCCATTAAACGGCCACGTTAATTCCTGCTCCCAATGCCCAGTTTACTTTCCTTTAAAAAACAGCGTGTGTTTTATATTCATGGATGAGAAATTCTTCCAAAATAAGCAGTTTCATAAATGCACAACAGGCACCAAAAAGACAGAGTAGGACAGCAGGTTCGAGCAGCACTCACATAGAGCCAATTTCTCCTAACAAGCTACTTGCTCTTGAACCAACACACAGTCAGAGACAAGGTTGTCAATGTTGTCCACGAGGTCCAGGAGGCTGGGAGAACCTGAGCAAGCCCCATGCAAGGAACACAAGAACCTGCTCAGGTTGGTCAAGCCCTTTCTGCGTGCTGCCCATCATCCACATCGTTTTCCAAACCCCGTACCTTTCAGGCGGCTTGTCCACTATGGTGGTGGGAAGAGAAACGGGGGAAGGCGGTGGCTTGGGTGAAGGCGGTGTAATCGCTGGGCTGCAGCTTGGGGTGGTCGGGGACTGCGTGTTAAGCCACTGGACCATGGGTGATCGCGTCTGGCAGGGGCTACAGGTGGAAGTTGGAAGAACAGGATTAATAGTAATAAAGGCAATAGAACACCAAATACATGAAACTGCATTCCTAATTGGCTAAGATGATAGCTTCCTCATCTCTCCTGATGACCAGAAGAGACAGAGTTCTCATTGTATCCTTCCTGGTCTTGTAGCCCCAAAAGCCACAACCCAAAAGTAGAGATGCCTAGTCCTTCTCCAGGTTTGTGGAGATCGAGTCTTGCCCATCCTAGCACCAATCAGTTCACTAATTAGGACACCAGAATCCAATTGCCAAGACTAGCTGCTTGGACTTTTGAGATATCCGTGTTTTCTGCTTTTAAGGAAAGTGTGAGAATCTACAGTCAAACTCATTACCTGTAGCTCCAAAAATTCAAGACATGGTCTATTAATGTTTAAAGCCTTTTCATCTGGTTGTGTACATGGAACAACTCAGAAAAAAACTGCAGCCAGGAATCAAGATTCCTCTAGAGCAGACCACAGACAGCATTTGAGACAGAAACCCATGAGCAGCAAAAATCTTTGATGACCTTAACATTTCCAGTATTTGCAAATTAAAAAAAAAAAAAAGCTAACGTATAAAGGTCAGTGAACAGACTCATGGAGGGGCCTAAATGTAAAAGAGAGTTCTATAAATATGGGTTGATTGGAATTAAATTATGTTTCAATTATCTCACACTGGAGGCTTGTGACTTGGTATATGAAGCTTACTTTAAAAGCACAGCGATGGAAGCTTCTCATTTCAATTACACTCTCAACACACATGTATTCAATGGCTGCTACACCCAAATGCTCTTCACCTCAAATTCACCCTCTTCAGCTAAAACCAGTTTCCGTGAGCAGCTTCCTTATCCTTCCACATTCCTGAGCATTACCTATGGTTCTGTCTTCTGTAGCAAAGCTAACATCGAGTTCTATCCATTTTTACTTCCAAGAGCTCCCACGCTATTCTCTTCTCCACCTCCTCCTCAGTGTCAGGAGACTCCCTTTCTCATCGCTTCATGCCTGTGTCACCTCTGTGGTCCCCTGAATAAGCCCCCAGTCTAATTCCTCCCACTTAGCTGGCTCGACCAGCCACCCTTAGCCATGTGAGACCCAGTCTGCCCCATCCGCCTACCCAAGAACTAGTGTGCTCCCCAATGTACCCCCTCCATGTCTGCTCCCCCAATGGTCCCCCACCCTGTGCCTCAGGTCTCTCCTCACCAATCAGGCTCCCCAACCCCTCTGCCAGCCCTGATCTGTCCCTTCCCTGGCTCAGCTCCAGACCTGCCTGCCCAAATGCTTCTCCTTTGGACTAAATTACAGATCTTCTCTGAAGGCCCATCCTTGTTCTGTGACTGTTTCAGATATTTCTCTTGCCTTTGGGTTATAATCAGGTCTTTAACTCTCTCGGTAGACCTCACAGAGCCAGGCAGAGTGCTGGGCACGTGAAGTCTTCCACGGACATCTTAACAACCAATTCACACATTCTACAACCAAAACTGGATTTTATAAATCAAGTACATGAAATATTGCATTACTGACCTGATAGGTATTTAGTATGCTAGAAGGTTTCCTACCCTTTGCCCAGAAAAGGGGACAGGGGCTCACATTTAAAAAACATTATTTTTTGAACAATTTATTTACAATCCCCCTATCCAGCCAATTCATTTGGAAGTCATAAAACCTATTTCATACCAAGCAAAGAAACCTATAAATCTCAAATGATCTGTAGTACCAGCAGCAAAAAAGTCACTCCATTCTTTATCAGAAAATGAACCTTAAATGGTGTCTTACTAATCAAAAGGGAGAGGATGAGGGAAGGTCTGACAGAGAATTTAAGACCACACTTAGCCAAACAATTCCCATTTCATCTCCCAGCAATTATTCAAGGTGCTTCTGGGGTGGTGGTGGTGGAAGATGAGATGTTTTACCACACCCCCATCAACTCGTTCAGGTCATAAATAGCCTAGTGATTAAATGATGGCCATCCATCTGCTGAGAGGGAGGACAGCTACAGGATGAAGATAAAGTAACAATGTGACTATATTTACAAGGCTCTTAAAAAATAAAGATCATAAATTTTATAGCTATTATCTACTTAATCTTCACATATTATTTTTTTTTTAACATGGCTTTGTTTTTTTGGTAAAGGAAAAACACTCCTTTTGGAAAGTGAAAGAACTGTTGCAACGGCAGGTGCAGAAAGTATGGGCCTATCCCTTTGCTCAGCTTTCTCCATCCTGTCCCAAAACAGGGACTCAGAATCAGCAATCCTGGCTCAGGGTCAGGTTCTCAACATTAACCTTTTTGTTCCTTTGTTTTCTGTGACCCTTTTGTTGTCCTTCAACGTATAGATGTGCTATGTGATCCAGCACTCAACAGGCCACCAAGATAACCATTCAGACTTCCCATTTAGACTTAACATTTCTGTATTCAATTTCCTGGGTTTTCCCCACAACAGCTCAGAAGCCTGACCCAGTTACTTCTCCTTTGGATTTCAGAATCCCACATGGCACAAACTTTGCGAGGTGGAATATTCCTAACAGGCAGCAAAACCCAAGTCTGGAAACAATCTCTATGGAGAGGAGGCATAAGAAGTTACCTGGAGAATGGGAAGTCCTATGAAATAAGAGACCTATGTAGTAAAACAAAGTGTGGAAAACAAACAGAGTAGATGCTTGGCTGGATACAAGAAACTTTTCACAGGCTCCTTCCGCTAAGAAGGAGTAAGGATAGGGCATAAAGTGATTAAATAAATATAAAGTCCTAAAATGAGTTCTCACTTCAGCCAACAGAGGTCAGATAACAATATGTTTCATAGGTGTCTCCCAAAAGCACACTGTCCGTATCTTTTTGAAAGCAAGAAATGATCAGCATAAGCTGCCTTACCTAAATCACCTCCTACTTTTCAGAATTTGGTGTGGGGTTTGTTTGTTTGTTTGTTTGTTTGTTTGTTTGGGGGTTTTTTGTTTTTGTAATAGGGATCAAAAACTTTTCTTTAACTACAGTTGACCCTTGAACAATGTGATGGTTAGGGGTACCGACCCCCATGCCGTCCAAAATCCACATATAACTCTTGATTCTCCAAAAACTTAACTCTCATTAGTTGCCTACTGTTGACCTTTGGAAACCTTACCAATAAGTTAATTCACACGTTTTGTATGTTACATGTATTATATGCTGTATCCTTACAATAAAGTAAGCTAGAGGAAAGATGTTTTTAAGAAAATTGTAATGAAGAGAAAAGACAGTTACACCACTGTACTCTATTGAGAAAAATCCACACCTAAGTGGACCCGTACAAACACACCTTGTTCAAGGGTCAGCTGTATTTAATGGTTAAAATATACTACTTATATTTTCCCAAAAAGCAATGAAGGAAAATATTAGCTTTTAAATAAAATTTCTGATATTCTCTTTCTCTTCTTTGATTTAATACATTTGACAGAAACACTGGGCATTTTGGAAATGGCAGCCCCCACCCCCCCTTGCCTAGACAAAGGACTCCGTTTTTCTTAGCCTGAGCCCTAGAAGAGAATTAAGCCCTAGGGCATCCATGTATATCGGTCACATCTCTCCTATATATTTAGAATAGTTCCAGCTACCTATGTGGTAGGAGACAATTCTTGATGGGTTTCTTGTGTTCTCCACTTCTTACGACTGTTCTGCACTTCTGCCTCTGTCCTAGACTATCTTTACAAGGATGTCTATTGGGCAAACAGCCTGGGAAGACAGAGACTGGGTCTCCTCCTAGAGAAAAAAGTAGGCTTTAATAACCACCATGAAAGATCTGGGTTTCCTAAGCTCTGGGTTCCTCTTGTTTTTTTGTTTTGTTTTGTTTTTGTTTTTGTTTTGAGAGAAAGAGAGCGAGCGAGCACGCATGCATGGGGAAGGGGCAGGGGAAGAGAGAGAATCCCAAGTAGGCTCCACACTCAGCACAGAGTGCCACACAGGGCTCAATCTCAGTACCCTAAGATCGTGACCTGTGGCAAAATGAAGAGGCAGACACTTAACCAACTGACCCCCGTCCTCTCTTAGAACACTCTATGCAGGTATCCTCCACCCGTGGGGCAACACCCTTTGTTAACTGAGGGTCAAAGAGCTGATACTGTGAGCATTGCTACTGCTGCAATTAGTAGTCCTTTCACCACGAGTCCCGTGTCTTCTGCCAAAATCCATGAAATCATAGCAGACAAATTTGGTAGCTTGTAAGCAGAGTACGATTTCAGACTTTAAAGTTCTTGACATTATCATCCTTGGGAGAGTTGAGAAAACAATCATCCCCTCCCTTTTTTTTTTTTTTTTTTTAAAGTCTGTGGTTCAGAGGAGAATCCTAGTTAAAAAAAAAAAAAAAAAAAAAAAAAAAAAAAAAAGTCTTTTGGGTTAAACCAAAAATGATGGGTAATCTAAGAATAAAAAGCTTAGTACCTGCTAAAACATAACGAAATATTTTGAGTTAAGCATTAAAAAAAATTATATTCTTTTTCCTGCTGCCCCTTTACAAATTTTTGATGAGTAAGACTGGCATGATCACAAACCACCAATTTTATTTAATGATGAGCTGCTACCAATTTCAAAAAAGTACCTAAATGCCACATATTTCCTGAGAGCCAACTTGTGGTTTGCAGAAATGGAGGCCGAAGTCAACTCTTCCTGAAAAGCTCAGAAACCACATTTACCAAAACAGAAATAAATTAAAGAGAAGTACTAATATCTGTCTGTTTGCTATCTTCCCAATTTCATGCACTAAACTGAAAGAACCTTCTTCCAAAAGTAAAACTCCTCTCCGTTTTCAGTGCATAGGAGCCAATATCCCCACCTTCCTCTGAGGAGGAATGTTTCCTTCTCAAAGAAAAGGAACAAATGGCAACAAGAGTGTTTCACTAAAGACACATAAAGGTTTCATACTGCTCACTCAGAACCTCATTCCTGAAACTACTTAGGCTGAAAGTCTATCTGGCTATCCCTAAGGCAACAGAGAAGTCTGTGCCCTGGTGGGGCGGGTGGAGGGCTGGAAGACATAGCAGAGAGTAGAATGTGCATCTGTGAAAGGGACGAGAGCCTTCTTTCCATTAAAAAAAAAGAAAGAAAGAAAGAAAGAAAAAGCCACACTGTTGCTTTGGAGTCTGTATTGCAGGGAAAGGCCCTGCAGCTTTCACAGTGAGGAGGAATAAACCCTCAAAAACATAACATTATGACAGTAGCTGTGTATGTATCCACTTTACAGTTTATATTTATAAACTGCAACAAATCAGCAGTATGTGCCGCTTCTGATTCAAACTGTGACCCGATCTTTTCCAATACCAGACTCTACGCTCCATGCATATTAAAAACTTTTTGGCAGCAGCAGAACACAAGCATTTCAGAAATGGGGGAGGGGAGTCAGGACCTTAACTGTTAAAATTCGACAACAGCTGCACCAGTCACCAGAGAACGTCTGTATCTAATGAACATTTCTTGCATAACATAGACAGGTCAGGCTTTGGGCAGCGTGGGAGATACAAGTGCCTGATTCCAGGCTTTGGAGCAGTGACAGAGGCCATAGAAAAGGGAGAACACATATCAAGAAACGATTGCTTGTGTGAAGTGATTAAATCCCCCAAGTACCAAGATATTTGACTATGATTATATGATGTCAGAATCACATCAGAAGTTTGTGTCAGAATGAAAGATTTTAAAACCTCATTTGCAAGGTCTCCGAGCAGAAGCTAACACATTAGTGAAATGATCTTTCATTCCAGCCTGGGAAACGTACAGCATAAGTCTAGAACAGCTGTCCTGGGCAAAAGTGTTTGAAAATGTTAATAAAGACAGAAGGAAATATTGTAGATCGGTATATTATGGGAAATCTCTGTTCAAATAAATGCCATCATTATTCCTTAAGTGCCAGAGAGGGAGAATTCCACAGCCAGTACGTTTTTGGTTCCAAATGAGCATACTGAGGGGGACAGCAGTGAGAAATGCAAGCGCCTATGACAAGAGAGTCACCATTATCCAGTGCTGGGCAAGGAGGCCTTCACTGCCCATTAGGAGAGCTGGACATGGACCTTGTTCACTCATCATTCACGGTCTGAGAACTACCTGTCAGGCCCCATGCTAGGCCCTGGGGACACCCAGGGGACTGTGACATCTGCTCTCCATGAGTGCCCAGTCAAGTGAGTAGAGAATGACAAGCTGATAATCATAACACAGTGTGACGAATGCCATGCAGAGAGTTGCCCAGGGTCCTTTGGGAGAACGGAGGAGGAAGCATCTAACCATCACGTGGGCACTGGGAAGGCTTTCTGGACGAGGCGGCGTCTGCCCTGAGCTGATGCTGCCAGTGTCAATATCATCACCTGTCCACACCCAGGCTCCTGCTAGGCACAATCTGCATATGCTGATTCACTTACTGCAAGGTATGCTTCCATTCCACAGGAGACGTATGAGAAGACATCTCAGAAGGCTAAAAGGGATTCACTCAAGGTCATGTTGGTGCTCTGGGCACCTGGGTGGCTCAGTCGGTTGGAGGTCCAACTCTTAATTTCAGCTCAGGCCAGGACCTCATGGTTTGTGGGATCAGGGCCCAAGTTAGAGCCTGCTTGGGATTCTTTGTCTTCTCTCTCTCTCTCTCTCTCTCTCTCTCTCTCCTGCTACCCCTCCCCTGCTCATGCACTCTAACTAAATAAACATTAAAAAAAAAAAAAAAAAAAAAAGGTTGGGTCACCTGGGTGGCTCAGTCGGTTGAGCATCCAACTCTTAATTTTGGCTCAGCTCATGATCCCAGGGTAGTGGGATTGAGCCACATGTCAGGCTCCATGCTGAGCACGGAGTGTGATTAAGATTCTCTCTCTCTCTCTCTCTCTCTCTCTCTCTCTGCCCCTCTCCCCTGTGCATGCGCTTTCTCTAATTAAATAAATTCATTTAAAAAAATTTTTTAAAAGAGGTCATGTTGCTGCTAAACTCCGTTTTGACTAGACTGCATGGAGCTCACACCCTCACATTCTTCTGGGTGGCTGGAACAGAATACAAGGAGAAGAATGGAGAAGGAGGGGAGTCAGACCTACTCAGGGGGCAGGACTGTGTGCTGAAGGACTGTGATTACACCAACTGCAAGTGCCGTGAGTGCCACCATTCCAAAGAGGGACCTGGGTTCCAAAGCCAGCTGTGGCTAATCTCCTTATGCTTTCTCCTTTTTCTGTAAACACAGACGACACTTCTCACTCGCTAGAGGCCGTGGCCAGGAGCAAGAGAATGACTTCAGAATGCCTGTTGGAGGCTGCTGCACGGTGGCACTGTTAGCCTTGGCTGAGGGTCACCCAAAACTAAAGTCTCACACTCCCTGGTCTCAGCTTCCTTCACTGAAAAGAAAGGAACCATTAACAGGTGAAGTGGCCAAAAGACTTGAGTGGGATGCTAGGTGGGAAGTACTGCGCAGGGCCAGGAGCAAGTGAACACTCAGGAAGTGAAGCCTGTATTACCAGCATCAGGTAGTTTGCAGGCAGATCTCACCTGTGCTTTTCAGGGTTGCATCATCACTAACAAATCATTTTCTTTGCCTGAAGACAACGTCTAAACTATATCAAAGAGAAAAAACCCACAGATATTAAGTGGATGTCATCATTTAAAAAAAGAAGTTGCTCGGGGCGCCTGGGTGGCTCAGTCGGTTAAGCGTCCGACTTCGGCTCAGGTCACGATCTCACGGTCCATGGGTTCGAGCCCCGCGTCGGGCTCTGTGCTGACTGCTCAGAGCCTGGAGCCTGTTTCAGATTCTGTGTCTCCCTCTCTCTCTGACCCTCCCCCGTTCATGCTCTGTCTCTCTCTGTCTCAAAAATAAATAAACGTTAAAAAAAAAAATTTTTTTAAAAAGAAGTTGCTGAATGCAATATGGTATCCTGGAACAGACCCTGGAAGAAAAGGGCATGAGTGGAAAAACTAGTGAAATCCAAAGAAAGTCTACAGTTAACAGAATTGTACCAATGTGAATTTCTTATTCTTAATAAAACTACCGTGGCTCTGCGTAAGATGTTAACAGTAAGGGAAGCTGAGTGAAGGGTCTAGAGGAACTCTTTGTAGCTTTTCTGTAAATCTAAAATTATTTCAAAATAAAATTTTTATTTTATTTTAAAGGTTTATTTATTTTTGAGAGACAGCACAAGCAGGAGAGGTGTAGACAGAGAGGGGGAGACAGAGGATCTGAAGCGGGCTCCACATTGTCAACACAAAGCACAATGTAGGGCTCAGACTCATGAACTGTGAGATCATGACCTGAGCCGAAGTAGGATGCTTAACCGACTGAGCCACCCAGGTGCCCCTAAAATTTTTATTTTTAACAACAGGTTGTAAAAAATAAAAAAGAACCCCAAATAAACTCTTGATTCAGTCAAACACTAAAGACCTTTTGAAATTAGGATCACACTTTGAAGACATCCAAAAACCATAAGGAAACCTTTTGCTTGCTTTAGTGACAAGAAAAAATTAGTAAGGGTTACATTTAAAAATCACCTGCACTGCCCATCTTAAGGCAGTTAATCTCACTTGATACAACTGGGGTGTTTTTTTTCTTTTCTTTTCTTTTGAGAGAGAGACAGAGGCAGGGCTTACCTGGAGGGGGCTCATGCTCACGTGATGTGGGACTCGAACTCATTAACCATGAGATCATGACCTAAGCCAAAGTCAGATGCTTAACAACTGAGCCACCCAGGTGCCAGAAACTGGGTTTTAAGAAAAGTTGTTTTGTTTTTTTTCCCCAAAATGATTTGTTTTATTTATAGATTAGATAAAAGTCAACAAACTTTTTCTGTAAAGAGCCAGAGAGTAAACACTTTAGTGTTTGCAGGCCATACAGTTGGGTCTTTCAACTCTGCCATCACTGCTGTGCAAAAGCAGTGACAGACAAAACGTTAAGTGCCGGGGTGGCTGTGTTCCAATAAAACTTTATGTATGAAAACCGGTAGAAGTGGGCCACAGTGTGCTAACCCCTGCATTAGATGAGCCACATGAGAATCCACTTTGGAGTGGAGAGCTAGGGGAGATGAAAACAATGATGGCAAACTCCCCAGGCTTGAGAAGCCCCTGCTCCCTGCCCCCTCCATCTCCACTGGCTGTGTGGCATGGGGCTCCCAGGTGTGCACCAGAAGCCGCTCTGCAAAGGCCCAGGGCTTGCCCACAGCAGCAGCAATCCTCACGAACTGCTCATGATCGCCTCCCATGCACAGGGGAGACAACAACACATCAAGCCAGCACATAAAAGCAATTAGCTTGATCAGCCTTGAGTAGAAAGTTTTTTGCAGGAGGGGTGTGGGCAGGGAGAGGAGAAAGAGCACCACAGGAAATCACTGGAGCATAGATAAGACAAAGCCTTTTGAAGTTAGACACGGCCACACTGAACACTCAGTCCTCCCCACTGTGGGATACTAAGGCTTCTGGAGAGTTCCCTCCTTAAGGAGAAAGAACACCACCACCTGGTCATCATACAGCTTACAAAGGTCACTCCAAGGGCAATCATTTTCTTGGGATTTACTATAAAAGAACTGTCTTAGAATTACATCTCTAACTATTCTTTTGCCCGAATAGTGTTCCTTGAATCCCATTTTTCTTTCTTCCGGATGATCACTGGAATCAGGTAAGAAGGTTGAACTTTAGCTTGCTAGCTGAACAGAAAAGGAACTGAAGCTTCATTTCAGAAAATCATGGGGCATTAGAGGTCTCGGCACTGAGGTCCTGCAGGATAAATGACAAAAATGTTTCTGCCAGGTCAATTCTTACGTGGAAAACAGCTGCCACCCAATGTGAAGCCTGAACATATAAAACGGGAGCTACCAAGTGCAGCTCCAAAGGGGTACAACATTACTCTGCTAAGAAAAATCCTTCAGTTACTTACAAGCTGTTTTTATGAGTAATGTGTTGTAATGGCAGAGCTACCCATAGTGCTCAAAATAATCTACAGAATGACTGGGTCCCAGCAGGTGCCCATGCCTTGGTCATGCAATACGCAAAGGCCCTTTACAGAGCGCCTGGGTGCCTCAGTCGGTTGGGTGTCTGACTTCAGCTCAGATCATGAGTTTGAGCCCCATGTTAGGGCTCCTCCCCCGCTCATGCTCTGTCTCTCTCTCTCTCTCCTTCAAAAATAAATAAAAACACTACAAAAAAAAATTTAATTATGCTCAGAAGTTGGCTCCTTTCTGGACTCTCTTTTGGGGGATTGGGGACTTAGAGGGAGTAGAAGCTTTTTTTTCATCAGTGGCTGGTGGTTAGAGGCTGTAGAGAAGGCTTGATTGGATACTTATTCTCTTGCATTTCCCAAGAGGACAAAGGAGCATTAATTACTGAGGACCACCAGACTTTGTTTTAGCCGCTTTATAAAATGGTATTTCATCTTAATCCTTACATTAACCCAGTCAGGTAGATATATCTTCATTTTTAAAGATAGTGAAACCAAAGCACACAGAGGTAGGAAAATTTCCCCAAGCCACAAGACTAATAAGGGACAGAGGTAGAGTTTGTCCCTGAGTTGTCTGCCCCAGTGATCATGGTGCCCTTAGACTTACTCTACTGTAAGGATTGAAATGACCTCATTGCATATGCGAGCATTGTTTGAAGTGTGGGTTTCCCCTGGATCTGAAACCCAGTGAGATAACAGTGGCTGTGCCCTTGTTTTGAAGAGGGAGCACTGATCCCACATTAGGTCAGGTGGCTTTGGTTTAGGATTATCTGTGGGGAATAAACACTTGAATCGGATTGCTGCATGTTCATCATGCCACACCTTTGGCCGAGATTTGGGGAGGAGGGCATCCCTCCCAACAACAGAACTGAGAGGCTTGGAAATCTGAAAGTCTGCAACGGAGCAGCATTCATAATTTTTTAATGAGTAATGTGATATCCAGTTGTCTCTTTAACTTCAGTAAAGGTCTTGAAGCTAATCACAGGACCCACATACTTGACCGCCAGCCATAAATGTCTGCTCACATTCATTTTGGGGGTACAATTTTTGTCCCAGATATTTCCTTGAATCTTCTCTCCAAGTCTGTACAGAAATGATGCCATACCAACTGCCTAACGTGCTCACATCCTTCCATACGTATCCGTGTGTCTTCCTAGGATATTTTTGGTATTTGTATTGTGTACTCGGATTTGCATGTGGCCTAATTCATGTCTTCCTTTGTGCTGTCTCTATAGGTACTGAAATCCAAAGGTTTCATTTTCAGTTGATAATGTTGATTGCTCACATTAACTTTAAAGCCCCCTAATGAAAAGTTGACTTTCCAAAATGAAGACACACGTCTGAATTTTGTTATAGCTTTTGTCCTGCTTAACACTCAGAGAAAACAATGAATTCCTCTCATTATTATTTGTTTCATCAGTTTTTGTTGTTATACTTTATCATTTTCTATGCATGGATTGGTTGTCTGTGCCTTAATATCAAAGTGTAGTCAGGGACGTCCTGAGTTCTCTGTAAATTGGAAGAGAGTTTAGGCTGGTAAAGCATTGATTTTAGAGTTAGGATGGGCTTTCATATCCTCATTCTGCTCTTAGAACCTTGGAGACTTTATATAAATTATTTAAACAAACCAAGGCCTAGCAGGATTATCTGTTGAAAGGGAATAACAGCATCTGCCCCTCTGGGTTGCTGCGAGGTTTCAAGGTATCACATATACTAAAACCCAGTTGCCGTTCCCCTTGGAGCTCCAGGTGGCCGCCTGTTTGGATTTTCCTTCCCTCTGAGAACCTAATTTGATATTCTTAGTTTAAGTTGACCTGACTTCCTGGTTCATCAGTTACATAAGCTCCTTACTAAATAGCTCAGAGAAATAGCCTCTGTAGTCCTGGGGAAGCCTTAGGGGTTGGCCTGAAGTTGTCTTATTACTCCTGGTTACTGTGTTTATTCCAAAGGGACTCAGCTTGGACCTCCTCTTCCTCTCAGTGTAGGAACCTCTTTTGTAGAAGCCTCTGAGAAAAGGGCCTTTATTTTTTTTTAATTGTTTTAAATGTTTATTTTTGAGAGAGAGAGAGAGAGAGAGAGAGAGAGAGAGAGAGAGAGAGAGAGAGAGAGAACACAAGGAGGGGAGGGGCAGAGAGAGAGGGAGACACAGAATCCAAAGCAGGCTCCAGTCTCCAAGCTGTCAGCACAGAGCCCGACTTGGGGCTCAAACTCACAAACCGTGAGATCATGACCTGAGCCGAAGCCGGACGCTCAACCGACTGAGCCACCCAGGTGCCCCTGAGCATAATTTAAAAGGCTGCTGTGGGCTCAAGGCAAGGCCACATGCTCCCCCTGCTCATTTGGCTCCATTCTGCCTTCACTTGAGCCATCTTATCTTAGACTTCAATCTTTCTGAATCCACCCGGGGACTTTGCTAGTCACTTTGCTAAGGAGAGGGGAGAGGGGGGAGTGGGAGGGGGCCTGGCTTCCAGTTCACTCCTCACACTACATGGCACCAAAAAGGACACCCTTCCATATGAAGGCACTAGCTATCCTAGAGATCTCAATGTAACCCACCATGTTCTATAACCAGGGCCAGCCTACAGGTAAGCAGAGGAAAGCAATGCACTTATTAGGATACAATCTCCCCATTAACCACTAACAATGCTGGAAATTCCTATGATGGGCGATTTGTCCTTCGCCAGATCTCTTTTTAAATTTACAGAGCTTTCTTCCCTTTGCTACAAAAGTACTCTGTGTTCATTTTAGTCAAGTCAGGGAAAAAAAAAAACAGATGTGGGGGGGAAAAAAAGTTTTAAAAGATAAATTCCTTATTTTCTTTTTAAACAATGATCATTTCAAGAGAGGGAAAAACATGAGATACCAATTTCTAGGGTGAACTGACTGCCCCTGGCCCAAGAAGGGTTGGGAGCTGTAAAATCAAGAAGTGATGGGGTTGAAGTAGCCCTCCCCGAAGGGGTGGAAAAGACAGTAAATGGGAAGAAAATGAGAGGAAGAGGAGGTGGAGACAAAGCTTACCTATGACCGCGATTACTTAGAGTTTCTAGGTGTATGCCAAATTTCACAGACATCTGTTAAAAGTTGTTTTAAGGTGATTAGTTTTCCAAACTTCAGACAAATCACTCTTGGTTTGTCATGGTACACCAAGGCACAAATCAAACTTCAAAGGTACTGTGAGATCGCCCACCAAATGTTTTCATCAACTTCCAAAAAGCAATCATGGAACCACCAGTCAAGTAATTTAAAATGCAAGTAGTTGTCTATGGGACCTCTATTTGCACAACTCAAACGAAGCAAGTGATTTCATTGATAAGAATACAAATGGTTACCAATGAGTGCAACACTAAGCCTACAGACGACATGCAGCCCAAGGCTGTAAATGAGAGTGGGAATCTACTGTCAGATGATTTCAAGCAACCAGCATCAAGTCTGGGTAGGCATGAATCTGTTGCACAAGAGGAGCTCTGGGCAGCAACTGGGAAAGATGGGTTAGGACTTTCTTAATATTCAGCATAAACTAAGCCAAGCCTCTAATCAGATGGGACAGAAGGATCTACTGCCCGCCTGGCCTGCCAGAGCACACAGTGAACCATACCTTGGGATACCAACATTCCCAGCTACAAAAAACTATTCCATGATGCCGCCATCTTGAAGGTGGGAAAGTGCGGGCACAAAAGGAGTTTGTTCCTTTTCATTTGAAATCTTGGGGGAAGCAGATAGCAATGGCTGCTATTTCTTACAAGAGAATTTCTTTTGGGGCTGGGAACCCAAAAGGATTACTTGTCAAGAACCTGTTCCATCATTTACAATGGAAGAAAATCTGTTTAGAGAAAACTACTTTACTGGAAAAAAAAAATGACTTCGGAACATCTGAAATACCTTGACCTATGATGTAATGTCCCCCAAGGAGACTGAGCTAGCAATTCTTCACTGGCAATGAAGTCACCCATCACCTTACTGAGTGTACAGGTAAGTAATAGCTCCAGATTGATTGACTGCAATGAATAATACCCACAAGTCATAAACATCAGCAGAAACCCAAGAAATCCAATTCTGCTGTATTGTTTTCTACCTGTCAGAGGCTACTGCTGTATTTACACACTGCCCCGATCAGAATCTCTGCTGCTGTAGCTTTCCCTCTGCAAATGTGCTTTCCAGCGGCTAGGGTCATGGCATTTCTTTCCAGCCGAGCTACCAGGGTCCTATGTGATCCATATACAGTTGTCGATTTTTCAGGACATGAGATTAGGCAAGTGTATGTTTTATAATATAGAATCACTACCCTGGATTAAAACCAGGCAGTCCAGGCATTGCCTCCTTTTTTAAAGCCCTCGGTAGAGGTTTAATGACCCCACAGCAATTTTAGTTTCATTAAAAGGAGTCTTAATCAGTATTTACTCAGAGCCTATTCTATTCAATACTGTATAGCTTGTGTGCAGAGATCATGGATTGGAAAAAAAAAAAAAAAACACCACACAATGAGAAACAAATTTACAAATGGTAAGGAAACAGAAAAATGCTCTACAGAGAAAATGGTGAGATTAATTCTGTGAAATTCCTGGAGGAAGAGCTGTTAATCTCTACAAGGAAGAAGGAAGATGGAGCAGAAATGAAACACAGTTACTTAACAGACATTCAGTGATATACAGAAAGAAAGGAGATTTCCAAAAGGAGACCATTTTTATAAATGCATAATGTTCTATTTCTTACTTTAATAACTACGTCAAGATCACTAAAAAGTTCGAAGAGTATAAAACTCAATTTCTATCATCAATAATTTTATAATCTATCTTGGAATGAGGGAAAGATAGTACTGTGGACTGAATGTGTCTTTCCAAAATTCATATGTTAAAATCCTACCTCCTCACATGTGATGCTATTAGGAAGTGGGGTCTTTGGAAAGTAAGTAGAATTCAGTGATGTACTGAGAGCAGAATCCTCATGAATGGAATTAGTGTCCTTATAAGAAGAGTCACAAAGCCAGCAAGCACTCCACAAACTGGAAGCAGGCTCTCACCAGAACCCGGCAATGCAGACACCTTGATCTTGGAAATCTAACTTTTAGAACTGTGGGAAATAAATTTCTGTCATTAAGCAGAAATAAATAAATAAGCTCTCGCAATATTTTTGTTATTATAGCCTGCACCAACTAAAATACATAAATGGGCAGGCAGGCAGGCAGAGACACTGTTGTGAGTATATAGATACGCATACACATACACATATACCACTTAAATATCAACTAACACTAAAAGGTAAATATTACCTAATACTAGAAGGCAGTATTTTCCCAATGTCCATTATTGGGTATAGACAGAGAAAGATATTTAGAATCTTCCTGTAGACTACAGAGCTAGAGAAAGCTTCTTTAGAGTGGAAACTAAATTAGACCCTAAAGATAAGTCAGATTGCCTTGAGCAAAGAAGGGGGGGAGATATTTCAGGCAAAGAGAATCAAAGTATGGGGGAGCCACAGAGGGGGACCTGAAGACAGGAACACACCATCCTAGACGACGTAAAAGAAAATAAAGTGAAGAAGAGGTATCACTTATCCTGACTGCACTCCTCAGGGAAGCTGTTTACAACCACACATGCCTGGAACCAGAGGGAGGGCGGGACATTTGTCTGTATCACCTGGCATTCTGCTAGAAATGCATGCTCAGAGATTGGCCCTCAAACCTCAGGGTCACTCCGGGAAGGGGCCGGCAGTGGGGGCTTCACAAGCCCTCCAGGTGATCCTGATGTGTGCTCAAGCTTGAGATGCATTCCTCACTTCATGATCAATCTGGACTGAAATATGCTTAGAAGAAAACCCCTCAAAAGACACACAAGGAACACTCTATATAATTCAGAGAAATATACATACATTTTATCCACTACACAGAAAGAACCAAATTCTTGAAGTAGGAGGAAGTCCAAATTATAACACAAATCTTTCCAGACTTGTTTCAGCTACTTATTTTCTCCCCTGCTTTTTTGGCCTCTCAGTGTTGGAGTGCTTTCCATGACATTTTAAAATTTGTATGAATAGGAAGCTGGGGAATTCACTCCTCGTTTGATTTATGACCAAAAATATCAAGCTCTTCATGTTTCAGGCATGAACGTGCTATGAATTGAGCATTGGCTATATCATGGCTTATAATGTCACTTTCCCACAGAACCACTCCGGAAGAAGTAGGACTAACTAAACTGTTCTCCACTATGATACACACTTACTGAAAGAAATAACTAGGAATCTGGTTTTTGCTTAAACACATGCACATGCACCCACACGCACCCATGCAAATTCTACCCCCAGAGTGCCCGGGATTAGATTCTAGGTTCCTATGTAACCACTTTCACTGGTGCTTGGAGCCCTAAAGTGAAAAGAGTATTTTTATTCTGGAAAAAAAAAATAGTAAAAATGACAAGCATGTTCGAGTACTTTGCAACTTAAGTCCACAATACACAGTCTTTGGCATTTAAACATGTATGTGTTACAATCTTGGCGGGGGGATAAATCTCATCTGGAGAATGCTTCCATATTTTGAGTTCCACTTGGACTTTCAGTTACATTTTCAAAGTCTTTAGGTCACCCCAAAATTTTAGCATACCAAATGTCTCCCAGCCTTTTAATACTTAATAAGTTCATAATGATTTCATGTGAATCCAGCAGTAACTATAAAAAGCCGAGTAATGTGAGGAACACTTTCCGATTCCATTTAAAGTCCCAAGAATGCCTAGCTAGGGTCAGATGACATCATTATCTCTGACTTATTTTAGGCAACTTTGATTTAAAAAAAAAAAAAAAATGTTTTTTAACTTTGAAGACAAGACGCCCAAATACTCTCAAGGCTGAATTATAAAATGTATTTTTGGATGTAATGTGATTGACTAATCAAGTAATGGCATGTAATTATTAGTGGGATTCTTTTTTTGTTTTTGTTCTCTGAGCATTTGTTTGTAATTTGACACTCTTTTGATGTCCCATCCCACCACCAATCCGCATTTATTCCACAGCTTGGTCAATGCAGAAAGACAAACCATGTAGTCAAACCAGGACCATGGTATTGTTTGTTTGGTATATCTGTCTTAATATACCTGAGCTGATCTGCACACGCCTGGCACTAAACCAAACTGAGATGACAAAATCAGATATTTCATTCACCAGTTGTCAAGTATGCAGCATGTTATGGAGAAAACAGAGAACACTGGCATAAAGCTCTTGAAAATTCAAACAACTAAAATATCATTCTACTGACAGTTTCAAGAGTCTATTGATCACAATGCACACACTATCCTAGGTCTAAAAGTTTACGCTGCTGGTGAGAGGACATCCCGAGTATCTGAGCAGGACAATAACAAATTTCCTCTGTGCAAGCCAAAACTGCCACAAATTAAACTCAAAACAGATTTGAAACAGCTCCTATCCACTTTTCCACATGGGGAACTCAGAGACGCTGTCAAGAAAGGCCTTTTTCATGTGTCCTGCTTCCTCAGGTAGTCCCACTGATTAGAGAACAGAGGTCCTCAGACCCAACACTTCAGTACCGATGCAGCACATAAACTTCAAAATGAAGGTCCCAGTCCTCCTTCCCTCAGCACCAAAGAGAAACACAGCTACTTACACAGGGGATGCCCAGTCCCCAAAGCTGCCCCCATCTGTGAGAAGGTGGTTTTTGTCTGGTCCAGGAGGCCCATGGACAGCTGCAGTCGTGGGAGATGGGGAGGAAAGTGAATCTAGATTACTGGTAGGAGTGTCCTCCTTAGGAAGGTTAGGACTGTCACCTAGGGAAGAAAAAGAAAATAACATGAACTTCCAAACAAATATGCAGAGATTGACAAAAAAACAAACCACTCCATTAATAATTATATGGCATCATTTGATTATACAATCAAATTAAATCCAAAATTATATTTATAATTTACCCTGAGATTATTCAGGGGTCCTGTCTTTAAATTTTTTGTTTTTGCTTTTAACCAAAAATGCTTAAACTAAATCATAGATAATACATAGAGAGGGGTGTTTCCCCCACAAAAAAATACAATAAAATCAGTTCCAATGAAAGGTGAAAGCCTCAGTCGTGGCCACAATGACTTCCTAATGTTTAAGGAGCACAGTTGTAAATCAATGATAACCTCAGGAACAATTCAGAGCAGTACACCAGCCCCAAAGTGGCCAACCTCTCACTTTCCAGTCACCTGAAGCCTCTTTAAGACACTGCTAGTCACCACTTAGTGAGTAATAAATTAAACAACTCTAAAGGGACCTTGTCTTCTGAGCTGGTGTCTTAGATTACAACTTAATAGTTCAATTTATTAAAATCCCAGACATAGAGAAACTTCCATCTCCCTGTGAAGATTAGGGAGGATGTTATATAAGAATCAGGCCTCTGCAGTGACTGCAGGGATGACTTTAAACCAAAACTAAAAAGCATTTTTTAAATGGATTGCATGATTTATTCATTCACAGAGGACCATTTTATGAAATACATTTAGTATCGTTTGCACACATTATAGGCTGGGGTGGAAAAATGGAGAAGATGAAAAAGAGCTCACATGAGCAGCTGTTTTCCTCAACTGGTCTTACTTTCACGGCACTCCCAGCTACCATAACGTACCTGAATAGCACCTATCAGAGCCTGGACCCGTCGGCCACATTCACAGTCCCCATTAAATATTAACTGCTCCAGGCTGCCTTGCAGAGGCAGAAATATTCTACTAGGAGGCACTGATTTTGCCTTGATTTTATAGATGATGGGTCACAATAGTTGATCAACAACTATCAAGCAGATGATACACAACCTGGAGGGCCAAAACCCAGCCACGGTCCTAGAAGGAAAGCCTGCGTGAACGCCAGGAACAGCAAGGATCTTGCTCTCAGAAAACCATCTTAGATTTCAATCCTACTCATAATGAAGTACAAGAGAAATTCTGGCCTCTGATTAAGCTAGATCCCAAGATGCTAACCTTGAAAATTGATTGTAAGAGATAATTCTTATTTAACTCTGACCCAGCTTACAACTCAGGCGAAGAGAGAGAATCTTAGAAATGGAGATCTAGAAAAGTTGAATTCAGGAAAGTAGGAGTTACAGATGGCAGTGATGGCTGGAAAAAGGAATTCTTTATGGGGGCAGTTAGGAGGGAATGCCAGGATAATCATGGGCAGAAGATTCTGGTAGAGGAGAGTTTTCTGAGCTTTTTCTTTCCTAAGTGTGTCGTCGAGAAAGGTGCGTTGAAGCAAGAGATGAATGCAAGCTCTGGCGGCAGGTCTCCTCCCTGGTCTAAGTGTCCCTGTGAAGCCGTGCTCAGTGCCCATTCACAAACACGGAGCGTAGAAGGCTGGAGGATTCCTCTTTCAGTGAAGTCACTTTTTCCACAGCCCTTCACCACAAAAGTGTCTAGCTAATTGGAGTAACTCAGCCCCACATACGTGGGCCAGTTTTCAGGCAAATAAACCATAACCCGCTGATAGACCACCAGGATTTCCTTCTGATTTATTTTCATTCTGGGACACAGTCCACTTTGAAACTAAAGCTACTTCTCTTTCTATGTCTGCATAGTTCAGATCCATCCAGTTCTGTTCTGCAAATATGCCCAAGAATAAGGGGCTGGAGCTCCAGCTTCCCTGGGAACTCCTGAACATGTACCTGTACGACAGCTGCCAATTCAAGGCTTGGCTAGAAGTAGCAAAATAGGATCAGTTCTGAAGCAGAACAGGATAACCTCAGCAGTGAGTCAGGCGCAAGCAGCTTCCTGGCTTCAGGAGGCTGGATCCTGGCCCTCTGCTCTCTGGGCCTCATGCCCTGTCTCTAGGGCACCGCATGACATAGCAAAAGCAGCAAATGAGAGTCTGGGGCCAGTTATTCCCTGATTCATTCCTACAAGGAGAAACATTTCAATGAGAAGCAACTTTGGGGAAATGGAAAGCAAGGGTCTAGTGTTACTTTCAAAAGATGCCTGAAATGTTTTTACAACCAGATACACTAACTCATCTACATTGCTTAAAATTCTTTTCCCAAGCAGACTGACACAGCACCAACGGTCATTCAACATATTAAATCACATTCTATTAAAGAGAATTTCTTTCTCCCTTCCTGCCAAACAGTAGCAATCTGAACCCTCAAGTGAAAAGAATATTGGTAGAAGGGAATATGTTTACACAAACTGATCAAATGAAGAGATACCTCACCCTACTTTCTGTGCACACAGAATTCCTTTCTCCTCCACTGTTCCGGAATGAGCTTATCTACTAGAGAATCACTGCATTTGAGGAAAAAGGCATATAAGCATTAAATACTTACAACCATTTCTGAAGCCTTAGTTCCCCCAAATCAAACTATGACTTTTTAACTAGTATGAATATAATAAAACTTATTCCAAAAACAAAACAAAACAAAAAAACTCTCCGTTCAATGATTTCTGGAATAAAGGTTTTGAATCCTATGAAACTAATTTGTACTTGAGAATTAAGGTTGGATACTCTCATTGTTTCTCACCTTCCATTTCTTTGGAGTGTCACACACCTGTTCCCTTAGGTGTTACCCTTTAACAGGCACCTACAGGCAGACAAATCACCTGTGAGTAACAAGACTGTTCCGGTAAGTGAGCAGAAATGGTGCTGAAGGGCTTGTGTTATGAACAGACTCTGAGATAAGAAACTCACCAGAAATAGAACTACCACCACCTAGAAGAGAAAATGACTTCTTCACAGCATCCAGCTTAATTGCCACCTTCTCCACAAAGCACTTGCCAACTGCCTTTTCTGCCTCTTCTCTCCTCTCTCACAACTATCAGCAGCAACCAAGTTGGCATTCACTAATGCCACGACCTGGTTTTAATTCCCCATTTCCATTATGCATGTTTTGAGGGTGGAGACTAGGCCTCAGTCTTGGTAATCCTTAGAGAACATAATGCAGGGCCAGGCAAACCAGAAATCTTCAGGAAATACTGTGGACTCACTGCCATGTGGAATATTATGAATACGGAAAGCCAGTGCCTCTAGGAATTGAAGAGGAGAAAACCAAATCTGCAAACCTCAAAGTATTGTTAAAAAATCAGAACAAAGCTTCCAATTATCATCTTCTCCCCTTTCAAGCCACAGATATCTTTCACCCTCTTTATTCAATCAACAAGCATTTACTAGGCTTCTACTTACATACAAGGCATACCACAGATGCTTACTTATAAAGGTGAAGAATCAGGGATGCCTGATTTGCAGCAACGTGGATGGAACTGGAGGGTATTATGCTGAGTGAAATATGTCAGTCAGAGAAGGACAGATATCATATGTTTTCATTCATATGTGGATCTTGAGAAACTTAACAGAAGACCATGGGGGAAGGGAAGGGGAAAAAACAGTTATAAGCAGAGAGGGAGGGAGGCAAACCATAAGAGAGTCTCAAATACAGAGAACAAACTGAGGGTGCATGGGGGGGTGAGGGAGAAGGGAAAATGAGTGATAGGCATTGAGGATGAGCACTGGGTGTTGTAGGTAAGCAATGAACCACAGGAATCTACCCCAAAATCCAGGAGCACACTTTACACATTGTATGTTAGCCAATTTGACAATAAATTATATTTTAAAAATAATAATAAAATAAAATAAATACAATACAATACAATAAAAAAATAAAATAAAATAAAATAAAATAAAATAAAATAAAATAAAATAAAATAAAATAAATAAAATAAAATAAAATAAAATGTGAAGAATTAGTCCTTAAACCAAAGGTGCTCACAGTACAGTGCAGAAGACAGTCAGGTAAAGACAAACACAACAGGAGGTGGTGTCGGTCGTATTATGATTGTATCAAGGAGCTTTGAGACCCAGAAAAAGAAGTTTCCAAATCTGCCAGTGGTAGAGGGAGAAAGGCAACAGGAAGAGGAAGAAATTATTGCCAAACTTGCATGGAAAGAACCCGACAGAGAAAATATCAAGGTTGAGAGCATAGAAACAAGAGAGAATGTGGCAGTTTCCAGAGCCACAGGTAGCTGGATTTGGCTGGAGAATAAGATCAAAGGCAGAAAATGAGAGTACGAAGTGGGGTGTTATATATAACCTTAGGGTATCTGACTTTGTTCCATAATCATTGGGAAGTTACTGCAGGAATGAAGCAGGGAAGTGACATGATCCAGAGAATGGACTCAAGAGATATTCAGTACTGGGGCACTTGGGTGGCTCAGTCGGTTAAGCCTCCAACCCTTGATTTCAGCTTATGTCATGATCTCCTGGTTCATACGATTGAGCCCCATGTCAGCTCTGCACTGACAGCATGGAGCCTGCTTGGGATTCTCTCTCTTCCTCTCTCTCTACCCCTCCCCCACTCACACACAAGTGCACATGCACATGTTCTCTGTCTCTCCCTCTCTCAATATAAATATTAAAGAGAGATATTCAGTAGTACACTCACTAGAACTCTGTGAATAAAGGTGAAGGGTGAGAGAGGAGCCTAAGATGACTCTCAAGTTCTTGACTTAGGCAACTAGATGAATGGTAGAATTATTACCTGAAATAGGGAATAAAAAGCAAGGAGGGAATTGGGTGTGAGAGATCATAAAACTAGTTGCAGACACCTTGGGCTGGGCTGGAGGTGTCAATAAAAAAATCCAGGTGAAAATAGCCAGAGAAGAGTTGGTTATACACTCCAGAGCTCAGAAAAGAGGTCTGGGACAGTTACTGTTGGGTGTGTGTGTGTGTGTGTGTGTGTGTGTGTGTGTGTGTGTGTGTGTTCTGAGTGTCATGGAGGTAGAACTGAAGTCATGGCATTGGAAGAAGGCAAAGGAAAGCTGCAGAAAAGTAAGAGAACCTTGGAGGAACCTCAGCTGTAAGGATCAGGCTTCTCCTTAAAGCAAGATTATTGGTGGTGGCGGTGGTGGTGGTCATGATTGTTGCTGTGATTATTAAGATAAATACAGAGAAGTGTTATTTTGCAAATATTTAGGATTCCCTCACAGCCATATGTTTTCATTAAAATTGGGCAAAATAGCATGTAAGAGGACATACCTTTCATGATAGCTACTACATTTCACTATTAGTCTGATTTTTTTTTTTTTATGACCCTGAGTACATGAACAAGGGTTTTACTTTCATGATAGACTAAAACTTCAAAGGCTGGCAGAAAATTAGAGCTAGAGGAGGAAACAAGAACTTGATAGTTCTACCATATCTAACAACATAAGAGGACGCTCATCTCCTTAATTTTAATAGATGGATAAGCTTTTACTTTAGTGGTTGAACTTCCTTGTTCTGACGATGACAAATGATTCTCTCCATTCATCTCTGGCCATTTCACTTAATTAGAACTGCTTCCGTATTGTTGGAGGGAAAAAGGCTTTGAGTTTTCCCTTCCATTTCATTTCCCTTTCATTTCTTTTTTGTCTTCCTCTCAAATGGATTGTGTAACTGTTAAGAAGTCAGGGGTAGTTCCCTTTGAATCTCTTACCTGCTGTTTTCCACTTAGCCTAAAATGTTTGCGTACATTATGAAACCACAGAAACTTTGTTATTCCTCAGAAATGGATTGTCTCCCTAGTAGCAAGAATATTCCACGTTTTTCTTGCTTAAACATCCTGGTTTATGTATTCGCAGATAAGAAAGAAAAGGAAAGGGGGACCGAAAAGAGGAAAGAAAAAAGCATAGAAAGAAAAGATCCAGCATCCTAACCGAACTTGAACTTAACTCCAGCAAGCCTCACAGTTGTGCTTCTGGGTTACCTGCCACCAACACAGCTACACAGGTACACAAATATGCCACCTGTCAGTCAGGATAGTCACAGGTGCTTCTAAGTCTCAAACAGTTCATCACTAGGATCAAAGAAACATTTACTGAGAATAAAGTAACTATACTTTTAACACCACAGTAATGCTTCTACAATAAAGGTCAGTCAGGAAATTTCCAGGCAAGAAGGCAATGAAATTTTAAGTAGAACCCACCCCTCCCTCCCACATACACTTGTTACCACCACCACCAAAATGATAAAATAACATTTTAAAAATATCTAAATAAAAAGATAACTGCATTCAAAAATATGTTAAACCTATCTATGGAACAGAATGGAAACAGAGCTTCAGAGGTCAGTGGGAGTATAAGCCAAAGGATTACTGACTCCAGGACCTACTGAAACCAGCAGAACCAGACAGACATTTAAATCCTGTGGTGTCCCAAGTACAACACACTTATGATACACCAGGCATGGGGCAGGGGGCTGGAACCAGGTTCTCCATGTGGAACTGGGGGTTAGGAGATGTTCTCCAAACTATACGGAAACAAATAATCTATGACCAAGTTCCCCACTCAGCAGGAAAACTAGATTTGACATGCCTACCCCTCCCATCTCCAGGATGTGATTTATGAGCAGGGATAATAAGACCTGGTTCTGAACCAAAGCACTTAGGTTGAGGCAAGAGCCAGAAAGGGAGTAGGAAAAAAAGGAGAAGAAGGAGGTTCCAACTCATCACAGCCACGAGTACACACACAAAATCCTCATTCACAATGGACTTATACAATTTCTAGAATGCAAAGAAAACTAAGATAACAAACTCAACAAATAAAAAAATTCAGATATTTAGAGATCTGTAATATAGAAAAGAAGTGAAATTGCCAACACCCTGGTCGCAAAAGAAGAAATAAATAGAGATTTAAAGAAATAACCACTAACTCCTCAAAATTAAAGGATCTTCAGAGACCTCAATTCAAAAAATTCAGAGTGCCAAACAGAGGAATAAAGAAAATATTGCACAATGGAAAGACATGCCATGCTCATGGATTGGAAGAACAAATACTGTTAAAATGTCTAAAAGCGATCTACACATTCAACGCAATTCCTATCAAAATACCAATAGCATTTTTCACAGAGCTAGAAAAAACAATCCTAAAATATGTATGGAACCACAAAAGACCCCAAATAGCTAAAGCAATATTGAAAAAGCAAAGCAAAGCTGGAGGCATCACTATTCCAGACTTCAAGTTATATTACAAAGCTGTGATAATAAAAAAAATATGGTACTGGCACAGAAACAGGTACATAGACCAATGGAACAATATAGAAAAGCCAGAAATAAACCCACAATTATGCATTCAATTAATCTTTTTTTTTAACATTAATTTTTGTGACAGAGAGAGAGAAAGAGAGAGAGAGAAAGAGAGAGAGAGAAAGAGAGAGAGCGTGCACACGCGAGTAGGTAAGGGGCAGAGAGAAGAAAGAGACACAGATTCCAAAGCAGGCTCCAGACTCTGAGCTGTCAGCACAGAAACTGATGTGGGCTTGAACCCACGAACCGAGAGATCATGACCTGAGCCGAAGTCAGACGCTTAACTGACTGAGCCACCCAGGTGCCCCGGTCAATTAATCTTTGACAAAGCAGTCAAGAATAGCCAATATGCAAAAGACAGTCTTTTCAGCAAATGGCGCAGGGAAAACTGGACAATAACATGCAAAAGAAAGAAACTGGACCACTTTCTTACATCATACACAAAAATAAATTCAAAATTCATTAAAGGCCTAAACATAAAGCATAAAACATAAAAATCCTGGAAGAAACCATAGGCAATAACTTCTGTGACATTGGCCAAAGCAACTTTTTTCTAGATAGGTCTCCTGAGGGAAGGGAAACAAAAGCAAAGATAAACTATTGGGAGTACACCAAAATATAAAACTTCTGCACAGCAAAGGAAACAATCAAGAAAACTAAAAGGCAACCTACAGAATGGGAGATTATTTGCAAATCATATATCTAATATATATAGAATATATAAAGAATTTATAAAACTCAATACCCAAAAAAACAAATAATCCAATTAAAATATGAGAAAACATGAAACATTTCTCCAAAGAAGACATCCAGATAGCCAACAGACACATGAAAAGATGCTCATCATCACTTACCATTAAGAAAATGAAAATCAAAACCACGATGAAATACCTCACATCTGTCAGAATGGCTAAAATCAAGAGCACAATAAAACAACATGTGTTGGCAAGAATGCAGAGAAAGGGGAACATTTCTTCACTGTTGGTAGGAATGCAAACTGGTGTAGCTACTGTGGAAAACAGTATGGAGGTTCCTCAAAAAGTGAAAATGGAACTACCCTACAATCTAGCAATCACTACTGGGTATTTACCCTATGAATACAAAAACACTAATTCAAAGGGAGACATGCACTCCTATGTTTATAGCACTATTATTTATAATAACCAAGATATGGAAGCAGTCCAAGTGTTCATTGATTCAGGAATGGATAAAGAAGACATATCTATATCTATAGATATAACTATAGATACCTATATATTTATATAGGTATATTTATATATATTTACATATATATTTTATATATATATTTATATATATCTGAAAATATATATATATATATATATATATATATATATAATGGAATATTATTTAGCCCAAAAAAGAGTAAAATCTTGTCATTTCCAACAACATGGACACAGCTAGAGAATATAATGCTGAGCAAAGTAAATAAGTCAGGGAAAGACAAATACCATATGATTTCACTTTTATGTGGAATTTAACAAACAAAACAAATGAGCAAAGAGATAAAAAAGGGGGAGAGAGACAAACCAAGAAAACACTCTTAACCTTAGCAAACAAACTGAAGTTGGAGAGGGGGTTGGGGGATGGATTAAATAGGTGATGAGCATAGGGTGCCATATGGAAGTGTTGAATCACTATATTGTACACGTGAAACTAATATAACACTATATGTTAACTGGAATTAAAATTAAAACTTAAATAATAAAACATTTCACATAAGATACATTTTTGCAAAATTTAAGAATATCAAATACAAAGAAAAAACAAAAAAAAGCATCCTGATAGAGCAGATTATACAAAAAACAAACCAGATTGACATCAGAGTTCTCAACAGCAACTCTGAATGCACAATAATGAAGTAATATATTTTTTCATGTTTATTTATTTATTTAGAGAAGGAGAGAGAGACAGAGAATGAGCAGGGGAAGGACAAAGAGTGTCTCAATCAGGCTCTATGCTGCCAACACAGAGCCTGACATGGGACTCGCACCCACAAACCATGAGATCATGACCTCAGCCGAAACTAAGAGCTGGACCCTTAACCAACTGAGCCACCCAGGAACCCCATGAAGTAATATTTTTAAACCATTAAAGAATTTTGAGCAAGTAATTATATATTCAAAATGCCAAACAGCCATTCAAATGTGAGGCCACAATAAACATATTATTATACATAAAAACACCCAAGGTTTGCCACACAAAGAACTACACTGATAACATTCTTAAAGAAAATATTAAAGTGTTTAAATCAAAGAAGTAATGTGAAATGTTCAACAAACTTGATAATGCTATTGTTAACTTTTTAAAACTCTAGGACAAAAGAAAAGTTAAAAACATAATGAAAATGATCCAGAACAAAAATTCTGGAAAATACCACGTGGGGGGTGGGGGGGAATGTAGCCCAGAGCAGAAGAGAGTGCATTAAATTACTTGTCTTATTAGGGGTAGAGAGAGAAACACATATAATTAAGTATAAGAAACCAAGAGATAAATGAGATAAGTCCCAAAATAAGAGCAATCACCTTAGCAACAAAAACAGAATATTGGAAACAGAAGAACATTTGTGTGTTTTTTGGAGGAAAAAGAAAGAAAAGGCATATCAAAGTTTATTAAATAAAAATTATAAAATAATAGAAATCCTAACACAATGGTAAATACAGTAACAGAACTGGATTAAAATTAACAGTTAAAAGACAGTGACTTTCAGGGGCACCTGGGTGGCTCAGTTGGTTAAGCACCCGACTCTTGATTTTGGCTCAGGTCAGGATCTCGCGGTTTTTGAGTCCAAGGCCCTCTGCTGACAGTGCAGAGCCTGCTTGCAATTCTGTCCCTCCCCCTCCCCCGTGTGTGTGTGTGTGTGTGTGTGTGTGTGTGTGTGTGTGTGTGTTCGCAGCGCGCGCACGAGCGCGCTCTCTCTCTCAAATAAACAAACTTTAAAAAAAAGAAAAAGACAGTGACTTTCCAAATATATTTTTTTATCCAACAATATGTTGACTACCAAAAAAACATGCTTAAAACAAAAGGTTGAAAGTAAAAAACATTAACATGTGCTAGGCAAATATTAAGACAATGATCTTAAATTACATGAGAGATAGAGTCATTTTATACATGGTAAAGGGACAAGATGATCCAGCAAGAAAATAAGCACCTAATGATATAAGCCTTAAGCAACAAGTAGAACTGTAAGGAAAAACAGAAAAAGCAACAATTGTTATTGGAGACGTTAACACACTCCTCTCAGATCTACTATCAGGCAGGTCAACAACAAAAACAAAACAGAGTCAACATTACAAAGGTGATCTGTTACACACACACACACACACACACACACACACACACACACACGCTTCGCAATAAGCAGAGGATACATATTCTTTAAGAACACATAGAATAACAACAACAAAGCAGGAACAGACCCATAAATACAACTGATGGTTGCCAGGGGAATGAGGTAAGAGGATGGGCAAAACGGGTGAAGGGGAATAGGAGGTTCTGGCTTCTGGTTACGGAATGAGTAAGTCATGGGGATGAAAGGTACACAGCATAAGAAATACAATCAGTGGTATTACAGTAGTGATGTAATGGGACAGATGGTAACGACACTACTGATGAACACAGCATAATATGCAGACCTGTGGAATTACTAAGTTCTATACCTAAACTAATGTAACATCGTGTATCAATGATACTTCAATTAAAAAAAAAACACACATAGAATATTTTTGAAGGAAAATTAAAGTCTTAAATACCAAAGATTGAATATTATAGATACTGTCTTCTCAGATCAAAATTGCAAACTATTTATAACTTCACAGACAAAAGGACAGATTTTATAATTTCCATATGTGGGAAAACTAAATATAGTTAAAAAAGAAAATCCTAATGGAAATTTTGGAAAATTTAGAATTCAATGATAATAAAAACATTTCGTATCAAAATTTGTGAAACACGGCAAAATAATATCAATGAGAACTTTATAGCTCTAAAATGTTTACTGGGAAACAAAAAAGGTTCACAATACTTTTATGCCGATTTTAAATAGACATTTTTCCAGAATAGTGATAGTCAACAGTCATGACTGTTTAAACAGTCAAATTAAATTTAGTTCGGGTAAACTCTCAATAAAACTAAAATTTACTGAAATATATTTGTTGTATTTTATTATACTGCACTGATTCAACAAGGCTCACTTATATATTATAATTAATGTAAACAAGGTATACCAAAAAGTAAAAAGCTAATATTCTTAACTATTATTGTCATTAGTTATTGGCATTAAGACTTTCTGGGGGAAAAAAAATCTCCAAAGTCACAGTGAAAATCAATGAGAAAATGTGACTAGACAAATAAAAACTCATCCTAAGTACAGAGAAGTAAGACTCATGACTAAACATGATCTATTACACTTTTGAGGGTGACTTTAATCAAAATTAGGTGGACTCTTTCAGCAGAAGGGGGTGAACAAAGCTGCTGTGGTTAATATCCTTCTCTTGGGCCTGGATCCATTTTCTTGTCATTCTTTATTTTCTATCTTTTAAAATAGGGCTGCCCAGTAATAAATAACCAGTATGGTCTTGCTTAGAGTATTTTGACATCTTTTCCCAATTGGTGTCTCTTCTCTAATGACACTGTACCCAAGGAAGACTTAAGAACCAAACATTCAGGCTTTATGACCGACGCTGAGGAGGGCTGAGCAGGTGGGAAAGAGAGAAAAGATATCCGCAAGAATAAACATCTGTCACAGACGCAGACAGACAACAGCTTTGGGAACTAAGCTGTTGGGACAAGGCTGAAAGTGGAAGGGAATTACAAATGCTGCAGTAGGAAGTTTCATTTGTTTGTTTTGCTAACTTATATAAGCCTGTTCAAAACACAACCTTTGAACGAAGCAGGGACATAGTCACGCTGCCCTAGTTTCCAACATGTGGCAGATATTATGACATCAATAAAATCCCTTTCGAGCCACAGACATCTTTCCTCCTAATGTTACACAGGACGTAAAGTGTACTGAAAAGGAGAGGGATGCCCTGTATCAAATACAGTACTCCCAAATCTATTTCCAGTATTTTCTGACATAATTCCTACTTCATTAAAATAGTCTGAGTTGCTATATTTCACCATGTCAAAAAACAGATTCTAATGCTGCCCTGACTGGTGTAAATTAGAATAAGCCTAAATTTGTTTTCCCTCCCCTCAGGTCAGTATGCTGTTAGACTTGGCATTGTAAATAAAACCTAACGCTGAACAAAAAATATGGAAGTGACTTGTATAAATAAAGCTAAATAAGTCCAGGAGCTGGTGAGAAGCTTCAGATATATGAAACAGTAGAAGGAAAACATTTTCCACTGATTTTCATAAAACCAACATAATAGATGGAAGGGGGACCAACAATGGAATTTTAAGGCCAAGAGCAATCAAAGAATTCATTAATGATTCAGTGCAGGGGAACAGTTAGCATGCATTAAGCAGAGCTGTTCTCTGAAAAGTGTTAAACACAGGTTCAAACTATACTACTTGACTCATGAGAAATAAGACGTCCTAGAATTGCATACTGGATCAGGATAATGACCCATCTAGGATAGAATTCTACTTTTAATAAAGACAGCCAAAGACAATCTAGTTGTCCACGGCCTCACATTTTCTATCCAAGTCTTAGAAGTACATCATTATGTCTACTTGCTCTCAGACCACTGGGTGAAATCATTGCAGACAGTGAAAAATCCAACAGTTCCAGCTCTAAGGAGTGTGACTTCCAGAGTGGTTCACTGTTAAATTACTGCTCCAAAGGCAGGGTTTTCAGTTTCATCCAGTGTTTTTTGTTTTTGCACCTTGTCCTTAGCACTAGCATTCCCAGAATTATTGATTTGCAGACATCAGGGTGGCAAGATACCCAGAATAATCACATCATATTATCTTATACATTAGCTTTCCTTAACTGGAAAAATAGACACACGCGCACACACACAGCTCCTTTCTTAAACTAATTAGAATAATAGAGATAGGTTAAGAAACTCAAAGTTTGACTTTAAAATTGAACTTTTTGAAATGCTAATGTAATTGGATATTCTTTTTAAAAAGAGCAAATCCACCCCTACCTTTCAAAGGCAATTCTTCTTAACCATCCATAGAGTGGAAAGTGGTAAATGATTACTGTTGGTAAAGTTTAGGTTCTTTGATCAGAAAATCTTCCCTAAGTCCTACATTAGGGAAAAAGGGGGAGGAGGCCTAAGAAATTAACCGTGCCAAATGCCCATTAAGGAAAGAAAGCTAATTGTGTTTCTCAGCAGTGGGAGGTGCACTGAGACAAGTTATAACTGCCAAGTGGAAGGAAAGGTTCCTCAAGTCCCACTTACCCAAATTCTCAGTTCTGCTACAAGTTAAAGCAATGTCATGCTGGGTAGGGGGCAAGATGTCCCAATTCCTCTCATTTCATTTTGCCCTCGTCCAACAAGACAAACGATAATGGGAACCTTAATGAAGCTAAATAACATGCAGATTAATGACAGTCAGTGGCTAAATGAGAAGAAATCACTTGGGTAATACAATTTCTTTATCTGAAACTGTGTCTAGGAAAGGTTATCTCAACAGAATAACCTCCTACTCTCAATCCCAAAAGCAAAACAAAACAAAACTACATACAGATAATCATCTCCCAAAAAGATTACGTAAGAGGCAAAAGGCAACTCCTGAACTCTAAATTAATGCATCACATTAAGGCATAAAAAGATGTAATGAAGTGGCCATAAAATTATACAGCAAATTTTATTTTCTGTTGCCCAAAGATTTAAAAAATGAAGTATGGTGATTGCCCCCAAATCTACCACACAGCTAAGATACACCAAACGTGTATGCCAGGAGAAGCTCATGAGGGAATCAGCTGTGTTAATATCACATGACATAAAACATAAGACCCCATTATAACGTTATAGCAGCAGCTAATAGGCATTAGGTTACAACTCCAGGAACCACCTCTACCACTTGCAAAGGTCGATGGAAGTCTGTAGCAATTCAATTATAAAGTGAATAAGACCGGTTCAGTTGCAATGTCAATAGAAGTCAAAGCAAATTGCTTTACTCTGTAAAGCAGAGAGCATTTTTACAACATCATCACAGTCCTGAGGTATTATTTACAGACTCAGATTTCTGCCTACATAAACAAACAAAAAATATAACAACCATGTACTATTATCCTTAGGAACCAAAAAGTAATCAGATACTGAATCAAACTGTCTTCCATAAACTTCTGAGGAAGCCTGACACTTTGACAGCTCAGGAAATTTACATCACTGCTCAGAACACAAACTCCAGTCCAGCTGAGACAATGAGGGCTGTTGGACTCCTGGCTATTTACCCGTCTTCCTCCCCTGCCAGCTGCCTCACCTAAGGAATGTTAAGTATCATCAAAGGCCAAATTAAGACACTAGAAACCAATATGCCTAGGCATTATGCTTGACAAAAATAAAAGACGGAGTTACATTTTCTTTCAAAGTATACTATATATGAAAATATATTTGAAGCCCTCTACTTCATACATGAAGCCCTCAACAAATAAGCTCAAATTCTTGAGTATTTACAAAACAGTGGGTGGTTTACAACTCTTAACTCATATATTCTTGGCAAAAAAAAAAAATCACGTGAAATTTTATTGCCCCAAACTTGTGAGGCTTCGGGGCGAATTTGCCATGATCATAAAAGAGAGAAAGCACACGGATTTAAATCCAGCTTACTTAATTTTTTTTAATATTTTTTTTTTTTGAGAGAGTGAGACAGATGCAAGTAGGGGAGGGGCAAAGAGAGAGGGAGACACAGAATATGAAGCAGGCTCAGGCTCCGAGCTGTCAGCACAGAGCCCGATGCAGGGCTCGAACTCACAAACCGTTGAGATCATGACCTGAGCTGAAGTCGGTGGCTTAACGAATTGAGCCACTGAGGCATCCCTAAATCCAGGTTACTTTAAATCCAAACTTCACCACAAACAATTCTACCAGTCAATACAACTCTTTGCTACCTAAGTCTTTCCAGTGATAGCGATCCCCAAAATGCTAGGACAATGTGGCTCTGAGACAGCAGCCCAGGTAGAAGGTGAAATATATTAAATCAAATGGGAAACCACTAAGCAACAAGAGCCCTCCATTCTCACAGTGGCACCAGTGAAGTCTGTCCAAGTCAGCTCTTGCCAGAACAATGGCATAGGAACAATGGCATACGCTTCTTGCTAGGGAATCTGCTTCATTCTTTCCACTTCAAATCTTAAACTTACACTTAGCACACTAAATACCAAGCACAGCTTGCATCAGTGTTAAGCTGAAACTTCTGTGACTTCAACACATATTTATATATTTATGTGGTATATACTTATGTGATATATATGTATATTCATGTGTTTATATGCATATGTGTGTATAACAATATGGTGCATAAAAGTAATATGTACAAATATGTATAACAATATTTGTGTATGACAAGTAATATGTATGTGTGTATGACAAGTAACCAGTAATATAGGAAAAAGAATTACAGGTATGTATAAAGAAGAAAACCATGACTCTCATCCTTTAAGTATAACCACTGTCATAAATGATTAATATGCTTCCAGATTTATTTCTATGCTTACACATGTACTTACACAATTTTTCCTCTAGAAGTAAGATTATTCTGAAATTTCTGTTTACAGCTTGCTTTTATTCACTTGAAAGCATACCATGTGTATTATCTTTTTTTAATAAATTTTTTTAATGTTTATTTTTGAGAGAGAGAGAGAGAGAGAGAGCGAGAGAGCGAGCGCACGAGCAGGGAAGGCACAGAATCCAGAGCAGGCTCCAAGCTCTGAGCTATCAGCATAGAACCCAACGCGGGGCTTGAACTCATGAACCATGAGCTCACGACCCGAGCCAAAGTCAGCCACCTAACCAACTGACCCACCCAGGCCCTGCCCCATGTGTATGATTTCTGGGAAAACATTTTTACTATCATCTGAAGGCTGGAAGTGTGTGTGGTTAGTAAAGGGCTTCCACCATATACTTGAGTTGGGCTATAGAACACAGGGCCCTCTTAGGAATACATCTGTACAACAGAACACATAGAATACTATACAGCAGTGAAAATGGGGAAGGAGAGCTCCCTGTAGAAACATGAAAACCAACAATGAGTACGTTATAATTTTTTTTTAATTCAGTACAACTGGCTGTTGGGTGAAGAAGAAGGTAACAATATATTCATATCTGCTTCTAAATACATATCGGATTCTGGAAGGATGGGTGAGAAACGACAGGTTAACCACGTGAAACCACTGCTCTGCAATCATTTCTGATGCACACAAACAGCAATTTCACATGGCATGATCCTACTAACGGTGGTCAGCAATCCAATTTGGATCTCAACTCTGAAATGATTTAAGAAACTGTAGGTTGAACTACATGAAATTCCTGATGCTTTAGTACTTTTGACTTAATGAAAAAATTTTTTTTGAAATTGCTGATATTCGATAACTTTGAAACCCAAAGATGGCACTTCCATATGGCTCAAGCCAGTACCGTCAGTGATTGCAGATGCCCTGTGCAGGTGCAGCCGGGTGAGGGGAACGAGCTGACAGGGTGGAGCAGACACTTGTCACTACATCATTGTATACTTTTTTGGGTTTCAAACCAAGGAACCTATTACCTGTTGTTGTAATTTTTTTAATAAAACGAAGAACAAAGAGGGAAAAAAAATACCAGCAAAATCCAATATATTCAGGCAGCATCAAATTGCTGATTGCATTCCCTTTACACATCTCTAACAACCCGCTGAAGCACCAGGTACCTGAGAGATCTGCATTACAGCTAACGCAAGAGCAGGTAATTGTCCATTTTGGTAAATGGTTGCATAAACCACATGAAAACAAACATGTCACTGAAATAAAATGACTGCTCCTCCCTCTCCCCCTCCCAGAAAAATGAGCACCCCCTTTTCTCTTGGAGGGCCCATTTCTGTCACCGTGCATTGTGCCCCAGGTTTACAACCATACACATCTCTGGCTCTCTCTTCACCTGCATCTCCTTCAGTAAGACCATTATTCTGATTCCAGTACTTTCTTACAATGAGAAAACTAAGAATCATTCCTATAATTAAAAAAAGAATAAACTGACATACTGTTTGAAATGCAGAGCATCTCTGAAAAGACTCAGAGGCAAACAGGCCATGTCTACGGACTCCAGGGAAGAGGAGATGTCACTGCAGCACTTGTGTTCAGCACACTAGCAGCGTGGAAAAGGGGCCAGGCTGTGGGACTGCACTGCCTGGGTTCAATCCTGGCATTGTCACTGGCCAGCTGTGAGACAGGTGACTTGCTGATCTCTGGGCCTCAGTTTCCTGAACCATAAAATAGGGATGATCATAATACTACCTCTCAGATGGTTATGAGGATTATCTAGATCTAACTAACATTGCTAAAAACAGTGTCTGGCATATAGTATGGTATATGTCACTGATCACCATTATCCACCCTCCAAATTCTGTATCCTGTTATTGCATTAACTATTAAAATTTTTAAGAAAAAGAATATACCTGTCAAATAACTGAGTTAATAAAGACTTAATATTATTCTATTCTGACCCAAAGAGAAAAATAAAATCATGACCATAATCACATTTGAAGCCCAAAAAATCATGCTGCTGATTTTAATTTTGTTTTTTTTTTGAGAGAGAGAGAGAGAGAGAGGGAGACAATATATGTGCAAGTGGGGGAGAGAGAGGCAGAGGGAGTCAATCTCAAGCAGACTCCACACTTGGCACAGAGCCTGACGTGGGGCTCGATCCCACGACCCTGGGATCATGACCTGAGCAAAAATCAAGAGACAGACGCTCAACCAACTCAGTCACCCAGGCACCCCATGCTGCTGACTTTAGAGAATACTAGTATCTGCAAAACGTCAGCCTGATAATTCATTTTAATAGGTTTGAAGAATTCTTTTCATCCAAGAGTAACATTCAACTTCCAGATACTGCTCAGAGGGTACACAGCAATGCCATGGAAAGCGGAATGAGCCCTCAGAGGGAACCAAGCTGCAAAGTTGCTACCCAGAGTTCACAGAGGGCAACTAGAGGGGACTAGTTACAGGAGTATTCTCCATTATTGACTCAATCTCATTCTTTTTCGTCAACAGCTGGTAAGAATTCAATAAGTAAAAATGAGCTGCCACAGGTTTGTTTTGTTATATTAATTGTAGACAACACCCTCACTTAGTGGTAATTTTTATCATGGTTCAAAAGAGTTTTTTCTGGGTAAGAGAAGTTACCTGGAATTGGCCACATTGAGATAATACCTTCCCCTCTTTAAGATTTCTGCTCATCTTCCTGGCTATCAAAGAAAACGCTTCAAATCACTCACTCTTGACAGCCTTAAAAATTCTATTTCATTCAGGATAAACAATACTTTGGTTGGTTTGAAAAGATGTTTCTTAGACAGCCCAGCTACCTCCTACGCTGTAGGAGTTTCAAAAAGGGCTATAAAGAGAATGACAGCTGCTTGAATTCAGAACTAGAAATTAAAATAAAAGCTATTAGAAGTGAAGAAAAAACCCACACCACAGGGAGACAAGCTTTAAAGAATTTTTCTCTCTTCTATAAATTCTAGTTACCTGCCATGAACTTATTTTCACCACAGAAGCAGCTATGTATTTTTTTGAAGGCGTTAAATAAGCCTTTTCCCTCCAGAGAAAGGGGGAAATGTTCATCCCACACAGAAGCATAGTTAAGATTATATAGGAAGTCATATAAGAAGTTGCCGTGTGCTTTGTCGCTGACATTAGGGGGGCTGAGCTTCTGGGAGGCTTCTGGGGAGACGCCAATGCAGGGGAGGCAGCTTGCATGATTTATGGGTACGCCACAACTCAATTACAGCCCTGAAATTTCTGGCTGCCTTTTCCATCCCATTGATCTCATCATTGTAACAGTGAGTTAAGAAATAATCTGTCTACATATACTGTCACTGATTCAAGCCTGGTCTTAGATTTAACTTCACAATACAGTAATTCCATGTCAGGGAATCATAACATTGCCCCGAAGAAATGGCAAGGGGCCTTGGCACTCAGGAAGTTATTATCCAGCGTCCACCCATGAAGTGTCATGCCAAAAAAATGATAAGAATCAAGGGAAGATCGCCAAGCTTGAGCCGGAGATCTGTTTGTGCCCAGTTACTTAGGGTTGGTTATAATTCTGTGTCAAGCTGATCAGCTTATGTCTACAATAAAATGTCAATAGCTGTAGAATGTCACTGAAAATTCCCATCAACAATGGTTTTACAGTGGTTCTTCTTACATTGTGGGGATGACAGGGCAGTTACAACTCACTGATAAAAGCATGTTTTCATGAAGGCAATTTCTAAAGACGCTCTCTTGGGAACTGAGATTTGAGAGTACAGAGCTGCCATGACTGTCTGCTATCCACCCTTGACTTCTACTGAAATGATCGTCTTTTAGTTTGGTGGTTGCCTCGCAACCTTTACCTTCCCAGCACATGAGTGAATGTGGATATAGGTCTGTGCGGTAAATAGGGGAAAAGAAATGAGCTCTCCATTGCTCACGGTTATGAGACTATTCTTTCTCTAAGAAGACATACCATTTGGTACTATTTAATATTTTCCTCTTTCCACTGACTTTCCATATATACTATTTACACTAATACATTGTACACTATTTTTATTAAACCTATTTTCCAAAGCGGTTACATATTGCACTATGTATTGAAGATGCTAACAAAATGAGGTATTTCCTTCGTTTTGATGAAAAGGTGGTCTAAATATTAAAATGTGGCTGAAGACATCGTTTTGATTATCTGCTTTCATCCTCCACATCGAGTCAGTTAAGAAGTCCCAACAGTTTGTGCTCGCTTCGGCAGCACATATACTAGAAGTCCCAACAGTTTGCTTTAACACCTGTCCCAGATTTATCTTCTATTCCTAGTGCTGGTTCAACACCATACCAACCTAAACCTAAACTACTTAACCAGCCTTTACCATGGCCTTTCTGATTCTTACAGACAGATTTAAGTCAGATTAAACTTCCTTTAATATTATTTTCCATGTGACAACTCTCCCTTGCTGAAAAACAGTAACTTCTCTTATCATTCTATATATAAGGCACGTTTCTCTGTCTTTAATAATAATATTGAATAGCAGAAGCTAGGATTTGAGTGTTTACTATATACCAGACACTATATTAAGCACATTAACCACCTAAACCTTCTCAACTATCCTCAGTAGCACACATTGTAACTACTATTTTGTAGTTAATACGATAGATTTAGAGAGGGTAAGCTATCTGAGTAGAATCAGAATACAAAGTCCTCTGACCAGACTTCTAACCATCATTCCTTAAGCTGACCTCCCCTGGTTTGGCAACATCTCATTGGGTTCACTGGTCACTACTCTTCAACCCTGCCCCCTTCTGATCAAGCTGGCCTCTTCTTTACCCTCCTGCCTTATTCTTACTCACCATTGCTGCCGGGCCTTCATTCAAGCTAGTTTCCTCACCTGAAATCATGCCCCAACCAACTGCCAAAATGGCTCCGCTCAAGGAAACCATGACACCTTTCCCACCTACCGCAGCCCTGGGGTTGCCTTCCTCAGGGCCCATAAGGCCGACAGCCCAGCACTGGGCACTTGCTACCATGCTGTCTCATTATTTTACTGTATAGTGACAGAAGGAGAGTAGAATACTGACGCCTTGAAATAGAAACCATGTGTAAACATGATGCAGAGTTTATAAAAACTCTTCAATAGATACACAGAATTCTGATTTTAGTCTCTAGTATGAGAAAAATCACTAATTAATGATAGAGGCAGAAAATCTCCAAACTGCCAGGGGCATTCCATACTTTAGGATTAAAAATCTACATTTCAAAAGACCTTCCAAGAGCCTCCTTTTTAGCTCTCTATTCTCTTGCTTATGCCTCATTCATTATTCAACAAGATTCTTTCCAAATACCAAAGGTGGCTCTCAGCATCACTCTCATTGATATGGGACATTTAAATGTTAGGTAATCATTTAAAAATCTACCTTGGTGTCATTTCAGCTGAAAGGACATCTACATACAACTTATTTATGCTACTCTGATTTTAGAGACTGATCCGTATCACAGTATGTTCCTCCTTAGAACAGAAGGGAAACGATCATGCTTCGTTGTTTATCTATCTCCCTTTTAACAGTTACATTTTCACTTTATGCTTATAAGGCTCTCCATCCTTGTCACACTGTAGGACTACAATAACACATGTTCAACAAAATGTGCTGCAGTTAGCACATCCGGGATCCAAGTGTGAGAGTGCCAACCCAACGATACCCAAGTAAGACCTACTCTATAATAATATTAAATCTTGCCAACTGGCTTGCAAGATGATTCTGTTTTCAACTCGCTATAAATCATATTTTTTAAGTTGCCTAAACAAATAAACTGCTAGATCATGTACAAAAGAAGATGGGCAACAGAATACCTAACTACTCAAGAAGATACAAATAAAAACTAGTCCTATGAATGCCTCATTCTGTTTAAAATTAGAACTAGCATAAAGAAAGAGCTTGGTCAAAATTTAGATGACCACCATCTTGTCTCCCACTCCCCAAATCTCTTTTAAAATTTTTCTTTGGCCTTGAATGAGAATAACAAAGAATATATCTCATATAGCCTCATGAACTTCCCCTGTACTTGGGAGAATTACAACAACAAAAAAGGTGTCTCTTTACATAAGAGGTAGTAAAGGACATAAATATGGAATGAGCAGGAGAAAATGAACATACATTATAAACTTGTCTGGAGTTACTTTATTATGAATTCTAAGAAAATAAAAACACAGAAAGATCATTTGAGAATGAAAGCAAACCTCTGATTTTTAGTTATCTTTTTAGCACTTTCCAGCATACCTCATATTTTTCTATTTCACAACAGACCCAGCCAAACTTCTCAACTTTGAAGTTCATGAGATTATTAAATGCTATATAAAAATGAACAATATGGCTTCTACCAAATAAAGATAAGACCTTTAGTAAAGATTTAATAGCTGCTCTATTTAAAGAAATCTAGCCAGATAGTATATCCATTTCAGTTTGTATTAATCATCAACAAAGATCCTTAAGCAACTAACTAGAATTTTAAAGTCTTTCGCAAATAATAAGTTTAATATCATTTAATCATATATTACAAAGAAAAATTACGAGCACTGTGTATATAATATGGATAAATGTGCCAAAGCCAATTAAAGTCTTTAACAAAGTAAAGACACTAGGCGTCTTTAATTAAACTGGTCACCTCTCAATTGGGATGGGGGTGGGGTTGAATATATCATAATAAAATTCATGTCTAACAGCAGAGGGTTTCTCTCTCATTTTACGCCAGCTTGGATTCTCTGCTTCCAGGCCTATCCTGCTTCAGCTCATGTAATAGGCTTGCTGACTCTTTGTTAATAATGACTTTTTGATCTGCCTGATGTTAAATTGAAGCCAATTGTGACTGTTTTCCAGGGTTGGCTATTTGGTACATCACTTAGTTTCATACCCTACTCAATGTAGAAGAAGAAATAACATATTACAAACACTTAACTCAAATACCAAATCTGTGACCAAATCATAAGGCTGAAGAAAATCTCCGATCATCTAATCTAGCACCTTGGCTCTTGACAGATAATCCACCTAAATTTAAACAATAACTATTTGTCCTATATTTCATTAAGTCAAGATTAATTTATACTACACTGCATCAATGGGAGAAGGACACATCTACATTTAAAAATCTCTATCACATTCATCTAAGCTACAAAATTGGGAAGAATAATCCACCAAAGTTGACTGTAATGCATATCTTCACCAGACCTAGTGAAACATAGGAAATTGACTCTACTACCACCAATAAGAAAAAATATTAAAAAGATTAAACTTTTTGAAACCTTCAAGTTGACAATTATAGAACTCAGGCTACTGAAAAAAAAAAAAAACATTTAAGTACTAGGGACAACAGATTTTTTTGGTGGGGGAGGGAGCAGAGTTTTTCAATATGCTAGGTATAGTCAATAACACAGTTTTTTAGTATGCTTCCCCTGTATGCTTCCTTTCAGAAGCTCTTCTCTTCATTTATCCCCACCACCCTGCCTCTTTTGGAAAATATAATATGTAGACCCTACTCTGTTCTCTCTGAAATAATTCTTTTTCACACAACCTGAGTTTCACTAAAGCTTACCTACAAATAATTGGCGGGGGGGGGGGGGGGGGGAAGGAAATAACTTCTAGTTTTTAATTGCGTTATCTTATGACCTCTAGATAAAATAAAATTACTCTGTGACAAAATCATGGACTTTCCTGATTCCGACAACTTGCAACAACAACAAATTCCAAGGCTACAATCAAGAAAGATTAATGTAAAGTTATAAAATACAAAACGTAGAATAAAACACCATATAAATAATGAACATAAAAACAGACTAAAGGAATTGAATATTTCACAATCTTTTTTCCCTTATAATCAAATAATTAAGAATTATTATATGACCTAAAATCTAGGAAAGCTATGATTATATGCCATCGTGAGCATTCCCATAAAAGATGTACCAAGCACCACTTCAGCAACTTCTTACCCATTAATAATCACTTTCCAACACAATGGTCAAAAGATCAGTCACCATGTATACTGATTGGATATTATGATTCAATTCCTTAAAATACCAAAAAAGTAGATGTGATTCTAAGACAAACAGTCACTCTTTGGTCATTTCCTTTATGAAATACAGCCAATTTGGTTTTGCTCAAGGGCCAGTGAGCCAATGCAGATTTTATTCTACATCTCCTTGACTTCTTTTTCTCTTCCTACTTCCCAACATTTGCCTCCTTCACTATTTATTAACACTTCCACCAGAGGACAAGTGAGATACAAGAAAAGGTGCAATTCAAACCAGTCAGTTTTACTCCTTATTAGCAACTCCGTTGAGAGAGAGTGAGAGTGAGAAAAAAAGAGAACAAAAAAAAGTTAGGTAGGATCAGAAGTTGAAACTAAGGTCTAAAAGGAAGCTCTGAAATTATAGGTTAATTTTAAGGATTCATGCCCTTCCTCTGGAAAATAAGGATCTGATTGTAAAACTAAGAGTTGTATCATATGGTGCCCATCTTAAACGATGTGAAAGAATACCAGCACACGTTAGCCCCCCCACCGTGTTATTACAGGAAGCATTCTGAGGCTTCCTGCAGCAACTCCCTGATCAGTTGTCACTTGCTTGCATGGATCTTTCGATATTAGCTACCTGGACATTTGACTATACAGCTCCTTACGATGAAAGGTACTGCATTTGTTTCTGTCTTCATTCCCTTCCTCCTTCTGACAATCACCTCATACTTCCAAACCAATATAACTTCAGTAGCTTGCAAGGATAATAAATGAAAGATACAAAAAAGAAAAAAAGGTTGTAACAAAAAGAAGAACGAAGATTAATTACGAATTCAGGAAATGTCCTCAAAAGGTCCCACAACTAAAGAGTCATAGTTTCAGACATGCCTGCTGAACTAGAGGTTCTTAGCCAGAATCACCTTACCCCTCCATGCCAATAACCGCACGATTACAAATCGGCAGTCAGTAATTTGTATGTGGCACACGGTCTTGTTTTGTAGAGATCAGTGCATAAAATTCAAATTTCCAAGCTTTCTTTAAAAAACTAGGCAATCTGACGATACTGAGACAATGTGGCCACATGACAACAAGTAACTGGAACATGTTAGCCAGGACAGGACAGTAGAACTTCCATCTGCCAGAGTCCCACTGCACCTTAGTTCACTGGGCCTGACCCCTGAAGGCAGGTCACTTCGCCACGCCTACTGTACGATGAGGCGCCAGCCTTGCGAGAAAACGTGGGCCAAATAAGATGCAGAAGCCCTAAGCTTCAGTGCAACAGAAAACTATGCCTTTAATCTTGATGTATTTAACATTAGACTATCAGCTCCTCTCAAAAGATCTGCTTTAATTTTAGTTCCTCTTCCATTTGTCTCAGAGTTATGTAACCTCACAGGAGGTCACACAAGTTTCCCAAAAAAAGAAATTTAAGCTGTCTTTTAAAAATAAAAAAAGAAACATGCATAACAAATAACAAACACAAACCTGAAACTTGCATTTTCTCTCTGACAAGAAGGCTTTACCCTCCTCGTTAATCTCAAAAAATTATCTTAAGGTGAAAAGAAATTAAAACACAAAGGAAGGAAAAGAATGGCCTTCCCTGAGGACATATGATATGCCATACTCTCAACATGCTGTCAAGCAGAAAAATAGAATCAACATCTTACCATCTTCCAGCTCCAGACAAAGATTATACACGGCCACGGGTCTCTTCGTCCTCTGGCCTTGTCTCTTCGATTGCCTTGGTGGAGCATTTGGGGGTGATGTCGACAGGGAGACTGGCTCCAGGAATGTCGCATCGGGCGGGGTCCTAAAAATCTGCCATCGAAGCATAAAGGACATTAATTGTTTCCCGTGAACAGAAACCTGTGTGTTGCAATAGTAAACCAGTATCAAGCAACATTTGATTTGGAGCTCATCCAAAACAGGCTGGAGCCAAAAATCCATTCCTTCAAATCGTGGGTACAGGTCGTAAGTCTTTCATTTATTTTTTTAACAGAAGATTTCAAAATACAATCTCTAGTTAAAATTAAGTAAAAGCAATGTCCAATCATTATATTTCAAAATAAATTCGTTCCAAAACTAAGTATGTATAATTAACTTTACCAGGTATAGACAATACCACAGCTATTCACCCACAAAGAAAGTAGCCAGGATAAAACATTAAAAGTAAATATCCCATTTAGTTTCATACAGGGTTATGTTTATGCCAAATGCTGGTCTCAATTTTTTTTCAGCTACATAAACAGAAACATATGACTGTAAATATTTTTTACACATTTAAAAATAGCTTATGCTTATGAAATTACCTTTCAGATTCCCATGTACATTTTTCATAAAATACTTTATAGATTTTATCAATTACTGCCCTCCAACTTCCCTTAATAATTTCCCTTCCATTTATGAAACCTAGAATATTAGCACCTTGATAATCTACAGTGTCACTCATATATCAGCAATAATAACATTAATTAAAATGCGCTGCTTCTTTGCTTAACAATTTTTTTTTTTCTTTTGAGAAAAGCAATCTGTCCCATAAAGGGAAGCATATCATGCAGAGGTAATTTATAATAGACCTTCCACAGCTGCCAAGACCTGAGTTCAGAGGTTTCCTGTCCCCAACAACACTGGAGACCCTTCAGCCTTCAATGAAGTCATAAAATAAAATATTTAGACACATCAACCTAATAGACACTGCATCTCCAAGAGGCCTGATGCTCCCCAAGTGAAAGCAGGAAACAGGAAGAAAGCTTGCTACCATTAAACAAAACATAAATATAAAACTCACAATAAAAAAGGCACTGTGGGAAAGCCCCACTGCTGCAAGGAAATGATTATTTATGCATTTAAATAAAAAAGGCATGTGACCCGTGTATACGAGTGAGGGGATCACATATGCATATCACATTCAACAACTAACTACCATGTCAGAGTTACGATCGCAATCTAAAAGTTCTCACCTAGAAACTATTATATACCAATAAAAATAGACAATTTCAACAGAGCATTTGCTTTATATAGTACCATACTGCCCCCTCATGCGTAAATGGGATACAAAATGATTTAAATTACTGTGGACAAATATTTGCTAGTGAAAATTTAATTTAGTGCTCCAACTGGCAACCTGCTAACACCATATTTCCACAGACTCTGTGTTCCAATAGGGCACTCCAGCAAATAGCAAACTACTTATCTGCCTTAAAAAATCCTCTGCTGTCTAAACTACTGTCCACAGCTGGATTTATTACCATCTGTCACTACTCAAATTAAGGAAGGTTGTGGAGTGGTGGGAACAGGAGAGAAGTTAGGTTGAGAAGCGTATGACAATGTGAAAGAGAGAAGTTGGGAAAACTTACTTCCATTGAAAGAAAACAGCCCGTGTGTGGCCAACTGTTGGAATAGCTTCTTACCTATGTTTGATCTTTACAAATATGGGAAATGCCTCTGGGACAGTACTGGAATAGGAAACCAAACAATACACAGAGCCAATACACCCAAAGCCTAAATAAACAATGGGAAAGTTACATCCCAGAACTGATTCTGCATAGCTGATAATCTTCTGAACAGACCTTCCTCTAAGACCCACCCCGATGACTGTTGTTCCCTCCACACACACCTCAGGGTAACAAGATGGGTAGGAGTGTGGGGGGTAGGGGGGAGTTGTGGGGAGCGGCTCAAGCGTTCAGAGTCATACTGCAAGCCACCAAGAAAGGCAGGACCTGAGAGTGCAACTCCAATGCTCTCAGGGGAAAGATCTGAGACACCCCAGGGCTAAGTATGGAATTCTGCAAGCCTCCAGAATTCTTATGACATGGTTTATATCAGAATATCGGCGAGAATATTATTCAGCCATAAAAAAAACACAAGGAAATCTTGCCACATGTGACAACATGATGGACATGGAGGGCATTATGCTAAGTGAAATCAGACAGAGAAACACCAATGCTTCACGATCTAACTTACATGAGGAATTTTAAAAAACCTAACTAATAGGTTAGAACAGACTGGTGGCTGCCAGAGGCAGGGGGATGGAAGTAGGGGACAAATGGATGAAAGCAGTCAAAAGGTACAAACTTCTTCCAGTTAAATGTATGTGAGGTGACAGGCATTAAGCAAACTGATTGTGTGGTAATCATTTCACAATACATACACGTATCAAACCATTATACTGTACACCTCAAACTAATACAAATTTTTTATGTCAATTATATCTGAATGAAACTCAGGAAAAATTCAATTTGGGAATGGGGACTGGGCTTCAGGTTTATTTGCTTTTCTTTCATCTGCATTTTAAAGCTTCCAGGTGATTCTTCTCTGGAGCCAAGGCTGAGAAATACCTATTCAGACAAACATTCTACAGCATTTTATACTTGTGTTGGATGGACCAAAGTCAAAATCAAAACACCAGAAATATTATCTCAGAAAAACTGGCACTGAACACACACAATCGATTCCTTGGACCCTCTCAAGTCATAATTAGAGTAAAATATTTCAAAGATGCTAAATACCGACCACTTCCTCAACAAACTCCACGTTGTATTAACATTTCAAAGAGTTATCCTGTCATCTGAATTTGGTGGTACCAAGGCCCATTTGCTCACTTGAGAAGGCACTATCCTGGCTTTTAAGTCTTCTCAGCTATGAATGTATAGACTACTCCTTAAAACAGGTGTAATGAGGGCCATAACACCTAGATCTCATGTTATTACAGACATTAAATGAGAAAATGTTTATAAACTGTTTAGTATAGCACTTGACACATCATAACCAGAAACAAATGGGAGCTACTGGTATTTGTAATATGATCACATGTGATAATAAAAATGGATTTAGACCTTCATTACTCTGCTCAACCACTGTTTTGAGACGGCACTAATTCTTTCAAGTCTTGAATATTCCTCAAATCCACTGTTTAGTTATTCTAAACACATGATTCTAAAATGTTTTATGGAAGAAGCTCATCAAGCAGTGGGGGTGAAAGGGAAGAAACAAATAGAGCCCCTTATCAAATTCCCAAGTCAGCTAGAATCACAAAATTATTTTGTGTATTCATTTCTGCACTTCAGCACTGAAATCTGAGATTTAAATTACTTCCTCTTTCATTAAATACATTTAACATTTAAAAGCACGTACTAGGTAGTAGGCTTTCTTTCTGTTTAATATTCTCACAACTTTTGAGGGAAGCATTGTTCCCCACATGAACATGTGATATAAGCTCAAATGATAAAAGCTCAAAGATTAAACAATTAATCCAAATGTCCAGTTTGAAAATGGCAGAGTTGGTATCTTTGCTCTCAGTTCTGATTCCAGAGCCCCTACTGCTAGTTTAAAAAACAAACAAAATATAATCGTTAGGGGGAAAAAAATCACCAACTATAATGTTCTATATCTGTTTAAAAAGAGTAAAACTGGAGATTATCTGTATAATTTCAGATTATCTTTATAAGAGATTCTCTATGTAAGACTCACCATCATTGTGCCATGACTTCCTAGATGTTTCACGAACACATCACTTTGTATATGCATCTACCTTATTTGCCAATGCACAAGACTCAAGTTCCCAATTACTTTTGTTTGTTTTTTAAGCTACAAAGCTATGTTCTTATGGTTCTCTCTGAAACACCAAAAATAACTTTTTTTTTAATATTCTTTTTAAGTTTAGGAGAGGAGGAAACAATAAACTGTTTACTTTACAATTTTGTCCTGTTTCCTGGCCATCTGATTCTAGAAGTTACAAATTTACTTATCTTGTTCTATTATGGCCAAGATGTATGTCATCTTCGACTATAATACTGACTTCCCAATTCTAGAACCACTGCATGGATGCAAATTCCTTTGCTGCCCAGGTCTCTTTCCAAAGTCTCTTGACTCTCCTAACTTCTCTAGCATCTTATTACCTTTGTTGTAGGGCAGATGAACTCATCTTCAACAATACTAAAAGATCAAGTCTACTCAAAACATTTGTTTCAGGGTAGAAAGTGTCTTCACTGCACCTACGTATTTTACAACAAAGGAAAACTCAAACCAGACAAGACAAAGACAAAACACAAAACTCCACACATAGATATGTCAGGTAGATAAGCGCTTATTCAGATCTACTAAGTGTTAGCACAAACACAAGTCTGGCACCACTGTTAAGTCACAGATTCTGCAGACTCAACAGACTCACCAGACTCACATTTATGCCCGTGGGACTCAGCCATACATATAAATACCTCCCAGAGTCCTTCATGCTCTGCTACCAGGGGCCACATACGGAAATGATTGGGCCACTTCTGCCAGAAATGCTTTGTAGATAACAGGAAATAAAAATGGTCTCTGAAAATTTTGCTTTAATACCCAACTCAAACCTTCAGCATTTGATTCAACTAAGTAAACAAATAATATGGTTAAAGGAAATTAAGGGGGATTAGATAATTTTTTTTACATGTTTCTACAGGAGAATCCACTGGTCTTTACTGTGATAGGGAGATTACTAATATGTGTGCATACTCCCATCATCTTGAATAATAATAGCTGCAACTATTGGGTAGTTGAAATATACCCGACAAATTCCTATGACCAAGTGGTTGACCTACGAAGATTTGAACCCAGATTTCCTGATTCTAGTGTGGATGTGTTAGTCAGTGTGTTGCCCTGTCTCCAATGTTACCCAATCACATTAAGCCCCATTCATACTCTGTCCTCTTTGATGGTGGCCTAGCTCACATAACTATACTATCCATAAACACAAAGAGATTTAGCCAGAAGATGGTTGGAAACCAATGCCTACTCCCCTTAGTGAACATTTAACATACAAGGAAGGACAAAAATAAAATTTCCAATCTTCTTTCCACAATATTTAGCTACGAAATGGCCAAATATTCCTTTCAGCTCCAGAGTCTATAGTGTGCTTAGACAAACACTCATCACCTTAAGGTTATATGACTCTAAGTTGGCACCAAGGTAGCATGAACCTTCCATCTGTAACATAACTTTAGAATTCAGCTACTGTGTGAACAGTACAAAAGAACTCTGAAAACTTTCCAGCTGTCTTCGAATCAGCTCTACCCCATGACTAAATATGGGTCTATTACAGAAAATTTAACTAGAATCGGTAATAGGGACTGACAGTGAAATACCAGTTAGGTTCAGTCTAGACGCTGGAAATATTCTAAGGCTTCGTGTTTGTTCTGGTTCATTAAAACTCAGACTCTCAGAGCGAAAAGTATCCTACCTATCACTTAGGCCAAGCCCTTTTCTCACAGTTGAACAAACCAAGGCCCCTGTGGTTAAAGATTTGCTCATATTTATACCACTAGTTAGTGGTAAACTCAAGCTTTATTCCCAGACCAAGGCCTCAACGCCAACTGCTATTTCCCATCTGGCTGGCTCTGAACATTTCTTTCCAAACACTATTCTTTATGCATGTGCCTCCTCATCAGGGGAGATTTTGCTTAATAGCTGCAACTCCTCGAAGTGCTTTCATATGCATTATCTGATGCAAACCTCAACACTTAGATCTGTGAGGCTGACATTGGACCCTGCTACAAGGTTTTGTTCAGAGTCCTCCTGTTACCCATCAGCATGAGGCTCCTTCCATTATGTCACAGCAGACACTGAGAAGGGCAGCCAGGAAAAATGGGATGGGAAAAGGAAGGCAGGAGTCGTTCTCAGTCCCAGCCTATTCATCCTACAGGCTCAGGCTTTCACTATGGCCCTGACTTACCATGAGCTTTTTGAAAAACAACTTCAATGTTGCTTTACAAACTCCCTCCCTGCCATAACCCACCCCTCCCCCCCCCAAAAAAAATAAAGCAAAGCAAAAAGTGTACTTTTTGGAATTTATCAGACTGCTAGGGTTCATGTTTTTCTTCCTTTCCAAGCTTTTAGTTTTAATTTCTAGAGACATTTTCAGACATCTTCCCAACTCCTAACGGCGTATACCGCATTAATTTCTTCAGCACTCCATGTGCTGTAAAACATACATAGAGTAATACATAATTGACTTTGGTTTTTACTACTTCAAGATTTTAGTAAATGACAACTTTTATCTACCAAACATTATATAATGAAACACACCCCAGAACTACCTACCCTAAACCATGGGTATTTTCAGTGGCATTAACTGTGTATGCAACATCAGTGCCCTGGTATTTCCAGTGTTCAACAAAAACTGACAGAGGTAATAATAATAATTAACAACTCTGATACATCGGTAAGCAAATGGCATTAAGTAAAGGTTCACAGGCTCACTAAATAGCTTTCTCTCTAACCAATTCATAAGGTAAACTCCTGATTAAGCTGAAACTACATCGCTCTTACAGTCAGGTGTGAACATACATTCCCAGTTATAAAATGCTGTGTTTTCTGGTTTGCAAACCCTTAAAAACACTCCAGGTGCAGTTGTATCAGTTTGCACCTGCAAACATTTGGAAAACACAAGCATACAACCTTCTGAAGTCAGAAGAATACATTTTCCCAAACACAGCTGTAACTTTGACTTTCAAAACCCAAATGTCTACAAATATTCTTAACTAAATAAAAACCCAATGCCTACCTAGAATTTTTTTTTTCAATTTGTCTTTTGCTTACATACAAAAAGTTTACATTACAGTATAAAAGCCCAGAATAAAATTAACTCCTCCTCCAATTTCGGTGTAGAACTTCTTCCAATTTTTTTTGTTCTTTTTCACCCTTTATCTTTCCAAAACTTTTCATTCCCTTAGAAATCACTTGGTCCTGGGGTGCATGGATGGCTCAGTAGCTTAAGTGTCCGACTTTAGCTCAGGTCGTGATCTCACGGTTCATGGGTTCAAGCCCCAGGTCGGGCTCTGTGCTGACAGCTCAGAGCCTTGGAGCCTGCTTCAGATTTTGTGTCTCCTTCTCTCTCTGCCCCTCCCCCCACTTATGCTCTCTCTTCCTCTCAAAAATAAACAAACATTAAAACAAAAATTTAAAAAAAAAATCACTTCGTCCTAACAGTAGTACAGAGGATCAGAACACAAGAAGCCTACCATTTGCAGTCCCCAAAGGCCTGGGGATCCACAAGGAGAGACCTCCCCAACACAGGACTAGCTCTAGCCATGACAAAAAGCAGGACCCTCCCTGAATGTTACCTGTGAAACTTTATACCAAATATAAGTAAACATATTCAGAACTCACTGACTCATCATTTTATGAACATTTCAAGGTGAATGACATTTTCTTTTGGAATATAAGCTATGACCCCTCCTCGTTTAGTAGGCCACAATGATCATTTCCCTAGAAAGAAAGAATAAGCCATGGATCTATTTATTCTCTAAGAGGAAATGTGTGAATTTTAATCACAGTGAAGAAAACATCTCCTGAAGGCATGTATATGATTGTATTTATCAGAATCATCTAAAACCTCAAGTATGTGTGCCCCAGGTATGACCTACATATTTAAGAAATAGTGCAACACACTTTTTTCCCTCCATTTTAATGCTCATAAAAATGAAATGCCTAGGGGCACCTGGGTGGCTCAGTGGGTTAAGCATCCAACATCTAACTCTTGATTTCGGCTCCGGTAATACTCTCACAATCATGAGGTTGAGGCCCATGTGGGGCTCTGCTCTGACAGTGTGGAGCCTGCTTGGGAGTCTCTCTCCCTCTCTCTCTCTCTCTCTGCCCCTCCCTCTGCTTGCTTGCTCTCTCTCTCTCTAAAAAAAAAAAAAAAAAAAAAAAAAGTAAAAAAAAAATGTCTAAGCAAAACCATGCTTTGAAGGTGGTCAATGGTAATTCTTTATGAGAAGCTGCATGGTGGGGGGGCAGGGGATATTTACCAGCCTTCACATTAAATCAATAGCTTTAGGGGTGCCTGGGTGGCTCAGACAGTTAAGCACAGACTTCGGCTCAGGTCATGATCTCACAGCTTGTGGGTTTCAGCCCCACGTGGGGCTCTGTGCTGACAGCTCAGAGCCTGGAGCCTGCTTCAGATTCTGTGTCTCCCTCTCTCTCTGCCCCTCCCCCGCTCACACTGTCTGTCTGTCTCTCTCTCTCTCTCTCTCTCTCTCAAAAAATAAAATAAATATCAAAAAAAATTTTTTTGTTAATCAACAGCTTTAAAATTTATAGGAATAGTTTGGTAATAATGTAGGGGTCAGGGTACTGATCTCCCTTCTCCCATGCAATCAAATATCCACATAGAACTTTTGACTTTCCAAAACCTTTAACTACTAATAGCCTAGTATTGACCAGAAGTCTTACTGATAACAAACAGTTGATCAACAAATATTTTGTGTGTCATATGTATTATACAGTGTATTCTTAGAATAAAGTGAGCTAAAGTAAATGTTAGTAAGAAAATCATAAGGGAAATACCATACTGTATCTTAAAAAAAAAAACAAAACCATGTGTAAGTGGAACTGCACAGTTGAAACTCATACTGTGCAAAGGTCAATTGTATAATTTATTCATGTTACAAAAGTGATAACTAACACATTACAGTCCTTGTAGAAGTTCCGGTAAACTCAAGGGAAAAAAACCTCTTTAAAGAAGATAAAAACCATCCATCATCCCACACACAGGAACATTTCTGTTAAAATTTTAATGACTATTCTTCAGAGTTTTTTTTTTTCCATGTAACATTTGTCTCATTTTATTTTATTTTATTTTATTTTATTATTTTGGAGAGAGAAAGAACGTACAAATGGGGGAGAGGGGGAGAGGGGGAGAGGGGGAGAGAGGGAGAGAGGGAGAGAGGGAGGGACGGAGAGAGAGACAGAGAGAAAGAATCCCAGGCAGACTCCATGCCCAGAGTGGAGCCAGATGCAAGGCCAATCCCACGATCCTGGGATAGTGATCTGAGCAGCAATCAAGAGTCGGATGCTCAACTGACTGAACCACCCAGGGGCTCCACATTTATCTCATTTTAAAGAAGTTAATATAAGATTGTAAAAATATATGGACCACAGTCTCCTAGAACTTGTATTCGGTCCACAGTTACACATGAGAGGTGGTGACCTCTGGCACAGACATCTGTTAGGAATAAGTTTTGGGCAAGATTCGATTTCTAAACACACTGGGATACAGTTAGATTTCACCTCCTAATTAGACATTTCTAATTAGCAATTTAGAAATTATTCATGTGTAATTTTAGGAATATTCCAAGCAGCTCAATGTTTAGACCTTCACCTGCCAATTCAAATCTCTGTGGAAGTCACACATGCTGGCTACTAACACCATCTCCTTCAATATGCACTGCACAATTCATTTGAATAAGACTTAAATGTGATAAAAGCATACTCTTTACCTAGTTCTTGCACCTTCAAAGGTGAGGCTCAAAAGGTTAATGCTTATATTTCTGAATTACACATCCGTTTGGAACTTGCTAACTCTGAGTTATTATAGCTACGTTTGAAGTGCAAAGGAGAAGATCTGCCTCAATTGATCTCACTTCTCTTACCACCAGTTTTGACACAAATGCCTTAAGTGCATTCCTTTGATTGGAAAGAAAGAATAGGATAAAACAGCAACAGAACCACATACAGAGAACTGAACCTCTTCATGTGTATTTCTGTTGACATTCTAATAATCAAGTGCTTGTTACTTATATCCGCATAAAATGTTTAGTACTTGTCAAATCGGGTCATGCAAGCTTATCTTTGTCACAAGATTATTCAAGAATCCAACACTGTCTGTCATCATTATACGTTTTTTTACTCGGAGATGAGTGTATTATGTTTAAGATTTTTATGTAATTTAAATTCCAAATCATAAATATAGAGGAGTCATCAATGAATACTATCACTAAAGGATAAAAGTCTACTGTGGAACAGGATTCTTAAATATTCTCAGGCTATCTCCTAATGGATCACCATTAATGACAAAGAGGAAAAAAAAAAGCTACTTTTACAATTAAGAAATCTGGCAGTCATTACTTCTGGCATTTTTAAAATACAACCACAAATTCATGGACACTCTTCCATCTATGTCTCTTCCCCTTGAATCTGGGCAGGCTCCTGACCTTGCCAACCAACAGCATATGCATTAGTGATGCTAGAGGAATGCGGATACTAGATTATAAAAGGTCCTACCATGTCTGCCCTCATGGATAGAACACTCCCTTTGACTGCCATGCTGTGTAAGGAAGCCCAAGCTATGTGAAGAAGCTTGTGTAGGAGATTCTGCTCACTCGTCTCAGAAGAGCCTTGCCTCTGAGTCACCCTAACCCAGGCACCAGATGTAAGTACAAAGCCTCCAGATGATCCCAGCCCATAGCCATTCAAATGTCCCAGCTGGTTTGCTTAGAATGATCAAGATCATTTACCTCCCAAAAATACATAACCTGAATATAACCATGAAGAAAGATTAAAATTAAAGATTTTATAAAACAACTGGTCTAGACTTCCAGGGAAGATGGTGGAGTAGTAGGATCCTAAGTCCACCCCATCTCACAGACAACTCAACTCAAAAAGACCCACATGAGGGCAAATAAACCAGAAAATGACCCAAAGACTGGCAGAACAGACTTCACAGCTAAATGTAGAGAAGAAGCCACATTGAAAAGGGTAGGAAAGGCAGAGACACGGTCGGGAATCAAATGGACCCACAGGACTGTCCACAAGAGGAAGAGACATGATGGGCATGGAGAGGTTAGAGGACTAGACCCCACCACACCAGGTACCCCAGGCATGGGGAACACACACTGGGAAAAGGAATTCCTGTAACATTTGGCTTTGAAAGGGCCTGGCTTCACAAGTTCTTACAATTGGTGGGGCTTAGCATCTGGAACTTTAAAAATTGGTGGGCTCAGCTCTGGGAGCTGGAGGGTGAGGAAACTGAGTTCCCAGCCTTAGCACAACAAACAGCCCTGCTGCAATACAGCATAGAAGCAGCATTTTGAAGAACACCAGGCATATACATGAAAGAAATGTATTTACTAATCTCAGAGCAAGTGCTGCAGAGGGAAGAGATCTTTGGGAGACATCTCCAAGAACAAAAGAGCTACTGGCATACCCTCCCTGCTTCCCAGTCCAGGTATACAAACACTTGCTGGAACCAGCACGGGGCCAACATTCTCCACCTAGCTTGCTAAAAGCACCTCTGTCCAGTGCACTTCTGTGGATATACTCCCCCACAACCCGGCTGGCCTCAGCAGGAATTTTCCCAAGCTGCTGCAGGCCTTCTCCCAGTGTGCACCAATGTGGACCTTGCTGCCATTGTGCACCCTGCCCCCATATCATCCTGCAGCCCTGCCCCCTCCAATAAACCCTGGGCCAGAGCCCATCCAAAGTGGTGCCATATAAGCCTGGCACTGGGCAATCAGCCCTGACAGTGGCTAACACCACTCCAAAGCGACCCCTGCCCAGGGAGAGGGGAAGATTACTACATACACTACTCTAACTGTGGCCTGAGTAGTGGGCTAGGGGCAGACATTACATCTAACTGCAGGATACGTCCACCAACAAAAGCTTCACAGGGGACAACTTAGGGAAGGTGCCCTGTAGTTTGGTGGTACTGTATCTCTGGAAAGTGCATGGGCTGACTCAACTCAAGCCCAAGGCAGCCTCAGACTGGCCCACTAACAACACAGGTACAAAACCCTGTCCACAACGGGCATGACTGTATTGAACAAAGGCAAATCAGCCACAATAGTAGGTCACAAACAACACACATAGGATGCATTCATGAAGCGTCAGGTCCTGGTGAATAGCAGACATTGCATTTCAGGGCACTACAGGACCTCTCATTCATAGGCCATTACTTTCAACAACAGTAGACATAGCTGACTTGACTAAATACACACAGAGAATTAGACAAAATGAGGACACAAAGGAATATGTTTTAAGTGAAAGAACAGGAAAATCACAGCAAGAGACCTAAGGAAAATGGAGACCTAAGGAAAATATCCAATAGAGAATTTAAAGTAATAGCAATAAAGATACTCACCGGACTTGAGAAAAGAGTAGAAGACTTCAGTGAAACCCTCAACAAAGAGACAAACATAAAACAACCAATCAGAGATGAAGAACTCAATAACTGAAATTAAAAAATACAGTATAGGGAATAAATAGTAGACTAGAGGAAGCAGAAGAACAGATCAGCGACCTGGAGGACAGAGTGATGAAAAGCAATCCACCTAACAGGAGAGAGGAAAAATAATAATAAAAAATGAAAATAGACTAAGGGAACTCAGTGACAACATCAAGGTTAATAGCATTCATATAATAGGGACCCTGGAAAGAGAAGAAAGTAAAGGGGGACAGAAAACTTATTTGAAGAAATAATAGTTGAAAAATTCCCAAATCTGGTGAAGGAAACAGAAATCCAGATCCAGGAGGCACAGAGAGCCCCCCAACAAAATCAACCCAAGGAGGTTGACACCAAGACACACAGTAATTAAAATGGCAAAAAGTGCTGATAAAGAGAGAATTTTTAAAGCAGCAAGAGAAAAGAAACAGTTACATACAAGGGAAAGCCAATAAGGCTATCAGCTGATTTTTCGGCAGGAACTCTTCACGTCAGAAGGGAGTACCATAATATATTCAAAGTGCTAAAAGGAAAAAAACTTGCAACCAAGAATTCTGTATCCAGAAAGGCTATCATTCAGAATAGAAGGATAGAGAGTTTCCCAGGCAAAAAAATGTAAAGGAATTTATGACCACTAAACAAGCCCTAAAAGAAATGTTCAAGGAGACTCTTTGAGTAGAAAGGAAACACCCTAAGTAGGAGTGTGAAAAGTAGGATGCACAAAGCAGTAAAATTAAATATATCCACAAAAATTCAGTCAAGGGATTCACAGAATAAAAGGATGTAAAGTATGACACCATATACCTAAAATATGGGGGGGAAGAAGAGTGAAGAATGGGTTCAAACTTAAGCAACCATGAATGCTTATATGCACAAGATAGAATGCTTAATATAGAATATAGAATGCTTAATATAGAATGCTATATGCACAAGATGTTATATGCAAACCTAATCAAAACCACAAATAAAAAACCAGTAATACTTACACAAACACTAAAGACAAAGGAATCCAAATATGTCACTAAAGAAAATCAACAAACCATGAAAGAGTGCAAGAGAACAAAGTAACAGAAAAGAACAATAAAAACAACCATTGAGCAAGTGACAAAATGGCTACAAATACCTATTAATAATTACTTTGAATGTAAATAGACTAAATGTTCTAATCAAAAGACACAGAGTGATAGAATAAACAAAAAAGCAAGACCCATCTATATACTGCCTACAACAGACTCATTTCAGACCTAACAACACAGGCAGACTGAAAGTGAAGGGATGGAAAAGCATTTATCATGCAAATGGAGGTGGAAAAGAATGCTAAGATAGCAATACTTACATTGGACAAAATAGCCTTTAAAACAAATACTGTAACAAGGGACAAAAAAGGACACTATATAACATAAAGGGAACAATCCAACAAGATGTAACAATTGTAAATATTTATACACTCAAAATGGGAGCACCCAAGTTTATAAAGCAGCTAATAACAAACATAAAGGAAATAATAAATAGTAATACAATAGTAGTAGGGACTTTAACACCTCATTTACATGAATGGATAGACCAGACAGAAAATCAACAAGGAAACAGTATCTTTGAACAACACATTGGACCCCATGTATCTGACAGATATATTCAGAATATTCAGTCCTAAAGTAGCAGAATACACATTCTTTTCAAATGCACATGGACCATTCTACAGATCAGATCACATATTAGGCCACAAAACAAATCTCAACAAAGTCACAAAGACTGAACTTAGACTATGCATCTTTTCTGACCACAATGCTATGAAACTACAAATAAACCACAAGAAAAAATTTAGGAAAAAAAACACATGGAGGTTAAATAACATGCTACTAAACAATGAGTAAGTCAACAAATAAATCAAAGAGGAAATCAAATAATACATGGAGACAAATGAAAATGAAAACACAACACTCCAACATCTTTGGAATACAGCAAAAGCTGTTAAAGAGGGAGGTTTGTAGCAATACAGGCCTACCTCAAGAAGCAAGAAAAATCTCAAACAACCTAATCTTACACTTAAAGGAACTAGAAAAAGAATAACAAACAAAACCACAAACCAACAGTAGGAAGGAAGTAATAAAGACTGGAGTAAAAATAAACAAAATAAAAACTAAAAAAAAAAAAAAATAGAACAGATCAATGAAACCAGAAGCTGGTTCTTTGAAAGGATCAACACAACTGATAAACCTTTCACTAGATTCATAAAAAGAGAGAGAGGATTCAAATAAACAAAATCAGAAATGAAAGAGGAGAAATAAAAACCTGACACTCAGAAATACAAAGGATTATAAAAGAATATTATGAAAAATAATATGCCAACAAATTGAACAACCTAAGAAGTGGACAAATTCCTAGAAATATATAGCATCCAAAAACTAAATCAGGAAGAAGAAGAAAATTTGAACAGACTGAATACTAATTACCAGAAATGAAACTGAATCAGTAATCAAAAAACTTCCAACAAGGGGCACCTGGGTGGCTCAGTCAGTTAAGGGTCTGACTCTTGATTTTAGCTCAGGTCATGACCTCACAGTTCATGAGTTCAAGCCCCACATCAGGCTCTGTACTGACAGCACAGAGCCTGCGTGGATTCTCTCTCTCTGCCCCTCCCCTGCTTGTGAGCATTCTCTCAAAAATAAGTAAATAAACAGTAAAAAACAAAACAAAACAAAACTTCCAACAAATAAAAGTCCAGAACCAGATACCTTCACAGGTGAATGCCATCAAACATTTAAATAAAAGTTAATGTCTATTGTTCTCAAATTATTCCAAAAAATAGAAGGAGGAAATCTTCCAAATTCTTTCTATGAGGCCAGCATTACCATGATCCTAAAACCAGATAAAGACACTACCAAAAAAAGAGAACTACAGACCAATATCTCTGATGAACACAGATGCAAAAATCCTCAACAAAATATCAGTAAACCAAATCCAACAATACATTTTAAAAAATCATTCACACACACATACACACAATCAATCACCACGATCAAGTGGGATTTATATCTAGGATGCAAGTGTACTTCAATATTCACAAATCAATCCACATAATACATCAACAAGATAAAGGATAAAAACCATAGCATCATTTCCATACATGCAGAAAAAGCATTTGGCAAAGGACAACATCCATTCATGATAAAATCCTTTATAAAAAAAATTGGTTTAGAGGGAACATACCTCAGAATAAAGGCCACATATGAAAAACCCACCACTAACATCATCCTCAATGGTGAAAAACTGAGAGCTTTTCCCCTAAGATTGGGAACAAGACAAGGATGTCCACCCCTACTATTTTTATTCAAGATAGCACTGGAAATTCTAGCCACACCAACCAGACAACAAAAAGAAATAACAGGCATCCAAATCAGTAAGAAAGGATGAAAATTTTCACTACTTGCAAATGATATACTATATATAGAAAACCCAAAAGACTCCACCAAAAAACTACTATAACTGATAAATGAATTCAGTAAAGTCACAGGATACCAAATCAATACACAGAAATCCATCCACTGCATTTTTATACACTAATAATGAAGCACCAAAAGGAGAAATTAGGAAAACAATCTCATTTAGAATTACACCAAAAATTATAAAATACTTAGGGATAAAACCCAACCAAGGAGGTGAAAGACCTGCACTCTGAAAACTACAAAACATTGATGAAAGAAATTGAAGACAACACAAATGGAAAAAATATCCATGTTTGTGGATTGAAAGAACAAATATTTTTTAAACATCTGTATTATCCAAAGCAATTTACACATTTAATGCAATCTGTATCAAAATATCAACAGCATTTTTCACACAACTAGAATAATCCTGAAATTTGTATGGAACCCAAAAAAGACTCCAAATAGCCAAATCAATCTTGAAAAGGGAGAACAAAACTGGAAGTGTGGCAATCCCAGATATCAAGATATACTACAGAGCTGTAGTGATCAAAACATTATGGTACTGCCACAAACCTAGGCACATAGATCAATGGAACAGATAGAGAGCCCAGAAATACTCACATGATTACACAGACAATTAATCTTCAACAAAAGAGGCAATATGCAATGGGAAAAAGGCTCTTCAACACATAGTGTTGGGAAAACTGGACAATTACATGCAAAAGAATGAAACTGGACCACTTTCTTATACCATACACAGAAACAAACTCAAAATAAAGATCTAAATGTGAGACATGAAAACATAAAAATCCTAGAAGGGAGCACAGGCAGTAATTTCTCTGACACTGGCAATAGCATTATTTTTCTAAATATGTATCCTGGTAGGAATGCAAACTGGTGCAGCCACTGTGGAAAACAGTAAGAAGGTTTATAAAAAAGCTAAAAATAGAGCTACCATATGATCCAGTAATCCCATTACTGGGGTATTTGCCCAAAGAATACAAAAACACTAATTTGAAAAAATTTATGCACCCCTATGTTGACTGCAGCATTATATATAGCAGCCAAATTACAGCAGCAGCCCAAGTGTCCATCAGTAGATGAATGAATAAAGAGGTGGTATATATATACAAAATGGAGTATTATTCAGCCATAAAAAAGAACATGGAAGGATCTACAGGGTATAATGCTAAGTGAAGTAAGTCAGAGAAAGACAAATACTATAGGATTTCACTCGTATGTGGAATTTAAGCAACAAATGAACAACAACAACAACAACAAAATAGAGACAAACCAAAAAACAGACTCTGAACTATAGACAGAACTAACTAATGGTTACCAGAGGGCAGGTGGTTGGCAGATAAGTAAAATAGGTGACAGGGATTAAAGAATACACTTACCATGATGAATTCTGACTAATATGTAGAAATGTTGTATTGCTATATTGTACACCAAAACTAAGAGAACACTGTATGTTAACTATATAGAATTAAAATTTAAAAATCAAAACAAAACAACTGGTCTATACTCTTCAAAAGTACTAGTATCATGAAAGACAGAGACTGAGGAAATAATCTAAATTAAAGGAAACTAAGGAGACATGCCAATTATTAAACACAATTCAATACACTGGACTGGATCCTGCATGGACGAAAATATTTCCACAAAAGGTATCCTGGGGGCACCTAGCTGGCTCGGTTGGTAAAGCATGTGACTTTTGATCTCAGGATCATGAGTTCAAGCCCCATGCTGGACCCAGAGATTACTTAAAAACAACAACAAAAAAAGCTATCATGTAATAACTAAGTATGAATATGGATTGCTCAGTCCAGTGCTTCTCAAATATTCATACACATACAAATCAGGGGTCTTGTTAAATACAGATTCTGGGCAGCTGACACTGTCTTCTTCGCATGGCTCTTAACAGCCATTTCTCTTTGGGCACAATGGCAACTCATAAGGAAAAACTGATTGCACCAGTCGCAGAAGAAGAAGCAACCATCCCAAACAATACGATCACTCAAGTGGGTGTTGGACAAGTTGGTATGGCATGTGTCATCAGCATTCTAGGAAAGTCTCTGGCTGGTGAACTTGCCCTTGTGGATGTTTTGGAAGATAAATGCAAAGGACAAACGAAGGGTCTGCAACATGGGAGCTGATTTCTTGAGACACCTAAAATTGTGGCAGATAAAGAATACTCTGTCACAGCCAATTCTAAGGTTGTGGTGGTAACTGCAGGAGTCCGCCAGAAGGAGGGGCAGAGCCAGCTCAACCTGGTGCAGAGGAATGTTAATGTCTTCAAATTCATTATTCTTCAGATAGTCAAGTGCAGGCCTGATTGTATCATAATTGTGGTCTCCAACCCAGTGAATATTCTTACACGTTACCTGGAAGTTAAGTGGACTGCCCAAGTGCTGTGTGATTGGAAGTGGGTATAATCTGGATTCTGCCAGATTTCACTATCTTATGGCTAAAAAACTTGGCGCTCATCCCAGCAACTGCCATGGATGGATTTTGGGAGAACATGGTAACTCAAGTGTGGCTGTGTGGAGGGAGTGAATGTGGCAGATGTTTCTCTCCAGGAACTGAATCCAGAAATGGGAATAGCCAATGACAGTGAAAACTGGAAGGAAGTGCATAAGATGGTGGCTGAAAGTGCCTACAAAGTCATCAAGCTAAAAGGATATACCAACTGGGCTGCGGGACTAAGTGTGGCTGATCTTATTGAATCCATGTTGAAAAATCTATCCAGGATTCATCCAGTGTCAATGGTGAAGGGACTGTATGGCATTGAGAATGAAGTCTTCCTGAGCCTTCCATGCATCCTGAACACTCAGGGATTAACCAGTGTTATCAACCAGAAGGTGAAGGATGATGAGGCTGCTCAGCTCAAGAAAAGTGCAGATACTTTGTGGGACATCCAGAAAGACCTAAAAGACCTGTGACTTCTGGATTCTAAAAATTTTAAACTACAACATGATGTACGGTGAGCCTTTAGTTTTTTCATCCATATATAGGGATCACAGTTTGCTTTTATCCTCCTAAATATGTGAATCTGGGCTCAGAGAATTGAAGCCCATGCTTTGTTTGGTGCTTGCAATATGAACCCTTGAGCAAATAAAATTAATTATCATAGTGTGCTTCTAAATAAATAAAACATTAAATAAATAAGTGCATATTCTGATTCAGCAGGCCTGGAGTAGGGCCCCAAATTCTCATTTCTAACAAATTCCCAGCTAGTGTCAATGTGTTGGACTGTGGGTCACCCTTAGTGTCACAATACATTAAATAACAATATAGTGTCAGTTTCAAACTTCCTGAATTTTTCCTTGTTTTTGGAAGACACATACTGAAGTTTTTAGAAATGAAAGGGGTCATAAAGAAATCAAACTTCATCTCAAATGGTTCAACAGCAATAATAATAATAATAATAATAATAATAATGTAATTACACTGTATGGGGACAGGAAATACACATGTTTATTGCATCATGTTGCAACCTTTCTGTGGATCTGAAATTTTTCAAAAGAAAGGCTATTATGTAAATTAATATCAATAACCCTACAAAGTTGCTATTTTTATTTCAATGATATAGATGAGGAAACAGAGATGCCTAAAGAGATTAAATAACTTGTGTACAATCATATTACTAGTAAAGGGCCACAAGGTCATAAAGTTAAGTGATAATGTTCCTTGCTATTAAATATAACATGACCTTGGGAAAGCAACACCATTATAGGCCTGTTTCCTGATCCAGCTAAATGCGGTCTGGTTGCACCAGACCACATGATGTCTAGCATCTCAAATACCATCACTCCCATAAGTCAATGCACCCTTCAATCACTAATATCCTCCTACACTTCATCTGGGCAGGTCTTTATCTCCCTCTACCTTCATGGTAGAATGAAAGAGCAAAGGGAAATGTATCTAAAAAACATATCCATATGACCAACACCAAATCGCAGACATCTATGACATTTTGAATTGGTTAACCATATGAAATAGAATTTCAAAAATTTTAAAAAGTTCAGGAGGTGAGCCACACATTCTCTCCAAGGAATAGCACTGTCCCTTATCTGAATACCAGACTTAGGTTTCATGAAAGGAGACTTCAAAATATTCCACATAAAGTAATGTATGCTTCCATCATTTGAGGTCCTGAAAGGAAAGCCTTCTCACAAGGCCAAAGATATTTTCAAAAATTTAATCTTAACTCCACAACAAAACAAAAACATACTATCCATGAATGAAGCAAAGGAACTGAAGCAGAGGAAATCCTTCTGACAAATGGAGATCCCAAAGTGCACTCAGATTTACTACTAAAGGAATGGTGATCACTTGGAGAAGCAGACAAGGGATAACTAGAAATTACCACAGGTTAACTAGGAACCTGCCAATTAATCTCTATTCAGGTTGGGAAACATAAACACTCTGTATATTTAGATTCTAACAAGGTCTTTAAAACTGTCACTCAATATAATATCCTTGCATATACAATGAAGAAATGTCGCCTAGTCAGAAGTTCTTAAAATTCATCATCTCAGGATCTCTTTATACTACAAAAATTACTAGGATCCCAAAGAACTTTTATGCCTATTGACATTCTTAGTATTAGAAATAAAAAATAAAATTTATGAGAAATTTTAGGGGCACCTGGGTGGCTCAGTTGGTTAAGTGTCCAACCTCAGCTCAGGTCATGATCTCACAGTTCATGGATTCCACGTTGGAATCTGTGCTAACAGCTCAGAGCCTGGAGCCTGCTTCAGATTCTGTTGTCTCCCTCTCTCGCTGCCCCTCCCCCACTCATTCTCATTTTTTCTCTGTCTCTCAAAACTAAACATTAAAAAAATTCTTTTAATTTTTACATGCATTATTAGTTGATTAAAATAATATGCCAATTACATATTAACATGTTTTATGAAAAAATAACGTTTCTAACAGAAAATAATTTAGTAAGAGAAATTGTATTGTTTTCCATTTGGAAAATCTCTTTTTTAAAGTTTATTTCTTTATTTAGAGAGAGAGAGGGAGAGAGAATCCTAAACAGTCTCCATGCTGTCAGCACAGAGCCAGACAAACTGTGAACTCACGAACCGTGACATCATGACCTGAGCCAAAATCAAGAGTCAGATGCTTAACTGACTGAGCCACCCACATGCCCCAAAACTCTCTTTAATGTCAGATGTAAAAAAAAAAGGCAGCTAGATTCTCATATCTGCTATTGCATTCAATCTGTTTCCGTATTAGATGTCACATCACCTCTGGAAAACTCCACTCTACTCCACTCCACTCTGTAAAAGAATGAGTGGAAAAGGCAATCATCATAAAAAGAGCTCTGACCACAGAGACCCCAAAAAGGGCCTCAGGGGACCCCCGGTTGACCCTTTGAGAATCACTGTCTTATGTGCTAATGTAATAAGTCTGATTAGCAAAATTAAAAATATCATATTCACCAGACACTGTTTCCGACAACCACATTAATCTGGACAAGGACTTCTCAACCTCAGCACCCTTGACATTTTGGGTCTAATTCTTGTTGGAGGCACCATCCTATGCATGGTTAGCAGTACCTCTGGCCTCTACCCAGTAGATACCCATACCAACACCACTCAGTTCTAACAATCAAAAATGTTTCCACACGTCGCCAAATGTCCCCTGGGAGTTGAGATCCACCACTATAAATCTAGAGAAATACTTCTAGTGTTATGCCTCAGAGCTCTAACTCAGTATTTGTTGTCTTCATACAGGACACAAAACTGGAGAGATACTGAACAATTTCCTGTGCAAGAAGTATGCCCAGGCATTTTTCAGCAGGTTGGAAACAAACAGACCAGCAATACAGGATTCAAAAGAAAAAACTATCTGGGAAGTTCTTGAACCTGTATAAAAAGCAGCCACACAAGTATAGTATGAGAACATATGCCTCAGCCACAGTGGTGAGTAAAGTCAATGTGTACAGGAAGGCCAGAGTGAGGACACACACGTCATGACTGGCAAACTGAGAACATCTCAAGTAGAATTAACACATCCTACACCTAGAACGAGGAAGATGTTGATCCCAACTGCACGCCTTACTGACCAGACCACATTAGGGCAACTCAACTCAATTCTGACAATATCCAGCCAGAGATGGCATCAGATCCCACAGGTTAAGGGCTTAGTCCCACAAGACTGTCCCTCAACCCTCTCATCCCCACCCCCCTCTGCTTCAGATACCAACTGTAAGACCAGATTGTTACATGGGCTTCTGACTGGCTATAAATCAGAGGTTCTCATGACCCACTCCTTGGATTCAATTTATTTGCTAGAGCAGTTCACAGAACTCAGTAAACCGGTTTAATCACTAGATAACTGGTTTATTACAAAGGATATTAAAGGATATAAATCAACATCCAGATGAAGAGACACATAGGGTGAGGTGCCACATGAAGAAAGTTTCTGTCCTCATAGAGTCTGGGATACAGCACCATGGAATGTGGGAACCCTTCTGGTTCCCCAAACTGGAAGCACTTGGAAACCCTCTGCTTTGGGGTTCATTATGAAGACTTCATTACACAGGCACCACTGATTAAATCACCAGCCACCAGCAACTGATTTGACCTCCAGCCTCTCATCTGCCAGCCAAACCAGGGGTAGGACTGAAAGTTTCAATCCTCTATTCACTGTTGGTTCTCTGGCAACCAGCCCCCCATCCTTACGTACTTTTCAAAAGGCACCTTGGTTACATAAATCCAGTCCTAGTAGAGAAAGCTTTTCATGAATAACAAGACATCCCTTTCACCTGAAGCAATTCAGGAACTGAAGACAAGAGATCAAATATCACAAAGATGCTCCCATTGCTCTTCTGGCTCAGGAAATTCCAAGGGTTCTGGGAACTGGGAGCCAGGAACTGTGGATGAAGACTAAATATGTATTTCTTAGTATAAACCACAGCACAATGTGACCAGGAAAGTGGGAAATTCAAAGCAAAGTCATGCAACTTGCCAATTATCCGATTCTAAAAAACCATCATGTGAAAGAGATATTCACCTTGTACTGGGCCCAGAGATGAAAACCAGGGCTAATGGGTTAAGAATGTAAGAAGGCATATGTCAACTGAATATAAGGGGGAAAAACCTCTGAACTGTGTGAAGTTACACAACTCTTGGGCAGTTAATTTGGGAGAGAATGAGTTCCATGTCACCAAAGTTTTACAAGGTAAGACTAGGAGCATTCCAAAAGAGGCTCCGACACTACATGCAGGGCTTGAATAGTTGACCCATGAATCTATGAATAAGAAAATATATGCCCATCCCCCAAAGCCTGTCTCACTCACCAAGCTACGTGAGCCAAGTGACTGACTCCACAATACAGAAACAAGCTCTGTCAAACTGACCTGTCACCCTTCCCTGCAGGACAGAGTAACCTCTCCCCAACCCCTGATAAATACACAGTGTACCATGCTGAGACATGAGCTCCCTTAGTTTCTGCTTCAGGTCAGGCATACTGTGGGTTCTGATTATACCCAAGATGCACGGTTAACATGACAAAGGCGTGGCCCTGACTATTTAGGGAGTAATCTCCTTTTACCATCCCCTCTATTCTGGTTTTCCCTTTCCAAAAGAAGAATGTGTCAGATATTAATAAATACGTGACAAAAATTTGTGAACTGTTACCATTTCATAAATACACTCATTGCAAATAAAGTCATCCTTCTTTGACCCCTGAAACGGTGATCTTACAGTTCCACGGACATGGATAGAGATGTTTGCTGAAGAGCATGATGATTGGCCCCCTTGAAGTTTCCTAAGAACCACAGCACACCAATAGGTATTTTAACCTTATTTTCCTATTTCCTAGTATGCAAAAATACGTCAACAAAACAGAACGAAAAAACTAGATAGGTACTATAGCAGTAATACTGAATACTGCTCCAAAAGAGGCCAGAGTCCCAGGGATAAGTAAAGTCTGTGTTGGGGAAGAATGAGCAGGGGGAGCGCAGGGAGGCAGAAACCTCAGCCAACTGGCTAAAGCTCTAAAACTGGGGAAAATAATATGAGAACTAATTACCTGATTGTGCTCTGTATTTTCATTTTTAGAATTTTTATCGTATGAAAAGATGCAGATAACGTGTTGCTCTTTAAATATATAACCTTTAGGGGCACTTTGGTGGCTCAGTAGGTTAAGCATCTGACTCTTGATTTCGGCTTAGGTCATAGTCTCATGGTCATGGGTTTAAGCCCCACATAGGGCTCTATGTGGAGCATGGAGCCTGCTTGGGATTCTCCACCTCCCTCTAAACAAACAAACAAACAAACATTAAATACATAACCTTTAAAAATATTTCCTTTTCTACCTAAAACACCCCCCCTCTGGAAGTCAATAGGGACACAGAATTCACTAAACCAAAATTCATGTTCAGTGAAATAATGGGATATTCCTTCCATTGACTGCTATGTAATAGACCTCTCCAAAACTTACTGGTCTCAAACCACCACCATTTTATTACGCTCACAATTTTCTGGCTCAGGTATTTGGACATGGCACAGCAGGAATGATCAGCTTAAGCCAAGGTCAAATGGCTGGGCGTGGCTGGGACAGTGACTGGGGACACATGTCTGAAACCCTAGTTTCGGTTGTCATTTGGGTTCCTCACTTTTGTCCGCTAGAGTCTGGGATGACCACGCTGTTTTTCCACACATCCTATGCCTGGGATGAGAAGACTGGAAGAACTAAGTCTGGCTGTGCATATCTCTTCCTCCCTCCTACACAGCCTCCCTACATGATAAGCATGGGCTTCCTCACAGCTTGGCACTCTCAGGGTAGCTGGACTTCTCTACAGCGGCTGCCTTCCCCCAAAAAGAGCATCCCAAGAGGAAGGAAATGGAAGCGGTCAGCTCGTCAAACTATAGTCAAGAGTGACTCCTGTCACAGTCTAATGACCAAAGCAACACAGGGTCCACCAAGATTTAAGGAGACAGATTCTCTTATCTCTATGGAAGGAGTATAGAAGAGTTTGTGGCCATCTTTATTTACTCTGTCACAAAGAGACACATTTATTTCATTTCTTCATCTGATATCATGTACAAGCAGATGATAGTCTGGATATGAGCAAAATAACCGTTCCCAAAGTGACTTCAAAATATAACCACTTCGTAGTAAATGTGCTCAACAGATCATATATATAAATATTTCTCTCACTACTGCTTCAAGTTTTTGTCATCTAAGGACAAGACAGCCATACAAGGGCTTCATTCATCAGAAAGGAAAGACATCAAAGAATGTAAGGGGCTCAAACTCAAAAAAGAATTCAGACTCATTGTTAAGTTTTCTTCAAACTGAAGCCTGATTTCTTCAGCAATTTCCAGTTTCATCCAAAAAATTAGTCAAACTGACAGATATTTTTACACTCTGAGATAAGAGAACTAGAGTGTTTATTCTGTAATGTAAATTTAAGTATGTGATAGTTGGCTTTTTTTAAGTCAAAGAAGAAAACTATAAATGAGCCTTATCCTAATAACACTGTTGATGAGGATACTGACACACAGAATACTGGAAAAATACTGAGTCCCTTCCAAGGTAATTAATCACTGTCAATAGTTTCTTTGATTTCTTCTAAGGAAATTTTAAAAGTTGCCTATGCCTATGCATGCGCATACACACACACACACACACAATTTCTAGGTACGTATTTTAATACGCAAAGGATCATAATAGAGATACAGTTCCATGTCTCAATTTTTTGAATTATTCAACTGTTAACTGAATGCTTTTTACGGGACCTGCAATGTTCTGGACATTGGAAATAATTAAGTGCAAAGGCCCTGGGGGAGAAATGTACCTTGCGTATTCCAGGAATGTCAAGGAGGCCAGGATGACTAGAGTTTAAGATATGAAGGTATGAAAGAAAAGTTGGGTAAGTAGTAGGAGATTTTTTAAATTTAATTCAGAGTGAGCCAGTATGCCAGTGTTTTAGCTCTCATTCAGTTTTGTGTGCTCATTTACTATTGCTGTGTAACAAATTCCCATAAACCCAAAGCCTAAAAACAACACGTTTACCATTACTGTGTTTTCTGATTCTTGATGGGCATAAGAAAGCTATCGTTTATCTCCTAGTTTCCGTGTGTCAGGAGTCTAGGCACATCTTCACTGGGTCCTCTGCCCCGGTCTTCAGCTCACAGGGTTGTAATCAAAGGATCAGCCAGCCTGTATTACGGAGGCTGGACTGGGGATAAATCTGCTTCCGACCTCATTTGGGTTGTTAGCAGAACTCATTTCCTTGCAGCTGTACAACTGAACGTTCTGACTTTCTGGTGAATATGAGATGGAGGCCCCCACAGTTTCCTCTCCAAAAGCAGTTCATAACATGCCTATTTGCTTCTTCCAGGCCAGTGAGAACCTCTGCTTCCAGTCTGGTCCCAGGGAGTTTTACATAACAAAACAATCATGGGGAAAACATCCATCACCTTAGATTCTACTGGTTAGAATCAAGCCATGGGTCCCACAGGCACCCAAGGGCCTAGATGACTGGGCCACCTTAGGATGTGTCCACCAAGATAGGTATCCATGTTTGTGAGTCTTCTTTTTAACAAGCTGCTGAACGTTTCTTCTTATAGCCATCACATAATTTGTGTGAGAGGATTAACCCTCTCGCCTGCCACTGAAGGCTGTTTGTGATTTTTTTTATTGTGTATTTATTTATTTTTGAGAAAGAGAGAGCGAGCACAAGGAGAGGAGGGGCAGAGAGAGAGAGAGGGAGACACAGAATCCGAAGCCAGCTCCAGGCTCTACATTGTCAGCACAGAGCCACACGTGGAGTTTGAACCCATGAACCATGAGATCATAACCTGAGCTGAACTCAGACGCTTAACCAACTGAGCCACCCAGGCGCCGCAAGGCTGTCTGATTTTTGCACTGAGAGATACAGTAGACGTCAATGGCAGCAAACACGCTCTACATTTTTGCAAAATTTTGACAGTATCTGCAGAGTACTTTGTACTAGAGAGATGGCCTTCACGACAGGGGTGCATTCTACACCTTGCGGGACACTGCGAACAGTCTCACAAAGTCTGTTCCAGTTCACACACACTTGTTTCCCCCTCCTCCTAGGGACTTCCCTCATCTGGGAAAGTCCCATGGGTGGAACTTTAAAACTTTCTTCACATAGGTGCTCTTCATCTCTTCATTTAGGCTCACACGCCAGTGATTTATCTTTTCTTGATTTAGGCTTACGTTCAGGTAATTCATCTTTTCGGATAACACTGATAATCACGCCTGTTCTCCCGCTGTATTTTCTGATGCCCTGCGGTATATAAGGAAGCTATCGATTTGGTAATTACTTTTAATCCTTCATCCCAATGAATCATTTTAGTGTACCTAAGAGCTCTTCAATCTGCTCTCTGGGGCTATCCACGTGTACAAGCATCTGTAAATAATGCAAACTCTCCCCCTTCTAGTTTTCAAACTAGCTCTGTTTTGTTTCTTGCTTTTCTTATATCATACTTCTAGGACAATAGTAACAGTGAGTCATGTCATGATTTCATCAACCTTTTAAATATTTCAATAATTAAATAGAATATGAACTTAAGGGTTAAAATATACATTTTAAATCATTTTAAGGAAGCATCCACAATTTCTGCTTTACTAAAGTATTACGTTAGGAATAATGTAAAAGCCTCAGCTTTTAGGCATCTGCTGTAAGATTTTCTCCTTAGACTTATTAATATGGCATATTATTATATTAATGTATTTCCTAATATTGAACCACCCTTGTATTTCAGGGGTGAATTCAACTTAGACTGAAATATTATCCCGTTAAAATACTGCTGTTACTTGATGATGTATTATTTAAGGTCTCTGCACAATATGCATAAGTAAAATTGATCTACAACTTTATCTCTGACAGGCTTTGGCATTAGTGCCCCACCAGCATCATAAAAAGAAGTTGAAACTTTCCTCTGCTATAGTGTGGACCAGTTTAAATACTAACTGATTTACCTATTAAATGGTTTCTTCCAACTTTAAAATTCACCTGTGAAAATATCTCTGCCTGGTGCTTTTTTTTGTGGGGGGGGGGGAGCAGGGGATGGCAGTTCTTTGAACGTTTTCTGTTTATTAGTACACTAATTTTATTCAGATTTTCAAAATTCTGTGCACTGTGTATCTATGGTTATTTTCACATGTTTCTTTTTATGTATGTGAGCCTTCTCTCCCACCCCTGTTTTTCTTGACTAGCTTAGCCAAGAAAATCTGTTTTATTTTATGCTCCCCAATCTACCAAAAATGCAAGAGGTTTTATAAAAACCACTTTTTTCTTTCCTAATTAATTTCAACTTTCATATTTTCTTCAAATTTCTGGGGATGTAGGTGGGTGGAAATTTAACTTATTTCATTCTTTCTGGCTTGGTTATGCAGTTATTTAAGTGTATACATTTCCCTTAGAACATAATTTTTGCACTATCCTTTAAGTTTTGATAAGCTTGTTTTCATAATATTTTTCTAGGTATTCTACAACTTTTTTATTTCCACTTTCACCCATGAATCATGAAAGTCTTTAAACTTCCAGATGACCAAGGACTCTTTTTTTTTTTTTTTTTTTTTTTTTTTTGGGCTTCTAATTTCTAGATTTAGAATATTACCGATCGGGGGGGAAAAAAGATGGTCTGTGTTATTTCTGCCTTTTGAAATTTGGGATTTTTCTTTGTAGCCAAAAATAGATACTCAAGACCTATAAACACTGCTTTTATTGTCTTCTGAGTTGCTGTAGGAAAATATTTGGCAACCAGATGTATCCTCCCAGTGTTTTTTATTTTTCCTTAAAATCTAATAACTGAATCAGTTTGTCTCTACACGGATCATTCTGAAGGACTTACTATCCAGATTAATGTTTTCTGAAATTCAGCGAACATTTTGATCAGATTATGGTCTCACTCTGATTCAGAAAAAAGTTCTGTTTTATCATCAAAATTATTTCTGTTCCTTGCATTCATTCTGTACTCCTGTGATGACTTCTGATGGGTCATTCTTGCCCTGTGTGTCTGTTTCTTTGACTTGTGTCTCTCCTTTCATTGAATGTGACTGTTCCATTAAGGAGGGTAATTTGTTTTTTAATTTTTTATTCTATTTTGGTATTTTTAATTTGTTCATTTTAAAACGTTGTACATGTGTCAGTCTGTTTCCTTAGCTCAGCAAGTATCTTTAAAACCCCTCCTTCATCATTTTATTTTTTTTAACTCCCATTTCATTAAATATTTAATTCTTCTGGGGTGCCTGGGTGGCTCAGTCGGTTGAGCGGCCGACTTTGGCTCAGGTCATGATCTCACGGTCTGTGAGTTCAAGTCCCGCGTTGGGCTCTGTGCTGGCAGCTCAGAGCCTGGAGCCTGTTTCAGATTCTGTGTCTCCCTCTCTCTGTCCCTCCCCCATTCATGCTCTGTCTCTCTCTGTCTCAAAAATAAATACACGTTAAAAAAAAATTAAAAATAAATAAATAAATAAATAAATAAATAATTCTTCTATAGAGATAAATTTTAGTGAGTTCCTTTCTTCTCTTCCTTAGACCAGTAGTTCTTAGATTTTTCAATTATAGTTCACATTTTCTCCTCTCCTTCTGCAATATAGGCTCATTGACTACACGCTGGATATTTTTGGTTGTTTCATTTCAACCATACTAGTGTTTTAAATGGGCAGCTTTGTCAACACTTTATTCACACCATGACACCACGGGTGACACGTCCTTGAATCTCTTCCCATGTTGTGGACGTCTGTTTTCTTCTTCTACACACTGCAGCTTTGCCTGCCCAGTGTTCTGTCGCTGGAGAATGGTGTGTTCATCAGCTTGGGCTGCCACAACAGAACACCACAGACCGGGCGGCTCCAACAACAGAAATGTGTGTTCTCACAGCTCTGGAGGCTGGGAATCCAAGACCAAGGTGCCAGCAACGATTGTTGCTCCTGAGGCCTCTCTCTTTGGCTTGCAGATTGCTGCCTTCTTGCCGTGTCATCACACGGTCTTTCCTCTGTGCATGTGCATCCCTGGTGCCTTTTCTTCTTCTTATAACAGTCCAATTGGATGAGGGACACATCCGTATCACCTCATTTAACCTCGGTTCCCTTTTTAAAGACCCCATCCCCAAATAAGGTCACATTGGGGTTAGGGCTTCAACATTTTGAGTCCATAACCAATAAGGATGGGGAGGACAAGGACGCAGCCAGGGCTATAAGCAACCTGCTCTCTCACTTCATCTCTGTGGTTTTGCCAAAACGCCTGTGCCTGTGTTCACTCCCTCTGCCTGGGCTATACAAACTCCAGGGGAGGCCCCGGGCCCTTCAGCCCCTGCCAGAAGTCTCTGTCCTAGCTGGCCACTTTATCACCACTTCCCACCATTTACTAGGCAGAAGCTGGACCAGGTAAGAGACATGACTTCTAGATGTTCATGTTACAAGTTATCAGGGTGGGAAATGGGATTCCCCTCCCTACTCTCAGGGTTCATTCTTCCCATCTTTTTCTCTTATAGAAGCTCTTTTTTAAAATTTAGTTTTGATTCTGAGGTTTTCTTTCTGATTTTCTGTCTACTGCCAGAGATCACTGACCCTGCAGTGTCTATGAGAGGAAGTCACACCCCACCTAGTCTCCTTTCTCTGGTGGGAGGCTAGGATGGTCAGGAGGAACTTCTACCTTTGTGGAAGTTGCAAGTCTTACCCAAAGCTGCCCGAACCATCTTCTCCACCTCCCTCCCAAAAGGGATTCTGAGGATTACATATGCATCTGTTTCGTATCATGTCTGTGGAAGGTTGAGTTAGGAGTAAAACAGATATGGCCCATGCCAATTTTTAAAAACATCATTTGCTGATCCCTGGCCTTTTTCTCAATTTGACTGATACCAAAGTGTTTTTTGTTTGTTTATTTTTTTGTCTTTTTCCTTTAACTTATTTTTAGTTTATATTGTAAGATTTTTGAGCTCTGTCTTTGATATCTTAAAACATGTGTTTGAGATATCTGTTTTAGATAATAAGTGGACAATAAATACTACTGGTAAAGCCATAAGTAAAAGGTAACACACTATCACATGCAGAAACCTGTAAGTTGCTAAACTTCGCTACTTCCCGTCTGCCAAGAATGGAAAACAATGGAAACTGAGAAGCCATTTACAATAGTTTGGATTCATCTGAATAATAAAGTCAAGTGAAAGAGTTTTCTTTTAAGCTACACAGAATTTGGATAAAGCCCAGAGGACTTCCAAAAAAGTTCAGCTGCAGGTGTTTGTGGCCCTGGGCATGGCAGGTAACACCATCCTGCAGAAATTGTAGAATAGAAGGAGTACACACAAGAAACAATGATCATTCCGAAGACCCTTCCACATCAATCCATTAGTAACTACAGCTTACTCTGTGAGCTTATTAGCACATTAAGCACAAATGACCTAATTCCTTCATTAAATTTTGAAAACGATGACTAATCCTCTTAGTGGTCATGTCCACCATTTCCATCTCAACAGAAATGACATTCGAGAGAAATCAAGGGTTTGAAGGCTTTCCTGGAGAAAAAAATGTCTCCACTTCTACTCATTGCTGAGTTAGGGAAAGAAAAACAAGTACCTTAAAAAAGGCAGAGCCTTTCCTAAATAAAATATAAATAAACTCTACTCTCAATATACAAAACAAGCCAAGTTGATTCAGCAACAAGTTAAAGAGAACAGGAGGCAGATATTGAGAATCATATACTTGAGATTATGATCCAGATTTTGTGTGAGTTTCTGATGTATACTGTTTCTTTATATGAATATATACAGCACGGCTATCATTTACAAAGGATTATAAATCTTCCCCAAAACCTATCAGTTCGACCACTTTAGAGGTTTGGTTTGGCACAATCTATAGTTTGCAGCCCATGTGCACTTTTGGTAATTAAGAATAAGTAATAATGCTGGCAAACAACACACCAGCTGTGCAATGATTAATAAGAACTTTCTTGTACACACAACCAAGCACTGACATGTGTGGCTCAAGCAACTATATAAAGCTCATGACTTTATGAAATCGAATACAGAGATTTCCTTTCTGACTCCTACACATTCCAACAGAGACATACGTAAGCACTTTTGTAAAATTCAAACTTGGAGCTATCCATGTAGTAATACTGCCTGAAACACTATGAATCATTTAAGCTTAAAAAGAAAAAAATATGGTCTTGTTTTTCTTGGGACAGTAGAAAGACCACAAGGAATTTTCTAACTGTGTGGCTTAACTGCCTGAAATCCTTTTTGGACCAAGGCAGGCTGTAAATGAATAAAGCAAGCTGTGTGACCTTGGGTAAGTTAATTTCAACTCTCCAAGCTTCCGTTTCTTTCATTAGTCTGTAAACTGCAGAAAAAAAACACTACTATCTAAAAGAAAATGAAAAAACAAAACACACAACCAATACTATCTACCCTCTCAGGGTTGACGGGTTGATCCGTGGTTCGTCTGAACGAGAGCTGGCCAGTGGCTGGAACATCAGGTGCTCAAGAAGCCCTTAGTGCTGACCCTCTTTCCTAAGCAGACTAACTAAAGTGCTCAGGGAAAGGAAATTTGAATTTTATTATTTTTTTTTTTTTTTTTTTTTTTTTTTGGGACAGAGAGAGACAGAGCATGAACGGGGGAGGGGCAGAGAGAGAGGGAGACACAGAATCGGAAACAGGCTCCAGGCTCCGAGCCATCAGCCCAGAGCCTGACGCGGGGCTCGAACTCACGGGCCGCGAGATCGTGACCTGGCTGAAGTCGGACGCTTAACCGACTGCGCCACCCAGGCGCCCCGGAAATTTGAATTTTATATGTCCACTAGATCTCCCATAGGCCAACACACTGCTGCGAATGGAATATCTTCTGAAGAAACAACTGGGTTGATTCACAAAGGAATGCCTACTACATTTAGTCTTCAAAGTATAGCAATGGTCTTAACCTGGCTTTGGACAAAGAAAGCTACCGGCTTCCTATAGGTCCAAACTCAAACACACACTCTTCAGGCCAGGTTACTGGATTTCCACTGTGTCAGTTACGAACACCGTTGTCTTTCTTACTAAACGCTGAACTTCCGGAAAGCAAGATCTGCTTTTTTTTTCCTTAAGCTTTTGTGCCTGTCCACAGAGTGCAAGGCATGAAAGAGCAGCTTAACAGATGTTTGTTGAATGAATTGATAACTGGATAAAAGAAATGATGCCAACACCAAAAATCAGATCATATAACTTCATCGTGAATAATATGAGATATATGGATATATATAGATAGATCTATACATATAAATACATACACACACACACACACACACACACACACACGTAAAAAGTAATTTAATAAACTCCTAGGGGCACATCACCTAACTACCTCAGTCACTAACTGATGGCTAGCTTAATTCATCCAAGTCCCCAGATTATTTTGAACCAGATTCAAGACTTAGCACAGGTGTTTACAGAGCTTTAAGTAACTAGATTTTACTCTAGAATTCTAGAAGCTTTTATCTCTATAGTAACTAGAAAGACACAATACTATGCAAAGATTGACAGAAGCCATCACTACCTGGTCAAGAGAGGAGCTATGACACAAAAGGAAATCAAACTCTTCCCCTAAATCACTATGGATTAGAGGGTATTGGTAGCATGATTACATGCCAAAAGAGAGAGAGAGAGAGAGAGAGAGAGAGAGAGAGAGAGAGAATGAGAATAATTCTACAAATATCTGCATGAAAAGAAATAATGACTTGGGATAGCTCACAGGAGGAGGAAGACAGCATTAATACTGGATGACAAACTCACCTAACAAATCCTGATTGAAGGATTTAACTTTTTTTTAACCTTTTAATAAAAAAAAATTAAAAAAAAAACTTTTTAGAGAAAAATCCAGAAGGGTAAATAGAGGAGGGAGCAGATCTGAGGAGGGTCAGTGTCAACCAGATACTACAAAGCCTAGGCCAAGCTGAGGAAGGGGGTTTTGACCAGACGCCAAGGACGGAGGGCAGGACAGACAGAGCAGCACCTTGATCCTTGAGAAAATGTGGGGCCTCCAATGACAGCGCTCAATAGAGCTGAAGGGTGAGAACAGAAATAAAGCTGACAAAACTGATTCCTGCCCTTTGGGGTCACTCTCAAGGAGAAATCAACCAACCGGAAAGTTAAAACAAGGAGAGCTTTTAAGGGACTTTTCATCCTGTGCCAAATTAGTCCAGCAACATAAGGCTGCATGGTTTGAAATTTACTTGACCTGCACTGACCACATTCATGTCGATTCCCATGCTCCTCAATAAAGTTAATCCTGTACTTCCTAATAGGCCTGACAACACACACTTCCCCAACAGAATGGAGAAGACACTTCCCAAGCAAAAAAGGAGAAAAGGCTATGAATCCCAAAGACAGAGAACATCACCCCTGCCCTCACATTCCTCACACCAGCAGTTAGAAGAGGCCCAGTGAGGGGTGCCTGGGTGGCTCAGTTGGTTGAGCATCTGATTTTGGCTCAGGTCATGATCTTGCAGTTCGTGAGTTCGAGTCCTGCGTTGGGCTCTGTGCTGACAGCTCAGAGCCTGGAGCATGTTGCAGATCCTGTGTGTGTGTGTGTGTGTGTGTGTGTCTCTCTCTCTCTGCCCCTCCCCTGCTCATGCATGCTCGCTTGCTTTCTTTCTCTCTATCAAAAATAAATAAACACTTAAAACATTTTTAAAAAAAGAAGAGGCCCAGTGTATAGGAGAGAGTAAACACAGCAGGCCTAAGATGGCCATCCTTAGAAATGTCTGCTTGCAAAGTCAGCCCTTGGTTGGCATCTGGGAACTAGGCTGGTAAACAGTTGTTTAAATGGATATAAAACAGTCCCTTACAAGTTAGCATGGCCTACCATGCCTAAGCTGTTTGTACATAAATGTGCATATGCGGGGGTTATATGGAACACGTGCTTTCCTTCTGGGAGTCTGGAATCCTGGTATACAGTGGGCAAAGCATGCCTATGTGACTACCTCCCAATAGGCACTGGTCTCTAATGGGCTTTCCAGAACAGAAGTATCACATGTGTTGCTGCATTTTCAGTGCTCGGGGAAGAGTCTGCTCTGTGTGACCGCTCCTGAGAGGAGAGAACATAAGCAAAACTACATGTGGATTTCTCCAGAGTCCACCTGGTTTGTCAAATTCTTCTCTGTGTGTCCTTACTACATCGCTATGAAGAAACTAGCTGTGAGTACAACTATATGCTAAGTCCCATGCCCCCTTCCAACACATCCCCAAACATGGGGGTGGTCTTGAGGACTCTAAGCACACCCAGGAAGGGCAGGCACTACATTTACTAGGAAGACTTCTATTTGGAGGGCACTATGTAGTAGCCTGCTTCATCAAATAGACATTTTATCCACTCTGACTTTAAGTTCGAGAATTTGTGGAAGCCTAGCAGAAATAGAACTGTTATGCCCCAGTGTGCATGAGCTAAAACTGTCAACCCTTAATTTAGCCATTTTTCCAGCTACCATTCATTATTCAAAACGTTTAGTTAGGTGGGACACTAGTGTTTGCCATGCTAAAGATGCAGGGACTAAAACACTAGTGCGTGGTCAATCACCGACCTAGTGCAGCAGTGGTGTCTCAGAATGGTTTTAATATCAGAGTAATTCAGAAGAATTTAAATGAGACAACAACGTTGCGGTGTGAAAACCTGGCCGGGACAGAGGTGCCTTCATCAGACTTCCCCAAGTCAGTTGCCTTCTTCTTCCCACTCAGGCAGAAATCTGAACATCACCACATCTCAAAATAATGGAAAATGGCTGTCATCCAGTATTTTAGCACAATGCCTTTCAGTGTGGGCTCCTTCTTTCCATAGCCAAACTGAGCCATTACTATTTTTTTTATTTTTTTTAATGTTTATTTATTTTGGGAAGAAAGAGAGAGAGAGAGAGAGAGAGCGCGCGCGCGCAACAGAGTGTGAACAGGGGAGGGGCAGAGAGAAAGAGAGACACAGAACTTGAAGTGGGCTCCAGGCTCCGTGCTATCAGCACAAAGTCCTATGCGGGACTCAACCTCACAAACCACGAGATCATGACCTGAGCCAGAGGTGGATGCTTAACCAATGGAGCCACCCAGGCGCCACCCATAAGTATCTCAATAAAGGGTTTCTTTGGTGGCTGGCCCCACAGAAGGCGCACAAACAATAAAGTATCACTGATGAACTAAAGCAAGAATCTGAGATGAGTAACATCCTCACCTGTTCCCTCCCAGTTCCTGAGCAGAAACACAGAAAATAAGTCAACAGCAAAAGACAAGAAAGGCTAAGCCAGAAGATAGGTTCTAGACCCTAACTTCTCATGGATATACGGCAGCTCTTGGTTTCCCCATGGTTCTAGGTTCTTGACTTGGGAGTCCCTGAAATTCCTAAAATTGTACTGTTTCTTTTATGTATATATAATATACTATTTGCTGGGAACAGGACCCAAAGCTTTCATTAAATTTTCAATTGAGTCCTAATGTATTAAAGCTTCAAAACTATTGCTCTAGATAGAGGAAAAGTATGTCAGATGAAGGAACAGACTTTAAAATGACTGACTGAATGGCAGACCAGAGGCCCAAACAGCCAGGAGATGTGTAAGAATGCAACGGAGGATGAAATGGGTCTATCAGGTTGGAGAACAACAGCTAGGAAAACAATTATCTAAATAAAAGACACTTCTCGTTTAAATACTGGTCTGAGAAAACTGAAGAAAGTTAAAGAAGCTCTAGTTAAAACCACGGGAATAGAGCAACCAGGTTCAGATTTGGGTGACCTCAAAATACCCGTTTCCACCTGAAATTCTACTGACCAGATGCACCTGATCCATTTTCATAAGGACTGGGCCTAAGTAGCAGCCAGCCTCAAGAACATGCTGGAGCTATGTGACGGCACCAAAATATAAACTGAGTTAAATCAAAGTCGGTGAATAAATTGTAGGTATGCTGCACTGTGAATTTTCTCACACTGTCCAAAGATGACTTGGTTATAACCAAAACTGACCAAACTGACATAAGTAAAAAGGGATTTATTAAAAGGAATCAGCAGGAAGGACAAAGAGCTGAAACTCAAAAGTGCTCTGAATTAGTAACCTGTGGCCATCAAGAGCCAACCAACAATTCTCCATTTCTCACCTCTGCACCCTTCCTAATTTTGTTTTTAATCTTTATTTTTGAGAGAAAGACAGAGTGCAAGTGGGGTAGGGGAAGAGAGAGGGAGAGAGAGAGACACAGAGAATCCAAAACAGGCTCCAGGCTCTGAGCTGTCAGCACAGAACCTGATGCAGGGCTTGAACTCACGAACTGTGAGATCATGACCTGAGTTGAAGTGGGACACTTAATCAACTGATCCAAGCACCTTCTTCCCATGAGACTCCCCATCCTTTCCAGTGCTCTGCCTTCTCCACCGGGCATCTGACCCACCACTGGGGTTCCTTCAGTCTGAAGCCCACAGGCTATCTCACAGTAACAGGCTGGGTTTCTCCCCATCCCAATTCCAGATCTCCAGAGGAGAGACCGTGACTCAGCCCAGACTCCAGAGGAACTACTCTTGTGTGTATAGCCAGTTCTTGTCAGCAGATCGAGATTAGAGTGGCATTGAGTCTTACGAGAGGGATGAATTCCACAGTGAGCAGTTCTCAGAGATGCTGGGCTATCTTCCAGGACATATATGTACTAAATCACTGTGGGGCAGTACAGACGAGAAGGACCCAAGAGAGGTAAAAGGGGAAGAGACGGAGGTCAGAGTCTAGAAAAATACCCTTTTCCCAGCCCATCTTGTCTACCAAGTAGCAGGACATCTTTCCAGGAAAAGAAAGGGAAAAAAATTTTCCTCTGAAGGTATCCTAGTCTGATGCAAGTGGCCATATTATCATTGCATAGACTTCAACAGTATGCATACTTTATCAATATAAACATCTATTGTTTTTAATTCTAAATGTTTTGCTAAAAGCATGTAGCCTATTCTCAATACTCTGGATTAAAGTTTAGAAAAATCAGTTCTTTACATATTATTGAAGCAATACTTCATGTTTATATTTTCCCACTTACACTATTTGATGTAATTTTGGATTTCTGAAAATTTGGGACACTAAAACATTCTGCTTTTAGTGATTTAGTTCAATCTTCATATCCTCTAGATCTGCTGTTGCTGAGGATCAGAATGTAGTTGTCCGGCCTATTAGGCAGTGACCACACAAAAACCTTCCACTTAAAGCTGTTTAGAATTGACAAAGCAGCAATATAGTCTAGGCCTCCTTAACAGTCCCACCTCCAGAGGCAGACAGTCCTGGGTTTAAATCCCAGCTGTGCGACCTTAAGCAAATTCTTACCCTAAGCTCCAGTTTCCTCATTTGTAAAATGAGGATGAAGATAATATCTACCTCACAGAGCTGTTGAGCAGGGCATTAAATCAGATCATGATATAAAATACTTAGCAGTATGAGAACTTAGTGAATATTAGCCTTTCTATTATCATATATTAATAATCCTGATGGTGATAAACACAAGGAGAGAGATGATAACAGAGCTTCACTAGAGTTTCTGGCAAACTTGAGCTGAGCGGCCTGGCACAGCCTGATGACCCCAAAGAGACGACATGTCAGAAGCAGGCTGCCTGTCACGTGTGATGTGGCAAATGGAGAATGACCTGAAGAAGGGGGGAGATGGCCAGTTGAGAGCAGTCGGCATTCCTGTCCATGCCCACCAGGTACAATGATCATATAAACCCCTTGGATCCCTCAAAATTCAAATAAATCAGCACTAAAAAGAAATAAGCTATCAAACCATGAAAAGACATAGAAGAACCCTAAATGCATATAACCAAGTGAAAGAAACCAGTCTGAAAGGCTACATACAATTCCAACTACATGACATTCTGGAAAAAGCAAAACTATGGAGACAGTTAAAAAAAAAAAAAATCAGTGAGTGCCGGACCTGGGAAGTGGGGGGCAGTTGAGGAAAGAGATGAACAGGTAGAACGTGGGATTTTTAGGACTATGAAAATATGCTGATAATATTAAAATGACGAGTATGTGTCATAACACATTTGGCCAAACCCACAGAATGTATAGCACAAGAGTGAACCCCAAAGAAGCTCTGGACTTCGGACAATAATGACGTGTCAGTGAAGACTCCTCGATTGTATCAATGTACCACTGAGATGGAGGGATGTGGGTACCAGGGAGACTCTGTATGGGGAGGTGGAGGAGGAGACAAGGGGCATATGGGAAATCTCCATACTTCCCTCTCTGTAAACTAAAAAACTGCTCTTAAAAAAATTGAAGTCTTTTAAAAAATACAAATATGTCATTACAGCTTAATATAAAATGTGTGTATTTATTTGTGTAATGTGTATTAATACATACCTTAGCAGACAGTGACAGTGTAGGGTTAAGGGATAGGCCTTGGAGACAAACTGGGTTCAAATTCCAGCTTGGCCACTCTCTCTGGGACTATGACCTTGAGCAAATTACCGAGCCTCCCTGGGCCTCATCTTCCTTATTTGTAGAACAGCAGGGAGAGGAGGAGCTCACATGGGTCAGCTCACCTCACCTTTGTGACCACTCTAGTGAATGGGTACTTCAGCGGTTTCTATTTCACACAGGAGGAAACTGACAATGAGAGTCAAGAGGGTGCCCAGGTCACAGAGAAGTCACATAACTTAGTGGAGCTGAGATGCCAACACAAGGAATTTCATTTTAGAGCTCACTATGTATGCTACATTATGTGATACTCTCCAGAGTATTTCAGTAAAATGTCAGAGAAGGAGCTAAGCCTAGTGCCTAGTGCACAGTCATCCCTTTGTCAATATTGACTATTATTGCTGATCTCAATTTTATATCGAGAGATGTGGCAGAGACAGCTCTGAAAGCTTTTGGGAGGGGGGAGGAGTTATTTTATAAAAGAAAATAAAAGTGGGCATGTCCCTGCAAATAATCCAGCCCATAAACACCCCACACTATCCTGTCCCTAAGAAAAGGCATCTGACAGCACCTTCTCCATCACTCACCTACCCATTCCCCACTACCCCCCCCTACCCCCTCAGTCCTCACTCACCCCATCCCCTTATTCTCTCTTCCAAGAACTCTTGGTGTTGCTCCTAAAGGAGAGATGAACAAAAGGATCATATTCCCCATCGTTCTTAATTCTACAAATACTGATAGAATGCCAAGTTCCATGCCCCAAGCTATACTCTGAGGACCTGTCTTTGCAGCTCTGCGTCTCCAGAGACTTTGGCAGAGAATCTCTGAGTGGGCCAGACCTCCTGGCCTGCTCGCTTTCTCCAACTCCTCAGTCTCCATCTCCAACATGAACACATTCTCATCATCAAAAATATTATGAAGTTCTTCCTTCTACTGAATCAAAAACTCACCTCCTAGCAAGTTCTGCTCGCTTATACTAAGCTTTCTTAGATAAAAAATAAATCTACTACCCCTTCCATACTGCAGCTCTTCAATTTTCTTGAGCTAGGCCCAGTGCTTTGTCTACACCAGACACTAAATGCTGAAGAACTTAAGAACTGTATCTCCCAAATTTTCTCTTATCAAACCATGCTAGTACCATGGGAAAATACTACCTACCCCAGAACCACACTACAGTGCAGAGAAGGGACTTCCTGTACCATAGCAAAATGAAGAGAGAATTGAGAAGATAATGTCATTATTATTTTATGACTCTCCTTCAAGAAAGGAGGAAGGCAGACAGAATGTTTTCTGTGGCTCTAAAACTTCTTTTTAAATACTCCAGAGAGAGGGGAGGATGAGTGATGGTCATTGAGGAGGGCACCTGCTGGGATGAGCACTGGGTGTTGTATGGAAACCAACTTGACAATAAATTTCATATTAATAAGAAAAATAAAAATAAAAAATAAACACTCCAGAGAAATGTAAGGCCCTGCTGAGAAAAAAAAAAAAAAAATCTAACAGTAAAGGAAGTCTCCACAGCTATGCCAAAGATGCCAACATTCAAGAAAACTGGAATAAGGGAAAAAGCCATCCCCACCCCCTACAATTTGTCAGATCCTCTTGCCATGGGGTTTTAACTTCTGTACTGAACCATCACTACTCAGGCAGCCATAAAGCTTTTAGAAATTTTGGAGTTTTATCATTGTTGCTGTTGTTTAAGATATTTATTTTTCTCTCATATGAAAACTGGTGCTGCCTAGCAACCCTGGGCCAGCAAAGCTTTATCAAGAAGCATTTTAGGCTGAATTTTTTAAAAAGAGATTTCTTTTTCCCCCTGAATGACAGGCATGTTTTAAGACTAAAAGGTTCTTTGCACCTCAAAGAAAATGGTTGGCATACCACTCACTCGGGCCTCCTTCATATTCAAGGATGACAGAGACCAACCTGCAGAAAGGCCAGGATGTGCCTTGTCTTTGCGGCAACAGGAGTGGAGGAGTGGGCTACCCCAAACCCAAACCAGTCCACGTGTGGCTGCTTCTGAACTGCAAGTTGGGACTGAACAGGGCATCCCTTCCACCATGGAACCTGGGGGCAGAGACATATTCTTCTAGCTTTTGGCAAAGACAAGGGTGCAGGTCCGAAAGTTTGTCCCAAAGTTAACAAGAGTAATGCAATGTGCCATTTGATACTCTTTATGTGTGTGTGTAATTTAATATTCTGAGTGTGCTGCACACCTGAGAGAAAACGTACATGCCCGTCTCACCTTGTCTCCTCTGTGACTAGAGGGACACCGGCTACCCAAGGATTTTGCAACAGATATTATAGGGAAGGTTACTGAAACCTCAGAGCAGGAACAAAACATCAGCCTTTTCCACAAACCATGATCATCACAAAAGGCCTCCATTTTCTCAGGAAAAAGGAGACGCAGACTGCCTGAGTATCTATTTCAAAGACTAAACTGCTTATTTTGACAAACTTTTAAGAATCCTCACCAAGGAAAAGTTTTATGCCAATAAAATGTGATTATCTCTCAGTACCTTGTGGCCCACAGAAACTGTAGTATATAAAGGCTAACACTAGACAAAATCTTCATGACCCACTGGCCATCACAGAATCAGTGAAAATCAGAGCAAACTGAAGCATCCCACAGAGCTAAAAGCAAGCAGGGCACCACATTTGGCATATCACCTTGAAAACCCAATTATAATCCTTAATAAGATAAATATACAGGCATATCTCAAAGATATTATGGGTTTGGTTCCAAACCACTGCAATGAAGTGCGTATTGCAATAAAGCGAGTCCAATGAATTTTCTGGTTTCCCAATGCACGTAAGAGCTGTATTTACACTGTACTGTAGTCTACTAAGTCTGCAGTAGCATTATGTTTAAAAAGACAATGAACTTACATTAAAAAATACTGCTAAAAAATGCTATTATCTGAGCTTCCAGCAAACTGTCATCACTGATCACAGATCACCAGAACAAATATAATGATGAAAAAGCTTAAAAGATGGGGAGAATTACTAGAATGTGAAATGTGACAGAGACACAAAGTAAAATGACGCCAATGGACATGTCAACGCAAGGCTGCCACAAACCTTTGATTTGTAAAGAACACAGTATCTGTGAAGGGCAATAAAACAAGGCCTGCCTATAATCTGGATTAAAGTTCTATATACTATCGGGGCACTGGGGGGCTCAGTTAGTTAAGCATCTGGCTCTTGGTTTCAGCTCAGGTCATGATCTCGGGTCTTCGTGGGCTCAAGCCCCACATCGGGCTCTGTGCTGACAGCGTGGAGCCTGCTTAGGATTCTCTCTCCTCTCTCTCTGCCCCTCCCCAACTCATGCTGTCTCTGTCTCTCTCAAAATAAATAAATAAACTTTAAAAAAAATTCTATATATTATGTCAAGTGATTTGGTTGAAAGTAACATATTTCTTACTTTACATGAATTGCCAATTTAAGTATTAACATGAAATAAGATAATAAAACCACACCAATATTAATGTTTTCTTTGATGATTCTCAAAGGCTCTTCATAATCTTCCAGGGCCCTCAGGGACTTGGGGAGAGACAAGGAGGGTGTCGCATTATCAACACAAATTTCTTTTATGACACTAAAAATGTATAAAAGAGCAGAATAAGCTCTATTTCAACAAACTGTTAACTCCCAGGAGGGTTCTTTACCCACCTGTCTAAGCTCCTCTAAAGAGCTCCCTACCCCAGAAATAACAGGAAGTTAGAATTAAAAGTGATTAGCAAGCTATATACAATTCAAGTGCCAGCAGTCCTCCCCTACTCTTTCCCATCCCTGTCCTGTCTGCTCGGACTTTTCCTCCTGTCTGTTCTTGTCCTACAGGGAAAAACACATGCAGATCTCTACTTGCTATCACCCATTCCTGAACACACACTCATTTAAACCCTTACAAGTCAACTTCGGCTCTTGCTCCCAACAGACATTTTACTCTTGGAGTAAACAGTCGTACTCTCCCACAGGGACAACATCCGGCATCACTGACAATGCCCCTTGACAACCCTAACACTGAACTTGCTTGGGTTTCTTCTGGTTCCTGTTTTATCACTAATAGAAAAATCTCGGTGTTTTGCTCAAAGATATTGTTCTTAATCTTCTCCTAGTGATGAGAAGCAAAGGTTTGGGGTCAAACCATCCTTAACTCGACCCAAGCATTGCCACTCACCAGCTGTGTGCCCATAAGCAAGCTAACCTCTCACCCTTCAGTTTTCTTACATGGTATAAAGGGACGTATGTGTAATAAGAATTGTGTATACATACAGGCATACTATTAGGTATATATGCAATACTTTAAATATTTTTTACTTTATATATCCATTTTAAGTGTGTATATACACACACATACACACATGTAAACACTAGGGTTACAGGAGGTAAGTACCCCAGGTAGTAGACCAAAAGCATATAACACAAAGGGCGCCATGCCAATCTCTTGCCTTTTATACTTCCTTCCACTAAATTCTCTCACAAGTTGGAGCCCCCCATCTCCAACTGTTTGTTACACATCCAGATGAATAAAATTCAGCACACCGTAAACTGAACTCTTGCCCCAAACCCAATTTTTTTTTCTTCTTTTTATTAATGACATCGATATTCTTCCAGCATTGGGTCCTCAGGTGTGACTCACTGACCATGATTTATGACCCATTCCTCTGAGATGGCCCACAGATCCAGACCCTGGATTGTGTCTACTGTGCCTCACAAGATGATGCCCGCCACCCTTGAACTTCCACTGTCACAACCATGTCCTCAACTACACGCCGTGTGACCCCCTCACCTGGTCTGTTATTACTCTACTTTCTACTCGCTAACCCTGCTGCCAGATTAAGCAGATTAACCCTGTTTCCTGAAGCAGTTTACTTGAAAGCCAGGAGAGGCCCTGGTACCCATAAAGTGAAATCCAAAAGTCCTATGGTGGCATTCCCAGCCTCCCTACACCTGGTCCAAACCTCTTTCCAATCTCATTTCATACCACTCACCTATGTTCCAACAGGAGCCGCATTCCCATAACACACACCTACTCTCTGTGCTTCTCTGATTACATGATTCCCCCATACCTGAAATGTCCTCTTAAAACATACTCCACCTGTTCAAACTCTCTTCTAAAACCTATTCAAACCACCTAGTCAGGAAATGTTCCAGATTCCTCACAGTTACACACAAATCCGCCTCTGAAGTCTCAGCAACTTTCTCCGCATCTCTGTGAGAGCGCTTATTCTCCACCGCATCCCGCCGTTACTGTTGGACAGACCTTTCCTTTCCCCTGCCGGACTCACTGCCCTCATTTCCCCCACATCTCACATCCAACTCTGAGAAGGCACCCACCACGAACATGCCCATTAATCCATAACAAGTATACTTTGTCAACAATGAAACTTAGGCAAACCCCATAAATTCTAAGGCAAAATCCCAACTTGAAAATCGGTGGGAATTTCACAGTACCCTTTTCCACCTGGGAAATGCAATTTTCTGGTTTGCACGGGAAGAAAGACCTTGATGATATTTTTGGCCGTGAATGCTTCTTTTGAAACAACATCTTAATGTACTGTGTGGGAAGGAAGCCAAAACATGTCGATTTAAGTTTCCTATAGAGTACATATGGGTTTTATGAAAACAGCAAAGAGGCTAGGATAAAATGTGATCTCCAAGGCAGATTAACTCAGGCCTTTTTCTAACTCCAAAATTAATCTAGTGTTTTCTTGCTTTAATTATATGCTGAAAGTTTCCTCTTCTGCTTTGGTGACTTTCCTGGTCAGAGGCAGCATTTTTCACATTCCTAGGATGGAAACATAAGTGAGGAAAAGAAAATGCCTTCCTTCTATTGTCACTTTCCCCTCTGTCTGTTCTCCTTCATAGACACTACTTAAGTCTCTTCATTCTCTCTCATTGCCCCTCCTTTCTACCCCCCTGTCTATTATAATTCTCCCCCAGAAGACTCTTCTTTTTAACCCTTCTACCCTCCCTCCCTCTTTTATTTTGTTCTCAAGCATTTACTAAGAGGAACCATATCCCTCCCTCACAATGTTCAAGTCAAACACAAGATCTCTGGGTGGTAAACATGGATCTGTGGCCAACAAAGCCTCTGGCTCCTGTGGGTCCACGCGTCCATATGAAGTTTTTCTACACAGCCACCCTCTTCAGTACAGATATCCTTCCTCAGAGCTGAGCCTGGACTTTGAGAGGAAGTCCAGCTGAGTGGGACAAAGAGCTGGCAGTGAAAGTGGACAAGGATGAAATCAGAGTGAAAAGAGGAGGAAACGGGGAAATTAAGTTCTCAGAAATTAGAACTAATCCAAGCTAACAGCTCCCCAACCCAAGCAACCCTGTACATCCAAACCTAACCCCATGCACACAGTGAAGAATCTGAAACTCAACAGCCTCCCTACCCCCTTCTTGATAGGAAACTCACTGCTTCAATTCACACTGGCTGTGCATTTGCAGCATTATCTATTGTAGCCACAGAAAGGCAGAGGGGAAACCTGCAAGCCTTCTACTTAGCTCTAGGAAGCTTCCTCTCTGAGAGTTGGTTCAGTTTCATCCCCTGTAACCATTATAATTGGCTCACCAGCGCCACTTAGAAATTCCTATAAGGTCTGTTAACAAGGTGGAAGCAGCACAATCTACTTCCCAGCAGAAAAATCATGAACTTACCTTCTCAGCTTCAAATAAAAGAAGAAAATAGGAAGCTGCAGCATTAAATGGAGATCCTTTTATATGAGAGCAAGACCCAGAGCCGGTATTTTCACAAATAAACTGCATGAAAGTTCCCTAATTGGGAGTTCACCTAATGATAGTTGTACCACTAAGCATTGTTTCAAAGCCTGTGGGTCTAATTATTTCTTTTTCTAAAAATGATTAGTAGCCATCTTTCCTTGAGGCTGTCTGGATAGCTTAGGGCACCACAAACAAACAAACAAAACAAAGCAAAACAAAAACCCAAACGTCTTACACCCATAAACAAGCTGCTTATGCTATACTGGGAAAGAAAATCTCTGACTAGGTTTCACCCTTAACTCTTCAGTGGGAACCAGTATTCACACAAGCTAGAACTGCTCTAGCAAACAGCAAATGCAGCAAGGCTCTCGCTGTGCTTTGCTCACAGAGCCTAACACCTCTGTCTCCTTCTCGCTCCTCTGCCCCCTTCAAAATTTATTGAGCTCATTCATTCATCCAAAAAATATTAACTGAACATCCAACATGTACCAGGTATTATTCTAAGTGTAAAAAAAGATCTCTGCCCTCAAGGACCTGGCAGAGAGAAACAGGTAACTATGGCAATAAACAAATTACATAACATGTTAGACACGGATAAGTGCTATAAGATACAGGTCCCCAGACAGCCTGTACCCCACATACTGGGAGCTGCTTTCCATCAGGGGCTGTAATGTTCGTCTTCACATCCTAGCACCTAATACATGCTCGGCACAGAATACAATCTCAGTTGAAAAGAACCAACAAATTAAAACAAACTTTTAATAAGCAAATGAGTAACCAAGGATTTTAACAGTTTTTCAAATTCCCTATCTTAGAAGAAGTGAGGACAATTAGAAGCAAGGTCCTCATCTATAATGAGGATGAGGAAAAATTACATAAAAGTTCTTGAAAGAATCTATCGTATTTTCAAAACCCCATAGTCCCCTGATTACAGAGAAACAAGTGAGCAGATGTGTCACCAAAGAGATTATTCATTTTAAACCAGAGATTCTTAATCTGGGGTTCCCAGAATCAAGGATGCATATGAATCCCCTGAAGTTGTTAGCACAATTTGGGAGACGGGGAGTTTCATGTGTGTTTTTCTAGGGAGAGTCTGACACAGATTGGCAAAAATATTTTCCCTGTGTGACAGAAATAGAATTTGAGAAATCCAAGGATAGGACTCAAGGCAGCAAAAAACCTGAAGATTCCAGTATTATATTGCAGATACTCATTTGCATCTGGGTTAAATGCTTCTTCCTTAAACTACTGAGGCAACAGAAGACCAAGTAAACTTCAGATTTATGGAAAGCCATCAGAAGACATAAGTTCAGTGGGAACTTCTCAGAACCAAGCTCATCATCAGAGTAATATCATCATTTAATGGGGGAGGGAGGATCTTAGAGGACAGTTTCATCTGGTGGTAAAGCCAAAAACAGGAATTTCCTTAAGGAGAAAACAACAGAGAGTTTACCTTTTCATGGTTTTCGATTAAGATTTCCACAACGATGTTCTGAAACTTCAAATCCATGATGGCAGCAACAGTTTCTTCCTGGGGCCTCATCAAAGTTGGTCCAAATACCACTCCCAAATTTGCCACAGTCATTAAGTTCTGCTTGGAGTGATGTGAAACACTAACATAGACGTGGGGGGAAAGATAGGTCTCCAGTTAAAAGAGAGGCAATAACGGAGGAATGTACATTACTCTACAACTCTGTATTTCCTTAAAAACAAGGAGTCAAGAAGGGGTGCCTGGGTGGCTCAGTCGGTTGGGAGTCCAACTTCGGCTCAGGTCACGATCTTGCGGTCAGTGAGTTCAAGCCCCACGTCGGGCTCTGTGCTGACAGCTCAGAGCCTGGAGCCTGCTTCAGATTCTGTCTCCCTCTCTCTCTGCCCTGCCCCCACTCGCACTGTCTCTCTCTCAAAAATAATACAATACAATACAATACAAAAACAAAAACAAACAAGGAGTCAAGAGACTCCATTGTCCTCAATGTCTGAAATAACGGGATCTGACAAGACCCTAGATGATGAGTCCCCTGCCTACCTTCCTACTATTACTCTCTTTGTGACACTCTGCTCTAACCACAATGGCGTTCTTAATAAATCTATGTTTATGCTAAGCTTATGCCCCTCAAAGATCTTCATTTACTGTTGCCCTCTACTTAGAATATCCTCTCCTTCCCCATTTATACCCTTGGCTTCCAGTAATGACCAGACTGTATGGCACTCTTGCAAGAACTGGCTTCACAAGCACCCAGAACTTGAGCACCCACATTCACCCCTTTGGCCCAATACACTGTGCAGTGAGCAACCTGGACAACTGTTCTCAAAAGCCCTGACACTTAATTCAGACCTCAATTCAAAGGTCTCATCCTCCAGATACCTTCCATGATAACCCTCTTTGTAGTCCTACACCCAATATATATCCTCTAACCCCTCACTCTATTTTGGTTTTTTTTAACCACTTATCTGAAATTATTTTGTATTTTTATTTGTAATCTGATGATGATTATTCTCCTCTTAGAAAGAAGGGACTTTATGAAAGCTGGGAATTTGTCCATCTTTGTTCATCTATGTATCCACTAGCACCTACAAAAGGCATTCAGTAAGTATATGTTGAATGAACGAATGACTATGACAGTAGTAGGACACTTGGCAGGTCATAATATTCCCTGGCCTTCAGTTTCTTTTTATGTAAACTAAAAATAAATAATAAAATAAAAAAAATAAATTTTAAAACAGCATTCTTCAGCTTCCACTTACCTCTAAAATTCTATAATTATAGTGATCTAAGAATCATTTATATTTGAAGAAAGGACTAATTTTTCCACTGAGTGATTAGATTTTGCTTGCTTTTTAAAGAAGGAATAAAAAATAGAATGGATCCTACGAAATTACTACCTATTACTGGATTAAACAAACTTCAAGGACATGTTCAAACTTAGAGTTAGGTAGGTGTGAAACCAGGCTAAATTCGCTGACAGACTTATAATCACATTTCCAGAATCTGTGTACAGGGAAGTGTATAATATTCTCTTCTTTTACTTCCAATCAAACCCCAAGTTGCTGGCAGTGATGTTAAGAAAATAATTATACGACTTCACGAAAGCATCGTATTTCAATGGTTTTGTCCAAGACATACACAGTGAGTCAAATGTCCAGCCTGCCTTTCCAGGCGTGGCCCCCAGTATTGTGTAGACAGCCCCACTTCCAACTGTTACAAACCCAAGAACCCTTCACAGCACCCAGAGTGAAACAGAAAAAGTTAGAAGGAAAAAGAGGCTTACTTTGTTAAGTGTTTCACCAAAATATCCAGCATTTCTTTATTTTTCTCTGGCAGTTTGTGTACCAAGAAATGGATAGCATTGACACGAGATTCTGGGCTTCCACTTTCTTTAAAAAAAAAAAAAAAAAAAAAGAAGAAGAGAAAGAAGAAAAAAAACCAGATTACTCAGAATCAAATACAGTCCTAAAAATCAACCATTACAAAGGTTCATCTGTTCTACATCTTTAAACAGAGAATTTAAATGTATTTTGCCACTTCTCGAGAGAAAGAGAGAGAGAGGAAAGCTATCTTTTGCCTTATTCTCCTTAGTCTCTGAGCCTCTCCTATGAGGTAATTTCCATGCGAACGCAATTAGTGCCTCTCCCTGGGGTGATGTTTGAGAATAGAGGGCTACTCCAGCTTCTCACCCTGGCACGCTACACTTCCAGTCTGCCCGTCACTTGAAGGAGTTCAGTCACTGGCTCACTGCCCCCACAATGGAATGCAAGTAAAACATCAGCAGATAGATTCTTCCCACTTACCGGTTGCATTCTCTCTCTCCAAAAGACACACTGAAGCCCTAACCTCCAGCGGCTCAGAACATGCCTGTTTTAAAATGTGCGTGGGGTTTGTTTTCACCAGATATGGTAAGACACACAAACATAGAAACGACTGACTTGAAGGAAGAAGTTTATACTCACACATCCCTAGAAACAGAAGGCACAGGACACCACATCGGGCTGCGCCAGGGTCAGGAGCGGGGCAGAGGGAAGAAGGGGAAAGTGTGGTCATGGGGCTTTATTGTGGTTTCCATGTGAAGGAACAGGTGAGGCAGAGTTAGAATGACTGGTTGGTTTGAATTCTTTCAGCAGGCTCTGAGGTACAGGGGCTGTGCTCAGATGTCTGGTACCTGGCCCTGATTAGGGCAGGAGAATACTGACTTGGAGTGTAAGAGCCCAAAAGACAGAGTCTGGAAGAGAAAAGGGGCTCTGGTATGGTTGGCATATGGAAAACATGCTCAGTTTCCTATCTCAAGGAATTGGTTAGCCCCAGGAGAGAAGGCTCCCCAGGGTCAGTAAAGCCCCAGACGTCAAAACATCAGAATAAAGAGACATGCTTAACATAATGACCTTATTTGGGAATAAGGTCATTGCAGATGACATCAGGTCAGATCAGACAGATCATATCGGAGTAGGGTGGTGGTTTAATCTGTCTGGTGCCCTTGTAAGAAAACAAAGACACAAAGGGAAGATGGCCATATGATGGCCAAAGGGGAGAATATCATGTGACAATGGAGGCAGAGATTGGAGTGATGTGTCCACAAACCAAGAAATGCCAAGGGTTGCTGCGAACCACCATATACTGGAAGAGGCAAGGAAACAGCCTTCCCTGGACCCTTTAGAGGCTGGCCCTGTCAATGTACACCTTGAATTTGGACTTCTATTCTCTAGAATTGTGAATGAATGAATCTTATTTACTTACTTACTTACTGATTGATTGACTGACTGTTGTAAGCCATTCAGCAGCCCTAGAGAACTCACACATTCACTTTATCCCTTAGACTTTGGAATGGATTATCCACAGCTTTTATCAGCAATGTGCCCAAATTCCCTTTATTGTGTTCTTAACCAAAAATTATCAAACAAATCAATAAAATGCTTATTATAGAGAATTCCACTGGTGTTTGCAGGGATGTCAAAGAAGTGACTGATAAAAATTCAGTGATCAGTTACTGCAGCAGAAAGGACAGTGACAGACTGCTTGGAGGTTCACGGAGAATTGACTGCAGCAGCAGAGGAAGGGTTTCAGGTAAGGGAGAACATTTGAGTTGGGTCTTGAGTGTTGAAGAATTTGAGGAAAAGCAGAACTGAGGCATAAGGGGCACATTCCAGATTCTGCAAACAGTATGAGAAAATACACAGCCTATTGACAGAGAGCACTTCAACCTTATGAGAAGTCCAACACCAAACTTTGGTTTATAAAAGCAAATTTGAAGAATCCATCTTCCTGTTGGTTCTAAAGTAGTCACTGTGAGTAAGTCTGGGAAAAGAGACGAACAGAGTTAAATTTGGGGAAGATATACCTGACATTTTTTGGAAGATGGATTAGAATGGGGTAAAAAAAACCAAATTAGGAGGGAAATGCTATCTGAGCAAGAAGTGGTAAGGCAGGAAGGGGGACGGGAAGTAGAATTACAAGGAAGGAAGTAGAGCGAAGAAGCACAGCCTGCAAGCAGGATTTAGAATTGCTTCTTCCACCTGACAAAAAGTGGCCATGAGCAAGGTACCTAACCTCTCTGGGCCTCAGTTCCTCCTCTGCAAAATGAAGTTAACAATACTATCTCAAAAAGCCATTATAGGATTCAGTGACGTAACACCTGCAAAGCACAAAACTCCACAGGAACAAACAGGCGCCATCGTCTCTATTGTTGTTTGTATTACTCTTACTGCGTGAGAGCTACTACGGAAGGGGCAGAATGACAGCATCTAGCCTCAGACTGGCTGCAGATCAAAGGAAGAAGGCAAAGATGACCACTGTTTCACGCCTGGGTCATGTGATAGTATGGTCAGTCCCACTGACAGACAGGAGCAGAGGAGACGTCGCCGGTTTGAGGGGAAAGATGATGGTTGGGAGTGAAGGAGGAAGGGATGTTCAAGGGCCAGGTATCTAACTGGGAGCTGGGAATGGTAGGAGGTGTTAGAGTTAAAGGTAGCAGTGTTCTTCAGAGGGAGTGGCCTCCAGCACTCGGCCAAGGCTGCCCAACCACTCCAGAAAGCTAAGAGGGCCCTGCTGGGAAAACATCTCCAGAGGGGTGCACAGGAGATGCCAACTGGGGGCTAAGCAAAGCACAGAAGGAAGAAGAAGAGGAAGGACCAGGAGGTTCACTGTCATTAGAAACTGAAGTGAGAAGAAACGTGCAAGGCCTGGGTAGCCAGTGGTATCAATAGTTAACAAGGGACTAGGGAACAGAAAGACCAGGAGGAGAGCCCAGACACCCACCTCTAAGTTTGCCAGTCGGGATCCCCTCTTTAGTAACACAAGAAGGCTAAAACATGGGTGGCTGGAGGGGACAGAGAAAGCAGAATTTCAGACCACTTGTTCAGAAAACCAAGAAATGGAAGGGAAAGGGGAAGAAAGGTAAAGCAGATCAAGAAACAGGAATTTGTTTTTTATTGAGATATAACTGACACGTAACATTATGTTAGTTTCAGTTATACAACATGATTTGATATTTGTATACAATCCTAGATATCACCACAATATATCTAGTTAATATCCATTACCACACAGTTATAAATCTTTTTATGATAAGAACTTTCAAGATTTACTATCTTAGCAACTTTCAAATATGCAGTATAGTATTATTAACTGTAGTCACCATGCTTTATCCCCATGATTTATTTTATAACTGAAGTTTGTTCCTTTTATAACTGATGTTTGTTTCCTTTCAACTCCTTTAACCCATTTTGCCCACTCCCCAGCCCCCAGCAACCACCAATCTGTTCTCTGTATCTATTAATTTGCTTGTTTTTGTCTTTTCTAAGATTCCTCATATAAGTGAGATAATATGGTTTTTGTCTTTGCCTGATTTAGGGAATTTGCTTCTTCAAAATGATAATGGTTTTACTCTTTTGCTTCTTGTAAAAACTAAATATTGGCTCTGTTAAAATGTCAGAAAATGTAAATAAAAGAACTTAGTAAAAAAAATCACTAATAATTTGAAATGCATATAGTTGAGAAAGAATTTGCAATCAGACTATGGAGAACTATCAATCAATCAGAAAAGAAAGAGACAACCCAAAGAAAAATAAGCAAAAGACTGGAGGAGGAATTTCACGAAAGACATTAGCCAATAAACCAATAAAAATATGAAAAAGTGCTAAACCTCATTATTTATCAGGGAAATAAAAATAAAACCACAATGAGCTACTACTTCTCACCACCAGAATGGCTCTAAATGAATAAAATACTAAGCTCTGGCAAGTAACTGGACCTGTCATACTCTAACTACATGGGAACAATGAAATGGCACAATCACTTTGGAGAACTCTTTGGCTATGCCCCCTGAAGTTGAACACACACATTCCAACCCACAGCGCAAAAATTCTACGCAAAACCAGGAGAAATGCACATAAATTTTCACTGAAAGACACACATTAGAATGCTCATAGCAGTAACACTCTTGTTAACCCCCAAAGTGAAACCACTCAAGTCTCCATCAACTGTAGAACAGATAAATGCATTGTGGTTATGCTCATACAATGGAAACCGGTACCACAAGGAGAGTGAATGAACTGTTGATTCACCCCACACGGATAAAATGTCACAAGATGAGCAAGAGAAGCTGAATGCAAAAGAAGAGATTCCCATTTACACACAGTCAAATGCAGCAATCCTAACCTATGGAACTATGGTATCAAAAGTCAGGGGCTGGGGTGCCTGGGTGGCTCAGTCGGTTAAGCATCCGACTTCAGCTCAGGTCATGATCTCACAGTCTGTGAGCCCGAGCCCTACATTGGGCTCTGTGCTGACAGCTCGGAGCCTGGAGTCTGCTTCCGATTCTGTGTCTCCCTCTCTCTGACCCTCCCCCGTTCATACTCTTTCTCTGTCTCAAAAATAAAAAAACATTAAAAAAAATTTTTTAGTAAAAAAAAAAAAAGTCAGGGGAGTGCTTACATGCCATAGTGACTGTGTGAGTATTAGGAAGAGCTTCTGGAACTATGAAATGTCTTACTTCTTAATCCAGGGCTGATAACATGGCTACCATTAATTTGTAAAAAAAAAAAAAAAAATCATTAAGCTATATATTTATTATTCATGTATATTTCTATTATGTTTCAACAAAAAGTTCACTTATATTAAGCTACTCATAATAAATGTCATCCTTCCCAACTTAGGCTGACAAATTTTAGGTTTATACCTTTCATAATTTTGTTTTTGTAACAAAACGTGCAAACAGCCTATTTCATTTAAAATACCATGGACATCTCTCCATGTCATTAAAAGGAACACAACACCATCAAATTCTATGAACACAGGAGTTGCTTCCAGTGATTGTAAAGGTAAGCCTGTGCCAGTTTATACTTCCAACAGTAATATTTTAGAGTGAGGAATGAGATTTCACAGCACAGGACACAGTTATTGCTAAAGACAAAGGAAGCAAAAGGCTAAGAAATGAAAAGGCACCTGATAAAGTAGAAAATAATCAAATCATATTACATAATAAAAACTCTTAGATACAGACTAAGTTTGTCACTGAAAACAAAAGTATAACTATCTAAAGACTTGGGTAAGAAGTATCACTCAGTCTTGAAAAAGGATGAGCTCATGTCATGTGCAACAACATGGATGGACCTAGAGGGGTGAACAAACAAATTAGAGTAAAACAAATACCATATGATTTCACTTAACTGTATAATCTAAAAAACAAAAAAAAATGAACAAACAAAAGATGCAGAAACAGACTCATAAGCAAAGAGAACAAACAGGTGGTTTCCAGAGGGTGAGGGGGTGGGGTGGGAGATGCGCAAAACGGGTGAAGGGAAGTGGGAAGTACAGGCTTCCGGTTATGGAATGAATAGGTCACAGGGATGAAAGGCACAGCATAGGAGAAACAGTCAATGGTATTGTAATAACATTGCATGATGACAGATGGTAGCTCCATTTGTGATGAATATAGCATAATGAAGAGACTTGCTGAATTCCTATGTTATATAATTGAAACTAACATCACATTGTGTGCTAACTATACTTCAAAAAAAACGCCACAAATTAGGTGATTAATTACAATCAAGTTTCTTATCTAGACTTAAAACCAAGGTAATGCCTTATCAAATCAAAGCTGGAGAAAGATGAAATGAATTTTTAAAAAATAACATTTTCCTGGGGCACCTGGGTAGCTCAGTTGGTTAAGCATCAGACTCTTGATTGCCAGTCAGGTCATGATCTCATGGTTCATGGGTTCGAGCGCACACTGGGTTCTGCGCTGACAGCACAGAGCCTACTTGGGATTCTCTCTCTCCCTCTTTCTCTGCCTCTCTCTCAAAATAAATAAGCTATAAATGAATGAATGAATGGATGAATGAATGAATGAATGAATGAATGTATGTAGGGGGAAAAAATTAAAGTTGGGACCCTGAAAAATAGTAAAAATATTCCAAAGGAATAAAAGGATAACCGCCAACAGTAAAAATTTTATACATTCAAAACTGAAAATTTTCTAAAACTTTGCACTAAAAAAGCTACTTCTAACTCATGTTGTCTATCGTGTCATTAATAATCTTTTTTTCCCAAAGAAAATCTAATGTTAATATTTGGGGATTTACTACTTATTCAGAAACACAAGCTACAGAAATCATTTCCCACCCTCTCAGGAAAAGGTTCTTCATTTCTAAAAATAGTAGAATTGGTTTTGAAATTAGAGTTAGAGCCTTCCACTTCCTTCTTTGAGTGCCCCTCCCACATCCATCTCATTTGAAATCACACACACTTTTTTCAAGTATGCTTTTTTCCTCTTTCAAAAAGAAGAATATTTGGAAGTAAGGCTTTTAAAGAAAATTTCTTTTTTCTCAAAACATTGCTTCATTTTGACATTAATCAGAAATCTCTACTAAATAGGCATTTCATTTCCAAGTGGCTACAACCTAATAATAACTAAGGTACTCAAGAAAAGCTTTCTAAATGATAAATTATATAATTAGATAAATTATCTTCAGTTGTTTATGCTCTATGCATTTCATTATGTTTTAACTTATATAAACTATATAATGAAAAGCATACCATTTTAAAAATTTAGAATACTGAATTAATCATAATACCAAATTCCTAACATATGCCAGGAAATTAGTTTACTGTAATAGCAAAAGCATTTTTTACAATTGTGGGGCTAGAAATCAGCATCCACAACACTTAAGGTCTATGTGCTTAGGATGCTGTGCCAACAAAAGAGACTGAAAAAGACAGGATCACAGCTTACTGGAGCTTATCAAAGCTACCCAGGCAGATAAATGTTAAATTATTTCAATATTTAAATGTCATAAGTCAACAGTACTGTAATTTTAGGAAAACATTAGCAGTAAATATGCAAACACTTCCCCAGGTGCCTCACTCAACAGACATCAAGTATTCCAGTTCTTCTGTGGGAGACCCTATCCACTGAGAAATGAATATATCAGGCTAAAATAGCTGAATGTCATTAGGCATTCAGTTCCTTTAATGTCCAGGTTTCAAGTCTTTCCCAACCAAGACCACATGATTTTCCTGCTTCCTATGCAAGTTTATCAACAAGAATAGAACATTCCAGTTAGGCAAATACCAGTGTCCTGGATCCCGTAATAGTTATATTTTTCATCATAAATGACTTAAGAACTTTGTGATTATGATTGTGCTTCCCAAGTAATCTGACTACAGAAAGAAAATATATAGAACATAACAAGACAAGTGTTCTTGTTCGGGGGTAAATATTTTTGTGTGATGCCATATTAGGCATCCAAGCTACAGCTGTCATTCTCAAACTAAGCTTAACATGAGTCCAATCCAGAATGGGTCCAATTTTTATCAATATGATATAGCAAGGACTCTGAGCCTGGAAGGCTAACACATAGACCATGGACTGCAACCTTCTCAGAGGTAAGAAATGCCATAGAGTTAACACCTTCCGGTAGACACCCCAGCCTTCCCCAGGTGGGCACATCTTTTGCATTCCTGCACAGACCAAGTAAACTGTGTTTTCATCTTACGAATTTCTATACTAAAAGCTTATTACATTTTCTCACAAGATAGATGTTGTGAAGTAATAAGAAGTATATATATTAGTCTCTGTTTCTGATTCTTGACATAGAGCTTCTGAAAGCCTTGTGAATATGAGTGCTCAGAGAATCTTCCGTTCTAATATTTAGTCTTTGATGCTAGTTCCTGACACAAAACTCCTACAACCCCCGTAATTTCTTAAGTGATAGGAATATCTGACACTGAGCTCCTATGTCCCTTGGAATTTCCTGGGTGCTATGATCATCTTTTGTTCTAATGAGGTGACTTTTGGTGGGCTCCTAGAAGGGGGCTGGTAATCAGAAAGACCAAGCTATAACATGAAGCTCAGAATGTTCAGCCCCACCTCCCATTCTCCAGAGAGGGACAAGAGGCTGGAAGTGGAGTTCACAATCCATCATGCCTACATGATGATGCCTCCATAAAAACAGTAGAGTCTGGAGAGCTTCAGAATGGGTGAACACATGTACATGCCCAGAGGGTGGAGCACCCCAACTTCTCAGGGACAGAAGTTTCTGCACTCAGGACACTTCTGGATCTCATCCTATGTATCTCTTCACCTGGCTTTTCATCATATCCTCTAACATATCTTTCATTATATAATAAGCTGGAAAATATAAGTTTGTGTTTCCCTGAGTTCCGTGAGCCATTCTAAGAAATTATCATACCAAAGGTGGAGGTTGTGAAACTCTGATTTCTAGTCAGTCAGAAGTCCCGTGGATAACCCGGGAGTTGTGACTGGTGTCTGAAGTGGGGCAGTCTTGAGCCCTGACCCTGGGGGATCTGACACTACCTCCAAGTAGACAGAATCCAAACTGAATTGTAGGATGCTCAGCTGATATCACAGAAGTGGTTGGCATGGGGAAAATATCCCACACAGTTGGTGACCAGAAAGTCAGAAGTGAATTATTGCATGCACAAGTAAAAGCGAAACAAAGGAGTGGTTTCCCCAGACCGATAAACTCTAGTTCCTTTCAGCAATTTCAGTTAATTCTCTCAGCTGAGAGGGTTTAGTTAACTCTCAATTTTCTCTAAAAAAGAAAAAAAGAAAAAAGAACAAGAAAAATTAATTTCCTAAGGCATCCAACACTGAACAGTATTTTTTTAAGAATGAAGAACAAAAACTGTTTGTCTTTTGTGGTGACAAAAATCAAATGAAATTCCTATTCGTATCATGCACTCCAGAAATTAACCCATGGGTTCTGAACAGAAGTCTACAGAGGAAAAAAAAAAAAAAAAACTGAGAGGGAAAAATAAAGGGACCGAGGAGAAACCTTCAGAATTCTCAGCAGGGAGGGCAGAAGAGACCATCTCAATAGCACAGAACAGATGGAAACCACCGCACATGACTGGAAGGAATCAAAAATTAGTTTCTGTGCTGGTGTGAGAGGCGGTAACAAAGACTGGCAATGCTTGGTAATTTTAGCAGTCAGCTCTGCTAACAGACACTTTCGCACATCAAGGTAATCTCTGCCGTTGTCAATAGAAAATGATAACTTGACCGCAATCCCCATTTTCCAACAATATTCAGAAGAGGAGACTAATTTTGGCCACCTGACTTCTGTAACGGTTTCATGCAATACTTCAAAGTAGATGTGAGGAAGATTAGAGAATTTGCTCACACACTCCTTCCTAAACGAGGCACTGTGAGTAGAGAGAGGGGCACTCACAGAGATTCAAATAACAAATTAAAGTCTACACTGGGAATGTTGGATACACCCATTGACACATGTACTTCTTCTCATTAAATAAGGTAACTACAGGTCCCGTTCCACCTGCAATTCCACTTGGGTGAAAATACATGCCAATAATTACAGCAGCTACAGTATTTCTTTGAAACAGGCCTGTTATTCAAATCATTGTCAAGACTCTCTTACAGCATCCCCAGAAAGTCAGGAGGCAAAACACAAGGTACAGGTCTAGTAGGGGACGATACAGTTTATATTTATGCAATCTCTTCTACCACATTGTTCAAGCACAGTCTCGACAAACTCTTTAAACTCATTTCCTACCACCATAGACTTCATTACCACTCCTAAGTCCCCACCTCTTAGGAAGACTTCATCTGGCAAACAACATTGACATTAGAATTTCAAACACACTGGCTTCAATTATAAGGCGTGATAATCATAATGACACTAACTTGTGGTAATTTAAAACCTTTTTCCATAATCACTTTATCTTTCTCCAATTCTCAAAGGAGTCTAGATTAAAACTGGCACTCTTCTGCTTTTTCCAGTCTCTAAGGCGAACAACATGAAACAATTGTCCTTCAACTAGAGTTTAATTTCTCTTTCCCCAGTTTGCCAAAAATGCCACAGGGAAGAAAGCAAAACAACTAAGTCTTTGCTTGAGTTTTTGCCAAGAAAATTTTCCCCCACTTCCTTGATCATACAAATTCTCTTAAAAAAAAAAAAAAAAATCCTCTTCCACATAAAAACAAAAGTGAGTAGAACCACATTTTTGCCTTTTCCGAAGGCCTATTTTATATGTATAGTCTAGCTGGGCCTACACATTGCTTCCTTCTGTAACACACTAGGAACCTTTACACTGGCTGGACCAAAGACCTCACAAGAAGATAACATTTAAAGCAATGTTCGGGCAGCAGTAACATAGGACCCAAAGGGATTACTCTGAATTTTTCAACAGATTAAACTATGGAATACATCCAAGGGGTGTGTGGGGGGGGGGGGGGGGAGGAAATGAAAATACGATTATAGCTACTGTCAGTGCACCTGTGAAAACCAATACTGCAGGTTTTAGCCAGTGGAGCTTGGGTTTTGAATTTTAAATAAAGATCCCTATAATCTGGCAAGTTACTTAACGTGTCTCAACCTTCATCTCCTTAACTATTAAATACCTAGCACCAATGTATTTCAGAAGACTTTGATGATTAAACACCACGTGTCAAACACAAAAACTGAAGTGTATGAATAATAGAAAACAAGACAGCTTCAAATGATTATGACTCACGAAAAATTTAATCACAAATTAAAATTCTACCGACTATAGGCCTTTTTTATTTAACATTTTATCACATATAATTCACTCTCTATCAGATACTGTGTGGGCTTCTGGCATTATCTCATAATACTCCTTCTGCCTGTAATTTCCATCTAAATATCTTTCTATATGAAGCCATTTCCAACCTGCTAATCTCTCCAAATCTGCTAATCTTCCCCAACCTTCTGCAAGTTAAATACTTGTGTGTTCCCATAACGCTTTGTTCATGCCATTACTATATGTTTTATGGGACAGTGAGAGGTGCGTGTGCCCAAATACTTGCTAAAGAATTGACTCCTGAGGGCAGAAATCCTTTCACGGTTCCATGTACCCAGTATCTACCAGTGACTAGCACACAGTAGGCAATAAATAAATGTGAATGAATGAATGAATATATTACTTGTCCCTCTTTTTCACCCTCTAAAAGAACAAACCAAGCATCTTCTGAAGTGATTTCTATTTTTAACACAGATTACAAGAACACGAAGTTAGATTTTTCACATGGAAATTTTAGTTTAAACACACTGTCAACCATCCAACTGTCTCTGCACCTCTACATCATACTTACTGGCTGGAACAATGAAATCTCCGTGTAACTCATAGGTCATAAGAGGCTCTGGAAGACTCCTGTATGAAAAGGACAGCTCAGAATTACCAAACAGGTCACTATACTCTTTGTGTTCATTTTTTATAAAAGGTTATAAGTATGATATGCATTTATCATTTACTGTGTAAAACTTCCCTAGGAAACATTTTTACATATCAAAAAGATACATAAATCCAATGGATTACCTTATAAAGCACTATTTGCATCAGGTACTACCAAAGCTTAAGCAGCCACAAATCCCTATCAGATCTAAGCACATAATATTTCATATTTAATCTTGGAAAGTACCTTTATAAATATCTGATTTTTTACATAAAACTTCCTTCCACATATTAGCTTATTTAGAGACAAACATTCAATGCAACCAAATGTAAGCATAAAATTCTGAAAATCATCTCTAGAATATTAACTGAAGACGTTACAAAATATGTTAAAAAGTTTAAACAAATATCATAACCTCTCCTCTTACATATCTCTAGTATAGAAACAGGATATCCACTTTTGGCTTATGCATATGAAACAATAAAAGATATGATGTAAAATACATGACAACTTGAAAATTACACATATAATTTTAATTTTCTACCAAGCAGATTACACAAATGGTAGTATATTTTATCCTGTGGTCAACAGAATGCTACAGTTCACTCAACTTTTATACATTATCTTAAATTTTAGAAGACCAGATCTCTATACTCTATAAAAACACTTCAAGAACACTAAGACAAGTATCAATCTGCACAGTCTTTCTGGAGGGCAATCTGGCAAGATATTAAAAATCTTTAAAAGGTTTAAATCGTGTAACCCGGAAATTCCTCTTCAAATGCTCAAGAAAAAAAAAAATCAAAGACACATGCACACACACACAAATTTAAGACACTGACAAAAGATAAGAAAAATCTAGGGATAAAGGAGTTCCTTTCATAGTTATAAAAAGGACAATTAACAAGACAACAATCCTAAATGTTAACAAATCTAATAACAGGAGCTTCCAAATACATGAAGCAAAAATTGAACTATTAGGAGAAACAGACAAATCCACAACTATGGCAAGAGATTTAAATACCTCTCTGTTTTAATAAGTGATAAGACGGGGCACCTGGGTGGCTCAGTCGGTTAAGTGGCCGACTTCGGCTCAGGTCATGATCTCACGGTCCGTGAGTTCGAGCCCGGCGTCGGGCTCTGTGCTGACAGCTCAGAGCCTGGAGCCTGTTTCAGATTCTGTGTCTCCCTCTCTCTGACCCTCCCCCGTTCATGCTCTGTCTCTCTCTGTCTCAAAAATAAATAAACGTTAAAAAAAAAATTTTTTTTTTAAATAAGTGATAAGACAAGTAGACCAAAAAAAATCAGTTAGCTTTTTTCACATCTTCTGTATCCTATCAACCAATTTTATCCAATTGATATGTCCTTCACCTAAATGCTAGTCCATCCAAAAGCAGCAGTAAACACATTCTTTCCCAGCACACATAGAACATTTATCAAGATAAACCATATTTTAGGCCATCAAACAAATCTTTCTTAGTAAATTTAAAAGGTTCAATTTACACCAGCTATTTCTCTGATTACAATAAAAAATGAATTAAAAACCAGTAACAGAAAGATATCTGGAAAACCCAAAAGATAGGGAAACTAGAAAGTATTTTGAGCAAAATGAAAATATAACATATCAGAATTTAAGGGACGTTATTAGTAAAGCAGTATTTAGGGGTAAATTTATATCATTCAACACCTATATAAACAGAAAGATCTTAAACCAATGACTTCACTTTCCATCTTAGAGAGCTAGAAAACAAAAAAAACAAAAAACAAAAAAAAAAACAAAACAAAAGAGTAAATTAAACCCCAAATAAGCAAAAGAACAGAAAAAATATAAAGATCAGAGCAGAAATCAACAAAAAGATAACAAGAAAAATAGAAAACATACATGAATCCAAAAGCAGTTCTTTGAGGTAATCAATGAAAATAATAAATCTAGGCAGAGTAATTAGGAAATAAAGGAGAAAGCACAAATTACTAATGCCAGGAATGACAGAATGGTAGAGATAATTGTAAAACCACTGTAGGCTCTAAAGGTATTTAAAAGAAAATAAGGGAATAGCATGAACAATTTTATGCCCACAAATCCAGTAATTTAGATGAAAGAATAAATATCTTGAGAGACACAAACTACCAAAGCTCACTCCAGAAGAAACAGGTAACACATCTACTGAAGAAACTGAATTTGTAGTTAAAAATCTTGCCAATAAGAAAACCTCAGGCCCAGATGACTTCACTGGTGAATTCTACCAAAGAAGTAATAATACCAATCCTATGCATATTCTATGCAAATTCCAGAAAATGTAAGAAGGCATACTTTCTTACTCATTCTTTCATGTCCCCACCCTAGTACCAAAATTAGAGACATTACAAGAAAGCAACAGACCTTAATACTTATGAATATAGATGCAACTATTCTAAATAGAATCAGCAAAGTTCAAATTCAACAAGATACATAAAAGGATAATACATCATGACCAAGTTGGGTTTACGGCACAAAATGCAATACTGCCTTAATATTAAAACAAAAATCAATACAATTTGCCACACTAGCAAACTAAAATAAGAAAAACTGTATGATCATCTAAATAGATAATTCAGGGGAAAAAAGAGCGCTTTTCCCACAAATGGTATTAGAATAACTGGGCATTCATATTCAAAAGTGAATTTGGATCCATATATCGTATCTTACATAAAAATTAACTCAAAAAATCACAAATCTAAGTGTAAAACCTAAAACTATGAAACTTCTAGAAGAAAATAGAAAAGAAAACCTTGGTGACTTTGGATTAGGCAAAGATTTCTTGACACATCACCAAAAGTACAGTTCATACAAAGAAAAACTGATAAACTGCACCACATTAAAATTGACTGCCCTTTGGAACACACTATTAAGAGAATGAAAAGACAAGCCACTGACTGAAGAAACATTTGCAAAACACGTATCTGAGAAAGGACTTGTATCCAAAATACATTAAAAAATTATCAAAACAGAGCAAATGAACAAATAACTCCATTTTTTTTTATTGCATGAAAGACACAGACACTTCACCCAAGAAGATACAGAGAATGAAAATACACACGTAGAAAAGCTTGACATTATCAGTCATAATGGAAATGAAAAACAAAAGTACATGAGAGGGGTGCCTGGGTGGCTCAGTCAGTTAAGCATCTGACTCTTGATTTCAGCTGAGGTCACGATCTCATGGTTCCTGACATAGGCTCTGCATCAGGCTCAGCACTGATAGTGCGGAGACTGCTTGGAATTCTCTCTCTGCCCCTCCCCCACTCATGTTCCCTCTCTCTCTGAAAATAAACAAACATTAAAAAAAAGTACATGAGCTACCACTATACAGCTATTACAATGGCTAAAATGAAGAAGGCTGACCATATCAAGAGTTAGCAAGGGTGTAAAGGAAATGGAACTCTTATACAACCACTCTGGAAAAACACAGTTCGTCAGTTTCCCAAACTGTTAAACATATATCCAACATACAATCTAGACAGACATTCCACTCCTAGGCTTGAACCAAGAGAAATATAAGTCTGCTCAAAGATTTATACAGAAAGGTTTTTGGTAGCTTTATTTGTAATAGCCAGAAGCTACAAACAACCCAAATATTCATCAGCAAGAGAATGAACCATAAAAATCTGTGGTGTATCCATACAATGGAACACTAGCAACAAGAAGGAACGAACTACTGGACTTGCCACAACACAAATGCATCTCTAATTGTGCTGAATAAAAGAACCTAGATTTTTTTTAAAGATGTATTTTTATTCCATTTATATGAAATTATAAAAAATGCAAATTAATAATGCACAGTGAAAGAAAGCAGGGCAGTGGTAACCTAGGAATGAGGGAGTGAAAGGGAAAGGTGGGAGAGATAGATTCCGAAGGTGCATGAGGAAACTTTGGGGGCTAGTGGTTAGGATCAGTATCCTGATTATCTTGACTGCTTTACAGGCATAAACACATGTCAAACTTATCAAAAGGTACACTATAAAAATGTTCTGTTTATTATATGTCAACTTCACTTGAATAAAGTGGTTTATAAAGCAAATAAAACAGATGCAAAAACATATTTACAGGTTATATTCCCTACACACCACTTAGGAAACATATGCACACACACACATAACAACTATAGGCACATTAACTAAAACTTAAAGCCCTAGTGAGGAAAAGCTGTTTCTTATTTCCCCTCTCCCTCCCCTTCATCTCCTACGCTCTCATTTAAAGAAGAAAAATAAAAGCAATTATACCACAGCCTCAATAAAAAGAAGTAAACCTTTAGGTTTTTTTGTTTCAAAATATGGACAAGTAAAAAATGGCAAGGAAGGAAAATGACGGCTTGGCACAGAAGGAAAGCTAAATGGTACTGGGAAGAAAATGGGGGAGGGGGGAGAGAACATTTGGAAAAGCACGGACAGCATTGCTTTCCAATAAAAATGAACTTGTACCTAGGTATCTTCGACGAGCTACTTCTACCATTGCCATATGTCTGCTGGTCAATACAGCATAAATAGTAAGTATTAAATATTGTCGAAGTTCGGGAAGCAGTAATAAAAATGACACGTTCCCCACACAAAATGTATTATACTGAGTCACTGTATCTCTCAACTTGCCATCCAACATGTTTTGAGCTACCTCTCTTTGCCACCCCTTGGGATCTAAGAACATAAATCATAATATTTATCTAAGCAGGCATTTTCTTCCCCAAAACTTCCATTCTAGTTTCCAGGCTTTAAAAGTTCCCTCTGGGTAAAATCAGTTTACTAAAAACCTCACAAAATAGTTCATCTGTCCCCTCACAATGGGAACCCATTGTAATGAACACGTTGCTGAAAATCTAAATTGTGGTCTGAAAAGATAGGAACTCATTCAGAGAGCTGGTATTCAACCCTCTAAAACACTCAGGTAAAGAATTTTTGCCTCAAGTCAATACAAGCAAAAGGGAGATGCCATACACGTATGTGCTGCACATCTTTATCTCTCTCCTAGTGTTTGAGGGGTTTGGCTATTTCCCTTCTTCCACCTCCAGCCTCCCATCCAATATGATGGCTGGGTTATTTGCGTAGAGAAGAATTCAAGAGCAATAGCTTTTGTGGTGAGAAAAGCTATATTCGACTTGTGCTATGGCGCCTTCAGTGACAAAGCTGGGATTCCAACCCACGCAGGCTGGCTCCAACCATGCTCTTGACCATCACGCTGTTATTACCTCTTGTACTGAAAGAAATGCACATGCTCAGACCATAAGCAGATAGCCAAAATACAAACTCTGTTTTCTCCCATTTGGTGCACCACCAGAGAAAAAGTATTACTTAAATCCTAATTACTGCATTTTTAGTTGCTAAAAATAACACAGGGGAAAGAACAGCAACCTAAGTTTCAAAATCTCCCAAGGCATCTGCCATTTTATGATAATCACTTTATCACATTCAGGCAGACTGTGTATATTGTTAGGAGTGAAGTTATATAATAATAGCATCTCATAATGTTGTTCTCTAGGCAATGTTTGCTTAAAAGCAGAATTCAAAAGGATAAAGCAACGCAAAGAGAGAAAAAGGCAGAAAAAGCAACACAAGACCAAGAGCGATAAGGGACTAGCTTCAGTAAGTATCAAGAACCAAAAAGAAATTTTACTTACGGTACTCAATAAAAAGATCCTCTAAGTTTATTAAACTACTTATCCCACAAGGAAAAAAAAAGAACTGGTGTGGAACAGAGAGAAAAAAACATGCAATTTATTACAAAAGAACTGGATTTTTGCCCTTAGTTTCCACACCAATAACTGAGTCACCTTGGTTAATCCCTTTAACTCTAGTAGCCATGATTTTACCAAACAGTAAAATGGGTTTAAAGCTCCCTCCTGGAGCGGCAGCATCCTTTGCACATCAAGTTAACATATGCAACTCATTGTATTTTTATATCCCTCTCCCTCTCCATCTATTACATGCTTTCTCAATCTCAGCACTATTGCTGTTTTGTACATACGGGAGCAAGGGTGGGTTGTCTCCTGCACTGTAGGATGTTTAGCAGCCCATCACTGGCCTCCATCCATTACATGCCAGTAGCACCCCCTTTCCAGCAATCATGACTACCAAGAATATTTCCAGACATTGCCAAGTATCTCCTGGGGGATGCAAAATTTCCCCAGTCAGGAAGCACTGCCTCTGAGTGACAGGTACAGCTCTAGATGCTGGGGACACTGCAATGAACAAGACACATACGGTGCCTATCCTCAGGAAGCTTACATTCTAATCCCAAGGTGGGAGCTAAGGAGATTAATTTTGTCCATAATTCTCATCCAAGCCAGTTAGTCACCATCGGTGGCAGATAGGAAGACAGCCATAAGCACATAGGTTTAGCCTTAATTTTATCCCTTTATCAATTAGGGATATTAAGTGCAATTATGTACTTAATACTTTAAGGGAAAAAATTAAACAGTGGTTAAAAATATCTTGTCGAAATAAAACACTCAAAAATAGGTAATACACATCTGAACCCACTGATAAATTTTAATTTCATTAAAAAGTGGGACAACCAGATAACACAGGCCTCCTGATATAATACAGGAAAAATATGCCACCACTATACTGTATTCTTGCAATAAATCATTTTTTTTATAAAAACCTAACCTGGATCTAATAAAGCCTATAGATTTAACTGTTAGTTTACAGGAAATATGATGGCTAGAGAAACATGTTAAATGACACCATGACACAACCTGCCCTAAGATGTAGAAAATTCTATTTAAAAATGACCCAGGTTCATAAGCAAACAAACAAGAAAACGCTGAGGAAGAAAGCTGTGCAGAGGAAGGAGACTATGCAGATTAAAAGTGACTTAAAACACATCAATCAAATGAAATGTGTTGACATTACTCAAACCCTGTCGGAATTTAAGTAAATATAAAAAGACCTTTTGGAAAATAAATCAGTGAAAATTCAAACATGGACTGAGTATTAGATGGTATTAATTTTGTTGGGTATGTTAACTATTTTTTTTTTTGCCTTTCTACACTCTTTTTTTAAGTCCTTATCTTTTTCTAAGTATATACTTCAATATTTAGGGGGGAAGCAATAGGGTGGTTTAGAAAATCTTTCAAATAGTATCCAAAAAAAGTAGCAGGTAGGGAGACTGAAGAAACAAGAAGGGTAGAGTGTTGGTAACTTCAGAAGCAGGATAATGGAGCCATGAGGATTCAGTATACTTAACTGTCTGTGGTTGCACAGACTTGGAGTTTTTCAAATAGATGAACTACTCGACATATAAATTATACAGTAACATTTCATTCTATGTGCTCATTCAAACCCAAATACTATCTACCTGAAACACGATCCTATGTGTTGGTTAAAAAGAAACGATACTAGGGGAGCAAAGCCATTTGCTATTAAAATCCCCAACAGAACCACAGCATAAGAATTACAGTCGTGGGTCGGGGCACCTGGGTGGCTCAGTCGGTTGGGCAACCGACTTCAGCTCAGGTCATGATCTCACAGCTCCTCAGTTCGAGCCCCGCATCAGGCTCTGTGCTGACAGCTCAGAGCCTGGAGCCTCCTTCGGATTCTGTATCTCCCTCTTTCCCTCCCCTGCTCACACACTGTCTCTATCTCTCTCAAATATAAACACTAAAAAAAATAAATAAATAAAATGAAAATAAAATGAAATAAAATGAAATAAAATGAAATAAAATAAAATAAAATAAAATAAAATAAAATAAAATAAAATAAAATAAAATAAAATAATTACATTCGTAGGGCACCTGGGTGGCTTAGTCAGTTAAGCATCTGACTCTTGGTTTCGGCTCAGGTCATGATCTCACAGTTTCCTGAGTTTGAGCCCCACATTGGACTCTGTGCCGGCAGCATGGCACCTGCTTAGGAGTCTCTCTCTGCCCCTCCCCCACTCACGCTCTGTCTCTCTCAAAATAAATAAATAAACTTTCAAAAATAAAAAAAAGAATTACGATCATAATTTTTTTTCATTCTTTCACTCACTTTGTATTGTTCTTCATCTAACCTCAAGGTTTCTATCATTAAGTTCCTTTCTTCTTTATAAAAAGGGTAATCACCCATAGAGATGCTGAGCCCTATTCTAACTCTGGTCCTAAATATTTTCTGTAATAAATGCAAAACTTAAGTTTATCCTAAAACCTCAAATAAACTTCTTTAAAAATAGCTTTGTGTTTATGTGTTATCATTATAAGCCTCTAGGTGCAACGGTTTATCATTTTTTAAGGTTATTTATTTTTGAAAGAGACAGAGAAAGCAAGAGCAGAGAATGATGTGGCACCCAGCCTCACGGAACCGTGAAATTGTGACCTAAGCCGAATTCAAGTCAGAAGCTTGACCATTTGAGCCACCCAGGCGCCCCTAGATTCAATGGTTTAAATTTAAACCAAAAAAAATTCTTCATTGTAGCCTAAAACATAAATAAAAGGTTCAATAAAAATTGATAAATGGGCTTCTTCCTCATTGCTTCATAACATTTAATTCCCAAAAGTCCCATCTACAATAGACATCTACTTCACACACTTTTGTCTTTTCCGATTCTGTTTTGCAATTTACCTAACAACAGACATTCAACTACTACTGATGGCACTTTCAGAGACACAGATCCATCATGAATGTCCTCCTGTTCTGTAAGGTTGAACTCAATGATCGAGATCTCCAGGCAGCGTTGGCATCTACCGCGTGTTAGATACCCAAGAGCCCACGCCTCCCTCCTGTTACTGAGAGGAGCTTACCTCAAATACTGTTTCAGGGCACTTGTTATTGTCTTCACTTCCCAATCTACAGAATTCTCCAGGTCCACCTCATTGCATGTTTTTACATCTGGTGAGCAAGCAGGCAAGAAAACAATAATTAAAACCTTGGACATCCAAAGGTCTTCTTGACTGGCTCACAAAGCTTCCATTTTTAAATGGCCAAACCACAAATAATTAATTCTGGGAGTCCTTATAAAAATGTACAAAATTTCTTCTATTATAAGCCATGTTCTATTATTAGACATTTGTAAGCAACTTCGGAAAATCCATAGTGAAGATCAAGGTAACAGGATAAGATGGGGCTGGGAGGAGGGAAGACCTAGGCACAGTAGGCATTTCAATATTCACAACTACAAAGCATACACAGCTGTGATGACTGCCACGGTGGTAGTTATTCTATTATTAAAGACACTACTCCATAGTCAGGGCTTGGGGCATGTGGCATCTACAGTATCTATACATTTTACCATGTTTCAGGTGGCATTACTGTTATCACACTGTGTTATGACAAGGGAAACAGGCAGCCCTGTTAATGGCAAAATGACAAGTCAGTGGGAAGAAAGGACAGGAAGTCTGGTCCCACGCTTCTAAGATCTGGACTCAACAGATTATCTTTCTGAAGATTAATGCATGATTAACCAAAATAGCAATATGGTAATACATAAATTTAAACTCAACTTTGACATTAACATCGTAATTTATACATTCATCTAAGAAATATTTATTGGAAGCCTCTGTGCAACGTTTCTGACATTCATTCTAACTAAAACTAGTTTTCTTTGTCCCGAAAGGGTGTTAATGATGTGTTTCTTCCAGATGCCCTTTCAAATAGCTAAAAAACTCTACAGAAAAAGATGTATGGCTAACCAAACAAACAAACAAACAAACAAGGGAGGGGAAAGGAGACAGTAAATTCCACAAAAGAAGAAATGAGGGGGCCTGGGTGGCTCATCAGTTAAGCGTCCAACTTCTGTTCAGGTCATGATCTTGAGGTTCGTGAGTTTGAACCTCGTGTCAGGCTCTGTGCTGACAGCTGGGAGCCTAGAGCCCGCTCTCTCTCTCTCTCTCTCTCTCTCTCTCTCTCTCTCTGCTCCTCCCCTGCTCACTCACTCACTCACTCTCTCTCTCAAAACTAAAATATTTTAAAAAATTTAAAATAAATAAAAATTAAAGGGAAGAAAGGAGTCTTGGTTGAAATAAAAGGAAACGATGGTGGGAAACAGAAAGGGAAAGGCCAGCACTCTGCACATGGTGGCATCTTGATCCTTACAAGGCTGGGCTACTGTACTCAACTGCGGCTTGGCACCAGAGAGGAGTGAGTGCAGCATGTTCTCACAAACCTGGGCTTAAATCCTCACGGCCACCCTAAGCAGCCACACCACTCAAACCAAGTCACATCCACACCGGTCTGAACTCCAGGTTTTCATCTCCAAAACAGCGATCATGTAAACACTCTCACAGAACTACAAAGAGTAGCAAAGCAAATAAGCAATGTGTACCTTGTTTAAATGAGTAGGCAATTACCACAACCGAGTCACTAAAAGTATAAGCATTCAGTGGTGGTTCCTACTCAAAGGGAAGTGTAGTAAAAGGGTTATGATGACAGATATTAAACAATCAGTAGAAACTTGCCTCATTTTCTACACCCCATCATCTAAAGGAAAAAATCAGACATTCCAGGAAAAGACTTGATTTCTCCCTCACTCCAGAATGATGTTTCAACCAAGAGCCAAGAAAACTAGTTGTTTCAGACTTTTTTCCCCCTCTCTTACACTGTATTTATCTATATAGGGGAGGAAACATCTTGTTAGTATTTCCTCTTTAAAGGAACTAAAAAGAAAAGCCTGTCAGAACAGGACCACTGCATTCAGTCAGGCATGTCACTTAAAAAACTTTAGGCTTGGGCATGAGGAAGGATAGGTGACAACTCACCTATCTCAAACTATGCTATTCTCAAACTTTCCAGAAACAAAGTAAAACAGGAAGTGATGGTTATTTCACAGCCATAACATCATACATATGAAGTCAATTACTCAAAAGTCTGGAGACTTTTTAAAGCACTTCAACAGTTCTTGATTACAGCAACTGACAGCAACATGCAATAAACTACAACAATGGCAATTGACACTGATTACATTTTGATCAGTTCCTACAATTCAGAACTCATTTGTTACCAAGCTTGTCAGACGAGCCACAGATACATTCAAGAAATCAAATTAAGCACCCTGATTAAAGGTGCAATCCTTTATAACTGGGACTAAATAATTCTGTTCTAAAGGCTTTGCCAACCCATTACTTCAGTAACTGAATATTCTCTCTCTCATTAAATCAATTATTTAAATCTCATTTTAACGTACAAGTCAGATAACATTTTCAATCAATTCGCTCCCGGCAAATCAGCATTTTAAAATCCAGGAGGCTTCTAAAGGAAATCTTTTATTTTCATCTTTCTACCAAATTATCATTCTATATTTCGAGAATCATAGCCTTTCTATGGAAAAGTAAGCCACCCTTTGAATTCATGGAATAAAAAGTAGCTGTCACATCAGAGGCTAATGACTACATAGTGTCTATGGTACTAATCCCCTATTAAATTTGTACTGTTTTCAAATAACTCAATCATACCTAGCAGTTCTTTAGAATCAGTGGATGCACTGGGACCAGGTAAATTTGCTAATAACTTATTTGGGTTTCAAACTTATAAATGCATTTGAGTGTTCAATCAGAATATACATTCTACTGTAAATAAGGAAGGGATTTTGCTCCCTTATTGACTAAGAGACAACACCTTTATGTACTAGTTAAAACTAACAAGCACAGATACAAACAGTTAACTGTTTATTTGGGTGAATGTTTCATAATTACGTAACCAGTATTTTTTTTTTTGAAACTGGAAATTTTCAGCCCCACCTAAATGCAAAGCACCTAAATGCAATATTCCAAAAATTGACCTGGGCCCCACTTTAAATTAAAGTACTTGAAGGAGCACACTGATTGAATGAATTTTGAGAATATACATTATAAATCCAAAATCAAAATTTTCACCTATATTAGTTTACTTTGTTTTCCCCAATGTATATGAAAAAGCTGTCTTACAAACAAGTAAGGTAATTTTTTTGAGTAAAACTTCCAAGTTAGTTGTATCTCTTGTTTCCTATGGTTCTGTGCCTAAAAATAAAATCCTACCTATTTTGCAAGTTAAATTTAGAAATAACCACCAAATTCACCAACACACTTAAGCTGCCACCACATTTTCTTATAATTTCCCCTCCCTGCTCTGATGTTTTCATTCTTCAGTGGCGAAGTGGGAGAACACTGACAACTCTAACCCATCTGAGTTCTAACCTGCCAATAACTATTGTAATTAACCTGCTACATTCTCACCCCATTTACTAAAAATCCATGACTCACCCAAACACACCTCATCCGGTATTTCTCCCTTCCCTCCCCAAGGGCTCTAAAGCTACTACGTAAAAAACAAACATAAAACTTTTACAAAGTTACATGTCTATGTGTGTGTGCCCTCTGTTAGAGCAAAAGGGGAAGAAAAACACCTGAAAAGGGGAGGAAGACAATTGCTCAGTTGGACTTTGTATGTATGTATGTGTGTATATATACATATATACATATATGTATATATTATGTATGTGTGTGTGATTTTTTATATATATATATATTTATATTTATATATATATATATATTTATATTTATATTTATATATATATATATTTTTTTAAACTTAAGAAGTGTGGTCCAGGGAAAGAGAGCTGAGCACTACCTTCTGGCTCCCAGGATAGAAGACAACTAAGACAACAACTCCCATCACCTGACCTGACCTGGAGGAGTAGATATGACATGTCTATTTAGAGGACTTTCTGTGGTCAACTGCCATTCGTACTCCTTCTTGGCAGAGGAGAGAAGAAAGGGGTGGAGGAAACAGGGGTGTGGGGGAGAAGAAAATGGGGAGAGAAGAAGAATGGAAAGAAAGATTTTTATTTTAATCTTAAATATGAAGAGTGAAAACATACCAACAAGTGAAGAAAACATGGAAGATACTAAGCATTCATCCCTTCTTTAGAAATCATCACAAACTTCTACACAAGAGTAAATACTTAAAACATTTCAAACAAACAATACACACGTTATATAAAAATGGCAGTAATAGAAACACATCCAAGTAAATAATTAGTTCTCAAGAACTAAAGAACCAAGTAAACAGAAGTTCTTGTCAAAAATACTAAATGCCTTGGAATTTTTTCTCAGACATTAAAAAAATGGATTATTTCTCATCTCTACAAAGAAAAATTCAATACAAACAAATTGTACTTTGAAAAATCCAAATTTGAAATACACATTACTGGAGGAATAGCAACTTAAAAAAATAACTGCCTCATACTGGGGACCTGGGTGGCTCAATCCATTAAGTGTCCAACTTTGGCTCAGATCATGATCTCACGGTTCCTGAGTTCCACATCGGGTTTGTTGCTGTCAGCACAGAACCCGCTTCAGATCCTCTGTCCCCCTCTCTCTCTGCCCCTTCCCTGCCTGCACTCTCTCTCAAAAAATGAATAATTAATTGCCTAATACCAAATGGGAAAAATCATCAGAACTCCTGGGGCAGGGAGAGTGGGGACACTGGTCTAAAAGAGCAAAGCTAAAAATCTGGCAGACTCATCCGGTGTTTTCTTTCTCTTTAAGATATAGAACCCTAGAACAACATAGGGAGGTGAGATAAGATGGAAAGAAAGAATGTCCAGTGGATAGGGTATACACAACTGCACAGAACTCTTAAAATCCTTTTTTTGGAAGAGGTATAAATTATTTATTTGAACACTTAGTGAATGGGATAGAAGGGAAAAGGTATCTTAAGGGAATTTTAAATTAAGATTCAGTGAATAAATCTATTTTGTAAAGACCTAAAGTTTGAGTTGGTAACAAAGTAACAAGAAAGCAGTATTAATCCTAATAAAAAAAATCCAAAGTTTGTGATTGACCATCTTCAATTTCATACTAGGAATTATTGTAAAATAATTATTGTGGTAGTGCCCAACCCCCCTTTACAAGGAAATAATCAAGTCAGTGTCATCCCTCTCATCAATTCTTCAACTTCCTGAAGAAATGCTTCTTGGGAAAACAAATTTCCTTTGTCAGCAGCTGAAATTAGGTTGTATCGCGCTTGTATCCTAGACTTCTCTGCTCTGAGTCTCATGGAAAGTGAAAACAGTTTTCCAGGTCATGAATTTTTGAGGGTTTAGATATTTTAAAACACCTTGCCAGTACAGGATTATCTTGAGACATTTCCCATGAGCAGAGGAAACTACCACCTTAGTTCAGGGATACAGATCAAGAGGGATTTTATGAGATTAAGAACAAATTTTGAGACAGCTTAACACTTCCCCGTGACCACAGAGACACCCTTGTTTGAACTTCCCTTGAACACGAACAAGAAGACAATAAAAATAATGCTGGGATCCTTAGGACCAATTTACTGCCAAAGTGTGCCTTTCAGCCAAAATATCCCCTTCTGATACCAACAGCCTTCCAATTCTAATCATTATTACACCATCTTGGAAATGAGCGAAGTGTTTCTAATTTTAAAATTAACTAAAAGCAGATGCTGTAGCCCCATTAAACTCTTCCAGCTGCTACTGAACCACTGGCAACCTGAGTCTATTTAATTTGGAGACCACTAATGGTAAAAAGGAAAATCTGACTGCCAAAATTGCACACCCAAGTTAAACCAGAGAGGCAGAAAATGAAAACAGCTCATGAAAGCGAATGTATTCTAAGACAGCTCTCCAACTGATGATGGGCAATTCTTCCTGCAGTTAATAGCTAAAAAAAGGTTATTGCTTATTAAATCCTTAATTCAAATACAGCCAAACAAGCAATCCTATCTGTAACATGTCAGTTGATTTTATTCATCTTGGTTTATGCTTCCTAAAAACGAGTCCTTCCCACAATGCTTTAAGATGCAGACAGGTTTTAAATGCATCTACAGCATACCTGAGGGCATTGTTAATACTGATTAATTAAAGTGAGATATCAAGTTAATTAATATTTAGCAAGGTCAAAATGACAGATTGGTTTGACATACAGGCCCTCAAGCCTGATGAGTTATCATCACTCCTCAAGAGGCAGCCAGCTTTGGGGCAGGGAGAGAGGCAGGACACCTTACAGGTGGCACCGAACCGACAGCGGCGTGTCATGTAAAAGCGCTTTGTCATTCACGCAATGTCTGGGGTAATGAAATGAATTCACTTGCTGGCTTCCTCTAGTCTGTGATGCCAAAGAACACTGTGTTATCAGCACAGATGGAGCATGCATGGTTCTGGAGAAGAGCCTGGTGCAAACTACGAACAAGCCACTGTGAATACCAATGAGTCCCCAAGAATCGGATCCTTGCTGTCAAGTGACAGTTTTGGAAGCAACATAAAAATGAGTGAGTCCCAGTGGTCTTGTCCAACCAAATGTACTGTCAAGACTCTGGATGGGCAATTTGGAAGCCATGCAAATCACAGAGGCCTGGCTGCTACTTTCCTGTGAGAAGCAAGCACAAGACGACATTCACCCATGAGCTGCATTCTTTTCTTTTCTTTTTTTCCCCCCATTTACTAAGAAATGGAACACAAGGTAAGAGGGAGTGGAAATCTGTGCTGAGACAAACACTAATCTACTTCTCAGAATCAACTACCTCTGCTCAGGAGAAAACTCATCGAGGCACCCAAGTGTGCTGTATGTTACTATGAAATATTAAGTTGTAAAGTCAATGAACATAAACAAACAATGCATGGAAAATGATTAGAAAAGAGGCATACCCATCAACATACTCAGAAGTCTCTGGACCTTTGAACTCACCCCCACAACTCTGTACAATCCTTGGTCATTTATACCTATTGGAAGAGACAAAGTGTTAGCAAAATATAAGACAAGTCATATTTTAAAAGCTGTCAGCAAACAATTGTATTCAGAATCTTTGCTAACTCACATTAGCAGCATTCCTGTTGACTATAAAAATAAACGTTTGACAAAACCAAGTGTTTACCAACTTGTTTTAGCAGCTTGGTATTCATGAGTTATGGTTGGAAAATAATCTCATAAAAACAGTGTTCCATGTGCACAAAATGTAATGAGTCAATGTTAATGAAATAAGTTCCTTAAGTAGTACTCATGTGTACCAATGCATTTTGTAAAGATGCATTCTAACTTTCACGTTGTTTTTCTTGAAAAGTTCAGCCTTTTAAAAAATAACATGGTGCTTAGTACACAGAAAGAAAATCATTATTTAGATGATTCTTTAAGGCCATGGAAATCCATTCAAAACTAAGGCAGAACTGTTTTTGTTTTTGGTTAAGAGCTGTTACATGCACTGTCCAGCAAGGAGCTCTGAAACTCCCAAGGAACATTACTACAAAGTATATACATCAGAATGAGCCAAATCACAGCATTCTCTCTCTGCAGAGCTGGGGAAACAAAGTATCTCTGGGCACAACAGATGAGAAATAAAGGCAAGAAAATATATTGTCAAACAGAATTTAGTATATTGAATACATGGCAATATACACAGTATATTGATTTGAATAAACCAACTGTAAAAGGGCATTTTTGAGGCAATTGGGAAATTCTGAGTGACATTAAGAGTATGTCAGAAAATGTCCCTATTTTTTTTAAGGTACATACTGAAAAGAGTGAAAGGAACCTATCTGAGATTTGCTTTAAGAGCAAAGAAGGGATAGATGAAGCAATTTTACCAAAATCTTAAGTGTTGAGCCTGAGCCATAAGAATATGGGAGTTCACTGCACCACTCTCTCTACTCTTTTTATGCTTGAAAGCTTTCATAATAAAATAACGACTTTGAAAAATCATGACTTCTCAAAAGAGTTGCAGCTTGCTGCAGGTGTTTGTTTTCTGCACAACCAATGTTAAAACTAACAAGAACACAACTAGTTGAAAAGAAGATGATGCCTCTAATCCCCAAAGTTTCCCAAACACAACAACAACACCAAAAAAGCCACGGAATTTGCCTAGGAGAGCTTACTTTCTTTTCATCTACTCAACATGGGTGATGAAAAGACCAGACAGGGTCTGAAGGGCTGGCTTCCAGTCAAGACTCAGTCACTCCTGAGCTCTGAGATCATGGACCTCTCTGAGTCTCGATGATGTATCTGAGATCAAGGACAGCACCTTGCACTTTGTGTTTGGTGGGGGGAAAACATTGAGACGACACCAAGACATGTACTATCAATTGTAACGCATGGCACACATAAAAGCTCTTATCACACTCCTTGCAAAAGCAAGTCTTCATTTTCCTTTTCTCTATTTTGCCTTTCATTTATTTCTCCTTAATAATTTTTTAAGCTTCTCAAATGTCCCATTTGTCTTGTATATGCTACATTTTGCATCCCCCCAAAATCCCTATGTTGAAGTCCTAACCCTCACTACCCTCAGAATTTGACCGTCTTTGGAAATAAGGTCTTTAAAGGAGGTAATTAAGTTGAAATTATGTCATTAGGGTAGGTCCTAAAGCAGTATGTTTAATGTTCTTATAAGAAGTTGGGGGGTGGGGGGGCACCTGGGTGGCTCAGTCGGTTAAGCGCCCAAGTGTTGATTTCAGTTCAGGTCATGATCTTGTGGTTTGTGAGTTGGAGCCCCATGTCTGGCTTTGCACTAACAGCACAGAGCCAGCTTGGGATTCTCTCTCCCTCTCTCTCCCCCTTTCCCTTGCTTGCTTGCTCGCTCTCTCTCGCTCAAAATAAATCAACACCTACAAAAAAAAAAAGAAGTCGGGACACACAGGGAGAAGATGGTCACCCACAAACCATGGCCCTCAGAAGAAACCAATCCTTGGGGCGCTTGGGTGGCTCAGTCAGTTAAGTGTCCAACTTCAACTCAGGTCATGATCTCGTGGTCTGTGAGATCGAGCCCTGCATCAGGCTCTTTGCTGATAGCTGGGAGCCTGGAGTCTGCTTCCAATTCTGTGTCTCCCTCTCTCTCTGCCCCTCCCCCATGCATGTTCTGTCTGACTCTCTGTCTCTCAAGAATAAGAAAAAATTTTTTAAATCTCTCTCTCAAAATAAATAAACATTAAAAAAAAGAAGTTGGGACACACACAGGGAGAAGCCAGTCACCCACAAACCAAGGACAGGGGCCCTCCAAAGAAGCCAACCTACTGACACATGGACCTCAGATTTCTAGCCCCAAGAATTCTGAGAAAATACATTTCTGTTGTATAAGCCACCCAGTTTGTGGGACTTTATTATGGCAATCCAAGCAAACACATACACCTTGTCTCTCAATTATCTCAACAGAGCTCAAAGAACCAGAAGAGCAAAGGCCAGCCCTTCAGTCTACACATATCTGTTCTAAAGATGCTTTGAATGCTAAAGAATCAAAGCAGCAGAGATGCACCTTCCTGATGGGGAAGCTCACTGACTCCAAGAGAGGGAAACAAATTCAGGTCAGCCCTGCCAGGAGTTGATAAAAAAGAAAGGAAATTGTCAAGAAACACAAAAATCAGATTTTGAGCCTGCTACGGGAGAAAAGACTGGGCCTCATTCCTTCCTTCTCCTAGAAGCCAGAAGGCCATGTCCAGAGTTTAAAATATCACAGGACTGTTTTTCAATACTACTCCATTTAAAAAACCTAAAATAGTTTGACCTCGGTGCCAGAAGCCAAAAGAGCAAGTCATATTCTGCAGTCAGGCAAACGTGCATCTTTGAGACATGCCTGAAATGCACAAAGAAATGAAATAAGAATGTTACCTCAGCAATAATCATCACTCTGTGCTTGTAATTACTATCAGATAATTGATCAAGTTCAAATTCATCAACCTGAGAGAAGCTGAGTTAATTGCTAATGCATAATGAAAGGTGCAAGGGGGAATTGATGCTACTCAACACAGTTTCTACATTTTTAAGATGAAATTTAAATAAACCTCATATAAAAGCAGCTTAGAAACAGCATGTAACACACACACGTCATATAGGATTTTGTTTCTTGTTACAACATCCTTAAAAAGGTCTGAATTAAGAAAACTGAAACATACTTTATATCTCTGAACATACACATATCATTTAAAAGACAACAAATAAATACATTTGAAGAATAGGAACCAATCCTTATGCCAAGTCATATGAGTGAGTTTATCAGTCTCTCCAGCTTCTCTTCCACATTTTCCCCTTTCAGCCCAAGGAGTCACTATTTCTTTAAAAAATTTTTTTTTCAACGTTTTTTATTTTTTTTATTTTTGGGACAGAGAGAGACAGAGCATGAACGGGGGAGGGGCAGAGAGAGAGGGAGACACAGAATCGGAAACAGGCTCCAGGCTCCGAGCCATCAGCCCAGAGCCTGACGCGGGGCTCGAACTCACGGACCGCGAGATCGTGACCTGGCTGAAGTCGGACTCTTAACCGACTGCGCCACCCAGGCACCCCATCAGCCCAAGGAGTCACTATTTCTAATCACCACGTATTAGAATTTGGAAATTTTCTTTGACTTCCTCTGTCACTTTCCTAATTCACTAGGTCAATGTGCACAATTTCTTCACATTCAGACTCATCTCTGCTTCTTCAACACAGTCTTGAGTTTTATACACACATATTTATTAAGACACCCCTGTAGGGAAGCACACACGACTATAATTCATTCTGAACATCATTTTTTCTTTTTCTTTTCCTTTTTCAAACCACACTGATTATCTAAATTCTCTGCCATCCCCATTTAAGAGTAAGCCATCACTCAGATCCAGTCTAGATTCCTCTGCTGAAGTAGTAGGTAAGGCATAAATACACAAGTATCTACAATGGGCCCTACCTCACCTACCCACATTTATTGTGGAGTATTCACCTCAACCAGAGCAAACCCCGAACTGTCACCCACAAGTCACCAAATTCACTCCCTTCACTCCTCCCTCCAGGTCATCTCCTCGGACAGAAATGTTCTTCCGCCTTCTCTCCACAAATTACTCATCTGTCAAATATTTATTCATCAAATATGTGCCAGGTGCCGTTCTAGCTGCCAGAGGTTCAACAGTGAGCAAATTGAATCCCATCCAGACCTTCAAAACCAGATAAAATCCCACCTTGTCTAACACCAGCCTACAGTTGATATTCCCTTTTCCTGAACATGACTCATAATTGATTCCTCCGAACACTTGAATACATTTTAAAACAAGCCCACAATCTCTTATTCACAATTCCCAAAATCAAAGTCTGAATGCTTGACCCGACATCAGATTACTTCGTTTGTATATTCCCCTGCTCAGTGTGAATACTCCTAATTAACTATGTTAAAAGTATGTCCACACATCTGGAGATGTGACATGCAGTATACCTTACGTCCCATACGCTTTCTAAAACACATCCAACCTCATGATTTTCAGATTAAGAATTGAGGACCTGTGTTCCACCTTCTCTTTCCAAATACACAGAGACATGGAAAGATACTAGGTCAATCTTGGGTTTCGTTTTTAATAGCTTTCATGGTGCCTCACGTGGAATAGTTGAGTACAAAAAAGATATGGCTAGGGTCTTGGAATTAATATGGAACTACAGGTAGAGACTGGCCTTGGGCCAAAACAGACATTATAATTAGGAGCTAAAAACAAAGTTAAAATATCCAACTTACTACGATTTTTCTCGGGTAGCAATATTCCCTGATGTTATTACTACAACACTTTTTAACTTTTAACAAAAATTTTTCATCTGGTCAAAGTGCTATAGTTTTATTTTTGTTTTTTTTTTTTTTTTCTTTTAACAAATAAGGCTGTTTCTGATCAGGAGGGCAAGTGCTCTCCATTACAGTGATGAGCAGCTGATGACAGCTGTCCCTGGGCAAAGTGGACAAGGTGAAATCAAACGTGTCTTACTTCCCACCGCCTGTCTCCTCCAATCTCACACAGTCCTGTCACTGAGTACCAGCCACATCTTTCTCGAGGAGAAAGTCAAAAAAGGAAATGAGTCAACTTTCATCATCATCTCTGCCCCACAGTCTCCCTCTTGGAACCCAGACGATGCTGCCAGAACCAGTCTATTCCACTCCACAAAACTACCTAACACCAGTGGGCACTCAGAGGCCCTGGCAGGTGGGCTAGAGAAGCAAAAGAGAAAATAAGATGCTCTGGAACAATAAAAGAATTAGATACAAAAGGAAAATAAAGCCAAAGAGGGTGGCTAAATTCAGTTAAACAACAGAGGTGGGGGCAAAGGCTAACATGGCCACAACTGGTAAAAAAATTTGTTGCGTAAGAAGAAAACAACAGGAAGTGGCATTTAGAGTAAAGGAGGTAGAAGAGAGAAGACAGGTAATCAACACACACACACACACACACACACACACACACAGGAAAGGTCAATGAAGAACAGAAAGAAGGAGAATTTGGAAATAAATGAGGCAATAACAGGCTAGACATTGTGTAACATTTAAATTCCTATTAATTTCATAAAAATTATCGTGTACTTATATTTTAAGCACTGAGGTAGAATACAGTGAAGACACAATAAAATTTAAAAGACAATTAAAATTAAAAGAAAGAGCAACTTGGGAGAGAGCAACCAACCCAGCCACAACGTCTCATCTTTCCTTTCTGGCTTCGGGAACAGAACCCATACTTGATAACTCAGGGACTCTTAATATCTTGCATGATCCTCAGTACATGGTATACATTTAACCAGTGAATCAGATAAATTAATAGATAAACTGAATAAGTCATTCGTAAGTTGATAAGTGATTAGTAAAAGGATATAGAAAGAAAATAAAAAGAGACAGAAAAGGTTATTTGTAACTAGAAAAGACAAATATAACATTATAAAGGAATAAGACTCAAAATGAAACTTAGACCTTTGATGGTGATACGTACAAAATTATTTTAAAAAATTATCCAGGTATATGATTCTACAGAAATCAGTGACCATATGTTATGGGTCCATAAACTAACATTCAGTCAGTTCTCATCTAGTAACCAGTAGAGTGTTTGGCATGGAATGAGATAATTGACCAATATTTGTGGCAGGACTGAATCATTTATTTGCACTTTTGTCTGTCTACAACAGGGATGAAAGGTTGTCAATGGTCAGGTTCATATTCACAAGATTTACACCAAAAGTCTGCCACATGTCATCAGTAATACAGCCCACACACATAAACACACACACACACACACACACACACACGCATAAATGCAAATTTGTTTATATATCCCACCAGCACTGCAAAGACAAATTCTCCTTTGAGCTATGTAATGAACACACAATTTTATGCATAAATATCAATCATAATTGTAAATGTTTTATAATAATACATTTATATACAATTATAAATATTAACTAACCTGGAGTGGGTCTTGAAAATAAAAGGAAGAAAGCACTATACGTAAAATGATTAGGAAAAGCTTATGAGAAAATAACCCAGCAACAAGGCTAAGAACGAAATGCTATAAAGGTGACTCCAAAAATAGCAAATGATGAGGCTCATGAATATTGCTTCAGGTCATAGGTAAATGACAAAGATTTGATAATGTGTCCTTTACGTATATTTATAACTAATCCCCAATAAACATTCTATTTACATGTCTGTGTAAATACAATCAGCACTTTCCAGACTATCCACTGCACTGAGTTACACAAAAATAAACAGGTTCATACACAAAGACTACCTTCCAAGATACTGGACATCTTAGTCCCCTCACTTCAAAAAAAAAAAAAAAAAAAAAAAAAAAGTAAGGGCACCTGCGTGGCTCAGTCAGATAAACATCTGACTCTTGATTTTGGCTCAGGTCATGATCTCATGGTCTATGAGATCAAGCCCCACATCAGGCTTTGTGCTCATGGCGTGGAGCCTGCATAGGATTCTCTCTTTAGCTCTCTGCCCCTTCTCCCATTTGTGCATGCTCGCTCTCTCTCTCTCTCAAAATAAATAAATAAACTTTAAAAAAAAAGCATATTCAGTAAACACATCTTTGTTAAATTTGTAAGATATAAATTATTACAAGTTAAGGTTACTCATATCCTGGAAACTTCCAACTCTACCACCTCCTGGTTGTACAACCTGGCAAGTCACTCATTCTCTCCCTGCCCCAGCTTCATTACCTGAAAAATGAGGTTAATGATGGCATGGGATTGTCATGGAAATCAAAGGACACACCGTGTGTAAAGTGCATGAGCCTCACATACCAAGCACTATTACAAACTTTAATTGAGCATAAGATTCAAAATTAGTATCAAAACAGCTAGGTACACTACACATACAAATTGCCCTAAGTCTACAACCTAATTTATAAAATAAAGCACATGGTGAGTGTCAAAATTTATTCAATATGAATGGCTCACAGAAAATATGACATTTCTGTTCACTGATAACGTTTGGAATTTCTCCCCTGGATGATGATTATTTGGGCGGCAGATATAAAAATATTATTGACAGTTACTATGTGTCAGGAACTACTCTGCACTTTTCCTTCCTATGAAGTCTTGCTTCCACTTTCATGTTGGCCTCTACATGTTCTTTTTAGATTAACCCACTTCTGTATTACAACGGATAGCCTCCTCACCAGCAGGCACTTTGAGGACAGGTCTCATGATTTCATTCACATGATCTTCCTATACCCAACCAACCAGAGAGCTCAGAACTCCAACAGTTTGGTGCATGAGGGCAGCTGTGCCCACTGAGTCTGCCTGTCATATCACTTTCATTACTGCATCCCATCCCAGCATAAGTGAAAAGTAGGGACAAAGTACAAGGCAAATACCCAATTCCAGGTCTAAACCAGTATTTTTGTGATGAAGTTCCTATTCCAGGACTTTTCAGACACATCTAGACTTGACTCTAAGACTCATTCTTTCATTCCAAGTCACAAATACAAAGGGTTTTTGGTTTATTAGCTGCTACCTTGGTATTAGGGTCAGAATAGACTGTATATTCCCAGCATTCCATGCAGCTAGCCCACATGAGAGGAAAGCATTTTTGCTTCGGACCAGACAACCCCTAGACTTGCTGCTATTTCTGGCATAAATTCACCCAAGCCAGTGGGCAGGCAGCCTCCAGCAGGGCTAGTGAGAAACTACTGACTACCAGGAAGTTTCCTCTTCCATTAATAACATTCAGGGCCCCAAACTCTCTCAAGGTCTGATGTCTTTCTGTCCCACATCTAACAGATCTACCACTCATTCAATGTGCCCTTCGGTCTTTCCTCTCAGTGTAAACCTTGGGGAAAGGAGTGTGTCACAGTCCCTGGGCCTCCTAGCAGAATTCAGCTCCCCTATTACCACTAAATTGAGTTGTCAACCAACTCTTCCTCTCACCTTACTCTCCTGCCATGGGTGAATTCTGACGTTGAGTATGGAGACCCGGTTCTGAATCCCAGCTCTGCCACTTTATAGGCTGTGTGAACTGTGGCAGGTTTACCCTTAACGTTCCATGCCACAGATCCCTCAGAAACAAGATAGATCTCAACCACCTACTGAGTTTTGTAGGGACTGTGTGAGCTAGAATATATGAAATACTCAGAAAATATAAAATGCCATTTGTTATTAGGATTTTAAATACTGTCAGATGCAGATTCCACACTGACATTATGTTTTCTACAAAGAGACTTTCCAAGGTATTACATAGATTCTCAGCAAAGGGGATAAATCTTTCTTGGGCTGATGGTGCCCCTTCAAAGGTCCATGATGGAGCCAGTATGGAAAGAAGAAGGTATGACTTTAGAATGGCTTCATCTCAAGTCTGGAGGAGCACTTCAGATTATGACATTTAAGTCTTCCCTCCCAGCTTCCCTTTCCTACTCTCTACAGTTTCACACTTCATCTATTCTTTAAGTATTTGTCTGTATTATATTGTTCATCTCCAGCATCCTCCGAAATCAGCCTATGGTCTCCATCTCCTCGTGTTCATTGATGTTGAGAGCACCAGCATTAAAAACTCAGCCTTGGATTTGAGTTGTAGTCTGCCTTCTAGCTGAGACTTATACAAGTCAAATCATGTCTCTTGGCTTCAGATGCTCATGGAAAATGGAAAATACCATTGTCTCCTAGGGTTCTTGTGAGAAGTACAACCTGTACAGCCTGGCTATTCTCCAGCTTCTTGCTTCCCAGTCCTTAAATGGTTTTTTTTGGTCCTCCTCCTCCCTGAACTTTGTAGAGCAGGTGACACAGGTATGACTTCCTCCTCTTTGAAATTACCCCTCTTCTGGATTCCTTTACACCACACTGTCTTGGGTTCTCCTCTGACCCTGTAACTGTGCTATGTCTCCTTAATTATTCTTTTTCCTCATATTCTCTAAAGGCAAAGATCCCCAAATATTCTGCCCTTTGTCCCCCATTATTTTCTTCCCTCACCATCCACCTGCCAAGACTTTTTGACACTCAAAACTTGACCTCTCTGGGTGCGTGGGTGGCTCAGTTGGTTAAGTGTCCAACTCTTGATTTCAGCTCAGGTCACTATCTCATTGTTTGTGAGAGTGAGCCTAGCGTTAAGCTCCATGCTGGGTGTAGAAGCTGCTTAAGATTCTCTCCCTCTCTTTCTGCCCCACCCCCCACCAGCTCATGCTCTCTCTCAAAAAAAAAAAAAAAAAAAAAAAGAAAAGGAAAAAAAGAAAACAGAAACAAAGAAAAGAGAAAAGAAAAGAACTTCACCTCTCTAAAAAATGATGCCCACCATCTCTTCTGTTGCCTTCATTTTATTTCTGACAGAAATGTCACAGGACACGCACTCTGAATTCACAATAACAAAAACCAACCTATATTCCTCCCAAACCTACTGCTCCTCTTGCATTCTCTGTCTTGGCTAAAGATGTCTTCAACTACCTTGGTTGGGAAGCTTACAGTTTTTATCTTCCCTTTTCCCTACCTTCTATATTCAACATGTCATCAGATTCTGTTTTTCTGCCAAGTCTCTCATCCTATCCATCCCTTCTTTCCACTATCAGTGCCCTAGTTTAAACCTCCATCAGCTTTATCTGGATTATTTCTAAAATCCAGCCAGCCATCTTGCCTGCCATCTCCCCATCCCACCCAACTCCCATTAAAAGATCTGAACATACCCCTGCTCAAATCTGTCAACGTCTCACCTCTGCCTATAGCACTGAGGCAACATGCAGCACAGTGCCTGGGATCTACCACACTCTGGCCTCGACTGCTCACAAAGCATCTTAACACATCATAGCCATCCACCCCCTCTGCCAGCAACACCCCAGGGCGGGTGAACACCATCTGTTCCAGTATCTCACTCTAGAGCAAAGAACAGGTTTGCTTGCAGCCTTGGAAAATAGAGATAGTGTCTCCATCTAGAACAAAAGGCAGGCATACTTGTCAGCCATAATAAGAGTCAAGTTTCCTAAGCTCAAAGAGTTTTTCTCTTGTAATATGACCCATTGTGTGGGCAGGTATCACCTGACGTTCTCTGCAGTACCCTTAGGAATTAGAGACCAACACAAAATTTATATTCTGACTACTGAGAGTAATAAACTGTCCTTCATCTCTGATCCAGGAGTCTTGGGTCTTCTACTAGCATGCATGAAACTATACAAAATAACTTGTTCACATGAAAGCATGAAATCAGAGGCCTTCACTGCCTTGAAACTAGATTGAAACTAATCTTTAAGAAAAAGGAACCATATCTCCACCATTTTTTCCTCCAATATATTTCCTGTAGGAAACACCCAAAAAGAATTGACTAAAGCCCATCTAACACGTGCATGTCGAAGAATACGTAAGTATTAAATAAGCTGGAACGGATGAGACAGCTAAATAAAAGTACATTTTATTTTTAAATTCACTCATGTAGCTCAAGCTTAAGTGGTCACAAAATTTTACTTAACGTAAAACAGAAAAAGAGACTCAAACTCAAGGCAAAGTTGGCTGAAGTTTTTTGCCACTCTTTTTCTTCCCTTCTCTACAGAAATCAGAACATCAGGAAAAGTCTAAGAGTCTCACTGCTGCCATCGGTCTCTCCACCTCAGAACAGCTGCAGCATCAGGAACTAAACCAACTCTAGGCAACTCTGGGCAATCTCTTTTTTGGGGGGACGGGGGGCAGGGAGGGGATGTGGGGGGGACGACTGACGATATCCAAAAGCCATTGTCTTGTTCCTGAGCATCCTTCCTTTCTTCACCACCTCCTGGCCGTTTTCTTGCTCCAGTGTCCACAAGACACTGAGGAACAGAAGACTGAAATTCCAAAGCAGTTACTTTTGCTGCATGTTGCAAGTGCCACATGAAATTGCTAAAATGAACTCAAGTGATTTATTTCCCTATGTAAATTACTATTTAAAAAAAAAAAAAAAAGTGCTCCCAGAGCCTTGAATCAATAACGGAACTACTTAATTGTGACTGGCCTCAATTAACAGATGGATCTCTAAATAAGTGACTCACATTTACTGAGCACTCAATAGGTGCCAAGGTCCCAAGCACTCTCTTTTCATCCTCACAAGCCCGCAAAGGAGTTGCCACCATTATCCCATGAGACACATGATAAAATCAGGTCACAGGGCGTCAAGTAACTAACGTGCCATGGTTGCAGAGCTAGTAAGTGGTGAAAGAGATTCCAATCCAGACTGACCTTTGGGCTCATGCTATTCACCACTATGCTAAAAGTGTTGACAGAGCCTTGCAATAAAAATGCCATGGACCTCGTCAGAATCTGAACTGAACACACAAAACCTAGCATGCCTACTCTCTAGCAGGATAGTTTAACCATTTTTCCCTATTAACTGTTGTCAACCACTCATTTGGAAACTAATAGCTTTGGAAGCTTACTTGTTCTTAAAACAAATAAGATTACTAATTAAGAAAATGAATAATCCTGACTCGCCTGAATTTAGGATTTTAGTTTTGCATTTGCATTTCTGCAGACACCACAAGACTCTCTAATTCCCTCCCACGTAAGACTGTCCTCTTGTTATCCACCCACTCCCATCTCACACCCATTATGATTAAAAAAGAGACAGTGAGGGAAAAATTCAAGTTTACTTGCTGTAAATTTTCTGGGGACAGCTGTTCTTTATTTTCTCCATTTTTGCATGTAATTTGCCCTCAGCAACTTAAGATTAATGTGCAGTAATAGTAAAATATGCTGCAAGTTCATCTTGGGCATCTTCCTTCCTACTGAAACTATACAGTATCATCTTCTACCAGGCCCATCCTGAGACCCCCACACAATTCCAGAGGTGTTTCAGAAGTGGAAAAATCCTCAAGCCAACTTCAAAAAGATTTTCCAAAAACCTAAAACTCTGCTTTTCAAAGAAAGAGAATCTCACTTTTACATACGACAAGTCAAAGACTGACACGTCTTAGACGTGGCTTCCTACTTCTATCCCATGAATTCACAGCTTGTTACAGTGCTCAACTGGATAACTGACAGCTTGCCTAGACCGATATTTTAATGCCATTCTCTAGAAATTAAAGCGAATATTCAAATTATTCACATATGGAAGATCTTTAAAGAGAAACTTCCTAAACAAAAGTGGCATACAAATTTAGTTTCAAATCACGATGACTATTTAAAAAATAGCAACCAGAAGAAGTTTTTAAGCTAGAGTCTTATTTGTTTTTGTATATTTTACAATGCATGCTTCGGCAAAACCAGACGTCATGCAGTTCCAGAAAAAACTCAGTGCACCAGTCATGGGAGTTGGCCCCTCTATAGGAACAGGAGTAATTTACTTAAGGAAATCATGGAATTACTCTTCAAGCTCTGAAACCAGAAAATTCTTCAACAGGTAACATGACATATCTACGTCTAAACTACTACCTATAATTCAGAAAGATGCCAACATAAATTTACAAAGAACAGAATCCAACCTACCTATGTTACTTGAAAGTACTAATCCTAACCACACACAGAAGAAGAAATCCTTCCAATAATTTTACCAATTGCTGGAACACATAATGTGGCTTTTAGTCAAATCTCTGAATACTCAAGCAAAACACAATTGCTTATTGAGTTCTATGTATGAAAGACACAGACTATACTGAGAAATAAGAAGAGGCAAGCAAAGGCAAAGCAGAAATAAGACATTTTCTTCACTCCAAGAAAACCATAAAGTTCCCGAAACAAAATAAATATATCATATAACTAACAATATCAGAGGGGAGCATGGGTGGCTCAGTTGGTTAAGTGGCCAACTCTTGATTTTGGTTCAGGTCATGATCTCACAGTTCCTGAGTTCGAGCCCCATAACAGGCTCTATGCTCAGCACAGAGCCTGCTTCATATCCTCTGTCTCCCTCTCTCACTTGTGCATGTGCTCTCCCTATCTCTCAGAAATAAATAAATAAATAAATGTTAATTTAAAAAAAAAAAAACAATATCAGACAATATAACTGCCAAATGAGGAAATTCCTTCTCACAAGGAAAGCACTTCAAGGGAAGGATGGAAAGGGGAAATTAGAACAATACATTTAATAAATATTCTACTATATAAGAAAATTAGCTCTAATCCTCACAAATGTGGGGGTAGGTAAGCAGTGTGAATGAACTTCCTAGTCACATTCTTTTAAACTGAGGGTCCAAGGGGTTAAGAATGTTTCCAAAGTGCCTATTTCACTGCACCATTGTGGAGTGTAAGCCTGACAGCTCCCATCAGCCAACAGAGAGGTGCGGCTTCTGCAGAGTAATCAAAGTACCTCTCTTCCTCCAGTCTTGCCAAGGACTTCTAGGGCCCAGGTGCATCATGTTCTTTCAAACATCTACACTTCAACCCCACCTTTTCCTCTGCCAAAATCCTTCCTGTAACCCTACACCCATGCATCTGGTCAATTCCTCCCTCATCCTTCAGAAGGCAGCTTATGCGCTAAGTCCTCAAGGAAGCCCTGAGTCAATGGTGATTCAGAGATCCAGGAGGGGCAAAGGAGAAGAATGAGCCCATCATATTCTCCATCCTGAGGGAGCCACAGACACATGGTGGCTGCATGGTTTTCAGCCCAGACAATGGAGGACATGTTGTATAAAACTATTTTGAGAATAATCAGGTGCTTCCCACAAAGGAACAAACTGCTACAGGGCACTAGGCACTAGGGCACTAAACGAGGCATCATCTGAAATAGCAGGTAGAGAGACTGGCAATGAAGCACAGGATGATGAGCGACAGGTGCCATGAATACTTCAGAACATGCTTTGGATCCACCTACAAACTATGTGAAATCCGAAATACCCTTGGCTTCTGACACAGAGACTTGGCCACTATGAGCCATTTTGTTATTTCTTCTCTCAACCCCTTTTTTTTTTTTTTTTTTTTAATTTATTTTTGAGACAGAGAGAGAGCATGAACAGGGGAGGGTCAGAGAAAGAGGGAGACACAGAATTCGAAACAGGCTCCAGGCTCTGAGCCATCAGCACAGAGCCCGACGCGGGGCTCGAACCCACAGGCCGCGAGATCATGACCTGAGCCGAAGTTGGCCGCTTAACCGACTGAGCCACCCAGGCGCCCCTCAACCCCTCTTTTTAGGATGCAGGTCTACCCTACATCTGCTATGCCCACTCTCATGATCCCAAAAGCTACATGGATCCATGATCCAGGGCCCTCATAAACTCTCTCAGGAAACCATCATGGCTTCTTCTACCCTCTAAAACCAAAAAATGAGAAAATTCCTGTCTCCACTGGACTATTCTTATTGGAACTCACACCGTCTACAGCAGAGGCCCAGTTACCAATGATTCTGATTCAACAGAACTGACTGAACCCAGGAATCTGCATTTTCAGGAAGCACCCCCTGGTGATCCTGACACATGTCAACATGTCTGCCATGGACCCGTAAGTTTCCTTGATATCCTTTGCTTTCCACACTAAAATCTGAAGGTGAAATTCCTTACAGAACTCTGATCCTGTATGTAGGACCAACTGCTAACTGTGACGATCTGCTCAATTATTTGGACGCATCAATGCTATCTGACCCCACTGCCCAAATCGACCATCCTAAATCAGCTACCTCGTCTACTGAATCCTCCAGCCTAGACCGAATTCTGAGGCTCCTGTGCACTAAGTCATCCCACACACGGCTGTCAATACTAATTTTCATATTTATCTTTCTAAGCCTCCTACTCTGCTATCCACCACCCTCTAGCACTTACCCAGCTCCTTTACAATTAAATGCAAATGCCTCAGTACCGCTTTGAGGCTGTTTCTTCATGCTTCCTTTCTTTTGTTTAAGTTAGTGAACATACAGTGTAGTATTGGTTTCAGGAGTAGAATTTAGTGATTCATCACCTATATAGAACACCCAGTGCTCATCCCAACAAGTGCCTCTTTAATGCCCATCACCCATTTAACCCATCCCCCCCATCCTCCCCTCTAGCACCCCTCAGTGTGTTCTCTATATTTAAGAGTCTCGTATGGTTTGCCTCCCTCTTTCTTTTTATCTTATTTTTCCTCTCCCCCCATATTCATCTGTTTTGTTTCTTAAATTACTCATATGAGTGAAATCATATCACATTTGTCTTTCTCTGACTTTTTCTGCTGAGCATAATCCATTCTAGTTCCATCCACATTGTTGCAAATGGCAAGATTTCATTCTTTTTGATCACCGGGTAATATTTCATTGTATATATAATCCACATCTCCTTTATCCGTGCGTCAATGGACATTTGAGCTCTTTCCATAATTTGGCTACTGTTAACAACACTGCTATAAACATCAGGGCGTATATGCCCCTTTGAATCAGCATTTTTGTATCCTTTGGATAAATACCTAGCAGGGCCATTGCTAGGTCGTAGGGAAGCTCTATTTTTAACATTTTGAGGAACTTCCATACTGTTTTTCAGAGTGGCTGCACCAGTTTGCATTCCCACCAACACTTTCATGTTTCCTTTCCAATCAAATTTGGCTTCTGTCATACTCTGTCTCCACAGCTTTGCAAAGATGTCTCTAAATTCCACAATATACCTTCCTATCCTTTAAATCTAAGGAAGCCTATTTCTAACCACAGTCCTCAATTATATAACATCAAGTACACTTCATTCTATCAACATGCATTCAAATTCTCTTAATCCTTGCAACCTTGTAACACTTATTTTATCACCTGTTATATTTACATTACAAATCTCTATGTTTACTATTAATGTATCCGGCATTATATGTAAACAACCTTTAATGTGTCCCAAAGGACTAGAACAAAGCTATGTACACCCTGTGATTGCTCAATAAATAAATACTGCTCAATAAATAAATACTAACCAGTATTTATTTATTAATACTGGTAGAACTAGGATTTAATGGTGGTAAGTCACCTGTTACTAAGGGAAGGAAAAGAACATTATGCTATTTTCTGCAGAACTTTTCTCTTTTGTTTTTTTGGGTTTAGGTTGGGTTATTTTTAAAAAGAAGTTACAAAAAAAGCTCCCCACATAGCTGGATACTATAAACATAAAGATAACAATTGTGCAAACTATTTCTTCAATACCAAGCAACCCTTCCATTAGGACAGTGGTTCCCAAACTTCGCTACATAGAATCACTTGGGGAACATTTTAAAAAATCCCACTTCCCAGGAGTGCCTGGGTAGCACAGTGGGTTGAGTGTCCAACTCTTGATCGTGGCTCAGGTCATGATCTCATAGTTCATGGGTTCGAACCCACATCGGGCTCTGTGCTGATAGCATGGAGCCTGCTTGGGATTCTGTTTCTCCTCTCTCACCCCTCCCTCGCTTATGTACTCTCTCTCTCTCTCTCTTTCTCTTGCAAAATAAAAAAGTAAACTAAATTTAAAAAAATCCCACTTCCCAGTTCATACCCGACAGCCAGGAAGTCAAACTTGACTTGGGGGGGGGGGGGGGGATGTGGGTGGTGGTGAGAGCCAGGTTATAGTCTTTAAAGATCCCAGATGATTCCAACGTGCAGCAATATTTGAGAATAATAGCTTTAGGAAATCTTTCAACTTGGTATATGTACATAAGCAATAATTTCCTAGAGGTAGTCAGTTGGCCTGAATTAAGAACCAGTACATATCAATTACAAATATTTGGTAAATGGTTGAAAGATCAGTTGATCTGACTCCCACACACACCCTCACTTCATGAGCAAACAACTCGATGAAAGTGACAAGTATGATTTGTTAACTGATGCTGATGTTGTAGAGACATGGGATTAGTTCTCGTCTCAAAAGTAGAGTAACTGCTTAAAGAGTCCCACTCAGGTCAAGATGTCAGCATCTGTATAGGTCAACATATATTGTACGTGTTAACATAGATTATCATATATTTTGTTTGTGTCATATATTACTGTCCTGTGTTAGTGTCACATACATATTAGTTCCATATGTGGTGTATATGTTGTCAAAGATATGTTAGTACACTAAAAATGTTAACCTTCTTAGGATACTGCAGATGACACTAAATTTTAGACATTTGTCTGATGCTTTCAAATATTTCAGTGAAGTCACAAATAAGGTTGATGACAATAAAAATGCCAAAAGTCGTTTTTAGAAAAACATATTTGGAAAAAGACACACTAATGGTTTTAACCCACACACATGAAATGGGCAGTTTTCAGAAAATAATGGTCATGTTTAAAACACTACAAGCTGTGATTCGAAATACTTCTTCAGTCAGATCTCATTAAAAGCCCCTGGTCTTTAGGCATGTAGATCCACCAGGTACACAGCAGTCATTAAAGCTATTCCCCAAAGATTTCCAGCTCTCTGTGTGTTTTCCAGTCTCCTGGTAGGGTTGCTGAACCTAGACTCTTTGGGGTTCAGTATGACCATGAGGCTTCTACTGACCAATTAGTTATTAGCAAACCTAACTCGCTTCAAGCCCAGACCACTTTGCTTGGAGGTCCAAAGCACTCCAGAATTGTTTCCCTCTGACAAGGCAGCCAGGATCCCTTGACTTGTTTGGTTCACAAAAACAACCAGGAGCCTTCAAGCCTAAGTATTTGTGATGAGCAAAACCCTCCTACCAGTGCTTGAGTGAGAAATAATTCTTATTGTTTTAAGACACAGAGACTTGTGGGTTTCTTGTTACAAGACATAAACTAGCTTTATCCTGATGAAAAAATAAGTATGGCAAATCATGCCTATAGCATAAGAAAATCACTAGTCATGCTAGCTGATTTGCGGGAAATCATTGACAGCAATATTCCTTAAAGGAACTCACAAATTTAGGATAAAAGCCTCAGAGATTCTACAATGTTTCTCATCATTTTTGATAATATAATCTGACCACTGATTCTCTGAACACTATTATTAGTCTATTATTTCACTAAAAGTAAAAGGCTTCATTCAGGAATGGAAAACCTTTAAGAACAAAAGATTTGAAAAAGAAAAACATGGGGCACTTGGGTGGCTCAGTCAGTTAAGCGTCCATCTTGGGCTCAGGTCATGATCTCCCAGTTCGGGAGTTTGAGCCCTGCATTGGGCTCTGTGCTGACAGCTCAGAGCCTGGAGCCTGTTTCAGATTCTGTATCTCCCTCTCTCTATGCCCCCGCCCCACTCGCGCTCGGTCTCTCTCTCTTTCTCTCTCAAAAAACAAACATTAAAAAAAAGAAGAAAAACATATGCTTTTAGTTTATTTTTAAATGATAAAAATCTAACTTAAATTGTGTAGACTCATTCTTCTGTTAAAAACATCCAATAATTATATATTTATAATAAAAATACATCCAATAAAAATACATTCAATGCAGATTCGGGTGTGTATGTATGTATATGTGTGTGTGTGTGTGTGTGTGTGTGTGTGTGTGTATATATATTCCATTCAATGTATAGAACATTCCATAAAACTACATATACCAATCAGAAAGCATTCTAGATAGATTTTAATCTGTTCAGGCAGAAGCAAGTATGTATAAAACATATCCTTTGGGGAAAGAACATAATTTATCAAAATAATAAACACACAAGTGATAAAATTAAGGCGCTTCACTTCAGGTGCTCAGGAGAAATAGAAACATGAATGATGAAGTGAGAGATATGAAAATCACAGTATTTTTTCCAAATTTTGGAAATTTGTGAAACACTAGGAAAATGAAGAAATTTATCAGCTCAACTTCAGGGCAGATGAAGGAAAATCTGTCACAGACCAAACTGCCACCATAAGAGAGTGTATGAGAAAAGGCTTTCTATGGCTAGGGATTTTATTATCGATGGGCAAACCCCTAATCATAAAAGGGCTGGTACTTCTCTGTCATCCGACACTTTTATTTCTGACATGGCTCCATGACAAAAATCCTGTTTTGACAGAAAGCATGAACACAATGCTTCATCCACAAAGTCATCCCGAGTGGGACCAGGATACTCAATACATGAGAGTGAATGAAATATCCATTTATCCATACTTCACTCGGTCTCTAAACAAAGAGAAACTCCACCTCCAGAAACAGCCTGTTTTGTAATGTTTAATCTTTCATTTCTCCAAAGTCTGCTGCAATAGCTGCAAAGCAGAGGGACCCTGTTTTGTTGGGTTTTGGGGTTTTTTTTTAGGGATTATAAAGAAAAAACTTTCAGTGGGGGAGGGATTAGCTTTCCTTAAATTTAAAATGGAAACAACCCGGGGCGCCTGGGTGGCTCAGTCGGTTAAGCGTCCGACTTCAGCTCAGGTCACGATCTCACGGTCCGTGAGTTCAAGCCCCACGTCAGGCTCTGTGCTGACTGCTCAGAGCCTGGAGCCTGTTTCAGATTCTGTGTCTCCCTCTCTCTCTGACCCTCCCTTGTTCATGCTCTGTCTCAAAAATAAATAAACGTTAAAAAAAATTAAAAAAAAAAATGGAAACAACCCAAATATTTATCAACAGGTGAATGAATAAAGAAATTGTGGTATATCCACGTAATGAAATCCTGCCTAGCAGTAAAAAAAAATGAACTAGGTATACACTCCACAAGATGAATCTCAAAAGCATTATGCTACATAAAGAAGCAGACGCCAAAGACTCTATACCACATGATTCCTTTTATATGAAATGGTTTTTAAAAAAGGAACAAACTAAAGTGATAGAAAGCAGCTCAGTGGTTGCCAAGGGCCAAGGAGGGAGGGCAGGCAGACTGACTGCAAACGGACATAAAGGAACAGGGAGAGGAAAGCCAGGAATCTCCTATGATTATGGTGGCAGCTACAAAACAGTACACATTTGTCAAAACTCACCAATTCCTACAGTTAAAGTCAGTGAATTTTACCGTATGTAAATGACACCTCAATGAAGCTGACTTTTTAGAGAGAGGCCAGCAAGACAATGGAAGATGAGACTACCCTAATGGAGAACAAAAAAGGATTCAGATTGGCTGTCCAACACTGCTGATTCTTCAAATAGTTCTCATTTCAGCACTGACTTCAGTGCTGGGGAGAAATATAAATGTAAACACAAAGGAAAATCCCATGCTGTCATAGTAAATGGACAGCTCAATCTCTGACCCCCAGAGTACATACACATTTTGCATTGACGTCTTCCATTCTACAACACTTAACCATGCAACAGGCACTTTAAATACTCTTAGATTTTACATACCTAGAGCTTTTCATGAATAAAATGATTCTATCATGTTACCTCGTGTTTCAACTGCACTGATGCATTTTCTGAGAATTGTGAATCCCATCTTATCCAACTGTGCGCCTAAAAGAAATAGTGTTAAAATATTAAGGGCACGATGAATTATTGATGTTTCTCTTCTTTACAAAAATAGAAAAAAAAAAATTATTTAAATTTATTTCACTATTAAAAGAAAGCTAAAGGCCATGTATTCCCATGTATTATAATGTAAATGAGAATTGCATATATTTAGAAAAGCACTTATTGGAATAGGACACCAATTACCAATAATTTACAAATTTATAATTCATAATACGAAATAATTTTTATACTAATACATATGACTTATTTTAAACAGTGGAAAAGAAAGTGCTATAAATCTTTAGGGATATCTATCTAAAAATGGGTAAGATACATTTTGCCAAAATTCCAACAGCAGCTCAGAATTCTTTTTTAGTTATACAGAGGAGTGAAGTAAATTACTTGACAGTTGGAGGGAGAATTAACACAAACCTCTTTTTTTATTTACTATTTTTAATGTTTTTATTTATTCTTGAGAGAGAGAGAGAGACAGAGGGCAAGTGGGAGAAGGGCAAAGAGACACAGAATCCGAAGCAGGCTCCAGGCTCTTGAACTGTCAGCACAGAGCCCAACACAGGGTTCAAACTCACGAACTGCGAGACTATGACCTGAGCTGAAGTCAGACACTTAACCAACTGAGCCACCCAGACACCCCAAGAAACCTTTTTTTTTCTTCAACTATAGAAAAATTTAAAGAAAAAAAAATTTTTTTAATGTTTTTTTCTGAGACAGAGACAGAGCATGAGTGGGGGAGGGGCAGAGAGAGAGAGGGAGACACAGAATCGGAAGCAGGCTCCAGGCTCTGTCAGCACAGAGCACGACGCAGGCTTGAACTCACAAACCGTGAGATCATGACCCAAGCCGAAGTCGGTCGCTCAAACAACTGAGCCACCCAGGCACCCCCAGAAAAAATTTTTAAAACACTTCTTAAAAGTATTATTTGGGAGGGGGGGGGAGTATTATTTAAGCCATGAGCTTGAAAAAGAATTTCACATTTCATACCATGCTCTAATGTTTAATGCTTTATTATTTTCATAATGAATTTATTTATTTATTTATTTTTTTTTTTTTTTGGGACAGAGAGAGACAGAGCATGAACGGGGGAGGGGCAGAGAGAGAGGGAGACACAGAATCAGAAACAGGCTCCAGGCTCCGAGCCATCAGCCCAGAGCCTGACGCGGGGCTCGAACTCACGGACCGCGAGATCGTGACCTGGCTGAAGTCGGACGCTTAACCGACTGCGCCACCCAGGCGCCCCATTTCATAATGAATTTAAAACAGATGATTCGTATAGCAGAAAAGATTTTAAAATTTCCTATTTTTTTTCCCCAGTATAAGTGCTTGCCTGTGATTAGGCTGGCACATTTGAGTATCCTAATAAAAGATGATTCTTGTTTCAAAAATGAAATCAGGGAAAGTGAATGCTTGAGCCTGTATTTAGAACTAAGGAACAGTAATATTGACACTTATCTCTCAGGGGGAACAGCATGAACAATCCACAAATATAAACTGTGCAGGTTTAATGCTAAGTTTGAGGAGAACTTTAATGAGGAATATCAGGCAATGGTTTACTGTTTAAGGATCTATAATTCATATTTTATAAAATGTTTAGCAAAACTATTTTTCGAAAGAAGTGGCAGGTTTTTATTTCTCTATAAAAAATAACTGAAAGGAAGGACAGAAGGAGAAAAGGAGTTGGGGGAGGAGAGAGGAAGAGGAGAAAGACAGAAGGGAAGAGAGAAGGAAGTAGGAGGGACAGGTAGGGATTAAGAAGGTGTCTCAATGCAAACAGTTGAGCATCCGACCCTTGATTTTGGCTCACTTCATGATCCCAGAGTCGTGAGACCAAGCCCTGTGTTTGGCTCAGCACTAGACGTGGAGCCCGCTTAAGAGTCTCTCTCTTCCTCTCTCTCTGCCCCTCTCCCTCCGTGCTCTCTAAAATAAAAATAAAATAAAATAAATTTTTTAATTTAAAAAAAAAAAAAAGGCGCTTCACATAGCTTTACAACTGGCAATTTCCAATACCAGGTGGGCTAGAGAGGTCTTTTACTCAAGCACTGGCTCAAGTGATATATACACATCATGATAATTTGGAAATCATGTGTTAAAGAACATAAACTTTCCAAACTGTATACATTTGATTAATGTAACCTTAATTTAACCAAAGATATCAAAAGTAAATTAATGAAGAAACCAGCAACTCTGATCACATTTTTATCTCCGAAAAAATAAAGACTACAGAACTAGGCAGTACTCCCACATTCCTGGAGTACATACGATACATGGAAGATGACTGCCCTAAAATAACTGAATATGTGTGACTGTTATTTTCTTTGTTGTTTATTGGAGAGATTGAGAGAGAGAGAGAGAGAGAACACATGCAAGCAGGGGAGGGGCAGAGAGAGAAGAAAGAGAATCCCAACCAGGCTCCAGGCTCAGTGCAGAGCCTGGCACAGGGCTGGATCTCACAAACCACAAGATCACAACCTGAGCCTAAATCATGAGTCAGACACTTAAATAACTGAGCCACCCAGATGCCCCAATTGTTATTTTCTAAGGTGCAATAATTTATTACTTCTATAATCCATACTCAGAGAGTTTAAGGATAAAAAATATCAAGGGTGGGGGTAAGGGGGTTGCAAACAGGGGACCTGATAAACAGTTCCTACCCATAGGAACTTACAATTTAGGAAGCTGAATGATGTACACCTGGAAGTCTTAGGTGTTTATGGCTATAAGAATAAATATCAATGAGAATTGTGGAGGAAACATTTTGGGCTTTGTAGAGAAAGTAATTATAGAGAAAGACTTAAAAAAAAAAAAACAAAACTGAGAGATAGAAAAAAATCAATGAGGATTACAGCAGTCCAGGAAAATCTGGGTTGGTTGCAGTAGGTAAAACAGAATACATATATACATTTAGAGATCTAGCTTAGAGAGGATACAGAGCACACGGCAACAATCTGACATCAGGAATGAAAACTAACTCATGAAGAAAGGCAACAAACAGTCCTTTTTATGAATCAGCACTTACTTCCTTCTGGTCTTGGGATGATGGCTCTATTAAAACTATGTAACAGCTAGTAAAAGAGAAAAAGGGAAAACAATATTTTTAACATATCAATATAAAGGTTTCAAGTAGGCATGCCTATGACCATGCAAAAAAAAAAAAAAAAAAAACAAAAAAAGATCGATATTGGCTAATTATATACTAATATGTGCTCAAATGCTAAGATAAATAACAATCAGGGGCACCTCTAAGTCTACTTTGTCTCTTGCAGAGAGGTATGCCATGGTAACAAGAAATAAGATGAAGGAGCTAGGATTCTTGAGCAACTTACTGGAAGTTTATGTAAATTTGAAATGCTCAGCCTTACAGTTACAGAATGACAAAGAAACTGCTGCAATAAGATGAAGCTCATTTTCTCACCACTATTTCCAAGATCTGGTATTTACTTAACAATGAGAGGACTCCTGGTCATAATTTAAATAACTACATCTGAAAGAGCTAGGTGATAATTCTGGGCTGCCTCTAAGAACTTCAGCACTGACCCATTATTTGCAAGTCATATATATAGCACCTGGAAAAAAAAAAAATGCTACTTTAGGTGTCCTCGCATAAATACATAGCTAAATGTTTTCTTTCTGCAGACTTGCCTTCGTCTGTGCATCTCAAATTAATTACTTGCCTCTTTGTGCTAAAGGAGAGGTTAGGTCTTCAAGGTTACACTGCCTTTGACAACAGACTTATTTCTCAAAGACTGAGTCATGTGATCTTTTCCCTGGGCAAACTCACTTTCCAAAGCACTTGAATGTCCGGGGAGAGAAGTCCTAGTTGCTGCATTGCCTTTACTAGAGAGGATTAGTATAATGTATTTTGGATTCTCAGTAACCATTAATGCTGTAAATACTCTGGATTCCCAGCTAAAATTTTCAAGGACAAATTAAGACTAGACAGAAATAAAAGGAGGAAGGCCAAATGTAGGTCAAATATAATAAAATAATACACAAATCTGATTACCACTCCCCCCCCCCCAAGCGTGATACATTCTCTTCTATAGCATCTATTTTTAACATGTATACTTTGGGTGTGCATTTTTCCAACACTGAATCAAGACTGCCACCCACACCAGGGCCCAGCTCCCTGGCCCCTATATTCCACCAGTGTGTTCTCTGCTACCGTAAGATAACATTATCTTCTGCCAGTTTCACAACTCAATTCTGACACCTCTCCTTTTACTATACATGACCCCTCCTTCCCTTTGCAAGCCACTCTCCTTCCTTTTAAACCCTGCTAAAATGACAAATGCTTTCCAGTTAAGCCCACCTGGTACCTGCACTGGCAGTTTACTTAGAGTCATAATATTTTCAGGAGAGTTTATTTTAATGGGTTCTATGGTGTTTTCTATAATTATCCTTACTAACTCCCCAATTCAATACATGATCTGCCAAATTCTCAATTCCCAAAGGCCACCAGGCCACTGAAATGAAAGCAGTACTCAAAGCAGCAAACAGGCTGAGTGTGTGTGCCTCTGGATCTATACCACTACCTTTAATTTAATCCTCAAACCAATCGTACAGAGGCCCATTCACTAAGGCTACCTGATATTGCATACCATAAACCATTAGTCTAAACCACAAATTGTTAAATCAAGCAAAATGACTACAGCAGTCACTTATAATATTGCCCTCACTGCCTCATATTTACTGTTCCATCTCCACTGAGATCAAAATGAATTGCAAGCATTTATTGTGTTCATCACCCAAAGAACTGTCAGGCAGGAAAGAAAAAATTGAGAATTTAGATGACTTCCTCAAGCAAAGCAAATCTGAGAGGCAGAGTCAAGAAAAATCAAAAATAAAAACTAATGATACACCTGTCTTATATGTGTTGCTGCTACCTCAAGCCAAATTACTAGAATACTGAATGCTCCCAAGATGAATTCAAATACCAGTTTCAGCAGGAAACTTTTTCAAATACTATGAAACAAAAACAACGTAAAAATGAATACAAATCAACTCTAAAGGATTTGACATAAAACAACCATTGATTATTCTTACAGCTTCTTTTCCACCCAGAGCTTCCAACCACTGCTTCCTTTCCTCTTCTGAAAATGCCTGCATAGTCAAGGAAACGCCAGGCCTGAAAGACACCAGTAATGGATCAGGTTAGCCCTCGGGCTGGTAAAACAAACAAACACAAACAAACAAACAACAACAAAGCCTGCTTTACCGCTTCCTAATGTTTTGTTCTGGTGATTAAGTTGGGGTTTTTTTAATTGTGATAAAAGACACGTAACATAAGATTTATCATCTTAACTTTAACTGCACAGTTCGCCATGTTAAGTACATTCACATTATTGGGCAACCCATCTCCAGAACTCTTCGTCTTGTAAAACTAAAATTCTGTACCCATTAAACCACTCCCTGTTCCCTTTTTGCTCAGCCCCTGACAATCTCCCTCTACTTCCTGTCTCGATGAATTTGATTACTCCTAGGTAACTCTTATAAGTGGAATCATATAGTATTGTTCTTTTTGTAACTTGCTTATTTCACTTATCATGGTATCCTCCATTTTCATCCATGTTGTAGCATGGATGAGAATTTCCTTCCGAAGGGTGAATAATATTCCACTGTGTGTATACGCTACATGTTGCTTATCCATTCGTCAATGGACACCTGGGTTGCTTCTACTTTTTTCTATTCTAAACAATGCCATTATTAACATAGGTGTACAAATATCTCAAGAGCTGGCTTTCAGTTGTTTTAGGTATATACCCAGAAGTGGAATTACTGGATATGACATAGTAAGAAATAATGTATTTGGTCTCTGACCCTGCTTCCTGGCACAAAGCTCCTAATACCCTTGGTATCTCCAAAATAAATGTCAGTTTATATTCTAATGAGATAACAGGGCTGCAAGCTCTAGGACAGTCTTGGGATGGAGCTGGTTACCAAGAGAACCATGTGACTAGGGGACTGGAACTTCCAGCCCCACCCCCACCCGTTCCAGGAGGGGTAAGGGGCTGGAGATTGAGTTCAATCAGCAATGGCCAATTATTCAGTCAATTATTTCCTATGCAATAAAGTCTTCATAAAATACCCTGGGTATGAGAGAACTTCCAGGTTGGTATAAACATGAAGGTGCTAGAAGGGTAGCATGTCCAGAGAGGACGCGGACACTTCAAGCCCCTTCCCCTATATCTCTCTTCATATGGCTGTTCATTTATTTCCATTAAAATATCCTTTGTAATAAATTGGCAAAAGTAAACTGTCTTCCTGAGTTCTATGAGCTGTTCTAGCAAATTACCAAACCCAAGGAGAGAACCAGGGGAACCCCCAATTTACAGCCCAAAGCAAAAGTGACAATCTGGACTTGTGGCTGGCATCTGAAGTGGCGGGGGGCAGTCTTATGGCTGCCTGAACCCTGAACCTGAAGGGTCTTCACTAACTTTAGTGTCAAAATTCAGTTCAATCAGGGTCTGCAGAGAACTGGAGAACTGCTGGGTGTGGAAAAGCCCACACATCTGTAGTACAGAAAGGAGAAACAGTTCTGCCTCACAAGGGGCCAATGGTAATTCTATTTTTAATTTTTGGAGGAATTGCCACATCTTTTCCACAGTGGCTACACTGTTGTGCATTCCCACCAAGAGTGCACAAGGCTGAGAGACTAAGAGAAAAATTACCAGGTGTACTCACAACTGCAAAGAAAAGATCCCTCCCCTCCCTTGCCGTTCTCCGGAACCAGCCAGGGCGTGCCCGGTTGTGGTCTGACCTACAGGCGGGAACCAATCAAGTTCTACTGAGTGGTTTGAAAAAAAGGCGGGAACCAATCAAGTTCTGCTGAGTGTTCAAATTTAAATGTCAACCAATAACAGCTCTGTAACCGCAAAAAAATCCCTAACTTGTTTGTGCCTGTCTATAAAAGAAGCTGTAAGATCCTCGCTTAGCGTCACCGGCAACGAGTGCGTGGAGGACCAGGTTCGAACCTGCAATAAACGACCCTTGCCGCTTGGCTTTGACTCTGGACTCTGGTGGTTTGTTTTCGGGGGGTCTCTCGAATCGGGGCATATCAAAGGCTTCCAATTTCTCCATCCTCACCAACACCTGTTATCTCTTTTTTTTCAAAAGTAGCCATCCTAATGGGTGTGTGGTGCTAGCGATGATGACAATTTAATAAAATAGATACAGGCTTATTGTTACCCAAGCATGGACAGAGTAAAACCAGAAAATCATTTTTCACCCCATCCCAATTCTACTTCCAAGATGGCAGACTACTAACGGTTTGGTGTTTCCTTCTTATTTTCTTGAGCCCTGTGTTGGTCCTCTGGGCCACATAATCTTTCTCAGTTCAGTTTATTCAGACACTCAGGGATTGAGCCAGAAAACTCTTTATACTGGGAAGGAATACTAGGTAAAAAAGTCATTAATAATACCTCTTAACCTGTGAGTGGTTTCTCACATGAAACAAATGTGGAATATTTGATTCAAATATTAGAAATTAGTATTAGAAATGAACTTTTCTGGCAAAGAATTTAAAGGCAAAACACAGAAAATGGGAAATGAAAGTGGATGGTTGAAACGAAAAGTATAATAATTAATACTTGCAATATTTAATTCCCCTTTGATACTGAATATACTTTTTTTAAGTCTATTTTTGAGAGAGAGAGTGAGCAGGGGAGGGGCAGAGAGAGAGGGAGAGAGAATCCCAACCAGGCTCAGCACTGTCAGCATTGCGCCCGACGGAGGGCTCAAACTCACGAATCGTGAGATCATGATCTTAGCTGGAATTAAGAGCCAGATATTTACCTGTCTGAGCCACCCAGGTGCCCCCTGAATACACTTTTTAAAGTTATCACTCCCGTGACAGTATCTCCCCTCACTTTTAACTAATGGATTATCTTTTTCAAATAAAGCAAACAGTAATAATCAACTATAATTCAATAATCATTACAATTTTTATAAATTACTGTAAAGTCAAAAGTCTTCCAAAAGCACAGACACAAATGTGAACAAGCGGGGCTCCCAACACTCATTCCCAAAGGTATTACGCTTTCTCCCCACATGATTGTTTGCTTAAGGTTCACTACAAAGTAATTATAGCTACAATTGATAGGCTCTTGATGACAACCATGTTCTCCAGACTGAAATTTAAAGGAAAAAAAAAAATCACCAATAATCCCCCACTCCCACCCCTAAATAGCAAAATGGCTCTTTATTGTCTACCCCACACTTTTTTTAATTTAATGTTTATTTATTTTTGAGAGAGACAGAGACAGAACCCAAGTGGGTTAGGGGCAGAGAGAGAAGGAGACACAGAATCTGAAGCAGGCTCCAGGCTCTGAGCTGTCAGCACAGACGCTAATGCAGGTCTTGAACTAATGAACCAGGAGATTATGACCTGAGCTGAAGTCGGATGCTCAACTGACTGAGCCACCCAGGCACCCCAACCCCACACTTTCTTATACTGGCCTCACTTTTCTATCACCTCGGCACTGCACAGTACAGACCCGAGGTCCCACCTCCTCCCGTTCTGCTACACACAGCATCTTTTTGGATCAAGCATCAAGGCAAGATGCCCAGACAACCAGTCTGTTTTAAGAAGTTCCTTGACTGGGACGTGAAGATTTTGGCCCTTATTCTTAGTAACCCACACTGGGCTCAAGGGAGTTAATTAAAATTGTGAGGGAAAACTTCAGATGGCACAAATGTTTTTCTTTACATTCTTTAAGTGATAAAACAATATTTACATATGGGGGTCTCACTTCTGCAAGAATGCTCCATTCTTGTCAAGAAGAAAAAATATCTAGTTACCTCTCTAAAAATTATATTTATTCAAACATTTAGTTATGTACTTAAATGAACAAAAGTATAAAACATAAAATAAGATGTGGTAGCGAATACATAATACAAAGCTGACAGCTTTTCTAGTCCTGGAATGGCAAAATTAGCAGAGAAAATGGGACCCAAGGCAAAACATGGTAACTTCTATCCCAGGAAGACAAACATGGAGTTTACAAACATTTATTGAATACCCTACCATATGCAAGGCACCGGGCTGGGCATACCACCCACAAAGGGCTTACTGTCTATCAGAGAAAGCAGAAGGTAAAAAAAAAAAAAAAAAAAAAATTACAAATAATCTATTAGTTAGAATTGTACAGAGCCCTGCAAAAAATAGAATTGTACAGAGCCCTGCAAAAAGCCAGCTACCCTGGAGAAAGAGGTGACAATAAAGACATCAGAAGGTGCATGCCCAAATACAAAGGCATTCAACCTCAAATATGTTAAACTGTTGTCAAGACTTGTCTGTGGGCTAATTCGGCTGCCAGTCTCGGGAGGAAATGTCACATTCTTACTATGGGGACTAAGAAAGAGGAAGGTCTGACCTAGCCCTGGAAGTCAGGCTTCCCTAGGAAAGGAACATTTAACCTAAGGCCTTAAGGATACATGAGCCTTGTCAGAGCACCAGGGCTAGAGGTATTCCCTAAGCCGAAAAGGCACAGAGGAAGGAAAGAACACACTTTGGGGGAGCTAGATCAGCCTCATCAGCCATCCTCCCTGCAGAGGCAGCCAAGGGATCCAGCCACAAAGGGCTCCTTGGCTGTGTGAAAGATCTGATTTATCCTACATGTCACAGGTTTTTAGTAGGGAAATAACATGATCAAAGGTGCAGGTGAACATTGGATGCTGGATGGAAATGGACTGAAGACAGGCAAGAGCTGGCTGCAGAGACTTGTTAACAAACTAAGAGGATGAGATCGAAGGGCACAAATGAATTGAAAAAAATGCATGAACTCGGAAACAGGCAGGAGGTTGCTTCTACGCGTTATGGGCGACAAATACTGAGTAAGAAAGCTGCCACTCCAAGAATCAAGAGTAAAGAACAAGTCAATTACAATGTTTCATCAATAACTACTAAAGGGAATCCATGAAAGCCAAAAACAATTGAAGCAAATCAGGACTTAATATACTTACACCCACAAAATTAGAAACTGAACCAGATGAAATTCCTGCACTTTCGAGTTCCTTTTTATTTTCCCCTAAGGTTCTCCGTTGATATGTGAGGAGAAAGAATATTTACCACATGGACATGGTGGGATATTCACATACAGTGGCAAACAGAGACACAGATAAGAGAAAGAATGACTGGTTCTGGTGGCAACTTGAAACACAGGAAAAAAGTGTTGAATGATGAAGAGTCTAAAGAGTTATGAGCTAGAATTATAGATAGCACAGTAGAAAAAAAAAATTGTCAGGCTTCAGATGAAACAGCCACAGTACATCTGGATAAAAATCCAATGTGGCATAAAAACTAAAGTATATGCCTTGTCTCCAAGAACAATGACTCAGACTTGAGCCACCTAGCCCTTTATGGAATACAGCAGAGAAAAAGCAAACTTATTGAAAGATGAGAGATTAAACAGAAATATATCAGCTATAAAGAAAGAATTCTATTTCTGTTTACATTTGCCAAATGATAACATGGTAACTCAAAACAATTTCCCTTTTGAGAATTAATTCATCACAGGACACATTATCAGAAGACTTCATATGTACAATATACAGGGATCAGTCACTAATATTATATAAAGCTGAGTTCCCATCCCATCACAGACATGACTCACACTCATCCCCCATTTGCTTCACCCCCCCCCAAAACATTAGTGTAGGAAAAAAACAATGCACTACAACGTGTTTTAGGGGTAAGTCGGTGGCTCAGTTAAGCAGCTGACTCTTGATCTAGACTCAGGTCACGATCTCATAGTTTGCGAGATGGAGCCCCAAGTTGGGCTCTGCACTGACAGCACAGAGCTTGCTTGGGATTCTCTCTCTCTGCCCTCCCCAGTGCACGCATGCACTCTCTCTCAAAATAAATAAATAAAATTTTTTAAAAAGTTTTAAACATTCTTAATTTCTTAAGTTTCTTTTTTTAATAATCAATTGCTAGGAAATCACTTGGCAAATATGAGACTTTAGGAAGCATTGGACACATTTTAAACTCCAGTATTAACAGCATCTCATTGTTAAACCATAAAAACTCTTTAGTTTTTGAGACAAAGACATGGCTTACTCATGAAATTTAATGGATACATAGAACGACATGGTGAATATATGGATAGCCAAGAATAGAAAATTTTAGTGTGTGAGATAGATTGTTCACAATTATATAAAAAGAGCAATTATATCTTCAATAACATTAGTGACTCCATTAGGTGACAACATTAGGTAACAACATCAGTGACTGCGTTGGAGCTGGAACTAGAATGGACAAAGTTCTAATTTTTGGTAGTTAGAGCCAATATTGCTGCAATGCATTACACTGGTTCACAGAGGACACAACATTCTCTTCCTCATCTGATAATTCATTTCAACCAAAGTAACATCTGAGTACATACTGTGTGCTAGACATTGTGCTAAACTCTGAGTAATTTATCGTCATGCACAGTAAGCAAAACTAATTCTTAGCAAATACAAAGTCAACAGCAGGAGCTCCATGAAGAAAAAACAGACAAAGGAAAAGAGAGCAACTTGCCACGATAGTCTATCTTTTCTTAAAACCATAACTGTTGTCTGTAGAGCACAAGGTACAAAACTGAACTGAAAAGAAACACTTAAGTGGCACCTGGGTGGCTCAGTCAGTCAAGTGTCCAACTTCAGCTCAGGTTATGATCTCATGGTTTGTGGGTTCGAGCCCCCCATCGGACTCAGTGCTGACAGGTCAGAGCCTGGAGCCTGCTTCAGATTCTGTGTCTCCCTCTCTCTCTGCCCCACCCCTGCTTGTGCTTTCTCCTTAAAAAAAAATAAACTTAAAAAAATAATAAAAAATAAACACGCACTTAAGTTAAAAAAGTTCTTGTTAAAGCAATTCATGTTTTCTTAAACACGCACTTAAGTTAAAAAAGTTCTTGTTAAAGCAATTCATGTTTTCTTCATTCACTCATTAAAAAAAATAGGCACTATTAAGCACTACCAAGGTCCATACATGAGAAGCAATCTAGAGAGCTATTATCTGTATTCTACGTTTGACCCTGTATTCTCTTTCAACTCCATTTTTTATAGTTCTATCAAAGCGGTGGAAGACATGTGTTTTCCTTATATTCTACACGATAGATCAATGAGTTCGTAAATTAAGAAAATATAAAAATAGAAAGAAATGTTCACAAGGCATTTATGAGATATCAATTAATGTGATATCATAAATAGGGAAATTAAGGAAAAAATAAGCAGCAGCTATCAAAACTTACTATAGCAACAATCAGGAATATTCTAATGTTTTACTAAAAGGAATATTGAAAAGGAAAAGGAAAAAAACTAGACCAGCATGTTGTAAATCATGCACTAAATTTTACTATGTGAAGGGGAAACTGGCAAAGCCAAACAAAACACTCTAAAGTTATAGAAAGGTAGCTGTGATAATCAGTTTCACAGAAGGATTGCTGAGGAAAAAAGTTTTTTAAGTACAAGTCTATGAATCTTACATGTTTCCAGAAATGACCAAAGCAAGCTGCCTGATTTTACTGAGGGTAAAGACTATAATAACTTCTTTCTTCTACCCACCAAAAATAATAATAATAATAACAATAATAATAAAAAGGTTTCAAATAGAGCAGTTAAGCAATGATACAGTCAGAAGTAGGATTATTTCCTCTAATAAAAGCTAATTCAAGCCATTAATCATTAGAGAACTACTACTTTAGAACTAAGAAAGTTGTAAGAGAACATAGTTCTACCCCAACAACAGGATAGAAACCCTACAAAATCATAGTGCTGAAATACAGATCAGAGAACTAAAATGACTGAAAAACAAACAACCAAACAAAAACAACAACAAAAACACCCTAATGAACTATATGCATGTTAAAGGATTCAGTACAAAAGATGGCCAACATACATAAACTGATGGAAATTTCAGAAAAGAAATGAAAACCATTTAAAAGAGACAAATGGATATGCATGAAATGGAAAATAAAGGAACAGTGATAAAGAATTCAGGAGGATGAGGACACATTTCAGATACAAACCAACCAATCCTGAGTCTGTGTCTGTAACCAACTCTTTTATCTGACTTTCACTCACAAAAAACACTAAAAACAGTGTTTCCTCTGCCCTATATCACCCCAGGACAACCATCCCCATAGGAAAGAGCCCACCACTACTATTCAAAGTAGCCAATCCTAAATTGCTTCCCCTTCTCTACCTGGCCTCTTTTGCAGAAACTCCAGTAAAGATTGATCTAGGATTTTCCCTCACTTCTTCCTGACTTCTAACCAAAACCTGGCATTCCCCACGTGGCCCCATATGGCATGGCAAGTCCTCTTCTCTTGGAAACTATAATTAATAAAATAGTCTTCTACTGCCATTAGTCTCTCCTTGTCATCTCTCAATCACTTCCGTAAATCAAAATCCTGCCAGTACAACCAAAACAAATTCCAAACGGTCAGAGACAATGTAACTGTCTCCAGAAAGTGAAGAAAGAGAAAATGGCAGAATAAGTATTTGAAGAAATAAGGACTTCGATTTTCTAAACCTGCTATGAAATATCAACCCACATATCCAAAAACTTCAAAGAACCCAAAGCAAGATGAAACAAAGCCACACCTATGCACACCGCCAAAAAAAAAAAAAAAAAAAAAAATTTAGAAGCAGCACAGGACAAAGACAGCATATAGGGGAATAGTAAAAAAGATGGATCATTAATCATGATTTAAAAAATAGGAGGAGTGAAGAAAATGAAATGACTTCTTTGAAGTGCTAGGGAAAATAAAGCCTATTAATCTAGAAATCTGTATCCATCAAAATGGAGGCAAAATAAAGACATCTCAGACAAAGGAAACATGAAAGAATTCTTTTCCAGCAAACTTGTATTACAAGAAATGCTCAGATTAAATGAGCCTAAGGGACTTAAGGCAAATGGCACAAGATAGAAACTCAGTTCTGTAGGAAAAAAAAAAATGAAGAAAATAAAAAAATGGACAAATATATTGGTATTAAAAAGGACAAGAAAACCACATACACATATGTAAATAAGATACCTAATATCCTTAAAATTACTAGTTACTGATTTCATAAAGTAAAAGTAGTTGTATATATTGGGTTCATAGCATACATAGAATTAAATATATATAATAATAAGGGCACAGAAGGCAAAAGGATGGTAATTAGAAGTCTACTGTTGTAAGGGTTTTATATTGTTTAGGAAAGGTAGATACTTTAAGAATTTAAAAATGCATGTTAAACTCCCTAAGACAACTACTTAAAAAGGCACATACAACGAGGCATAACTAAAAACAGAAAATAGAATACTAAAAAAAAAAAAAAAAAAAGACTCAATTCATTAAAAAGAAAGCAAAATAGGAACAGAAGAACAAAGAACAAATTAGACAAATAGAAAACAAAAACTTAGATGGTAAACATAAGCCCATACAAATCAATAATTACATTATACATAAATTAAAACCCTGATTAAAAGGCAAAGACAAAGAGACTGGATTTAATTCAGGACTCAGTAATATGCTATTTGTTAAAAAGAAAGTTTAGTACAGGTAAAAGGAAAAAGATTAAAAAACATATGCCAAGTAAACACTGAGCATAAGAAAGCCAGGGTGCCTACATTAATATCAAACAAGGTAAGTTTCAAAATAAAGATTATTAGAAACAGAGATTTCATAATGACAAAAGGGACATTTCATCAGAAAGACATAACAATCATAAATCTGCATACACACAAAATTCCCAAATATGTAATACATGGAATAAAAACTGGCAAAATTAAAGGGAAACAGGCAAATTCTAACCATGGAGATTTTAACATCCTTAGTTTAGTAACTGCCAGAACAATAGTAAAAAATCAAAACAATTTAGATGATTTGAGCAACACTATTACTAACTTGCTCTAATTGACATTTAGAGAAAACTACATCCAACAACAGCAGAAAACTCACTGATCTCAAGTGCACATGGAACATTTACTCAATAAGACCACATTTAGGATAGTAAAGCAAGTTTAGTAAACTTCCTAGTAAAATAAAGTATGTTCTCTGGCCAAAAGAGTACTAAAGAAAAACAGAAAATTATTGAAAGTAATAGAAAAACAATAATAATACACATAGAAAAAAACCCCAACCATTTGGAACTTTTAAAACATATTTCTAAATAATACTTAGGTTAAAATTTGTCCAAATCTCTCTCTCTCTCTCTCTCACACACACACACACACACACACACACACACACACACACAATTTTAAATATTTGGAATGGAATTACAATGAAACACTGCACATAAAAATCTGTAGAATGCAGGGGCACCTGGGTGGCTCAGTCAGTTAAGCATCAGATTGCAGCTCAGGTCATGATCTCACGGTTCATAGTTCAAGTCCCACACTGGACCCTCTGCTGTCAACATGGAGCCTGCTTCAGATCCTCTATCACCCTCTCTCTCTCAGCCCCTCCCCTGCTTGTGCTCTCTCAAAAATACATGAACTTTTTTTTTTAATTTTTAGAATACAAAACAAATTGTAAGATGCAAACTAAAGCAGTCCTTATAAGGAAAAGTATAGATTAAATGTCTACATTCAAAAATAAAATGGAAAAATCAACACTTCCATCTTAAGAAGCAATTAAAAGAAAAACAAATTAAATCCAAAGTAAATGAAATGTATGAAAATAAAAGCAGAAACCAATAAAATATAAAACAGACAACATGGGTTATCTGAAAAAAAAATTAACAAAATTGGTAAAGAGCTAGGCAAGATATCACAAAACAATGAAACAAAAATTCCCAGGGGTACCTGGGTGGCTCAGTCGGTTGGATATCCAACTCTTGATTTTGGCCTGGGTCATGATCCCAGGGTCCTGGGATCAAGCCCCACATCAGGCTCCAGCTGAGCACGAAATCTGCTTAGGACTCCCTGTCTTTCCCTCTGCCCCTCCACCCCAACTCTCTCAAAAAAAAAAAAAAAAATCCCCATATGAGGAATTAGAAATGAAGTATCACTACAGATCTTACAAATATGAATAAGAAAAGGATATTATGAAGATATACATACTAATAAAGTCAACAGCTTAGAAGAAATAAATCTTTGAAAACCACAATTTAGCAAAACAGGAAAAACAGAAAATCTAAGTATCTCTTTACTCACTAAATTTAATTCAGAATTTTCAAATTTCACACAAAGAAAACGCTAGACCAAGAGGGCTTCACAGGTGAATTCTCTCAAACACTTAAGGGAGAAATAATACCAGTATTATAGAGACATGTTCAAATATCAGGAGCATGGAAAACCTTCTAACACTTTTTGAAGCCACCATAACCCTGACATCAAAATAAGACAAAGATATTGCAGGGAAAACAAAAAACAAAACAAAAAAACATAACACACACTCTCTCTCATGAACATAAACAGTAATTCAACTTGACCAAAAGTAGATGTTCTTCTAATCAAAAAGCACTCTTAAGAAAATAAATACGCAAACCACAGGTTAGAGAAAATATTCAAAACTGATATAACTGATGAAGGATTTGTATCCAGACTGCTTAAAATAATTCCTACGAATCTAATAACAAAAAGACCAACAATATAAGTTTTTAAATGTGCAAAAGATTTGAATAGACAGTTGACAACAGAAGAAATATAAATGGGCAAAAAGCACATGAAAAAGTATTAAACATCACTAGCCATAATTAGCTAAAATGAAAAAGATAACATAATCAAAGGTTGCTAAGAGGGTAGAGCAACTACCCTATATGAACTCTCATATATTGCTGGCAGGAGGATTAAACTACTCTGAAAAACTATCAATTTCCTAAAAAGCCAAATATACGTAAATATATATGTACACACACCCCAGCAATCCCACTCTAAGGTATTTAACCAAGAGAAATGAAAATATGTGTCCACAAAAACCCTTGTATACAACTGTTCATTATAACTTTATTCATAAAAGCTAAGAACTCTTCTATGATTCACATTCCAATGTCCTTCAGCAAGCATTTTAAGAATAAATTCATATTAATGTCCATTTAAAGATTGGTTCGTGAGTTTGAGCCCCACATCGGGCTCTCACTAACACAGCTTGGAATTTTCTCTCCCTCTCTCTCTGCCCCTACCTCACTCATGTTCTCTCTCTCTCTCTCTCTCTCTCTGCCCCCTCCCTCCCTCTGTCTTAAAATAAATAAACTTTAAAACATTTAAATATTAGAACCCGTATAAAATGTCTTTCGGGGGTCCCTTGGGTGGCTCAGCAGGTTAAGCATCAGACTCTTAATCTCGGCTTTGGTCATGATCTCCCAGTTCGAGCCCCACTCGAACTCCACACTGGGTGTGGAGCCTGCTTGGGATTCCCTCCCTCCCTCTCCTTCTGCCCCTCTCCCCTGCTGGGGCGCTCACTGACGCTCTCTCCATCTCTCTCAAAGAGAAAGCAAAATGCCTTTCGGTATGCCACTGGCAACTACCATCCTAGAGCAAAATCTTACACTCTGTGAAAAACACACGGCCTATATACAAAACTTGCTTCTAATTCTATGCAATCCGTTTTCTAACAATTCCACCTAAATTCTTTTAAAATGAATTCCATTTCTATTCTCTCTACACTGAAGTCTAAGCATTCTTGAACTATGCACCAGCACTGACAGGATAAAGCCACACAGATCCCTTCGCATTCTGGCTTTATTCATCCCCTGCTCTATAACCAATTAAGCTGTTATACTTTTTTTCATTGAAATACAAATCTCATAGGAGAGCCTGGCTGGCTCAGCCGGTTAAGTGTCCAACTCTTAATTTCGGCTCAGGTCATGATCTCGTGGTTTGTGAGATCAAGCCTCACCTCAGGCTCTGCACTGACAGCATGGAGCCTGCTTGGGATTCTCTCCATGCCTTTCTCTCTCTCTCCCTTGTTCTCAAATTAAATATTTAAAAAATTTAACAAAATATACATCTCATAAATATACATGTAAAAAAAATTGCATTCAATCCCACAAATGTGTTGGAGTGGTCTTTTCAAAGGCTTTAAAGCAGAGCTTCTCAACAGCGACACTCCCAACATACTCAACCAGATGATACTTTGTTACAGAACATGCTACATATTTAGCACCAGGGCTGGCCTCTATCCACTAGGTGTCAGCAGTGACAATCACAGTTGTGACAATCACAATGTCTCTGGGCACAATTTCTCAGTTGAGAACCGGACTTAAAGGATTTTCTCATTATGTTTTCTAAGACCTCCTAGGATTCTTTCTGCCTTGGGCAACCCTTCCTCTGAGTTTCCAAACTGTTACCAAACCTTCAGGATCCAATTTAACAATCAATTTTTCTAGTAAGCTTATGCAGCCAGCCCTACTCCTACTCCTTCACAGCTCCCAAAGTACCTTAGACCTCTGAACTGTTATTTGTTTGTAAACACTCTTGGTCTGTGAGTTCTCTTCAGGTCAGGCCTTTTAGTTTCTTATTCTCGCAACCTTAGTGCCAAACGGTCTATGATTGCTTAGCTGCCTGAGTGACATGCTCTATGAGATACTTACAAATATTACTACAGTTAATGTACTACAGAAACATTATTATTCAGCTCAACTGCATGGGCTTCTGGAGCAACATGTTATTAACTCACTCTTTTAAAGTGACAAACAATAAAGTGCCACGCACATAGCTGCTAAATAAACTCTTTGGTGTAGCAGCATTATAAAACACATATTGCTCCAGATACTTAGGTCACTGCCTCCACCCCCTGCCATCGTGAAAACATAAATGAGTGAATTATAAAAGTAAAAAAGTACAGGGGCGCCTGGGTGGCTCAGTCGGTTGAGCATCAGACTTCAGCTCAGGTCATGATCTCGCAGTCCGTGAGTTTGAGTCCTGCATCAGGCTCTGTGCTGACAGCTTGGAGCCTGGAGTCTGCTTCGGATTTTGTGTCTCCCTCTCTCTCTGCTCCTCTCCTGCTCGTGTCTCTTTCTCTCTCTCTCAAAAATAAATAAACATTAAAAATGAATTTAAAAAAATAAAATAAAAAGTAAGAAGTTATCTTGCCATCCTGCAAGAGTGATACACTGGGAACCAGGCAAAAATCAAACCAAACAGAATATCCGAAATGTCAGGTTGAGAGCAAAATGGGAAGCATTTTCTTGAAGCAGTGCCTGAATGTGATGTGTGGGAGAACCTCACACAATGGTAATTATTTATCAAGCAAATGTGTGGGGGTCACAGCACAGTGTGGCATGTTGTGAGCTTGCGAAGGAAGCTCAAAGCATGTTATGTAACAAAACTGTTGGGGCAGGAGGAAGGGGACTGTGTTTCATCCTTTAAAGAAAGCTGCCTCTTCTGACAGACTACAGCTTGCCATAGAGAAAATAACTGCACAAAATCCTCTTCTCCCACCTAAAATGAGTGACGTGATCACTTCACAGCCCGTGGTATTTGACATGTGGCTGGCATGAAGTAAGGAATGTTTATATCATTTTTGAAGGCTTTCTTTCTTTATGGTCTTTATTTGCAGCTGTGTTCCTTTTAATAAGCTTTACTGAAATATAATTCACACTGCAAAATTCACCTAGAGTATATAATTCAACAGCTTTTAATATATTCAAAGAGTTGTATGACCCTCACCAAAATCAATTTCAGAACATTTTCATCACCTCCCCCCAAATATTCCAAACCCATTAGCAGTTAGTGTCCATTTCCCTTGAAAACCACTGCCCTAGGCAGCCTCTAATCTACTTTACTCCAGTAAAGATTTGCCTGTCCTGGATGTTTTATATAAATATAATCCTATGATATATAGTCTCTTGTGACTCACTTATTTCACTAAGCCTGCTGTTTGCAAGGCTATTCCACATTACAGCACATGGTAGTTCTTCCTTCCTTTTTATTACCAAATCATATTTTGTTGTATGAATAGAGCACACTTTATCTACCCATTCATTAGTTGACAGACATCTGAGTTGTTTCTACATTTCAACTATTATGAATAATGCTGCTATGGGCATTCACATGCAAGATTTTTATGCAGACATACGTTTCCATTTCTCTTGCATATATAACTAGAAGCAGAATTTCTGAGTCACATGATAACTTAATGCTTAACTTTTTGAAAAGCTGCCAAAATGCTTCCCAAAGCGGCT